>NC_082668.1:35425000-36670000 GCF_025265405.1 Mesoplodon densirostris | reverse complement strand
GGAGGGGAGGAGTTCCTACACCCAGAGGGATCCACCCATGGTTAGGGGTCCAGCAGGGACGGGGGCGACCCTGGAGGAGACATGGGGCAGGGGGCACACAGGAATGGAAGGGAACAGGGCCAGTGGTTTCCCTGTCCACTTAGGCACCGGGGAGCCTGTTGGGCTCCTGGGTCTAATCCTCTGCCCTCGGAGCCTCCCTCCTGCTGTGCAGAGCCCAAGCCCCGCCCCTACACCCCCACCCAGGGCTCCACCTCTGCAATGGGCTGGGCCTAAACCCCACCCACACACCCGCACCCAGGGCCTTACCTCCAAACTCCAGAACTCCACACTTTGGAGGCCCTTGTTTGGATGTACTGCCTCTCCCCTCCCACGCACAGGTACTAAGCAGAGGCCCTGCCCCACGCTTGAACATCACCCCACCTAGGCCCTGCCCCAAGTTCAAACATCACCCCCCAACCACCTAGGTCCCGCCCCATCCTAAACCCCACCCCTGCCTAAGTTCCACCCCTGCCTAAACTCCACCCCACATAGGCAAGGCTGGTTTTTTTTCTCCTCATTTAGATTGGGGGGGGCGGGGTTCTGTTTTACCTTGTGGATTCATTTATATTTTTATTTTTTCTAATCTTTTATTTTTCTAATTTTATTTTATTGTTTATACTTTGTTATTGTTCTGTTCCTTTTGGCTTGTTCCCCCTTTTTTTTTCTTTTTTTCTTTTTTCTGCTGTGGTTTTGTTTTATCTTGTTGTAGTTGTTTCAATTATATTTTTATTTGTCCTTCATATTTTTTATCTTTCCAGTTTTATTTTGTTTTTTATTCTTTGTTATTGTATTGCTCCTTTTTTTTTTTTTTTTTTTTTCCCACATCACACGGCTTGCGGGATCTTGGTTCCCAGGCTGGAGGTCAGGCCCGAGCTCCTGTGGTGGGAGCTCTGAGTCCAAACTGCTGGACTAACAGAGAGCCTCAGACCCCAGGGAATATTAATCAGAGTGAGGCCTCCAGGAGGCCCTCATCTCAGTGCAAGACCCAGCTCTATCCAACTGCCTGCAAACTCTGGTGCTGGACACCTCAGGCCAAATAACCAGTAAGACAGGAATACAGCCCCACCATTCAAAAAATAAAAAGACCAACAATGAAACCATAGAAAATTATGTTACAGACGAAGGAGCAAAGTAAAAACCTACAAGACCAAATAAATGAAGACGAAATAGGCAACCTACCTGAAAAAGAATTCAGAGTAATGATAGTAAAGATGATCCCAAATCTTGGAAACAGGATGGAGAAAATACAAGTAACATTCAACAAGGATCTAGAAGACCTAAAGAGCAAACAAACAGTGATGAACAACACAATAACTGAAATTAAAAATACTCTAGAAGGAATCAATAGCAGAATAACTGAGCCAGAAGAACGGATAAGTGAGCTGGAAGATAAAATGGTGGAAATAACTGCCAGGGAGC
Organism: Mesoplodon densirostris; assembly: GCF_025265405.1. NCBI lineage: Eukaryota > Metazoa > Chordata > Mammalia > Artiodactyla > Ziphiidae > Mesoplodon > Mesoplodon densirostris. The sequence continues at coordinate 36,668,542 of NC_082668.1, read as the reverse complement.
AGAATAAAGAAAAAAGAATGAAAAGAATTGAGGACAGTCTCAGAGACCTCTGGGACACATTAAACGCACCAACATTCGAATTATAGGGGTCCCAGAAGAAGAAGAGAAAAAGAAAGGGTTTGAGAAAATATTTGAAGAGATTATATTTGAAAACTTCCCTAACATGTGAAAGGAAATAGTCAATCAAGTCCAGGAAGTGCAGAGAGTCCCATACAGGATAAATCCAAGGAGAAATACACCAAGACACATATTAATTAAAGTATCAAAAATTACATACAAAGAAAAAATATTGAAAGCAGCAAGGGAAAAGCAACAAATAACATACTAGGGAATCCCCATAAGGTTAACAGCTGATCTTTCAGCAGAAACACTGCAAGCCAGGAGGGAGTGGCAGGACATATTTAAAGCGATGAAAGGGGAAAAACTACAAAGAAGATTACTCTACCCAGCAAGGATCTCATTCAGATTCAATGGAGAAATCAAAAGCTTTACAGATAAGCAAAAGCTACAAGAATTCAGCACCACCAAACCAGCTTTACAACAAATGCTAAAGGAACTTCTCTAAGTGGGAAACACAAGGGAAGAAAAGAACCCACAAAAACAAACACAAATCAATTAAGAAAATGGTAATAGGAACATACATATCAATAATCACCTTGAATGTAAATGGATTAAATGCTCAAACCAAAAGACACACACTGGCTGAATGGATACAAAAACAAGATCCGTATATATGCTGTCTCCCAGAGATCCACTTCAGACCTAGGAACCACATACAGACTGAAAATGAGGGGATGGAAAAAAGATATTCCATGCAAATGGAAATCACAAGAAAGCTGGAGTAGCAATACTCATATCAGATAAAATAGACTTTAAAATAAAGACTGTTACAAGAGATAAGGAAGGACACTACATAATGATCAAGGGACCAATCCAAGAAGAAAACATAACAATTATAAATATATATGCACCCAACATAGGAGGCTCTCAATACATAAGGCAAATGCTAATAGCCATAAAAGGAGAAATCGACAGTAACACAATAATAGTGGGGGCCTGTAACACCCCACTTACAGCAATGGACAGATCATCCAGACAGAAAATAAATAAGGAAACACAAGCTTTAAATGACACAATAGACGAGATGGAGTTAGTTGATATTTTTAGGACAATCCACCCGAAAGCGGAAGAGTACACTTTCTTCTCAAGTGCACACGGAACGTTCTCCAGAATATATCACATTTTGGGTCACAAATCAAATCTTGGAAAATTTAAGAAAACTGAAATCATATCAAGCATCTTTTCTGACCACAACTCTATGAGATTAGAAATCAATTACAGGGTTTTTTTCCCTGTAAAAACCACAAATACATGGAGGCTAAACAATACATTACTAAATAACCAAGAGGTCACTGAAGAAATCAAAGAGGAAATCAAAAAATACATAGAAACAAATGACAACAAAAACACCACAATCAAAAACCTTATGGGATGAAGCAAAAGCAGTTCTAAGAGGGAAGTTTATAGCTATACAAGCCTACTTCAAGAAACAAGAAAAATCTCAAATAAACAATCTAACCTTACACCTAAAGGAACTAGAGAAAGAAGAACAAACAAAACCCAGAGTTAGTAGAAGGAAAGAAATCATAAAGATCAGAGCAGAAATAAATGAAATGGAAACAAAGAAAACAATAACAAAGATCAATAAAATTAAAAGCTGATTCTTTGAGAAGATAAACAAAATTGATAAACCTTTAGCCAGACTCATCAAGAAAAAAAGGGAGAGGATGCAAATCAATAAAATTAGAAATGAAAAAGGAGAGATTACAACTGACTGCAGAAATACAAAAGATCATAAGAGACTACTACAAGCAAGTATATGCCAATAAAATGGACAACCTGAAAGAAATGGACAAATTCTTGGAAAAGTACAACCTTCCAAGACTGAGCCAGAAAGAATTAGAAAACATAAACAGACCAGTCACAGGTAATGAAATTGAAACTGTAATTAAAAATCTTCCAACAAACAAAAGTCCAGGACCAGATGGCTTCACAGGTGAATTCTATCAAACATTTAGAGAAGAGTTAACGTGCATCCTTCTCAAAGTCTTCCAAAAAATTGTGGAGGGAGGAACACTCCCAATCTCGTTCTATGAGGCCACCATCACTCTGATACTAAAACGAGACAAACATGTCACAAACAAAGAAAATTATAGACCAATATCACTGATGAACATAGATGCAAAAATCCTCAACAAAATACTAGCAAACAGAATCCAACAACACATTAGAAGGATCATACCCCATGATCAAGTGGGATTTATCCCAGGGATGCAAATATTCTTCAATATATGCAAAACAATCAATGTAATACACCACATTAACAAAATAAAGAATAAAAACCATATGATCATCTCAATAGATGCAGAAAAAGCTTTTGACAAAATTCAACACCCATTTATGATAAAAACTCTCCAAAAAGTGAGCATAGAGGAAACCTACCTCAACATAATAAAAGCTGCATACAACAAACCCACAACAAACATCATTCTCAATGGTGAAAACTGAAAGTGTTTCCTCTAAGATCAGGAACAAGACAAGGATGTGCACTCTCGCCACTATTATTCAACATAGTTTTGGAAGTCCTAGCCATGGCAATCAGAGAAGAAAAAGAAAAAAAAGGAATACAAATTGGAAAAGAAGAAGTAGAACTGTCACTGTTTGCAGATGACATGATACTATATGTAGAAAATCCTAAAGATGCCACCAGAAAACTGCTAGAACTAATCAATGAATTTGGTAAGGTTGCAGGATACAAAATTAATGCACAGAAGTCTCTTGCATTCCTATACACTGACAACAAAAGATCAGAAAGAGAAATTAAGGAAACAATCCCATTTACCATCACAACAAAAAGAATAAAATACCCAGGAATAAACCTACCTAAGGAGGCAAAAGACCTGTACTCAGAAAACTATAAAACACTGATGAAAGAAATCAAAGATAACATAAACAGATGGAGAGATATACCATGCTCCTGGATTGGAAGAATCAATATTGTGAAAATGACTATACTACCCAAAGCAATCTACAGATTCAATGCAATCCCTATCAAATTACCGATGGCATTTCTCACAGAACTAGAACAAGAAATTCTACAATTTGTATGGAAACACAAAAGACCCCAAATAGCCAAAGCAGTGTTGAGAAAGAAAACCAGAGCTGGAGGAATCAGGCTCCCTGACTTCAGACTATACTACAAAGCTACAGTCATGAAGACAATATGGTACTGGCACAAAAACAGAACTATAGATCAATGGAACAATATAGAAAGCCCAGAGATAAACCCACGCACATATGGTCACCTTATCTTTGATTAAGGAGGCAAGAATATACAATGGAGAAAAGACAGTCTCTTCAATAAGTGGTGCTGGGAAAACTGGACAGCTACATGTAAAAGAATGAAATTAGAACACACCCTAATACCATACACAAAAATAAACTCAAAATGGATTAAAGACCTAAATGTAAGGCCAAACACTATAAAATTCTTAGAGGAAAACATAGGCAGAACATTCTGTGACATAAATCATAGCAAGATCCTTTTTGATCCACCTCTTAGAGTAAGGGAAATAAAAACAAATATAAACAAATGAGACCTAATGAAACTTAAAACTTTTGCACAGCAAGCGAAACAATAAGACAAAAGGACAACCCTTAGAATGGGAGAAAATATTTGCAAATGAAGCAACTGCCAAAGGAGTAATCTCCAAAATATACAAGCAGCTCATGCAGCTCCATATCACAAAAACAAACAACCCAGCCCAAAAATGGGCGGAAGACCTAAATATACATTTCTCCAAAGAAGACATACAGATGGCCAACAAATGCATGAAAAGATGCTCAACATCACTAATCATTAGAGAAATGCAAATCAAAACCACAATGAGGTATCATCTCACACTGGTCAGAATGGCCATCATCAAAAAAATCTACAAATAATCAGTGTTGGGCTTCCCTGGTGGCGCAGTGGTTGAGAGTCCACCTGCCGACGCCGGGGACACGGGTTCGTGCCCCGGTCTGGGAAGATCCCACATGCCGCGGAGCGGCTGGGCCCGTGAGCCATGGCTACTGAGCCTGCGCGTCCGGAGCCTGTGCTCCGCAACGGGAGAGGCCACAACAGTGAAAGGTCTGTGTACCACAAAAATAATAATAATAATAATAATCAGTGTTGGAGAGGGTGTGGAGAAAAGGGAACCCTCTTGCACTGTTGGTGGGAATGTAAATTGATTCAGCTACTATGTAGAACAGTATGGAGGTTCCTTAAAAATCTAAAAATAGAACTACCATATGACCCAGAAATTCCACTACTGGGCATATACCCTGAGAAAACCATAATTCAAAAAGAGACATGTACCACAATGTTCACTACAGCACTGTTTACAATAGCCAGGACATGGAAGCAACATAAATGCCCATCAACAGATGATTGGATAAAGAAGATGTGGCACATATATACAATGGAATGTTACTCAGCCATAAAAAGGAACAAAATTGAGTTATTTGTAGTGAGGTGGATGGACCCAGAATCTGTCATACACAGTGAAGTGTCAGAAAGAGAAAAACAAATACCGTATGCTAACGCATATATATGGTATTTTAAAAAGCGGTACTGATGAACCTAGTGGCAGGGCAGGAATAAAGACGCAAACGTAGAGAATAGACTTGAGGGCACGGGGGGGAGGCGAAGCTGGGATGAAGTGAGAGTGTAGCACTGATGTATATACACTACCAAGGGTAAAATGGATGACTAGTGGGAAGCTGCTGCATAGCACAGGGATATCAGCTTGGTGCATGTGACCACCTAGAGGGGTGGGATAGGGAGGGTGGGAGGGAGGCTCAAGAGGGAGGGTATATGGGGATATATGTATACATATAGCTGATTCACTTTGTTTTACAGCAGAAACTAACACAACATTGTGAAGCATTTATACTCCAATAAAGATATGAAAAAAAAATATTAAAAAACAAAAACTTTGAAGCCATCACTCCATTGTTTTCTAGCATCTTGTACTGTAGAGCATATGCAAATATGATTCCTGCTCTTTTGTAGGTAATCTACTTTTTCTCTCATGGTTTTTAGGATTCTCTTAATCTTAGAGTTCAGAAAATTCACCATGGTGTGTCTAGGTTTGTTTCTTTTAAAATTATTCCTGCTCAGTGCTCAATGAACTATTTCAGAAATTTTACATAATTTTTTCTTTTTAAAAATGTCTTATTAATTAAATGCAAACACAATCTGTAATATATTTGTTTTGCTTTAAATTTTTTATTGTGTTAAAATGTACATAACATAAAATTTACCATTTTAACCCTTTTTAAGTGCACAATCCAGAGGCCTTAAGTACATTCACATTGTGGTGATCATCACCACCATCTATCTCCAGACCTTTCTCATCATCCCAAAATGAAACTGGAACCATTCAGCAATAACTTGCCATTCCCTACTTCCTCCAGCCCCTGGTAGCCACCATTTTACTTTCTGGCTCTACAAATTTTACTAATCTTAAGGGTTTCATATAAGTAGAATCATACCATATTTGTCCCTTTGTTTCTGGCTTGTTTCATTTAAGCATGTTTACAAGGTTTCTCCATGTTGTAGATGTATCAGAATTTTATTCCTTTTTAAGGCTAATATTCTATTATATGGATATACCACATTTTGTTTATTCATTCATCCATTGATGGACATTTGGGTTGTTTCCACCTTTTTGGCTATTGTAATGCTGCTGTGAATACTGGTATACAAATATCTGTTGGAATCTTTGCCTTCAATTCTTTTGGATATATACCTAGAAGAGGAATTTCTGAATCATATGATAATTCTATGTTTAATTGTTGTTGTTGTTTTTAAAAGATTGCTTTTCTTTTTTTTTTTTTTTTTTTAATGTGGACCATTCTTAAAGTCTTTATTGAATTTGTTACAATGTTGCTTCTGTTTTATGTTTTGGGCCATGAGGCATGTGGGATCTTAGTTCCCTGACCAGGGGTTGAACCCGCACCCCCTGCATTGGAAGGCGAAGTCTTAACCACTGGACCGCCAGGGAAGTCCCTGTTTAATTGTTTTTGAGGAACCACCATACCGTTTTCCACAGCAGCTGTATCATTTACATTCCACTAGCATTCAAGAGGGTTCTAATTTCTCCACATCCTTGCCAATGTTTGTTGTTTTCTGTTTTGTTTTTTTATAATAGCCATCCTAATTGGTGTGAAGTGGTATCTCATTGTGGTTTTGATTTGCATTTCCCTAATGATTAGTGATGTTGAGCATTTTTCATGAGCTTACCTAATTGCTTTCTTGGTTATTCTCTCTTGGTCTTTCTCCCCTTCTAGAACTCCAGTTAGGTGAATGTTGGATCTCCTGTATCTTTTTTTCCTGTCTCTTAATTTTGCACCTATTTTCATCTTATTATTTTTTTACTGCACACTCAGAGATTTCTTTGGCCAGATATTTTAATTTACTAACTTTATCTTCTGCTATGTAAATTCTGTTATTTGGGCCATCTGTTGTTTATTCTGGTGATCATATTTTTAATTTCTAAGGATTCTGATAGATTCTTTTTCACAGCCATCTGTTCTTCCTTTGGATGTGACATACTCTTGACTCTATTAACTCTTATTTCTGGTTTCTTCTATTAACTCTGTTTCTTTAGGAATTAGTTCTTCCACTCTCTGAGTTTTCTCCCTCTCTTTTATGTTATTCATTTCCTTCAAATAATTGGTGATTGTTGGCTGTATATTCATATTTATTAATGACCTGGATTGGGAGCTGGAATGCATTTCCCTAGCTCAGATGAAAATCCCTGCTTCTTTGGCAGTGACAGGTTCTGAATAGAGCAAACTTTCTTTTGATAATTGATAAGGGAAGCAGAAGGAAAGATGTACAAGTTGTTTCTTTTTCCATCGGTAATTGCATAGTGATCATATATTACCTAGGCATTAAATTATCCTGATTTTCTGGTCCCAGCAACCACCTTTGGAAAGCTCTGTATCAGATTTTTCATTTATTTGGCCAGTGGAAGATTGTATCCTGGGGCACAGTCCTGGGGCAAAGAACAGAGCCTGCAACTCTGAGAGCAGAGGGCTGGTGCGCTGTTATGCAAGACTTTAATTATTCACCCAGCCTACCACCTCATAGCCAGCTTCTTCTTAGAGCTTGAGTCTAACAGCTTGGGATTTGCCAAGAGAGGACTGGGGCTGAATTAAGGAGAGCTGAATTGCTTTGCATAATAACATGGGACAAATTACTGGCAAGGAATGAGAGAAGGAGAGGGCTAAAATACATAGCAGGATGCTGGGGACTTAATTGTTGGAAATATCCAAAGAACTTTTAAAAATATAGAAATCAAATACTTTTTAACCTATTAGCTCTTCTGTGATGTGAGTCCTCTTCTTTTCTGCAAAGTTTGAGTGAAGTTTGCTATACTCAAATATGCCTTTTTTTAAAAAGTGTGAGTGTTGGGCTTCCCTGGTGGCGCAGTGGTTGAGAGTCCGCCTGCCGATGCAGGGGACATGGGTTCGTGCCCCAGTCCGGGAGGATCCCACATGCCTCGGAGCGGCTGAGCCCGTGGGCCATGGCTGCTGGGCCTGCATGTCCGTAGCCTGTGCTCCGTGATGGGAGAGGCCACAGCAGTGAGAGGCCTGCGTACCGCAAAACAAACAAACAAACAAAAAGTGTGAGTGTTGCTGGTTTGGTACAGATGAGATAAAGGAAGCAATTGTAGGGCAGAAGTAAATGTGAAAATAAGATTCCAGGGGTAGTATATACTAAGATTCAAAAGTGACCTTGAGTATACAAGCCTCTGGGATTCTTCATGTAACTTTGGGAGGGAAAGGAATGTGGAGTTTCTGCTGGCATCTGGGTTATATATTTATCATTTGAACTTTCACTTAATTGTGTGTGCATACGCTCATTGCAAACTCCTTAGGTATAGGCAGTTGTACTTTTTGTTGTGTGTATCTGTCTTTTTACTGCCCATGAGTCTAGCACTGCAATGTGCACATAATATGCTTTCATTAGGGACTTCCCTGGCGGCCCAGAGGTTAAGACTCCACACTTTCACTGCAGGGGGCGCGGCTTCAATCCCTGGTCGGGGAATTAAGATCCTGCATGCTGTGAGGTGGTGTGGCCAAAAAAAAATTTTTTTTAATGCTTTCATTAAACAGTTTTTTGTGGTTTTTTTTGGCCGCGTTGGGTCTTTGTGGCTGCGTGCAGGCTTTCTCTAGTTACGGCGAATGGGGGCTACTCTTTGTTGCTGTGCATGAGCTTCTCATTGCGGTGGCTTCTCTTGTTGTGGAGCACGGGCTCTAGGCATGCAGGCTTCAGTAGTTGTGGCATGCAGGCTTCAGTAGTTGTGGCTCGTGGGCTCAGTAGTTGTGGCTTGCGGGCTCTAGAGCACAGGCTCAGTAGTTGTGGCGCACGGGCTTAGCTGCTCTGCGGCATGTGGGAACTTCCCAGACCAGATCTCAAACCCGTGTCCCCTGCATTGGCAGGCGGATTCTTAACCACTGTGTCACCAGGGAAGCCCCTAAATAGTTTTAAAATCACTCAACATATTGAGTTTCCACTGATCCACTCTTACCCCTACTTCTTTGTGAAAAAAGTTTAAAAGACCCATTCTTGTGGTTGGACTAAGAGGTAAGGCTTAAACGCAGATTGACTCATCTGAGGATTAAATTCATAACAAATCTACCCTACAACCAAGTACTGAGGCACTGAAAATGCTTCATTTTGATGAAATGAGAAAGTATATACACAAACAGAAATGACACGGTAGAAAGCACCACAAATGAGCCAAAATATGATTTACCTCTTTCATTTGATAAGCATTGATTTTCTAATTCACATAAGGTAATAAAGTATCTCTAGAAATGAATACCTCTTTTTGTTTTGTTTTGTTTTGTCTGCTCAGAATCCCTTTTCCTTTCTTAGGGTAAACAGTCCTTTGATTTTCCTTTGAGAAGCCATCCCCAACCTGTTGCAGATTGGGTTCAGTGTTCACTCAATGTGTCCCCCTTCCCTTGGCCAAGACTCAAGCTGTGCCAGTCCGACTCTTCCTGGAATGTGAATGTTAAAGCCAGTGACTGTATTAGAGCTAATTCATTCCTACTATGCTGCCCTCAATAGAGTGTCCATCCGTTCCTGCTGACAAGTTCAGTAGAGCTGCCCAAATTATTGTTCTTTCTGAATCTGGGTTCCTTAAGCTTTTTTGGGGGGCGGGGGAGGGCATTTCTGAGCTACTCAAATCCAGGCCAATAAATGACTTCTTGCTAAAATCAACCAGCTTCTGTTTCTGCTGCCTGCAACCAAAAAACTCTGACTGATACAGCTCCAATGCAAATGGTCTGTACTTAGAGTACCTATAACTATTTGATAAATTAATTTTAAAAACTTGGATGGCAGCATTTGCTCAGATAAAAATTAGCTTCCTCAAACAATGACACTAACTAAGTGTCCAGTTACTGAGGTGTTCCATCAAAAAGGACAAAGTAGGGACTTCCCTTGTGGTCCAGTGGGTAAGACTCCGTGCTCCCAATTCAGGGGGCATGGGTTTGATTCCTCGTCAGGGAACTAGATCCCACATGCATGCCACAATTAAGAGTCCACATTCCGCAACAAAGAAGTCCACATGCTGCAACTAAGAAGTCCACATGCTGCAACTAAGACCCGGAACAGCCAAAATAAATAAATAAATATTTAAAAAAAAAACGGGCAAAGTATTTTCCAAGGCTTCATGGAGGGGAACAAAAGGGGAGGAACAGTATGTTTGTTTACTTCTAGGGCATGTGAATTGAAGAAGGACATACACAAATCAAAACTTGTATAGTTCCTTCTCTATTTTTGTTTGTCCCATTAATGATATTCCTACTGTGGTATAAAGCCCAACAGATGTGCCTTGACATCTGAGGGAAACTGAGAGTGCTTCCAATGGCCCAACCACAAGTTCCCCTCCCCACTCTGCTCCCATGGATAAGGTCTTCTAGCCTTATCATGGGAACCAGCCACAGAGCCTGCTCATCCCTGAGTAGCAGGCTTTAGTTCCCTGCCCGCCCATGGAATTATTCAAATAAGCCAATCACATGGAACTCAGCAGGCACCTGATTTTACTACCCTTTTGATAACTACAGCTGCAGTCTCCCACAGCCCCCCACTGTTCACTCTGTTCCCAAGTCCCACATGACAACATGTGGTATGTTGTGTCCTCCTCTCCCAGGCTATGAGTATATATGACTGATAAACTGCTGTGTGGTGTTAGGTGTCATGCTTTTGGCCATTTCCATAACCCTAGGATAGAAATCCCTTTTTCACCAGTAGGATGAAGAGGGGGTGATTAAACACTTACCTGAAGAGAAGAACAAAGCTTTCTTCCTCAAGCCAAGAGAAATGCACTTGAGAATGAGACAAGGACATAATTTGGCCACTTTCTTGTGCATCCTTTCCTTCATTTAGAAAGTAATGCTAAGGACTGGAGGGAAAACTCCAATGTGAGATGCAAAAGCTAAAAGCTCTCACTTTTGGCAGATAACCAGGAAAGCTTCATTTGTAACAGGGTGATGAGAAGGCTGGGACTGTCTCCTGCTTGGCTGCTATTAGAAGGCCAACTGGGAGCCAGGGCTCGCGGTGGCCTATCCCACCTTGCCAGGAGACCACACTGGGCTTTGGGACCCCAACCATCACTGTAACAAGAAATGTACCTTTATTTAGAATGTAAAATGCACATGTCCACCTCTCAGGTAAGGATTTGAGGATTCAAAATCTCGGCCATCTTTCTGTTGATCATGACCAGTGCATGCCATTTTCAACCACACGAAACAAGTGGCTATCAACCAAGGCATTTGGTTGGCTAATTTTTCTTTACCATCACTTTCACTATCTTTCCCCCCTCCAGGCCAATCCAACCTTCTTTTATGTCCTGACTACTAAGATCCATACGAGATATCAGCTCCCTTTCTGCTCCCCTTTGAATATTGTTTTAATTTTAATATGGAATTCATTTCAAAGATATTTATTTTGTAGTTCATTTACGTTATCATGTAGTGGCTCAAAAATGGAAGTTGGAGTCTGGAAAGAGCTGTGCTTGGTTTTTTACTAAACTGTGAGACTGTGGGTAGGCTCTGGTTGTTGGTTTCTGCCTATGTAAAACAGAGATAATACACCATCCTGGGTGGGTTGCTGAGAGTATTTAATGAGGTCATGGATGTCAATCTCTGGCACAGTGTCTGGTGCATAACAAATCCTCAGCTCACGTTCATTTCCACTCCTGTCTATCCTTTTAATTTGTAAATGGGTTCCTTACTCATCAAAGGTTACTGAATATCAACAGAGGCAAGATGATTGGAGTGTAAGACCCAAAGGAGTAGATGAAAGCATATGGGCAGTTTTGGGGGATGTGTACTACTGATTCCTAAAATATCAATAAAGTTAACTATAGCATAAAAGAATGGGCAGCGAGTAGGGCTGGTTCTGTGTGTGAGTGTGAATATCTTTTACAGAGAGAAGGATAAAAGTGGGCTGGCTCTAAATCTGTCTCTTCAGGTGGGCTTGTTGGCAGTCATAGTGACTCTGGTTCCAGCCTTGTAGAGTCCCAGAGCCTCTGCATAACCTCATTGCCCTCCTTTAGACTTCCCACTCCCACTCCCCTTTGTTTCCTTGAAGCATTCCCTCCCAGTTTGTTATCAAGCTGTAAGGGTTTGAAGAACTCATTGACAATGGAGTTGGTAATTGATAACGCCTTAACATGTAATCCCTTCAAAGGAGATTGGCAATTAATAAGGGACTATGTCTTATGCCAAAAAATGGCTTTCTAATGGTAAAATTTAAGAGTAAAAACCTAAGCATATGGTTTAGAACTTGAATTCCGACAATTAGACATGCACAGCTTTGAAGCCTAGATTCATCACTTAATAGCTATGAGATCATAAGCAAGTTACTTATCCTAAGTCTCAGTTTCCTTAACTGTAAAATAGGGATAATAATACCTCCCTCATAGGAGTATCATGAAGATTCAAGGAAATAATCCCTATGAAGCATTTAGCCCTATGCTGGCACTTGATAAATGTTAGCTGTTATTGTCATTATTGTTTTATTTTGTGAAATCGCATCTCATTGGCAAGGATCAATTCTATTCATATGTAAGTCCAACCCAGAATCCAGGAAAGGTAGATATAGATTTAATTCACTTAATCTGAATTAGTTGTTGTAAGTGGCATATTGGTCCCCTGCCCACCCCGAGCTGAATTCATGGCTCTCACAGCAGAGCCCGACCACTTCTTGTCTTTTCCAGACAGACTGTAGAAGCTTCACGTTTCACTGCTGAAGAGTTTAATTCTAAGGCAAAATATTTTACCCGTTTAGCATATTGTTAAATTAGACCGGCTCCCTATCTTCTGAAATGCACATTTTGCGATTGATGGATTTAGAATTTTTTCTTTTTAGGTTTTGCTGATCACAGGTTTAAGTCTTTTCATCTCCTCTTACACAGAAAAACATTGACAAAAATGTAATCAGTGAGTAGCCCAACTGAATAAAATGAAACGGTCAAAGGAAGCTATAATGACGCTTAGGGTTTGGTGGTTCTTGGTTTCCAGTTTTGCTTTTGCAGGTTGTAGCCAGTTAGAGGTTGGGGATGCTAAATCTGCCCTTTGTGAATAAACAGACAAATGATTTGGTCTTCCATTCTGCCAGACCTTGATCTTTTGAGTTAAAGAAAAGAGTGTAAGTAATTCCTTCTTTGGAGCAACAATTTTCAGGGACAGCTGTTTTCTAGCTTATGGGGAGGAGGAATTTCTGGCTGCTAGCTAGCTTCACATGAAGGGTTTGCAGAATTCCTGCTCTGCCCCAGTTGGTGCTAATGCATTCCTCATTGTCTGCAGTGGTTGGGCTGCTCTCTTCATTAAGAGAAAAGGGATAGGGATCAATTTTCAAAATCACAGACATCTAAATGTGTGCAGAGTTTGGATATTTTAGATATCAGTACCTAAACTAAGATGAAAAATCTCAGAGATAGCAGATAACATCATGTTTCAAGGTCTGGAGAAAACTTCTCTTCTAAAAGGGCTGCCTTAAAGAATAAACAAGGCCTTAATGAGAAAGAATTCCAATTTCAAAGTTTACATTTGGAGTAATCTGATGAATCTTTTTTTTTTTTTTTTTTTTTTTTTTTTTTTGCGGTACGCGGGCCTCTCACTGTTGTGGCCTCTCCCGTTGCGGAGCACAGGCTCCGGACGCGCAGGCTCAGCAGCCATGGCTCACAGGCCCAGCCGCTCTGCGGCACGTGGGATCTTCCCGGACCGGGGCATGAACCCATGTCCCCTGCATCGGCAGGCGGACTCTCAACCACTGAGCCACCAGGGAAGCCCTGATGAATCATTTTTATAATTCCAGTTTCTCTATCGCTTAACATGAGTACAGTAGTCCAGATCAGGCTCAAAGACTAGTTGTGAGAACTATATGAGATACATGATTTCATCCTATTATGTTTTTAGTTTTGGAGATTGAAAAAAATTCTGGGCATGTATCCCAGAGAAATTAAAACTCAACATTCACACAAAAGTATATACATAACTCATGGTAGCTTTATTTGTAATAGTCAAACACTAAAAATAATCCAAAGATCCTTCAATGAGTGAATGGATAAACAAACTGTGGTACATCCATACCATGTAATACTACTCAGTAGTAAAAAGGAAGTGATACATGCAACAGCTTGGATGGATCTCAAATGAATTATAATGAGTTTGAAAAGGCAATTCAAAAAGGTCACATACTCTGTGATTCTTCCATTTATCTGACAGTCTTGAAATGACAAAAGTTTAGAGATGGAAAACAGATTAGTGGTTGCCAGGGGATAGTGATGGGTGGGGAAGATGGTGTCTGTGGTCATAAAAAGGCAGTAGAATGGGACTCTGAGAGGGCTCACGCCAGGGAGTGCTTCCCAGGGCTTCTGCTGCCAGTGTCCTGGTCCCCGTGGTGAGCCACAGCCATCCCCCGCCTCTGCAGGAGACCCTCCAACACTAGCAGTGAACACCTACCTCTTCATGATGCAGTCTCAAGGCATTCTCATCCGGGACAACATGAGAACGATCGGCGCTCAGGTTTACGAGCAGGTAGTTCGGAGCGCTTACATGAAGAGGAACAGCAGCGTGAATGACTCAGATTATCCTCTTGACTTGAACCACAGCGAAACCTTCCTACAAACCACAACTTTCCTTCCTGAAGACTTCACCTACTTTGCAAACCATACCTGCCCTGAAAGGCTCCCTTCCATGAAGGGCCCCATAGCCATAAACATGAGTGAAATTGGAATGGATGCCATACATGAACTCTTCTCTAGAGACCCAACCATCAAGCTCGGAGGTCACTGGAAGCCATCGGATTGCATTCCTCGATGGAAGGTGGCAATCCTTATCCCCTTCCAGAACCACCATGAGCACCTCCTGGTCCTGCTCCGATACCTGATTCCCATGCTCCAGCGCCAGCGCCTACAGTTTTCATTTTATAAGGTGGAGCAAGTTGGCACCCAACCCTTTAATCGAGCCATGCTTTTTTTTTTTTTTTTTTGTCGGTATGCGGGCCTCTCACTGTTGTAGCTTCTCCCGTTGCGGAGCACAGGCTCCAGACGCACAGGCTCAGCGGCTACGGCTCAAGGGCCCAGCCGCTCCACGGCATGTGGGATCTTCCCGGACTGGGGCACGAACCCGTGTCCCCTGCATTGGCAGGCGGACTCTCAACCACTGCGCCACCAGGGAAGCCTGAGCCATGCTTTTTAATGTGGATTTTCAAGAAGCAATGAAGGACTTGGACTGGGACTGTCTTATTTTTCGTGATGTGGATCATATACTAGAAAGCGATTGTAACTATTATGGATGTGGACAGATGCCAAGGCACTTTGCAACTAAACTGGATAAGTATATGTATCTGCTTCCTTATACTGAGTTCTTTGGCGGAGTGAGCGGCTTAACAGTGGAACAGTTTCGGAAAATCAACGGCTTTCCTAATGCTTTCTGGTGTTGGGGTGGAGAAGATGATGACCTGTGGAACAGAGTACAGAATGCAGGCTATTCTGTGAGTCGGCCGGAAGGTGACACAGGGAAGTACAAGTCCATTCCTCATCACCACCAAGGAGAAGTCCAGTTTCTTGGAAGGTATGCGTTGCTGAGGAAGTCCGAAGAATGGCAAGGGCTGGACGGCCTCAACAACTTGAACTACTTTGCAAACATCACATACGATGCCTTGTATAAAAACATTACTGTCAATTTGACACACGAGTTGGCTCAGGTGACCGAGTACTGAGACGAGGGGAGAATATATGTTTGCTTCACCCACCGCCCCCAAGAAAGCAGCCTGACGACATGTCTAGGGGCTCTGCAGAAGAAGAAAACAGAAATCCAGTGTCTCGTGAAGGATCACGGGGTTCAAGGAAAAAGTGTGAACAGAGCACATGCACAAAACGCCTTCACCATTTGGACTCACTGGGCTTGAGGGAGAAGGCCGGGAACTGACTTTCTCTTTTCACAAGACTGCTCTTCTCCCCCATCTTCTGCCCTGATGTCCCATCTCCTCCACGATCTCCAGAACCAAAACTGTGATACGCCACCATCCCGCCACAAATGGCCTTGGGAGCTTCTTGGCCTTCAGAGCAAAGAGGCAGACCCACCACAGGGCAGCTGTGTTTTAGGAAGGGCAAAGGAAACTCCACACGACCATTCTTCTACATCTCTGGTGTTCTCTTTGGTTTCATTAAAAAAAAAAAAAAAAAGGCAGTAGAAGGGATCCTTATGGTGATGGACCTCTTATCTATTTGGACAGTGGAAGTGATTACATGAATCTATACATGCGATATAAAATTGCACATTATTGGCCTTCCCTGCTGGCGCAGTGGTTGAGAATCTGCCTGCCAATGCAGGGGACATGGGTTCGAGCCCTGGTCTGGGAGGATCCCACATGCCACGGGGCAACTGGGCCCATGAGCCACAACTACTGAGCCTGCGCGTCTGGAGCCTGTGCTCCGCAACAAGAGAGGCCGTGATAGTGAGAGGCCCGCGCACCGCGATGAAGAGTGGCCCCCGCTTGCCACAACTAGAGAAAGCCCTTGCACAGAAACGAAGACCCAGCACAGCAAAAATAAATAAATTAATTAATAAACTCCTACCCCCAACATCTTTAAAAAAAAAAAAAGGTGACATAAAAAAAATTGCACATTATTAAATGCACAAACAAATAAGTGCATGTATAACTTAAGAAATATGGATCGATCATTGAATTATAGCAATGTCAATAGTTTGGTTGTGATATTGCACTATAGTTATGCAAGGTGTTTTCTGGGGGAACTGAGTAAAGGGTACATAAGGTCTCGCTGTATTATTTCGTACAACTGCAAGTGAATCTACAATTATCTCAAATTTTAAAACATAATTTTTTTTAGTTTGGACCTTTTGACTGCCTTTATCCAGTTCCCCTCCCCCGACCCTCTACCTCTGGGAACCACAAACCTGATTTCTAGATTAGTTTGTTTATTTATTTTCGAAGTACAATTGACCTACAACACTATGTTAGTTCCTGTTATACAATACAGTGATTTGATATTTCTATACATTTCAAAATGATCACCACAGTAAGTCTAGTTACAATATGTCACCATACAAAGATATTATATAGTTTTGGACTATATTCCCCACACTATACATTTCATACCCATGTCTCATTTATTTTGCACCTGGAAGTTTGTACCTCTTAACCTCCTTCACCTATTTCCCTTCCCCCCATTATTATTATTTTTTAATACAGAGAACTAGAGAAAAAAAAAAATCTCTCTTCCATGACTGGCCCAGTAAGATATTAATCTCATCTCTTATGTCAGTCTAATTTCTTAGTACTCTCTTTTTCTGTATTTCTGTATTTGATCCATGTGTTTATCCATGTATGTGTTTGGAGCAGAGTGAGTTTTCAAAGCTGAATTCACGCTGCCATATGAGCCCAGAAGACCTCACTTTAATGAACTATAGAAGCATTGAAAGGCTGCTCTCAGAGTTAGTGCTGGGCAGCAACTCCATCCAAACAATCCTCCCTTGGGGTTAACATTTTCATGGTAATTTGAAGTGTTCACAGTATTACTCACTTCTTTACAGCAGTTTTATTAAGTTATACGAGAAATTCATCTTTTCTACAGAAAAGTTAAAAATTCAAAGAAGCAAAAGAAAAAATAAAAACCCAACTAATTTCTAATCTGATTTTGGAAAGTAAACTTGTCACCTCAGAATAAACTCCAGAACCATTTTGCTATGAATTGAGATGTTTAGCAGAAAGTTTATCAAGACAGAATATGGATTTTACTAAACAGGACTCAATTTATAATCAGCAATCGTTTGGCTCTTCTCACCTCTGAAAACTGACCAATAGTCAGAATATCACACCTCCAAATGAAAATTTGCATCCACTGTTTTGAGATAACCAGAGGAATAGCAGAGTTCAATGTAAGCAATATGACAAAACCTCATAACTTAGGGCTTACTGTTTTGAAAAGTGTAAAATAAATCAGATAATTCAACTGATGAGATATTCAGAAAAGTAGTGCTTAAGTGTTCTCCTCGATGGTAAAGGACAGCTATTGGACTTAATGAACATACTCATATGATGATAGTTCTATGAGGGAGTTGCATGTTTATATCTATAAAAAGAGGTGGAAGATAATTAAAGATTCAAATGAGGTAATCATTCCTTAATAAGGTCTACTAAGGCTTTAACATTAGGCCATTAGAAAAGAATTTGATGAGCAACTGTCAGGTTTGTATCAGAAGCAATCAAGCACGTGTCCAAACTCCACTGCTGTTACGTGAGTGTGAGGGATGGAAATGGCACACAGGCTTTGCTGAAGAACAGTCATCCTATGATAATGAAGTTGGGGTTAATGCTAATGCAGGATATATTTGGAAACTTAAGCAGGTGCTTTGGGAAAGGCTTATCTGTGGTCAAATGCTGGTCTCCAAGGAAAGCAAAGAGATGCCTGGGCTCACTGTTATCTGAATGGCTGGTGGAGATGCTCCCATTTGTTCTGAAGGCACAAATGCCTAAGAGTTATTACTGACTTTTTAATATCCACCTAGGTCTTTAGGCCCAAATGCTGGGGAAGTGGGCAGATACATGAGACAGTTATGGACTCTGTTCACCCCATTAACTTAAGGTTGAGATAGACAGTCCTGATAGCTATCTTCAGGCCCCCTTGTTTATGGTCCCCCCTGCCACCATTGTCTGTGAAGTCTTCAAAAAGGAGAAGCACTTCCCAAACAGGAGACCCTCATCTACTCCCATCCTACCCTCCAGCTGCCTAGGAGGGAAGAAAGCTAGAGAGAACCAAAAAGAGGGGGTTTAACTCCATTTTGCTCCTCCTCTGAAATTTCTATTTCCTTAACACAGAAGACCCCTTATGTCTTCTTGAAAAGTGAATTTGGGCAGAAGGGAAGTTATGACTGTGCCCTAGAGGTCAAAGTATTTGATCAGGAGTATATGCGGAGGGGGCATTCTCCTCCTACCCCCTTGTCCATACCTCAACACCCTGGAGCAGGACATTGATGAGAGTCCCATGTCCATGGGGTCTTTCCTGGATGGGTCTAGTGTGCCAATGGCTCATGCTAATCCTTGGGTCACTTTTTTCCCCCCTTTTGGGTTTTCCTGACTTCAGATGGAATTGCTTCAAATAGCCTTATCTTCTGTAGCTGCTTTAGACCTTCACCTGCTGGGAAGGTCTGAAGTTCTCCAGCTTTTTAGTCTCATTAGTGGATAAGTTCAAATTGGAGTGAGAGGTTGAGTGTCTCTGCACATTACGCAGATCAACTTTGCCAGCACCGTACTACTTTCCTCATCGACTCCTTGAATCTAGTTATAAATAGGTTAGAACTAATAAATGAGGAGTGAGTGATGGGTCCTCTCCACTTCTAACAGCAAAGTAAAACAAGGGTATCATTGAACCTTAAATGTGATAAACAATTCTTTATTTTTAAAAATAAATTTATTTATTTATTTTATTTATTTATTTTTGGCTGTATTGGGTCTTCGTTGCTGTGCACAGGCTTTCTCTAGCTGCAGCCAGCAGAGGGCTACTCTTTGCGGTGCATGGGCTTCTCATTGCGGTGGCTTCTCTTGTTGTGGAGCCCAGACTCTAGGTGCACAGGCTTCAGTAGTTGTGGCACGTGGGCTCTAGAGCACAAGCTCAGTAGTTGTGGCGCACAAGCTTAGTTGCTTCATGGCATGTGGGATCTTCCCAGACCAGGGATCAAGCCCATGTCCCCTGCATTGCCAGGTGGATTCTTAACCACTGCACCACCAGGGAAGTCCCACAATAAACAATTCTTGAAAGAGAAAGGAGGGGCAACTCAATTATTGAGAGGAAAGAAATATGACTTGAAAAAAGAACATAGCATATATGTTCTTTTCTCTTTATATATATATACATACATACATATGCTGGCGTGGTAGCAAAATTTCAAGAGCTACATTGAGGTGGAATGCCAAGTTTGGGCATATTTGGGGAAATATTGGATGGGCCACCCAGAGTCTATTTAAATGAGTTTGAGCAACTTCCTAAGAGAAAAATAACTCATTCTAGAAAAAGGAATCTGGCTCAATACTTTGAATTAGAATGTTACTAATTCTTAAATATGGATGAGAAGGGAAATTCTGCAGGTAGCAGAGTGTTTGTCCCTTGGATATTTCTCCTGATCCAGATCTCCACTAGAAACATGGCCAAGTCTGCTGTACTGCCTGTGTAGTATTTTATTTTGAAACAGTTCAGTATGAACAATGTGATATATGTGTGTAAATTAATTTTAACCTACATCTAAGGGTTCATATAATCTTTGGTTAGCACTGGAAATCCCCCAATCTTCAATTCACATACCAAAAACAGCTAAGAAGTATTTCAGATACCCTCATCAAAATCTAGCCAAGTACCAAGTGGTATTCAAATACCACTAATTTCACTACCAAAAATTTATTTCTTTTTTTTAAAATTAATTAATTTATTTATTTTTGGCTGTATTGGGTCTTCGTTGCTGTGCTCAGGCTTTCTCTAGTTGCAACGAGTGGGGGCTACTCTTCGTAGCACCGTCTCGTTGTCCTGGCTTCTCTTGTTGCGGAGCACAGGCTCTAGGCTTGCGGGCTTCAGTAGTTATGGCTCACAGGCTCTAGAGCTCAGGCTCAGTAGTTGTGGCGCACAGGCTTAGTTGCTCCACAGCATGTGGGATCTTCCCAGGCCAGGGCTCAAACCCGTGTCCCTTGCACTGGCAGGTGGATTCTTAACCATTGCGCCACCAGGGAAGCCCCCAGAAAGCTATTTCTAACATCTTATATGCTGATGAATCAAGTCATGTTGCTCTGATGTTCCCCTAAGAGAATCTAAGGAGAAAGACACATTTTCCCCTACTTCCCAACAGCAGTCTGGGGATCAAGTTCCCCTTGAATCAACACTAGAAGCCTGTGATTTCCTGGAAGAGGCAGCAGAATCTGTTGGATGAGTGGTCTGGCCAAAGTGGTATCCAGCTAAGGCAGTGGCATCTGGAAGAGGGGATGGAAACAATAGAGTCATGGGGAAGTCTTGGCTGGTCCAGCAGGTTCAGGAGAGACTGATGAACATGGCGGCACCCAGGGAAGTGAGAATGAAGCAAGAAAAGAGAATGAGAATATCACAAATCACTAATGAGTCACCTCTGAGAACTCCCAGAAATACTTGGTGGAGATTCTGTTGGGATTTGAGGGTCAGCACCTGAGAACATGGATTGCATATGTGTAATTGCATCGGAGTGGGAAGTTAGACATGAAAATACTTAATTGCCATAGAAATCTGCACAGGATCTCTCAAAGGGTACTTTCAATTCTGTACTTGGCCCAGGCAAATACAATTGGCTTGACTCCTTAGGTAGAACAGAAGGTACCTGGTAGAGCTAAGTTTTCATAGATGCATCTGGTTCCCAAGAGGACACAGAGCTAATACAACTGAAAAGGTGTACACCTGTGACTTCAGGCATCTTGTGAATGACCAAGCCTGGCTTAGTCATTCACAAGATGCTTAAGTTCAAAGCAGATTTTCATCTGGGAAGCAGGTTGGGGTGGAAGGAAATATTCAAATGGCCTGGAGAATCTTTTCAGAACACAAATTCCCCAGGCCCCACTCTGGATCTGTTGACCCAGAATTTCTAGTAATGGGATTGAGAATGAGTTTGGGAGCCCAGTGTGTCTTCAGAATTTGGAGGCAACTGGAGAATCAAGGAGTTCTAGGGGAGAGAGGAGGAATATTTGCTCGTGTTACTAAGAGATGAGTAGGGAGGAACAGACCAGAGATACAGAGACTGGGGTTCCAGAGGAGGTGGAAGGGAGGAGGGGAGAAGGGCAGGAACACAGGTGGTCTTAAAGGGAACCGGGGGAGAGGCCCTCCATTAGCTGGAAGAAAAAAGGCAAGAGAGATCAGCTCGTGCTTTGTCACCACCTAGAGGGGTGAGATAGGGAGGGTGGGAGGGAGGGAGATGCAAGAGGGAAGAGAATGGGGACATATGTATATGTATAACTGATTCACTTTGTTATAAAGCGGAAACTGACACACCATTGTAAAGCAATTATACTCTAATAAAGATGTTTTTAAAAAACCCACAACAACATGCATGTCTTCAGAAGAAGAAAGAAAAGGAAAATGGCATGAAAAGGTGTGGCTGTAGATGAGCTTGAAGCTGGAGGGAGGGCAGATAGCCTGAGGTTGGGACTGAGGGTTTCCATTTTCTCTCTGGAGTGGACTGTAAGGCGTGACCGGCTGCAGAGAAAGGAGAGGGAGGTTCCGAGAGGCGAAGTAATTTCTTTGCACTTCTATAAGGGTGAGTGGCTGATCTGGGCTGCAAACTGAGGTCTGTCTCAGTTCAAAGTCCCTGTTCTTTCTCTGATTCTCTGTCTTGTCTTTGTGCAGTACTGTCTAACCAAACCCTGATATTATGCCTTTCTGTTAAGTACCCTCCTTGAAAAGTCATTTTTGAAACAATTAATTTGATGGATGCTTGAGACACAACAGCTTTTTACATTAGACTAAATTGTTTCCACTTCTCCACAGTCATCTCTTTGCCTCCAAGCCACGCTCCCCCAAGTCCCTGGTTAGTTAGGATCTGTAATCTTCATCGCTCAATGTGAAATTTAATTTGGGAGGAAGCCCTCACTTTCTTGGTAACTATGTATGATTGCGCTACACTTTGGGTCCGTTCCCCCTCCCCCTCAATTATCTTTCTAAAAAGAGATCTTATTTTTTTCCTCTGGGATTTTTGGCTGCTGTTTGATTCTGGAAGAGCACAATAGGAAAAACAGATTTTCCATTCCTACCAACCTAAGCCTCCTCTCAACAAACCACAGAGCCCAGTGTCCTTTCCTCGGGGAAGCAGGTATTCATATTCCAGAGAATCCACCGAACTCTGAATGCTGAGTCCTTGGTGCCCATCTGATGCCCATATGCCATCTGTGTGACAGTAACAGTGCTCTCCCTGCTACAACCTCATCGTAGAAACTCCACCCAAACACCTTAAAGAAAGAGCTCACAGATGTTCGGAAAAATACACAATAATCCTTGGATGATTAATATAATATTCTTTGGAGACATTCTATAGATCACTAGGCTGCTGTTTTATTCTGGAAGCCATAACCTCCCCATTCTCACGCCTGTAATGTTTCGTTCTGATTCATCTCAGGGCAAGGCAGATGATACCCAAACGTATGAACCAAGAGGCTGAAACATAGATCATTGCCTCCCTGATAAGAATATCAGTGCCTAGGAAGGAAGCCTTCAGCAGCAACGCTGAAATGACACATGAAAGGACAAATGATGTGGGGAACTTGTAAACCATTTCACATCTTGCCAAATGACTTTGTGTATTTGTGATTTTTTAAGATGACAATTTAAAATTTTTTTATGTTATGTGTTTTCTACTCTATTTGTCTAGAATGTAAACCTTACTTTAGCTTTCCATAAAATAAATAAAACAGAAATATAGATCTAAAACATGACAAAAACATGTGATTTTGTATATTTGTTTTGTTACCCCATCTAGTTAGTGTGTCTATAGCAGAGGTTGACAAACTTTTTTGGTAAAGTACCAAAGAACAAAAATTTGGGGCTTTTCAGGTAATATAGTTTCTGTTGCAACTAGTCAGCTCTGTTATCGTAACATGAAAACAGCCATTAAACAATATGTAAATAAATGAACATGGCTGTGTTCCAATAAAACTTTATTTACAACACAGGCAGTGGGCCAGATTTAATCTATAGGCTGCAGATTGCTGACCCCTAGAAGGTAAGCTACATGAGGACACGTGAGTCCCCTAACACACCAAGTTTGCTAACATTATTGAGAACTAATTATGTGCTAGGCATCATGCTAAGGATATATAAACTTTGTTTAATGAGGTGGGTATTACTGTCGCATTTTGTAGATTGAGAAATGAAAGTCAGAAAGCTTAAGTAACTTACCTGGGATCACATGGCTAAGTAGTGGAGTCCCATGGCCTGCCTTTCTGTTGGTGAGGGTATGGCATGGCTGGTGGGTACAGTGTGCCCTCTAGGGCACTAAGCTGGGATTTGTGTCACACCATTTATCAGATACTTGGGCTCAGGACCCCAGGAATTGTACCCTCAATTTCATATAAAAGCTGAGATACTAAGCAGTCTTGGGGTAAGAATTGTAACTGTGGTCCTTCGTGTTTTCCCCCGAGCTGTCCAGTGAAGTGGCTAGGTGTGTGTGTGCTCTGGAACCTGAGTGCCCGTGTTCAGATTGAAGTCCTGCTCGTGTGACTAGGCAGGTTGGTTTATGCCTCTGTGCTTCCTTGTCCGTGTCTGCTAAATAAAGATAGTGTTACTACCACCCAGGAGGGTTGTCGTGTGGATTAAAGGAGTCAATACAGGTGAAATGCTTAAGCAGTGCATGATGAGCATTGCTATTTTAATACCAAACACAGGTCATGGCACAAAGAGTCTGCTTACACATGTGGCTGTCTGACAAGACTTGTGATCCGTGGGCAGGAAAAGGAGGGAAGGAAGAAAAAGAAAAGTAATATGAAAGATGAAGAAGGAAGACAAAGAGTAATAGGAACACAAACGATATGAGGGCATTAAGGGCTGAGGTTTTGAAAATTATATTTCGTTCATGTAATAATAATATATGTGGATTGAAGAAAAAAATAAATATACCCAGAACCCTCCTTACCCGAAGGTATATTTGGTATATTCCCTTCCAGGATTTTATATCTGTCTCATGTGTTCTAGAGATGCTTCATATGTTCACCAGTCTGCATGTTCCACCAACACACCCCAGTTGTTCTCCTTGCTTCTTGCTCTGGACTGGCAGCTGCTCTGCGCTTCTCTCTCAGCATCTCTTGTGAGCACTTTGCTAGGCTTCTTCTGCTCACTTATGCCTGCTTGCTGCAAAGGGTGGGGACCAGCCCATCCTGTTATTCCCCGTAGCCTAGCTAGCATGAGGCAGTCGTGTTTAACAGACTTTAAATGTCTTGAGTATCCCACAAGTGAACTTCAGTGCACGAAAGGAAACTGACAACGGAGTATCTGACATTGCTGTGTCCAGCATCCATTAACCACACATATCCCACTGGACATCTCTTTCCCAAATCCCTGACTTGTTGCTACTATTGAGAAAAAAAATATCAGTAGACAGCATAATGATGATTACTGATCAGACTGTAAGCTCTGTGAAGGCAGGAACCATGTTTTTTTTGTTTAATACTGTGTCCACTTCACCAAGCACAGTGCTTTGGCACATAGTGGAGGCTCCATAAATACTTGTTATTTGAATGCATGGAGGTGCTCTGTACAGGTTTCCACTACCTATCAAAGTGAAGGAAGACTTTGATTATATATATTTGGGGGGGGGGATTTCATCTTGTTTATCATGTTTGAGATTCATTAGGTTTCTTTTTTTTAATTTTTGAATTTTATTTATTTATGGAATTTTTAAATTTAATTTTATTTTTTTATACAGCAGGTTCTTATTAGTTATCCACTTTATACATATTAGCATATATATGTCAACCCCAATCTCCCAATTCATCACACCACCACCCCCGCCACTTTCCCCCCTTGGTGTCCGTACGTGTGTTCTCTACATCTGTGTCTCTATTTCTGCACTGCAAACAGGTTCATGTGTACCATTTTTCTAGGTTCCACATATAGGCGTTAATATACAATATTTGTTTTTCTCTTTCTGACTTACTTCACCCTGTATGACAGTCTCTAGATCCATCCACGTCTCTACAAATGACCCAACTTTGTTCCTTTTTATGGCTGAGTAATATACTATTGTACATATGTACCACATCTTCTTTATCCATTCTTCTGTTGATGGGCATTTAGGTTGCTTCCATGACCTGAATATTGTAAATAGTGCTGCAATGAACATTGTGGTACATGTCTCTTTCTGAATTATGGTTTTCTCTGGGTATATGCCCAGTAGTGGGATTGCTGGGTCATATGGTAGTTCTATTTTTAGTTTTTTAAGGAACCTCCTACTGTTCTCCATAGTGGCTGTATCAATTTACATTCCCACCACGAGTGCAAGAGGGTTCCCTTTTCTCCACATCCTCTCCAGCATTTGTTGTTTGTAGATTTTCTGATGATGCCCATTCTAACTGGTGTGAGGTGATACCTCATTGTAGTTTTGATTTGCAATTCTCTAATAATTAGTGATGTTCATCAGCTTTTCATGTGCTTCTTGGCCATCTGTATGTTTTCTCTGGAGAAATGTCTATTTAGATCTTCTGCCATTTTTGGATTGAGTTGTTTGTTTTTTCAATATTGAGCTGCATGACCTGTTTATATATTTTAGAAATAAATCCTTTGTCTGTTGATTCATTTGCAAATATTTTCTCCCATTCTGAGCATTGTCTTTTTGTCTTATTTGTAGTTTCCTTTGCTTTGCAAAAGCTTTTAAGTTTCACTAGGTCCCATTTGTTTATTTTTGTTTTTATTTCCATTACTCTAGGAGGTGGATCAAAAAAGATCTTGCTGTGATTTATGTCAAAGAGTGTTCTTCCTATGTTTTCCTCCAAGAGTTTTATAGTGTCCAGTCTTACATTTCAGTCTCTAATCCATTTTGAGTTTATTTTTGTGTATGGTGTTAGGGAGTGTTCTAATTTCATTCTTTTACATGTAGCTGTCCAGTTTTCCCAGCACCAATTATTGAAGAGACTGTCTTTCCTCCATTGTATATCCTTGCCTCCTGTGTCATAGATGAGTTGACCATAGGTGCGTGGGTTTATCTCTGGGCTTGTTTCCTGTTCCATTGATCTATATTTCTGTTTTTGTGCCAGTACCATACTGTCTTGATGACTGTAGCTTTGTACTATAGTCTGA
This sequence comes from Mesoplodon densirostris, assembly GCF_025265405.1. Classification (NCBI taxonomy): domain Eukaryota; kingdom Metazoa; phylum Chordata; class Mammalia; order Artiodactyla; family Ziphiidae; genus Mesoplodon; species Mesoplodon densirostris. The sequence goes on along the minus strand of NC_082668.1, from coordinate 36,642,101 downwards.
AATCAGGCAGACTGATTCCTCCAGCTCCATCTTTTTTACCCTCAAGATTGCTTTGGATATTCGGGGTCTTTTGTGTCTCCATACAAATTTTAAGATTTTTTTTGCTCTAGTTCTGTAAAAAATGCCATCAGTAATTTGATAGGGATTGCATTGAATCTGTACATTGCTTTGGGTAGTATAGTCATTTTCACAATATTGATTTTTCCAATCCAAGAACATGGTATATCTCTCCATGTGTTTGTGTTATCTTTGATTTCTTTCAACAGCATCTTATAGTTTTCTGAGTACAGGTCTTCTGACTCCTTAGGTAGATTTATTCCTAGGTATTTTATTCTTTTTGTTGCAATGGTGAATGGGGTTGTTTCCTTAATTTCTCTTTCTGATCTTTCGTTGTCAGTGTATAGGAATGCAAGTGACTTCTGTGCATTAATTTTGTACCCTGCAACCTTACCAAATTTATTGATTAGTTCTAGTAGTTTTCTGGTGGCATCTTTAGGATTCTCTACATATACTATCATGTCATCTGCAAACAGTGACAGTTTTACTTCTTCTTTTCCAATTTGTATTCCTTTTATTTCTTTTTCTTCTCTGATTGCCATGGCTAGGACTTCCAAAACTATGTTGAATAATAGTGGCGAGAGTGCACATCCTTGTCTTGTTCCTGACCTTAGAGGAAATGCTTTCAGTTTTTCACCATTGAGAATGATGTTTGCTGTGGGTTTGTTGTATATGGCCTTTATTATGTTGAGGTAGGTTCCCTCTATGCCATCTTCTGGAGAGTGTTTATCATAAATGGGTGTTGAATTTTGTCAAAAGCTTTTTCTGCATCTATTGAGATGATCATATGGTTTTTATTCTTCAGTTTGTTACTATGGTGTATCACATTGATTGATTTGCATATATTGAAGAATTCTTGCATCCCTGGGATCAATCCCACTTGATCATGGTGTATGATCCTTTTAATGTGTTGTTGGATTCTGTTTGCTAGTATTTTGTTGAGGACTTTTGAATCTATATTCATCAGTGATATTGGTCTGTAATTTTCTTTTTTTGTAGTATCTTTGTCTGGTTTTCATATCAGGGTGATGGTGGCCTCATAGAATTAGTTTAGGAGTGTTCTTTCCTCTGCAATTTTTTGGAAGAGTTTGAGAAGGATGGGTGTTGGTTGTCTCTAAATGTTTGATAGAATTCACCTGTGAAACCATCTGATCCTGGACTTTTGTTTGTTGGAAGATTTTTAATCACAGTTTCAATTTCATTACTTCTGGTTGGTCTGTTCATATTTTCTGTTTCTTCTGGGTTCAGTCTTGGAAGGTTATACCTTTCTAAGAATTTGTCCATTTCTTCCAGGTTGTCATATACTTGCTTGTAGTAGTCTCTTATGATGCTTTGTATTTCTGCGGTGTCCGGTGTAACTTCTCCCTTTTCATTTCTAATTTTATTGATCTGAGTCCTCTCCCTGTTTTTCTTGATGAATCTGGCTAAAGGTTTATCAATTTTGTTTATCTTCTCAAAGAACCAGCATTTAGTTTTACTGATCTTTGTTATTGTTTTCTTTGTTTCTATTTCATTTATTTCTGCTCTGATCTTTATGATTTCTTTTCTTCTACTAACTTTGGGTTGTGTTTGCTCTTCTTTCTCTAGTTCCTTTAGGTGTAAGGTTAGATTCTTTATTTGAGCTTTTTCTTGTTTCCTGAGGTGAGCTTGAATTGCTATGAAATTCCCTCTTAAAACTTCTTTTGCTGCATCCCATAGGTTTTGGATCATCGTGTTTTCTTTGTCATTTGTCTCTAAGTATTTTTTGATTTCCTCTTTGATTTCTTCAGGGATCTCTTGGTTATTTAGTAACCTACTGTTTAGCTTCTATGTGTTTGCATTTTTAAAGTTTTTTTCCCTGCAATTGATTTCTAATCTCATAGCATTGTGGTCGGAAAAGATGCTTGATATGATTTCAATTTTCTCTAATTTACCAAGGCTTGATTTGTGACCCAAGATGTGATCTGTCCTGGAGAATGTTCCATGTGCACTTGAGAAGAAAGTGTAATCTGCTGTTTTTGGATGGAATGTCCTGTAAATATCAATTAAATCTATCTGGTCTATTGTGTCATTTATAGCTTGTGTTTCCTTATTAATTTTCTGTCTGGATGATCTGTCCATTGGTGTAAGTGAGGTGTTAAAGTCCCCCACTATTATTGTGTTACTGTCGATTTCCTCTTTTTTAGCTGTTAGCAGTTGCCTTATGTATTGAGATGCTCCTATGTTGGGTGCATATATATTTATAATTGTTATATCTTCTTCTTGGATTATCCCTTGATCATTGTGTAGTGTCCTTCCTTGTCTCTTGTAATATTCTTTATTTTAAAGTCTATTTTATCTAATATGAGTATTGCTACTCCAGCTTTCTTGTGACTTCCATTTGCATGGAATATCTTTTTTCATCCCTTCACTTTCAGTCTGTATGTGTCCCTAGGTCTGAAGTGGGTCTCTTGTAGACAGCATATATATGGGTCTTGTTTTTGTATCCATTCAGCGAGCCTGTGTCCTTTGGTTGGAGCAATTATTCCATTCACGTTTAAGGTAATTATTGATATGTATGTTCCTATTACCATTTTCTTAATTTTTATAGGTTTCTTTTTGTAGGTCCTTTTCTTCTCTTGTGTTTCCCACTTAGAGAAGTTCCTTTAGCATTTGTTGTAGAGGTGGTTTGGTGGTGCTGAATTCTCTTAGCTTTTGCTTGTCTGTAAAACTTTTGATTTCTCCATTGAATCTGAATGAGATCCTTGCTGGGTAGAGTAATCTTGGTTGTAGGTTCTTCCCTTTCATCACTTTAAATATATCATGCCAGTCCCTTCTGGCTTGTAGAGTTTCTGCTGAGAAATAAGCTGTAAACCTTACAGGAGTTCCCTTGTATGTTATTTGTCATTTTCCCCTTGTTTCTTTCAAAAATTTTTCTTTGTCTTTAATTTTTGTCAATTTGATTACTATGTGCCTCAGCATGTTTCTCCTTGGGTTTATCCTGCCTGGGACTCTCTGTGCTTCCTGGACTTGGGTGGCTATTTCCTTTCCCATGTTAGGGAATTTTTCAACTATAATCTTTTCAAATATTTTCTCGGATCCTTTCTCTCTCTCTTCTCCTTCTGGGACCCCTATAATGCAAACATTGTTGTATTTAATGTTGTCCCAGAGGTCTCTTAGGCTGTCTTCATTTCTTTTCATTCTTTTTTGTTTATGCTGTTCTGCAGATGTGAATTCTACCATTCTGTCTTCCAGGTCTCTTATCTGTTCTTCTGCCTCAGTTATTCTGCTATTGATTCCTTCTAGCTTATTTTTCATTTCAGTTATTGTATTATTCATCTCTGTTTGTTTGTTCTTTAATTCTTCTAGGTGTTTATTCTTTTATTCTTCTAGGTCTTTGTTAAACATTTCTTGTATCTTCTCGATCTTTGCCTCCATTCTTTTTCTGAGGTCCTGAATCATCTTCACTATCATTATTCTGAATTCTTTTTCTGGAAGGTTGCCTATCTCCACTTCATTTAGTTGTTTTTCCTGGGTTTTATCTTGTTCCTTCATCTGGGACAAAGTCCTCTGCCTTTTCATTTTGTCTGTCTTTCTGTGAATGTGGTTTTCCTTCCACAGGCTGCAGAGTTGTAGTTCTTCTTGCTTCTGCCCTCTCCAGACTTTGACAATATTAAACAGAATATTTTTTGCAATTGGATTTGGATTATTCTGCTGGTTCAGAGCTTCCCCAAGGACAGTGGCTTAGGCACTTCCCCTCCCCACCCTCCCAATCCCTAACTAATACACATTTCAGCTTCTATTTAGGAATTCAGAAATGGCTGAATTTTTAAACATAACATCATTTCGTTTGCAATGTGTGTTGGATATATTATTTTACATAGTTAAGATCATAGTGTATCCATTGTTTTGTATCCTATTTTCATTCCCCCTCTGCCTTTGAACATGATTTTGTCAACATGATTTTTAATGACTGCATAACGTCTCATAGAATGTGGTAGATGTACATAATTTGCTAATCATTCTTTTTTCATTGTACATTTGGCTATTATAAATAGTGTTTCAAGGAACATTCTTACATTTAAATCTTTGTCCTTGGTTTATACTATAAGATAGATGCCTGGGAATGAAATGATGGTATCAAAATATATGAATATTTTTATGGTCCTTGTACCTCTTGCCAAATTGCTGTCCAGAAAGATTGTCCCAAATTATGTTCTCACCATAAGGCATGAAAGTGCTTATTTCATCAAATCCTCCTCCATATTGTCATCATTTAAGAATCTCTATTAATGTGATAGATGAATAATAGATTGTTAGTGTTATTTTACATTATGCTTCTTTGATTACTAGTGAGTTGAAAGGAATGTTTAGAAGCCAGGTTAGCATTTATAGTTTCCAGCAATAATACATACTACAACTATTAATATATATAAGCTTTCTGTATATAGTTTCCTTTCAGACCAACACCTCCACTACTGAACAGAAAGCTGTGATGGGTTATGCAGCCCAATCCCTGCCATATGCTTATTATTAAGCCCAACTACTGAGCAAAGAAAGACATAATTAGCCTTTGGGGGAATTATTTTAAGCCTTCAGCAGTAAAAGGCCTAAAGTTGATTTATTTCCCAGAATCTATTTGTATCCGATGCCTCTTTCAGTCGAGTCAGACTAAATGACCAGCATGGTTTCAACCTCCTGTGAAGGAGGTTCTCAACAAGTTCTGGGAGGTTAGTCAAAACTAATTGCCTTGTTGTCTTTGTACACCTCCAAGGTACCATCTGGAAACAAAAGATCGAGTCCTTTGAAAGGAGATAGAACCACTGGGGCACTTAACAGAGACAGCATACGTTGAATTTATCTCAGATTACCAGTGGTCAAGATTGAGGCACTGTGCTCTGGGTTGAGAGAGCCTTGAGCTCAGCTGAGGGGAACTTGGCCCTTGCATCTAAGGTGGGGATTAGGAGAAGGCACTGTCTGTAATAAAGACACATGTTCTTTCAGGGGACTGACTTAATCAAGAAAGCTGCTTCTGCCAGTGATTATCATAGGCCAGACTTGAATCTGTGCTTCCAAAACAAAAGCAAGTTGTCTGATTCTAAAGCCTTCTTACACATTATTGTGCTTCCAAAGACTGTATTGTTTTGTAACGATAGCAAAGGATTTTTACCCCCCAGAGCACCTGGAAACACATTGTAATTCCCAGCCTCATGTTTCACCCAAATTGCTGTCTGGATGATTTCCTTGTTTGGGCTGTTATTCATTGATGGCACATTTGGAAACAAAACCTCGAGGTTGTCATGGGTCTGCACGTATTGACGGAGTTCTCAGATGCCAAAATGATAAACACCGTGCAGATGTTCCATGGGACAGTAACCCAGCCTGCCTTTGACAGTTTCACATGCAAATGACTAAACACGTCAGCTCTGGAAATAGATGCTGCAGCACGGGTTCACTGACTTTTCTTCTCATGAAAAAGTTAGGGCCAAGATTAATTAAAGCCAAGAGTTGGTTACTTTTTTTTTTTTTTTTTCTTTGCGGTACGCAGGCCTCTCACTGTCGTGGCCTCTCCTGTTGCAGAGCACAGGCTCCGGACACGCAGGCTCAGCGGCCATGGCTCACGGGCCCAGCTGTTCCACGGCACGTGGGATCTTCCCGGACCGGGGCACAAACCCGTGTCCCCTGCATCGGCAGGCGGACTCAACCACTGCGCCACCAGGGAAGCCCGAGCTGGTTACTTTTAAAGACCCCATAATGATAACCATACCAAAATGTTTCTTGCAATTGCAGAAACTCTCTATGGGGAGCCAGAAAGTAAGAATATAAAAGTGCTTAGATGGAATTCTGTAGCCAGAGGCCATGCCTACTGGCAGATCCTTGCAAATATTTATTGGACAGATATAGTATTTTTGAATGAATAACTGAACGAATGAACAAATGATTGAATGATTGGAATAACTTCTCTAGTTCTATGTTGGCCCAGTTGGTGATGCACCGTGTGATGAACAGTAGTGCTAGCCCCCAAGTACTGGGGATTTACATGGGGTCTTAGCCCTCTGTAGAGTGCTTCCTACACCTCTCCTTCTCATGAATTCCTCACAATGACCCTACAGAGCAGGTAGTTCTGTTTCTGTCTCAGAAATGTGGGGACTAAGGAAGATATGACATGTCAGGACCAGAACTCAAACCCAAGTCTGCTGGATTCCATAGCCCATGTTCTTATCCCACATCCTAGAGTGCCGCTTGCTTAACAAGAGGTCACGTTCAGCAAAAGGTCACTATCTTTTCATGGTCTCAATTATAATTTCCTCAGCTACCGATCCAATGTTACTAGATTTGGAAGGCTGCTGAGAGATCACTTGGCCCAAGAGCCCTCCTGCTGTAGGTGGAGAATCTGAGGTTCTGCCCACGTCTGTGATCGTTTGGCCAACCTGTGCCACTGAGGGGCAGGTCTGGAACAGGTCAGCTAACCCTTGATCTGACACTTTCCCACCTCACCTCACTGAAGGTAAGGTCAAAATGGGAATCATGTAAACTAAAATAATGAATGTAGATCATGCATATTTTTAAAACATCACTTAAACTGACACCACAGTAGAATCATCCTTGTGCACACAACTCCCTCAGTAAAAATAAACATTAAGAGGACAGATGTACAAGAAGTACTTTCCTTTAAAAACATCATTAAAATGGTGAGAACATGACGAATGTGCAGATTGCACAATATCTTCAGCGAATATTGAATGCGGTCTTTTACAAAGTCGATGTGTATGCTGCTTGTTGGTTCTTGACAGTGGGAGAAACTGACGATATGTCATTGGTTGAAGTTAAAAGCAGGAGTGAATTTAAATATGGAAAATACCAGCCACTAATTCCCTCTGAGTTTTCACTCTGAACTGTGTAAACAGGTCTACTCTACCCTCTGTTCTTTCTGGCTCTTCTTCCACTACTCTAACCGAACCCCTCAATGGGACCAATGCAACTGCTCCCCATCAGGCTACTTCCCTCTGGTGCTTCCACTCACAGTTTCTAAACCATGTGTTTGTCTAAAATGCAGCCTGACTTTTTCTGCTCCTCTATGGGAGACAGTTGCTGGCTCCTCATTAATCTAAGATCTTTTGGATTGCTTCTCAAGTCATCTCCTTCCTCCTGCCTCTCTCCTTTATGCTCCAGACACATAGTTGATAAGGACTCCTCATCTATAAATGACCATGCGTGAAATTCTTGGGTGGTTTACCAAGTTACCCAAAGTTACAAATCACAAGAGGATCAGCCAGGACCTCCAGACCTCCCTCCAGCTCTGTGATCCCGTGACTAGACAGAATACACAGCTCACAGCCACCAAGATGCTTATGGAAGAGTCATGTTAGCTTTAAGAAAAGCCAAGAAAGAATTTTTCAAGAAGGACTAAATAATATATCCAATGCCCTCCACACTTAATGCTGAGCCAGATTCCTGAGATGACAGCTGTTATCTGTCTGCTTGCGACTCTGCCCACTGGTATGAGCAAAATGGCAAAGGACACAAGGGCAGGTTCTTGAGGAAACAGTGGAGTAAACTGTGGTGGTTATTAATTTTGCCTGTTTAGAAAGCTCTTCCACCTAGGGTTGCCAGATTAAATATAGGACATCTTTGTATTTGCTAAGTCTGGCAACACTACTCCCCATCCACCCCATTTTTCAGTTAATATTTGCCATCTCCCTGGCCACAGGAATAAATATATGACCAATTCCCATTCCAACAGAGGCTGGCCCAAGTCGTGTACACATAACCCAATTAGGGCCAGACTCATTTCTTGGGGTGGAAAGACACCCTTTGGCCATGGCTGCTAACTTGAGGTTTCTGGCAGCCATGCCCCCTGTTACAAAATAATGAGAGTAAAAACGCAAAGAGAAGCAGCGATAAGCAGTGAAGGAAATAGACACAGAACACTGGTAGCTCTGAGTCTCAGTTACAGTTTCCAAGACACTGGTTGCTGCAGCTTTTCCTTCTGTGCTGTGTGCTCCCCACTGCAGTTGTAGGAACTGGTAAATCCTTTTTTACTCCATTGACCTGATTTGAGTTGTGTTTCTATTACCTGTTTGAAAGAGCTTCTGACTCATACATAGAGAATTCTGATTCTTTTTTTTTTTTTGCGGTACGTGGGCCTCTCACTGCTGTGGCCTCTCCCATTGTGGAGTACAGGCTCCGGACGCGCAGGCTCAGCGGCCATGGCTCACGGGCCTAGCCGCTCCGCGGCATGTGGGATCCTCCCGGACCGGGGCACAAACCCGTGTCCCCTCGTGTCCCCTGCATCGGCAGGCGGACTCTCAACCACTGTGCCACCAGGGAAGCCCAAGAATTCTGATTCTTTTCCTTAAATAACACATAGAGAATAGAGAAGGGCGTACAGGATAGAGGTGTATGATACCATGAGCTAAGCTTCCCTCTTATCATGCATTTGTAGATTTAGGAACCATTTGTGGCAAGTATTGAATCCCAGGCTCCTTTCTCTCTTTTGTATTGTCTGCTTTCCATTTCCCTACATCATAAAACCAAAGACCTCATTTTACAGGTGAAAAAACCTTAAACCAGATGAAGTTAAACAACTTGTCTTAGGGATCAAACGGTGAAAATCCAAGTTTCAAATCAATTATTGTGTATTGAGGTTATGGAAATTAATTTTAATATGAGCCTAAGATAATCAAAAAAAGAGAAAGACAACTTGTATGTCTAAAAATCTAATGCAGTCAATAGGGAAATGTAAATGCTTGTGTTGCTTTCATGATTATTGATTGTAGCAAATCACAGATTAGAGGGACTGACTGTTAGTGAATCTCTTGGCAGTTATGTCTGTGACCACCCTCTTTCTTCTGCTATCAGATCCTGCTGCTTTGGCAACTGGGCTGGGAACATGACCCAGGTCTGCTCAGTCATAGCATAGAACTCGATCTTCCTGGCTACAGGAATGGCTCTGGGGATGGGTCATTGCCTGAGAAAGAAATAACCAGTGACTAAAGGGTAGTATAATCAGACTCCTATCCTGAGATTTGGTTTTTATTAGAACTGATGGGGAACACGTTTCCCTCTCTGGTTGTTGAACTGTGGGAATGTGTGTCTGGAATGCTTTGCACCCATTTCTCCTACCATATGGGAAAAATCTGTCTGTAGTTGGAGGAAAAAAACCAAAAAACAGTACAAAGAGAGAAGCAGAAACAACTGGCCGACTTGGTCTTTATGACTTTTAAATCCCCAGATCCACCCATTCCTGAGGTCATATCCATCTCTGCCCTTTCTTGCTTAATGCGAGCCAAAAAAAGTCTTGTTTTACCAAAGTTAATTCGATGGAAATTTCTGACACTTGAAACTAAAAAGGGACTTCCCTGGTGGCACAGTGGTAAAGAATCTACCTGCCAATGCAAGGGACACGGGTTTGAGCCCTGGCCCGGGAAGATCCCACATACCACGGAGCAACTAAGCCCGTGTGCCACAACTACTGAGCCTGAGCTCTAGAGCCCACAAGCCACAACTACTGAGCCCACGTGCCACAACCACTGAAGCCTGCGTGCCTAGAGCCCGTGCTCCGCAACAAGAGAAGCCACCACGAGAAGCCCACGCACCGCAACGAAGAGTAGCCCCTGCTCACCACGACTAAAGAATGCCCGCCCTCAGCAACGAAGACCCAACACAGCCAAAAATAAATAAATAAATAAATAATTTAAAAAAAAAAAGAAACTAAAAAAGTAGTTTTATTTCATTTGTGACGCTACTTTTCTTTGTTGTCATGGATTATTGAAAGTTGCCTGCTTGTAATTTTCTAAGTTAATAATGATCTGGTAAGAGCTAACAGAAAATCTAAGGGTAGGTTTAAATTCAATATGAATTTTTGGGGAAAATGTTATAACACCCACATGCAGTATTTAAAAATAAGTTTTAGCTTTAGACTTTGTTGTTAAAAAAAAAACCTTAAGATAGAGGAAAATATATGAGAAGTATTAGAATATGTCTTAGGGTAGGGAAGGGCTTCACAAGCAAATCTAAAACCCAGAAACCATAAAGGAAAGTATCAACAGATCTGACTGGGGAAATATTTAAACTGTTGGAATATAAAAGTTGTTAACAAAATTAAAAGACAAGTGACAGAATGGAAGAATATGTTTGCAAAATATATAATTTATAGTGAGTTAAGGTCCATAATATATAAAAGGTTCCTACTGGTCCATATGTGAACATAACCCAAGAGGAGAATAGACAAAACTTATAAATAGACAATTCCCAGAAGAAAAAAGAGAAATGCTCATTTCAACCCATTAGTGCAAGGAACACAGACAGGACATAGAAAATGTGAAAAAAATCTGAAGATACAGCATTTCCTTTGAGGAAAGCCCCCTTTGCCTACAATTCCCTTTCCTCCTTTGCCAGTCTGGAAACTCATTTGTATTTTCCCAGCTCAGGTCCAAGCAGAATCCATCGAGTTCTCCTTCGTGCCTCCAGTATACCTTGTGCATGCATCTCTTATGACCCTCAGTCACTGCATTTGTTGTGTGCTTACCTGTTTGCTTTCTCTCATTGCCCAAGGGCTGCATCCATCACTTGGTCTTAGTGATGAAAACAATCTCTTTGATTTCCTGATATATTACCAAATATGTGTCCATAGAACAGATATTCCATAAATGTTTGGTAAATTAATAAATAACAAATAAATCTTGGATCTTCGTGGACACTGTTAGAATCAATACCTACATTTTATAGGAAAGTGTCTTACTTTCATTTTGACTCTAGATGTTGACACATTTTATTCATATGAGAAAGGGAAAAAAGTAGCAGAAAATTCTGTATTTAATCGATTCTAATTTACCAATTTTGGGTGACATTGCCATGCATATGTCAACTGGATTATTATTCCTGGTGGTATGACAACGCAAAGGCAATTCCTTGATGTTTCCGTCAACAAGCAATTCAATTGTCATTTGAGAAAGAACTATCCATTCTGGCTGTTGAATGAAAACCTTCTCTTCTTGTCATTCCGTGAGATCCAAGAAGCACCAGCATGAAAACTTGTAGAAAAAGTGTCAGTGGCTTGAAAGATGATCCGGCATCTCCAGCACTTTTGATGCTCAGAGGATATTGTGTAGGAAAAACATGGCCATCAGCTATTATGAGTCAAAAAGCAATTCAGGGAGTCAGACTCAGAATGTGAAGAAGCTTAGAAATATCTTAACCATTTTTTCACTCATATCTCCCTTTTCATACATGCATAAGGGTTCTGTAAAATAAAATCTGTCTCCATCTAAAAAGCCTATCTCAATAAATGTAAAATAAAAATTCTAAATAATGAAAAAGCAAAAGCATTACATCATAATTGTATAGTTGAACGGGTAGTGGTTTTTTTTTCTTTCATAGTGGTATACTCCATAATGGTACATCTTGCAGTCACTGACATATTAGATTTGATAAAATATGGTAATAATAACACCTAATATGTATTGAGCCCTATTTTTCCAAGGCACTACCCGAGGCACTTTATGTGCAAAATCTCGTGTAATTGTTATAACAACTCTATAGGCAGACTATGATTGTCCTCATTTTACAGCTAATGAAACTGAGAATTAGAGAGGTTAATTACTGGCAGAACTAGTATGTTTGAGTGAATCAGAGCCTAAGCTGTTAATCACTGCATGAAGAAGCAAGAGCAATTGCTTAGGACAATTTCTTCCTAAGCAATTTCTTAGGACATGTACATTTTTATCATGCCTCAGATTTGGGGGAAAATTTTCCAGGTACACAATAATATATTTTAGTACCTGTCCTGTTAAAATTATGAGAAAGTCAAATTAAGCACGTGTGAGCATGTAGTCATTGTAAGGTCGGATCTTAACAAACGGCACCGCGAAACAGAGGAAAGCTTCAAGTGAGCTTTATTAGGGGGCGCTCCCAGGCGAGGTTCACTGGTCCGAGAGAAAGGGGCCAGAGAAGTTGCACCCGGGCGAGAGTTGGGCAAGATTTTATAGGGGAAGAAGGGAAAAGGGTGTGGTGAATCTGGGAGGGCACAGGGTATTCCTTATTTGGTGGTCTCTTCGGGTATCGTGGCAATATCTGGTGCCGGTTGCATCAGTCTTGGGACCGTTAGTCCCGCCCCTCGAAAGGCGGGAAGGCTGGGCCGGGTGGAAAGTCTCCAGGTCAGTTTCTGGAACTGGGTGGTCCGGAGAGTTTTGGTCTGATGCAACCTGTGAATCTGATTGCGTTCCCCTGCCTCGGGCCAGTTGGCCTTACAGTCATGTTTATAAATAATAAATATGAATGTCTGTTACAAACGTGACCTGTCAAATGCCAATATTTGTTGTACAATGGGAGATGTGTTTGTAGAGCTGTATGTACACCAACCAGTACAACTGCAACAAAGCACCCTCTGAGGTGACAGATTCAGTTAAGTCTCGTCCCCTTGAGGGTGGCGGAGCAGAGTGCACCCCTCTCTCCCCATCAGAGCGCCTAAACACCAGCTGCCATCTTACATTTCAATGGCAGTTCTACTGTATTTTAAAATCTATACTTACAGTAGTAGCTCACAGAATCAGTTGAGTAGTAAATAAGTCGACTTAGAAGTGTCTCCTAATAATAAGTATAAAGTCAAGTTAAAAAATGCTGCAAATGGGAATCAGCTACTAAACCTGTATAAACATAAGCCATCTGGAAGGAATCAGCAATCTTAGCTAAAAGTGAATTAGCTCTTAAGATTTCTCTCCAACCTTCTAGGAGACTTGATCTTATTAGCAAATCATTTGGAAAACTGTTTTATTAGCCATAGAACATCTTCCCAGATGGTAAAAGTCAATAGAGAAACAAGTTTTAAGACTTTTCATGGGTGTCAGGAAAAGCTGTTTGCTTAAACTCTTACTTACATAGTATTCTATTTATGAACATCTTTGTTGAATCGATATTAGAATGACAGCTTCATCTGAAAGTTAATTAGCTTGGAGGTGAACACATTTCTATGTAAAGGTATTATCTATCATGTTTTAAAAGAATATTGCTTACTTCTCATTTTATCCAGTCTGCATCTCCTCCAATACCATCCATTTTAAGGTAGAAATGCGAGTTTGTATTTTTTTCTCGTCACATAACTTTCCTGCTGGTGGGTCTCTAGTATCAGTTGCAGCTGTCCTCAAACTCAGAAGGTACAGTAAAATTAGTGGCTGCAACCCGGTGGCAGGGTTCTTAGTACTTTCTGCTTCGAATTTTGTCAATGCTTAACCATTTGTGTCACCTAGAGGTTGGTATTTATTGTTTCTGCAGTTCTGGGAGAAATGTTAGGTCTTGGCCACGGGCCTTTGGAAACAAGGGCCTGGGGGGTTGCATCAGGAAGGACATGGCTCTGTGTGCTTTCTTGGTGCATTTGAACTTTGCCAACACTACTCTGGAGGTGGGTACTGTTTTCTGTTTCCTGGCACTCGTTCCCCTCCCCCCCCTTTTTATTTTGAGGAAGGGGGAGGGCCAGGATATTCTGCTCTCTTGTTCCTAATCAAGAAGGAATTTTTCTCATCTCTTTTTCTGTAAATACAAATCTGTGCTAGTTACTAGGGTGTCAAACAGCCAGAGAATTTAATCTATAACAGGTTTAGGTATAATCCTATTAAATGGTCTTCTGTGTCCTTTGAAATTTTGATTAGCTGGGGAACTGCCCACGTTGAAAGCCGTACAGTCTTGAATGAAGGGAATTTGGCTCCTAGCTACAGTTGGCCAGTAGGATCATGTTTTTTATTGTTGGTTTTGGGATTTTTTTTTTTTTGGCCTTACCCAGGATCATTTCTCTTCACCCACTATTCTTCTCTACTTGAGAGTTTAAAAATCTCTGTGAAAAGTGAAAAATCTTCGTCAGTAAATAAGAGAATAAATCAACTAGCATGTATCAGACTAAAAAAGCAATCTCCTCATTGGTTTTCAGTGTAGCAAATACTTCATAGTCAGGGACTTCATCTGTCTTGTTGATGACTAAATCTCTACTTCCTAGAATAGCAGCTGGCACATTGCAGGCATTTAATAAATATTTGCTGAATGAATGAATGAACCAATGACAGTTATTTGGCTAAACTTGAGACATTGACTGTAATGTGCTAAGGATAATTGCCTAATTTCTTTATTATGATCATGTATGAACAGGACAGGCTAACATAAATGTCTTTCAAACCATCAAAGTGCTAGAATGACATTTCACTATCGTAAGCAAACAGGTTTCTCTCTGTGGGAATACCATATCCATGTTTGGTAAAGCCAAGCTACATGGTAAAGGCAAATAAATCCTCACACGAATCCATCTTTGTGGTTCTTCCAAATTGACCAAAGGATGTTTGCACTGTCACATTGCTCTGCTATTTTATTACTTGAAAGGGGAAGCATCAAGACTCCTTTGTTTTCTACAGGTGCATTAGGGGTACTTATCATGCCTGCTGCTCCCAGATAGACTCAGTGTTCATGGTGCGCCCTCTTCACTGTGACTTCAAAATCAATGATAAAGAATTGGGTAGCATTTGATTGTGTACTGCTTACTACCAACCTTCTCGATGATGAAAAGACTTCAGACAAAGATGGTAAACTAAGAACTCATATGTATAAAGACAATTTGTTTTTTTTGGTTGATGGTTTAATTTATTTATTTATTTATTTATTTATTTATTTATGGCTGTGTTGGGTCTTTGTTGCTACGTGCGGGCTTTCTCTAGTTGCGGCGAGCAGAGCCGTGGGTGGGCTTCTCATTGCGATGGCTTCTCTTTGTTGTGGAGCATGGGCTCTAGACGTGCGGGCTTCAGTAGTTGTGGCACGTGGGCTCAGTAGTTGTGGCTCACGAGCTCTAGAGTGCAGGCTCAGTAGTTGTGGCACACAGGCTTAGTTGCTCCGTGGCATGTGGGATCTTCCCGGCCCAGGGCTCAAACCCACGTCTCCTGCATTGGCAAGTGGATTCTTAACCACTGCGCCACCAGGGAAATCCCTATAAAGGCAATTTGGAAGGAGGGGTGACAGGCTGGACCCTTTCCCCTTTTTATTATAACCTTTCCTCATTTTTATTTTTCTCTCCTTCTTTTACTCGTTTCCATTTTAATCTCCGCAGCTTTTCTTTCTTTGGTCTTCTTTTTTTTCTTCTCAGTTTCTTTTTTCTTTTTTTTTTAAATTTAATTCTAAAAAGAACTTTATTAGCTTTATCTGAGTAGTCCTTCAGTCAGTTGTGTTTATATCTTTTTTTCTACCTACAAAGAATTAAAAAATGGTTTCTCTTCCTGAATACCATGTTTAAAGATTTTTTCTTTTTTTTGTCTACTAAGTTTCCCTGAGGTAAACATTCCTTCCTTCCTCCTGCCCCTTTAAAAATTCATCAAAGATATATAATCACCTCTCAGAGCTTCTGATTGGCATGACAGAGTGAATGTTGTTATCAATATTCTGTTCAAAGTAAACAATCTTGAAAGTTGGTCTTTTAGGTAACTTATGAAGTAGAAATCTAGGTGACCTTGCTGACTAGTATACAAGCTATGACAAATTATTTTAATTAGATCTACCTTTACCCCATACAGACTGAACAAAAAGAAAGGAGATTGTGGTTTGACACATGACACAAGATAGTCATGACTGAGTAGTTAAAGATAGTAAAACATAGATTTATATTACTATATTGAAATTATTTAGCATAAGTAACTCATCTGATTGCAAATCTGATGCTATCTACTGACTTTACATTGTTGATGCCAACAAAACAATGATGACATTTCCATCAGGGAATCAAAAATAAACAGACAAAACTATACTCAATAACTTGTCCTATAGAGACCATATTAGAAAATTTTAGTAGCTTGTAGATGCTGAATTAAAGGTTTGAGAATTATGAATTGCCTTTTTTTTATTAAGCTAATATATTGAAATGTTTGCTAAAGTTTCATAATCATTAGAGGACTTTTCTGAATTCAGTTACAGGGCTAGAATGTATTTCTGAGCAATTAAAAACATTCACTTATGTATAAAATATGCTTACATAAACTTTTAGATGCAAACAATGTGTATTGGAAACAGGAGTCGAAAGTTCCTTTTGTGTCTTTCATAATTTGCTGGCTCCATCACTGAGAGGCTAAGTGACCTTATAAAATGCCTTACATTTTCCACCAAATTGAGCAATTAATAGGCAAAAATTCATACCTGTCTTGCACAAATTGGGAGGTGGAGGTGGTATGTAGCACAAGAAGTAATTCCAAACAGAAATATATTAATTGAATAGATATGTTATTCCAGCTTAAGTCTAAAGGATAGTGGTAGGCAAGGCACTGGATATAACCCAACGAATTCTATTGGTATGTTGTATTCATTTGACTCTTTAAGATTGGAAGAAAGAGACTGACACCAATTACTCTTAGTAATGAGGATTCGTGATAAGGAAACAAAGGAATAACTACCTTCTTAGCCACCCAGATACTCCTTGTTCCAAACGTTCCCAAACGGAATAAAACACCAGACAAAAGGGGAAGCTCTTCTTCATTTGGAATGCAGATTGACCATGTGACCTACTTTGTAATTAGCATCTACATTTCTCCATATTAAAGATATGATGGAGATGCTTTACCCCATCCTATACAGAACTGCCCTTTGGGCAAACTTTCAGGTCAAGCTGTTTCAGAGGCAGTTGTGCTCTCTAGGTAGAGCCCATGCACCAATCCATGGCTGTATTGTTGTGGCTAGAATGGCCAGAATGTGGAATGCAGGCAAATACCTCTTGATACTTTAATTTTTTCCCTAGCAAGAAAGAGTGACAACAGATGATCATTTGGAAACTTCATGGTTTATTCAATACATGTGTGGGCTGAAATGAGGCTGGATAATTTCCCTCAATTATCTGGATAAATCAGGCAAAGTTGTTGGTTCTTAACCTCCAAAGTGAAGATAATTATAGCTTAATAGACTGTCTCAGAGGACAAAAGTCTTGGATTTTATTTTCAAAATGATTATAAATAGACATCTATCGTGTTTGAATTTTAAATGCAGATTAAAATAAATCTCATTTAGTAAAAACCAAAAGAACTGTTAGGAATATATTTCCCTTATCAGCTTCCCTCAGTTTCCTTATCTGTAAAATGGGGATAATGAGAGAAGCTACTCAGATGGTTGTTGTGAGAACTAAATGAGTTAGTACAAATAAAGTACTTAAATTAGTCCCTGGCATGTGCTAAGCACTTAATAAATGTTGGATTATTATATTGTTATTAATAATTGCAAATACAGATAAACAATATTGTACACAAGAGAGAAAAATAAAATTTTCTGAAGAAGGTAGGTATTCTGAATCTGTTAGATAATCTATTAGAAGGGTACAGGTTTCTCGGTATTTTTTTTAAACTGAGACTGGAAAATACTTTGCTATTCAAAGTGTGTGGTCCATGAACCAACAGTACCAGCCTCACCTGGGAGCTCATTAGAAATGCAGAGTCTCAGGCCCCTGCGCATACCTGCCCACTCAGGACCTGCCATCTAACAATATGCCCAGGTGATTCCTATGTACATTAATGCCCATTTATTTAAACATAAATCCTGTTTAGGAGCTAATATTTTCAATTGGTCTTTGTTTTCAGGTTATAATATTGAATGGTATGCTGATATTTCTAGTTTATTTTATATCGCCCATAAAAATTAGACTTTATCTTCTTTTCTCTTGACTGTCTTGGACATCCTTTGTAAAAGAGGCCACCTAGAAACACTGCAGAAAGAGCGAATGAGCGCCTCAGTTTGCACCATTACCCCTCACTGCCTTCAGCATGACGAAGGGTCACCTGTCTCACTGTCTGCTTCCCCCACTGCCCAGTCACCCTGTCTTTACCTCTCTTGCTTTGTACCCTGAAAGGAGATGTGCTTATGCAAGCTTGGTCTGCTCTCTGCTTCGGAGTCATCCTCTTCCTTATCCCTCCAGTCCTGGCATGTTCCTCTTGCAACGCCTGCCTTACCGCACTTCCTGATGGGAGCAAGGCAGTGGGCAGTCATCTCCACCTGCTGCTGCATCCTCTGTGACATCCTTGGTGGAGGGCTGTGAGTGCATGGAATCACTATGGAGCCAGCTTCTGGTCCTGAGGAAATCACTCCGTAGGAGGGAATCAGTGTAGTGTGACATGAACGCACGTACAAACACACACACACACACACACACACACACACACACACACACACACCCTCTCCCAAGGACAAATATCGATTCTCAGAGAAAGTACAACCTAAATCAATGTTTTTCACAATGCCATCAATGAACCTATTCTCAAGTGTTCATGAGAACATTTTTTGCCTTTAAAAACAAAAGAGGGAATAAGTTTAGAAACACTAGTACTAGTGTAAACCCATAGGAAGAAGTAGAACCCTTTTTCTAATTGTCCTGTAATTTCCAAACCTGCCTGTCTCACAATAGCATTATTTTATATGCGTCACAGCCTCATCCCCTAAGCACTGCCCCACTTCATAACCCAAATGGACATGCATCTCCTAATGGCTGCTCCCCTGGCCACCCTGCAGCCTGGAAGGGGCTACTTAATCTCCCAGAGCTGGAGCCAAACTCCTCTCTCTCTGTCTCTCTTTGAACTTGCCTGATGGGAAGGTTGGCTGCCTGGGGCCCCTCACTGCTGCCGTGGTCTGGGGTCTAGCTTTCCTGGGAGCTCACAGGCACATGTCGGCCCCTGTACTGTCTGCAGTTGAATTTGACTGAAGCACTCATGGGTCCCTGAGGAATGAAAACGGAGTAGAGGGAAACCTTCTCTTTCTATGGAATCTACCTTGGGATGTTTGTATTGGGTTGGCCAAAAAGTTTGTTCGTGTTTTTCCATAAGAATGAACATTTTGGCCAACCCAATAGATATTTTTCCAAATTCCAGAAGAAAATCATCTTTTAGAATTTGTGATGTAGTGAAAGAAATACAGGACTGATATTCCCGAGACCTGGCCGTGCCCCTCCTTTCTCAGCCTCAAGCCCCCTTAACTATAAAATGAACTAAAATCCCTCACAGTGCGGAAAACACAGTATGTTATGTTATGTTATGCTTAAATATGTAGTATGTTTTTTCATCCTACTTATTTTTTTAAATTTATACTCTACTTTGTCTCAGAATGGATTTAAGGGGCTTTGAAAGGATACATAAAAAATAGCAGGATAGCATAAATTAGAAATACGTGAAGAACAGAAGGGGAAAACAAAGAAAGGACATAAAATGAGCCAGGCTGTGGCTACCGCATCCAGGCGTGCCTTGAAGTCTTTCCCTCTTGCTTCAAGAAAATGTTTTAGTTGTGTGTGAACTCAAATAAGGCGTATGAAAGGAAAGTTCCATAACTCTCCCTGTAAGCAAGGCAAACAGTTAGAGTATCTGTAGCAAGCGTGGAAAATCTTCTTGCTTCTAAGGACCACTGATCTCCAAACATTTAATCAAGTACGTTAATTCAAAGACAACTATATTTTTTTGAGAGTGATATATATAATTGTTCTATACATTTATTTTTAAATTTATTTATTTATTTATTTTTGGCTGCGTTGGATCTTCCTTGCTGCACGTGGCCTTTCTCTAGTCGCAGTGAGCAGGGACTACTCTTTGTTGCTGTGCGCGGGCTTCTCACTGCAGTGGCTTCTCTTGTTGCAGAGCACAGGCTCTAGGTGCTTGGGCTTCAGTAGTTGCGGCACACGGGCTCAGTAGTTGTGGCTCACGGGCTCCAGAGCGCAGGTTCAGTAGCTGTGGCACACGGGCTTAGTTGCTCCGCGGCATGTGGGATCTTCCTGGACCAGGGCTCGAGCCCATGTCCCCTGCATTGGCAGGCGGATTCTTAACCACTGTGCCACCAGGGAAGCCCTATACATTTATTTTTAAATTAAGAGCAGCCACCTTACATATAAAAATATTCAGTAAACTAGCACATGTAGGAAACAACCTATTCCAATTCCATAGTGTAGTCAGTTAAAAGGGGAGCAGAATTCAGGAGGGTGAGGCCTGCAGGGAGCTGGAACATACTGTCACAGAGAGAAGGAACACACAATTACTGCTCTGAGTTGCTAGGAGGCTCAAGATTTCAGATTCAAGATGAGTGAGTGGGTGGTCTGATTTTAAAGGCTGATTTTAAAACAAGGGCTAACAAGACAGACCGGAAAGTGTTCCCTGAAAAGGCTTTTGCTGTTTGAAGCCAGTTGTAATGCCTCATTTGTCCTCTGGGTAGGGGCGCTGTGGGGTGGGAAGCTTTATTAATTTATGGATGAAGAACTAAAATCACAGACATTACCAAATAGGTACCAGTAAGGTTCTCATCTCTCTAGCTTCACCTTTTGCCAGCGCCCGCCAGATACACCTTCAAACATATGCTCACACACGCACACATATGCACACACGTACACACTCACTTACCACTCACACATATACATTCACACACACTCTGAGCCTTTGCAGATTGCGGAAAGGGCCATGCTCTCTCTCACGTCCAGTTTCAAGCACAGGCAGGACCCTCTTCCTCATCTGCAGAGTTCTCCCATTTTCCATCCCCATTGTTCTCGCTTTCCCCAGCAAACACCACCTTGTCCCTTATGATCCATTTTAAATATCCCTTCCTCCCAGCAGCTTCCTCTCCAAATCCTGGATGGGTACCTTCCCTTAAACAACAGCTTTCACAACAACTTTGCTCAAAATAGTACAAAAGAGATGCATTGCCCTAACATCCAGCTTTGTCAGGGGAGATGGGCCAGGGTGTTCCAGACACACATTCGACCCCTGGACATGCCAGTACCCAGTGTGAGAAGGACACAGAGAAAGCACAAGAGATTAGAGAACTCGGATGGGTGGAAACAGAATGGATATTTAGTTATTTTAAATGCTTTTTGCTGGGACTGCCACATGAGATGTGTATCTTATTTCCAGAGAAGTCTCAGGGGAAATAGCTGTCATGAGGTTTCATGGCAGAACTCTTTAGTACAGTACAAACAATACCGTGGAGAACAGAGAACCTAAATCGCAGACCATAACAATCAGGGCTGCCCCAATTGCAGTTCAGTTTACCCTGTAACTTCTTCTTAACATGAAGTGAAATGTTTACTACAATAAAACAGTGCAGTGAGCTTTGGGTATTAAATCAGGTTTCATGCTCCAGGACACTGATCAAAATATTCTCATGCTATTTTTATTCCCTTCCAAATGGAAACAAAGGGCTTTAAGAAAATTTACTGAATCCTTGAAAAACTAATGATTCCTTTACAGCCTCAGGTGAGTTACTGCAAAATTTAATTTCTGCTAAGCTACCTGAGATTGCAAACAGCAAAATAAATGCATGGTATGTACCTGTTTGCTGCGTTTCTATTTTTCTCTCTGACCCACACTACAGATTGTGCCATGCTCTTGCAAAGCACTTGGGGATGCCCGGCGTCTTGCAGTGACCTTAGGCATCTGTGACATTGACTCTTGTCCCTCCCGGCCCATGAGTAGAGAGAGCCATGGTTCGCCCTTTACAAGCCCATTCATCTTGTTATGAAGTTCATTCAATAACGTTTTTTTTCTTAATCAACTTGTTTTTGAGAGTTTCAATGTTGGAAACAAAAGGATAGATACCCAGGATTATATATAATATTTTTTAAGTGTTGTGTATCTGTACATTTAATCATTTATGACATGTTATTTATTTATATTTTTGGCTACCTAGAATCTCTTTCCTCCTCTGTTGATGTCCTTTTGGTGAATTACCCTTCCTCCCTTTGTGGGCCCTTGGTAAGACCATCGATCAAGGCATGTTGCTGTCCCCAAGCCAAAAGACAGGCTCATGAGCTAGGTTAGACCAATTTTGTGTTAACTGATTGGAAAATAAAATGGTTGCCACTGATTCATTCCCAGGCTGGGACCCTGGTGAATTAAGCTCTAATTAGGGGCTATAGACTAATTCCTGCTACCACATCCTCCAGAACTACCTTGACTGCTGTTCCCCTCCCAGTCTGGTTTTTCCCCAGTCTGGCTTTTCAACCTTCCCTTCAGTTCTGTGAGCTACTACTACCTTTCTAATTTTTTTTTTTTTTTCTGCTTAATAAACCAGAATAGGTTTCTGGTGCTTGGAACCAAAGAATCCTTATTATGAAAGAATTTATAACCAGATGTGATATAGAGGATAAAGATAATAAAGATTACCAAAAAAAGGGGGGTGGGGATGAGATAATAACTCAGTACTAGTGAGAAACATTGGAAGGATAGTCAACTAGAACCATGGCCAAAATCCTGCCACAGACTCAGCCTAGGGAGAGGACACCACTGCTGCTGCCACTTTTCACTGAGGTGCTCAGCAGGCTCTGGACTCTGAATGCTACTGCTGCCATCTGTTTTCTCTGAATAAAGGGCATGGCTGCTACCCCCTCCACCCAATCAGAATTCTTCACCGTCCCAAGTTAGAGAGCCGTGGGTGCATATATCTGACTGAGTCAAGGTCACATGTGCATACCTCAGCTGTCCAGGAAAGGAAAGTGAATCTCTGCCTTTTCAACTGCTCTAGTGGAAGGGGTGAGCTCTACAGTGAAGGCTTCTGCATATTTGGTTGGGGCAGGGGGGTTTCTGCTGCTGGGCAGCTCGTGTCTCTAATTTTCAGAAAAATTATTGGGTGGAGTCAGAAATGAGTCAAAAGTAAGGATTATGAGAAAGATTACAACAATATGATTGATGGTAGAATTTCAAGTTAATTACCTTGATTGAACAGTCAAAACTAGACCTGTATGGAATATATAGAATATAAAGCAAAATGATTGATTGATTAGTATTCTTTTTATAAAATCAAGAATTAGATATTTCTTTCCACATTAGAAGCCCTGAGACAGAGGCATCCAGCTAAGCTACACCTGCATTCCCAACGCACAGAAACTGTGAGATGATAAATGTTTGCTGTTTTAACAGGCTTAGTTTAAGAGTAATTTGTTACATATCAATTGGTAACTAATGTTTATGTACCTAATAACAGAGCTTCAAAATATACAAAGCAAAAACAAATATAACTGCATAGACACATCAAAATTATACTAGGAGATTTCAACACCCCTTTATCAATAATTGATAGAACAAATAGAAAATAAAAACGGTTATAGAAGACTTGAACAATACTAGCAACAAAGTTGATCTAATTGATATTTATAGAACACTCCACCACTAACAGCCAAATACTGCTTTTCCAGTATATATAGAACATTTACTAAGATAGACATTCTGAACCATGAAATAATTCTCAGTAGGTTAAAAAGTATCTTATATACAGTGGAATTAAATTTTAAATCAATAGTACAAAGTACTCTGGAAAATCCCGAAATATTTGGATTTCAAATAACACATTTCTTTAAAAAACTCATGGGTCAAAGAAGAAATCAAAAGGGAAATTAGAATGTATTTTGAACTAAATGAAAATGAAACCACAACATATCAAAATTGGTGAGATGCAGTTAAAAGTAGTACCTAGAGGGAAATTTATAGTGTTAAATGTGTATATTAAAGAAAAGGAAGGTTTCAAATCAATGACCTCAACTTCCATACTAAGAAACTAGAAAATCAAGAGCAAAGGAAAAAAGCATTAGTATAGGAGTGCATACAGTAGAAGCAGTAAGTAGTAAATATTAGAAAAAGAAAAATACTTAAGATCAGAGCAGAAATCAATGAAATACAAACAGAAAAGCAATAAAGAAAATGAAGGAACTAAAAACTTGTTCTTTTATAAGGTCAATAATATTGATAAATGTCTAACCAAACCAATGTAGAAAAAAAGACAGAAGACATAAATCACAAAATTATTCTGTAGCTATTAAATAAGTTGAATTTTTAATAAAGAAATTTTAATTATCATAAAGAAAACTTCAAGCTCAGATGGCTTTCTGGCAAATTCTACCAAATATTTAAGGAAGAAATAATGCCAGTTCCACATAAAATCTTCCATAAAATTGAGAGAGGAATACTCCCCAACTCATTCTATGAGGCCAGAATTATTCTGATACCAAAACCAGGCGAAGATATTATAAGAAAGCTATAGACCAAATCCCTCATGAACATAGATGCAAAAATTTTTAACAAAACTTTAGCAATTTGAGTTCAACAATATATAATCAATAATAATCAATAATTCATCATGGCCAAGTATGGTTTATATGAAGAATGCAAGGTTGATTTATAATTTGACGGTCATTCAATGTATTTCACCATATCAGTAGACTAAAGAAAAATCATATGACCATTTCAATAGATGCAAAAAAAAAAAAAACCATTTGATGAAATCCAACATACATCTTAATAAAAACTCCCTGGAAAATACTAGGGATGGATGGAATCTACCTAAAAAGCCTATAATTAATATCATACCTAATGGTGAAAGACAATGTTTTGCCCCCAAGATCAGGAACAAGGCAAGGATATTCCCTCCCACCACTACTGTTCAACACTGTACTAGAGATTCTAGCCAGGGCAATCAGTTGAGTAAAAGAAATAGAGGCATCCATATTGGAAAGGAAGAGGTAAAATAGTCTGAATTCTAAGATGACTCTCACCATCTTCAGAGAAAATCTGAAGGAATTGACAAAAAAGGTACTAGAACTAATACGTTTCAGGATATAAGATCAATACACAAAAGTCAATTTTATTTTTATATACTAGCAATGAGCAATTGGAAATTGACAATTTAAAACAGTCAATTATATTAGCATAAAAATATGACTTCAGGATAAATCTCATAAAAGATGTATAATACGTATAAACTGAAAACTAGAAAACATTTCTAAGAAAAATCAAAGAAGACCTAATTAAATAGAGATACATGCCATGTGCATGGATTGGAAGACTCAACATTGTTAAGATGTTAGCTCTTTCTAAGTTTATCTACAGATTTAGTGCAATCCTGATCAAAATCCCAGCAGCCATTTTTTGTATAAATTGACAAGCTATTTCTAAAATTCATGAAGAAATACAAAGGACCTGGAGGAGCCAAAGCATCTTTGAAAAAGAAAAATAAAGCTAAAGGACTTACACTTCTCAACTTCAAGACTTATTATAAAAGTATGGGAGCAAGACAGCTGGTAAAGATGCACAAATGGACCAGGGGAACTGAAGAGAGACCCACACACATACATGGACCATTGTATATTTCAATAAAAGTATATTGTACATTTCAACAAAGGTGCAAAGGTAAAGGATAATATTTGTTTTTCTCTCTTTTCTACAAAGGTGGAGAAAGGATGATTTTTTTCAATAAGTGGTGTTGGAACAATTGGACATCCATATGTAAAGACATGAATTTTGATATATAACTCACACCATGTACAAAACTTTCCTGAAAGTGAATAACAGATCTAAAAATAAAACTTAAAACTATAAAACTTTAAGCAGAAGATATAAAAGGAAATCTTTGTGAGCCTGGGGTAGGCAAAGACTTCTTTGACATAACACCTTATAGGTTATTGTGAGGATGAAATAAAATAATACAAGTAAAGCTCTTAGAAGAATTCCCATGGAATACCCAATAAATGTAACCCCTTATTGTTAAATGTAAACATTATACATGCTTTTCGATTTGAGCTTGTATTGGCGGTTGGATGTAGAGAGGGATTATGAGCCACACTGTAACTGAAGTTCAAAGATGTTAAGTGACTTAAATTATTCAAGGTGATCATATCAGACAAAAGTGAATTTGGCTTCAAGCAGTGGCATACTTGGCCAACAGAAGCTTCAGCAAGTATGGGTTCATTTTTCTCCCATAACAAAAAGTAGGGTGGGGGCATTGTTGGCGATGGCCGGGTGGCTCCACGGTCAGGTCGGGACCCAAGATGCATGGCTCTGTGATTAAGCTGACTTCCTCTCAGGAGTGTGAGAAGGCTACAGCATTGCCATACGCCCACTCAGAGGAGGGGCAGGCTGGGGATCTCTCTTCACACCTTCCTCTTGTCAGGGAGGAGAAACCTCTTCTGGAGACCCCATAGACTGCCTCTTACATTTCATTGTCCAGAACTGAGTTATATTTTCCACCTCTGGGTTAGCAGCTGGGTCCACCTTCCTCGAGATGGAAGAATCTCTGCCACACACCTGAACAAAATCGGGGTTTTGTTAGCAGGGAAAATGGAGGACCGACTCTGTTACCAGCGTCTGCCGTGGCCACACCAACGACCGTGGAGACGCCTGCATTCAAACCAGGTCTTATGACTTCAGTTCACTTGCCGCCACATAAAACCACCTAGCACGGTGGCGCTGTGCCAGCATTGGGATACAAGGATGAAAACCCACATTCTCTGAGAAGACAAAAAGCAGCTATAAGAACAAGCAAATAAAATACCATTTGAAATCTACCACAGTGGACATCTATATCCATATCCATATCTATATCTATCTATATCTCATATATATTACATCGGATACATGGAAGAAGTCAGACTGCAGGAGTTAAGCTGCCCAGAGGAGGCTTGAAAGCTGAGTAGGCATTTACCAATTAGTCTTGACCAACAGGGAGAACAGTAGGTTCAAAAGCAGTGAGGAGTGAACAAGCGAGGCATTTTCAGAGTTCAGTATTACTTTATAAATTTGAAACTTAAAATGCAAGAGGTGAATGATAAGACTGCCAAAAGTTGAGCCTAGACAGGTAGGCTGCATATGTCCTGTAGGTGATAGGAGTCAACAATGGAAAAGCCTATTTGATCAGGGAGTGTTACGATCAGATTGGTGAACGATAACTGGACAGATCATGGTACTGTTTTTAGTTCAGTTTCATCCTTAGGTTGTTGATGGGCTATGGGAAGTTCATGCCTACCCGGAGATTTTGGCATGTTTCCAGGAGGTGTATTAGTTTCCTAGGGCTGTGGTAACAAAGTTCCTATCAACTGGGTGGCTTAAAACAACAGAAATTTATTATCTCACAGTTCTACAGCCCAGAAGTCTGAAACCAAGGTGTCAGCAGTTCCCTCTGAAGGCTCCAGGGAAGAATCCTTTCTTGCCTCTCTAGTTTCCGCTGGCCCCAGGCGTTCCTTGGTTTATAGGGGCATAACTCCAGTCTCAGTCTCCATCTTCACGTTGCCCTCTTTTTTTCTGTGCTTCTATGTTCTCTCTTCTTATAAGGACACCAGTCATTGGATTTAGGGCCCACCCTAAATCTAGGAAGATTTCATCTGGAGATCCTTAATTATATATACAAAGACACTGTTTCCAAATACTGTTACATTCTGAGGTTTCTAGTGGACATGAATTTTTTGGGGAGTGGGAGGGACCAAACCATAGTCTCATGGTTTGTTCTGGCTCTGAATTTCTGCTCATCTTAACATCTTAATCTCACATCTCATTTTCTATGGATGTACAGTTTTCTTTGCTACACACCAGCCCAGATGTGGAGCTCAGTCCCTTTCCTTCATGTGCCCTTAATCCATTCACCCAAGGTATTTCTGGGCATAGAAGACTTTACTGAAGTTTTGGAGTAATGGATGGTGCTCACCTTTCAGCAGCACACACATAAACTTAGACTATTAGGAATTCAAGTTTTTAAACATCCTTTGTTTAACCCACCCCTGGAAATTTCTCATTCACAGCTTTTTATCAGAACCCAGAATCCTGCTTGCTGCCTGTTCTCCTTTCTCCTTCTGTCTACTCCTCCTGCTAGCTTTTTCCTCTCCAGACTCCTCTCTTCTGCTCCCCGCTCCAATTCTGATTAATTTCTTACAAGGTTTGTTTGGATGGTGTGTTTCACTGTCCTTTCAAAACCTACCCCCAAAGAGGTCATATTCACATCAAGGACTTTTGCTGAAAACAAACAGTTCCGTCTAAAAGGCGCTCAGGGGCTTCCCTGGTGGCGCAGTGGTTGAGAGTCCGCCTGCCGATGCAGGGGATGCGGGTTCGTGCCCTGGTCCAGGAAGATCCCACGTGCTGCGGAGCGGCTGGGCCCGTGAGCCATGGCCGCTGCAGCCTGCGCAGCCGGAGCCTGTGCTCCGCAACGGAAAAGGCCACAACAGTGAGAGGCCCATATACCGCAAAAAAAATAATAAATAAAATAAATAAAAAATAAAAGGCGCTCAGAGGGCCATCTGTTAAAACGCAAACTGTTTCACCTACTACAGGAAAAAAAGAATTATAAACAGCACAGAATCTGGAAACCTCTGTACACAGATTATAAAATCTTCTACTCTTTGAAGAGGTTGAATATTTTTATTTAAAAGAATTTCCACTATAATACACTTGGAGGCTCGTTTAAGTAGTTCCGTAATGAGCTAAGGCACGGATGGAGATAGATGTGTTTATTGCTGCCTCGCTAACAAGAAGCAAACAGTAAATTCTATATTTATCTCTGCACATGTGTGAATGACATACGTATGAGATATATATTTATCAATACATATGTACGCGTGTGTGTGTATAATGTAGTAAGTACTTTGTCAAGTGATACACATCGAGTACCTCATTTAATCCTCACAATTAGGAGGTAGCAAGTGTTATTTCCTCCACTTTACAGATAAGGAATTGAGGCTTAGAGATGTGAGATGTCTCCCCAAAGTTCAATAGTTAGAGACAGAGCCTGTCTCCAACATCATCCTTGCCTTAACCCATTGATCTATGGCTGCCTAAGGACATAGGCTAAAATGTGGGTGGGGGACATATCTGTGAGGAGGATAACAGCTGATTAAAATGTACCTTTCTGCATTTGCTAAATTTTCTACAATGGCTATATATCATATCTGTAATAGGAAGCCTGCTCCCCCAGCACCTATAAATGTTATAAAGAGACAACACACCAGTTTCATAACTGAGATGCAGTACTGTTATGAAAAAAGTCAATGTTAAACTAGAATAATATAATATTAATGCCTAATTTTTGTTTGATGCTTTATAAAATACAAATTATTTTCACATGCATTATCTCATTTAATCCTTTCATAACCCTGTGGGTTGTAAGGGTAAATATGATGAAGTATTATTATCCCCTGCTTTTGTTTGTCAAATGAAGGTCAGAGAATAAATTGACTCTTTACTCTCATAAAGTCATGGAAAGGAGTAGCTGGACTGCAGCTTCCCTGAGGACCAGGGTCATATATGAAAGGTCCACGTGGTTGTATCTCCAGCCCCTGGAGTATGATACCTAGAACATAACACAGAGTATGTGCTGAACAAATATTTGCTGATGAATAAATGAAATTCAGTGCCTTGCACTTAGTCGTGTCTTCTGTCCATTGAACTATGTCTCTGGTCACTCGAGATGTAATCTTTATATTGCAATGCCCAGTCAGGCCTTTAGAAGTCCACCATCTTCATCACCGCATTTAAAAGGTGTTGCACATAAAAATGGAAGGGTTTCAGAGAACTGTTTAAGCATTTTGTGTGTGTGTATGTGTTAAAATATGCATAACATAAAATTCCTCATTTTTATCCTTTTAAAGTATACAGTTCAGGGGCATATAGTACATTTCATACTGTTTGTAACCAACACTACCATCGAATTCTACAACAGCTTAATCACCCCAAAAGAAACCCATGCCCCATTAAGCAGTCCCTGCCCATTCCCCCTTGCCTCCAGCCACTGTCTCAATGGGTTTGCATGTTCTGGATATTTTATATAAATAGATTCATATAATATGTGACCTTTTGCGGCTTATTTCACTTAGCGTGTTTTCAAGCTTCATCCACATGGAGTTTCATCAGCACTCTATTCCTTTCTATGGCTGAATAATAGTCCATTGCATGGCTATGCCATTTAAACATTTTTTAAAGGTAGAAAGTGAGTCTGGTAGGACAAGAGATTGGGCTGGAGAAGAGGAAGCTAAAGCAGGACTTCACTTGGACTTCTGGTTTAAGAGGACTTTATTTAGCAAGATGCTGAGAAATTATTCTCCAGGTTTGTGAAGGACAAAGTCAAAGAAAGCCAGGGAAGAAGGAGGACAAAAGAGATTCTTGGCTGAGCTCAAGGGAGGGTTCATCTTGATGGTCAGGGCAGTTAAAACGAGAAGCGCCATGGAGGGGAGCTGTGGAATCGGAATCCCTGACCTTCAGAACGAGAAGAGTCATCCCGTCATGCAGATGAATATCTGTGGGGCATTCACCACCCAAAAGCATGGGACTATGCCAGGTGATATTTCAAAATCACTCTCATGCTGCATGAGAAGGAAGACATAAAGAATAGAAAAGTAAATCCCAGAGAGTCTATGAAGATACAAAAGTGACCATTTAGGTACCTGCAAAAGTAGCTTCAAATTATGTAAATTGGCTATAATGTTATAAAGGGGCAGGTGACATTTTGACAGAAAAAACAAATTAATTAATGGCCTTGATTATAATTTATGGCACAAAGGAAAAGTCAACTTATCTTCTGGATTTTATTTGGGTTAGAGATAATTATGTTTAGGTAAAAAGAAGTGAAACTCCTAATTGCAAGATACCATCAGTGCTTTACAGAATACCTTGTGCACCACCCCTACAAAAAAAAAAAAGAGAGAGAGAAAAGAAAGCACAGTTATTATTTCCTTAATTTCCAACTCAAGTTGAATATAAATTACCTGGAAGGAAAAGTTATCTGGGAGAATTTAAAATATTGTAAATTCTCAAATCATTAGGTGCTTAAAAAAAAACACCCACCAGTGCTTTCACACCAGTTTTAAGTTCTAATCCTTGCATGCTTAAATAAACATTACACACACAGATGCAGTGTGTGAAGCAGGCTCGGCTTTAAGAGAGAAAGATTACGTTTCTGTGTTTATCCAAGAGCCAGCTAACACACATTTCATTTGGTCCTGACACAGAGTTTTAGAAACTGGAAAGGGAACTTTATGTCTTTAAACACACAGACTGAACATGGTGTGTATTTTAGAGATATCATGAGAAGTTTCTCTCTTCCACCTTTTACTGAGCCATCAAAGAGGCGATTGTGTGAACAAAATAACACAGTGACATGACACATTCCGTATACATCAATGTCTCAAATCCAGGAAGAAGCCTTCACACTTACTGGACTAGTGATCAGCACTGGACCAGCATAAAAATCTGAGAAATGGAGAGTGTTCAAGGAAAATTCACATCAAAAATAAGCACACCAAAAATATATTTTTTTCTTTTTTTGTGCCCATTTTGACCTTGATTGACTTAGGCGCTGCAAAACTAGTCCAGGGCCTCACTATGACTTTCAGGGGTTCTAGGCACCTTTGCCTTCATGGGTCCAGAATTTTTTAAATATATTAAAAGTTCTATTTTATGACTGTTAGTAAAGAGGTGAATACAATCCAGGCTGGATTCATTACTAGACAGTCATTATTATTATAGTCAGTTTTTTCTTCTGATTTTAAAAGAAATGAATATTAAACCATTTTCACAGCCCTCTAGAAGCTTGGGGGGCCATATGTCTGTGCCTGCTGTGCTCAGTGGATTCATCATCCCTGAGTCAGTCAGTCAACAAATATTTAGCCCATATGGTGAGCCAAGCTCTGGACTAGGTCCTGGAGGAATAGGAAGTGTAAGAAGTAATTTACAACGTGGTTGGATTGAGGGAACTTACTCATAGATGAGTAAGAGACCAAGACTCAACACAAGGCAGTGGGAGGCGAGGGCTGGGTGGGAAGGGCAGGGGAGAAGGCGAGGGTGAAGAGTAAGGACGCAGCGTCTTAGGTAAGAGGGTATTATTGCCTCCAAATGATTGTTTCAAGGGCCCGCGTGAGCTTGATGACAGCAAAAATGGTTAAGAAGGAAACAGACTTGAGAGAAGGACATAAAGATCAGGAAGGGTAGGAAGTCACTGAGGATTCTGTGGTGTCAGATGGCATCTTACACCACAATTCTTAAAGCTTTTGTGTCACGTTAGTATGATTTCCTTGTGTGTTGGCCTTCAGTACTTCATTGAGAATGTTCTCTCTTGATTTCCTCTTCCCACAAAAAGACAGAGCCCGACTTCTAATGAAAATGTGACTTCATTTGATCTATGAGACCATGTTTCCATCTTGTTCTTAGCCACCATCTCATTTTTTTTTTTCCTCAACCATTTGCCTTTGTAAAAAATGGAAGTGTCATTTAAAGGAAGATTCGTTTAGGGCTTCCCTGGTTGCGCAGTGGTTGAGAGTCCGCCTGCCGATGCAGGGGGCATGGGTTCGTGCCCCGGTCTGGGAAGATCCCACATGCCGCAGAGCGGCTGGGCCCGTGAGCCATGGCCGCTGGGCCTGTGCCGGAGCCTGTGCCACAACAATGAGAGGCCCGCGTACCGCAAAAAAAAAAAAAAAAAAAGGAAGATTGGTTTAAATACATGTTCTGACCCTTTTCAATTGCAGCAGGCTGCTCAGACTGTCCTTGCCACCCACCACGCTCTGGGCGGTTCCCTAGTAACAGATACCAAATGAATGACCTATTGGAGTGGAAATTGAAGTCAGCATTTCAATACTATTTTAAGTCTGGTTTCAAAACCATGTGCTTCTTCCTCTAAAACCAGCACCAGTCACAGTGGTAGCTTGTAGCACTTTGGAATAACCTTCCAGATATTTTTAGTGTTTTCTCGGTGCAAATACCAATGCTCCAAAAAAGGAAGACAAGAGTGGAAAATCCAGGCCCGGGAGATGCTCAGAGATATGGTGCAATATGATCAATTATTTAGGGACTAATCTCCCAGGCCCCATGCTAGTTGGAAATTCATATATGATGGAGATGGTACCTGCCATCGGAGAGTTCACAGTTACTGGAGGAGAGAAACAAGCAAACCAGATGATGACAACGTGATGTAATATGTATTGTTGCAGAGGCATGCCTGGGGTGCAAAAAACACACAGAAATTTGCCTCACAGCCGGGGGAAACAAGAAAGCAACTCAGGAAAGCGTACAAGAGAAGGTGGTATTTAGGCAAAGACTGCTGATTGCTTACTCAATCTGCTCCCTTCCTTATTAACCCAATGCCAGTTTTTATTCAGTGTGGCAATATGCTCGCCTGAGAGATTACATTTCTTATTCTCCCTAATGATCATGTGACTAAGATCATGTGACTGAGATGTAAGTGGACATTTTGATCAGTTTGTCAGGAAGACTTCTTAAAAGGGAAAACAGACAGCTAGAACTTGTCCTCTTTGCTTTCCCTCCTTCTTCCTTCTCATCTGAACTATCGATGTGTGTGTGACCTGGAGCTCCAGCAGCCATTTTGTACCATTAGGTAAACTTGAGAATAGGATCCAAGGGCTAAGGATGGCAGAGCTGAACAATATAAAGAATCTGAGTCCCTGATGATCATGGTACCCAACATACAGCTCTGAGCTGCCTATCTCTGGATTCCCTTTATATGAAAAAATATAAATCCATATATCTTCGCTATTATTATTTTGAGTTTTCTTAATCCTGAGCTATGTTGTGCCCATTGAGCTAAGTTTTGAAGGAGTTGTAGAAGTCAGCAAGGTGGCTAAGAGGCAGAAGGGCTTTCTAGGCAGAGAGAAAAACTTTTTCAAAGCCACAGGAGCATGAAGTTACATGGAGCACAAACAGCCTTGTGGGCAGTTCTGCTTGGCGCAAGTTATAAGCCATAAGGTTAGAGAGCAGAGCAGCTACTCTCTCTCAGGCCAGCTACCTCCACTAACACATCTAGTCCTGTAGTCGTAAGTGCACAGCCACCCCACAGGGTTGCTGTTGACTTAATGGCCCCAGAACATAGGTGGGAGCTTTGGTCTTAATGAGGTAGAGAGAGCACCTGTGAAGTAATAGGAGGGGGAGAGGAGGACAGGGCAGATGCCAGTAAAGGTATGTGTCCAGAACCTTCTGTTCTGGGAAGGCTGATGGTGTCTGTTTTCTCCATGAAGGAGGAGAGAGCAAGCCTGGAAGAGAAAGGGTTTGAGGAGAGTGGAGGACGTTTGAAATAGTTTCTGCTCATTATGCCTTTGTGTCCCTGTTTATCTAATTTTCCCGAATTAAATGATTTCATGGTTCCATTCCTGCTTCTTCCCACATGATCCAGAACTTGCTTCAGTTCCTTCCTATTGAATCTCCGCTGCAGAGACTTCCTGAGTGCTGGGACAGGCTCCTTTGGTCACATCATATACAGCATCGCTTTGTGTTGTGTCGTAGCTGTTGTAGCCAATCCTATCTTCAAGCATCGTAATAAGAAAATAAAAATAAAAAGTCAATAAAATAAAATAAAATAAAAAATAAAAATATTTTATTTTAAAATAAAATAAAATAAATAAAAGAAAAGAAAAGAAAATAAGAAGAAATAAGAAATAAAGAAATAAGAAATAAAATAAAAGAAAATAAAAATAAAAAGTCGAAAGAGTTTTAGAGATACTCAACTTCTCTAAGAATGAGTTTCCCCAACTGCAAAATGAGGTGGAAATCACTGTCTTGAAGATTCTGAGAATTCATATAAAGTGCTTAGCACTGTGCCTTGTGTATAATAGACATTTAATAAGAGGTAGCTTTAGCATTAATCCTATAATACGTAGTGTATACTTAATAATCACTCTCGAGTAAGGTAAATCCAGTCCCCAGGTAAATCCAGACCCAAGGTAGCCATCAGTTGGAAACTTCTTTCTATGGGGACCCTGCCTCCTCAATGACCGTATCACCTCCTGATTATGGAAGGATCCCACTGTTCATTCTGGTTTTGGACTAAGGGTCCTAAGGTCTGAGATGTAGAATGGAAGCTCCATGAGGGTAGGACTGAACCTGTCCTTAACTTCAGGGCCCTGTAGAGTGAGGACATACAGGGGGCACTCAATGCATATTTATTTGTCAAATGAATGAATGAATGACTCTGAGGCAGTTGGCCTTCTCTTTGGGAAAAAGCAGTTCCCTCTCCCTTTATTTCCACTTGGGTTACTGAAATGCCCCTGTCCCCTGAAAAATTAATACTTGCACGTTCTTAAGTCTTTTTATCTATGCCACTTAACCCCTCATTTATTTTGTCCATTTAGTTTTGATGGAACAGGTAATAAAAAAACAAAGGAAGAGCCTTTGGGAAAAACAGGACTTTTAAGACCTTTTTGAAAAGGGCCCTGAGCGGGCCTAACGCACGTTCAGCTCCTACCTGTACTGAGGCAGGCACCAGCGACACAAAAGCTGGGTCTGTGTTATTGCTGCACAAAGCACCTGATTCATGAGACAGCTTTGCAGGAATTTAATTAGTGAAGGAATGTGCAAAGCTTAAGCGCTTCAGATGGCATTAACCATTGGGGAGGGGAGAAGGAGGGGAGGAAAGCCTAACAGATGTTTGATTCAGCCTTGTTCCTGCGAAACAGATCGTTGCGCACACCGTTTCTCTATTTGGGTAGCTCTTGGGTAAATCTTGTTAATGATATTTCATTCTTTCGGAAGCCTGGTTTAACGTGTATCCAGTTGAAAGGGAATAGAAGCGCACCTTATATCTCATAAGGAGAAATAAGCTGATTTTTTTAAAAAATCTGGATATTTCAGGGTTGCTTTTGTAATGTCATTATTTCAACACATTGAGTGACTGTTGACCCATGAGTTGAATGAACGTGAATCTTTAGTCTCAGAAAGTTAAGTTGCGATCAGTCTGTGAAGAAACTGCATGTTTTGGTTTTAACGGCTGCAAGTGTTTGTTTGATAGTACTTTGCTGCTTTGAGTCAGACCGCCGTTCTGTGTACAGGAGAGGGCTGGGTGAGGCTGTTAGCTTACGTGGCCAGCCATCCGGGCAGCTCCCGGTCCTGCGCTGGCACTGAGGGCCTTGGCAGGCCTCGGAGGCAAAGTCCTGCTAGAATGGACCTGGGCTGGACTCCAACTCATGGAAATGGACAGCATTTGCTGCTTTTTCACCAAAACTAAAATTGCCTTTTTACACACTGGAACAGGCTACTAGATCCAATGGTGTCATAGAAATAAGAAATGCAAGCATCTCGGGGCTATCTGATTTATCTTTCTCCCAGTTCCTGTTTACAGTCTCTTTGTCAGTGTCTATTCCAAGTTCTTTCTGTTGTTAACATCTTGGGAGACTCAATTTTGGGTGATAGAGTTAGAAAAGGAAGGAAAAGATGCATACCAACTAGACCTGCTTTAAATCCTATGTGTAGGGGGCTTCCCTGGTGGCACAGTGGTTGACAGTCCGCCTGCCACTGCAGAGGACGCAGGTTCGTGCCCCGGTCCGGGAAGATCCCACATGCCGCGGAGCAGCTGGGCGCGTGAGCCATGGCCACTGAGCCTGCGCGTCCGAAGCCTGCGCTCCGCAACGGGAGAGGCCACAACAGTGAGAGGCCCGCGTACCAAAAAAAAAAAAAAAAAAAAAAAACCCTATGTGTAGGCTCCAACCAACTCTTGAGAAATTCTGAAGAGCAAGTTCCTAGAACTTTTTTCTCTAGAAATGTTAGCATAATGGTGTTCTGCAACTGATTGCTGCCACGTCTAAATTATACTCTTTCAAAGCATAATACTTACCACTCACAAGATGAAAAAAGACAATCAGCAAGGCAGACTTCTTATCTTGGTCTCCTTGATTTTTGGCCCTCTATACTCCAAACCCTTAGAAATTAACACATAATGATCTGCCTCTATCTTCAAGGTCATTTTATACTCTCTTCTAAATCTTCTAATCTCTTCTAAATTCCAGTAGAGCAGTGTATTGTCATGTAGTATAATTGATCCCAAGAATAAAAAGGTCTTCTAATGTTTGAATGTGACACAAAATGTTTTGGACAGTTAGCTATGTTTCTCCCATAGCCCTTCCCTTTTCACCTTTTTTTTTTTTTTTTTTTTTGCGGTACGCGGGCCTCTCACTGTTGTGGCACAGGCTCCGGACGTGCAGGCTCAGTGGCCATGGCTCAAGGGCCCAGCCGCTCCGCGGCATGTGGGATCTTCCCAGACCGGGGCACGAACCCGTGTCCCCTGCATTGGCAGGCAGACTCTCAACCACTGCGCCACCAGGGAAGCCCCCTTTTCACCTTTTTAAAGAACTGCATTGAGTATTTTTTAATTTACTCACTCTTTCAACCAAAAACTGTTTGTTGAGTGAGTGCCTGTTCTGTGTCAGGTTCCCGAGATACAATGGAGAATAAGACACAGTCTCTGCCTTCACACTAAGGTCTGCAAACAGCAACACTCAGAGAAAGAGCTGAAGCAGGGCTGGAGCTAGTTGCACAGAAGTCATAGAGAGTTGTCAGCATCAGGGTCACCATGTACGGCTATGTTGGTTGCGCCTGGGTAAAGGGGTCAGTGGGGCTTTGTACCAGTCTGAAAATGTCCCCAGCTGGAAGAAGAGAGCCTTTTCCTGAATCTCACAAAGGAATTATACTTGTTAGCAGTGAACCACTCAGGATATACACACCTTATACTAACCCTAGTTTTTTGGATTTTTTTAAAATTTATTTATTTTATTTATTTTTGGCTGTGTTGGGTCTTTGTTGCTGTGTGCGGGCTTTCTCTAGTTGCGGCGAGTGGAGGCTACTCTTCGTTGTGGTGTGTGGGCTTCTTATTGTTGTGGTTTCTCTTGTTGTGGAGCACAGAGTCTAGGCACGCAGGCTCAGCAGTTGTGGTGCACAGGCTTAGTTGCTCCGCATCCTGTAGAATCACCCCAGGCCAGGGCTCTAACCCATGTCCCCTGCATTGGCAGGCAGATTCTTAACCACTGCGCCACCAGGGAAGCCTTAACCCTAGTTTTTATTTCATAGTTCTGTACTAAAATTTTTAAATCTTCAAATTTTTATATTATGCTCATTCAGTTCAATATCCTAAAAACAAAAGAATACAACTCTCATACAGTTTGCAGACAGGTCTGTTGGATGATTCAGTTAGCACATAAAAAGGAAATTGTATTTGTTCTATCCTTTTAATATGAAGGGATGTGAGACACCTCTATCCCCAACCTTCAACAAGGGTCAGAAAAAGCCAGTTGGTGAGTTATGTGGGCAATTTGCTGAGTCTTTCAAAAAGAAAACAAAGCCGAAGTGAGTTAAAAACACATCACATTTTAATGTAAAAACACATTACATTTTAAAACCTGCCTCAGTAGAGGCAGGTTTTAACCTTTAAAAATAATATAGACTTTCAAGAATAAAACTTTTGGCAAACTCTCAGGAGACGTATTTTTACACCAATATTTCCTGAACAATTGAAAAAGAGGATTCAAGATAAGAGTAACTTATCTTGTTTTAAATATCAACAAAAGAGGAATTTTGCTTGGTTTGTTTTCAGTTAAAAATTTAGCACCAATTTTTTTTCTCTATGAATTCTTCTATTTTCTAGGAGATGTTACAGATCCTCCAGTTTGCCAGAGAATGTTCCAGGAATGGAGCCCCCATGGTTAGCAAGGGATTAGTGTATTCAAATGTTAAGTCCAGAGGGGCTCCCATGCCCTGCTGGGTTTGACTGCCTTTTATCACTCTGTCTAAATGATTTCAATTAATTGTTGGAGTGTTATCTGGAAGGCAAATCCTGTGTCTGTGGCATGCAAAGAAACGCTCAGGGTCTACTCTGCTGAAGTAGGTGGAATCAGTTTGGGCAACATTAGCCTAGTCAACTGGGAAAAGCCCACAAAGACAGGACACAAGGCAGGTTTCCACAGTCTGGTCCACCATTACTGGGCACCCCGTCTCCCAGAGCAGTGCTAGACCACCAAGCAGCTGAGGGGTTGGAGTCCTTGTGTCTCACTGATTTTTCTTTCTGTGACTCTTGCATCTCTAAGGTCTGTCGAAAGCTTAATTCATTGCTCATTGATTTTCAATATGACTTAGTAGAGAAACTGGAATTCAAAATCCTTGAAGGAAATCATGGTCTCTCTTTCATAACTAAAGGGCCTTTGTGATGGGATTTATGGGGCATCCTTTGGGAGTTTCCATTCAACCCGTTGTGCTTTAATACTATTGCCCCTGAGTAGAGGGAGCAGTTTCTTTTAACCCTCTAATTCTCTCTAATGGGAGTTACGGAGGAGCTTATCGTGTCCTTCTTTATCTTTTCTGGATCTGACTCTAGAAATGTATGCACAGAAGCTCTAACTACACTTCCGTGAAAGGGAGAGACTTGTCTCATTCTCCCTTGGGACTGATGGCCGCCCTGCCACTGGTCAGTACCATCCTTTGACCCGGGAAAATGGCCCGCTCCACTCCAAGCCTCAGAGGACAATGCACTTCAGCAAACCTTCCTCAGAAGAAGCCCACCTTAATGCAGGGGACTGACTAGGAACAGGCAGCACCATCTGAATGGAACACCATGAGGCTATCCCCATTTTTCCCCATCAGGTGCTCCCAACTCATTGCATGGGATCGACCAGTTGCCCTGAGCAGTTTTGTGATTCTTGTCCATAAGAGTGCCCCAGCCCATGGTCAGTGGGGTTCTGGGAGAACCACCTGGCCAGCAGATCACAGCCGCTGGACTGAAGGGTATTTCTTGTACAAGATCATGCAAGGTGGGGTCACCGGAATGGGGCTGACATGCTCATTTGAGGTGACTCTTACTGATGTTGGAGACAGGACAAAGTTAGGGCACTGAGCACTGGAGGGTCTACTGCCCAGCTTCAGGCTTGGGCTGCACTGTGGGCACCGGTTGGCTCTCACCCCTCTGTGTTCTGACCATGGTGCCACCTGGTCCACAGCACCATGTGGGAGAGAGGTGGCAATGGTGTCCTTTTCTGTTTGCCCCCCTCTGCTGTGGACACCTAGGACAGTCATCCTACCCTCTCCACAGGCTCTGTGCCACCTGTTGGACAGGCCCGCAAGGGTGACTGCACCTATGTTCCAAGAGCTTTTTTTTTTTTTTTTTTTTTTTTTTTGCGGTACGCGGGCCTCTCACTGTCGTGGCCTCTCCCGTTGCAGAGCACAGGCTCCGGACGCACAGGTTCAGCAGCCATGGCTCACGGGCCTAGTCGCTCCACGGCATGTGGGATCTTTCCGGACCAGGGCACGAACCCGTGTCCCCTGCATCGGCAGGCATACTCTCAACCAGTGCGCCACCGGGGAAGCCCCCAAATGCTTTTGAGACTGTTGCTCCAGAGTCCTTACAGGCCTTCTGAGTGATGCATTCTCTTGCCTTCAATGGATATGATGACGTCTTGATCTTCAGGACCAGTCTTAATGAGGGACCAGTATTTCTTGAGGGAATAGGACTGCTCTTCTCACTCAGCCCAGAGACTCCTTGCCTCTCTCCCTCTCTGGTGATGGTGTGCAGGGCTGCATTCTAGATCACATTCTAGAAATGCAGTGATTACCACATGAGAGAAATATACTATCCTTATGCTATAAAATTCCAAAAGGAAAACTTTATATGACCAGAAAATTAATTATTGTTCACATTTTTCTGTATACCCGGGTAAGACTTGCATGTTTGGTCATCATCAATGAAGCACAGAAACAACCTTCAAAAGAGCCATTAAAACATGTATTCATGGGCTGCAGGCTGTAGCATCATGAGTAATCCTTCGACAAGCATTAAATATTTGGTGTTAGGGAACTGCAGAGGCCCTAAGGTCTATATTGTTTCAATACAAACTGGCTCTAAAGAGCCATGTCATTGTGAGTAATAACAGCATTGCTATGCCTTACTTGTGGTGAGAGATATAAAAGTTAGCCAGGACCTGGGCATCTGCTAATAAAGAACATGATGAGATGATTCTTGGACTTAACAAGAAAAGACGCTATGAAAAATTTTCACATGCACTGGTATGACTGTAAAGAAATACACAAAGTGCCTTTTCACCATTCATTATTCAAAATCCTCATCACTGGGCCTCCCTGGTGGCGCAAGTGGTTAAGAGTCCGCCTGCCGATGCAGGGGATACGGGTTCGTGCCCTGGTCTGGGAGGATCCCATATGCCGCGGAGCGGCTGGGCCCGTGAGCCATGGCCGCTGGGCCTGCGCATCCGGAGCCTGTGCTCCGCAACGGGAGAGGCCACAACAGTGAGAGGCCCACATACCGCAAAAAGAAAGAAAAAAAAAAAAAAATCCTCATCACTAAATTACTATAACTCACATGTGCCCATGAATTTTGTTCTATTTTTGTAATCAAATTGTTGATATAGACAAGGGTCCCATAAAAAATATTTACCTGGACCCCACATAGTCTCAAGGCAGCCCTGCCCCTGGTTCATGCGGCCGGGGGCACATTTCTTGCCCTTAACCCACCCATGTTGCTCGGTGTGCTGAGTGTTAGGACTCCCCATAAGGCCCCCAAAGATGGGAACCAAGCCCCTGCCCTTGTAGAGCAGCAGGTTCACTGTTCGCCTGTATTGTGTCCCCAGCAAATGGCCAGCTACCATCTTCACAGGATTGGACTTGAGGCTCACAACTCGTTACATGGACTTGATTTGGGCTTTGAGGATTTTAGAATTATTTAACGATTCATTCAACAAAGGTATCTATTCAGTTCTTGCTGTGTGCCAGGAAATGGATCAGCAGAGACCTTACAGAGATGAATAAGACCTGGTTTGCAGCCTCTAGGACTCACAGTGTAGTAGAAGGCAGATCAGTAAGCAGAGAGGTACAACGAGCCGATAGGAGCTGTTAGTAGACAGATGCAGAGGACAGATGGGGCAGAGAGGACCGGGGGTTCTGCCCAGAGCGAGACCGGAGGCGGCTTCACGGAGGTCTCTTTAAACAAATCTGTTTGAATTAAGTGTGAAAGATGACCGGGTCGGAGATGGTGTTTACCCGACCAGAGGGTGCGATGGGAGGAAGGGAATCAGGTGTAGGGAAGCAGCTGGACCAGCATGAGGCACAGCACCCGTCAGGGGGCCTGTAAGCAGGTTCTGCGTGGCTAGGGTGCAGGGAGCGGCCCAGTAAGATGAAGCTGGTGTGGTGGGAAGGATCGAGTTTAAGGGGCCTTAATATGCTACACTGAGGAATCTGGGCTTTGGACCACAGACAGTGGAGGACCACGGATGGTGCTAGTTTACAGAGGTACGTAATCTTAATTTTGTTTTAGAAGTATATCCGGAAGTGGTATAGATTGTAATTTAGGGAGGGATTGAGGGCAGGGGAAAGTTAGGAGCATGTCATTGTCAGGGTCTGCTGTTCAGAGGGGACCTAGAGTCTAAGGTTGCAGCCTCAGGGGAGGGAAAGGCCAGGTTCGTGACTGGGAAGTCACTCCGCGGCCATGTGGATAACTCACGTGATGGTGAGTGTTAGGATAGCATGTCTGGTAGAAAGGTTTTGTCTGTAAGATAACCCAGCGAACAGTGGGATCTTTTTCTCCCCTCCAAGGAGTCCAGATCTCGAGGGCTGCTGGCATTGCTTGAGAATCACGACACTTTCAGGGCTGGGTTTTCTGCTCCGGGCATCATGTAAACATTCAAGTGGGAAGAAAGGGGAAGAGGCAGCATAGGGAGTGTCTGTCCCGGTTGTGTGTCCCAGCTGGGCTAACACCCCAGCTGTTGGCTGACATCCACCCTTCATCCAGAAAAGGCTGGCAGCAGAAAGCAGTGTCTGCATTGTCGGGGGGCACAGGAGGGGGCAAAGCAGGCCACCACCATGTGTGACTCGTGCCCAAGTCAATGCACCCCGGGCTTTGTTGATGTCCTGTTGGCACTTTGCTCCAGTTTGTTCCCCCTAGAAGTCGAAGCAGGGAGAACAAGGGGCGTGTTTGTATAAGACGCTTTTTAAAAATTTATTGAGGTAACGCTGGTTTATAACTTTTACGTGTTTCATGTGTACATTATATTTCAACTTCTGTGTACTCGGCAGGGTGCTCACCCCCAAAAGTCTAGGGTCCTGCCTCATCACCCAGTCCACCCTCCCCATCCCTTCCCCTCTGGTAACCACTACTCTGTTCTCTGTATGTATGTGTTCATTTCTGTCTAGTCTGGTTTGTTCATTTATTTCTTTGTTGTTGTTGTCTGTTTGTTTATTATATTCCACATATGAGTAGAATCATATAGTATTTGTCTTTCTCTGTTTGACTTCTTTCACGTAACCTAATACCCTCCAGGTCAATCCATGTCGTTGCAAATAGCAAGATTTCATCTATTTTATGGCCAAGTAACCTTCCATTGTATATAGACACCACATCTTCTTTATTGTTTCCATATCTTAGCTACACGATAAATAAAGCCATGATGAACCTAGGGCTGCATCTATCTTTTTGAACTAGTGTTTTCATATTCTTCAGATAAAGGCTCAGAAGTGGAACAACTGGATCACATGGTAGTTCTATTTTTAATTTTTTGAGGCATCTCCATCCTTTCCATATGTGGCCACACCAATTTACATTCCCACCAACAGAGCATGAGGGTTCGAGGGGATGTTTTTGAGGGGCCTCATTTCCAGTTTAAGCAACAGAAGCTATAAGCAAGGAGGCTGAGCCGCTTTTCTCAGGGAGCCTCCACGAGGAGGGTAAAATGACAGAATAATAAAAAAGAGCCACTATTTATTGAGCAGTTTTCATTGGCCATGTGTCAGGCTCCACACGAAATGGTTTATACACTTCTCAGCTCATCACAGATTTGAGGTAGATATTATCACTCCATTTCTTATTTTAAATAAGAAAATTGAGGCCCAAGGTGCTTCTTTTGCCCAAGACCACACAGCTGGCCAGTGGTGAGCCAAGAATTGAACTGAGGCAGGTCACCTGGGTGAGTCCCTGTATGTGGTCAGCTCCTTGGCACTGCCTGACCCAGGAACACCAGAGCTTGAAAGTTATCATGAGCTGAGGCTTCAATATTCAGGAAAATGCTGCTAACCAGGCATCCTCTTAACAACCTGTGCTCACAGTTCAACAGCTGAGTGCAGCAGGCCCTCTGGGTTGTTTAAGGCACAATGTTTTCCCTTCTTCCTTTACCTAAATCATCTGAATTATTACCTCCTCTGCATCCTGATCACCAGCTCCTTTTCACTTCCTGTGGACCAACCTGACATAGGCTAAGTGCTGCTGAGCCACTGGGGTGAAGAAGTCTTGAACTAGACTCTCCCACATCCCCTCTCGCCTACTAGAGAATTATTCTTCTGTCTGGTTTTTTCTGTTAAAGTCATGGCATTAACATTCAATCACTCCTGACAGTACCTCTATAACATTTTTTATATGCTTAAAACCAGTGTAAACGTTGTCTATTATAATGATAGGGAGCCTGGAATAATAAGCTTCTTTTTCTTCTTTAGAAAAAATTGTAAAGAAGGAGAGAAGAGGTTTTTGATTTTATTGGGTGGGTCCTGGGTTCTTTGATAGAGTGTTTAGTGGAATGAAAGGTAGCAAAGATGGAGCATGACAGTTTGGGAGGTTAAGAAGGTGCACGAGGCAAGGTCTGCCCTGGCAACGCTGGAGAGCTCGCCCCTGGGTTCGGCCTGGACCAGGGGAATCATCTCAGGTGCCCAGGCATTGCTCGAATCAGCCGCTGAATAACTGCCCTTAAAAAGTAACAGATGAGGGGCTGCTCTGGTGGCGCGGTGGTTGAGAGTCCACCTGCCAATGCAGGCGACACGGGTTCGTGCCCCGGTCTGGGAAGATCCCACATGCCGTGGAGCAGCTGGGCCCGTGAGCCATGGCCGCTGAGCCTGCGCCTCAGGAGCCTGTGCTCCGCAACAGGAGGGGCCACAGCAGTGAGAGGCCCACGTACCAAAAAAAAAAGTAACAGCTGAATGCCTTTTCAAAGGCGATCATGGAATCTGCTCTGGCTCTTTTTAAATAAAGGATTTTCGCTTATCTCCAGATTTTGTTTCACTGGCTCTTCTGGAAGTGGGCCTATGATTTAGTGACCTCGTAAATTCCTCTGCAGCCCCTGGATTCCATAATTCTGTTTCCTCCTTAGCTGGTGAAAAGCAACTGTAACAAACCTCTTTGCCTTCTTTCTACTTTTCTACACTGTCATCCTTCTCGGCTTTAGAGTGTATTGGTTCCCATGGAAACGGCTATGTCCTTGCTGTGGACAGAACTTAATCACAGCCAAAAGGGTGAAATAAAGTACATTTTTATCTTGGATTGAAATTTGTATCATGATTCATGAAATGGAAGAGAGAAAGGAGAAGAAAAGCTAGAGGATAAGAAGGAGAGGGGAGGGGGGAGAAAAGAGGGAG
Source organism: Mesoplodon densirostris (assembly GCF_025265405.1). Classification (NCBI taxonomy): domain Eukaryota; kingdom Metazoa; phylum Chordata; class Mammalia; order Artiodactyla; family Ziphiidae; genus Mesoplodon; species Mesoplodon densirostris. The sequence continues at coordinate 36,597,210 of NC_082668.1, read as the reverse complement.
GGGGCGGGAATTGAAAGTGATTCCCTGTGCATCTGCCTGAAGAAAACTGTTGGAGGAGAGGCTGGCGGCTAAAATGCACTGTGTCCCTCACTGCATGCCAGGCTGGGTCTGTTCCAGCTCTCACAATCAGAGAGATGGTGGAATCGGAGCCGTGGCTGGCCCTGGAGGCTGCTAGCCTGATGTGATTGAGAGCTGCCTGCCCCACAGTATCTCCCCCATCCACAGGTCACCACGAGAGGGCAAGTCCCTTAGGAACATCTTTCAGTTGTGACACAGTTCCCGTTAAATGAGGTAACCGTTTAAACCATGATCAACTCATATTTTTAGAGGATATTTTGCTAGATCTCGTTCAAGTCCTAGCAATTTGTTGAGGGTCAGACGTTCTGGCACTTAGCAAACGCTTAATAAAGTTACAAGTCTCCAGAGAGACTTCCACCTCCTCTTCCAGGTCCCCTGTCAGGTCCCCGACCTTATCAGCTGCTTCCCACCATCCTAGCACCTACCCTGTACATCTGCCTAGGAGCAGACCCAGGTTTGTAGAGTTTGAGCTTATAGGACTTTGCACCCTCTTTAAGAAAAAGGATGCAAAATTATGAAGTCAGGTACAAGGTCTTGAAAGGGGTCCATGCAGATGAGGGGCTTAAACTTTATCAGCTTCATGGGAATTCACCTCTGCATCTATTATCTAATTTAATCTTAAAACAACCCCATGAGGTATAAAATTATCTCTTTTAACAGATGAGGAAACAGGCTCTAATGAGAGTCATCAAAATTTACAGGGCTTCCCTGGTGGTGCAGTGGTTGAGAGTCCGCCTGCCGATGCAGGGGACACGGGTTCGTGCCCCGGTCCGGGAAGATCCCACATGCCGCAGAGCGGCTGGGCCCGTGAGCCATGGCCGCTGAGCCTGCGTGTCTGGAGCCTGTGCTCCACAATGGGAGAGGCCACAACAGTGAGAGGCCCGCGCACCGCAAAAAAAAAAAAAATTTACAAAATTTACTAAACCCATGGGTCCAATTGTGACTTTTTGGGACTGATAATTAGGAATGGATCATCAGAGAATGTCTCCATGACTGGTTTGTTTTTTTTGTTTTTTGTTTTTTGTTTTTGCATAAGCATCAGTTGTAACATTCAGAATCAATCCCACTTTTCCAAAATGTGACTTTCATTTCCCCTCCAAATCCAAGCCAGCTGATGGAATTGGATTTCAGCTGTGGTTGGAGTGCTGGAGATGATATCGTATATCCCACATGCAAATAATTGTTTGGCTTTCTGCAATGCATTGTGTATACTTGCAACAGAACAGAGATGGAAACTCAGACTGTCAATTGGATGGCTGGTTAATATCCACAGGCAATGTGCGTCTTATGTTCCAGGACTGGAAATCTGGATCAGCCTGCAGAGCAACTGGGCAGGGAAGTTTCTGGAGTCCTCCTGGTTGCATTGTGTTGTATGGATCCTCTCACATTAACAATGGAGCCAGCCTTCCTTTTCTTTCCTTTATTCATATCAGCAATATTATCCAGTCTTCCATTTAAATCTAATCAATAGATTTAAAATAGATATGTGCACAAACATCTTTACATGCAAAGTTCCTAAGTGTAGCTCCTCTGGTGGTACCTTCAAAATGGCAGAAACTCAAACAGGTCAGAAAAATTGAATACTCTCCCACTTCATCCTTCCCAGAAAACCACAGTGAGCAAGCACATCAGGGAAGGGCTATTTGACAACATGCTTTACAGCAGGCCAGCTGCCATCCAGTACGAGCACGAGCAGGATCCATCCTGGACAAAGTCACAGAGCGCAGGGTGGGAAGAGGAGATGCCTCCCCCAAGGAGGGAGCAGGGTTGTGAGGGAGAGTTGGGACACCCCCCGTCCAGAATCCAGATTCACATATGTGGGAAGTGTTTGCCTCTGAGGCTCAAAACCTCCAATTCGGATCTTCCCTAAGGGCTTTTGTAGACAAAGCACTGTTCTCGGGCCCAATACTAGTAGACAAAGAACTGTTCTCCGGCCCCATGATAATAGCACAAGTTTATTAAGAGATTGCTAAATATTTTTATATCTGTGATCAAATTTAATTTGTCATCTAACTTATCCTTACAACTCCATGAGGAAGGAACAATGATAAGTAACCCTTTTTACAGATGAGAAAATGGAGGTTCCATGAGAGCAAGTAATTCTCAAGGTCACCAGGCTAGTCAGTGGTGGAATCAAGGTTCAAATCTAGTTCCATTTGACTCTAGAGTCATGCTCTGAATCTTGATGACATTTGTGGGGTTCTTACCATGTGCCAGTCTCCAGGCAAGCAATTTACAGAGTCTCTTATTTGATCTCCATTGCTGATCTCTAAGGTATTTTATTCCTGTCTTCAATGACTCTATAATTTAGTCTGGGGAAGAGAGTGAGGTAAATGAGAATAAGATAGTATTTTTGAAACTCTAATACAAATCAGAGTAACATAAGTGCAAAAGAAAGATGAAGAGTTCACCAAGTGAGTGGTTCTGGGATAGATTTTTTAAGGATAGTTTGGGTTTTCAACCCACTGAATTGGAGAAACAAGAAATTCCTCATGGAAGGACACATGGGAACAAAGACAGGGGCATGTCTGAGAAATGCTCTGTCTAGTTCTTGTGGTTTGACAGAGTATAGGTTGTGTGTTGAGGGATATTTGGCTGGGGAGTTGGACTGGCATTTACCACCACGTTGAAAAATTCTCAGTTCATCTGGTAGACAATGGGAGAAAAATGATCAGGTCCAAGCTTAACTTTAAAAAAGAAAATGCCACAGCATTTGTAGACCAGACCAATGCAATAGTTTAAACAAGAGGTAGCAAAGGTCTGAATCTGGCTGGGAACGGGGAAGTTGAAGGGAGGATCATGCAAGAAACACATATGAAACATTAGATCTTGTGTTCCCACCTGTGGGGAAAAGACTTACACCAGAACTCTAGTCACTCTGCCCAGGGTCTTTAATTGTACCAGGATCCCCACAGGGAGCCACAAAGTGTCTCTTGGGGGAGAATGTTTCTTCCAAAGATGTTGACTCCACGGAGAGCCTGAAGCCTGCACAATACCACAGGGTGGCCCATGTGCAGTTTTTGTTTTTGTTTTTAATATTTATTTATTTATTTTGTTGCGCTGGGTCTTAATTGCAGCTCGCCAGGCTCCTTAGTTGCGGCACGCATATGGGATCTAGTTCCCTGACCAGGGATTGAACCCGGGCCCCCTGTGCCACCAGGGAAGTCCCCCCCAACTGCAGTATTGACTATATTGCTTTCCCCACATCTGTAAGCCTGGAGTCTCAAGGGGCAGGGGAGAGAAGGGGAGAGCAAAGAGCTTAAGAAATGGTTTGTGGGTCTGACAGGAATGTTGGCTGTCATGGGACAAAAAAAGTCTGTATTTTGTAAGCATAATTATTTTACAGCTTTCTGTATTTTCTTTGTTGTTTTCCCTTTCATTCTCCCTTTGTGTTTTCTGTGGTGGTGCTTTTTCAAATGAAGTTCCTTCTGAAAATTACTGCCTGCCTCAGCTGCCCTGAAAGGAAATAAGAAAAAGGGCTTCTTTACCACTTGGATCTGAATGTTAAAGGTGTAGGAGCAGGAAGCCTCAGGATCGGCGGGGAGAGGGTGGGAAAGCCCAGGAGCATTTAGGAAAGAGGTAGGATGGGCTTGAGCAGCTGTTCCTTCTGGCCCAGAGTCTCCTTCCAGCCTCTTCTCCTGGTGTGTTTGGATTTTGCTTGATTCCCAGAGGGGTTCCCCTTACTTCTGGATATACCACTGACTTTTGATGATTCCTTTGTAAAAGGACCAAAGATTGAAGTGATCCTGAAGCTCAAGAAGAGTGTGACTCCTCTGTCTTCCAGGACTACCCAGCCCATCATCCACGAAGCTGGAGTGATCAATCTAAAAAGCAAACATTATCCATCATCCCAGAATCAATTCTCTCCATACTAACCAACTTGATCTGATTCCCATTTACCTTCTGGGCTCATTTGCCCTATGTTTTTTGTTTGTTTGTTTGTTTGGTTGGGTTTTTTTTTTTGCGGTACGCGGGCCTCTCACTGCTGTGGCCTCTCCCCGTGCGGAGCACAGGCTCTGGACGCACAGGCTCAGCGGCCATGGCTCACGGGCCTAGCCTCCCCGCAGCATGTGGGATCTTCCCGGACCGGGGCACGAACCCGTGTCGCCTGCATCGTCAGGCGGACTCTCAACCACTGCGCCACCAGGGAAGCCCTGCCCTATGTTTTAATCTTCTAGCAGTGCTGAACTGCTTATGTTTTATCCTTCTTCTTCCTGGATCTCCAAAACACAGGCATGCACATACACATGCACACACACACACACTGTGGCATTTCTAGACTGGAGTCCCCCTCCCGCCTAGAATGACGAAAACTTTCTCATCTTTTAAGGTTTAGGAAGCCTCCCCTGACTTAATTCTCACTGATTCAAAAGCCCGACTTCTGGGCTCCCGTAATATCTGTAACACATCGCTGCCATTCCTCTTACCAACTTGTATCATAATAATTTGTTTGTAAGTCTGTTTTGGGAACCAGACCGTAGGCCACAGGCTCCTTGAATGCAAAACTGAGGCTTCTTCGTGTTGGTATCACCATGTCCAGTCACTTGGAGATGCTCAATGAATGCTTGAAGAATGAACCCTGAAAACTGTCAGAGGTGATGCTGTGACTGCATGGCCCCAACTTTTCTTTAAGGTAGAGACATGTTAAATATCTGCAAAAGGAGAAAGAGCATTCATATAGAGGGACTCTAAACTCATTCTTAAATAAATATGAAAAGCCCATTGATTGGTTACGTGCGGGCTTCATTCAGAATCTCCAGGTTTGGAGCTCACAGCCCGCTGGTATTTTATGTTTATTTACACATGGCAAAGTCTAGCTTCCTGTTTTGAGAGAAAATGTTTCTCACAAAGCTTTATTAAAATGTTCAGACAGTCTCACAGACATCAAATCGCCCTCACAACACAACTCTTGAGTGTAAACAACCAGAAATGCAAGGATTAAATTCCCCTTCAAGTACGTGGGCTTAAAAAGAAAGAGCAGCCATGCTTGGCAAAGTAAAGCTCTGAGCTTTATTGAGCCCCTTTTTAGATGGAAGCTCAGGACTGTCAGTCAACCAGAGATACATCTGGGGCCCCCCATGCTGACTGCGAGGAACTAGAGAAAGGGATGAGTCGGGACAAACTTTGAAGGCAAATATGTTCGTCTCCTTTACAATAAGAGAAAAAAGCATTAGTAGATCCATTAGCACACCAGCTGGGGGGGGGGACCCATTCTTATTTTTCAAATAGGCCTAAAAGGCCAGACCCCCTGGTTACCAGTATGTAATTCCCGTTGACATGGGAAAGGGTAAGCAGTTATTTTATTTGTTGTTGTTTTACTTTAAATAAACGATAGTCTGGGAGCCTGAAATCCGGCACAGCAGGGAGAAAACAACTACACATGCTTTCTCAGAATTGCAACAGCTCACGCATACCAAGGGCACCGGTTGTTACCATTGTGTTGTGGTTGTCGCTGCTTTTCCTAACGTGAACAACTGGGAAATTAGAAGACGGCTTTCTTGCGATTCTCCCCTTCTGAGGGTCTAGACTGCTTTTGCTTATGTGCACAATAGACTCACTAACAAAGAAAATTTTTGAAAGCACAGCACATATGCTCATATGTACATTTTGAAAACCACATGGGATTTTTCTCCATTTTAGCTTACACTCAGAAGCTGAAGCTGTCATTAAGTAAAGGGAAAAGGCTGCTTTCAAGCATGAATCATTTTTCACAGACTTCATTAAAATAAAATAAACTTCTTTGCTAGTTAGTGAAAGGCAGTGGGGGAGGGTGGGGAAGGAAATTCTAACTCTCTTCTGTGCTGAAGATAAGGAAAGATGCTACCATTCTGGCCATTTGAAAGAGGTGGAAACAGCACATCCGTTCTAAAGATAAACAAAATGAAGCATGAGGATGTCACTGGAGACAGACTAGCCCAGAGACTCAAAATGAATCAACAGCAGAAGCGTGAAGAAAATTTAGGTTTTCTGATTCCAGGGCCAGCGCTTTGTCCCCTAAGTTTAGGGATGCTTCCAGAAAATGTTACCAAAATTGGAGGTGTGATAATTAAACTTATACATTTTAAGGGAGGTTCTCTTTCCAGTTATCTTTCACAATAGCAGTCTCTAATTATAACTTGTCTTTTTCCTCAAAGTTTGACAATATATTTGAAGTGCTTTGTGCATCCTTTTTTAAATTTTGAAATATTTTTGACCCATCAAAAAATAACGTAAGGGGCTTCCCTGTTGGCGCATTGGTTGAGAGTCCGCCTGCCGATGCAGGGGACACGGGTTCGTGCCCCGGTCCGGGAAGATCCCACATGCCTCAGAGCGGCTGGGCCCGTGAGCCATGGCCGCTGAGCCTGCGTGTCCGGAGCCTGTGCTCCACAATGGGAGAGGCCACAACAGTGAGAGGCCCGCGTACAGCAAATAATAATAATAATAATAATAATAATAATATAAGGGCTTCCCTAGTGGCGCAGTGGTTGAGAGTCCACCTGCCGATGCAGAGGACATGGGTTTGTGCCCCAGTCTGGGAAGATCCCACATGCTGGGGAGCGGCTGGGCCCGTGAGCCTTGGCCGCTGAGCCTGCGCATCCAGAGCCTGTGCTCCGCAATGGGAGAGGCCACAGCAGTGAGAGGCCTGCGTACAGCAAAAAAAAATAATAATAATAATAATAATAATAATGTAAAAACACCATCCAGCTTAAGAAATAAGATACTTGAAGTTGAAGCCCCCATGATACCTCTATCCTCCCATACCACTGACCATTCCAGAATTTGATGTTTATCATTTGTATGTATTTAACAGATACAGACACTCTGACAGGCACAGTTCTAAATACTTTACAAATATTGACTCGTTAATCCTCGTAACCTCCCAATGAGTTGAATACTACAGTTATCCTTGTCTAACAAATGACAAAACTGTAACACAGAGAACTTAAGTAACTCTCCCAGAGTCACACAGCAACCAAATTACAGAGGTAGGATAGGACACAAATCCAGGATCCTGGGTCTAGAGTCAGTGCTATCAATTACTATGCTATGCTTCCTCCTGCCATCTATCTATCTATCTATCTATCTATCTACCAACCCGTCTCTCCATCCCTAAACAACACATACTACTATTTCAGCATCATCATAGAGCCATCATTATACAGTATGTATTCTTTTGCACTTGCTTTTTTCTTCTCAATATTATATTTGCAGGATTCATTCATATTGCTGCCGGTAGTTCTGGCTCATTCATTTTCATTGCTGGTTCATTACATCATGGTGTGAACAGATAGAATTATTCATTTTAGTATCAATGAACACTCAGGGGTTTCCGGAATATTTTTCTACTACAAACATGGCTATTATGAACATTCCTGTGCATGGTTCCTGTGCACTCATGCATTTTTTTTCCTCAGGGGTATGTGCCTATGAGTAGAACTGCCAGATTAAAGGGTATACTTAACTTCAGGTATCCCACATATTGCCAAATTATCCTCTAAGGAGTTGTACTAATTCACACTCCTCCAGCAGGTGAGTTTCCATTTTCCACACTATTTCTAAAACCAGCTATTGATTTAAAACTAGGTATTTAGGTATTGGGTACTTTAGGCGTTTAAAATTCTTGCCATCTTGTTTTAATTTGCATTTCCTTGATTACCAGTTAGGTAGAAAAGCCTTTTCAGTAGGGTCTTCTGACCACTACTGGTTCATATTTTTTACCATTTTTTTCTTGAGTTGTCTTTTTTTTTTAATTTATAGGAAGTCTTTGTGTATTCTGCCTAATAACCCGTGTCCATTATACTTGTTAGAAATATTTTCCCCGTGGTTTTTAATTAATGTAATGGACATGGGTGCTAAAGAGACTATTCAAAAAAGACAGAAAAATACCTAGAAGTAGAATTTTCTAGGTCATATAGTAGGTTTATGTTTAACTTACTGAGAAACTTCCAGACAGATTTCGAAATTGGTTGTAATATTTTAAAATCCTGCCAGAAAGGTACAAGAATACTAGTTGTCTCATACTCTTATCAAGATTTGGTGTGGTCAGTCTTATTTATTTATGTGAGGCTTTCTAGTGGGCATGTGGTGATATTTCATTGTACTTTTCATTTGAATTTCCCTGATTTATGATGTTGAGCATTTTTCATTTGCTTCTTGGCTACTGTGTATCTTCCTTGCAAAATACCCGTTCAGATCTTTTGCCCATTTTTAAAAAGTAGGTTGTTTGTGTTTTTATTATTGAGTCATGGGAGTTGTAGTTATCTGTATATTCTAGATACAGGTCCTTTGTAAGATATATATATTGCAAATATTTTATCCCAGTATAGAGCTTGCCTATTCATATTTTAACAATGTCTTTTGAAATGTAGAATGCTTTAGTTACTTCATTTCATTTTTTTTTGTCAGTGATTTCTAGAGGTTCTAAGAAATCTTTCCTTATTTCTAAGGTGTATATATTATCATATGTATTCTTATGAAAGCTTTAAATTTTAGCTTTTATGTTTAAGTTAAATGATCCATTTCAAATTAATTTTTGTGTAAGGTGTGAAGTATGTCAAAAAGATTTTTCTTTTATATATCCAGTTATTCCTGCATCACTTGTTGAAAAGATACTTCTTTCCTAAAGGTGTTAAGGTGCTTTGGCACCTTGGTCAGAAGTTAACAAGTTAGATAAACATGGATCTATTTGTGGTCTCTCTACTGGTTCCGTTAATCTTTTTGGCTACCTTTTCAGCAATATCATACAATCTTAATAACTTCAACTTTATATCAAGTCTTAGTTTCATTGATCTTCTCCATTGTTTTTTTTTTTTGTTATTTTGTTTTTGTGTTTTTGTTTTTTTAATAAATTTATTTATTTGGGGCTGTGTTGGGTCTTTGTTGCTATGTGTGGGCTTTCTCTAGTTGTGGCGAGCGGGGGCTACTCTTCATTGCGGTGCACAGGCTTCTCATTGTGGTGGCTTCTCTTATTGCAGAGCACCGGCTCAAGGCACGGGCTTCAGTATTTGTGGCACGTGGGCTCAGTAGTTGTGGCACATGGGCTCAGTAGTTGTGGCTCACAGGCCTCTAGAGAGCAGGCTCAGTAGTTGTGACACACAGGCTTAGTTACTCCGCGACATGTGGGATCTTCCCGGACCAGGGCTCGAACCCATGTCCCCTGCATTGGCAGGTGGATTCTTAACCACTGCACCACCAGGGAAGCCCTTTCTCCATTGTTTCTTAGTCTCTATTTTATTTATTTCTGCTCTGACCTTTATGCTGTCTTTCCTTTCACTGTCTTCAGGTTTTCCTTGTTCGTTTTCTTCTAATTCCTTTAGTGTAAGGTTATAGATTGTTTATTTGAGATATTTCTTGTTTCCTGAGGTAGGTTTGGATCACTATAAACTTCCCTCTTAGAACTGTTTTTGCTGCATCCCTAGATTTTGGATCATTGTGTTTTTGTTTTCATTTGTCTCCAGATATTTTTTGACTTCCTCTTTGAAGTAACCCATTGGTTGTTTAGTAGCATGTTGTTTAGCTTCCACGTGTTTGTTTTTTGCAGTTTTTTTTTCCTGTAGTTGATTTCTAGTCTCATAGCCCTGTGAGGAGTCTACTCTCAAAGATGTTTGCTATGATTTCAGTCTTCTTAAATTTACTGAGACTTGTTCTGTAGACTGGCATGTGATCTATCCTGGAAAATGCTCCATGTACACTTGAAAAGAATGTGTATTCTGCTGCTTTTGGATAGAATGTTTTATTCATATTGATTAAGTCCATCTGCTCTAATGTTTCATTTAAGGCCAGTGTTTTCTTATTGATTTTCTGTCTGGATGATCTGTCCATTGATGTAAGTGGGGTGTTAAAGTGGCCTACTATTACTGTGTCACTGTTAATTTCTTTCTTTATGTCTGTTAATATTTGCTTTATGTATTTAGGTGCTCCTGAGTTGGGTGCATATATATTTGCAATCATTATATCTTCTTATTGAATTGACCCCTTTATCATTGTTCCTTCTTTGCCTCTTGTTACAGTCTTTGTAAAGTCTATTTTTTCTGACATAAGTATTGCCACCCAGCTTTCTTTTTGTTTCCATTTTCATGGAATACCTTTTTCCATCCCCTCACTTACAGTCTGTGTGTGTCTTTAGATCTGAAATGAGTCTCTTGTAGGCAACATATATATGGGTCTTGCTTTTGTATCCATTCAACCACTCTATGTCTTTTGATTGGAACATTTAGTCCATTTACATTTAAAGTAATTTTTGATAAGTATGTACTTATTGCCATTTTGTTCATTGTTTGGTTTTTTTTTTTTTAGTTCTTTTTTATTCCTTTCTTCTTCTTTTGTTCTCCTCCCTTGTGATTTTATGACTATCTTTAGTGTTATGTCTAGATTCCTTTCTCTTTTTTTATATATGTATCTATGGTATCAAATGCATTTTAACAATCCTGCATTTTTACTCCCCCCTTCACATCTACTCTTTGTGACATCTTATTTTACATCTATTTGTTTTGTGTATCTCTTAATCACTCACTGTGGATATAGATGATTTTACCTTTTGTCTTTTAACCTTTCTACATGCTTTATAATTGGGGCCACCTCAGGAACTCTGAGTTCCAGTCTTTACCTCCTTGATTCAGCAAGACTGCTGTGCTGTTTGAGTTTGCTCTTCGTATGCCACAGTCTTCAAAGTGCCTCCAGGCAGATGCCAGGTGGTTGTGGGCTCATCTCATTTCATTCTCTTCTCTCAGGGACTTTTACTTTTGTTTTGTGTTACTTTTGTCCAACATCTGAAAACAGTAATCAATATATTTCACCTAGTCTGTACTGAAAGAGCTAATTTGATACTAATTACTTCATCATGACCCAAGAGTTTTTACCTTTTAATCATAAATGTGTTTTAAATTTTATTAAATGCATTTTTTCACCTATCAAGATTTTCTTCAATTTGTTATGGTGGTGAATTGCTTTAATAACTTTTCTAATGATAAAATGTTCTCATATGCCAAGGACAAACCCAACTTGATGATGATGTTTTATTTTTTTAGTACTTGCTATATTTGTTTTGCCAATGTTTTGTTTAGGATGTTTACACCTAAATTCAAAAACACAATCAGGCTGTATATTTTCTTTCTCATGCTGTCTTGGATTTTGGTATCAAGATTTTGCTAATCTTTTAAAATATGCAGCGGTGTGTTAGTTTCTTATTGCTGCTTAACAATTTTCTATAATCTCAGTGACTTAAAATGATACAAATTTATTATCTTACAGCTCTGGAGGTGCAAAGTCCAAAATGAGTTTCACTGGGCCAAGATTAAGGTGTCAGTAGGGCTGCGATCACTCCAGAGACCCTAGGAGAGAATTGGTTTTATTGCCTTTTCCATCTTCTAGAGGCTACCTGCATTCCTTGACTCATGGTGCCCTTCCAGCCAGCAATCACACCACTCTGCGCTCTGCTCTGTCATCACAACTTCTTCTCTCACTCTGACTTTTCTACTTTCCTCTTTCACCTATAAGGACACTCAAGATTGCATTGGATTTACCTACAGAATCCAGGATAATCTCCCTATTTAAGACATTTAATTTAACATCTGCAAATATTCACAAGTTTCAGGAGTTATGATATGAATATCTTTGGGGGGATTAGTCTGTCTAGCAAAAAAGGAGAAAATATTCTCCAACTTTCTTTTCTTTGAAAGATCTTATATAAGATTGGAATTATCTATTCTTTGAATATTTGATAAAATTTGCCAGTCAAATTGTATGGGACATTTTTGTGAGTGGCTTAAAAAAAAAATAGCCAAAGTGGTGTGCGTGCGTGTGTGTGTGTGTGTGTGTGTGTGTGTGTTTTAAAATAACCATAACAGGGACTTCCCTGGTGGCACAGTGGTTAAGAATCCGCCTGCCAATGCAGGGGACGCGGGTTCGAGCCCTGGCCTGGGAAGATCCCACATGCTGTGGAATAACTAAGCCCATGTGCCACAACTTCTGAGCCGGCATGCCACAACTACTGAAGCCTGCACACCTAGAGCCCATGCTCCATGACAAGAGAAGCCACCACGATGAGAAGCCCGTGCACTGCAACGACAAGTAGCCCCTGCTCGCCTCAACTAGAGAAAGCCCGTGCACAAACGAAGACCCAACGCAGCCAAAAATAAACAAATTTATAAAAATCAATCAATCAATCAATAAAATAAAATAAAATAACCATAACAATACTGTTACTAAGAATAAGATTATTACTTTCCAGTAGTTTTTGACCATAGGATATAGCCCTCTATGGTATATGGATATACACTATACCACCAAAATACTGGGTTTTTAAATCTCTTTAAATAATTCTTTTTTATGTAATTATGTTGCCAACTAGAAATATAGTTGGGTCCTTTTGTTTTTTATATTTCAGAATTCCTTTTTCCTTTTTGATTTAATTTTGCTTTATAATTATGTAAACATTTGCATACTTCCAATGTCAAAACTATAAAACAAAGTTTATTCAGAGAAGCCTAGCCTCCAGAATATCCATTTTTTCTCAGTTGTCCAAATTCTCACTTTTTTCTTACTAGCCATATATTCTGGAGATCACTCCATCGCTATATGCAGAGACTTCCCTTAATATTTTTTATAACTTCATAGTACTCATTGTTGCGTGTACCATGGTTTTTTTGAACAAGTTCTTGTTTTTGGACATTTAGGTTGTTTTTAGTCTTTGTCTAATACCAAGAGTGTTTCAATGAATAGCTTTATGCATAAGATATTTCATATTTTTGTGAGTGTATTTTTAATATAGCTTTCTAGAAGTGGGACTGCTGGTTCAAAGAGTAAATACTTTCCTTGTCATCCACAATCTCATCACAGAAAATTTTGTCAATCTTTTGGATTATTGGCAATATCATAGGTGAGAAATATTACTTTTAATTTGTACCTTTAATACTTTGAGTGAAACTGAGCATCTTTTCTATGTTTAAGGGCCATTAACATTTCTTTCTTTGTGAGTTATCTAACATAGATAAAAGTGTGGTATCTACACTTTTCTATAGGGCTATTGACATTTTTCCTTATTTTTAGATAGAAGATATCCATCACTTGTGTGACACAAATTAAAATATTTGAAAATTTGTTGCCTTTGAGTTTGCTTATGATGTGGGGTTTTTTCATTAATGGTTTTATTTTGTCATGCAAAATATTTTTGCTTTTTATTTATATGGTATCAAATTTATTGTTTTTTTCCCTTTTTGATTCTTTGAGTCATACTTGGGAAAAGTTTTCTTCATTTCCAACTTATAAAGAAATTTATGCATGTTACCTCTAGTACTTTAATGGTTTTATCATTTAGACAAATCTCTGATCCACTTGTTATTTATGCTAACTTTAATGTGAGGAATGGATCCAATTTTACATATTTCAGTATAGTTATTTAGTTGTCACAACACCTCTTATTAAGAATTCTGTATTTTCTTCACTGATTTTATTTTATTTTATTTTATTTATTTATTTATTTATTTATTTATTTTTGCGGTATGCGGGCCTCTCACTGTTGTGGCCTCCCCCGTTGCGGAGCACAGGCTCCGGACGCGCAGGCTCCGGACGCGCAGGCTCAGCGGCCATGGCTCACGGGCCCAGCCGCTCCGCGGCATATGGGATCCTCCCAGACCGGGGCACGAACCCGTATCCCCTGCATCGGCAGGCGGACTCTCAACCACTTGCGCCACCAGGGAGGCCCGTTCTTCACTGATTTTAGATGTTACCTTTATCATATACTAAATTTCTGCATGTACTTGAGTCTACTGTATTTTCTATCTGTTCATTGATGTACTTATTGACTCATGAGCCAATATCACACAATTTTAAGCATAAAGACATTGCAGCCTATTGTAATGTTATATATTTATTTAGCAGAGATAACTCTCCTGTCACTGTTTTTCTTTCTGAAGGTTTTTCTGGCTCATCTCCTTTCTTTTTCTTTTTCTTTTTTTTTTTTTTTTTTTTTGTGGTATGTGGGCCTCTCACTGTTGTGGCCTCTCCCGTTACAGAGCACAGGCTCCGGACGTGCAGGCTCAGCGGCCATGGCTCACGGGCCTAGATGCTCCGCGGCGTGTGGGATCTTCCCAGACCGGGGCATGAACCCGTGTCCCCTGCATCGGCAGGCAGACTCTCCACCAGGGAAGCCCTCATCTCCTTTGTTGTTTGTCTAAATGCACATTATAATCAACTGGTCCCAGCTTCAGGAAAAAAACCAAAAACCAAAAAACTCATGGCATTGGTATTTTTACATGCAGTGTATTAAATATAATTCAATGAAAAAATTACGTCTTCATGATGTTGAGTCTCCTTATCCAAAAATATGGTGCATTTTGCTATTTTTTATGTTTATATTTCAGTCTCTAAAGAATATTTTATAGATATCTTCAAATATGCTTTGGACATTTCTTGTTATCTAAGCTTATAGTTGTTTTCATTTCATTTTATTTTGTTTTACTATTGTAAAATGGAGTCTTCTCTCTCATTATACCCTCTAAGTGGTTATTGTTTGTATATATAATGTCATTGATTTCTGAATGTTGTTTTTTGTAATTTGCGACTTTACTAAATTCCCTTATTACTTGTAATAGTTTTTCCATTGATTCTTTCAAGTTTTCTAGAGCGATAATCAATCTGTCAACAGATATAGCTTTAGCCTCCTTTCCAATTCTTATGCTGTTGTCTAATTGCATTGTTTGTACACATTATTTAATTTTATTCTTTTACATTACCTATGAATGTAGACTCAAATGGCTTATCCAATAAATTTCCAAATGAGATTATAGATTTTAATTTAAAATATCTATCTTTATCTCAGTTCTGTTAGATAGAATAGATTCCTGCTCTTATCATTAGTATCAACATTTTCATGCCTACATTTCCTCTCATTTTTAAAAAATAATAAGTGCAAATGTGATAAGTTATTCCAACAATACCACAGTCACTGCTTAGAAGACAAATAGGGCCAATGCAGTAAATGTACCAATATTGTGCAGCAGTTAGCAAACCCATTAGGTGGTCTCCTCTATGATCTTGTACACAAATATAGATTCTCAAGTAGGAAAGGAATTTAAGAATATTAAAAATAATGCAGATAAGTGCAAGTGGTACAACAGTTAGAATTTTCAATGTTGAAGACTAGTTTCATCTTCTTTTACACCTGAAAGGTATGTGGGGTGACTGTCTCCTTTAAGATGCAAATTTTAACAAACTGATAAAGTAGATATTCCATTTTTTTCCCCTATTAAATGCTTCACATTTGGTACATGCACATCTTCTCTCTCTAAGCCTTCTTTTTTCTCCCCCTACTAGAAGAGAGAGGAGAGGGCAGAAAAAATATCTTTTTCTCTCAAAATACCAATTCTCGTTTTTCTACCTAACGTCTTTTAATTCTTTAGCTGGACTCTCTTTTGCCATCTACTGATTATCATCAAGGTAAAATTTTCCATTAGCTTTCAGTTCTCCTACTTAAACAGAAGCTCTTGAAAATTATTGTTTCATTATAAAGCAATGTACACCTATCGTAAAAAAAAATACAGATAGACATAATATTCTTCTGCAATTCTGTTATCCAAATGCAAATATAAACACTTTTATTTCTATTTTTGAAATATATTATTTTACAGTGGTGGATACATGTCATTATACTATATATTGGTCAAAATCCATAGACTATACAACACTAAGAATGAACCCTAATGAACACTATGGACTTTGGGAGATAATGGTGTGCCATGTAGGTTCATAGACTGTTACAAATGTACCGCAGTGGTTCTGGATGTTGGAAATGGGGAGGCTTTGTATATGTGGGAGCAGAGGGGTGTCTAGGAACTCTCTGTATTTCCTTCTCAATTTTGCTATGAACCTAAAACTCTTCTTAAAAATAAAGTGTATTTGGGGGCTTTCCTGGTGGCGCAGTGGTTGAGAGTCCGCCTGCCGATGCAGGGGACCCGGGTTCATGCCCCGGTCCGGGAAGATCCCACATGCCGCGGAGCGGCTGGGCCCGTGAGCCATGGCCGCTGAGCCTGCACATCCGGAGCCTGTGCTCTGCAACGGGAGAGGCCACAATGGTGAGAGGCCCGCGTACCACAAAAAAAAAAAAAAAAAAAAAGTGTATTAAATTTATAATGTAATGCTCATATACTCATATACCATCATGGGCAATATGCCCTTTTCATTTAATAACGCTATATATTGTGTAGTATTCTGTTTTGTTGATTTTTTTCCCTTAAGTTTTTTAATCTTTTACATTACAATTAAATGTCCTTATAACCAAATCCATGACTGTTTCCTAGTAAAAATTCATAGAAATAAAATAATGTGTCAAAGGAAATGCACATTTTAAGTGCTTTTGATATATGTTATCATCACTCATAAGGGCATAATAAATATTTGTTGACTGAATGAATAAAAACTGGTAGGTCTTTGTGGGGAGGGTAAGAGTAAAGAGTCAGGGCAGCTGGTCTTCACTTGTGAGGACACCTGATATTTGAGAGAAAGGAGAAGAATGAAATTCCAAATATCTTTCAAACCACGCTCTACCATCCCGTCTCACAAAGACACGTGGCGTCTCTCCAAGAGGAGAATCTCAAATATTAGGCAGCTGTAGAAACGCTTGTGTTATCCCTCCCTGCCCCATCGAGCCCCACTGCCCTCTGGGCCTTGTGATTCTGTGACAGCGAATGTCATCAAGAAGCAAGGCAAGCATACTCAACTTTCTGAGGCAGAAAAGTGGAATGACGAATTTCATATTTTCAAAATGAGGGCCAAGGTAGCAGGGGCTTAGCTATCTGTGGGCCCACATGGGGCCGTCAGAGGAGCTGGGGCTTTAGTCTGCGTCTAGGCTCACTTCTTGGCTCTGCTACTCACCGTTTCTGTGGGCGTGGCCCCTGAACTCTTCTGAGTCTCAGGGGTGTCAGCAGTTCTAATCAGCCTGGCGGACAAAGAGGGTATGTGTGTCCAGCGCTGAGCACGGCTTTCGCACAGTAAATGTTCACTAAATGTGTGATTCCTCACCCTTTCTGTAACCAGAATGCCCCGATAGTATGGATTAACTAAAATGTGATGTTCTTTTTCACAGTAAAACCTATTGCGGTTTCCTGCCTATAAAAATCCTACTCAGGGGCCTCCCTGGTGGCGCAGTGGTTAAGAGTCCGCCTGCCGATGCAGGGGATACGGGTTCGTGCCCCGGTCTGGGAGGATCCCATATGCCGCGGAGCGGCTGGGCCCGTGAGCCATGGCCGCTGGGCCTGCGCGTCCGGAGCCTGTGCTCCGCAACGGGAGAGGCCACAACAGTGAGAGGCCCGCATACCGCAAAAAAGAAAAAAAAAAAAAAATCCTACTCAGGAATAATCTGTCGGTGGAAATGACAATGACACCCTTTTTGCACCCCTCCCCCATCTCTGCCCCAAACCACTTGCTGCTTCCTCTGTGGGAATCTCCTCCCTGCCCGACCAAGCCCCTGCGGGATAGGGCACTGCAGACATGCTGCCCCTTCTTGGCTCTACCCTGCACCCCCAGCCAGCCAGTATTGCCAGATGCTCCCTTCCCCTTTGCCCGGGAGAGCTCCACCCCACACCCTCTCAAAGGGTTGCTCTCTGGCATGGCCACTCAGAGTGCCCACAATTTCCTCACAGCCATCTATCTACAAATAGTGGAGAAGTGGATTGCGCTGTCCCCTGAGTTATTTTGTGACGAGTACGTTGAGATGGTAGGAAGAAATCTGGACGGTGAACTCAAGATACCTGGTTTCTAGTTCCTCTTCTGCCACAGTCTATTCACTGTCTTGACTCTAGGGCTTTCCAGGGTTACAGAAATTCCAGTGTATGGAACCCCTTAGTCCTTAAGGGGACCCAGGAAAGCCTCAATTCCTTTTCAATGCCAGATCAAGGTTTCCTTGATATAATACCATGTGGTGATGGGAACAAGAAGCAACTCAGCTTTTACACATGGCATAGTATCATCTCATTTATTCCTCATGACAAGCCTGTGAGGTTGGTATTATTCTGTCTGATACACAAGGAGAATGAGGCCTGGTGCGATTAAATAAGCCATAAGGTTACCTAGTCAGTAAATATTGTGTCCTTTCAGAGTCCACCTCTGAATGACTGTCCTCTCTGCCATAGTACCCTATACTGGACAATCTCTAAGCTCCCCTCCATCTTTATGATACCACACCGGCTTTATTTGGGCTAGCCTAGGAAGCTCTTCTAGTGCTGTTTTGATGGGAGAGCATGATTAGATGTTCCAACAATTGACGCTTAAATGAAGGGCTTTTAAAAAAAAAATGCAATCCAACTAAAAAATAACCTGTGTGTGTATCTGGTATAAAAAACTCAGCAAACCAAGCCCTTTTTATTTTTAGCTACACTCTCAGCTACCCTCATTTCTGCTTTCCTGTCTTGTTCACGTGCCCATTCTCAACCAAATCATCTCAGTCACTCAGCTACTCTTGACCCCCTCCACCCCACCCACTCTGCACACATTGTCAGTCATCAAAACTGAGTGACTCTTCCTTTAAAATGTCTCCAAAACCTGACCCTTCCTTCAAAGTTTCACTGCTTCCCCTCATGCCGGCCCATCCCTCCTGGTAGCAGCCTCCTAAGTCCTGCCCTCTCCTTCCAGCTGGCTGGTGAGTGTGATTCAAGCACATCGAATGGGACAGCAAGGACCAGGTCAAGAGCAAAGGACAGGTTTCCTGGTACCTGAAGCCCTAGCAACCCGCGTGAGTGTGAAGAGAGAGGTCAGTGCAGAAAAGGCCTGAAGTCCAGGGTGTCAGTACTGCAAGCAACTGCCTCACCTTGAACAAGGACAAGAGGACTTTCCAGAGCAGCCTGAGAACAGAGGAAATGATCTCTTGCTCATCCTGGAGTGAAGAGAGAAATGTGCTGGGAGGGGCTGAGTCACTCCCTACAGCTGAAATCAGTGCCGAAAACCCCATCTCAGGGTAGAAGTCAAAATTGGACTGGCAGGCTGCGTCCCACACAGATTGAGCAAGAAAAGTGCGGGAGGAGGGTATACTTGGTTATCCTTCAAATGCTAGACTCTGAGAGGCCCAGTTCTCTTTCAGTTTCCACCTTGAGCTCTGCAAGATTGCATATTGCCTGTCGGTTAATCCCTGCCCTCTCCGGAGCATGACCTTGAGTGAGCCTGGCCGAATTGATTACTGACAAACGGCCATGAGGAGCCCTTCACCTCCCAGCACTGGAACCGATACTACAGCCCTTTGGGGCTGTTGATCCCCAAACAGCTGTGGGGCAGCCTCTTAGCAGCCTGCCTGGCACATAGAAAATTTGTTGAACTAAGTTACTAAAACAAGACAGGCAGAAGGATCACATTTAAAACATGCTGGAGCATATGTTCACATGAGGTATGGAAACGCCAGGCTTCCAGCAAACAGCAGCAGCCAACGTCTCAACCTCATAATCCAAAAAGAAGATAAGATATTGAGGGGCCCCGGAGGTCACAAAAGAGAGTCACGTCCCGTTCCTGTAAACTGCAGGCTTGTGAGTTAGAAATAAGCCTTTTCAGACATACAAGTCAGTCTTTTCAGACATGCCCCCAAGTCACAGTTTCAGTGACAAGTACCTGGAATGCATGCAACCATTTGCCATCCTGTGCACTTGAGGCAAAGGGTTCTGATCCTGCGCAAGTCTTTTCCACTCAGCCCATACTCAACATCAGAATCCTTCTCAACAGTGCTCCATGAAGCTACTCCAGATGAAAAGGTTGGCACTTAAGGTACATCTTACTTGCCATCCTGATGGAACCCAGTCCCCTCATTTCAATGGTGAGGAAGCTGTGACTCAATGAGGTTTACTAGATTTCTCATGTTTTATTTGGCAAAAGTGCTCAAAGCAGCACTTAGATCTTTGGACTCCTTGCCCAGTGCTCTTTCTAGTAACTATCTCTGAATCCTAAAATGCTCACTTTCAATAATATTGTCTTGGAAACTTAAGAGCCACCCTAACATTTATGATTCAGATGCCTTATGAAACAGCATCTACCCCAAAATAGAGGAAATGGAGGCTCGTAATATCTCACAATTCCTGAATGGATTTAAAGTCAAGGGTAACCACTGCAGGTGAGGTATGACTTTGGCGTAATTCTCTTTTTTGTCCCTATTTCCTGTGTTTGCCTCTCTCCTCATTTCTCTAGAGGAGTCTAGCAACTGAACCCCATGGTCATATAAATGGCAAATGACTAGGAGAGATAAACGCTGAGGCAAACAGCAATGGTTTTTTGGTATGTTGTGATTGATTTCTGTTTTCTTGAGCTTTTTACTCTGTAACAAGAACTCCTTTTGCATGTTATTTTGCTCTCTTTGATTGTTCATCTTCCCATAAGGGAAAAAAGACTTAATAACTCTTTTGTCTGTTTTGAACCCCATATATTAAATTTTTACCATGCTAATATACTACATTGCTGAAAGAAGATAATTACGTGGTAAAATTAAGACATTCTGCAATTCAATCTTGTAATATCATTAATTTCCAGATGCACACAAATTATATTTACCTCAAGAAGAATAGTAATTTCCTTTGTTTCACTGGCAAAAGCAGGTAATAACAATCTTTCTCCTGCAATTACTTTAGACAAATTTTCCAATTTGTTATCTTAGACCTCTCAGAGCAGTAATGATACATTATCTCAAGCTTCAAATGTTACTTTTATCATTGTATCACTAATGATCTTTTAGATTGAAAATGTTGTTTTCCTTTTGAAAAAGCATTGACACATATTGTCATATCTCTCCAGTCTCTTCATAATGTTAGGAGAGAAATCATTAGTGATAATAAATGAATGGGCTTATTAAAAAATTATGTCATAGATAGCAAGCCCCCATCTACGTGAACACAAGGACTATTTCATGCAAGCCATATATAGAAAAAGTTAACGGCACAGAACAAAAAAGCTTAAAGAAGCATACCCGTGAGCAGCTTATAAAGTTATTTCAATCTTCATTAGAATTTTGTATTCACACCAAATCAACAAATATTATTGAGCATTTATTGCATGTCAGGAAGTAAAAATGTCATTGGACCCACAGTCTAGCTGTGGAGACAAGAATGAAAGAATCAATCTAGGAGAATGAGTAGCAATGGAAAGCAAGAGCTGCATTAGTAATACCAGACTAATTACCAGGTGAATCTTAAAGAAAGGAATTCTGTGGGCTCAGAAGGAAGAGAGCTAATGGGGCTTGGGAGGTGTGGGAGGAGTTCCTGGAGCCGGAAAGGCATAAACTGAATGACGTATAAGAGAAAAGACCCCATGGCCTAATTGAACTTGATCAAGTAGGCCTTCTCCATGAATCCATTTCTCATTCTCATCCCCGTCTTTCCACACCTCACCAACCCTTGCCTAGACTCACTTTGTTTCTCATTTCTGTTTCCTCTTTGCAATGTCACTAACTCTCATGGGTTCAGTTACAATGTGTATTAAATCTGAGTCTCCAGCAAATATGTGTGTCTCCATTTGCACTTAGACTCTGACAGTGCTTGCTGCCTGCACTGATGCCTTTTTTCTCCATCCCAATATGAACAAATCTTTTCTATCCATCTAAGCCATTAAATGCCACCTCCAGGAAGATTTCTTTTGACCCCCTTGTTGGAAGTCCTGTGTCCCTACTTTGAAGTCCTGCCATACCTTTCCTTACCTCTACCATAAACAGCCCTGAAATTTGCCATCATGCCTTCACCTCTAAGCATGTGTGCATCTATGCCTCCCCTGAGAACCAGGTCCACCACTAACAGAGGTGGACCCAGCAGCCTTATTTGTACTACATGAGCCCACCCTCCTGGCTATGGCTGATGGGCCAACTGGACATTTGCTTCCAGTTGGGCATAATCCGTCTTCTTCCTCAGCAATCAGAATTGGGACCTGGAGAACCAAATAAGTGCCTGCTGCTTCTTGAGAAGATATTTAGAATCAAAGGACATTATCAAGAGAGTGAAAAGACAGCCCACAGAATGGAAGAAAATAATTGCAAACCATATATCTTATAAAGATTTAGTGTAAATAATATATAAAGAACTCTTACAACTCAACAGTAGAAAGACGAACAGCCCAATATAAAAATGGGCAAAGGATTTGAATAGACATTTCTCCAAAGAAGATATAAAATTTGCTAACAAATGCATGAGTAGAGGCTTAACATCACTAGTCATCAAGGACATACAAATCAAAACCACAATGAGATACCACTTCACACCCACTAACATGACCATAATAAATAAATGGAAAATAACAAGTGTTAGCAAGGATGTGGAGCAATTGGAACCCTCATACATTGCTGATTGGAGTATAAAATGGTGCAGCTGTTGTGGAAAAAATGTTTGGTAGTTCTTCAAAATGTTAAACATAGAATTACAAAATGAACCAGCAATTCCACTCCTGGGTACACGTCCCAAAGAAATGAAACCAGGTGCTTAAACAAAACTTGTACAAGAATATTTATAACAGCATTGTTAATAATAGGCAAAAAATGGAGACAATACAATATCCATCAACAGATTGATAAACAAAATGTGGTATATCCATACAATGGAATATTATTCAGCTGTAAAAAGGAATGAAGTACTACAACAAGGATGAACATTGGCAACATTATGCTAAGTGAAAGAAGCCACACACAAAAGCCTACATATTGTATGATTCTATCTATATAAAATATCTATAATAGACAAATCCATACAGACAGAATGTAGATTTGTGGTTGCCAGGGGCTGAGGGGAGAGGGGAAGGTAGAGTGACTGCTTAATAGGAATGGGGGTTCTGTTTGGGGTGATAAAAAAGTTCAGGATCTAAATAATGATGATGGTTGCATTACATTGTGAATATAATTAATATATATATTATATATATATATATAATATATATATTATATATATTATATATATAATAATATTATATAATAATATATAATATAATATAATAATAATATTATATATTATATATATTATATATATTATATATATATATATATATATATAATATAATTAATGCCTCCAAATGGTACACTTTAACATGATTGAAACGATAATTTTATGCTTAGGAGTATTTTACCACAATAATAAAAACAGACATTTAGAGCACTTAGGTGACTTTTTCCATTATATCCATGGAGAATCAGAAAAAGCCAGCCCACAAAGAGTGAATGATGAAGCAATTGAGCAGAGAGAAATCTGAATCCTGAGAACAGAAAAGGGAGGTTTCTCCTTTTCTTCAAGGTCTGGCTTCAGCCCTCATGAGGTTCACATGCATTTCCAGCCTTGGACTTCTACACGCATATTAAGTTCCCTCTCACCAGTTCAGCAATTGGAGTTACTGCCCCCAAAGATCCCTAAGACACATACACACACTCCTTTGCTCCTTAAGGACATGGTCTGTAGAAGAATTCACCTCCATTTTTTGCCCAAAGGACCCACCTAGCCTGGTGCCTGATGTTTAATTGGCACCCAGTATACGTGCATTAAAAAGAAAGAGGGGAAAATAGATTCAAAACCAACACAGGCAAAACAAAACAAAACAAAACAAAGCTTTCTGACCTAAGTAAAAACAGACCTAATGGAAGAATTTCCTCCCATTTCTCATAATAATTTAAATCAGGTTGCTCAGTAACCATCTTCCTTAAAATGGTACATTTATAAAAAATAGTGTTTTTATAAGAAGCTGTGGATTTTCAAGCCAGGTTTTATAACCTCATGCAGGCCCATATGTCTTTTTTCCAGGCCACATTCCAAATGGCTTGAAGAGGAACATGCATGCTGAAAGGCAACACTGAGAGCGTTGAGGGCAGTTCGACAGGGGAGGAAAGATTTCAGCATCACAGCAATATCAAAAGGGTGCCTTAAAATGAAAAAAGATCTTAGTTTACTTTTCTGGAAAGAAAGCCATTGGATACTATTGGCAAGGAGTGTCATGCCCATGACTACATGGTGTGCTGTTCCTGTCAAGCCACATGAAGAGGTGTCCAAAGAAGGGAGAGAGAAACTTTTAATCATTTGAATCTACCCTAAAACCTCCAAAGCCCTGAACAAAATGTAACCTAGGAGATGCAATCATTTTATTTTTTTTCATGTAATGCCATTTTGGTATCCATTCTCAATTATATATCATAACAAACATTTCATCTCCTAGAACAGGATGCCTTGAATCAAAGAATGAAAAAGTGTGATGGTGTTTGTTTAAAAAAAAAATGTATCCATACCAATTTTTTGGTACCCTCAGGGCAAAATATATCTCATTGCATCATTTTTTTGCTTGATTCAGGACAGAGGCAGAGGCTGGAAGGGAAAACACTCCATCTGAAAACATTCTAAATCAGGGAACTCAAAAAAGTCAAGTAGGCACTATTCAATCGGAGTAATTAGCAGAATAGTCCAGCTAATGTTGAAGTGCCAGCAGGTAACCAGAGCCGCATCTTGATTATCACACTGTTTAAATGCATGCAGAGCAGAATATTCTACTACAACCAAAGGGCCCCTGGCATTTTCTAGGTCTGCTTCCCCCTAAGATCCCTATTCAGTCATTTTCCCTGGGGTTAAGATGGCTGGACAATGCCTCTTTGGAAACAATATGAATTTCAATAAGACCATAAAGGAACACGTTTGAAGAGCTCAGCTGTGCTTGAGTTTCTCAGTTAAATAATTTACAAAGCTTCTTCTTTCTGGTTGAGATCCTCCTAATTGTGTGACAAGGATGGATATGTCATAGAAGCTGAAAGGTAGCATTCTGAGTCCCAGTGTCCTGCTGAGGTGTTTTTTCCTTTTGTGTCATCACAACCCTGAGTGTCTGTGTGTTTTGAGAGTGAACCATGAGGTCACCTGCACAGAAGAGTTACACCAGGACTCCCCAGCTCAGGCACCACCTTGACCAGGGGAGTTCAGGACGGCCCCTCCCTAGCGCCACTGTACCTAGCTCTGGCTCTTAGCAGTGGCAGCAATGGACTCCAGAGATGGGCAGGAAACTTTGATGGCCCGTGGCCCCAGGAAACACTACCAGGAGATATGGCAGCCTGGCCCAGGGCTCCCAGCCCAGCCTTCAGACAAATGCTTTCAGAACAACCGTGACTGTCCAGCAGGGAACTAGGTACTCTGGGAGATTCAGAGCCAGGCAATGTATGGCTCCTGTTCTCACATGGCTCATCAGTAGTATCCACACCCAGATGTAAAAAGTTTGCCAAATCTCTCTGTATCCTTTTGCCTGTACATTATATTATTCCAGATTGAAACCACTTTTCCCCCCTAATTGACATTTACCACTTCTGAGTTGAAAAAGATGTACTTAAGGGATGGAGTTGGCAATCTCAGCTTCATCTAGCTGTGTGTCATGCTCAAGTCAGCTTCTCCGGGCCTCCAGTTCTTTACTTGTAAAATGACACATGCTCACCATGTGATCTCTAATTTCCCTCCAGGCTCAAAATTCAGTGTGAATGGGGAATTGAACTGACTAATGTTTCAGTGGTGCTAGAAAGTGATAAAGAGATATACTTGGTTTTTTAGGGCTTAGGTTTTTCACAATTTACAGTACATTTTCATTTCAGTTGAAACTCAACTTCAGTCCCACTCAGAATTTAAATACTTGGTATTCTATGGGTCACTCAAGTAGTGACATTGAACAAATAATTATTCAGTGTCCACTGTGAGCTAGATCCTGTGCTGTGAGCTGGAGATAAATGAAGAATGAGGCATGGTCCTTGCCCTCGGAGGGCTCACAGTCTCGTGTAGGAGAAAGACAATTAAATCAGCAATTGCCACACACTGTGATGTGGGTTAATCGCTAGGTGCCGTGGGGCACCTGTGAGAAGGGGCTCAATGAAGCTCAAGATGCTCAAGAGAAGATCTGACTGAGAGAAGGTGAGCCAGACAGGAGGGAGACAGATTCAGGAGAGTAGTTTGTGCAAAAGCCCCCGGGGTTAGAGAAAGCACACAGCTTGGGAACTGTAAGTAGGGGCTGGAGCCTAGGGACTGAGGACAGGAGAGTATAAGTCTGAAGAGGTTTGGAATAATCACTATTTAATAAAAGAAATTAGAAACCAGAAAATGCAAATTAGAACCACAGTGAGATAACATTATATGCACAACATGTTGGCAAAAAATTTTAAGTTTGACTATACCAGGTGTAGTCACGAAAGAAGAACAATTGAATCCCCCCTATGCTGTGTGTGGTGAGAATATACACCAGTACAACCACTTTGTAGAACAGTTTTGAGATAATCTCCTGTGACCCAACAATTCTGGTCCATTCATCACAACATTGTTTGTCATACCCCAAACTGATAACAACTCAAATGTCCTTTCATGGTAGGATAGATATGTAAATTGTGGTAGGGTCATACAATGGAATATGATACAACAATTAAAAATCCATCTCTAACGATGTACAACAATATGATTACGGATCACCAACTTCATGCTGGGGGGAAAAGGCCAAAATGCATATGTATTATTCCATTTATATAAAGTTAAAAAGCAGGGGCAACTAAACTTTACTCTTTAGGGATGCATAACATATGTGGTAAATCTACTTTTAAAAATAAAATTATTCAAAAGATCAGGATAAGTTTTCCTGTAGGGGAGGAGAGGGGTCTGTGATTTGGAAAGGGCTAATTGAGAGGTTTTTTTGGTGGGGGGGAATGACAGAGTTCTATCCACTTAGATGGTTTAACCAGAGTGTTTTCTCTGGAATTCTGTGTTAAACTGGATGTATATGTTACTTTTCACAATGCATGTTGTATTGCACAATGTAAATCTTAAATAAAAAATAAAACATTAGAGTCCGATGTGACAAAGGAAGAGGCAGAGGAGGAAGGGAACAAAGAAAAAAGAGAAGATTCGGGCTTCCCTGGTGGCGCAGTGGTTGAGAGTCCGCCTGCCGATGCAGGGGATGCGGGACATACGTGGAGTGGCTGGGCCTGTGAGCCATGGCCGCTGAGCCTGCGCGTCCGGAGCTTGTGCTCCGCAACAGGAGAGGCCACAACAGTGAGAGGCCCGCGTACAGGGGAAAAAAAAAAAAAAGATTCACATGTACACTTGATAACCCTGTTATGCCTGGGGCTATAGCAGGAGCGCCTTAACGAAATGGCTGTGTCCACCTGAAGAAAAGCTCATTCTCTTATCCCACATTTTAAGTATTAAGTGCCATCTTTCTCCTTGGAAACAGTGGCCAAGGACAAAGGAGAGTGGCAGATGAAGAGACGGAGCCAGCCCCTCTTCATCACTTGTGCCTCGTGGGTTTCCTCCACTTCTCCTGGGAGCCCTGCCGCTGTGTTCCTGTGTGTCCCCTCGCCCAGCCTCATGAGCATTAGGCTCTGGGGGCTGCTGCCAGGAAACATTCTCAGTCTTCCTTCCACTGCATTCTCTGGCATCCGAGGCAGACCAACCATGGGACCCCATACCCTTAATCACATTCTCCCACTTTTTCTGCTGTATTGTTGAAAGCCCTTTCATGTGTTTTCCCATTTGATGCTTCAGACAGCATCCAGATATAGGTGGAGGAGGGATTGTTATAGTCATGGGAAAATAGAGACGCAAAGGAGTAGTCCAGGGTCACATGGCGTGGACACCCCAAGTTTAAGTGGCTCTGTACATTTGTGAGACCCACTAAAAACCCAGAGGTGCTGTGGAGGAAGTTATGTTAACCCACATATTAAAGCACTAAATGACAAAAAGATGAAATTCATCCTAAATTTCAACCCGCCCCCCAACTTTTGAGTTGAATCTAAGTATCTCATTAGAGCTTGTTCTATCTGATGTGAATCTCACAGGCTTTCTTCATTTCACAAAGCACTGAAGAAACAAAGGATTCTGTGACTCACCAAAGGTTTTAGCCCTTCATTGTTTTATCTCAGAGGAAGGCGGAGAAAGTGAGAGATTCTCCTGTGTTTCAAAGATCTAATTTTTGATGTGAAAGAGTAAATGGCTCACAGCTGACCCTATTGAAGCATGTGATAAAGAATGAAAAAGGAATGGAAAGTGAAAATCAATACTTCTTTGCTATTATCTATCTATCCAGGGAACCCAATCCCAAATGTACAATTTCTTTTACTGCTTCAGTTGCTTATAAACATCATACACTAATAGCAAGATTTGGGGACAAGTTTTTGTGTGTCATAACATCATCTAGGAAACATTTTAATACTTAAAATTTCTTTGCTATTGTGTTTGTTTCAAGAAAATGTACTGTGCTAAAATTGTACGGGGTAAACTAGATGTGCTGTTGGATGATCATTTGTGTTTCAAAATGATTCTTTGTTTTACAAAAGGATTCACTGATCACACACCATCTTTCTCATACCTCTCAGACTGCATTGTGAAATTGGATTTAGTGCCACCCTAAAAAAAGATGTAATGACAGCCTCTTAAAACCCATCTATTGCATAAAGTATAAACCATTTATATATTCCTTTGATTACAACTTCAACAAAACCTTTTTAAAAAAACACTCTAGAAATGATTCCATTGCTGCCCTTTCTTTCAAAGTTTTTGTTTGTTTGTTTGTTTGTTTGTTTTGCAGTATGCGGGCCTCTCACTGTTGTGGCCTCTCCCGTTGCGGAGCACAGGCTCCGGACGCACAGGCTCAGCGGCCATGGCTCACGGGCCCAGCCGCTCTGCGGCATGTGGGATCTTCCTGGACCGGGGCACAAACCCGTGTCCCCTGCATCGGCAGGCGGACTCTCAAACACTGCACCACCAAGGAAGCCCCTGCCCTTTCTTTAAAATCTAAAGCCAGCTTGTACTGTCATCAAAGAAAAAGAAGTAAGAACATGGCAAATCCACTGGTGAAAAAAATGTCCCAAGTCATTTCAAGAGGTAAAAAACTAGAATTCTTTTTTATTTTTTAAATTTTTTATATTAACTGAAAGATTCTTTAAATTCTATAGTGCTTTACAATTTTCAAAAGTTTCACACACATGATTTCATACAATCCCATAATAACCCTTTTTTCCCACCTACCCCTATATTGCCCCTCCTTCCTCCCCTCTCCCCACTGGTAACCACTAGTTTGTTCTCTCTATCTGTAAATCTGCTTCTTCTTTGTTTTGTTCACTGGTTTGTTGTATTTTTTTAAATTCCACATATAAATTATACCATGCAGTGTTTGTCTTTTTCTGTCTGACTTATTTCACTTAGCATAATGCCCTCCAAGTTGCCATCCCTCCAAGTTGCCATCCATGTTGCTGCAAATGGCAAAATTTCTTTGTTTTTTATGGCTGATTAATATTCCATTGTGTATATGTACCACATCTTCTTTATCCATTCATCTGTTGATGGACACTTAGGTTGCTTCCATAGCTTGGCTATTGTAAATAGTGCTGCTATAAATATTGGGCTGCATGTATCTTTTCAAATTAGTGGTTTCTTTCAGATATATACCCATGAGTGGAATTGCTAGGTCATATGGTAGTTCTATGTTTAGTTTTTTGAGAAACTTCCATACTGTTTTCCACAGTGGCTGCACCAATTTACATTCCCACCAGCAGTGTACCAGGGTTCCCTTTTCTCCACATCCTTGGCCATACTTGTTATATGTGAAGAGGTAAAAAAATGAGAATTCTTAATTGCAATCCAAAACAGAGCAGAGGCTATACTAACAGATTAAAAGGCTCATTTTTCTAAATCATAGTAAATGTACCCATTTAAGTTTATAATCTACTTAAAATTTCAGGCAGATTTTGGGTACTTTATAGCTCCTACAGTTGATTCGAACAAAGATAGCAATGTTACTGAATTTTTCTGATTTGAGCAAATGTTCCACCTCGTTTTCTGTATGAGAAGAAAGCCTGCTATTTGGCTTAATCTGGCCTCTTCAAAGCCATCCTATCAAACCATCAACAAAGCCACCTAACACCCTTTCCTAAACACATAGTTGAGGAAACATGGAGCAGAAGAGATAGAAGTTAAAGCCTTTGTCAATAGACCTCACCACTGAGCCACCTTAGGCAACTTCCTTCACATTCCCGTATTTCAGCTTGCCTGTCTATAAAATGGAGATAATAATCAGGACCTACCTCCTAGGGCTGTTGTGAGAATTAAATAAAATAATATGCAGAAAGGTTTTAGCACACTGTGCGAGCACAGAACAAGTGGCAGCTGTTGTTATTTTGATCTGGGAGTTAGGGAACATAGTTCTGTCACTAACTCAGCCACAGCTGGCTACTTGGCCTTGGTAAGGTTGGCTCTCAACGCCCACAGCCCTTGATTCCCTCATTGCAAAATGGAGCTCTTTCGGGGTCACTAACTCAAATGCCTTCAGAGATCAGGAATATACATGAAGTTTGCCAGGCGTAAGACAATCAAATGGGCTGGAAACTGTCATGAACTCAGGAGTTCTTCCCAGCCTAAAGTCATTCGAATTCTCAATTTGGATTTGGCAAACCAAATAAATACAAGTCTAATTCTGTCAATGAGTTGTCAAATTGCAACATCTGGGGGATATTCTGTAATAGTCTTTTCACCTCTCTAATTCTCTTACTCTTCTGTGTTCATCCTCTTCCTAAATCTACCCTATATGGATTCACAGGGGACCAACTAAAGGGGCTGATAATATTTGGCGTTATCCCTGGAAGGCACATTTTCCATCTCTACAAACTCATATGCCACCTTCCCCCACACATATACCATTTCCTGAAACTACCTCTTTGAGTGTATATTTTACATGAACTATGTACACATACAGCTCTCTGCTAAACTGCCTTTCTCTTTGTGAGTGTGTGAGGAGAAATAGGACAAGCTTTATATATTTTGTTCAGTGCTCAGCTGTGGACATTTAAGTCATGCTGATGAAAAAAAAGAGTGCCAGAATAAGTTCCCATTTAAATGTATCCTATTTCAGGCTTCTAGAGTTTTCTCGGTTCCCTAAACAAACAGCACAATCATATTACCTCATAATTCTATAGCAAATAAAGCATGTTCCAAAGTGCTGGATTCTTTTCCCTCTTTTTGCTTCCCATTCAAGGCCAAGTTGATACAGAAAAATTACTTAAAACTGTCTTCTTTTCTCATGGGTTATCCACAAACTACAAACAACATATGGTAGCAACATTCTGGGGCTCAGAATATACCAGGAACATCCTATGCCTACAGAAAGGACTTGAGACACAAAGACTGAAGAGTGCTACCTACTTCTTTCAGATCTCGTTCCTGGAGAAAAATCCTTTTCGTATCCCTTTCATTACCTCAGAAATGGAGGCAAATGCTTTAAGAAGGGTCGTATAATACCTTGAAAGGCTTCTTGCCACACTGTAGTTATTAAGCCCTTGGGAAACAATGGGCTTCTCTTAAAGTGTATGGAACAATTGTGCCCCCTGAGAATCGTCTTAGATTGGAATGAAACAAAAACTGGTGACTCTACAGAGCAAACCATGATTGATTAAGGCTTAGAACCTGTGGTGTTCGGGTCTCTCACCTCTGGCTCTTTCTGCCTTATTCTGTGTTATGAC
The DNA here is from genome assembly GCF_025265405.1 of Mesoplodon densirostris. NCBI lineage: Eukaryota > Metazoa > Chordata > Mammalia > Artiodactyla > Ziphiidae > Mesoplodon > Mesoplodon densirostris. The sequence continues at coordinate 36,565,712 of NC_082668.1, read as the reverse complement.
AGAATTCAGGTTGAGTCTTTCAAAAGCTCTCTCTGGTTTCTAGCTATAATGTAACATATGGTAAAATGAGCTCAGCACAGAGTTATGTTTTTCTTTTCTTAATCCTCCCAGTAAGACTAAATTTCAAGAGTGGGATTGAAAAAGGGAGGCGGACAGCAGAGAAATACTAGCAGGCTGTGGAACAGAAAACTACAACACGGCTTCGAGACTGAAGAATCACGAAAAATGCATATCAGTAATGAAGAAACTGAAAGCCACGGATGGTCCCCTGCCAAGCTGTTTGCGCTCTTTTGCCCAGCCCTGAGAAGTTAGGGCAATCTAAAGTATTTGTTTAAGTGTATGTAAATGCACTCAGCTTGTATAGGGGGTGGGGGAGGAATTCTAACATGGCTATCCTCATCCAATACAGGAAAATATCTGAAACTTGAATCCGTTCTATTTTTTCCAACTTACTCTTCAACGCCATTTTCTTTTCTGTAAGACATTTCTACAAGTCAAGTCTGTAATATGGAAGGGCTTTGAAATAATTCTTTCTCCCTTTTTCCCTGTGGTTCTGAAAGTTCACCATCAATTCTGCAGGCTATTTAGTTAGTGGGGTTCTCAGCAGGCTCTGGCCAACACATCAAGGTTTTCCCTCTCTCATTGCAGGAAGGGACACTGGAGTTCTGGCTGGAAAGCACAAGAGGGAAGAATAAACAAATATACAATATACAAGAGCCACCTCTATTTGGGGTAAAGAGGGCAGTAGAACAAAGGAAGGAGAAAATTAGACATTCTTGACCGGTGAAGGGAAGGAACAGCATGTCCGGCCACAGTGCTCCCAGCCACATGAAGCTACACCACTTCCTACAGGTCCGTCCTGTGTACATGGCCTGAAAATGGAGCCCCGCTGCACTCAATTTTGAGCTTAAGAAGTAAAGCCAGTAACCATTGTGTAAGGATTGAGCATTTTTAAAGTCTACAGAAGAAGGGCACTTGAACCTATATATTTATTGGTCTTTAAATCAGAATACACGTTTGTTGATGTCCACCAATTGCAGTTAGTTATAATGTTTTAATAAAGAACTTTGTTTTGACTTTTAAAAATCAATATTAACTGCCTCATGTCTTCAGGATAAATTCTCTGGGATGAGATACTTGGACTAACAGATGAGAATGCTTTTATGCTTCTTTGGGTTCTTATTGCCAAACTACGTTCCATGAAGACAATAGCAATGGACATGCCAGCGGCCGGGTATGAGTGGACCAGTTTTGCTAGGACTTTGTCAGCAGTGGATTTTTGTTTCACTTTAAGTATAAAAAGGAATTTCAAAGTTACTCTACTGTCTTTGCATCTTACAGTAGTATTAAAGTAGTTTTATCTCATTAATTTATACCAATAGGAAGAAATTGGACTCCTCCATAACAGAATAGTTTCCTTTCAAGATCTAATTTTCTGTACTTGTGTAGTCAGTACTAAATTAGGCTTTGGATTTTAAAATGAAGCATAGTGTTGAGGCAATTATCCCTCTACTCTGTGCTCTATTTTAGGAACAACAACAAAAAGAAAATAGTGTTGCTAGAAGCAGTGATAACTCTACTGCCACCAGGAGAACTGGCTGTGAATTCTAGATATTTCACCCACCAGGTGGATGAGCTTGGACAAGAACTTAACCTCTTAGTTTCATCTTCTGTAAAATAGATATTGTTTTAAGTACTGAATGAGATAATAATTGTAAGAGTGCTTTGAAAAGTAATATTACGACAAGTAACAGTATAATAAGTAATAAATAACAATAATCTGGAAGTTTGTCAATATTATGTAACTATCTGGAAAAGTAAGGAGGTTCAGAATTCAAGAGGGAGAGCTTAAAATTCCTAGTAGGAAAAGAAAAACCATAAACAAAGCCACAGTTCCATTATTTCCTGCTCTTTTTGAATTTTTCTAAAAAGACATGCAGGGCTTCCCTGGTGGTGCAGTGGTTGAGAGTCCACCTGCCGATGCAGGGGACATGGGTTTGTGCCCCGGTCCGGGAAGATCCCACATGCCGCAGAGCGGCTGGGCCCATGAGCCATGGCTGCTGAGCCTCCGCGTCCAGAGCCTGTGCTCCACAATGGGAGAGGCCACAACAGTGAGGGGCCGGTGTAACGCAAAAAAAATAAATAAATAAATAAAAAAGTATATGGAAATGCAAAAAGCCTAGAAAAGACAAGACAATTTGAAGAAGAAAAAGTTGGAAGACTTACACTCCCAGATTTCAAGACTTACTGTAAAGCTGCAGTAATTAAGACATGATGGTATTGGTACAAAGATAGGCAAAAGGGCCAATGAAACAGAATAAACAGTTCATAAATAAACCCACACGTGTACAGTAACCTGATAAAGGACAAAGGCAACACTACGATTCAGTGAAGAAAGAAAGGTCATTTGAATAAATGGTGCTGGAGAAATTGGACATCCATACGGAAAAACGTGAACTTGAACTTCTACTTCACAGTATATGCTAAAATTAATTCAAGGTGGATCATAAACCTAAATATGTAAACTAAAGTAATCAAGCTTTTGGAAGAAAGGTAGGAGAAGTATCTTTATGAATTTTGTATAGGCAAAGATTTCTCAAATAGGACACAAAAAAACACTAATGATTAAAAAAGAAATGATAAGTTGGACTTCAGTAAAATTAATAACTATTAATACTATTAATGATATCTGTAATATATAAAAGCATATAACAATAATATATGTTATATTGATATACATATATAGTTACATACATATATACATATATAATACATATATATAATTCTATATAGTTAATATAAGTGAATATATATACATTAATGACAAAGATTCACATCCAGAATATGTAAAGAACTTCTACAAATCCATTAAAAAAACCAAACACTCAATTAAAAATGGGTTGAATGGGCATTTCTTGTCACTCCTCCCAAAAGAATGTCCAAATGGCCAATAATCATGAGAAAATATCATTATAATTTGTATCAGGGAATTACAAATTAAATCCACATTGGAAGACCATCACACACACCATAGAATGGCTAAAATTAAAAAAGACTGACAATAACAACTTTTGAAAAGGATGTGGAGCAATTGGAACTCTCATGCTTCACTTATAGGAATGTAAATTGGCAGAACCACTTTGGAAAATATTTGGCAGTACATATGTCCAAAGCTAAACATCTGTCTACCCTGTGAATCAACAATTCCACTCCTAGGAGCAAGCCCAAGGGGAAAAATTATGTGAATATGTCCAATGAAAGCCATGCACAAGAATGTCCATGGCAACTTTACTTATAATAGCTAAAAGCTCAACAACCTGAATGTTCTTCAGCAGGAGGATGGCTAAATGAATTGTGATATATTCATATAATGGAATACTACTTAGTGTAAAACAAGGCCTACAGATACATGCAGCAATATGAATGAATCTCAAGATATTATGCTGGAAAAAAAAATCTAGACACAGCACATACTATATGGGGAGGACAGACAAAACTAATCTATGTTTATAGAAGTCAAAATAGTGGTTTACCTTGGGGAGTTATTGATTGAGAAGAGGCATGAAGGAACTTTCTAGTGTAAAGGAAATGCTCTATATTTTGATCTGAGTGGTTATTACAAGGGTGCATGTATACATAAAAATTTATTGAGTTGAACACTTAAGATTTGTGATCATGACTGCATATGAGTTATAGTTCATCTGAGAAATAAAGAAGAAAAAGGAAAGAAATGACCCTTCACCATAAAGGTATTAAAAGGTAATCTCCTTTCTGATATGGAATTCTAGACTCTTATGTTAGATGACTCCATAAAGACCAGCCACCCCTTTTCATAGATGAACCTAAGACCTGGAAGTTACAGAATCTTGCTCAAGGCCAGTAACAAATTAACGACCAAGTGAAGATCAGTCTCCAAGACTCCTGATGACTGTGTCCAGTGGCCTTTCCTCTCCCTCACTCCACTTCCTTAAAGCACTATTGAGAATGATACTGGAATCTAAACGAGCTTTTCAGTAAATCCCTATGTCTTAGTAAAATGTCTGTGGAACTTTGTCCATGCAACTCCTCTGCTAGAATTCTCTCTTAGTTTGGTTTTTTCTACCACACCCCTATCACTAACTTATCTTTCAAGACCTTGCTCAAGCCACCCCATTTTTTAGAGGGCTTTCTTAATCCTTTTTCTCAGTAGAATTGATCCTTCTCTATATCTATGATCATAACATCCATTCTTTCTACCAATATTTATTGGGCATCTACTACGTACTAGGTGCTGTTGCAGATGCTTGGGATTCAGCAGTGAAGACACACAAGTTCCTGTCTCTGTGGAACTTACATTCTGGTGGGAGATAAATAAAATTGGGGAATGACAAGAGCGGCCATAAAATATAGGGTCAGGAGACAGTGACAGGAAGTGATCTTTAGATCAGCTGGTCAGAAAAGGTGTCTTTGAGGAAGTGACATTTGAGCAAAGACCTGAATGAACCAGATGATGAGTCTCTCTGGAGACTGAGACTCCTCAATGTATCTGTTTACATGTCTGTTTTCTTCATGCAAGAATCTGATTGATTGGAGGGCAGAAGTGGTATCTTGACCTATCTTTGAATTTTGGGTCAGTGTAGGTACTCCAAAAAGTTGGTATAAATGTATAGCACAAGCATCAAAAGGAAACATAGATAAATTTGACTTCATCAAAAATTTGAACTTTTGTGTTTCAAATGACAATCAAGAAAATGAAAAGAAAATGCACAGAATGGGAAAAAGTTGCAAGTCATATATTTGGTAAGGTATCTTGAACATATCTACATATCTAGGATGTTTAAAGAATTCCTACAACTTTAAAATAAACAGAAAAAGTAACCCAATCAAAAAAGACAGAAGGATATGAATAGACAGTTCTCCAAAGAAGATATACAAATGGCCAGTAACCACATAAAAAGATGCTTGCCATCATTAAGGAAACATAAATCAAAGCCGTAATGAAATACTACTTTCCACTCACTAGAATGGTTACAATAAAAAAGATAGACAATAACAAGTGTTGACAAGGATGTGGAGAAATTGGGGAGTGACTGCCAATGGGTGTGTGTTTCTTATTGGGGTGATGAAAATATCTGGAATTAGATAGTGGTGTAGGTTATACAACTTTGTGCATAAACTAAAAACCACTGACTTGTATACTTTAAAAGAAGGAAGTTTTTAGTATGTGAATAATGCCAATTTTTTAAATGAATGAATGAATACCTGGAAGACCACTCAGGCTTTGTGAAATTGTAACAAATGTGAGTTCCCCAGATGCTGTATCCACCATGAAATGGCAAAATACCACCATTTAGTTCCCACAGTTTTTCCTGCACTTGGTCAAGAGGCCGCCAGCTGCAGCATCACCGAAGACAGTCTCCAGCCCATCAATAATTGAAGCAATGAGTCCAAACCAGGGCTCTGGCCACAAAGTCGGCACCCAGTGCCAAGAACTCATGAGAACATCTGGACGATGTCATAGCCAATTCAGACTTCACCCACACATCAACGGGTCATCTGATTACAGTTCGTTATAGCCCTAAAATTCTACAGGGGAAAAATTCGCTCAGAACAAAAGATGTCTGGCTGAGTTCATTCTATAATCAGCCAATCAAAGGGAAGTAAAGCAAAGGAGGGCATAATAATAAAAGAAAGAGAAAGAGACCTTGAACAAAACCCGCAAGCTCTTTTGATCTAGTTGTTTATGTCAGAAATCAATAGAGATGTTTTCTTTCACTTTGGAGAGTGAGAATTGGAATTTGCTGAAATTGGATCTTGAGGCACTTAGATTTTTTTTTCTTGGTACTGGGACAATGACATACATTCTGTTTACCAGGAATCTCTGACCACTGGGGCAAAAATTATAGCAATTGTAGTAATTCTATACTCAGTTTTCTGTATTCAGGGTTGTATAGAATAGACTCAGAGATATTAATGGTCCCTTAAGATACTTTTGGAAATATGTAAACTACTTCCCTTTACTGAATGCTTATTTCTAGAAAAATTATCAGACTGTGATGTAGACTGGTAGGTTGAAGAGAGAGAACATTATAAACCTCTCTGAGTGGAAATCTCATCTCAGAAACAGGAAACGATTATGATAAAGGAATGATCTCAAGATAAAACCATTTTATACAACAAAGCAAAATGAGGGTGACAGTGCATGTTAGCTAGCTTTATATGACTTTGTTTTAATTAAGGGCTGATTACCACAGCTGCCCCTCGTTTACCTAATAACAGAGCTTTGGTGTATCAAAAGTAGAGAACCCCAGGGCTGGGAGTGTGGTGCCTGCGTATGGGAGGGAGCATGTCATGGTAATCTTCAGTGCACAGGCTATGAATTGCTGTAGGATTTCATCTAAAGCCCCATGGAATTCATTGCAAAGAGTGCATTGTATTGAGCTATGGAATAAAAAGCACCTGTCAAATAATGGCTCCAAATAGGCCAGCGTGAGCCTTCTGAATACCCCTCTTGTGACGCAGTAAATTCTTCACCAAAATCCCTTCTAGCTTACTAGGTCTCTAGAATATTCCCCACCTTCCCTAGAGCAAACACTGTGATCCAGTTGAAATGAGGGCATTCAAAATTACCTTTCTTCCTATACAGGGAGTTCATTTCCACATCCTTTCATTTGAGTGGCCATATCTGTAATATGTTCCTCTGGGCTGATCAGCCTTTTAGCTGATGTGCAAGACCGTGCTAGATTGGACTAGTGCTGTAAATACAGAAAGAATAATTTGCCGGTTGTAGAATGTGAAAAGTTCTGTCTAATGGAACTCTTCGTGCCAGCCAATCTCCAACACGTCAACGTTTTCTCTCCCCAAATCCTATCCTATCCTTCCTTCACTCATGGCCATTCTGAGTTGATGCCTAAAACCCAAACTATGCACAGGTGTGTTCTCCCATATCAAGCAAGACTTCGTTTTTTTCAAGATTTTTTTTTTTTTTTTGGTTTTTTTGGTTATTTTGCAGTACGCGGGCCTCTCACTGTTGTGGCCTCTCCCGTTGCGGAGCACAGGCTCCGGACACACAGGCTCAGTGGCCATGGCTCACGGGCCCAGCCGCTCCGCAGCATGTGGGATCTTCCCAGACCGGGGCACGAACCCATGTCCCCTGCATCGGCAGGCGGACTCTCAACCACTGCGCCACCAGGGAAGCCCCTAGAAACCTGATTTTTATCTCAAGAAACCTATCTTTGTTCCTTGTAACCTGATCAGGCCTAACAAGCCCAGAAGCTTGATAAATGCCATGAGGGCAGGGATCACATCTATTTGTTCACCGCTGTAGACACAAGGCCTAGAGTAGAGTAAGGGGCTCAGTAAATACATATTAAATGCATGGAAAGCAACCCCATCATTTCTACTTTTCATCATGGATTTAAGATGTGGGAATACACATTAATCTAGGTGAAGGTTCTTAAACTCTGAATATTGTCAATATTGTTAAATCAGCCTGTCTGAAAAGGATAATTTCAAGTCAAAAGGAAAAGCTATTCAACTGAAGTTCAGCTGATAATTGGTAAGAATTAAGTGTTGTTAGTAAAGGAGAATTCTTACTTAATGAGTTCCATCAATATGGTATAGTGGGGCTTCCCTGGTGGCGCAGTGGTTGGGAGTCCGCCTGCCGATGCAGGGGACACGAGTTCATGCCCCGGTCCGGGAAGATCCCACATGCCGCGGAGCAGCTGGGCCCGTGAGCCATGGCCGCTGAGCCTGTGCGTCCGGAGCCTGTGCTCCACAACGGGAGAGGCCACAGCAGTGAGAGGCCCACGTACAGCAAAAAAAAAAAAAAAAAAAAAAGTATAGTGTTTTACTTGCTTTATTAATTGATGTAGATAAGAAGCTGGATGGTCTCATTTAGGCCTCCTGCAAATGCACTGATAAGTCTGGGGCTCAGAGTTCTCCAGCACTGGGGTGAGGGTCCTGAGGCCTATAGGGCAGTGGTTCTCAAACTTAGTTGCAACAGAATCACCTGGAAAGCTTTTAAAAACTCAGATTTCTCCAGAATTTCTGAATCAGAAGGTGTACAAGTCAGGGTCCTTCAGAGAAACAAACAAAGAGGATATATATATATATATATGGAGGCTGAGAAGTCCCATGATCTGCTCTCTGCAAGCTGGAGACCTAGAAAAGCTTGGATGGTGTAGTTCCAGTCCAAGTGCAAAAGCCTGAGAGCTTTAGGAGGTTGGGTGGTTAAGTTCTGGTCCAAGTCTGAAAGCCTGAGAACTGAAGGGCCAATGGTGTAAGTCCCAGTCCAAGGGCAGGAGACTCATGTCCCAACTCAAGAGACAGAGAATTCTCGATTCCTCTCTCTCTCTCTCTCTCCCTCTCCCTCCCTCTCTCTTTTTTTACTTTTGTTCCATTCAGGTCCTCAATGGGTTGGATGAGGCACATCTACACTGGGGAGAACAGTATGCTTTACCTAGATTACCAATTCAAATGCTAAGCTCTTTTGGAAACACACACACAGACATACCCAGAAATAATGTTTAGCCAGATATCTGGGCACTGCATGACCCAGTGAAGTCAACACATAAAGTCAACCATCACAAGTGTATCCCTTGTCAAGCTGGCAACCATAAGCATCTTCTTAAATCATATTTAATCTCCAAATAAAGACAATGTTGTAATTCTACCTAACATAAAACAACTATCTTGTGTATAACTAAAAGTGCACTGGTCCCCTCCCTAAAAGAGGAGGTAAAAGCCATGAGTGGTGTTTACTCTTCTTCTTGATATACCATAACTTAAACACTATGATGTAAAATTAACAATATTTAAATACTATGATATAAAGTCAATGTATCTTATGTTACATGATAAGGGAGGAAGAGAGGAAAGAAGACAAAGATATATGCACACACAAACATAAAACAAAATATGGAGGAAATATTCATGACAATCACATGGAATTACAGTCCTCATTTTTCTGTTGGTTGTGTGGTTATAGCTGATACTTATAACTGCCTGTCCCCACTATCCATTCTGTGTTCTCTCTGCCTTAAGCAAGCACCCCAGCTTGTCATGGTTCTTTACCTGGTGGGATGACCCAAACCTTCATTCCTGAAGGGTCTGGGCCATTAGGAGCCCAGCCTGGATTGGGTTTTTGTAGTTTTCCCTTGACTTTAATCACAGGGCATGGCAATACTAAGAGATGCCCTAACAATTGCCTGTATTCCAGCCGTACTCTTCCTTACCTTCACGTGGAGTAAGAGGTCAATTTCCCCTTGTAGTCAGGATAAATCACTCCAGCCAAAACTTTAACTCCATTTTGTCCATGAGCCCATTGGGTGATGACAGCGGTGGCTGGGGAAAGAGGTTGACTGGTAGCCACAGAACAAGTCATCCTGTCTGCTAAATTATTAAAATCCTCCTCGGCTGAGTACACCCTTTGGTGAGCATTCACACGGAAAACAAATATCTTCAGATTATTTTGCCTGTTCAGAGCAGTCTATCCACATACCCTCTTCCCAAAATTTCCTTGTCACCAATTTTCCAATCATGGTCCTTCCAAGTCCTTGACCATCCAGCCAAACCATTGACCACCATCCATGAAACTGTATGTCATCGCACATCTGGCCATTTCTCCTTCCAAGCAAAGTGAACAACCAGGTGCACTGCCCCTGGTTCTGCCCACCAGGAGGTTTCCCTTCACCATTGTTCTTCAGGGATGTCCCAGAAAGGTGCTGCAGTGCTGCAGCTATCCACTTTCTAGTGAGGTCATGCAGAACCATCTGTAAACCAGGCTGGAGTCTTCCCTTCTTCTGTCAACCTATGGTAAGGAACTCCCCGTGAGGCCATGGGTGCAGGCTGGAAGAGAGAAGGCAGTGTAGCAGGAGTGGGGACCATTGGCATTTGGGCCACTTCTTCATGCAAATTTCTTGTGCCTTCATTTCCTGCCTAGGCCCAACTGCATATATACCACTTCCATTTGATAATGGAGTGTTGTTGTGCAGGCCCAACTTTAGGACATGGTGGGTAGAATAGCACCCAGTTCCTGGTGGGTGGTTCAGGTCCCATGGTAACTTGGTGGCCTATGATCAAGCCTTCAGTCTTTACTAAGGCCCAGTAGCAGGCCAAGAGCCTTTTCCCAAAAGGATATCGGTTACCTGAAGAGGGTGACAGAGCTTTGCCCCAGAATCCTAAGGGCCTGCGCTGTGATTTGCCTGTAGGGGACTGCTAAAGGCTCCAAAAAGCATCCCTGTCTGTCACTGACTCTTCAAGCACCACTGAATGTGCTGGGCCATGTGAACCACATGGCGGAGCTTCTTGCACAGCACCCTGGACCTGCTGCAGAGTCTTCTTTTCTTCTGGAGCCCTTTTTTTTTTTTTTTTTTTTTTTGCGGTACGTGGGCCTCTCACTGTTGTGGCCTCTCCCGTTGTGGAGCACAGGCTCCGGATGCGCAGGCTCAGCGGCCATGGCACACGGGCCTAGCCGCTCCACGGCGTGTGGGATCTTCCCAGACTGGGGCACGAACCCGTGTCCCCTGCATCGGCAGGCGGACTCTCAACCACTGCACCACCAGGGAAGCCCCTGGAGCCCATTTAAACTAGCAGCTTCTCAGGTCACTCGGGAAATGGACCAGGGTGACACAGCCAAATGACACATCCAAAATCCAAAGAATCTATTCCAAGTATGCATTCCAGAACTGGGGAAATAACCACAGGATGGGTTCAGGGACCCACTGAGATGAACCTGAGCTAAAACTCCATTGATCTCATCTCCATAAGTCCCTGCGCTGACTGGGAGGCCACAGTGACATTTTCAGCCTCCTGGAATTAGTGCCAGTTCAGAGCTAGTGTACAGTACTTCCCCCAAAAGGTCTGATTATTTTTTCCCTAGTTCACAGTTACTCTGGTAAAAGGTCATAGGTCCCTTTGGGGAGCATTTGAAGAAGTATGAATAGTACACATTTTCATAAGTTTATTGGGTTCTTCCTCAAGGGGATCTTACTTCTCCTTTATTCAAGGGGTCTGGGTCTGTAAACTGGCCCAAGTCTGGGAGTTGATTGAGGGGCTGTGACTCTGCTTTTATGATTCAAGTTAGACCTTTGTTCACTTGTCCTAGAACTTTTCTGCTAATACCGATGAAATAAGAATTTAGTAAGTGGTGTTTTTTTTTTTTTTTTTTTTTTTTTTGCGATACGCGGGCCTCTCACTGCTGTGGCCTCTCCCGTTGCGGAGCACAGGCTCTGGATGCGCAGGCTCAGCGGCCATGGCACACGGGCCTAGCCGCTCCGCGGCATGTGGGATCTTCCCGGACCGGGGCACGAACCCGTGTCCCCTGCATCGGCGGGCGGACTCTCAACCACTGAGCCACCAGGGAAGCCCTGTTCTGTCTTTTTGTCTTCTAGGAGCATCACAATCAACCAGCCAACACCATAGATCCATGTGAGTCTGCTTATTCTGATTGCTGATCTGACTCTGCTGTCCCTTATGGTGACCACCTTGCATTAAGTGATGCCACTTGGCCCCTGCCACCCCAGATCCAGTTCCTCCCAGTTCATTTAGGTTTTCCAGTTCAGTGATTGAAGTTCCCCCTGCAAGGCCTGGCCTACCGAGAAGAGCAATCACAGGGCTCTTCAAGGATGGGGCTTCCCTCACAAACTTATTTCTCACTGTCACAGTGAAAGGTGTGTCTTCTGGAGCCTCCAGTGTAGGTAAGTAGATCTTAAATGACAAGTCCACTCCAACTTTCCAATCTCCCTAAACCTTTGACTGTCTTCCTCTACATTAGACCAAGGGAGGTCAGGCATTTCCAATTCATTCAATGTGGACTACCTTTTGGTCCATATTTCAGCCACCAAACAAACAAACTATTATAGTCCATTCTAACTCCTTGAGCTGCAAATTAAATGCAGAATCCCTGCTTAACGAGGCCATATCAGTGAGTCCAGCCTGATCCAACTTTACGTTCCTTCCTCCATGATCTCACATCCTTAGTATCCATTCCCATGCATGTTCCCCAGATTTCTGGCTGTACAAATTAGAAAACTCCATTAGTTCTCTTGGAGTATAATTTGAATTCCTGAGCTCAGCCCAACAGGGGCTGGTGAGGTGCCCCAGAAAATAGTAACAGGAGGCTGTCACTAGCACTCGTAGACCTCAGGGACAGCAGGAGGAGGTGGCGTCACTGGAATTCAGGGGCAGAGGGCGCTGGGGAAGCTGGAAGCAGAGTGGGGCCTGGCTGGCGGGGCTGGAGCTGTGGAGGAGACTCAGTCCCTGAAGAAGATGTTGCCCTGGGCAGACAGGGGGAAAAAAAGGGCTAGAACACCCTGGTTCCTCTGCACCCACCTCATACCCTTCCTACACATGCGCGTGCGCACACTCACACACCCAAATACGCTGCCCAGAGGGTGGATCTGAGGCCTCCCAGAGGGTCTACTAAATAACTAGTATTAGGTGACACAGACATGGGCCCTGCTTCCATTGACCTTACAGTCTAATAGATTGATTGTATGGAGCCCAGCAGCCCTATAAGATATTGGGGTCCATGGGGCTTGTGCTCTCTAGAGAGTTGTTATGGACTGAATGTCTGTGCCCTGGCTCCGGCAGTTTCTGTGTTGAAATCTAATCTCCAATGTGATGGTTTTGGGAGGTGGGGTCTTTGGGAGGCAACTAGGTCATGAGGGTGGGTTTCATGCATATAATTCATGCCCTTATAAGAAGACGCCAGAGAGCTCTTTGTCGCCCTCTTTCTGCCAGGTGAGAACACAGGAAGTCTGCAGTCTGCAACCCAGAAGAGGGCTCTCACCAGGACCCAAACATGCCAGCACCCTCGTGGTGGACTTTCAGTCCTCATAACTGTGAGAAATAAATTTCTACTGTTGATAAACCGCTCAGTCTATGGTATTTCATTATAGCAGTCCAAACCAACTAAGACAAGAAGTGTTTAAGTAAGTTGATTGTGTCATTTTATAAAGATACAAAAAAACAAATGTATCTGTAAGAGGAGCTGAGCTTAAAAATTATTGAAATTATAATGCAATACATTTTTGCTAGTCTGTTTAGGAAGAAAATTATAGAAATATATTTTTTTATGTTGCGCCAATAACCATACTTGGTATAAAATTAATGTTTTGTAATGGAAAAGCTCTGGAAGTGGCAGTGATTATCTTTTGAATTTTGAATATTGTTCTATCATATGCTACATTAAAATGAATAGGAGCTGAGGATATGTATTGAGGAGAAAGGAATGGATGTCTCACTAAGCTGTTGTTTTGGAACCACAGTTGATCTGAGAAATGGGATTTTAGGTACGATGCATAATCAAGCGTGAATTAATAGCATGGTAGAGTGGGGTCTACAACAAAAACTCATGGCTGTCTTTCACAGCTCAAGTACTCTGCTCTGCTCGACATCCTAGAATTAAGCACTTAAATCAGATAGCTTTAAGTTCTTGACAAAAAAAACCCTTATATTTCTCTTGTAAGCCTGAATTTTTTTTTTTTTTTTTTTTTGGAGCGGGAGTGGGTGGATGGCAGTATTACAGAACTGTTCTTTTGAATGTTGTTCATATGGAAGGCATTTGAACATTGACATTTGGGGGAAAAGATTCTGTGAGGATATGAGATAACTGTCGAACTGTTTGCTGGCTGTAGTCATACGGTAATGATATCAGCTTCGCCTGAGAAAAATGACAGCATCAAATTCCACTGATTTGCCCGGACAAAATTACATGAAATTGTGAGTATTTATCTAGCCCATTCTGATAATAAGCATTATAGGGATAGATTTTTGTTTCTTGGAGAGCAAATAATTTGGAAGCATAGTTCATCCCTGGTATATCATTGTAGCAATAAACAAGTGTTAGAGAACACCTTGTCTTTCTTTAGGATTAGATGTTACTGAGTAGCTGACTTAACGTGATGGCATATTTTCTTCACAATCTCAAATTTTAAGTGGACTCTTCTATACCTCTTACTTTCAGGTCATCGACTGAGTTTATATGGTCTTTGGGGAAATAATAAAGTACTGTATATTAGTAGAAGAACATTTTATTTTTCTCCTGACGGGATTGAGGCAGTGCTTTGCTTGAACAGATGTGCCTCACATAACAAAATAAATGTGTTCCTAAAAGGTTGTGTATAAACTGAGTCATTCTCCTATTGGCTTATAGTATCTTGGCAAAGATGTTGTATCGTTCTTCCAGATTGAACTTTAATTAACTTCTAACACTTTAACTTTCACTTGCTCTTTATTCCTCCACCCTTTCCAAAAAGTTTTTCATATTAATCTTGGTAATCGTAAAAACACAAAAATATGCAGGAAACTTCACAACTTGGAGAATCTTTTTATGCAGCTAACTAACTGCCCTTTTTTTGTTTGTTTTTGAAGGGGGGCATTCCCATAAATGATAAACATGTTTACTGGCAAAATTAAATTCTGTGAATGTGTATTGAACATACAAGGTTCGCTGTGCTGGTGGCAGCTGGGTTGTCAAGGGTCCCCTATTCTGCCCCAAAATAACAAGATGGAACCTTGGGCATTTCTTGACGACCATCACTCTGGAAGAATTGCTCCTTCAGGCTGCTAAGAAAAGCTCAATATTCTGATACTTCATGTTTCTGCTTCCTTTCTTTCTGGAAAAATTATGAGAAACTGCAATATGGTACACACTTGTGAGCAAAATCTTTTATTCCCTGTTCCCATGTATTGGATGATCGAATACTGAAAGCACCTATCTGATCTGAAGCATGCTGTTCAATTCTTAGCATCAAGTCACATTAATTTCCCTTTTCCCTCATCTTCCATTGCACTCTAGATGGTTTTCTATTAAACAGCCTGTCATATGACAGAAAGACTTCAGATTATGGAGTCCTAAAAATGTAGGATTGAATTCCATCTCTGACATCTACTAGCCATATGACCTGTCTGCCTCAGTTTTCCTCATCTTTAAAATGGATTTAGTAAGCACTCTCTTTAGGGCTGTTGTAAAGATTAGTAATAAAATATATTAATATACCTAACACAGCACACATCACATAACTGATACACAACAAATGACAGTTTTCAGCATGGTCTTCTTGCTGGTTATCATCATAATCATCATTAGAGTGAGTTATTAATATCTCTTTATTACCACTTGATTTGGAGACATGTAACTTCAGAAGCTAGTACAGTGCCTGGCATAGCAGGTGCTCAATAATGATGTGTTGAAAGAATTCATAGGTAATGGACTTGTCTGGTGGTGCAGTGGTTAAGAATCAGCCTGCCAATGCAGGGGACACCGGCTCGAGCCCTGGTTTGGGAAGATCCCACATGCCACGGAGCAACTAAGGCCAGGTGCCACAACTACCGGGCCTGTGCTCTAGAGCACATGAACCACAACTACTGAGCGCTTGTGCCACAACTACTGAAGCCCATGGGCCTAGAGCCCGTGCTCCACAACAAGAGAAACCATCGTAGTGAGAAGCCTACACACCGCAACGAAGAGTAGCCCCGCTCGCCGCAACTAGAGAAAGCCCAAGCGCAGCAACAAAGACCCAACACAGCCAAAAATAAATAAATTCATTTAAAAAAAAGAATTCATAGGTAAAATTGAGCGTGTTAATTATACATCTGTGAACTCCTGATTCCTCATGCACCACCAGGCTATGGCCACAAAATAATCCAGATTTGCTGACTCACATACCTATTTGTATAGCTCCCGAGTCTCCTAAGATGCTTCTTGAACAATTCTGTGAGTCTGCAGGCTTGTGTCATACATGCAGAAGGAAGCTTGGTCCCAGAGGACTCCTCCTCCATTGCCATCAGGCGACGCACCAGAGCTCTGAAGCACCACGCTGCATGGGAATTGACAGCAAAGGATGTGCGGGTGTCTTTCTCCATTTGGTATTAAATCCATTCGAGAGGTTCCCAAGCAGTATCCCCGCGCCACGTTCAAATCAGCCCTCCTGTGGCCGAGGCACTGTGCGTCAGGTCCAGATAATTCCTTAGGGGGATTTCTCTTCAGGACGCAGCTCAGTCCTCGTGAAAATAGGTGTGGCTCAGGTCTGCCCAGTGGCTCACCAGACATGCTGGGGTTCATCTGAACTCCTGGAGTAGATACAGTGTTGGTTCAGGTCACAACTCCTGCTATATAGCTATGTACTGGTTGGAAAGGCAACATGTTACCTTAGTCTGCAATGACAACTTGTACTTCCAGCAAAGTGTTCATTTATTGTTTTCTTCCAACATTAGTGGGTGTCTAATGGGAGAGCTGTGGTTTCCTTTTAGAAGGCTATCTGTGGAAGGCTTAGCTCTGCTATTGAGAGGGCCTAGCACAGCTCAGCGACAACAGTTAAGTCCAAAACACATCTATCGCACTTATCACAGGGCTCAGGGACTAGGACAGCCCCAGTTTCAAGAGCCCCGTCTAGGAGTTTGTAGGCAAAGCAGAGACAGCTCCTGGGCAAGTGTGGCACCAGGAACTGCAGGGTTAACCCTCGGTCACTACCAGGTATTGGGAGCCAGGTGGCAGGACCTGCACAAATCAGGACTTGCCTCTTTATCAATCAAGGATCAGCTAATTACTAGAGCTCTCAGAATATCCTAGAGAACCTCTAAGCCCTCGGGAGGATTTGCAGCTGCTGCTGGGAACAGGCCAGGAAGACCAGTGCCCCAGAGCAGGCCCTGCTCAAAGGGGGGAATCTGGGTCAGTGGCTAGAAGGAGAGCCTAGGAGAGGATCTGCTTTGAGGAAGCACATTTACCAACAAATGACTGCTAAGCACTTTGGGTTGGGTCATCAAGTTCCTAGACACTGACTAATAATGAGAGAGGGCTTGGAGAGGCTAATGACTAATGGCCCCTCAATTTCCTGCTGATGCTGGCAGTTTTGTGTCATTTTGTTTTTATGTTAATTTATGCACACAGGCTTAGAATGTAGCATTATGTGGTCATTTAATTGAATTGAAGCATGGAACTTCACAGCCTGGTTTTACATTTCCCTTATAGATTTCAATGATTTTATCTTTAGCATTTAATCTTCCCCCCAGATCACCATCCCTAATGGCAATAATAATACATTTACACTTGCGTCACACTTTTCTTTTCTAGGAGCTCAAAGCATGTCATGGCCCATTAGCCCACAAGAGCTCTGCAAGGCAAATGCCAGGGAGGATTTTAAGCACTTTCCTTAGGTTTAACATACATAAAAAGGTGCAGCCTTTATCACAGAGATAAGTTTCCAGCCATTTACATTACTTTTGAATGCAATGAGAGGCCTTTGCTTATGCATGAGGCTTCCACTGGGCTCTGCGTTTTTCATACCTCAAAAATATGTGACCTTTAAGCCTGACAGCACCGCTCAGAGTGCATGCAACTTATTAGGGAGTTTTCATTGATCATCCGCCTCCTTCTCTTGAAGAATGTAGTGTTTGTGTCACCTTGCCTGGAAAAATTACCAAAGGGCACAGGGAAGTGCCCACTGAGGAGTGGAGCAGGGAACACAGGGTTAGCGAACTCCCCTTATAGAGTCACTAGCTTTTCTCTGGTGAACACAGATGCACCCGAGTAGCGCTCTGAGCCTGAGACTCACTGGATCTATTCATGCTCTTTCTGAAGAGCCACGCAAGCATCCACTTGGAGGCATTGGCATTCAGCACTCTTCTTTTCTAAAGGCCAAAAGAATAAGGGGAAGGCGGCAGCAAATTCTGTGGAGGCATTAACAGAGAAAGAGCAGATCACGAGCCTGATGGAGGAAGCTCTCCCCTGTGTCTGAAATAAAAGGCCATGGGAAGGGGGAAAAAGGAGGGGTGGCCATGTCACATTTGCATTTCCCTGAGGGGCCAGTGGAGTAGCTGGAGTAATGGAGTAGCTCTAGCTTTTACTAGAGCATCAGAGAAAACACTGCCTGGCTCAGATCCTCAGGGGGTTGCAAGATGCTGTGTGGACAGCCTGGCAGTGTCTGTGGTGGCAGAGGAGGAAGCACAGGAGCAGTGGGTCTGGGGCCATAGCCAGGGACCCACCCACAGGGCTGATGGAGAGGATTCTGTTTCAAGCCCAACTGGTAGATTGCAATTCACTTCTGCACTAACCACCAGAAGTTAGCACAGGCGCCATGAGTTAAGCGCTCAGGCTATCAAGACTGACTCACTTCAGATGCCAGCCACATGTGGGGTCCCCAGGGCCCATGAACTTCTGACCAGCCAGCAGCAAATCTGGGGGGGCGGTGGCCATCGGGTTCCCAAGACCCTCCTGGGGTTCAATAATTCATTGAAATGACTTATAGAACTCAAGAAAGTGCTATACTTATAATTACAGTTTTATTATAAAGAGTACAAATCAGACCAGCCAAATGAAGAGACATATAGGACCAGGTGGGGAGAGTCCCGAAGGCAGAGGTCTGTGTTGTCTCTCCATGGAATCAAGTCACGTAACCCTCCTGGCATATCGATGCCTTCAGCAGCCAGGAAGCTCTAGTGAGCTTCCAGTCCAGAGTTTTTATTGGCATTTTGTTACCAAACCCAGGTTCGGCTGCTCGCCACTCAAGCCAATAATTCGAGAGGCAAGTGTCTGTAGAAAGGAAAGGTGCTTTAATCAGAAAAGCCGGCGATCTGGGGAGATGGTGGACTTGTGTCCAGAGACCAGCTCTGAAGATTCTGCTCAGCCATGACAGCTTTTTAAAGGGAAAAACGGAGGGGGGAAGAATCTCGGTGAATCATTGAGGAAGGAGGTTGGATTCTGCATCATCCTCCACTGAGTGCAGATTGGCTGACACTCTTCAGATGTTATCTTGCCTGCATGGTCTGCTTGCAGGATTGCTAAGGGGACTTTCGGGGGTAGAGAGCTAGTCATTTTTTAAACTGCTTCATTCTTCTTTTTATCTAGGAAAAATATCAACACGTTAGACAAGGCGTGGTGTGCATTCAGGAGAGCACAAGTCAGGAGTTAGTTTCGATTGCTTGGTGATCTTATTCCTATAATTTGGGTCTTTTAAGTTAGAAGGGAACAGAAATGGGCAAACAGGAAAGGGGTAAAAGAGCTGCTTTCAGTTTCACTACATAGCCATGACTGATTGAACCATTGGCTGTGTGATTTAACCCAATCACCAGCTTCCCTCTCCCTCCACATCTCCCACCACCTCTAGGTTGGACTGGCTCAAAGTTCCAACCCTCTAAACATGTTGTGGTTCTCTCAGGTGACCAGCTCCCATCCTGAAGGTATTTATGGGCCCACCATGAGTCACCCCGTTAGCATAAACTCAGATGTAATCCAAGGGGTTCATGAAGAACAAAGACATTTCTATCACTCAGCAAATTCCAAGGGTTTTAGAAGCTCCATACTAGGAATCTGGGACAAAGACCAGACAAATTATTTATTATAAGATAAGAAGTCTTCTGGATTGGGAAGTGGGGAATGTGACAGATATATTCTCACACTGAAGACTCACAGAGCCCCAAGGGAGGATGGTGAGAGTGAATCCTTGAAAATAAAGCTTTAGGTAATACTTATAGTTAGGGGCCAAGCAAAGAAAGACATTTGGCTTACTTGCGAAAATACTTGGATTCTAGTAACTTTTAGTTCTAGCACCTTTGAGACTTACTTCTGTATCACTCAGCAACTGATAAGTAGCCTTTAATTCATTCAACACTGACTAATTAACACCTGGGCCTAGATTTTCACTGTCTTTATTTGCTTAGTTTACAGTTTTTTTCCATTGTTCTAAGTCCAAAGATATATTGTGTGTCTAATCAGAATTCTGGTGCGTACCTGTTTTAGTGATTATGTGAATGCTTCAAATTATCCTTTTGAAGCACTTTGCTGAGTTTTTATAATCAAGGGATACTAATACAATTGGGCATATGATATACCACAAGGTAAGGTGTACTAAATTATGGATATATGGATTTGAGATACCTATAAGTCACATGAAGTGGGTGTGAATTTCCACCACAATTGGGTTTGCAAGAACTGTCACTTTATTTTATTTAAATCATATTAAATTTGACTCAGAAACCCCATCTGCTGACTTGTAGAGAATTTCATTCTTGGTCATTTTTTTCTTCACTCCTTTTTTTCTCACTCCTCAACCCCAGAGTCGTTACAATAAAATATCTGGGGAGTCATTCCATCTCTGTTCCATAATAGTCAGTGCTGATTAAGCTCACTGTCAGAGGCCATGTGAACCCTTAAATCCAGGGACTTTATGAGGGAATTGCCAGTTAAAACCACTAAGAGGTACCAACCACTGCACACTATTACAATGGACATAATAAAAATACTGACAATATCTAGTGCTGATGAAGATGTAGAACAATTGGAACTCTCATACATTGTTGGTGGAAATGTCAAATGGTACAGTTACTCTGGGAAACAATGTCACAGTTTCTTATAAAGCTAAGTATACTCTTCTGTATGACCCATAAATCCCGCTCCTGGGTATTTACCCTAGAGAAAGGAAACATTACGCTGATACAAAAATCTGAACATGAATGTTCATAGCAGCTTTATTTGTGATAGCCAAAAGCCAAAAATAACCCAAATGTCCTTTACCAGGTGAAAGGATAAACAGGCTGTGATCCATCCATGCCGTGGAATACTACTCAGCAGTAAAGCAAAATGAACTACTGACACACACACACAAACATGGATGAATCCCAAAGATACTCTGTTCAGTGAGAGAAACCAGTCTGAGAAGGATACATACTATGTGATTCCATTTATTTGACAATATTGCAAAGACAAAACTATAATAATGGAAAACGAATCAGTGGTTATCAGGGGTTATGAATGAGAACAGGTGTGACTATAACAGGGCAGCACAGTGGAATTTGGGGGGTGATGGAGCTGTTCTACAGCCCCATTACATGAATCTTTATATGCGTTAAACTTCATGGATCTGTACACCAAAAGATAAAAGTTAATTTTACCGTGTGATAATTTTAAAAGTACAATGTAAAAAAAAAAAAAAAAAAAATCAAGCCAAGGGCTTTGCTCCTTCCATACCAGGTTTGGGTACAATATTCTACAGAAACTGGGGCTCCAGTGCCTGGGGTCCAGTCTCCTTAGGCGCAGAGGACATGCCCCTTAAAGAACTTGCCACCTCCTCCGGGGAACTATAACAGAGACCGAGGACCCATCCTGCTTTACAGAGTGTTCATCCTCTCTCTGACATTTTTTGACCTCCTCCTCTCCATTCTCTGCCGGGGGACATTCTTGTTTAGTATTCTCAAGACTTTCAGGAAAGCCAGAAAGAAAGGTTGTTTCAAGCACTGTCTGCTTTCAGCTCTTCAAATACTCCGGAGGCAAGAAGTACAAAAGGCCTTGACCCCTTCTAGGAAAGAGAGAGACAGGAAAACAGAGAGAATAAAACACAAAGGGTCCTCATTCTTGCTGAATTTTTTTGAACCAAAAACAAAATCCAAGTTAATACCTCAGTACATTACTCCGGCGCTCAAGCAACAGGGAGAAAATTTTGCCTCAGCCCCTGTTGTTCTGGTCACTGTAATCAACAAATTCACAAAGTTTGGAAGAGATCACAACTCATAAGTGTGTGCATGACTTTGTGTGAATTGACAAAGGGAACAAGAGGCAACCATAGGTGAGACAGGCAGGGATGGTGACCCAAGAGCCCCATCCTGGCTGTGAAGGTGGCAGCTCAGCTAGTGGGGATGACAGGCATCAGAACATCAGGCCTGGAAGCAAAGCCTAAATCCACAACTCTGGCCTGGTGGCAGGAAAGGGGCCAGAGAGTGCTCCATGCAGACTGAGGCCAAGAACTGTCCTCAGGCTGAAGACCTGAGAGATGGAAAACAGTCCCAGAGATTCAGAGGAGGATTGAGCCAGGGCCATGGCTTAGGCTGTGCCCAAACTAGATGTCAGATGAGAAGCACAAATGAGACTGAAATCCAACCCACGCTCTGCTTGCCAAGCCATGAGTCCCATGATACTGAAATATATCAATGGCAGGACAAATCAATGTAAAATTTTAAAGCACTTTGGAAAATTATATATACTCTTACTGAATTAGAATATTTAAGCACTGAACTTAGTCCTGAACTCTCTAAAAAAACAAAGAGAATAGAAAAATTTCATTGAGACTCTCACTTCCTAATTATTCAATGAAAGGGAATCTTTATTTTATAGGGGTAAGCTTTATACTAGAAATAAATATCACTAGATCCTATTAAGGGGAGGGGTTGAAAACATGGTCGATAAAGTTGTCAATTACAGCTCTGCAAAATTTGCAAAGGTGTTCTTCAAACATTTCCTGCATCAACCCTCTAAAAAAGCCAACATGAGGAACTAAGATAACATGTTCTGGATATATCACTTTCTGATTTTTTTTCTGAATTAATAATAAGGTAAGATACAGAAGATTCAACACTCAAAGAGCCACTAACATGTGGAAATTTCAAAGTGTTCACAAATCTATATGCACACTAAGCCCTGCCTATAGCTCAAGTAAATAAAAGAAAAACTCAGATCATGTGGGAATCAGCAAATTATCTTTCTGCTTTTAAAAAAATACCAACACAATATCATCTACATAGTATTCCTATCCAGCCAAGAATGCACAACCTGAATCTAGTTAAACAACTCAAAATAAGGAACATTCTATTAAAAATGGAGGAGAGACTCTGTTTTTCAAAAAATGTTAATATCATAAAGTACAAAGAAAGGCTGTGAAAGGTCCCAAATTAAAGGAGGCTAAAGGGACATGACAACTAAATGCCACACCTGACCCTAGCTTGGATTCTTTACAGGAATGGGGAAATGTGCTATAAAAGGCATTACTGGGTCAATTGAATATGGATGTAAACAAAACTTGGATATGGATATAAATTAGATAAAAATATTGTATTGATGTTAAAGTTACTGAAGTTGATCATTGTACTGTGGTTATGTAAGAATCTCCACTATTCTTAAGAAATACACACTAAATATTTAAAGATTAAGGATTATGATGTATATATCAATAATTTCTCTTTGGTTCATAAAAATACAATATTGAGAAATAGCAAGAAAGAGAACAAATGACAAAGTAAGTGAGCAAAAATGTTCATAAAAACAAATCTGGGTAACTAGTCCTTCATTTTCTTCTTATTCTTGTAAATTTTCTGTGTTTAAAAATGTTTTCAAGTGAAAGTTTTTTTTAAACAAAATATTCCTTTTAAAAAGGAGTCCTCTCCATATGATACTATAGTGGTAGATACCGGTCATTATAAACTTGTTTGAATGTACAATACCAGGAGTGAACCCTATTTAAACTATGGGCTTTGGACAATAATGATGTGTCAATATTGGTTCATCAGTTATAACAAATGTACCACTCTGGTGGGCGATATTGATAATGGGAGAGGCTGTACATGTGCAGGGGCAGAGTTATATGGGAAATCTCTGTTCCTTCTGCTCAGAATTGCTGTGAACTTAAAACTGATCTAAAAAATAATCTATTGAAAAAAGAGTCCTAGGGTTTCCCTGGTGGCGCAGTGGTTGAGAGTCTGCCTACCGATGCAGGGGATGCGGGTTCGTGCCCCAGTCCGGGAAGATCCCACGTGCTGCGGAGCGACTGGGTCCGTGAGCCATGGCCGCTGAGCCTGCGCATCCGGAGCCTGTGCTCCGCAACGGGAGAGGCCACAGCAGTGAGAGGCCCACGTACTGTGGAAAAAAAAAAAAAAAGAGTCCTTATGCTCAAAAATGTTGGGAACCACAAACTTCAAAGAATGAGTGGTTAACATACTTGCTCCCAATGGCAGCCTTCTTTAGGTTGGATCATAGTAAATATATGGTTAAATTCTGAAAAGTGACTGAACAGTTGATCATCTTCATTGTGTTTTTTTTTTTTTTTTGATTACTGATTCAATGCTTTTACTTGTTATAGGTCTAGTGAGATTTTCCGTTTTTTCAGTCAATTTAGGTAATTTGTGTGTTTCTAGGAATTTGTCCGTTTCATCTAGGTTATCCAATTTTAGAACCCAAAGAAGGATTCCAGTTTTTTGTTGTTGTTGTTGTTTGTTTGTTTGTTATATTTATTTTTGGCTGTGTTGGGTCTTCGTTTCTGTGCGAGGGCTTTCTCCAGTTGTGGCAAGTGGGGGCCACTCTTCATCGCGGTGCGCGGGCCTCTCACTGTCGCAGCCTCTCCCGTTGCGGAGCACAGGCTCCAGACGCAAAGGCTCACGGGCTTTGTTGCTCCGCGGCATGTGGGATCTTCCCAGACCAGGGCTCGAACCCGTGTCCCCTGCATCGGCAGGCAGATTCTTAACCACTGCACCGCCAGGGAAGCCCAATCATCTTCATTTTTGATTAGAAAATGACCCACACCACTCAGCTATCAGACAGTATAGTGGCATTCAGTTATGAAAATGTGGAGCCTTCCATTCTCAGATCACCATCCCACTTTTTTAAATTTAATTTTATTTTTTTGGTTGCACCATGCGGCATGTGGGATCTTAGTTCCCCAACCAGGGATCAAACCTGTGCCCCCTGCATTGGGAGCACAGAGCCTTAACCACTGACCGCCAGGGAAGTCTCCACCATCCCACTTTTTTAAGGAGGTGGGTTGCTAGAATGCCTAGGGACATGGTGCCTCGGCCACAGTATTTAGAAAGATTTTTTTAGGTTCTCCATTTTTCAGAGGAAAATCTAAGCTGCTTATAAGTGTAGACTGACAGATGAAATCAGTCTTCCTTCCATGCTTTTTTCTTAAGCAATATCTCTGGGCTGACTCTTCGAAGAGTCCATGATCAATTCTATTGAACAAAGAATATTAATGAAAGTGTCAAGAAGGTAGGTCTTGCATTTGACAATTTGATGGATTGAGAATGGCACCAGCAGGGCATCAAACTCAGATCAAACTGGAGATCATTAAACTTGGGGTGTTGGTTACCTATGTAGCAGTGACACCAGACATCTAGATACTCACTCATCAGTGCCGTCTCCTTGGCCCTTAAACACCAAGGGAACATCCAAATTGGTTTAAGAAATGTCAAACGGTACGTCCAGAGGTGAGCCCCTTACACTGTAATAGCATTGTAAACTATGATTTGCCTTTCATCACACCTTCAGAATCGTATATCTCGTCCCAAGCTAAATCTGGATCTCCCCAAAGGAGAAGTAGGTGGGGGAGAGGAAGAGGTTCTGTATTATGTTACTTCCTGAGAATTCTCTTTCATTAATCTTTGCTCCGAAGGTGACTTTGAATGGCTCTTGGTGCAGTGAATAATGTTCACACAAAATCTTTCCTGTCAAACATTTTACTCACTCCAAAGTCTGACGATAGTTTGGGAGCAGTGTCTTTTGCTATTATGGTTTCCAATTGGCTTTCTATTGTCACTTCAAAAAAGTGTGGAAGCACCTGATTTATGAGAGCCTGGCTTAAAAAGTGTCATTTCCATCGCTTCCTTAGAGACAGCCTCAAATAAGCAGAGGAGGACAATTCGGCTCAAACTTGTTTTGAGAAGATTTAAGTGTGGTTTATACACTGAGTAGAGCTCTCCGCCTCATTGAAATTCTGCTTAAATGCATCCTCAGAAAACACCTGGAAAATGAGAAAAACAAAGCTACTATATGCATGACCCTATAGTTAAGGCACCAGCTGTGTGCATATGAATGCAGTCTCAAGGTAGATTCGTATTTCTTTTTTCCCTACAATGTCAGAACATTTGAAAATCACAATTTCAATGAACTCAGAAACAACACCACAGTTAATAATTAGGCCTGTTTCTCAAAGGTGTTTTAATCTTCTTATTTCCTTAAGTACCTGTCTATAGTTTGTCTATGTTACACCTGATATATTTTCTCCAGTAATCTCATTTACGGGGCATGACTTTGAAAGTCAGCAAAGGACTGACAGTTTGTGAAAAAAGTTGGTTTAATTTAATATGTGCAGGCACTGGAGTCTCTCAGAAGATGATTGGTGCCAAGAAATTTGGAAGGTCATTATGTAGAATATGGCAGCTCAGTATCTTTTGAACCTTTTTAATGGGTAAGGAGGAACATTTACGCATAATGATATGGGACTTACTGTACCCATGTCCTCAAAGCTGTCAGTCACCTGCGTGACTCTAAGACTGGTTTTACAAATGCAGGATCACACCAAGCTGAACAAGCAGTTTGGAAGCACCTCAACTGGTGAGAGTTTCTTAGAGATGGTTTCTCAACCTTTAATATGCATGCAAGTCACTTGGGGAGATGGTTAAAATGCAGGTTCTGATTCAGAAGCTCTGGGGTAGGGCCTGAAACTCTGCATTTCTAACAAACCCCTGGTGATGCTGATGCTTCTGGTCCATTTTCCACACTTTGAGTTGCAAGGGCTTAGAGATCAGTGTTTCCCAAATTTCCTCCCTTATGTGGAAACAAGGGCTGGAATCTTGGGGTGTGTACAGTTTTCCTGGTGGAGATGTTGGTGGGTACTCTTCACGCTTGCCTTCCATATTGATTCTTACTTTTTTCTCTCAGCTACAGAGGCTTCCTTGTAAAATGTGAAGAAACTGAAGCAAGAATTCAAAGGGTTTATTTGAATCACTGGGATTATGGTCTCGTGGTTTTCCTTGGTCTCAGAAATCTGATTTTTTTTGGAGGGGGGTTCTAGCTTTTAATTGAAATGCAACGGCGGGCAAAAAGTAATTTGGAGATGTAAAAGCAGCAAAACGTACATCAAGGATGACTTTTCTGTGCTCTATGATTTTGTTCTCAAATGAATAATGAGGCCAATGTGGGATTGCCAGGTTTTGCCATAATTTGGACAATTGTTTCCATGTGTGGAAGTTGAGTTAGGATCACTATTTGCTGCCTTTGTCATTCCCTTTTCATTGTTTCATTAGGGCAATGCATATTTTCAAAAGTCCAGGATTACACCACGTGGACATGTTAGGGATACTAAATTTGAAAACAACTCAGACTTTTTAGATTTTTTAAGGAATGCTTTTGCAGTTCTGGGTGTTCCTTTCCAGCCTTGTCAAGCATTTTTCATTCACTCCATTTGGAGTATAGAAGTTTTCTGATAATTTCCACCAGCCAAACAGCTCATACTAAGTGGGTACGTGTATTAGCAGTGGGGTTGGGAGAGGGCATGGGTGGTCAAAGTCTGGGACAGTGGAACTCTGAAGGGTCAACATCAAAGTCACAATGTCATGGCAACAAACCAACACTGGCATATCTGCATAATACTTTGCCATGTGTAAAGTTCCTTATTGTGTATTTTGATCCTGAGAGTAAAATACAAAGGTTAAAAATGGCAGCCCCCCTCCCTTTACTGGTTCAATTCCAGTATAACAAAGGATGTTCAGTGTTACCAGAGACTATAAAGTCCTGCAACTTCAGAAAATACCCATTAGAGCTAAGCCAGCTCATCTTACTCTCATAAAGATGAGGTTATTAAACACTTGTCTGTGTAGCACTGATTTACCTTGGGCCAGTACAAAAGCCTCCTCTTCCCCCCGGATATTAATTAATAGGAATAACAGCTAACATTCACTGAAGGTTTTCCATGAACCAGAAGCTGCTCATGTTTGATGTAACCCATTCCTCACACCACCATATGTGGTGAATGCTGCTAACAGCCCCATCTCACCCATGAGGAATTTGAGACCTAAATAATCTACGCACTTGGCTAGTAACTAGTGAAATCAAGGTTTAAATATAGGCAGACTCACTGCAGGGGCAGTGTTCTTAACCAGGAAGCTAAATTATCTTCACTTTGGAAGGAAGGTTGAGGCTTCCTGGCAACAAACAAAGGGTATGACTGACTCTTGCTTAAGACTTTGTGATTTTCACCATAGCCTATCCTCCTGGAGGCTCTTAAGTATCACTGTGTCTAGAGCTCAGCTTGACAACATCTGAATGCACTCAGCTGATGCTTTGGCTACCTCAGAGTACTTTTGGGGTTTTGTGGGGTTTTTTTTCCTTCTTGTTTTCTGGAAGGAAAATATCCCAGGTTCTTTAAAAGGAAAAGTACCCACGTAAAACCTGTTGGCCAGCATTCATTCATTCATTCATTCATTTTCCATCACAACTTCCACTGTCACGGAACAGGGCTTGCGAAGGTCACCCATGACTCCAACATTGAGAAAGCTAATGGTTCCTTCCCAGGTCTCATCTCGCTTGATCTCATCATTTGCATTGCTGATCACCCCCTCCTCCTTGAAACACTTTCTTTAATTGTCTTCCAGGAAACCACACTTCTTTCCTGGTCTTCCTCCTATCTTGGGCTGCTCTGTTTCGGTCTCTTTTTATCTCCCTGACCCCTAAAATCAGAGTGCCCCGGGGCTTAGTCCATGGACCTCTTCCTTCTTCAATTATGCCCTTGGCGAGCTCAGCCAATCTCAAGGCTGAGCACACTTAGATTTATGTCTCCAGCCTATACCTCTCCCTTGGCTGCCTAACCTGTCCATCAACAGCCCGCATGATTTTCCCTCTGAGTCTCTCTCTTAACATTTTCCTATCTCCTAAATGGCAACTCTATATTCTTCTAGTTCTTTAGGTAAATCTTTGTAATCATTCTCTTTTCTTCACTCCTTTCATATCTATCACAGGACCTCTACCTTCAATATATATCTTTCATACCTGTTGACTCTACCTTCAAAATATAGGCAAATGCCACCACTCCTTACCATTTCTATTGTTACCATCCTGGTCCAAGTCTCTCCTTTATTAGAAGAATGTCCCCTCCACCCTTGCCCCACCACAGTCAATTCTGAACATAGCAGTTGGAATGATCTTCTGTAAATGTAAGTCAGATCATTCTGCTATCTCCTCAAAACCTTCCAGTAGCTTCCCGTTCCAATCAGAGGAAAGGCCCAAATTCTTTCAATGGCCTCCAAGGACCCACACAGTTGCACTCCTCCAGTACATTTCTGAAGTCATTTTCCACCACTTTCCCCCTTACTTGCTGGTGCTTTAGCCACAGCAGCCCCCTGACTGTTCCTGGCACATGCCAGGCACTCTCCCATAGGGTCTTGAATAATCTTCCACCAGATATCGTCAATGCTCACTTACTTCCTTTAGGCTTTTGCTTAAATGTTACTTTCTCAATGTGGCCTTCCATTTCAGTTACTTTTATGGCAGAACAAACAACCTCAAAACTTGGTGGTTAAACAACCACTGTCTTATTATGCTCAAGGATTCTGTGGACCAGGAATTCAGAACGAGCACAGTGAAGATGGCTTTTCTCGGTCCCCAGTGACTGGACATTCAAGTCTGAGTGTGACATGACAGCTGGGAGTTGAAGGCTCACCCAGTCACATGACTGGCAGTTAAGGTTGCCTTTCAGCTAGTACCTCATTCAGAACACCTGTGAATGGTATATCTCTGTGGCTCACTGGGCTTCCTTATAGTATGCTGACTGAGTTCCAAGAGTAGGTATCCCAAAGAGATGCTGTATCACCTTTTATGATCTAGTCTCAGAAGTAACACAGTATCCCTTTCAAAATAGTCACAGACACACCTAGGTTCAAGAGGAGGAACAGACTCCCACTTTTCTGTTGGAAGGACTATGAAAGTTACATTGGAAGGAAAGCCTATGGGATGGGAGATACTGTGTTACCCATCTTTAGAAAATGCAAGCTGGCACACTCGCCCTGCTCACTATGTTTTAAATTGCAACCATTCTCTGCCCCCTGGCTCCTCCACCTCAAAATTTTCTATCCTCCTCCCTTTTTTTTCCCCATTCCATTTGTATTAGTTTCCTATTGTTGCTGTAATAAATTACCCCACATTTAGTGGCTTAAAACAACACAAGTTTATTCCCCTACAGTTCTGGCGGTCAGAAGTCTGAAGCCAGTTTCACAGAGCTGCAAATGAAGGTAGGCGGGGCTGAATTCCTTCTGGAAGCCCTAGGGAAGAATTTCTGCCCTAACCTTTCCCAGCTTCTACTGGCTGTCTGCATTCCTTGGCTTGTTGCCCCACATCACCTTGACCTCTGCTTCCATCACCACATCTCCTTCCCTCTGATTCTCCTGCTTCTTTCTTATAGGGAAACTTGTGGTTACACTGGGCCCACTTGGATAATCCAGGATACTTTCCCACCTCAAGATCCTTAATTTAGTTATATCTGCAAAGTTTCTTTTGCCATATAAGGTAACTATCCACAGGTTCCAGAGATAAGGTTGTGGACATCTTTGGGGTCCATTATTCGGCCTACCAGAACACTTATCACCATTTAACACACTATATAGTCTATGTATTTATTTACGTACTGTTTACTAGAATATAGCCTTCATTACATCAGAGAAAAGATTTTTCCATTTTGTTTTCTGCTGTATCCCATGAGACTAGAACAGTCCCTGGCACATGTTAGGAACTCAGTATACATTTGTGAAATGAGTTATTTGCCTGTCAAAATGATGGTTTCCCAAATTTTATTGAGTGCTTACAATATGCCAGATAAAAAGCCTAAAGTGAAGCCTGTTGACACTTTTTTTTTTTTTTCTGAGAGTTCTCAATACCTTGTGTCCATAAAGAAAGCCTCATGTATGGTTGATCAAGGTAAAAAGTCAGGGGTCTAGCACAAAACCACAATAAAATGATAATGTTTTCATTTCTTTCTGAACGTTATGCAAAAAAGTTATTGTCTCCATTACAACAAGCATGCAGCCTGAGTCTCTGTGATCGCCCCACTTCAGTCACTTGTCCTATATAAAAAGGGAAGACCTGGGGGGTGGAAGGAGATTCAGACCCTTGGTCTTAATTACCATTCACAGGGTTTGGGCCCTGCTATTCATTTAGCTTTTAATTGGACTGTCTGTCCCACGGCCATGCTTGGAGTTTTGTTTCCATAACATTCCATGATATTTCTTCAGACAGTACACAAATAAAAAGGGTTTGTATTTTAACTTTGAATTTCCTGATTCTTTCTGGATCAAGCCAGATGTGTGGAAATGTCTGTGTTTGTGTGTGTATGTGTGTGTGTGTGTGTGTTTAAACACTGATCCATATGCTTGCACGGATGTGAATTCTATGACCTTCTGTTCTTTCTTTTGCTTGAAGACTTGTACACACAACCTCATAAGGCAAATCTCATAATTAACTTGAATCTGGTTCAATCATGAATTTTTCAAAAGATTATAATCATCGTGGTTCCCATGTCCGTTTAAGAAAAACAATGTAGTCACATATGTCCAGCAAGTAACCTCATAGAATACTGCCCTTATCAATTTGGTTTCAGAACATGTGCCAAATTGGACTTATTTGTATTCATTTCAGATGTAATGACTTAGCCTGTTACTAAACATCACATAGAACACAGAATCTCAAAACAAAATAAAATAAAAAGAAACAGATACTCTTTTCTGTGTTAATTAGAGTTGGAGAACCTAGGAGCAAGGGAGTAAAGAGTAATTAAGAGCCTCAGTTTTCTCAGTTGTGAAACGGGAACATCTAAACCTTCCTGAACAGCTTACTTCACCTCTATAAACTTGAATTCCTTATCTATAAAATCGAGATGATAATAATATCTACCTCACAGGGAGTTGGGAGGATGAAATTAATTTCAGATGTAAAGTTCTTCTTTAAATGCCTGGTGCTTAGTAAACATTCAATACATTTTAACCCGTTATTATTATCTACTCACAGCATTAGTAAATTCTAGACATTTGATTTACATTAACTAATTGGTAGCTATTATTTTTGCAAGCAGAAAGGACTCCTCTGGCTGAAAGCCTAAAGAACCACCTATGTAGTGTGATTTCAGAAGCACTAAGAATGTTCTGCTCTTAGGAGGTTCTCTTCCTCCTTGAAATAAAGCCTGCTGTTTCTCCAATAAAGCATAATTTATCTGACTTAAATGTTAAAATGAAAATACTCCTAGGAGAAGTATTACTTTAAACATCATTAGCTATTTACACTTTAGAATGAGTGAGTTTTATGTCTTATTCTGAGAAATTTCCCCAGAGCTAGAGAGAAACAACATGAGACAATTGGCAGCCAGGAAAACAACTTCACCTGCTCCACAATTATAAATAACTTATATGGACATCAAATTTAATGACATACATAAGGTTTTAGTCTCAGCACATATCCCACGACTGCCTTGGAACACCCTAATTTGGTCATTAGACCTCAGAGATATTACAAATATAGACAAAAATCCTTTTCATTGAACTTGATTAGACATCAAACTTATTTTGGTAATGTTAAACACTTTTCGAAGGAGAGTTACCACTGTTTCTGGAGGGCATTTATTTGTTGTAAATTTCATGGTCAGGACTAAAACTTAGGAAAAAATATAGCTGCTGTTCCTTGCTCCTGTTTTCCCCCCTCTCCTGACCTTGTCAGGCGCTCAAGATCCACCATGTCCCCCACAAGGCACCCCGAGCCAGGCCTCGGTCTGCCAATGGCTTTACTGGCAGAAGCAGAAACATGGCGTAAAAGCTGCATGGTACAATTAGGTAGATTATCTATTGCGGAGGCAGTGAATATTTTCACTCAGCTGGTAAGGACTAAGGTTCTCATCACAGCTCTTTCACAAATGATCTAATCCTAGCAAATTGTTTCCATTCTTTTGGCCTTGGTTTCCCTATCAGTGAAATGAGGGTTGGATAAGATAATTTGTAACACAAATCCTCTAGTTCTAAGATTCTATGATTAGTCCTTGACAGTTTTGTGCTTAACTAAATGCCAGATGTCATTAGCTCCTAGGCTTTCATGCCCAACTGAAATGCAAGCTCCTTTAAATCAGGCCACTAGTGCCCCCAAGCCCTTGGGACAACCTGTCTCTCATTGCCTACACAGCAAAGAAGTTGGTCCCCAGTGAGTCCATACTCCCCTTTTCTCCCCCAGGGTCATCCAGGTAGACAACTCTGGAATCACAAGCTTCATTTAAACAAGTTATCCAGGTAGACAACTCTGGAATCTCAAGCTTCTTTTAAACAAGTTAGATACATTTTCTGAGCATTAATTTCTTCTTTCACAAAATGAGAACTGTAATACTTGGGCTTGTGGTGAGAATTAGTTTATGTAATGTATATAAGCTACCTAACACAGTGCATGGCATCTATTGGGGATTGTCTCTCCCCTTCAGCTTCACTGCCCTGTGCTTTTAAAATTCTGATTCTTCCTCCACATTACATGAAAGGAAATAATTTGGTGCGACTGAAACTCATTTATAGTGGATAATGGTTCCCCCAGGCTCCTGTGGGGTTCAGTCTTTTATCTCTGACTGTGGAAGGCTTTGACTATTCTAAAAAGGGTCCCAAGCATCTGGGGTGCAGGTGGGAATTAGGGTTCACTTGCTAGTCTGGGACCTCTCTCTGATTCTGAGCTCAGACTTCCTCAAAATCAGCTACTGAGAGATCAGCCAGGATGGTGGAGTAGAAAGACCCTGAGCTCACATCCCCTCAGGGGTACACCAAACTCACAACTGTCTGCAGAAGAAGACCAGAACCTACCAGAAAAGATCCTCTACAACTAAAGACATAAAGAAAATCAGTTCCTAAGTCCACTTGAGTTTTTTCCTAGGAAGCCAGAGAGCTGAGTAAGCCAGAGTCGGAAGGAATAGCAAATCTCCACCAGTTCCATGTGCCCAAAACGACAACTGTCTGGGCTCCCTGGGGAAGCAGTGGCAACTGCCGGAGATTCTGGCCTGGGAACCAGTGGTGTGAAGGATGAGGCGCTGGCATGGCTGGTTGTTTGCATGGATCCCTCCACCCCCTCCAGCTGGCCACACAAGTTCAAGTGAGGAACAGGTGGAAAGAAGAGGATGAAGAGCCAGGAGCAGCTGGACTCTTGCACGGATCCCACAGAAGAGGCTGCTCCAAGATCTGACCACATGGGCCCAGTTCGGGGAACCTAGCCCCAGACCATTAGCATGGGACTCATGGCCCATTGCCTGTTGCCTTCAAAGGGCGGTCCAAACCCTTTTGAAAGTGTCCAGGGCCCTTCCCAGCATAGTAGCTGTCCAGCTTCATCTCCCACATCTTCCCCCACACCAGCTCCTCACTGCCTCCTGGGTGGCCTTCATGTCTCTGTGCCCCTCCGTCAGGGTGGGAGGCCCTTCTTTCTTTTTCTTTTTTTTTAAAATAAATTTACTTTATTTATTTATTTTTGGCTGCTTGGGGTCTTCATTGCTGCGTGCGGGCTTCAGTAGTCGTGGCACGCGGGCTCAGTAACTTTGGCTCGCGGGCTCTAGAGCGCAGGTTCAGTAGTTGTGGCACGTGGGCTCAGTAGTTATGGCTCATGGGCTCTAGAGCGCAGGCTCAGTAGTTGTGGCGCGCGGGCTTAGTTGCCCTGCAGCATGTGGGATCTTCCTGGACCAGGGCTCAAACCCGTGTCCCCTGCATTGGCAGGGGGATTCTTAACCACTGCACCACCAGGGAAGTCTCCCTTCTTTCCTTTTCTATATTGAAAACCCTGACACCAACTTCCTTCCTGGTCTCACCTTCTTTGCATATGTCTTCCAATCTCTGCCCTGTGTCTCCACAGCATTCATACCTCCACTATGACTCTTCATATGTATGTCGTAGCTATCTCTTTACATGGCTTGTTCTTCCATTAGGATGCAGCCTACTTGAGAACAGTGACCTTGCTTGATTCACCCTTATCTCCAGCCCCAACCCTGTGCTACCACAGGGCAGATGCTCAACAAATGTCTCTTAAATGGCTATTGAGCCCCAGTTGCAAGAGAACTAAAAAGAAAGAGACTGTGGTCTTCCCGCTGTGTGGTCTTGAATGTGGCTATGGGGACCAAGTGACTCAAGAATTCAATCAGCACCAACACAGAGCAGAGTTTATTAGAAGATGAACCAAACAAAGATAAAAACTAGAAATCTGACTCATCTGTTTAAAAATAATACTCATTTTAATCACTTTCTTCCATACTCAAAGCAGTTTTTCTTTGCCTATTCTGAAAATCCTTCTATTGTGATAGCAGAACTGTGTGCTCAGCTTCCAAGGAGCCTTATGGTGCCTTTCACCCCCTTCCTCCTTATCTCTCTAATCCTAGAGAAGCAGCTGAGAGAAAAAAAATTAATGATCATGCGCTGATGGATTTAGAACTCTGTCACAAAATGGACATCAGAGCAGCTAGCTGAGGGTAATTTTTCTTTAAGAAAAAAACTCTGTAATATATTAAACATGCAATAGCATTTTCTAGATTCTCTATCCATTTCCTCCAAC
Source organism: Mesoplodon densirostris (assembly GCF_025265405.1). Classification (NCBI taxonomy): domain Eukaryota; kingdom Metazoa; phylum Chordata; class Mammalia; order Artiodactyla; family Ziphiidae; genus Mesoplodon; species Mesoplodon densirostris. The sequence continues at coordinate 36,530,659 of NC_082668.1, read as the reverse complement.
CAAGGAGGAATTCCAAATCTAATTATAGGCATTTATGGGAACTGCTTTCATTTATGCGTAATTACCATTGTAGGACAATAACTATTATGTATACCACTCTATGTGTCAGCTTAACTTTGCTATAAGTTCTATTGGATTATCACATTAAACTCTACAAAAGCACACTCAGAGCGGTTAAGCCAGTTTGTCCACTCTGCATGGTTGACCATATGTAGAAGATACTTATCTACCCACATCTTAGAAAAACTGGTCAGAGATTTGGTGAGAGTTGTTTCTGAGACCTCTTTTGCACTCTTCACAACTCCTAGCCCTGTGCTGCATGACTGCCTTAGAAGATTTCATAAATATCTGCGAGAACAGTCTACTGACTGAGAGAATGTGGAGCTTAGTAGAAAACACTGGGAGCGTGCAGAACACGCAGGGGCCAAGAAGTCTTTGGAAGACTCCCCAGGGCTTCTAATCTGGCAGGAAGATCCAATGTATTTTTAAAGGGGTCTTTGGAATAATTATTTAAAGAGAAGTGTGACTTTTAATTTTTTGTTACCATTGGACCTTTCAGACCCTGCTAAAATAACAACTCCGCCACTAGCACCTTAGGTCTTAAGTGGGAGTGAATGTCCTAATATGAGGAGGGGAGGGGCAGAGCGGGGCAATGGAAAAGGGCTGGGGTGAGAGTCAGTCCCAGTTCTGTCACTAGCTGGGGATTTGGGGCACATTCCCTCTGGGATCCCTGCTCTATAAGATGCACTTGATTAGCCTTAAGCTGATCGTCTCCAGGGAGCACAAGAGCAGGGAAGGGGACCACGGTTGTGCATGTCATGGGATCGGCACTAGGAAGGGTTGGGCGATTAGATGGTGCTGGCATTACCGTTCATGCATCGCCCACTCCACAGCTATGTGTGGAGCAGAGGTTTGCTGAGGGATGGAGAGACGGGACAGAGTCCTAAAAGCCACAGGAAGATTCACTGACCTGAAAGGTACCCCACATTTGCCAAGTTCTGTGTCACCTGTCCTGCCCCCACCCTGCCCCACCCCAAAACACACACACACACACACACTCACACAGCCCTTCTAGGCCTTTGGGGGCTTCTTTCTCAGAGATATCCCTTCTTGATTTGTGCTGTAAATTATTGTCCACTCTGACATCAAAGAAAACCAAGGAAGGAGAACTTGTAAAATCACTCTGTTTGGATAGACTTGGAAGAGGGCATAGAAGCAATACAGTGTGGCTGATGGACTAACTGGATAGTCCTGAAATGGGAACTGACCCCGCCCCCCCTCCCCCCTCCAGTTACACGGAGGACGCATTCCTGAAGAGCACTGTGTTAACTGGAAACTAAGATCCAGAGGAACTAAATCTGTGGAAGCTGAGGAAGGATGGTGGCAACCACAGAGCACAAGCTCAGATCTCCCTTCCCAGGAGAACCTGCCCGAGGCCAGGAGCTGACTGACGGCCTCCAAGGATGGGCGGTGCCGGCTGCTCACTTCCTAGGCAGCTCCCAGCCAGTGACCAATCAGGGCAGGGAGACCAGGTCTGGCTGTTACTGCCAACGCCAACACGAGAGGCAACCTTTGCTCCGGATGGAGCTCCCCAGTGGATGAGCCCAAATTTCTCAGAGTTGCCCTGCGGCTAAGGATCTTCCTGCCCAACCTCCCTCCACCCCCTGCCCCTGCATGGACATCGGACCTGCCTCGGGGTCTGAAGGCCCTCCCTGCCTGCTCTAGTTCCCTCTCCCCTGCACCTTTCAACAGGCATTTCCCCAGATTGCTCACGCTTCTAATTCTGTTTTGATGTCTGCTTCCCAGAGGACCTGAACTGACAGCAGGTATATGCCCAAGAGAGGAGAAATTTATTTTATCTTTAAAAGCTTATTTTGACTCAAAATACAGGTTCATAATATTTTACTCACAAATTAAAATCCAAAAATCTCTGAAAACGCCAAAACTTGATCTGACCTTCTCTGAGGCTATTTGTAGCCTGTAGTTACTCCACTTGAGTCATACATTTTATTACAGAATTATTAAGGTGCCTGGTTATGGGGTGCTGCCACAGACTCTCCTGGGCATGTGATATAATACACAGCATATGCTTTATAGTTCTTCTCTAAAATCTAAAAAAATCTGAAATATGAAAAATATCTGACTCTAAGAATTTTGAAAAAGAGGCTATAGACCTGTGCTATACAAAAAGTAAAGTCTTCATGAAGTAGGTAGTCTCTAAAAGAGGCTTTCATTAACCTTGCCTCCCAGTCTTGGAATTTTGTGTGAAAATTCTAAGTCCTCTCATCTTGAATCTGGGTGCTTTACCAATAGCATGGGGCAGGAACGCTGTTCTGAGTCTAAGCCTTACAAAATCCTAGCTGCTTCCACTTTTGTATTTAAAAAAAACCTGATCCACCAAGAAATTTGGCGCCCTGATGAATAGACCACATGGAGAAGCTAAGTGAGGGGAGGAGTCCTGAGATCACTTGAGGAGAAGGAGAGATCTGGCCATCGCAGTGTCCCATCTGCATCCATCCTTCTGGCTCTCACCCCGGAGCCTCGAATGTTCCAGCTCCTGTCCGCTGACAGTGGCAGGAGAGACCCTAAGTGGGACCAGCAGGAGAACCATCTAGCTGAGCTCCAGTCAGCTCACAGACTTGTGAGAAACAGTAAGTCATTGTTGTTTCGAGTCCCTAAGTTTTGTGGCAATTGTTACAAGGCAAAAGATGACACACACTGTACTAAAACCTTTGTTCACATATGAGTGAGAGGTCACAGAATGAGAAGGGACTGAAAAAAGCTAGAATGGCACCAAAGTTATGTTAACAAAAATTATTATTAACCAAAGTTAATGTCAACAATTTCTACTAACTAAATGCCTAGCATCTGCCTGCTACTGTAATTATATTATCCCAGAGCAGTAGGCTTTATTACCTCCATTTTACAGAGAAGGAAACTGATGTGAAGAGGGGCTCTGCAATGCATCAAAGGTTTTTCAGTATGTGGTATAGAGCTAAGCTTCACACCCAGAAATTTCCTGCAAGACTGACCCTGGCCACCTCCCAGCTATTTTGGCCCCAGTGGAAATTCATCTCCTTAATGGTGGACACAGGTCATCTCTGCCATACTGCATCCAACCATCCTGGAACTGCACCTCCGAATTCCCTCTGCATGTGCTTTGGGTGGAGTTCTGCCCCATGATCTTGGCCTCAGCCCATTAGCACATCCCATTCCCCAGAAAGCTGTTCAGGCTGGAGCAAGGACAATGAAATTTACTGGGGAAAATACTCTCCCCTCTCCACAATGGGCTTGATAGAATGGAACATGTCCACTCTACCTGCTCTTCAGCCTCATCAAGGTCTCCACAGGCTTTTTACTCCCAAACCTATTGCACCCTTGCTATTTCCCTGAGCACAGCCTTAGCCCCTTGCCTTACACCCTCCCCCGACCTTCTCTTTTATTATTTATTTATTTATTTATTTATTTATTTTGCAGTACGCGGGCCCCTCACTGTTGTAGCCCCTCCCGTTGCGGAGCACAGGCTCCGGACACGCAGGGTCAGCAGCCATGGCTCACAGGCCCAGCCGCTCCGCAGCATGTGGGATCTTCCTGGACTGGGGCACGAACCTGTGTCCCCTGCATCGGCAGGTGGACTCTCAACCACTGCGCCACCAGGGAAGCCCCCGACCTTCTCTTTTTGTCCAATTATTTTTCACCCTCAAGATTCAGTTCACGTCTCCTCCTGATCTGGCCTGACCTCCTCCCACCCCAGCCCCTCACCCCAGGGCCTGAGTTTGTGCTTCTGTGGTCCCTGTACGTACTCATGTTACATCACTGATCTTATCGCAGTATCACCTCTGCTACCTGCCTGTCTTCCCCACTATTCTACAAATTCCTCAAGGCAGGCAGCACGCCCTAACCATCTTTATATCCTAATCACCTGGCATGATCCTCAGTTCGTAGATGGTAACATAAATTAGATGAATGGGTGAATGACTGCTTGGCTATCACGACCTTCTTAGTGTAATTGCCCTGTGGCATTTCATCGCAGCAAATAACTGATGAAAACCTCAAGTTCTGCTTTAGGCTTTCCAGGTGCTCCAGGTTGTTGGGAGTTGGCATTGGTACGTGTGAGAGTTGAAATATTGGTTACTTTGAGGGACTGGGAGATAATAAATAACACCTTCTTCTTCCAGTCAACTGAGAGCTAAGACTTAAGAACATTAAGAGTCAAATGTTAGTTTTATTACACTTAAAACCAATTGGAGAACATGCCTTTAATCTGGTGGCCAAGCTGGGCTTTCAAATACTCCCTCCCAAAGAGAGAGTTTGGGTCTGCAGAGCAAACCATTCAATGAGGATTGCTGCATCCCTTCATGACAGAGAGAGAAGGACCCTTCAGTGTTTGCAGTGTTTTAATAACTTCTATCCACACATTCGGGGAGCATGGCCAATAGGTGTTAATTCCTTGCAAACTCACTCAGTCACATAACTACCCCTCCTCTCATGTGGAAGAGTGAAAAGGGGCCCAGGGGAGAGACCAGGAGTATTACTTAGAGGAAGTAATACTTCCTCTGGAAACACAGAGACAGGGACAGGTGGAAGGACCTTATGTGGAAGGACATGCAGAGATCCAGAACTTTGGAGCCCAGGAAGCTGGTGGGATAGCCCTGGAGAAATATTGGGGTGGCCAAAAAGCTCGTTCGGGTTTTTTGAAAACCCGAAAGAAATTTTTGGCTAACCCAATACAAATGTGCATGTTTCTTTGCTAGTTGGAAGGAACAACCAAAATACCCAGTGAAACTGCAATCATGAATTGCCAATAGGAGCGCTTGAAAACACTGATTAGGAATTTTAAAACCATGCATTTTACCCACTCAAACAATAATATTTATGACACGTAGAATAGCAAGCCTGTTTGCTAACATATCCAGTGACATTTCTGAAACATGAACAATTATAGCGTTCTTTAGTTTACTTGGATATGTGGTAATTTCTCGGTTTTAATGGAAAAAGCTGAAATGTTATATTACAGTGTTCAGGCTAAAATAGATGAGGTTTTTTTTTACGTTGTTTAGAAAACTTGAGGGAAAAGGGCACCCCTGGCTCCCTTCCTATTATGGATTCAAATGCACGTAGTTGACTGATTTTTCATATTTCAGGCTCAATTTTGTTCTTAGGTTATAAATGGGAGACAAAGTTGAGCTATATTTAAATGGCTCTGGAGATCTGGATTTAAGTGTCCATGTGGCCAAGTCATCCAATCTCCTTCGAACTCAGTACCCTCACCCCCACCCGTAAAACGGGGATATTATCATGCCTACATCCTTGGGTTGAAATAAGAATTAAATGGGGCAAAGTGCACAAAAATCTGCAGTTCCGTGCCAGGCATTGAACTAGGTGCTGATAAGTGTTTTTAAAAGCAGTCAGCAGGTCATCCCATGATGAGTGTAATGTTACCACACCCCTAGCTGCCAGAGGACACTGGGGAAATTGGATTTTCATGCTGCTGAAATTTGCGCCCTTGTGCAGCTTGTCCCATAAACACAGAACAACTGCTAGGGTTGGATTACAGAAACACCAAGGTTGACTCTTGGAAAGAATAGGGGAAAAAATAAAACATTTCAAACGACTTTCTCTAGGCCCCATGCTAAGGGCATGGAGATGGGCATTGTAGGGAGACTCAGGCCATAGGGATGCGGGGGAGGGAAGGGAAGTCTTTTCCTGTAGTGTATATGTATTGATAGTTAGAGCTTCACGACGTATCTGAAAAGTAGCTTCACGATGTAAGAAGTCATTCATTCCAGCCTGAACACTCAGCATTTTCCATTCAATATTCAAGTATGCCTATTCAAGTATGGCAAGGGCTACAAGTATAATTTAGGCTGCCGGATCTGTGCTGCACAGACCAAGTGACAAGAACACCAGCTCAGAAGAGAAGATCTGAAGGAATGGTCACTGCCCTTCTGAAAGTTTTCTGTAACCGTTTGTTTACAATTCAGTCTTTCCCCAGTTGGAATTTTGGACAGCAAACAGAGAGAAAACTAGATAGCATGACAGAGGCACGTTGTTTCCCTAGCAAGCTATTGTAATTCTTGTATCAAAGTACAATCAACATGATGCAAGCAAGGTTTTATTTAAAGAAAGGATGCTGATATATACCTATCTTCAAATTGACACTCGAATTTTTTATTTCCTAATATGACTATGCAAAATGGGACTTGCAGAATTAACCTGGTCATGAATATTATTAAAACTACGTGCAAGATTTTAAGCTCCTTGAGAGCAAGACATATTTTTTAACCATTACATCCTCCTTAACAACTATCTACAAGGACCTAATAGAATCTCAATACATATTGAATTAATATAAGCAAATTAGGGCTTCCCTGGTGGCACAGTGGTTGAGAGTCCGCCTGCCGATGCAGGGGACACGGGTTCGCGCCCCGGTCTGGGAAGATCCCACATGCCGCGGAGCGGCTGGGCCCGTGAGCCATGGTCGCTGAGCCTGCACGTCCGGAGCCTGTGCCCCGCAGTGGGAGAAGCCACAACAGTGAGGGGCCCGCGTACCGCAAAAAAAAAAAAAAAAAAAAAAAAAAATATATATATATATATATATATAAGCAAATTAAATAGGCTTTTAAATATAATATTTCAGGATTTAAATTTTAAATATATTTAACTAGCAAATATAATATTTTCCATATTTTTCTGCATCCAGTGAGAGAAAATGAGATGTAATAACACACATGGCATTAGGAACAGCTTAGTTCCCTTTTGAGTAAGTATAATTTTTAAACGGTAAATACTGTCTTCCTATATGGCTGCTTCCTGAGAATGAGTCTGACACAACCAGTGTGGGTGGTTAACTGATTCAGGTCTCTAGAGTATTGTTTCGTGGGTTGTAGGAGTACTCCGAATTTCACAATACTGCATCCAGCATCTCAGCCCTGCTCTTTATCACCCATTCCCCTTGCCTTTTCCTGGCTTTCCTAAATACGGCAAGGATTTTACTATTGTGTAGATAAATGGTTTCTGATTAGAAAGGACAATGCAGCTCATAAAAGGTGATCAAAGTATTACCTCAAATAAAACAGTTTTAGATGAAAAAACAAAGCACCAATAATTTTCCTCTTCGCTTGCCCTCAAAAGTGTCAGAAAGAAAGAGAGTTACTCTAACAGGAAAAAAGGAAAAATGCTCCATTCCGCCGATAGTACAGGGTTTACTGTCTAATGTCACAAAAAAGAATAATTATACTCTACCACTTTGTTTTTCTTCAAGATAGACTGGGACCAGATCTACACAGCTCAGCTCAGGAAAACTCTGAAATGAAGGGTATGGGACGTGGGTCACCTGGGATCAGAACCGGGCTGAGATGTTTTACTAAAAAGTTATGTATTCTTCTGTTTAATTTCCTCCCAGGATTTATGACGGCAGAGCCACTATAAAGTTTTATCTCCCGGGGCATTCTCTGAAACAGTCCAGGCACCAGGGTACAGAGAATCGCCTCTAGGTTTTGTTTGCCGCAGCTTCAACGTGAACTCTCTGCTTTTGCTGTGGTTCACTGCTAGTGCCTCGCCCTTTTGTCACAATGACCCAAAGTCAGAGATTGATAGCCTGAACTTCACTGAGCCTACACAGTTTCCCAAGGAAATTTAACTAAAGAAAAATGAATACCTTCTTCTAAGCATGTGTCTCGGAAAGCCTCTGAATGATTTCTATAAGACACAGACAATAGGAGAAAATCCAAGAAGCAAGTAGGAGACAAGTAGATGGGATCAACGCAGAGCAGCTAAAATGAGATTGAGAACAATACGGTGCTTTGATTGATAAGGTGATTTAAAAATTAAAAGGGGGGAGTCTATCTGTGAGCTGAATACCAGTTACCAGAGATTGATGGATGGCATGAGTTTTCCTTTCTTTATGGCATTTTTCAGATAAAGATGTGTTTTCTTTTAAAGCAGATCTTTATAAGACAATCGCTTGACTAGAAGGGGGATGTGTGTGTGTGTGTGTGTGTGTGTGTGCACGTGTGCATGCGTGCATGCAGCATTTTAGCGCAGGGCTCTATGCCTAGAATGCAAGCCTGCTCCATAGCTCTGCAAACTGTCTGTACTTTCCATAGCTGTGCATAGAAACGTACTTTAAAAACATCCCTCCTGGATGAGCCTTCATTTCCAATTGTGTCTATGCACCGTGTGGTAGCCAGCATGATTAAGGAAAAAGTGATTGTGTGAACCTCCAAATCCATCTGTCAAGTCATTGGCATTGAAGAGCCTCACTGAAAAATTAGCCTTCTCCTTCCCCCAGCTTGTGTTTTCCCATCCTCAAGACAATACAGGAAGCTCTTAGCTGGGAGAGAAGGGAACAAAGGGGCAAGGAATTCAATAAAAAAGAGATTCTAGGCAAAATGAAATATTGTTTCCCTGTCTGTATTGCTTTCTTTCTCTCCAATCCGCCAGAGCATTAACTACTTGTCTGCTGTGCTATAAGGCAGGATTATTTCTAGGATTTGCCTGCAGAAAACTAAAGTCTCTGAAGCATCAGGGATGTCCAGAGTAATGAGTAGTCTGGAACACAAGAGGCTAAACTGGACATAAAAATGACAACCAACTGTGAAAAAATACTCTTATTTCCTACTTCTTTGGAATTTTTCTAGTACATTGGCTTCTTTAACTATAGGCTCAAAGACTTATTGGACTTTTACAGTCTCTGCACACATTTGAAGACTTACTAAAATTGCATACAAAGTTTTATTTACTTGCACATGTGTGCATTTTTCTGGAGAGAAGATCCATAGCAATCTTCAGTTTTTTTAAAGCGTCTCTGAATCTCAAGTTAAAATTCACCACAATAAGGTATTTGTTGTCCGGCTTATTTTCTCAATTATAGAGGGTACATTTCCCATCATTGGGGATTAAGAGTCAGGAGACAAATTCTATCTATGAAATACTTAAACCAAGAACAGACCACAAAGAAGCACAAGTAAACTAGACAACAGATGCTAAATTAGAAGATGAGAGACGATGAGGTGAAGGACATTAGATTTATAAGGACATTTTTCTCATTTCATTAGTGCAATTCAGACTCAGCCAAAACATTTAAAATGCACAGTGTGTGGATTTTTACTGCTTTTTAAGACTAATTTTTTTTTTTGTGGTACGCTGGCCTCTCACTGTTGTGGCCTCTCCCGTTGCGGAGCACAGGCTCCGGATGCGCATACTCAGCGGCCATGGCTCACAGGCCCAGCCGCTCCGCGGCATATGGGATCCTTCCGGACCGGGGCACGAACCCGTATCCCCTGCATCGGCAGGCGGACTCTCAACCACTGCGCCACCAGGGAGGTCCAGGAACTTTCTTTTTAACTTCTTATTTCAGTTGTTGAGAGGAAGAGATGTTGAGTATTTGGATTAATGAACTCATTTAAAATTTCCTCAGTTGATACTAGATTTAAAGAGAGTTAATTAAAATGGGAAAATTGCAAAGTAGCAAACTTGTTTCAGGTTAGGGGCTTTTGATGGAAAGAATTGTTAAGATTGCTCGCCATGGGCTTCCCTGGTGGCGCAGTGGTTGAGAGTCCGCCTGCCGATGCAGGGGATGCGGGTTCGTGCCCCGGTCTGGAAAGATCCCACTATGCTGCGGAGCGGCTGGGCCTGTGAGCCATGGACGCTGAGCCTGCGCGTCCGGAGCCTGTGCTCCGCAACGGGAGAGGCCACAGCAGTGAGAGGCCCGCGTACCCCCCCCCAAAAAAAAAGATAGCTTGCCATGAGCAGGCTGGCTTACAATCAATGAAATTTTTAGTCTGTGTACATTCATCTTAACCTGAATATTTTCTAAAAGTTAAAAAAGTGTCAGGGTTCAGAGATGTATTTTAGAATGGAGTACTTTAGATACAACAAATTGAAAAGCTATTTTAGGCAAGAGAGATACTCCCAATATTGGGGAAAAAGGGGGCAGATATCTCTCATCAAGAACTGAACCCTGACACTGATTACTCATTTATCAGAGTATGTAAAGTAACCTTAAAGAGACCAAAACATCCCTTCATGGTCAAAACAATCAACAAACTAAATAGACCGGAACTTCCTCAAACTGGTAATGGGTATCTATGAAAACCAAAGCTAACCTCATACTTAATGTGAAAGACTAAAAGCTTCAATGTTGAAGGTCAATAAGTTAACCAGAGAAGTCTATTGACTAGCCATCTGTGGTAGATTGGATCATTGTTCCAATTCTCCATTCCCTTGGATAATAATAATGTAAGATCAAACTATGTATAACTGACATTTTTGGTTAAGTGAAAAATGATCAAATATCAGCCTGATTTAACCTAATGCACCCTTACCTTTTGCCACGTCGCTTTGTAGTGCTCAACCAATGAGGTGGTGTATTCTCCCTCAGCCCGTTGACGCTGGGCTTAGCCACATGACTTGCTTTGGTTGGTGAATGTTTGTGAGCAGAAACTTGAAATGTGCATGTGTGGTTTGGCTTGTACACCAACTGTTTATCATGAGAAGAACAATCCCTGTGTTGTCACTAGTCCAAGGAAGATGAGATACATGTGAGTCCACCACAGCCTAGAGCTGAGACCAACAGACTTGCAGGCTGAAGCAGAGCCTCCCATCCTAGAGCAACTGAACCCCAAGCCACCTGAAGACTCATGTGAGTGTAAGAATAATGATTTTTGTTGGAGGCCTCGAGGTTTTGAAGTTGTTTGTTACGCAGCATAACTGTTAGCATATTAGCTAATTAGTTAGCATATTAGCTAATTAGTTAGCATATTAGCTAACTAATATATCGCATAAACAGTGAACAAATGAGAGCAACTCAAACAAAAGAGACAGTGTCTGTGCAGGCAATGTTCAAAGGAAATGGAGTCTTGTTAAACAGACTTCAACTGATGAGTTTCCTGGACCCTGAAAAGAGGAGCGACAGATGGGCAGAGTGCAGCGGGGGCAGCCAGCACCCCAAGCAGCCAACCACAGCTTGGAGACAGGCCTTGGATAGTTGACTGAGTATCACACTAGAGGGAAAAAAATGACAAATACCGATTTTTAACACCTCTCAATTTTGACCAAGTTCTGCATTGCAGCCTGGCTTTAATCTGAATTCTCATAAATAGGGGGAAAAATCAAGAAAATAAAGTTTGATTCCAAGCAAGGACATTATATTATTTATGATTGTAACATGCTGAGGAGCTAACACTTGGATTCTATATTGCTTTCATTTACTCTGCATTTTATGCTAATTATTTTTCACTTGCAGAGGTCCTAGAGTTGAGAACAGTTTGAGAAATGAAACCACAATTAACTGAAGTTGTTGGAAAATGTATAATCAAGGGCTCATGCATTTATTTATGTCAACAATTCCAAAGAAAATTGCTATTAAGTCTTACCAACTGTCATCCACTTGTCCTCTTTCATATCCTGGGTTAAGCTATTACAATAATATCCTCCAGTTTGCCTAATCATAACAGGGGCTGCTGTTTATGAAATGCTTATTACCATGTACCAGACTTCTAGGCACTTTTCAGATGTGGTATCTAATTCTCACCAAACATTGAAAGACAAGGATTATTATCCTATTTTAGAGGTGAGGTAGTAACTGTGAATTATGAAGTTACTCACTTCACCAACAGTATCACACAGCTTACAAGAGGGAGAGCTGGAATTTGAATGCTGGTCTAACTCTAATTCTATTTATTGTTGAGTAAACATCAGTTTAAGCTGGAGGTTTAGTTGTTGAAATAAAAATGTTCTATCCATGGAGATTAAGCTACTGGTACAGAAGAAGAACCTTCTAATAAGCTGGTCTCAGTTATCTTATTTATCCATCTGTTGAAATCTATCAAGAGTTAACGGAAGTGCCAGTTTGATCTAGATTTTATGTATCTTCCTTTGTCTGAACATTTCATTAATTTTTACTTCTCTTGTTTCCTGTGTCCTTATAACGTGTTCATCATGGACTTTTGGCTCAGGCCAGAATGGAGTTGTTTCTGAGGAAACATAGTCCAAATCAGAATTCCAATCTTCACCAATATTTCTGAAAAATATAGTATGGGATATGAGCACAAAATCCTTAACAGCTCTTAAAAATCCTATATCTCCCGGCAGTCTCTTATTCTCAACCCCAGAAAATTCCGCTCGTCTCTCTCTCTCTCTCTCTCTCTCTCTCTCTCTCTCTCTCTCTCTCTCTCTCTCTCTCGTCTCTCCCTTCTCCCCTCCTGCCCCTCTCCTTTGCAGCTTATCAGGCCTGAGCCCTGCCACTCCCTAGACAAGCCCTACTCCCTCCACATTCCTACAGTGCCCCCAGGCACTTGCTGACACGTAGCCTACCCAGCCCCATAGAGAGCTTAGTGCCTCTTTTCTTTATAAGAGTGTTTTGGTCAAGAACCTCCTCTGAGGCTTTGGTGTATTCTAACCCTCCCTCTTTCCTCTCCTTTTACTCACTTCCTCCTCACAAAGGTCCAAAACCCAAACTGACCCAGAATGCTCTTCAGCAGGCAGGGGGTAGCTAAGTGAGCAATCCCAGAATATTCCATCTCTGGGAAATAGTCTGGGGAAGAAAAAATAAAAAGGCTGAGACCTTCCTGATCCCTCATCACATGCTGTGTTAGTTTCTAATTGCTGCTGTAACGAATACCACACATTTAGTGGTTTAAACCAGCAGTCCCCAACTTTTTGGCACCAGGGACCGGTTTCATGGAAGACAATTTTTCCACGGGGTGTGGGGGGCAGTGGCGGGGGATGGTTCAGGCAGTAATATGAGTGATGGGGAGCGATGCGGAGCGGCAGATTAAGCTTCCCTCGCTCAGGCCACTGCTCACCTCCTGCTGTGCGGCCCAGTTCCTAACAGGGAACAAGGGGTGGGGACCCCTGGTTTAAACAACACAAGTGTATTCTCTTACAGCTCTGTAGGTCAGAAGTCCAACAAGGGTTTTACTGAGTTAAAATTTAGGTGTCAGCAAGCTGACACCTCTTTCTGGAGGTTCTAGAGGAGAAACTATTTCCTTGTTTATTGGCGTGATAGGCAAGAACTCAGCAACAGGGACTAAGAAATGGGGATTAAGATCCCTGTTTTCTTGCTGGCTGTCAGCTAATGGCCATTTCCTGCTTCAAGGGGCCTCCCACATTACTTGGATCCTGGCCCCTTTCTTCCATCTTCAAAGTCAGTAACTGGTAGTTCGAGTCCTTGTCATGCTCTGAATCCTTCCTTCTTCTTCCAACACACCTCTCTATCTAACCCATCTGGGAAAGATTTTCTGGGTTTTTTTTCATGTGATTAGATTGGACCTGCCCAGATAATCCAGGGTATTCTCTCCGTCTCCAGGTCCATATCCTTAATCACATCTGTAAATTCTCCTTTGTCCTGTAAGGTAAGATATACACAGGTTCCTGGGATTAGAGCATGGACATCTTTGGGAGGGCCATTATTCTACCTAATACACATGGTAAGTGTTGTTGTTATTTTATAGATGGGAAAGCTGAGGTCACAAGGACATTGCACTGAACTGGATGTCCCACTATGATATGAGCTAAACCAAGGGTCAGGCTAACCTACATCATTCACCTCTCAACCTAGGCTGTACCCTCAGTCCATATATGATCCCTGTAGAAAAATCAAAGGGCCACCTTTGAAAGTCACATTATAACTACACTTTTTGACCTGTCTCCCAAATGTTTTTATTAAGCTGCATATTTTCATAATGTTTTCACCTGTAGAATAAGAAAAGATACAAGTTAGAAAATATATGTTTTTAGAAAAAAAAAAACTAAAAAATAAGTATATGTGGTCAAAAAAGAGAAAGCCCAGTTAATATTTTTATTAGGCCACCTTTCTGTAAGATTTGGTAATTTTTTGCTGAAAGTTCTCACAATGATTTTCCAAGAAAATCACATCCTTTCTAAACGTCCTGAGTTGGCTAGTTGATGTAATTCAAAAGTCCCCAGTCACCATCACAGCAGAACATTACATTTTGCTTTCTTTCCTGTGCTGAAGATGAGACATTTTAAAATATGCAGCCAAATGGAAGGCTTGTCAAGAGGAGGTGGGGTAGGGAATATTCGTGTTTGTTTTATTACTTTTCAGAGTAGCTACTGCTGATGCTTTATGCTGTCTAGGAAAATTAGAATCCCAGATCACATCAGGTAATTGCACCATGCAGAAACGAAGAAGGATACGGCACACGGAGGCTGCCAGAAGCAACTATGATGAAATTATCAATGATGAACAAGTCAAAAGGAAAAGCATAAAGCAAACTGGAACACCAGCGCTGAGCAAGATCTTGTCACACTTCTAAAAGCTAATAAGGGGCTTCCCTGGTGGCACAGTGGTTGAGAGTCCGTCTGCCGATGCAGGGCACACGGGTTTGCGCCCTGGTCCGCGAAGATCCCACGTGCCGTGGAGCGGCTGGGCCCGTGAGCCATGGCCGCTGAGCCTGCGCGTCCGGAGCCTGTGCTCCGCAACGGGAGAGGCCACAACAGTGAGAGGCCCGCGTACCGCAAAAAAAAAAAAAAGTTAATAAGAAGGAAAGCGTGTGGGAGTGGGAGATGTTGCTTGCAAATGAGACAAGAAGCTTTACCTGCTGTGGGAGGGTCTGGTGGGGTTCTCAAAGACCTTTATCAAAATAAATGGGCTCGGCAGTAGAAACAAGTGTATCCCTTTTTGTGGATTCACACGAGAGCGCTTTGGGCTGTGTTCTTTGTTGTGCATTTTTATGCCACCTGCCAGAACTTTCTATTTATGCTTTCTCCTTTTCTTCAGCGGAGAGCAAAGGAGTCATGATGGGCAGTTGATAAAAATGTGGGGCTGAATTTACATAGTCATTCAATGACTGTCATGCACCCTGATGCGTCTCTAATTTGAATAAAAATCTGTTCTTTTAGTTTCATGTCATATACAATATCACTATGAGCTCATCTACATAGCCTATTATAATGCACACTTTTATACTACTATAGCCTTCACCTAATCAGTCCTCCACAAGCTAATCAGCTCAAATACTGTCACAAGTGGTATAATGCATGCAATTATCCTTCATTCAACTTCTAAACATGGAGGTGAAAGATCAGATTTAACCAAACAGGCTTATCAGGAATTCATGAATTGATAATCATGATTAATGGGAAATCACAGTGCAAAACTTGTTTTAATTTACCTGTTCATGTAACTTGTGTTACAGAGAAATGTGAACTTTCATCCGGAGCAAACAAAGAATGGCTAGACTTTCAAATGAATTTTAACCCCAGGGTAAGAAATGTGCATTCACTATTTCAAGGATAATCTTAAGTGACAGAAATCAGTGTGGCTAAGTCAGGATTATAGCTTTGAAAATATCTGAACCTTGACTCCCTGAAAGAGAAATAATTACTCAGAAATGGAATCTCTAGTTATCACCAATGAATGTTTGAAGGGGGGATTTACTTTGAATGGGATAAACTGAACTGTTTGTCTCCGTAGATCCTCAGATTTCTACAGAGCCAGGATATTTTTGACAAGTGGTCTTTGAAGATAACTGCTTTAGAGTTTGTATTCCCTTAAATATTGACCGCTTACTTATTAGACTCAGAGACTCGGTATACTGACCTATAATTCATTCATTTAGTGAAATAATATTTATTGAGCAAATATTATATGGCAGAACCTATGCCAAGTATTAGGGATAAAAATGATGAATAAAAGAAGTCTCATCCTTGAGCAACTGGCAGTCCAGTGGGGAAGATAATACAAGGAACCTGAAATAACTGATATAAGAGGGTAAGATGTTGAGAAAAATGCTGATGGGTGTCTTATTTTGTTACTGTTTTGCTATGATGAGTTCACCAGGGAAGAGTAAAACATATGCTAGCACAGTGCCATTATTGTGTCTCTGAAAGGCTTGGATTTCCCTTCCAGAACTTCCACAGGGGCAGAAAACATCCTTCGTGTTCTTGGCAGGAACAAAAGGGGTGAAAACAGATGATGCCAGCGGTGGAAGAGTTGGGGCTTGTGTTCTGGGTTAGAGTGGGGGCCTGGCCCAAACCCAGGAGGGAGCTTCCTCAAAACTGAAAGAGGATAGTAGTTGAGAGCTTCTCAAGAGAGGCAGAGATGCACCCTACTTATATGTAGGACCCAGGAGAGAGTGATGGGCCGGATGGTGGGAGGCTATGGGATGTTTATGGAAACTGGAAATCTAAGTGCTATGACTAGGGCCTCTATCACTGAGTCTTCAGTCCCATGGAAAGGACCCCTGTGAGACTACATCTCTGAGCCTACCCCTCACCCCCTGGCATGGCAGCAGCACACCCAGACATCAGGGGACCCACACTGGGCAAGAAATGATGACAACGTTGACCCCATTCTCTGGGAACCACTCCAGCACAGAAATCCTATGCATTCCTGCGCACTTTGGGGAACTCTACAAACATGACTGAGATTGAGTTTCTTGCCTGGGGAATCTACTGTTAGGAGAAAATTCATACCAGGTGTTGTAAACTAGATGCCTACAGGTACTGCAGGCACCACAGAGGAATCGAGTGATGAAGTGGGCTTGGTATGATTAAGGTAAACTGGAAACTCCCCACTTTTTAGAGTGACTGTTACCCAACTCGAACTAGTTATGACCATGTGGGAATGCCGGTATAGTGTGAGATCTTGATTTTTCCAATTTGTTTTCAAGAGAAGCTGAATTGTTATGCAAACCTCCTGAATTTTAAAGGTTGGCAACTAATTCAAGTTTTAAAATATTGTGTAGACCAAAGAAAACGTATGATCTGCCATATTTGATCCATAAACTGGTAATTTGCACACTCTGGGCTACAAGGAGGATTAAAAAAAATTAATTAAATTTAAAAGTGTAGAAAATTGTGGAGAGTTGGTAGAGAAGATGGATTTTGAGATGGGAATAGGGGAATAGATGGGACTTCTGATAAGCTCTGAGATATCAGAGACAATCGAAAAGATGCAACACCAGAATTCTTAAGTTTGTTTATTCATTTCTCAGGCAATCAATGTTTTTTGAGTACCTCCTATATACCAGGCACTGGTTTAAAAAGTGGTACAGATGTGAGAGGGAGAAATGGTCTAGTGGTTAGACTCTTGAAGGATTATAAAAATACATGCCAGGGCTTCCCTGGTGGCACAGTGGTTGAGAGTCCGCCTGCCGATGCAGGGGACACGGGTTCGTGCCCCGGTCCAGCAGGATCCCACATGCCGCGGAGCGGCTGGGCCCGTGAGCCATGGCCGCTGAGCCTGTGTGTCCAGAGCCTGTGCTCCGCAACGGGAGAGGCCACAACAGTGAGAGGCCCGCGTACCGCAAAAAAAAAAAAAAAAAAAAAAAAAAAAACATGCTAGAAAAAATTCATAGGGTAAAGGAGTGTGTTCAAGGCAGAAGGAACAGCACCCAGGGGAACCCTGAGGTAAGCGTGAACAAGGCATCTCTGCAGAGCCCAAGAAAGTCTATACACCTGGATGGCAGAGGCCAAGGGGAAATTGGAGAGAGGAGGCTAGAGGAACTGTAAGGGGCCAGAGCCTGGAGGGCCCCAAGCAGGGGCCCTTTAGAGGAGTTTGAACTCATCCTAAAGTCAATGAAAAATTAATGAAGGATTTTAAGCAACTCCCGTGATCAAGTTTGAATATTCAAAGATCTCAAGGTTAAAGTATAGGGCACAGAAGGGAAGAGCAAGTATGAGGCAGTGTTGTAATTCAGGTGAGTAGAAAGGCCAGGTAAGGCAGAAAGAAGTGAATTGAGAGAAGTGAATGGATTCAAGAGACATCTAGGAGATGGAAGGAAGATAAAAGGGAATCGATACATAAAGAATGAAGGAGATGGAGGATTTAAAGTTAACTTCCTCAAATTTCTGATATGAGCACTGGGTGAATGATGGTGTCATTCCCTGAGATAATGAATTCTGATCTGGAAAAAAAAGAAAGAGAGAAAGTGGATTTAGGAGAAAAGTTGATCTGTTCTGTTTTGGTGTGTTAAGTTTATGGCATTAGAGACATCCAGGCATCCAAACAGAGACATCTAACAGGCAATTGGGTGTATGGGCTATGAACTTAAGAGGAGAGTTTGCACTAGTATTGTAGTTTTTGGGGCCATCAGCATGTAGCTGGTACCTAAAACTAAAGGGGGAGGACGTTATCCATTGAGTTTGAAGGAAGAAGATCAGACAGTCAAGAGAAGATCCCTTAGGACTAGAGATATTGAAGGAATGAGTAGAAAGGGAAACATTGTAAAGACATGTAAGAAGAAGCAGTCAGTGAGGTAGAAGAATCCGATGATTGTAACTAGAAGGGAAGAGGAGGGAATTTTTGAAAGAAGAGAGCAAAACAACTACTGAAAAATATCCTGAAGATCTCACGACATGTAAGACTTCGGGAATGTAGGCAAGAGAAGTTTCAGTGACCTGGAAGTCCAAAGATAAGGTACATCTTTATGGATAATGGAACAGCAAAAGTTTGGTTATGAACAAGAAGGGTGTGGTTGCTTGGGTCTTGACTGAAGGGTAGTCAGAATTAAGAAAAGAGGTGTGTCTGTGTATGTGTAGTAAGAGACTTGAGCTTATCTGGATGTGGGTAGAAGAAACTAGTTGAGAAAGACATACAGAAAATATAGGGGAAAGAAGGATGAGAGAGGGAGCGAGCCCTAGAAAGCGGTAGAGAGGGGCTGCAAAGCACACTGGGAGGAGAAGGGCATTTCTCCCAGTGTGAGTGATGCCAGGGGGTCTGTAGATTTGGAGACAGAGGGGAATTTCATTCTCACATCTCTTTTCCTATGAAATGGGAACCAAGGTTATCAGTTGAGAGTGAATGAAGGAGACGGGGAGCTGGAGACTGGAAGGGACCGGGCAAGGTTTGATATAGTTCTTGTGGAAAATGAGGATGAGAAATAGAATTTCTGGGTGGTGTCAGGAGCCCCGTTGAGATTGGTGCCCATAACTGTGTGGTGACAGCAGTCTGCTGCACTGTGACGCTTTCTTTGGCAGAGCTTGGTAGCGCAGACTCCTGGCTATAGCGTCAGGAGTGGAGCAGCTAGGTTCCCCCAGTGTTGCCAGGGGTTTTGCCAGGGAAATACAGCAGAAGGAGACTGGGGCTGGGGGGTTGGGAATCTAAGAGAAAGAATGATTGAAATGTTGGGGTCTGGAATCTAAGAGGTCACCATTAATAATATTATTATACTAACTTAAAAACTATTATTATTATTATTATTACCACTTATACAAGGCTTCCTATGTGCCAGGCAATGTTCTAAATACTTCACATAAATAACTCACAACAGTGGTATGAGGCCAGTGCTAGTATTTTCCCATTTTACAGGTGAAGAAACTAAAGCACAGAAAAGTTAATTAACTTGCCTAAGGTCACACAGCTAATAACTGAAGAGTTAAGATTTGAACCCAGACAGTCTGGCTGTAGAATCCGTGGTTGTAACTATATGCCATCTGTTTTCATCTGTCTCTCAGCATCTTTTTCTCTGACATCCGTGGACAGACATTCTTTTCTACTCAAAAGGAGAAACAAATGAGCCAGACTTGCTACATTATGGTATATATACATTCAGACACAGCCTGGAAATACGAAGCAGAGTTGGGAAGTTCTCAACTCCATTTTTCTTTATTCTAAAATACCTAAGTCAGACATAAGACTTGGTGTTCCATCCCAGAAGGACTGGGAAGCACACTTTTTTAAAAAAAACTACCACATATGACAATTGCAGCTTCACTCCACTCTTCCCACCATCGCCATTATCCCCACCCACATATGTGGGCCATGCTAGTTGGGTGTAGCATCTATCAATCCCGTGAGTCTGCCAGATGGTGAGAAAGAATCAATATCCCCTCATTTCCCTCCTCCTGCTTTCCTGACATCATCCTACATCCCAGGTGGAGACTTACTCCTTTGCATCCAGCTAAAGTGCACATACTCTGTGGAAGTCTAACTACCCAGTCATTTACATCTCATTGTGCAAGTTTTTCCTGAACTCAATTTTTAATAGAAAGACTTACAGTTGGAACTTAGCTGGTGGCGCAGTGGTTAAGAATCCACCTGCCTGGCTTCCCTGGTGGCACGGTGGTTAAGAATCCGCCTGCCAATGCAGGGGGCACGGGTTCGAGCCCTGGTCTGGGAAGATCCCACATGCTGCGGAGCAACTAAGCCCATGTACCACAAATATTGAAGCCCGCGCACCACAACTATTGAAGCCCACGCACTCTAGGGCCCGTGCTCCACAACAAGAGAAACCACTGCGATGAGAAGCCTGCGCACCGCAACGAAGAGTAGCCCCTGATTGCCACAACTAGAGAAAGCCCACGCGCAGCAATGAAGACCCAACGCAGCCCAATAAATAAATATCCACCTGCCAATGCAGGGGACGTGGGTTCCCTGGTCCAGGAAGATCCCATATGCCACGGAGCGGCATAAGTCTGTGTGCCACAACTACTGAGCCTGAGTGTCACAATTATTGAAGCCCACACGCCTAGAGCCCATGCTCCGCAACAAGAGAAGCCATTGCAATGAGAAGCCTGTGCGCCTTAATGAAGAGTAGCCCCCACTCACCGCAACTAGAGAAAGCCCCGTGCAGCAGCAAAGACCCAATGCAACCAAATAATAATAATAATAATAATAATAGTCTTACAGAAAACAAGGTCAGAAAGGGGAAAGAAAAGAGGAGAGTGGAGTGGACAAAACACTGTGCATACTTAAAAGTTTATCTTCCAGCTGATGGTGACCATAAGGTTTGGTTATATTTACAAAACAGTTAGATTGAACTATTCAGAACAATACTAGAACTTCATCCAGACTGTGATTCACTCCTAAATTAGAAGATGTATTTTCAGTGTCTTTAAGATAATGGGATCTTGCTTAGTTTTTGTTTTTATTTTTGTTTTAAGTACAGATATTGCATGTATAGCATTTTCATAAAGTGTGGTTTCTTTGAGATCTTTTAAAAGACTCCAGCTGTACAGAAATATCTCATTAGTGACAAAAACAAAGCAAGTTTTTTCTGCTTTGTTTGATCTAACAATGGAGGACTCATCACACACTGGTGCCTCCTGTGCTTACAATAGACTGTGTAAGTTAAACATTTTGTTATCATTCTTTAAACTTTTCCCTCCTCCTAGCATTTGTCCAGGTGCTCAGATTTCCTTCCAAAGTCACAAAATACAATATGGGTTGAACATCTGGCTTATAAAAGTCCTTTGAAGGCAAAGCAGAATGCCTCTCTGGTCAAAGAAAAGCTATACTGGAGGACTCCTACAAGATATGGCTTGTGGGCTCATCTTGTTCATGGAAAACTGGAAAGTTATTGTCCTTCCTGGCTACTTAGCTACCTAGTATTGTAGTCAAAAGGATTCACAAACCAAATATTCACCTAGAGAAAAGAAGGCTCAAACATCCTCATGCCCCAAGCATGAAGTCCAGAGAGGGGTAAAAAGTATTTGATGCTGATTGTACAGCTGGGTTTCCCTGAAGTTGCTATTGATGCAGAAACCATTTAAAAGATGAAAGTGCTTCATGGCAAAAATATAAAGCTCAGGAAGCAAGAAGGGACATGTTGAAGCCTCTTATATGGAAGAATATTGAAAAAACTGTATTTGATCAATCCTCTATGACCTGTTGAACTTGAGGGTAAGATATAATAAAAGACTTTGTTATTCACTTCACATGACATGTAGGGGCAATGAATTTTGCTCAGCCATGCATGTGCAGCCAGCATACAATCCCTTTGAGGGCAGGAATCTTGTCTATCTTGGCCAACACTGGGTCTCTTTTGCCTGGTATGATGCCTTGCACCAAATGGGCCCTAGATAATTTGTTGAATGCTTTAAAGACCGAATTACCTAGCCTAAACCATTCTATAAATTGCCTGTGAAACGGTTGTCAAAACACATATTTGAAGTATGTTATTACTAAGATTTGACCTCCAAACAGATGGCTTATTAAATGGATTTTGTTTTCCTCAGCTTTGTCCATGTTTTAATGGATATACCCAATTTACCTCACAGATCTTTTGTTCCAACAGGAAAGAAACAAAAAGATCTTTTCTCTTAGGTAAGGCCTTCCAGAAGGATGCATTGCCTCCAGGATTATTTAGTAAATCTCTACTCTGTTGGGTTCAAATCCTGGACATCCAATTTAGCCAGAAAAGAAAAACTATTGTCTCAATAATTAAAAGGGCAAAAAACTAAATCCAGGACCCTACTGACCAATAAACCTCCAAGTTGTGTGACAAACAGGTATCGAACAAGCACAGAGCCTGAGAGAAATCCAATAGCATCCACCTCCAGAACAAGCTGATTTGGGGGAGACAATTATCAAGCGACCAGCACTTACCATTCCATTGTTTACTGCAATCAAGTCTACAAGCATCTCTAAGACACCCTGACACTTCCTCTTCTATAAAGCTCTTCTATAGCTTTTACTCTGCCCTTTGAAATTGTCCAGGGCACTGACATTCACAGTTGTCTCTTACTTTAGCAACTTCACAAAGACACCACAAATCACAGATTTCTCCCTCCTTCCTTCCCTCCTTCCTCCTTTCCTTTCTGTTTATTTTGATGGTTCAAAGTTTAAAACTATGCAAGAAGCAGAGGACATAAGCAAAAAGAAATAGATAATTTGAGGAGAGCTTAAGAAAGGGGCTATTAACAAGAGTAGCAAAAGCACAAGGGATAGTGCCTCATTAGTACCCAGGCTAGCATGTTTGGGAGTCACCACGCCTAGGCCTGAAGAGGCAGGGGAGCAACGGATTAGTGAGACAGGGTGGGCTGTGTGGAGAGGGCCTCCTGACAGGAGCTTAGACCTCCCATCAGTTTGTGGGACCCCACAAAGAGAGAACTAGCAGAATAAATATCTCCTTCCGTTGCTTCCCATTGACCTCACCCAAATGGAAGCCAGAGGCAAAGGAAGCTGTTAATATGTTCAAAGCAGGTCAGACTCCTGAGGCCCAGAGCAGGGCAGAAAGGGATAGAGAGTGGATCTGGAGGGGTAAACAGAAGATATCAGCATAGCACTACATCCCCAGCTCCCACATTTAATTTCTAGCTTAATGACATACGTAAGATATCTTTGAGCCCAATTTTTCCCTCCCTCAGTTAGATTTCAAGGAAACTTTATTCTTCTGTCTGCTGACTATATGGCCTATTTTGTTTTAATTTCATAGACTTTGATTGCCTACTTTCCAAATTCCATGATTATTTCAAAAGTCACAAACCAAAGTGATTATTTAGAAAACCAGTCTGGTACTTATTATCAGCAGACAGTGATGGGTATTCAAATATTCAATATTAGGATTTTAAATATCTAGGGTTACATTAACACACAATACACACACACACACAGTTTTCCTGGCACCTACACTAAAAGAGTAAAAACTAAAATCCCTCAGTCAGAAGCTAGACTAAAATGCTAGTTCTCTTAAAGTTAACCACATAATCAATTTTGTGCTAAAATTCATCTAGAGTAGCTTATATTCTTTATGGAACAGGGACTTGAATCTGGCTTGATACATGGAATTCAAACTTGGAAACCATAAAGAACATTTTACTTGCAAAGTTATTACGTTGGCCACCACTCTTTCTGCTCCAACACGGGCAGAGATTCTTCTCCCCTCCACCCCATCTCCCCCTCATATGACCATAACAAAATTCCCCCCAGTTTGGGTCTCCTAGGAGAAGCATCAGTTGATGATATCCAGCCAGAGAATCATAAGAACTGGTTTTCAGCACAAAATAACTTCAAGTCACACACGGGTCGTTTTTCAAGCACACATCAGTTTCGATGAGTGGATTTTCAATCAAAACACCACGTCCCTCAGGCTGACTCTTTTGGATACCGTATTTTCCAAGTGGAAAACCAATTGTGGTAGATCAAACCACCTGGCCAGGCGCACCTCTCCAGCACTCCACATCCAAAGCGGCCCACTGCCATGATTGAAGGCAGATGCCTGCGGATGCCTCCAGACGCCTCCGGACGCCTCCAGACGAGTGAACATAAATACATGGAGACACTTGAAGAGCAGACGTTTGACATTATCTCTTAATTTGTTCCACATATCTGTACTCAAACCAGAGTTTCTTGAAAGTAATTTAAGAACTATCTAGTCCACAATAATACCAGGAAAGAGGAGTTGTTGGCTCTTTAACACAGATATACCTGCATCTGTGTCACTGCAAACTCCAGTTACGTTGTACTTAGAGTTAAAGCTACTTTAGATATCTCCATGTTGGGTCAAGAATACTTTTACAATATGATTCTAAATGTCTCCTATGATTATACTTTGTTGTTGTTAAATCCTATATGTTGTGTTAAATATTCCTTGACATCTACTCTTGCTCTATAAGTCATGCAGCAAACTTTGATCAAAAGCAATACAATTTTGACCTGCTAGTACACTGGCTTAATTTTCAAGGCATCTTTTTCTTTGTCTATTCATTTGATCCTTTCATTAGGTAATCAGATAATAAGCATTTCTAGGTCCCGACATGTGCTGCACAATGTGATAAACAGAACATGAACCTTGGGGAAGGTGCCTGACAGGAACCCTTTGGCCCAGAGAAGCAGCCAGCCTTGGAGACACCCCACATGGAGGGAACTGGAGAGATATATACCTGACCTCACTCCCCTCCATCCCTCTACTTGACTTGAATTCCATTTTCTCCACTGATCAGTTATGTGGTCTTGAGTAAATTTATTAGCCTCTCTTAACCTTGAAGTTTTTTTTTCAAATTTGGGATGATGATAAAAACCTAATCCACTAGGCTGCTGTAATGACTAAACAAAAATGTAAATCCCTTAGGAAGTTACCTATAATACTTATTAGGTAAACAATAGCTCCCATCCCCCTTCTCTTCCTTCTCCACTTCATTGAGCCAGTTAAAAGCAGCACTTACAGACAAGCTGGGAATGACAGTATGTCATCCTTCAAAGGGATGCTAGAGGTCTCACCTCCTCTCTTCTAAACAGGACCACTCTCCATCATCCTATCTTTGCTTCTAATGTGCAGAACTCATTTTTAAAATGAAGTCACTCATTTGCCTTTATATAACTTTTATTGTTAAAGTTATTTCTCATTTGAGCAGTGGTCTACCTTTGGGAAACTTCTATCCATTGGCTATATACACAATGTCTAACTCTGCTATGGTATAGAAATCTTTCTGGGTTCATAGTGAGAAGATGTGGGCTTTAAGCCTCATTTGGACACTGGACAGCTTTGTGACCTTGAAAAAATCAATTTCCCTGAACCTCAATTGCTCTAGGAATTGGAGACAATAACAGCAGCTCGATCTCCTTCCAAGGGTTCCGTTGGACCCTCCCTGACAGCTCTATCATTCTCCTCCTTGCTGGCCACCCTTCAACATTTCCCCACATGACAGCACCCTCACTTCCTTTAGAAGTTTTTCATTTGAAAATTTTGGAAGACCAGGAATATGTTGTAATATGAACTGATTGAAGCAAAGTGTCCAAGAAGTAATAATAGTGAGCAAGGGCCTTCCAGACAATGGGCAGCATTGGAAAAAGTTGTGAATATGAGAATAAGTACTCAGGACAAAGAGGAGATGGTCCAATATGACGAAGGAAATGCCCTACTGACAGTGTGGCTGATTTAAGGAAGGTATTGGGGTCCAGCCAAGGAGTTTAAATGAGATACAATAGAAAATAGGGAAGTCTTGAAGGGTTGGAAGCCAGAGAAGGAACATAATAAAAGTGTCATTTAAGAAGACACATCTAGCCCAAGAGTGAAGTATCGGTGGGAAATGTGAACGCTTAGCCTTAGAGATGCTAAATGTAAATTGTGCAGTAATACACGTGCAAGCTGTTAAGAGCCTGCACTGGGATGGTGGTCATAGGTAGATAAATATACACCAGAGACAGTCTGAGAGAACATTTGATAGGATGCGAGAACTTCCTAGATGGAGGAGAAAGCAAGAGGAAAGGTGAAAGTCAAATCCGAGAGTTCACATCCATACACCTGGGAGAAAGTCGGGAGTTCTCCCAGAGGCAGCAAAGTTGCAAGAGAAAGATATGTGTGGAGTCCAGACCAGAGATACCAATTTAAGGGTCATCTATGTGCTGGTAATAAATAGAATGGAGGCGAATGCATGGCTGGTGATGCTCTCAAGGAAACACAGACACATGGGAGCCGACGGCTGAGTCTGGCTCCTCTGCCACCACCAACTTGGTTTATTTTGGTTTATTTGTCATCTTTGAGTCATAGGACTTTTCCTGTAACTCCATCATTTTGATCATACAGTTTAGGAGTCTACATGCTATTACAGTTATATATGTGCATCTTGTCCTCCCTACAGACTATAAGCTCCTTGAGAGCAGGGCTCATGTCTAACTTTTCTTGGTATCCTCTAGTGTGTCTAGAAAAGTGCTTACACACAGTAGGTGCTAACTAACCTTTGGAATAAATGAATGAGCTAAGTATGACTGTGATCCAGGATCTTGAATTGGATACATGTTTGATGAGACCTTTTACTAAAAGTGCAAACCAGTCAAGACAGCATTGTAAGTTTGGATTGAAACCTGGCACCGCTACTCCAGGCATACAGCAAAGAGAGAAAAGAATATTTAAAAGACATGGCTCAAACCAAAACCAAAAATTTTCTTGGATGAGAAATGAAACAGCAAATCAAAACAGTGAGCCAGGAGCCACGATCTCCGTACACATGCAGCCAGAGGCAGTGGGGGCCCAGGCGGCGGGGGGATGGTCAACGCCTCCCCTGTCACGGGGCTAAAAGGGTCCCACACCAGGGAAGATGAGCCAGTGTTCCTTTTATGTACTGCAGCATAACAAGCCACCCCAAAACTTAACAGTGTAAAGCAGCAACCATTTTATTCTGCTCATGGGTTCTATGCATTGGGAATTCAGAAAGGGCAAAGGAGAGACAGCTCTTCCCTGCTCCACAGTACCTGGGGCCTCAGCTGGGCCAGCTCACTTGACAGGGCGTGACTAGAACGGCTGGTGGCTGGAGCAGCTTGGAATCCATTTCCAAGGTGGCTTCCTGCCTCACCTGTCTGGAGCCTGAGCTGGGATGACAGAAGAACAGGCTCAGCTGGGACTATAAACCTCCCTAGAAAGTAGGGAAATGCGGAAAGAAATGAAAAAGATACACAAAATAACCAGTGCTAGTAAGAATGTAGAAAAATAAGATATACCACTGGTTCACCAGTGTAAGTGAGTCTATTCCCTTGGAATTTAAGAACATCTAGTGCAATTGAAAATTCACTGTAAAGCAGAAACTAGCACACCATTGTAAAGCAATTATACTCCAATAAAGATGTTAAAAAAAGAAAAAGAAAAAAAAATTCACATCCCTTGTAACTGAGCAATTCCATTTCTAGGTAAAATCTTGGAACTTTTCTTTCACTTACAAGGATATTTATCATATTAGTTAGATATTGTAGCATAACAAAAAACCACAGCATTTCAATGGCATTCAAGAAGAAACATTTCTTGAGCTCGTGGATCTATAGGTTGGCCGGAAGTTAGCTGAGCTAGATGGCTCTATTTGTGTTAGCTGGGGTGGTACCCACCCATCCGGGGGTCAGCTGCTATAGGCTGGGCTCAGCCAGGAAACCCAGCTCTGACCCACATGGATCCGCCTCCTGGGTCTCGTGAGTAATCGAGGCATGTTATTCTCACGGCTACGGCAGAGACCCAAGAGCACCAATCCAGTCACATAGGTACCTCCCAAGCCTCTGGTCACTTGTGCCTGCTAACATTCCACTGGCCAGTGCAAGTCACATGACCAAACAGAAAAATACACCCTGGGGGAGTAACTGCAAAGTCACCTGACAAAGGATTCGGTTGCAGGGATCAGTGAAGAATTGGTCTATTAATGGGATCTGTCATGTTCACTGCAAAAGTGTTTGTTACAAGACAACAAGAACCTAAATGTTCATCTAAAAGGGAATGGGTAAATAGATTGTGGTGTTTCCATCCATCAGAGGACAGTATAGTAATGAAAATGAATAAACCAGGGCTACCGGTAACAATGTGTATAAACATCACAAACGAAATGTTGACTTACAAAAAGAAAATTGCAGAATGAAATGGAGAGCATAAAGCCATTTATGACACACTTTCATATGCTCCAGACTATAGTACATGTTTTTTATAGATATGTACATATATAGTAAACATGTAAAACACGGATGAGAAAGATATACTTAAGCCTCAGGACAGTGATTTACCACTAGAGAAAAAACAGAGGCCAAATGGGACCATGGAGGGAGACAAAATGGGCTTCAGCAGTATCTCTGATATTCTATTTTTAATATAAAAGATATGAGGCAAATGTGGGAAGATATTAATACCTGCTAAATCTGAATGCTGAATGAGATAGATGTTTCTCATATTAGTCTGGAGGTTTGGTGAGGAAAGGGTTACCAAGAACCAAGCAAATAGTTTTGGGCCCCTGGAATAGAAAGGATTGTCCCTTACAAAACACCAGGAGATTCCAACCACCCACTCTCTCTGCCTGCCCCACTCCCTGTCAACATTTGGAAACTGCTCCAGATATGAATGCAAAGTAAATTAAACCAAAAATGATTACCAAGCATGAGCAAACTCCATTCATCTTATTCTGATCACTTGTGGGCTTTGATTTTAAATCCCAGACACACAAACTATTGCTTGTTTTTGTAACATGTTTGGCTGCCTTATGAATCAGCAAATCAAGTTACTAGGATGCAGAATCAAGGACGGAGCTTGGAGGCAGTTATTTCACTCACTTTTTTATTTTCTTTTTAAACTGTTATCAGAACATCTCAGAGTCTCTTTCCATCCCTAGGGAAATGAAAAGGACTGCTATGGAAAGAAAATGACACCCAAATTTTGTTAGCAAATATTAGGAAAATTTTCAACCCCGGCAAGGAAAAACTGCCAAATGGCCTGAAACTACATGGTAGTGTCTATGTAGGGGATGGGAGCTAGGATCACTGCAAATGTCTTCACTTGAAACATGAATAAAGCAAGAGACAGAAAAAGAACATGGATTTTTTTTTTTTTTTTTTTGCGGTATGCGGGCCTTTCACTGTTGTGGCCCCTTGCGTTGCGGAGCACAGGCTCCGGACGCGCAGGCTCAGCGGCCATGGCTCACAGGCCCAGCCGCTCCACAGCATGTGGGATCTCCCCGGACCGGGGCACGAACCCGCGTCCCCTGCATCGGCAGGCGGACTCTCAATCACTGCACCACCAGGGAAGCCCAAGAACATTGATTTTTAAGTAATCTAAGGTTTGATACGTTTTTCCCCCAGCAGAGTTAAATTTACTGTCATTTTATTTTCACTGTGATATGTCACTCAGAAGATGTTGTTTTGGAATTGAAACGTACCTGCATCTGAAAAAGCATATACAAATTGTACAAGTATAATGTAGCCTTTCTAGATGGGCTTGGCTGTTGATCCATGGATGGCTGTATTATTATGTATTAACAGTAAACAGATGACATGTCTTTGAAATAGCCACTTAGTTGAAGAAAATGGGATCGTTGGATGCAAGGCCACGATGGGGCTTGCCGGCATAGTTTCCACAGGCACTCAGCCTGAAATGAATGTCCTTGCCAATCTGAAACATTACGTTCAACGTTAATCTGAATGGATTTTCAGTAAAATAATTTTAGAGTTATTACCTGTGATTTTGAAGTTGCTTGCTTACAGTTACGCCCCCATTTGAGGAGATGTCACAGAGCACCCCGTCACCCCAGCTTCCACTTCCCCAAGGCAAATGCTTGCAATAATTTCAGCTGATTCTCTGGGATTTTGTCCCCACATCTCTAAATACCATGCTTTTTTTTTTGGCTGCCTTGAGTCTTCATTGCTGTAAGTGCGTTTTCTCTAGTTGTGGCGAGCGGGGGCTCCTCTTTGTTGCGGTGCGCAGGCTTCTCATCGTGGTGGCTTCTCTTGTTGTGGAGCACGGGCTCTAGGCGCACGAGCTTCAGTAGTTGTGGCATGCAGGCTCAGCAGTTGTGGCACGCAGGCTCAGTAGTTGTGGTGCATGGGCTTAGTTGCTCCGCGGCACGTGGGATCTTCCCAGACCAGGGTTCGAACCCACGTCCCCTGCATTGGCAGGCGGATTCTTAACCACTGTGCCACCAAGGAAGCCCTAAATACCAGGCTTTTAAGGCTATTTTTTTTTTTTTTTTTGCGGTATGCGGGCCTCTCACTGTTGTGGCCTCCCCCGTTGCGGAGCACAGGCTCCGGACGCGCAGGCTCCGGACGCGCAGGCTCAGCGGCCATGGCTCACGGGCCCAGCCGCTCCGCGGCATATGGGATCCTCCCAGACCGGGGCACGAACCCGTATCCCCTGCATCGGCAGGCAGACTCTCAACCACTTGCGCCACCAGGGAGGCCCG
Source organism: Mesoplodon densirostris (assembly GCF_025265405.1). Taxonomy (NCBI): domain Eukaryota; kingdom Metazoa; phylum Chordata; class Mammalia; order Artiodactyla; family Ziphiidae; genus Mesoplodon; species Mesoplodon densirostris. The sequence continues at coordinate 36,500,332 of NC_082668.1, read as the reverse complement.
AAGGCTATTTTTTATTTTTGTTTTTAACATATCCTGTTGAGTTCTTACTATGGAAGATGAGAATTCGTTCTCTTACCCTCCCCTCCAGACCCTCCCTCGACACCACCCTCCCCATTGCTTGTCTTTCCAACATAGTTACTCGATCACTGTGGCTAGATTAGTACCCTGTGTTTACATTATTTGGGCTATGTAAACATTTTTGCTAAGCCATATAGTATCAAAGATTACTCTTCCTTTCCTGAATAACTTTTACTTTTCCTAGATAACTGTCTCTTTTTTTCCCATTGGCTTGATTTTCTTTTCACTACATCAACCCTAAACTCCCCCTCAGGTGTGTGAACATCTCCATACTTCCAAACAATGAAATGCATGTCAATTTTTATCTGCTTAAAGACTTTTCCCTTCACTTGCCCAGACTTCTACATCTGATGAGCAGCTGTCATGCTGGGATGTCCCTTTATTATCATTTAGTGGAATCTCAGGAGCAAGCAAAGTAAGTACGTGTGTCATATTTGCGATATTTACCCACACTTCCTGGCTTTGTTTCAGATCCTTTATCACATGTCACAGGGCCTTCACACATGCTGTTTTCTGTTCCTCAAATCTCTTGTCTGTTTTCTCTTCTCATCCCTTAGATTTGAGTTTAAAAGTCACTTCTTCAGAGGCATTCCTTGATTCCCCACCGCATCGCCCTCATTATACTTCTTCATAACAGTCACTACTTTTCCTGCACAGCCCTTATCATAAGTGTCAGTGCAGTACGGTAATAACTTGAAACGTGTTTTCTTCCCTCCACAACTTATATATGACCTTTTCCCTAATCAGACACATCCACTTACTCAAGGACAAGTAGAATATTTATAAAGGGAGTGACAAGAGCAAGAACAATTTAATGTTCCGTTTTTCGACTTCCAATAGAGGCTTGTGTGGATTAAAGGGGCAGGTTGTGAGACTGGGGGTGGAGAGTAGAGGTGATGTTGTCACCTGAGGAGAGATGCTGGGGACCAAGTAAAGAAGAAATACGGAGTCAGCATCAGGGGATGGCTAAGTACCATGCTTGGCTGGCACCAGGGAGCCCTGGGAGGGAGCAGCAACACACAGACAGGGGTGGTACAACAAATATTTGACCATCTGATGCTAATATTCACTAGTATATGAACAGATATATAAGTCAAAAATTAAGAACAGATTCTCTTTTATTGTCTACATTATCTAAACTGGAGTATAAAACTATTTACCATGAAACCTAAGTTGTAGCAAAACCCATTTGTTAAAACATTCTAACAATTCCCAAAGCATTTGCTGGGTTACAGCAAGTGAGGGCGTGCATTTGTGTTTGCTGCAGCTGTCGCTATCTAAGGAAGATTCTCTGTGCTCCCCATGCCACCTCCCCCGGGCCCCTCTCTGATTTCAGCTGCAGCTGAGGTGTTTGTTTCCCACGCACACTGCCAGCATCCCAATACAAGAGCCTGCTCATCTCTTCCTTTGGTCTGCCTCGGAGCTCTCCCTGAAGCCACAAGTGTTCACCCAGCCCTTGCCCTGGAAGTGCCCAGGAGTGAACACCCCAGAGACAAACTCAGACGATGGTTAAATAGGTGTCAGTGGTCATCAGTGCTCCAGATGCCCATCCTTAGGGAAGACAACTCTGAGGTGTGTTCTATGTGGTTTCTCAAAGGGTCCCCCAGCAGGATCAGGTCTCAGTTGTCCAGAGTGAAAACCAACACAATAACATCCCATTTGCTGGCTTCTCTTCCTTCCCCATCTCATTCTTCCCACTCCTTCCTTCCTGCTTTCTGGGATCACCTTCCAAACAGCCTACCTGTACCCAAGTCCTTGTCATAGGCCCTGCTTTGGAGAGAAACCCAAACTAAGATGCTCTCTGAATTATATCCTGGAATGAGTCATGGTTTGACATCAGTAATTGCATCAAACTCTTTCAACGACTTCCCCATTGCAGTGGTAAGGATTAGGTGACTAGAGAGCCTGTGAGGACCTGAGCGATGGTTCGTGCAGCTGCCCCCATCTCAGCTTAGCTGTGTCCATTGCTCTCCAGGCCTCTTTCCAGCCTCTCTCATGCTACCAGGGGTAGACAAGCCAGATGGAGGGGTAGATAGGAGGAGGAGAGGAAGAGGGGAGCAGTTAGAAGATGCAACACATAGAGAAAGGAGAACAAAATGAATAGAAGAGATAAACGAAAAGAACACACAAATGGCAGTTAATTGACAAGTAGGCAAAAGCTTGCCATTCACATTACCCAGAGGTGGGTAGGGCTTATGCTGGGGCTGGCTCTGCATGTCTGCCCTGGTGCATGAGAGAGTGGCATCCATAGAAGGAATAAGGGAATGGGCTGTTTCCTCTGCTCAGAGACCAGGCGCAGGGAAGAGGAGGTGACAGAGATGACTCACACTGTCACTTATTGGGGCACACAGTTTCCTGGCCATTAAATAGGGTTCTAGGCAAACCTGTTCAGGGGTAGCTGCCCCCAACCAAAGGATATGATGCCAAAGAAAACAAAGGTTATGAAAACCACCAGAGGGCTTGCCCACACAAATTGCTGTCTGTGCAACCACCCCCAGCAGCCTCTTCAACCTCTACCTGAACCTGGACCCTGCTTTTCCCCTTGGGCAGAGTTATGCATTCCTTTGGGGGCTTGCAGAATAGGTCCTCCTCAGCTCAGCTCTGCGGTCCTGCCTCCCCCATCAAGACTTTAGGAACTGGAGTGAGGGATGTGTTCATTAACTAGATGGGGGGAAGTCCTTTCACAATATATGTGTAAATCATCACAATGTACATTGTAAGGATCTTACAGTTTTGTATTTCAATTACACTTCAATAAAGCTAACATAAAATCAGCAACAACAACTTTAGAAACTGGAGGCAACCTTTCAACACCTGAAATAAATAACCTAAAGTGCGTAGCATGTTCCACTGATCTGCATTCTGAGTGCCCAAACCAGAAAAACAAGTCTCATTTCTACAGCGCATGGGATTTCAGTGATTAAACCACACGTGTTGAGATGCCTATCATTTATTTAGTTTTACTGTATATTGCAGTTACTCATATTATTTCCCAACTGGTATGAAAATATTTCCATATTTTAATAACTAGTGCAGTCAAACCAGTGAACCTACAGATGATCAGTCTCAACTGCAGACTTTTATCTCCATTCCAGGATAGGCCTGCGTAGCCCAGAGGATAAGCCAGAAGATCACCTGTCCATCCCTAAGACTTTGTCAAGTCCCATCTAAACATCAACACGTGGAATTCACCCACCTCGCCCCTTCCAATGTCCCTTCAGAAATAAAGGTCAGGGCCTTGTTTCTGCTGCTGTGTAACAAGTCATCCCCAAACTTATGACTTAAAACAAATTTATTATTGCCTCCAATGGTTCTCAGGGTTGATGGGTCTCAGCAGGATAGTTCTCATTTGGGGTCCTTCATGGGGTTGCAGTAGAATGTCAGCTGGGGATGACCATCGAAGACTTGACTGGGTGGGACATCCAAAATGGCTTCTTCACCCACATGTCTATTTCCTGGCTGGGGATGCCTGGACCACTGGAGGTTGTCCAGGCATTTCTCTCCCCACATGGCCTCTACACATGGCTAGCTCAGGCTTCCTACAGAATGATGGACTCAGGTCAATGGCTGGTTTACCTCAGAATGAGCCTTCCAAGAGACAAGGCGTAAGGCTTCTTCGGACCTAGTTTAGAAGCCACATCGTGTAACTTCTGCCGTATCCTCCTGGTTACAGGCAAGTTACAGGTTAGCCAGGTTTAAGGTGAGAGGATGATACAAGACTCTGAATCCTGGGAAGCACAATTCATTGGGGGCCATCTTTTGGAGACTATGTACCATGGGCCTTGATATTCAAGGAGTGAATGGTAGTGAGAAAAAGTACCTGGGTAAGACCAGACATTAGCAAAACCTACCCACTTTGCTTAAATATGTATTTACTTGTGTGAGCATGTGTTTGATTAATTCTCTCCAGACCAGGGGTTGGCAAACTTTTTGTGTAATGGTAAATATTTTGCACCAGATAGTAAATATTTTAGGCTTTGGGATCCAAGCAGTCTCTACTGAGTTCTGCCCTTCTAGAGTGAAAGCAACCAGAAACAATATGTAAATGAATGGGTATGACTGTCAAAATAAAACTTTATTTATGAACACTAAAATTAGAATTTCTTGTAATTTCCGTGTATCACAAATTACTGCACTTCTTTTGAATTTTTTTTTAACCATTGAGAAATGCAAAAAACATTCTTAGCTTGCAAGCAGAACAGAAACGAGCAGCAGGCCAGATTTGGCCCATGGGCTATATTTTGCCAACCTTTGATTTAGACTAAGGTAGGGACCATGTCTGCCTTAACCACCCTTATAAACCCTGCATTTAGTATGTCATAGCAGTGCTCAGTAAATATGTATTGAATGAATGAATAGTTGATTTATAAACAAATTCAAAAACCCTGAAATAAGAATTTCTCTGAAAAGCCTTTAGTGTTCACCTCGACATCAATCTCCTCCACTTAAAACCTAGGTCAAAAATTACATTTGAGGCTTTACTGACATTTTTCTGGAAATATAGCAGTATCAGTGCACCCAAGTCTCATTTACCCATGCTGAATGTGTCCAGAGTACCTGGAATAATTGCAAATTTCAATACTAAAGAGTGATGGAGGCTTATTGCCTTCTTAGTTTCCCAGAGTGATGCAAGAACAGGCTATGAATCAGTGGCATTATAACTCCTCGGCCACACTTGGCTATTTAAGTGCTGGCAATGTGACACCATAGAATCCTAGAACCACCAAGAGTTGTCCTGGAGACTCTTGGTCACATCTTTTCATTTTCCAACTATCCCACTGGACAACCCTGAATGGATGCCCTAACCACAGGACATGGTGCCAAACCAATGGTCTTCCCCTTTTGCATTCCAACCAGCTCTTCCTCCTGACTTTCTTGTTTCTATTAAGGACACCATCAGTCCTCAATCCCTGAGGCTCAAAACTTTGGAATTGCCTTTTTCCTCTCCCTCTCCCTCTGTTATCCCCTCTTCTCATTGCTGCAGGCCCAATTCTGATGCTATTAATTTTTTAAAATAAATTTATTATTTTTATTTTTATTTATTTTTGGCTGTGTTGGGTCTTCGTTGCTGTTCGCAGGCTTTCTCTAGTTGTGGCTTGCAGGCTCTAGGCGCGTGGGCTTCAGTAGTTGTGGCACATGGGCTTAGTTGCTCTGCAGCATGTGGGATCTTCCCAGACCACGGTTCAAACCCATGTCCCCTGCATTGCCAGGTGGATTGTTAACCACTGCACTACCAGGGAAGCCCTGATGCTATTAATTCTTGTCTAGACTCTAGACTAATGTAATCTCCTAACCATTCTCTCCCCATACCCAATCCCCCACCTTTTGCCTCTCCCACTTCCAACGCAGCCTATAGATCCTAAACCAGGAGTAACTCTCAAATGGCACTTAATAGTTCCTGCCTTGTTTTATAATCAGTTGAGTAGGCATTTTCTTAAAGTATAAATCTGATCATGTCACTTGCCTGTTCTAAAATCTTTAATGGTTGCTCACTGCCAACAAAATTAGACAACTTCCTTGGCCTAACATTCAAGGACTTCTAACCTAACTTTCTAACCTCATCCCTCATATAAAGCCTACAGTTTTGGCAAAGTAAGAGTGGAAGAGGCTGCTTATCTCCCAATATTTATTCTTACCTTTTGCCTTAGAAACAGCCCTCTTATTTTTTTATATGGGCACAGGGCTACTACATTTGCCAGCTTGCTTGCCATTAGACATATCCATTTGACAAAGTTCTGGCAAGTGGGATGTAAGCAGAAATGTTGTGTGCATCATATGGGAAGTACCCTTAAATGGTAGGGAGTTTGCCCTTTTTCATTTCTTCCATACAGTTAGGCAGAATGTAGATATGATGGCTGGAACTTGGGCTACCCTCTTGGACTGTAAGATAGGAACCACATACTAAGGATGGCAGCACAACACGGTAGAAAGAGCTCGGGTCTTTGGTGCTCAGAGTCATCCAAACAACCCTGAACTCTCAACATTTGGACTCCTTTATATGAGAGAAAAATAAACTTCTATCTTGCTTAAGCCACAGTTATTTTGTTGTCTGTTCTTTTGCTTTGTTTTATCATTTGCAGGCACACCTAACCATGAGGATTACCAAGGGTTACCTCTCGTTCTCTCAGAACATGGCACTCCTGTCTCCAGGCCTCTCTGTTCCCAGTGTTCCCTCTGCTCACTGTACCCACCTCTTTTTGTTCCCATCCCCCTCTGCTACACATATCTCTGCCTTTGCAGTCTACCCATGTCCAGGTCCATCTCCATCTCTAGGAGCACTCTTCTAAACCTCCAGTCATTAGATTCTCCCACTCCTTAGATTCCTCCAGCACTTTTAATTCCCTTCTGCAGTGTCTTCCCTCACAGTGGTCATCTCTAAACTAATCTTACCCCAGCACCCTCCTCTTCTACGTGAGGGCAGATAGCCACATTCGCAGACTAGGTGTTTGTCGAGACACATTTTGGGTGTTGCTCCATCTCACAGAGACTCTCCCTCTTTTGAGAACTGCCACTGCCCCACACCCACTCCCATGGCCACCACCATCTTGTCTTACTCTGTGACTGCCCATGGCTCTGACTGATGGACACCTTTCTCCTAGCTGACCTAGTCAGAGTCTCTCTTCTGAGAAATGGAAGTAGAATTCCAAGGCAGCATGTAACCTTGAGAGCTGTGGGCAGCCATATTTTACCACAGAGCCTGGAGAAGTGGTAAATGTCAGTCTGCAGTATGATAAAAAGATGGATGAGAGACAGAGAGAGGTTGTGATGACCTTCCAGCTGCTTGGCCCAACCCTTCCAGAGGTCAGGATGCATTCTGGCACTTGAATTCTATGAGATACCTTTGATTTTTATAACTTGTCCACACTTTTTTTTTTTTTTTTGCGGTATGCGGGCCTCTCACTGTTGTGGCCTCTCCCGTTGCGGAGCACAGGCTCCGGATGCGCAGGCCCAGCGGCCATGGCTCACGGGCCCAGCCGCTCCGTGGCATGTGGGATCCTCCCGGACCGGGGCACGAACCCGTGTCCCCTGCATCGGCAGGTGGACTCCCAACCACCGCGCCACCAGGGAAGCCCTCCACTTTTAATTTAAGCTAATTCTAGCTAGATTTTGTTCCTTAAAATAAAAAGGTCAATATATATCTGTGGAATTTTATTTCACTGACCTGATAGATGGTCACAGATTGTTTAGTGACAAAGTGAGGGAGCTCTTCAGCTATAGCAATTTGGTGGAACAATGACATGGGTTAAGAATTTCACACACTTCTTTTTCTTTTGCCCTTGTCCCAAATTGTGTCCTCTTTTGGCTTTCTGTGATATTTGTTGTCTGTGGCACTCACTTGACATTTATCATTTTCTGCCATATTTGGTCAGTCTCCACGTATAAATCTAGCTCATAAACCATAGTGGAGCATGGCTCTACCTTACTTATCCTCCTTCCCAAAAAGTTGAATGAATCCATTGGTATGTTAGCTTTTCTGCATTTGCATTGGGAATAGCCTGAACTATCACAGACCAGTTTTTGTTGTGCTAATTAGGTTAATACCATGATTGAGTTTATTTATAATTCAATGTAGTAGAAAACTGAAGTCCACAGATGGCAAAGAAAGAGAGAAAATGTTATACTTCCTTTACCACCTAAAAATCCTGACCTGAGAAAGAAGGAAAAACTAGAAGTGAGAATGTTGAAGAAAAATAAATTTCAATAACTGATTAACTTTAAGCTTTAATGTGAAATTCTCTCTCAAGTGTGCTGTGCAGTGGAACACGTATTCTTCTGTTTTCTGTGTTCAGCAGACAGCTGGAAACCCACACAGGATGCCAAAACTATGTGACCTACATTTGCAGCTAGACGGCCTTTGCTAAAATGAAATCTAAGATTTACAATCTTTTAGTTTAAATTTCTTTGGGAGTATTATGTGTCCTGGATAATGGGGTAACGGATGCATTCCTTTTTTTTTTCTTTTTTTTTTTTGCTTCCAGGTTTTAAAAACCATGTTAATCTGTCTCTGCATTATTTAAAAACAAAACCCAAAAACTCTCAGAGCGGCTTTTTCAGGTACCAAATATTAATCTATTAAAACTTTCACCGTATTTCTGCATTTTTGGAATTAAGGTAAAATCTGAAATAAACCAAACTTTTGGCATTCTGATTTACGTTTGCTTCTTGTTAGTGTGGATGAAATAAATAAAGCTAAATCATTAACACTGCAGTCAGATTCGTTTTCTGCTCATGCAAAAGGTTTGTGAGTACACTTTTGGAAGTTAAAAGCAAATGTTTTAAGGAATACACTACATTCCCATGGGATTCCCTAAATGAGTCAACACAGATCTGGCAACTAACTCCTCAAAGTGGGCATAGAATTCGTTTTGATAATTGTAGTCATGTTGGAGGTTGACAGAAGGTATTTTTCTCTGAGGCTTGGTCCTTGAGAGGTTTCTCTTAAAAGTCAAGATCTGTTCTGAACCAAAGTGTTTACATCCTCTGACTCTCAATCCACAAACTGAACGAATTTAGCCTAAACCTGAAGTGACCACATAACCTTGTAGCCTTCGGTGTCAGCTCACTGTAAAAGTTTTATTTTCTCAAAGATTTAGATGAAATTAACAAGCCATTTCCATATTTCCATGGCTGTCACTTCTGTCTGGAATGTCTTTTCCACTCTTCTTTATTATTCCTTCCCTGCTCCCCGCATTCAACTGATCTGCTGAAATCTGTCTCAAAGGTCATTTATTTGGGAAGTCTTCACCAAGCCACCCAAATTAATTATTCTCCCCTTAGTGACACCCACCGCTCTGCTTTCATGTCTGCAGCTCTTACAAATCACACTGGTAAATGATTCTGTTCCCTTTCCCAATGGGCTGCCCCTCCCTAACTCCCTCTTCCAATATATGACCTCCTTTTGGGATGTGGCCCTATTTTACTCATCTTTGCATCATTAGTACCCAGCCTAGTCTAACAGAGTTGCAGAATAAAAGTGAATTAGTTGCTTTGCTATATCAATCACGCACTCTCTCTCCTATATCTCCCCTGGCTCTTTTTCCTATGCCTATAAACATGCTCATGTGTCTTTAAAAACAAACCGTAGTAAATTATTTTAATTCTTTGAATGAATAAGAATCCATGGGTCCACAGTGACAAGAATGATTAAGAAATTTAAAAAATGGAGAAGGGAAAGTTCTTACTTAGACTATGAAGCCAGTTAATGAATGTAGAAGGAATGATGAATTTAGAAAATTAGCATCTTGCAACCAATATAACAATAATTGAGTCAGGAAATCACCAACAGATGCTATAGCTGGGGTAAAAAAACTGAAGAAAAACGAGACATTGGGCTTTCCTGGTGACACAGTGGTTGAGAATCTGCCTCCTAATGCAGGGGATACGGGTTCGAGCCCTGGTCTGGGAAGACCCCACATGCCGCGGAGCAGCTAGGCCCGTGAGCCACAACTACTGAGCCTGCGCGTCTGGAGCCTGTGCTCTACAACAAGAGAGGCCACGATAGTGAGAGGCCCGCGCACCACGATGAAGAGTGCCCCCCCCCTTGCCACAACTAGAGAAAGCCCTCGCACAGAAATGAAGGCCCAACACAGCCAAAAAAGAAAAAGAAAAACGAGACATTTACATAGTCTCAAAATATCGCCCAGAAGATTCTTATTAGTTACAAGAATTACAAGAGAAAAACAGTAAGTTTACAGTGAAGAAATCTAGCAAATACCATCACATTGACCAAATGATTGAATCGGCCAAATGATTGAAAAGTACTAGGACCAATCAACAACATACACCTCCAGATATAATGCACTGAGAAAGACACAGCATCATTTCTACAGAATTCCTGCCATAAAAGCATTACCAGAATATATTCAGGAGGAAACAGAGACTGAGCCAAATCAAGAGACATCCTACAAAATAACTGGCCTATTCTCTCCAAAAATGCAAATTCTTCATGAAGTATGAAGAAAGACTGATGAACTATTCCAGATTAAAGGAGGCTAAGAGACATGACAACTAAATGCAACACATGAGCTGTGATTTTCTTTTGCAGTAGAGGACATTATTAGAACAATTGTCGAAATCTAAATAAGGTCTATAGATTAAGCAATAATACTGCATCCACATTAATTTCCTGATTTTGATCATTGTGTTGTAGTTAGGTAAAAGAATATCCTTGTTTTTTAGTAAATACACTGAAGAATGAGATGTAAAGTAGCACCATGTCTGTGATTCACTCCCAATCAGTTCAATAAAAAATATAATGAGAGGGAGGAAGAGAGAGAGAGAGAGTGAGCAAATGTGTAAAATGTGATAAAATATTAGCATTTAGGAAACATAGGTGAGGAGGATACAGGAATTATTTGCACTATTGGAAATTCTCTGAAGTCTAAAATTCTGTCCAATATAAAGTTAAAAAAAAAAAAAAAGCAACAAACTAACAACCACAACAAGCCAGCCAAACTTTGCTTCATTTCTGGTCCTCCAATCAATGTTCTAGAAGGAGGTACCTGGCAGTGTCTGCACTTCTCATTGATTCTTGCCCATGGCAATCCATTAACCTTAACCATTATCCAACTGAAATGACCTTGATTTACTCTTCAATGATCTCAGTGCTACCAAATCCAATAACATTTTTGTCTTCTTCCACTTTTCTTCTTCTCTGCAGCATTTTATTCTCTACACTTTATTTCCAGAAGTTTAAGTCCTTAAGCTTAAACACAGCTTATGATCTCTTCCTCACCTAACGTTGTAGCTTCCTTCCTACCATTCCCCACAAGGATTCTTCTTTATCATTATTTGAAGTGTAATACCCTTTATGTGTGGCTCTTTTTGTATATTTTAGTTTTAGTTTACTCTCGTCTTCAATTAGCAAAATCAAACTCATCTACCAATTGTCAGTGCACATAACACCTCCTTTGAGAAGTCTTCTCTGAATGCCATGTTGAATTTTGATGGTACTTATACCCTGTGATTCCTCTCCATAACACTTTGCCTCATGTAATATTGTTGTCAATTTACTTATCTTTCTCCCCACTGTAAAATCCTGAAGGACAGAAACCATAGCTCCTTCATCTTAATAATCTCAATACCTAGTACAGTTCCTGACACAAAGTAAGCGCTCAATGTGCAGAGGATGAATAACTGATCGGCAGAAGCGACATGCTGAATCTGAAAAGAGAATCTGCGTTTTTATTCCTAGACCTCAAAGAACAACATTCATTCTAAATCAGAATGTTGTAGTAAGAAGAAAGCATTAGTTGTGTGTGTATGTTTTTTTTAAGTAGGCATATTTCATAGTTATGGCTATTTAGTACACTGAGACTGTAATGCCATTTGTGGAACTACTGTCAGGCTCCTATAATAACAGACCAAAATGGGAGAGTAAAAGCTTTCTAAACAGACTTTGCTTGATTTACAGGCCTTCTCAAGCTTAATGCCAATTATATTTCTTTTTACACTCTAGTTTCCTAGAGTTTCCCATTTTGTAGAGAAAATGAAGTTTGGCAGAGGACATAAAATTTGTCCATTAATCTTATAGCAGTTTCAAAATGATGCTTAAATAGTGTCTTTATTCTTCTGATATAATATTTGGTCAAATTGTTGAAACAAAATGAAACTCTGGAAGAGTTTCACAGAGAAACTACTTATTTTTGTCCCTCATAAGGATTCATCCCAGAGACCAGCATTCATAATATCTTCTCCCAAGTATAAAATGATTTTTAAAAACCCTAAAATATAGCTTAAATCTAAAACCATGAAGTCGAAGTAAAGATAACACTTTAAGCCTTGATGAAGCTTATACCAGGTGATATCTTACAGAATAACAAATTTGATGTTCCCGTTCTTTTTTAACAGTAACAAAATCGTTACTTTTTTTTTTTTTTTTTTTTTTTATGGTCATGAGGAAAGGCACATTCAGATCTAAAATCGGCCTGGAGCCTAGTTTCATTGGGTTGGAGTTAGTATCCTTCTGTACTTTTGCTTCCTCGGTTACCTTAAGGAAAACATGGCTTCAGCTCAGTGTGATTTTGTGTTGTTTGGATTTGGATAGGCATTCTGGATGAACAATAAACTATAAAAGCACATAAAAATCTCGGCACACTGGGAGGGAAGAGAATTGCTAAGAATTCAAGGGTTTTTCTCAAAGAAGAGAAAAATTTAACCTCACACCCCAAGTTTAAAGTCAAATGTCACTCTTGTGCAACACTCTACACATAGAGATTCAATATTTAGTGATGGTGTTGATTTAGAATACACACAGATTCCAAGCTTATAAAACTGGAAGTGTAATAGAGCCATCTTTCTTGCACCACAAGAGTACAAGAAGGAGAAAAGATGACAACAGGACCAGTGTGGAAAATTAAGTATTTGAAAACTAACTTTAAAAGGAGAGTACAAAAAACATAGGAGAACACTTTGTGTCCTTGGAGTAGGCAAAATTTCTTAAACAGGACAGAAAAATTGTGCTGAGCGTAAAAGAAAGATGGATAAATTAGACTTTATTAAAATATAGAACTTCTGTTTATAGAACAAGATATAGAACTTCTGAAAGTATCATTAACATAAAGAACTTGAATCTAGAACATTTAAAAAGACAAAGAAAAAACAACCTCCTACAAATCAAGAAGAAAGAAAACAGAAAACTCAGTATAAACACTGGTTATTGACTTCACAAAGATATCCAAATGGCCAATAAACATATGAAATGGTGTTCAACCTCACAAGTCATCAGGAAATTAAAATTGTTAGTTCAACTTCAAAGCTAAGTATTTCTGTGTTTGCTCATGTGTATAACTAAGCCTCTGAAGATGTGGTAGTAGATTCTTTTACTGTTTCTATTTTACTTCATTCTTAACTTCATAGAGAAGAATAAAATGGATTCCAAGGTACTAAGGCTCTATCCCGAGTAACAATGAATGAGTCTTGAGAACAGACCTAAGATGGTCATCAACGGACATGGATTTCACTGAGGAAAGAGTCCTCTGGTCTCTCTTTTACATGCATTAGTTTCAAAATAACCATATCTCAATCACATCAAACATCTAGATGAATATACTATTTCAAACCATTCTCTTTAAAGTGAAAAGCAAAAAAATAAACAAATAAAAGCAAATCTTTAAAGTCTAAAAAGACAAATGATTAATCCAAATTCCAATAACAAATAAGAAACTTTAGAATTTAATTATTCAATTATAATTTGATCTTTCATTCAAATAAACAATCATTCCTTGAGCATCTACTACCTACCAGGCACCATGCCAAGGGTATAAACTTGTGTGGCAGGTGTGATATTTTCAAGTCACTAACTTGGATGAGAACAAATGCAATTTATTTTTGGCTAACTGGATTCAGCTTCTGTCTGTCTGATGGCATGTTCCTTAATTTAGTCATCTCCAGATAAAATCAGTTGTTTCAAGCTCTACTTCCAGATTTTCCCTTTCCCTCTTTTTCTTCTCCAGGTCATGAGGTTCTGATTTCTCATGAACTAACATAGCTGGTATAGTGGGAGGAGGAAGAGGGATCTGATTGGCAGCCACTCTCTACTCTGTGCTAGCATCTGCCAAGGTGACTAATCAATTGCTTGGTTTCTCAGGCATGGCCACACTTCCATCTGGCATTAATAAGACAAGTTATGTCTTCAGTGAACACTCTGTTGGGTCCTCGTCATCCAGGTGTTACAAGCCTGTCAATCACTTGCATGATCCTCTTGGAGCAGAAGAACTTTCAGAAGCTCTCTTATGCCTTTGGAGGCAGTCTTAAGCCTCTCAGTGAACACATACTATGATGAACATTTCTACTTTATAGGTACCACACTGTGGTAAATTGGATTATTTTTCCCAATTGCTCTTTCCCACCCCTTGGGTGTGGTGGGGCCATGTTTTGTGACTCGGCCAGAGGAAGATCAGTGTTCAGAAGAAGAAATTCAGTGAAGTCCATGGTAGGGGTGGAAACCTCTTTATTAGTAAAGCAAAACAATACCCCAGTGAGTTCTCTCAGAGAACTGTATTAGGTACATGTATGTAAGGAATTCATTGGAATCCAAAGGAAAATGGTAAAGTCTATCAGGAGAGAGGAGTAATTGAAAAGTTTCATGGAAAATATGATTCCAAAATAAAATTTTAAAGGTGAGCATCAATCCCTCGGTGATGAGTTAGGATAAAGACATTCTGGATAGAAGAAGAAATATGAGCAAAATCTGAGGGCTTTGTCCTAGATACACCCAATTTTGAAAGAAATGTATTAAAATCTCCTATTATAATTTTTATTGTTTTCATTGAATTCCCAATGGATTTTCCTTTATCTATTTTTTAGGTTGTTTGGTGCATATGAGTTTATAAGTATTTTAAATTCTTCATAGATTGTGACTTTTATCATGGTATAATTTGCATCTTTGTCCTATTTAGCACTTTTAACCTTAAATTCCAGCTTGTCTGATTTTAATATTATCCTTGTACTTTCTTGCTTTACTTTTTATCTTTTCTGGGTTTTTTTCTTTTCTTTCCTTTTCTTTCGCAATTGCCTGGTATTTCTTCCCCTAGTCTTTTATTTTTATCCTTCATTGTAAGTGATTCTCTTATAATCAGTACATCACTGAGTTTTGTTTTAGCCCTAATTTAATAGTCTCTGTATTTTATGGGAGAATTAGGTTTATTGCCCATGTACTGTCATCACTAATGTAATTGATTTTATTCCTTCTATCTTATATTTATTTTATATTATCTCTTTTCCTTTTTCTCCTATTTTTTCTGATTTGATCAAATTGTTTTTCATTACGTTTTTTCCCTGGGGAGTTCACAATATTTTTCTACTCCATTTAATTCCTACTTCTTTTGTCCTTTTCTCATCATTACTCACCTAATTCTTTTATTATTTGAAAACAAAATACGCTTTTCACCAACATGATACACTGTTTCTTCATTGATAAATTCTCTTTCCCTTCTGTTTCTCTTCTGCTTCAGTAGAATATGACTTTTAGAATATTTTTACTCCCCTCTTATGCCCTCCTATTCCCAGTTCCTAGGTTTTTAGCACATTAAATCTTGGAATGCATTTGAATTTCACCTGAAGTGTGTCATTGAAGAGTTTTAATCATGGGACTGAAATGGTCAAATTTGTATTTTTAAAAGAGCACTGTGGGGCTTCCCTGGTGGTGCAGTGGTTGAGAGTCTGCCTGCCGATGCAGGGGACACGGGTTCGTGCCCCTGCCCCGGAAGATTCCACATGCCGCGGAGAGGCTGGGCCCGTGAGCCATGGCTGCTGAGCCTGCGCGTCCGGAGCCTGTGCTTCGCAACGGGAGAGGCCACAACAGTGAGAGGCCCGCGTACCACAAAAAAAAAAAAAAAAAAAAGACCACTGTGGCTTCAGTGGAGAAGCTGAGATAAGAGAGATGTATTTTATAGCTCACATTTTCAGATCATCCATATGCAGAGTATACACTCAATAATAAATGATGCAAGCATGAATGAGTTATGTGCAAAAATACGGATATTGTTTCCAGTGGCAGGCATGTTTTTATATTTTGTGCTTTACAAATATTCTCTCATAAACTTCATAAAGAAGTGGTAGATAACATAGAAGGAACTGGTAGAAATTCAGATGATGATGTGATCATGAACTGAGGAACTTAATTTTCTGATCCTTATCTTTAACTCTAGAATGCCATCAGCTTAGCTCTAGAGCAAAGAGAAATTAGAGTAGTCAGGGGGAAAAGCACTAGCCTAGAAGTCTAAGGATACTAAAGAGATTTAAATGAAATGTCTGATTTTACTTCTATTTCCTGCAATTTTTGCTTTGTTTTCATGGGATATGTACATATATATCCTATGCTATATTTAAGGGAACCATGAGTTATATTTTCTTCATAAAAAGAGTCACAACCTCTCAAGATAATTCTAATTATCTCAAAGGATAGTAATGATAGTAATAGTATCTAATGTGTATTGGGTGATTACCATACACCCAACGTTATTCTAAGTGCTTTATATGAATGCTGTCAAATTGCTTGAGGAGCCTCAAAACACAAGCATTTCAATTCAAGCTAAGTAAAAAATACACTGTGCCTAATCTTTGTTGGAATCTAGCCTAATACATGATTCAGAATATGGAAAATACTATTTACATTATTATGACATTGCTCAGAAAATGAAACAATAGGGAAATAATTAAATAAAATATGGCCTATCCACTTGATAAAATATTAGTTATACATGTTAAATGATCATACAACTCATCATACTTTTTTGTGATTATCTCTTTAATGCCTAACTGCCCTTATAGAATGTAACCAACCTATAATGTCTGTTTTCTCCCCTACCGTATTCTTGGTGGCTGCACAGTGTCTTTACATGATTGGTACTCAATTAAGGATTGTTAAATTATTACATGAGCCATATAGGTATATGAAAAGTGCTTGTAACAAAAAGGTAATAAAACCTAGGGAAAAGGTCACAATATTGAGTTTACAACTACATAAAATAGGCCTGGAGTAGGAAAAAGAGTAGGAATAGAATACTTAAGATGATAATGTCCCTGTAGGGGCGGGATTATGGAATTTACTTTCTCCTATTTACACAATACTAAGATGGTAACAGGAATCTAAATTCAGCTTTTCTAGTGTATAAATTGAGGCTGAGAGCAATACCTGTTAAGTGCTCACATATCCTCATGAAGATTCCAAACCATGTGTGTATGACTTCTAGGCTCTTCTGCCTCAGTCTCAAAGGTAAGAGTGAGGAGAAGGTTAGTAAAGAAGTATTTTAGGAGAGATTTGTCAGAGGGCTGTGCTTTCCCCAGCCACCTTCAAAGGAGAAGGGGATTTAAGAATACCTCTCAGGGGGCTTGATGTGGGTCCATGAGGTTTGAAGGGCATAGACCCACAACCCCTTTTCACTTAAATTTAAGTCTGAAGTGAGGACTGTGAGCACAGAGGGCTACAGTAGAAGTAGTCTACACTTCCAGAGTGTGTCAAGGTAAAAATTCCTGGTGCTTCACATGGAGAAGAGTGGCCACCACAACAGGTAGCCCAGTATGGTCTGTCCTGGGATGACCTCATCCCCGAACCTGTGAGAAGTGTACTGCCAGAAGCAGAAACTGTGAGTCACTGCACTGTGCCCCTCCATGTAAGATACGGTGGTTCTGGAGGGTAAGCCATAGGCAACCAGGAAGGGTATAGTGGAAGGCTCTGAGAGACGAAGGTCACCAAAGGACCCCAACACAGAAAACCATCACTTAGACCTCTGCCACACAGAGCCAGATAACTCAGAGCAAAAAGAGAAAAGAGGACCCCTGTGTCCTCCATTCCTCGGCAGGAATTCAACCATGGATCAGGTGAAGGTATTGGCAGCAGAGGCAAAGCTTTAGATTGCATGAGACATGGGAGATTTTGATCTAGATGAAGCTGGACTTTTTAATACCTGAGAATAGCACTGTTTATTAACATGTGGAAGTGACTGGAAAAAATGACGGTGTCTGCCTTAGGTATCTTTGAGTGATGGAAAAAGAAGAGCAAGTAGAGCAGTTTTAGAATATTGTGGTGTAAGAAAATAAAGCTGTTTCACAGGCCATTCCACAGACCCCACTCATTCATTAAGTTGGCTCTACTGAGCAAAAGAGAAAACTATGCTTTATGCCTTTTAATTGTGTGTGCGTGCACGCACGTGTACATGTATATGTATACATTGTGCGGAGTTGTGTTTCCTACAGAAAAACACAAAAGTAAGTAACAGGCATCTTGATTGTAAGGAAAAGAAGGAGGAAGGAGGTTTATGGTAAATTATGGTATAAAAGTGAAGGGAATAAAGAAAACATTCCAGTCGCCTAGTATTTATTTATCTTCCTGTGCTAGGACTCTTTGTTTGCCTCTCCAGACCTACTGTCTACTATCTCTTCCCTATTCTGTGTCCCAGGAGGCTGACTTCTTGGACAGTTTCACTCAGCCCCTGGTCTTGGTAGATTCATCCAATTAGAGGCAATAATAGTAGGTCAATGTGCGGGAGGAGACAGATACTGGAGTATTTATTTCCTGCCCCACACTCCCAAGCCTCTGCCAGTCCAAGGATGTAGGCAGTGGTTGCATTCCCCTAGGTTCCTCCAGGCTCCTTGCTTTATGTCCTCAGCTTCTCTTAGATGGTTCCTTCTCAAGGACTCGGTTTGCACTCTGTTCCAGTAATAGCACGCCCCTTCCCCTTCAGGCTTAGGGAGGATGTGGATTCCTGCTAATTCCTGGGTGCCTCACCATCCCCTGCTGGAGTTGTTTTACCCCGCCCACATCTCTGTAAAGGGAATTTTGTTAAAATCTATCCTTAAGCCTCTTGAGTGGACCTTCTTGTTCTTTCTGGGAATCTAAATAAAATAGTACCTATCCGCAAGATCTCTTACTATTATTCAAGAGAAGAAACAAGATAATTTCCTTTAAAGAACTAACTTGAAATAAGCGAACAAGTTTACTGATGTGCCTGACATGATAGTATGCATTAGGGTGGAGGGGTGCATGAGCAGCAGAGGTCCCTGTTAGTATAACAATGAGCTTGGAATCAGAAGACCTGGGTTTGGGTCTCAGCTCCAACATTTACTGACAAAGTAATTACCAAGGAAAAATAATTCCTACCCTAATTGTTTCATAGGATTGCTAGAGGAAGAAAAGAACATGTTGTACATGAGAGTTCTTTGCACATCAGGCATCAGGCATCAGCATCTTGTCAGGGCTTTACAAGGATATGACCACAGTTCATTGGCTTCCGTTGTTCCCTAGCAGAGAGGGAAGCTAATTCTTAGTGGAGAGCACTCAAAATGTGGGTGAAATAATGGTCACGGGAAAATGTCCACATCACGGACGTTTGTCTAGGAAGGGTCAGGAAGGGATTAAAAAGAGCAGGAGAAAGAATTGTGACTTGGATTTCCTGAGGCTCCAGCCTTTAAACAGACACTGCTACAACCTCACCCTGTAGAGACACTCACCCTCATTTCTAGAACCAACAGACTCTGCAGTAGCTCTGCCGTTGCCATCTTTCTTCCAGCATTTGAATGATTTCTTGCTTTTCCAGATTGCCCACCATTTCCAGACCTCATGTAAGCCACAAGATACAAAATTATCTGATGTAGATACCACGCATGTATGCATTTTGTGGACTGTAGGAAACCACTTAGACAGATGGTTCAGACAGAGAGATCTTCAGAAGCACGCTGCCTGCTGGGGCTGTGCCACTGCCATTCACATGCTGTCCGCTATTCTAAAGTTCCAAAGACACCGTCACCTGCCTCCTTCAACCGTGAGGGATGGCAGAGACCAGATGGGGTGATGGTCTCTGAACATATTTACTATGAGAAGTTTTAAACATGTACATCATTTTAAACCACTCAGAAAATTTTAAATGCTTGTGGTTGAGCGGCTATTAATTTTCCATTGCGATAAACTCAACTGGTTTTATCACATGCCTCAATATTTAAGGATCTCGAGGATTGATACATGCCAGCAAGGAGTGGGCTTTTTTTTTTAATAGATCTTTATTGGAGTATAACTGCGTCACAATACCGTGTTAGTTTCTGTTGCACAACAAAATGAATCAGCCATATTCATACACATGTCCCCATATCCCCTCCCTCTTGAGCCTCCCTCCCACTCTCCCTATCCCACCCCTCTAGGTGGTCACAAAGCACAGAGCCGATCTCCCTGTGCTATGCGGCTGCTTCCCACCAGCCAACTATTTTACATTCGGTAGTGTATATATGTTGATGCTACTCTCACTTCGCCCCAGCTTCGCCCTCCCACCCCATGTCATCAAGTCCATTCTCTACGTCTACCTCTTTTTTTTTTTTTTTAGATTCCATATATATGCGTTAGCATATGGTATTTGTTTTTCTCTTTCTGACTTACTTCACTCTCTATGACAGACTCTAGGTCCATCTACCTCACTACAAATAACTCAATTTCTTTTCTTTTTATGGCTAATATGCCATTGTATATATGTGCCACATCTTCTTTATCCATTCATCTGTCGATGGACATTTAGGTTGGTTCCATGTCCTGGCTATTGTAAATAGTGCTGCAATGAACATTGTGGTGCATGTCTCCTTTTGAATTATGGTTTTCTCAGGGTATACATCCAGTAGTGGGATTATAGTTTTGATTTGCATTTCTCTAATAATTAGTGATGTTGAGCATCTTTTCATGTGCCTCTTGGCCATCTGTATGTCCTCCTTACTGAAATGTCTATTTATGTCTTCTGCCCATTTTTTAACTGGATTGTTTGTTTTTTTGATATTGAGCTCCATGAACTGTTTGTATATTTTGGAGATTAATCCTTTGTCTGTTGTTTCACTTGCAAATATTTTCTCCCATTCTCAGGGTTGTCTTTTTGTCTCGTTTATGGTTTCCTTTGCTGTGCAAAAGCTTTTAAGTTTAATTAAGTTCCATTTGTTTATTTTTGTTTTTATTTCTGTTACTCTAGGAGGTGGGTCAAAAAATATCATTAATTTGCCCTTTAATTTTTAATCCATGTGGTTCTTAAGAAAGAAATTTAATATATTGATTTGAAATTTTGTTTCAATGAAAAATTAGCTCTCTCCGGGCTAAAATTAAACATCAGTGAATTTATTGAGTCACAGCGAAGGACCGAAATTTCCGTTATATGGGTGGTGGTGTGTCATTAAGAAGCCTCCTGCAAAGTGGAAAAAGATGCTCTTGCAATGCAGGGTGAGTGAAATGCTTCTAGAATGGAATGAACTTTATTGAAGGGCTGCATTGAGCATGCATACTTAAATAATGAGGAAAATAAATAATAAGGCTATTTTGTAAAATAAGAGTGACTGAAGAAGACGGGTAAAATACCACCACCACCCATTTCTTTTCATTTGGTACTTCTTTCTCTTCTAAGATCTCTCTAAGAGCTCCAATTTTTAGGTCGTAAGTCAAACCGAATTAAACTTTAGATACATGTATCCACCACCTTCAACATAGTATTCAATGAGGAAGCACATAAGAAAAATTGAGAAAGTAATTTTTACAGGATTGACTCTTGTGTACAGGTTTGAATCAATGAGTCTGGGCTTGCTTCCTTTGTTAAAATACCCTGCCTTTTTAAAAAAAGTGTCACTTGAAACTGAATCTTCTAAGACATTTGTTTACACCTCTTAAGAATATCAGATAATTTACCCCTCTCTTCTTTCACTTGGGCTGCATATGCTTAGATCTGTGTTCGTTATCTTTATCAGGAACAGAATGTAATCTTTAGAATTATCTTCTGAGAGGGAGGGACACAACAGTCACCCTCCCCCAGCAAAGAAACTGATATTAGAAATAACAAATACTGAATCAAATCTGTCACTCCAATGCCTTCCTAAGATTAGTCATTGGATTCATTTCCCCCCCACCCTTTTTTTTTTTCTGAGCATAATCCAATTACTAAATGGTTTAAGAAAAATCCTAATGAAGTAAGAGGAAGTTAAAGGGGAAGGAAAATTAGACTTTGAAGTACAACCCTAAAGACTGATTTTATGTTTTCTGTTTCTTTGCAAGCCTGATGTTTTTGCGTAATTTAATTGGCTCATTTCTCATTTTTTGTCATCTCTTTCTTGTTGCCTAGCCGAGGGGCAGAACGCTGTGCCTTACATCACTGTTTTAGCCTCTATCAAAGGCCTTATTATGCACACCCCGTCATAAGTAATATCAACATCCATAATCCTTACCTTCAACTGAGTTAAATATAATTGGACTTAAAACAACCAATTATGTCCTCAATTCGGCTGGTGTGTAAGGTGCAGAATGTAATTTCCCTGGAGGCAGTGGCAACACCCTGACTCTATAAAGTACTTTTAAAGGAATTTTATCATTGTTCCTGTTCCCTGCCACGCCTGTCTCCCACTGCACCTCCCCAGGCACAGATTCCATTCATGATGTTACCCATGGGTCCCCAGAACACCCCACCTCCTCCCCTACAGTGCTTTTGTTCCTTTCTTGCTCTGTAGACAGAATGTCTTTCTGCCCTCCCTGTAATTCTCCAGCTGAAATCCCACTCATCCTTCCAAGCCCAGCTCAGCTGTTACATCCGTCTTAAAATCTCCCCCATCCCCAGAATTATTCCTCCCTCTTTTTTTGCTCCTATAACACAAAGCATCTCACATTGGGCCTGATTTTAGAGATGTTCGTGGTCTCTTCTGTTCCATTTTTTAAATTCTTGAAGGGCAGGAATTTAGAAATTTGTGTTCAGATCTCTTTAGCCCCTCTCATGTTGCCTTTGGCCTGGGACGCATTCCATAATTGTCTTTAGTGAACGAACAATCAACCCGTCTGCATACTACAGATCCATAATGGTTCTCTTAAGTTCAGAATCCTTGCTGAATACAATATGTTTTTCCTTCTCCCCTCAAAATTACGGATAAGACTTTTTTTTCCTGCTCACGTTAATAGGAAAATATAAAGGCTGGTACAGAAGGAGAAGCTAATGTTGGCTTTTTTTTTTCTTGTAGCAAATGCATGTCTAGAAAACCATTTTCCTCTAATCATTGCAATGATCATGTAATGTACTCTGGTAAACACTGCTGTCTGATGTGAGCCTTTCCTGATGTAGTCAGCTCCAGCCGAGGTGTTCATTAAACTGTGCACCATGCTGGTACTTTGCACGTGCTATGACCAGGAGTCTGAATCTTTATCGGCTCGTATAGGATGGTTTCAGAGTAGTAGTATTTTCCACCTCCTTAATTATTGAATGTGAAGGTAATTAACATATGTTTATTGGATTGGTAATTTCTTTTCATTCGGTATTCAAGAAGGAGTCTCTTAGAGGATGCCCAGCCCACGTGTGAACTCAGGCTCCAAAAAGGAAACGTTGTAGACATCAAGGCATTAAATCAAAGAATGTGCCTCTCCCATCCTGATCTTTGGAAGAAACTATTAACGTGCACAGACATGCATACACGCAGACACACACACACAAAATAACTGATTTTTAGAATGCTTTATCAGTTGAGCTAATCTAAAAACAGAGCAGAACATTTGGTTTTTACATGTATTGCCCTGATCACCAAGCTAGATTGCTCTACAATGAAAGGCACGTTTCCCTCTGAACCAGTTTGAGAGATGTCCCAGTTATAAAACATTTGCAATAAGTGCCAAGCTCCCAGCCACTCTTTTCAGACGCCTCAGACTCTCCTGTGGCAGTGGGCTGAGTTACCTCCAACTCTAGCTGTTAAATTTTCAGATGAACTTCGGATCACACTCTCAAGAATGGATCCAGTGACTTTTTTGGTTCTTCCCCAACAAGATGTGCCCCACGTGGAAGCCAACTTGTACTGCTCCCCACTCCTCAGAAGATGGTCTGTGGGTTGTGCTACAGTCACCCTGCGACAGAGCAGAACACTGCAGACGTTTCCCTGCAAGCTTGAGACTCCACTGTGTCCAAAAATAACTAGACAGGCCAGGTTTGGATCTAGGAAACTTTTTAGCTCATAGACATATTTAATAATGGAAACACTGGTCTGAAATTTCCTACAGAGACCTCTGCTTTGGAAATGGTTTTATTTATACATAGCTACAAAAATACCATTTCTGAAATAGTTATGTGGGGCTGAGTATTTAATATTTTTGTGATTTCTGGAGAAGTTCTTTCAACTGGTAAAATCAAAAGCTCTTCTGTTTTTCCTCAACAGCTACCTCAGTAAGTGTAAACAAGGCTACAGAAAGCAAGTAAAACAGAGCCCATCCGTCTGCTTACGACTTGGCGCTTCATTGATAAGAACATTTTTTCCCCAGAAAATCCGGGCACATTTTGTTCTGTTTGACACCATCCTATATTTAAACATGCAAAAATAGTTGTGGATATTTTTGATCAGTTAATGCTTAACAATGCTGTGTATATTGTCATTATGCGGCTTAAAATAAATTTTGTAATTCCCAAGGAGTTTTGAATTCCCTGGAAAACCGTGCAAAATTGTTTAAATATCATTAAATCCAAAAACTACTCTTTTTAATCAGCAAAATGTGCACCACTCCACCTTTTTTTTTTTCGCTTTCTAACACGACTTTAATTGACTCAGCTCTCAGGTCTGCTGTCAATGCCCCTTGTTGGATGTAAAAAAAAAAGAGGTTTCTTCCTACCGCAAAGACAGGAGGTATTTGAGACCAAACCAGGGGAAGCAGTATGAGATCTTTATTACATTCCAGGCTGGCGCTGAAAACAAACAAGACCCAGCCCTTTATGACCTCAGAGGAGAAAAGGATTTGGACTTTAAAGTTGTGGCATTGAGGTGCTGGCTCCGCTACTCTTGGTACAAACCTTAAATTACTTAATTTCACAAAGTCTTTATTTTCTCATCTGTAAAATGGGGCAATTCATTCTTGCTTTCCTACCACCAAGATCGCTGACAGAATCAAGTGATGTATCTTATACATACAAGTGCTTTGTAAACTATGAAGGATCAAAGAAACAGAAAACATTACTTGAAAAAAAGACAAATGAAATGTTTTCAACTAAACCTATTATGATTTTCTTTAGATGATGGAATATATTATCTTTTATTTTCCTAATTATTTTTCTAATTGCTATTAAGAGGCTGTCTCAGCAGAAGAGGGCTATTCTGTCTACCCTCTAACTTTCTGATAGTTAGACAGAGGAAACTACTCTGTGTCCAGAAAGTTTTGGTCAAAAGGGTTATGAAAACACAAAATGACTGAACACATATTCTATTAGGCCTTTGACATGCAGCATAAGGAAGTTATACCAGTAA
This sequence comes from Mesoplodon densirostris, assembly GCF_025265405.1. Classification (NCBI taxonomy): domain Eukaryota; kingdom Metazoa; phylum Chordata; class Mammalia; order Artiodactyla; family Ziphiidae; genus Mesoplodon; species Mesoplodon densirostris. The sequence goes on along the minus strand of NC_082668.1, from coordinate 36,475,540 downwards.
TTCAGTACTTCCAGCCGCTGGATGTCTCTGGATTAGTGAGAGTAACATCCTCCTGACAAGCAGATGCTCAACATGTATAACGGCCCTCAAATCAATAGAATTTTATTTCTTGCTCATGTGAAGACTGAAACAGGTGTCCCTAGGTGAGGGCTGTTCTCCAAGCAGTGTTTGAAGCACCAGGCTCCTTCCATCTTCTGGCTCCACCATCTTCATTCAACACAGCGTTCCCAAGGTTGATATGTTTGTGTTGAGCCAAAGCAGAAAGGGAAGAAAAGCGTGAGAAAACTCACGGGCTCCTTCGCCTTCAACCTGGAAGTGATGTATCACTCTGTTTACACTTCACTGGCAAGAACAAGTCCTGCAGTCTCACCTGGTTGGAACAGGAGCTAGGAATTATAGTCCCTGGGTGCACAGACACAACTTTGTGATATGGAAGGGAGCGTTAATTAGGGTTGACAATCTGTTTGCAATCTCTGCCACCCTATCACTTACACAACAAGCCTAAAGAATGTCAAGAATCTCAGAACTAGAGGGCACCCTGGAAGCTATCTCCCTCAGCATTTCTCAAACTTTTTTGACGGTGACATACAGAATAAAATAAATTTTACATCATAACCCAGTACACCACACGTGTGTGTGTATCTGAAACAAAAGTTACATAAAATAATACTTTTTCCTCCTATGCATGATGCAGATACTTTCTACTCTTTGATTTTAATGGTTTTTTATCACTACTTTTGACACATAACTTGATTTCTCAGCCTAATAGTGGATTGTGACCCACTAGATCTAGCTCATGACTTTAGAAATGACACACATGAAGCTCTGAGGAATTAAGTGATATAGTGGAGGTTGTAGGTAGTTGGCAGCCACTTTGTGCTCACACTTGTGAGCATTAGTCATTAGCCCAGGGATTATTTTTTTAAAACAGTATACATTTACTGGTTTAAATTTTAGATACAAGGGTCTTTGCTGGAAAATTTGAATGTATTTGAAGTAGACAAGTGCTTACCTGCAAGTTATTATTGAATAATATATTATTCTCTAAATCTACATATTTTTAAAATTTGAAGATGACTGCCTATAGAAATATCAGCTGTAGTTTATAAATTTTAGGTATTTTGAATCTTGAGTGAGTTGAAAAACAAGGATTCAATTTTGCTTTCTCTTTTATGCATCTGTCTTAATACTGAACTCAATTTTCTCTCAAAAATATTTAAATTCTAAAAACGTCTTGCCTCAGAAATTCTAAGTTTACTTCTGAAACTCCACTCTTAAAAGAAAAAAAATCCTTCTGAGCACACAGGTATGCAAAACTTTAAAATGATATGTGTGCTTCTTTCTTGTTTCACAATGTTATTTTCTAATTATAGGGTCACCTGGAAAGTTGAACTGAAGAGTAACCTTTGGAGACAGAATAGGACTATCCTCATCAGACACACAGCCTCTTGATCTTGAAGGAAGAATGATCATTAAGAAGCAAAAACAATCTCTGAAATGAACACACCCTCTTTAAATTCACTTGTATTTTTATTTTTCTTACATTCTATGCAAGGTTTATGATGTTCTTATGATCTCTTGCCAACTCTTTTGATTAACAAGATTGTGTGGGGGAAAAGTGCTTTTTTGAACACACATCATACATTTTCCTCAAAGAATTGTACTGCACAGGGTAATTAATGTTATAAATAGCGAATGTTTATCATACGAGGAAGCTGCTAGGTGTGGGATCCAGCTGGCTAGGTGAGTGTTTACTCAACTGAGAAATTCACACTGTAGGTACAATAGCATTGTAATGCTACATGGGTGGGATGGAAGGGGGAAATGAAACGACTCTAGGAGAAGAGATTCCCATCACTTTCTCCAAGTTACCAGGAATTGGCTTATGATCCTGGAATTTGACATCATTTTCTGGTAGCATCAGTGTGGTATCAAGTGGACGTGTTCCAATCCTGACTCTTCTCCTTACTATCTAGGTGACTTTGGGCAATTTGTTTAACCTCTCCGAATCCTCCATTAATTGTGCTATAACGTAGCATAGGAGTACAGGAGTACCTACGTTATAGGATTTTATGGAGATTAAATGAGATAATGCATGTAAAGTACTTGGGGAAATGTCTGGTATATGGAAAATGTACAGCGAATACTATTGTTAAATTAAATTTTAGGACCCAAGAAGGAATTTAACAAATAACTGAGAGGCTTTTTTTTTAATCACTCATGAGCAGATCCCTTTAGGTTAGAGAAGCATTATTATTCTTATAAAACTTCATATTTATTTAGAAAGGCCTCTATAGACTGAATTTGGCCCTCTCCAAAATTTAATGGAAAGACCCTTTACTGGCATCATGTGGCAAAATAATACAACAGATTAATAGATATTTAGAGAGGAAAAAGAGGCATCATCAGTGTGATGTAGGAAGCTATAGATCATATTCCAGATTGTCATTCATTGAAAGGAGCCTGCCTGTTCTCTCTTGATCACTTGTCCACCCAGAATCCTTGACAAGGAATTCTTTGGGGATTTTGTAGATTTCAGCATGACATACTTCAACAGATTCACAACCCCTGGTTTGGTGACTTGATGCAGTTAACGGTAAATCTCCTTACATTGTTAACAAATCCAGAGAACTAAAGGACACTAAATAAGTTTCATGTGATCTAGCTTATCTCTCAGGTCATCTTTCAAGGTTGAGAATTAAGACAATTATCTAGATAATCCACAAGTCACCTTGGTCTCCGGGAAGGAAATCAGGGCTTTTCTCAACATGATTTCCCTGTCCTCATCTGGCTGATGAAATCCAGGTTTTTTCCTGACTCCTAAGCTATTTAAATCTTAAAGACGCGGGAATTTCTGAACTTCAAAAATTATTTTCTATTTAAATGCATTACTTATTTTGAGAGAAGATTTCACCTGTATTAAAATGTGATATTTTCTGCCTTGGGGGGAACTTTCTTTTTTACTCTAAGGACAAAATAATAGTAATTCTATATTTGTTGGTAACTTTCAATCCCTGCATTATATAACATTGGATTGCCCCCATGAAAATACTTTATTTCAAAGGCAATTTCACAGGAAATGCCAGCTTAACTCTTTGGCAATTACTACACTACGGCTTTAACGGTTTTGTTCACTGCTGCATCCCAGCACCTAGAACTGTGCCCAGCACATGCTTGGTACAAATAAATATTAGTTGAATATAATAATAATTCATTAAATCAACCTTAGACATATAATTATATCCCAAACCATAGTTTTAAAATAAGTCTTTTATAAGATCATATGGAATCAAAATAGAAATATTGATTATTACTCATTAAAATGAGACAATTAGAATACCTTTATTGAATGTCACGCATTTTTCAAGAGTCAGTAGTATATAATTGAACTGAAAAATCAGCCAAACTCTTTTACAAAAATAAATCTCTGATTCTTAAAGTTCAAAGTAAAAAGCATCAGACACTATAAATTCTTTTGATCAACTGAAACTATTCCTCTGCTCCAGGAACTGCTCCAAAGAACAGAATTTTCTTGTTTGCAATTTTCAGCTGGCAGATGAGAAACGCATGAAGCTTTATCCAAATGGAAAACTCAGTGATTCTTGGTAAAGTAGAGGGAAAGAAAAAAAACCTTTCAGCTCTTAGAATTTGTCACTGGGAAGAATATTAGGTGATGCAACTTATTTCTTTGAGCAGGAACAGGCACAGACCGACTGACTCCTAATTTTCACATTTAACTGAACTCTGATCACAATTATCCTTCCTCGCCATTCTCCGGGTCTCCTACAGTGCATAACTACCCACACCCACACACTCACATCTGGGGATTTTCTAGGGATTTCTTGATGAGATTGCAGGATTCTCTCCCACCTATGACCTCAGCCAGACTTGTTCAGCCTAGGATTCATGGAGAGGTGAGGCAAAGGTAGCTTTTGTGACACTCCTTCTGGGTCAGTTTTCCCCTCACCCCCCTGCCTTCAAGTTACATGGGAAAGCGCATATTGCTGATGATTGCAGAGGCCCTCCTGGGAGGAAAAGCAGTGTTTACACAATTATTACTGAGCTGGATTCCAAACTCTTTATTGTTTTAGTTGCCTGTTTTAAATCACACAGAGATGATTAGGAGGTACTTTGGAAACCAATTGAAAAAGAAAAGTGACATGGACTGTTGCAGTGGTTCCCAGACTCTGGGGTTTCATGGACCAGTAATATGTCAAAAATAAGTTGGGAAACCAAGAAGACAGTGGCCAACTTTTATTGCCCAAGTAAGACATTAAAACAATAATACAGTGTCTTATTATCCACAACCACTAGGTTTTCCTAAAAGGAGCAACACTAATAACAAAAAAGCAGGAAGAATGTAACCTTGGAATAAAGGACTATTCTTCCTAAGAAAGGATGGCTGGTAGCCTTAAACAACAAAGAGAGAGAGAGAGAGAGAGAACACTGTCAGGGGCTCCCATGGTCTCCTCAGCCGCCTCTTATTTGTTCTTTACCAACACCACCCCTTCTGTGCTTGGCTTCTGACCACATCCATCAGCAGCCTTCTTCAGAGGACTGCCCTTGGGCTTCTGGAATTTCTTTGGGTTCATGTACAGAAAACCAGAAGTGCCTGGGCATGCCTGACTGCTGCTTGAGTGTGAAAGCCTAGATCCCTTCCTTAGAGGTGGACAACAGCTGAGGGGTAATTTCCATATGACCAGGCTGAGGCTGGGCTTGCCTCTGAAGTCATGGCCCTGCTTGGCTTCCCTCCCATCCCACCCTGCTTCCTCTGCTCCGTTCCTGCTATCTCCTGGGAGCCATTCCTTCATATTTCACTTGCATGTAAACCCTCAGGGTAGCTTCTGAGGAACTTGACACTTGGGTAAACATTTCTTCCCAGATCAGCGTCAGCATGTTCATGGCCTTTGAGGGAACCTCCAGAGACTAGACTTGGATGAGAGGAACTGGGTTCAAGTCCAAGCTTCACCACCAACCAGATGTTTGCTCTCAGCCAAGTCCCCCAACCCTCAGCTTTTCCAGTTTCCACTCATGCTACATGATGGCTAGAGGGAGGATATGGAATGAGGGTGAAGTTGGGACCAATTCTACAAACGCAAGTAAGGGAAAAATGTTTTTTTTTTAATCTCCTAGAGCTGATTCAGTCTCTCTTATAAGCCCCTGTCCCACTGTATAAGGAGGACGACATGAAATTCCAACCTACTCAACACTGTCTCATCCAATCATTTAAATATTTAGGCTCTTTAGATAAATCAGTCTTTATTAGGCAACTGCTATTCTTTCCGATGTCCTACTCCTGGTCCGGGAGAACAGAAGGAGGGTGTGTTACCTCCGAGTGGCAGGAGAAAGGAGGACCTCAGAGCTGTGCATCAAGGGCTCAGACCTGTCTGCCTGCTGCCTAGTCTCTTAGCCCTTGTCCACTGGCTGCGGGGCACCCGGCTGGCATTGGGTGTTGATCTAGGACTCGGGAGTAGGCAGTGGCTGCCTTGGCTCAATCAGGGGATAACCCACTCTCTGCTGTCTACACACCCCAAGTATCTCCCTGGCATTAAGACATCCTGAAGTTTGGCTGTGACTTCCATTCGATGGCCACCCTGGGTGGCACTCTGTATAGGTCACCATGTCCCTGCTGTGGTGACTCCCTCTGGCAGGTTGCCCAGCCAAACTCTCAGTCCCCAGGTGCTGTGACAGACCATGCAGACGACTCAGGGCTCTGCAACGCCGCACAAAGGCAGAGCAATGCTAACACAGTCTTCCTCTCTGCCCAGCCACACTGTGCCATCACTTTACAGTGAGTACAAGGTACGTGCTGCAAGGGGGTATCCTCCTAGAGTCCCAAATAGGAACGGGGGTAAATATCCCCTTCTTTGGGCTTTCCCCTGAACTTATCCAAAATGCCTACGCTCTGGGATTTCTCTCTGCAAAGGAATGATCAGGACTCATGGTTGATGCTTCTTTTACTTCTGTCTTTCTCCTCCCCCCAACCCCCTAAGGACCAGAAGGATGAGCTATTTTTTTCCTTCTTCCAGTTTAGCAGAGTTTAGCCCTATGTTCCATCAGGGGCCACCATGGGCAGTCACACAGAATGTGGCCTGTGCAAGAATGAGACAACGAGTAGGATTCGAAATCCAGGCTGTCCTCTGCTCACCCAGCAGAAGCCCTGGCACCGGGCTGTGTCTAGAGCAAGAAGGTCCTTTTTTTACTTTTCACAAAAGCACTGTAAGTGCCGTCAGCAGCTCTGGTCAGATCCATCTTTTCTGAAGGCATTACCCATCCCTTCCCTGGAGCTTACCATGGCTGTCCGAGGACACAGTTTACAAGGGAGAAAAATGACATGCACGTTGCTTAATACTTTCAAATATGATCCGCATTCCAGATGCTGAAGCACTTTGCTGTGAATCAACACTGTGCAAAGACTGGGAGATGCAGGGGGATGGACCCCTCAAGAAAGGAAACTGGCATGAGCTTTAGGGAACAATGCAAGAAAGCAAGCAATTAGGCAGCAGCCATGCAGCGTGGGCTTCTGTCCTGGGGGGCTTCAGGATGGACACAGGCCCGTGAGATCAGAAGAGTCCAGGGAAGGCCAACACCCATGACTGGAACACTGGCAGGGGTGACCCTGCTGGTGTCTTAAACACGGCACAATCTGAGTTCTCTTTTCAGAAATCGTTATCAGCCTTGGGCTTTTCTGTCATATATATCTTTATTCAGTCCCTTAAAAAATGGAGACAGGGCTTCCCTGGTGGCGCAGTGGTTGAGAGTCCGCCTGCCGATGCAGGGGACGCGGGTTGGTGCCCCAGTCTGGGAAGATCCCACATGCCACGGAGCGGCTGGGCCCGTGAGCCATGGCCACTGAGCCTGCGCGTCTGGAGCCTGTGCCCCACAACGGGAGAGGCCACAACAGTGAGAGGCCCGCGTACCGCAAAAAAAAAAAAAAAAAAAAGTGGAGACAAACTCAGCTCCCTGAGGCGGCTGCTCTTCATAAACGTACGTAGAACAGGAAGGTTGCTGCGCTTCCGTCATGAGGAAAGCAAACACTTCCACAGATTTCAAGCTTGATTTGTTTTTCCTGGTCAGAAAAAGAAACTCAGACCTGATTATTAAATTAAAACTTTAAGTGGAGAAAACAATGTCAAGCAACTGGGTGTTAAATCCCACCTCCTCAGTGTGACGCAGACCTGCCATTTAGTTTGTCCTTCCCTACACCCGCCCCACCACCATCTCACAAGACATGGGGTGTCTCTAGAAACCTTGTTTGGCCAATGTTCATAGTATGGACATCTGAGCTGTTATGGCCAGGTCTCTTCCTTTTTCATCTCAGGTCTATTCCTTGGGCTGTCAAGGGTCATGCCTTTAGGCACCCCCCTTATACACGTATTCTTGCCCAAAGATAATTTGTGTCAATCAGAGCAATCAGTTGACCAAGAGGTGAGCTCGTAATCTGCATAATGGTCCCCCAAAACCTCACAGACCAAGGAAACGTCAGATCATGTATCTGAACAGGCTGCAAATTTAGGAGAGTCACAGAAATCTATGAATGACTTGTTCTTTAGTGTACTAAGGTCCATATCTACTTTATTTCTATAAATAAATCTATTTATAAATCTATGTAATGTATATAAATATTACAGATTGTTTCTAATGAGGCGAGAGAGAGAAGAGAGAAGAGAGAATAAAGAATGTATTGCTAATAAGGATGATAAAAATGTATATTTATGGCTCTTCTCAGAATATGTTTTTGGGTGCTTTTCCTTTTTCTGTATCTATCAGAATACACTCACTATGGAAAAATAATGCACTACATAAATTCTAGTTATGTTAGCATAAAAGTGAAAAGTAATCACAGGAAATGATTACAGTATAAGTATGCTTATAAATTCAATATTTTTCTTTGTAAAAGATGCAGTGTGTGATTTCTAGTGGAAAAAAAAGAGATGTTTACTTCATGTCTGAATACAGACTTTTTTTTTAGTATAGAAATGGAAAAACTATCCAGGATGCTTAATGTGAGTTAATAAAATTACAGTTAGTCTGAACAACTCTTCCTACTGCTTTGAAGCACTCACCAACATTTAACAGAAATGCCAAGCCTGGTGGGCTATTAAATGAGAATAGTAATATTCATACTTGCCCCTGTCCATCCCACAGGGTTGTCCTGGGAGATAAAATGAGCCGGGCTTCCCTGGTGGTGCAGTGGTTGAGAGTCCGCCTGCCGATGCAGGGGACACGGGTTCGTGCCCCGGTCTGGGAAGATCCCACATGCCATGGAGCAGCTGGGTCCGTGAGCCATGGCCGCTGAGCCTGCGTGTCCGGAGCCTGTGCTCCGCAACGGGAGAGACCACAACAGTGAGAGGCCTGCGTACCGGAAAAAACAAACAAACAAAAAAAGTGATCCAGTAGTATGTACAACAGCGGTCCAACCCTGCACCAGCACAGAGGCTTTTTTTCCATTCTATCACACAGCCTCTGGTTGTCAATGCCTGACACAATCTGTATATAGGAGGAGGGGTCCAAGTGTCTTGGATCATTGAAAAGGATGAGCAAACACACAAGAGAGTTTGGATGGAGCTTGGCAAAGTCTCAGAGATGTGCCAGCTTTCTTCTGATGGGCAATCCAGGGCTACTGTGAAGGCAACTATGGATAAAAGAAACATACCTCACACCTCAATGTTCAGAGCAGGATTATTTAAAATAGCCAAGATATAGAAGCAACCTAAGTGTCCATCAAAAGATGAATGGATAAAGAGGATGTGGGGACACACACACACACACACACACACACACACACACACACACATATACAGTGGACTATTACTCAGCCATAAAAAAGAATGAAATTCTGCCATTTGCAGCAACATGTACCATAGAGGGTTATTGTACTTAGTGAAATAAGTCAGACAGAGAAACACAAATACTCTATGTTATTATTTACATGTGAAATCTAAAAAGTAAAACAAATGAGTGAATATAACAAAACAGAAACAACTCACAAATATAGAGAACAAACTAGTGGTTACCAGTGGGGAGAGGGAAGGGGGAGGGGTAAGATAGTGGTAGGGGATTAGCAGATACAAACTACTATGTATAAGATAGATAAGCAACAAGGATATATTATATAACAGGGAAATGTAGCCATTATTTTGTAATAACTTTAAATGGAGTATAATCTATCAAAATATTGAATCACTATGTTGTACACCTGAAACTAATATAACATTGTAAGTCAACTATACTTCAATTAAAGAAGAAAAAGATAAAAAGAAACATACCCAGGATCTTGAAGCGACAGCTAATATGGCTCTTATCCCTGGCTAACGTGAAGTGCTACCTCTAAGTGTGACAATGAGAGAAAATAAGGATGAGCATTTTAAGATTTCATCTTGAAAAAGACTTACATTTTTGTCCTCTCAACTTCTTCTTCTCCCCTACTTTACAAATAGTCTTCTTTATTGGCCAGCCCAGGTTCCAGGTTCTAAGAGTCAGAATGGGGTAAATGAACAGGAGAAAAATAAGACCAGAAATGTACGAGGAAGTGGGGAGGAGACCAGGGCCATGGGGGCTGAGACACAGACAGAGAAGAGAGCTGGTGAGAAGGTGAAGAGTAAGTTAAAAGAATGAGAATCTCCTCATTTCTTGGTGTTTGAGAAAACTGGAGAGGAAGAAAGACCCTCAGGAAGGTTTCTAAAGGTTGTGAACTAGATCATAAAGTAAAACCATTCAATAACTGGATGATAAAAGTTCTTTGAAAAACACAAAGAGGTGAATGGCTCTTTAATTACCTTTGGATGCTAGGCTGTGGGGTTTTTTGGATAATACACTAAGTAACATTGGGCCACGGGATGCTGTAGTTTTTCTTAAATCACTCTAGCCATAGTATTTTATTTTTTTAATTTATTTTTGCCAGCATTGGGTCTTCGTTGCTGTGTGCAGGCTTTCTCTCATTACGGCGAGGGGGGGCCGCTCTTCACTGTGGTGCGTGGGCTTATCATTGTGGTGGCTTCTCTTTTTGTGGAGCACAGGCTCTAGGCACGCGGGCTTCAGTAGTTGTGGCACCCAGGGCTTAGTTCCTACGCGGCATGTGGGATCTTCCTGGACCAGGGCTCGAACCCGTGTCCCCTGCATTGGCAGGTGGATTCTCAGCCACTGTGCCACCAGGGACGCCCCATAGCATCTTTTGATGGCATATATATTGTCTGAATGATAACATATCACTGACAAAACTCAAATGAGAAATCTAGTGAGATTTTAGTAATGAGACCTACCTCATGGGCCTCAAAAATTCTCGAAATGACAACTAGAAACTCTTTCAGATCTCCACAAAGATACAGAAAGCAAAAGATTCTGTTTTACATGAAAGTGAGTGTTTCTCAGGATGCAATATGGTTTAGTAGAAATAAACATGTGAGTCATGTGTCTTATCATCTATTTCCAGTTACAGCCACAGATTTTTTTTGCTTTGGCGAAGTCATCCTCTCTGACTCTTTATAATACTCCCAAGGATGTAGTAAGAGAACAAATCAGATTATCATTTGTGTCTGTACCATTTGTATCATACTGAACATTTCAACAAAATGAGCAATACTATCACAAGGCTGGTACGTTAGCCAGGGTTCTAGGCACCCCATGGCCCAGTCAAGATGACACATAAAATTAACCACAGCTGGGTTTATAAAATTTTAAATAAAATGATATTTTTATTCAAAAGAGTGTAGTATGAGATGTGTCTCTGCCTGTTTGCCTGACCACCATCCAGGAATTCATCTTCTGGGGCAAGGGCATGCCCAACATTGAGGGATTCCCCTCACAGCTGTTCTCCTTCTTTCAGCATCTCTTCTGAAGGGCCCACCTTCCCACCAGTTGAAGTGAATGGATGGCAAATGCAGAATCAGCAGCAGGCTGAGAGCAGGGTGGGTAGGGGGCATGGTAAGAGCCTCTAGGGGCTCAGTAGGCTGCCCGAAGAGGCTTCTACCTGGGTGCCTCACTAGAGCACGTCCACAGAGACCACTTCTTCCTGCATGAAACGTCCCAGACCTCACACCTCCACACCAGAGGTTCAAGAGCTGGACAACCTTTGTTGGACACAAGGTTAAGGGAACAATGAGGTTGTTCAAAGACAAAGCAAAAGGGAGCTTATGGCTGGGCTCACGGGTCAGCCCTAGAGAGCCGATTTCTCTGCTTCGCTTGGTCCTTCACAGCTCATTTCATTTTGTTTTGCAGTCAGAAATACATTGCAGTCTAAAGCCATATCCGAGCCGCACCCTCCCTCTTACATCAGGGTGCACTAACTCTTCCCAGGGCTTAATCAGGCAATGGTGTGCCTTGCATCCAGATGAGGAATCCTTCCTGAATATGATTCTGGAGTAATAGCTTCTTTATAATAATGACTTACAAGTAACTCATTACCTTCTCACCAGCCAAAAATATGCACTTCTCTGGGGCATATCTACAGGACAGTAAGTAAATATGGAAGGAAAAAATTGACTGCTTAACATGGAAACGTGTATTAATTTCTCTTCATGCAAACCATTTAGACAAACTGATAGTTCTACCCTGATTCCCCAATAGGTAAGAGTTCTTAGTTGGTTAATTCTCATAACAAACAAGACTCTGGCATACTAACTTGTTGCTCAGTCCTCCAGCTGGAACTAATTTCTTTTCTTTTTCCATAGCATTCGTCTACACATCTCTTCTGGGTTACGGGCCTTGTGGGATAATTACTGAAGGTAAACTCTTCAATCTCATCTCATCTTTATGGCTTGCACAGTGCTCAGCACCCTACTTTGCTTCTGGTAAGTTCTTTATAAATATAAACAATATAATGAGAATGTGTATTTGCCATGCAAAAGCCAACTAACATTTACTAAGCAGCTACTAAGTAACCAGCACTGTGCTATCCCTCTGAAAGGACATGATCTCCAACAAGGAGGGATTTATTTAAACGTTAGAGAAATGAGAGTTACTTATACCTCGGGCAACCAGATATTTTGCATAGAGGCCATTAGTGAGCTACCTTCAGCTTCTGTTAGTATCTTCTCCAGCTTAGTGCAAAGACAAATACTAGAAATTGTTCAAAATAAGGGATACAATATTATGTAATACATGGTTTTTATAAATATCACTGCAGTGTATTGAGAAATATTGATTTATGTATAGGCAAGTAAGATAGTAAATATAACTTAACTAGCAAAATACTTGTGTTTTAGTCAAAACCATATCTATTAAGTATGAGGGCTTTAAGCTGATTTTAAAGTTCATTTGTAAAAAAACAAGCAAGAATAGCAGGGGAAAATCTTTTAAAAAGGATCAATTGTAGGGGAGCTGTAGCTGAATCAGTTATTAAAGTATGTTACCAAGCCTGTATAATTAAAATTGCGTGGTATTGGCACATGAAAAGAGGGAAAGGCCCATGGAAAGGGAAAGAAAATGCAGAAATCGTCTCAATTGCATATGAGATTATAATGTATGATAAACTTGACATCTTAAATCAGTGAGGGGAAAATGTATGTTTTAGTCAATGGTTAGGAATAATTGGAGAATTACAAGGAATAATGTAAAATTGGATCCATTCCTCATGCCAAACACCAGGATAAATTTCAGATGGATAGGAGACTTAAATGTAAAAAAGTAAAGAGAGTTCCCTGACAGTCCAGTGGTTAGGACTCGGCACTTTCACTGCCATGGCTCGGGTTCAGTCCCTAGTCGGGGAACTAAGATCCCTGCAAGCCGTGCCACACAGCCAAAATAAATAAATTTTTTTAAATGGTAAAAATTTTTTTACAAAGTAAAGCCATATAATAACTAGAAAAAAACAACATGAGTGAATTTAAAATCTGAGAATGGGGAAAACTTTCTCAACTAGAACTCAAATACCCAGAGCAGTAGGGGAAGATTGATGTATTTGACTATATAAAACAAAAATAACTTTTAAATGGCAAAAATACACTATAAGCAAAGTATGAAGACAAATGACAAAGTTGGAAAAAAATTTAATATCACAAAGGGTTAATATCCCTACTACATTTGATGACATAAAGGAATCATTGTCAAATCTCTAGGTGGTTATGTTTTTGAAAAATAGTCTTTATTGTTTAGAGATACTTATTCAAATATCTATGGATAAATTATAGGCTGTCTTGGATTTGCTTCAGAATAATCAAGAGGAAAGAGGAGAGGATAGGTGAAATTAGCCTGGCCATGAGTTGAAAATTGTTGAAGTTGGATGAAAAAGTACACAAAGGCTTATTCTACCATGATCTCTCCTTTTGTAGACATTTCAAATTTTCCATACTTAAAAGATAAGATATTTTCCAAAAAATATTTATCTAAAGCACACAGTTAGCTTCAAAAAACTCTTATCAGAGTCATGCTCTATTACATGTGTGTAAACATGTATAGAGTAAAAGAACAGGGTCTCACACATTTGGCCTAATAAATCCTTGTCTATGGTATTTTTAAAACAAAGGTCATCACTTCCAACACTATGGCTAACTAGATGCTCTGAGGGACTCTCTTGCTGCTAAATCCTCTTGAAGGTACACTGAGACATGACTGGCTTCACAAGAGACAGGGGATATGTTCAGAGATCTTTCCCCCCCCAAATCACCTGAGAGTAGAAGTAGCAGGAGCTGGAGCAGCTGGAAGGGACAGGGTTACCGAGGCTGGTTGGACAATAGCATGGCCCACTGTGGCAAGAGTAAAAGGAACTTGAGACTCCTTGGGCTAGCCAAGACCCCCAGGGAGGCTGAAGTGGTCCCCTGCACAGAGCCCGAGGCCACCAGCAGAAGCGAACCGTATCTGAGGAAACACAGCCAGGCCCATTTGTTTATATATTGCCTGTGGCTACTTTTTGCTACAAGAGCAACTTTCAATAGTTACAACAGAGAACATTAAGCCCACAAAACCTTAAATATTTGTCATCTGGCCCTTCAAGAGAAAGTTTCCCAAGCTGCTTTAGATCCTTAAAAGTGACATCAATCTCTACTACCACCCCCAGAGAAGCAGTTTCAGAGGCCTCCACTTTGCCTTCCCCACAGGCAAAAGATCCAATATGGGAAGTATTGTAATTGCCATGCATAGGAATTCTAACTATACATTCCAAGACCAAAGAAATGACTATGGACCAGGTGAGTCCATGAACCCAGGGGACCTGCTGTAAGTCGATTTTGGCTAGGGCTTCATTCATTACCTGGCCTTACTGTTCTCCATGGTAATAGGCCATGATGACACCTATCCAATAGTCCTAGGAATATTTGGGTACTGCCCTTTCCCAAATATACAGTTACCAGAGTCAATGGCCATTGGTCCCTGTGGGGAAGCTCTGGGCTAGTCATTACCATGTATATTCGCCATGGCATACTTAGTTCTTCCTCCCGGGGACCTGGTCTTCACTTCACTTTCTAGGTTCTAAGTTTGAAAACTGGTGCACATACAGAAATTAAGCAAAAGATGACTTTTTACTGGGGCTACTACCCTTAGTCTTTTGTTCCTTTATCTTTGTTTTTTTTTTCTGACAGTAAAACTGAGTAGTAAACTTGTCAGCTGCCCATCTATTTCGTGTCTAAGAATGCCATGTTCTATTACCCTTCTCTGTAAGTCTTTGTAGGGTAGTCTCCTTTGGCTGTCCCTCCAATCTAGCCAGTCATTACAATAATTGTGTCCACCTGGCTTCTTTTATGAGAGTGCTTTGTCAGCTACCAGGGAAGCCCTCTGTTTTCATACCAAGCTTTTCAAATTACTTGTTCATCACTTACAGCGTTTCATCATTTTTTTCTAGGGCATCAACAGTAGCAATAGCCATCCAATCTCATTGCCTTTAAAGTTACCATTTCCCCACATACTTCTCAGCTGCCTGTTATGTCACACCAGCTAATGTTCTACACCCCACCAGTACACCATCCCAATTCACCTCTGGTGAGAATGTTAACCATGGCTCACCACCTTGGGCCAGGTACTGTATTTACTCCTCCTACCTCAGTTTTGGGGACCTCATTGCCAGTAAGTAGGTTATGATCCAGCTTCAAAACCTCATCTTATCACCCATTTTCTCCAACCACTCCTGGTACCACAGCTGTCTCAGATTGGGTTACCTTTGCAGGAGAAATGGGGGCTATATAGGAAAGGAACAAACATATATGGAAATTATAGCTAGTGTTCCTGTTCTTGGGTGTGTGGCAGATTTCTGCTGTTCAATGTATTATCTGGTAATTTACATATATTTACATACAACCTTTTGGGTATATCTAACAACATTTTTTAATGGTAAGAAGGCAAAAAATACATTGTTTATTAATTGTTTATATTGCATAACATGTCACGCTCCCATAATTAGAAAATTATGAAAAAACATTACTGTATTTAAAATTTTTCTTTTAGGCTTCCAAACACTTTATTTATTTTTTTTTTTAATTTTAATTTTTTTTTATTAGTTTCTGCTTTATAACAAAGTGAATCAGTCATACATATACATCTGTTGCCACATCCCTTCCCTCATGCATCTCCCTCCCTCCCACCCTCCCCATCCCACCCCTCCAGGCGGTCACAAAGCACCGAGCTGATCTCCCTGTGCTCTGCGGCTGCTTCCCGCTATCTATCTACCTTACGTTTGGTAGTGTATATATGTCCATGCCTCTCTTTCGCTTTGTCACAGCTTACCCTTCCCCCTCCCCATATCCTCAAGTCCATTCTCAAGTAGGTCTGTGTCTTTATTCCCGTTTTACCCCTGGGTTCTTCATGACATTTTTTTTTTTAATTCCGTATATATGTGTTAGCATACAGTATTTGTCTTTCTCTTTCTGACTTACTTCACTTTGTATGACAGACTCTAGGTCTATCCACCTCATTACAAATAGCTCAGTTTTGTTTCTTTTTATGGCTGAGTAATATTCCATTGTATATATGTGCCACATCTTCTTTATCCATTCATCCGATGATGGACACTTAGGTTGTTTCCAGCTCCGGGCTATTGTGAATAGAGCTGCAATGAACATTTTGGTACATGTCTCTTTTTGAATTATGGTTTTCTCAGGGTATATGCCTAGTAGTGGGATTGCTGGGTCATATGGTAGTTCTATTTTTAGTTTTTTAAGGAACCTCCATACTGTTCTCCATAGTGGCTGTACCAATTCACATTCCCACCAGCAGTGCAAGAGTGTTCCCTTTTCTCCACACCCTCTCCAGCATTTATTGTTTCTAGATCTCTTGATGATGGCCATTCTGACTGGTGTGAGATGATATCTCATTGTAGTTTTGATTTGCATTTCTCTAATGATTAATGATGTTGAGCATTCTTTCATGTGTTTGTTGGCAGTCTGTATATCTTCTTTGGAGAAATGCCTATTTAAGTCTTCTGCCCATTTTTGGATTGGGTTGTTTGTTTTTTTGCTATTGAGCTGCATGAGCTGCTTATAAATTTTGGAGATTAATCCTTTGTCAGTTGCTTCATTTGCAAATATTTTCTCCCATTCTAAGGGTTGTCTTTTGGTCTTGTTTATGGTTTCCTTTGCTGTGCAAAAGCTTTTAAGTTTCATTAGGTCGATTTGTTTATCTTTGTCTTTATTTCCATTTCTCTAGGAGGTGGGTCCAAAAGGATCTTGCTGTGATTTATGTCATAGAGTGTTCTACCTATGTTTTCCTCTAAGAGTTTGATAGTTTCTGGCCTTACATTTAAGTCTTTAATCCATTTTGAGCTTATTTTTGTGTATGGTGTTAGGGAGTGATCTAATCTCATACTTTTACATGTCCCTGTCCAGTTTTCCCAGCACCACTTATTGAAGAGGCTGTCCTTTCTCCACTGTACATTCCTGCCTCCTTTATCAAAGATAAGTTGGCCATATGTGCGTGGGTTTATCTCTGGGCTTTCTATCCTGATCCATTAATCTATCTTTCTGTTTTTATGCCAGTACCACACTGTCTTAATTACTGTAGCTTTGTAGTATAGTCCGAAGTCAGGGAGCCTGATTGCTCCAGCTCCGTTTTTCGTTCTCAAGATTGCTTTGGCTATTCGGGGTCTTTTGTTTTTCCAAACGAATTTTGAAATTTTTTGTTCTAGTTCTGTGAAAAATGCCAGTGGTAGTTTGATAGGGATTGCATTGAATCTGTAGATTGCTTTGGGTAGTAGTGTCATTTTCACAATATTGATTCTTCCAATCCAGGAGCATGGTATATCTCTCCATCTATTTGTATCATCTTTAATTTCTTTCATCAGTGTCTTATAATTTTCTGCATACAGGTCTTTTGTCTCCTTAGGTAGGTTTATTCCTAGATATTTTATTCTTTTTGTTGCAATGGTAAATGGGAGTGTTTTCTTGATTTCATTTTCAGATTTTTCATCATTAGTGTACAGGAATGCCAGAGATTTCTGTACATTAATTTTGTATCCTGCTACTTTACCAAATTCATTGATTAGCTCTAGTAGTTTTTCGGTAGCATCTTTAGGATTCTCTATGTATAGTATCATGTCATCTGCAAACAGTGACAGCTTTACTTCTTCTTTTCCAATTTGGATTCCTTTTATTTCCTTTTCTTCTCTGATTGCTGTGGCTAAAACTTCCAAAACTAGGTTGAATAAGAGTGGTGAGAGTGGGCAGCCTTGTCTTGTTCCTGATCTTAGTGGAAATGGTTTCAGTTTTTCACCATTGAGGACAATGTTGGCTGTGGGTTGGTCATATATGGCCTTTATTATGTTGAGGAAAGTTCCCTCTATGCCTACTTTCTGTAGGGTTTTTATCATAAATGGGTGTTGAATTTTGTCAAAAGCTTTCTCTGCATCGATTGAGATGATCATATGGTTTTTCTCCTTCAACTTGTTAATATGGTGTATCACATTGATGGATTTGCGTATATTGAAGAATCCTTGCATTCCTGGAATAAACCCCACTTGATCATGGTGTATGATCCTTTTAATGTGCTGTTGGATTCTGTTTGCTAGTATTTTGTTGAGGATTTTTGCATCTATGTTCATCAGTGATATTGGCCTGTAGTTTTCTTTCTTTGTGACATCCTTGCTTGGTTTTGGTATCAAGGTGATGGTGGCCTCGTAGAATGAGTTTGGGAGTGTTCCTTCCTCTGAAATTGTTTGGAAGAGTTTGAGAAGGATGGGTGTTAGCTCTTTTGAGAAGGATGGGTGTTAGCTCTTCTCTAAATGTTTGATAGAATTCGCCTGTGAAGCCATCTGGCCCTGGGCTTTTGTTTGATGGAAGATTTTTAATCACAGTTTCAATTTCAGTGCTTGTGATTGGTCTATTCATAGTTTCTGTTTCTTCCTGAGTCAGTCTTGGCAGGTTGTGCATTTCTAAGAATTTGTCCATTTCTTCCAGGTTGTCCATTTTATTGGCATAGAGTTGCTTATAGTAATCTCTCATGATCTTTTGTATTTCTACAGTGTCAGTTGTTACTTCTCCTTTTTCATTTCTAATTCTATTGATTTGAGTCTTCTCCCTTCTTTTCTTGATGAGTCTGGCTAATGGTTTGTCAATTTTGTTTATCTTCTCAAAGAACCAGCTTTTAGTTTGGTTGATCTTTGCTATCGTTTCCTTCATTTCTTTTTCATTTATTTCTGATCTGATCTTTATGATTTCTTTCCTTCTGCTAACTTTGGGGGTTTTTTGTTCTTTCTCTAATTGCTTTAGGTGCAGGGTCAGGTTGTTTACTCGAAATGTTTCCTGTTTCTTAAGGTGGGATTGTATTGCTATAAACTTCCCCCTTAGAACTGCTTTTGCTGCATCCCATAGGTTTTGGGTCGTCGTGTCTCCATTGTCATTTGTTTCTAGGTATTTTTAAATTTCCTCTTTGATTTCTTCAGTGATCACTTCGTTATTGAGTAGTGTATTGTTTAGCCTCCATGTGTTTGTATTTTTTACAGATCTTTTCCTGTAATTGATGTCTAGTCTCATAGCATTGTGGTCGGAAAAGATACTTGATACAATTTCAATTTTCTTAAATTTACCAAGGCTTGATTTGTGACCCAAGATATGATCTATCCTGGAGAATGTTCCATGAGCACTTGAGAAAAATGTGTATTCTGTTGTTTTTGGATGGAATGTCCTATAAATATCAACTAAGTCCATCTTGTTTAATGTATCATTTAAAGCTTGTGTTTCCTTCTTTATTTTCATTTTGGATGATCTGTCCATTGGTGAAAGTGGGGTGTTAAAGTCCCCTACTATGACTGTGTTACTGTCGATTTCCCCTTTTATGGCTGTTAGTATTTGCCTTATGTATTGAGGTGCTCCTATGTTGGGTGCATAAATATTTACAATTGTTATATCTTCTTCTTGGATCGATCCCTTTATCGTTATGTAGAGTCCTTCTTTGTCTCTTCTAATAGTCTTTATTTTAAAGTCTATTTTGTCTGATATAAGAATTGCTACTCCAGCTTTCTTTTGATTTCCATTTGCATGGAATATCTTTTTCCATCCCCTTACTTTCAATCTGTATGTGTCTCTAGGTCTGAAGTGGGTCTCTTGTAGACAGCATATATATGGGTCTTGTTTTTGTATCCATTCAGCCACTCTGTGTCTTTTGGTGGGAGCATTTAGTCCATTTACATTTAAGGTAATTATTGATATGTATGTTCCTATTCCCATTTCCTTAATTGCTTTGGGTTCGTTATTGTAGGTACATTCCTTCTGTTGTGTTTCTTGCCTAGAGAAGTTCCTTTAGCATTTGTTGTAAAGCTGGTTTGGTGGTGCTGAACTCTCTCAACTTTTGCTTGTCTGTAAACGGTTTAATTTCTCCATCAAATCTGAATGAGATCCTTGCTGGGTAGAGTAATCTTGGTTGCAGGTTTCTCTCCTTCATCACTTTAATTATGTCCTGCCACTCCCTTCTGGCTTGTAGAGTTTTTGCTGAGAGATCAGCTGTTAACCTGATGGGGATTCCCTTGTGTGTTATTTGTTGTTTTTGCCTTGCTGCTTTTAATATGATTTCTTTGTGTTTGATTTTTGACAGTTTGATTAATATGTGTCTTGGCGTATTTCTCCTTGGATTTATTCTGTATGGGACTCTCTGTGCCTCCTGGACTTGATTAACTATTTCCTTTCCCATATTAGGGAAGTTTTCAACTATAATCTCTTCAAATATTTTCTCAGTCCCTTTCTTTTTCTCTTCTTCTTCTGGAACCCCTATAATTCGAATGTTGGTGCGTTTAATGTTGTCCCAGAGGTCTCTGAGACTGTCCTCTGTTCTTTTCATTCTTTTTTCTTTATTTTGCTGTGCAGCAGTTATTTCCACTATTTTATCTTCCACCTCACTTATCCGTTCTTCTGCCTGTTATTCTGCTATTGATCCCATCTATTGTATTTTTCATTTCATTTATTGTGTTTTTAATCAATGCTTGATTCATCTTTAGTTCTTCTAGGTCCTTGTTAACTGTTTCTTGCATTTTGTCTATTCTATTTCCAAGATTATGGATCTTGGATATAGAATCTTGGATCAGCTTTACTATCATTATTCTGAATTCTTTTTCAGGTAGACTGCCTATTACCTCTTCATTTGTTAGGTCTGGTGGGTTTTTATCTTGCTCCTTCACCTGCTGTGTGTTTTTTTTTTTTTTTTTTTTTTTTCTTTTTGCGGTATGCGGGCCTCTCACTGTTGTGGCCTCTCCCGTTGCGGAGCACAGGCTCCGGACGTGCAGGCCCAGCGGCCATGGCTCACGGGCCCAGCCGCTCCGCGGCATATGGGATCCTCCCAGACCGGGGCACGAACCCGTATCCCCTGCATCGGCAGGCGGACTCTTAACCACTGCGCCACCAGGGAGGCCCCCTGCTGTGTGTTTTTCTGTCTTCTCATTTTGCTTATGTTACTGTGTTTGGGGGTCTCCTTTTTGCAGGCTGCAGGCTCATAGTTCCCGTTGTTTTTGGTGTCTGTCCCCAGTGGCTAAGTTTGTTTCAGTAGGTTGTGTAGGCTTCCTGGTGGGGGGGACTAATGCCTGTTTTCTGGTGGTTGAGGCTCGATCTTGTCTTTCTGGTGGACAGGTCCACGTCTGGTGGTGTGTTTTGGGGTGTCTATGGCCTTATTATGTTTTTAGGTAGCCTCTCTGCTAATGGGTGGGGTTGTGTTTCTGCCTTGCTAGTTGCTTGGCATAGGGTGACCAGCACTGTAGCTTGCTGGTCGTTGACTGAAGCTGGGTGCTGGTGTTGAGATGGAGATCTCTGGGAGATTTTCGCTGCTTGATATTATGTGGAGCTGGGAGGTCTCTTGTGAACCCGTGTCCTGAAGTTGGCTCTCCCACTTCAGAGGCATAGCATTGACTCCTGGCTGCAGCACCAAGAGCCTTTCATCCACCCGGCTCAGAATAACAGGGAGAAAAAGTAGAAAGAAAGAATTAGTAGAAGAAAGAAAGAGAGAGGGAAAGAAAGGAAGAAGGGAAGAAAGGAAGGAAGGACGGAAGAAAGAAAGAAAGGAGGGAGGGAGGGAGGAAGGATGGAAAGAAAGAAGGAAAGAAAGGAGGGAGGGAGGGAGGAATGAAAGCAAAAGGAAGAGTGAATGGAAGAAGGGAGGGAGGGAGGGAGGAAGGAAAGAAAGAAAGAAAGACAGGAGGGAGGGAGGAAGGAAAGAAAAAGAAAGTGGAAAGAAGAAGGGTGGGAGGGAGGGAGGGAGGAAAGAAAAATAAAGAAGGAAAGGAGGAGCGGAGGGAGGGAGCGAAGAAGGGAGGGTAGGAAAAAAAAGAAAGAGCAGGTAAAGTAAAATAGAATAAAGTATGAAATATAGTAGCGTTATTAAAATTAAAAAGTAATTATTGAAAAAAAAAAACGGACCGATAGAACCCTGGGACATATGGTGGAAGCAAAGCTATACAGAGAGAATCTTACACAGAAGGTTACACATACACATTCACAAAAAGAGAGTAGGGGGAAAAATCAAAAATCTTGCTCTCCAAGTCCACCTCCTCAATTTGGGATAATTCGTTGTAAAAAGAGGAAAAGGGCGAGAAGTCTGGAATCTTGCTCTCTAAGTCCACCTCCTTAATTTGGGATAATTCGTTGTAAAAAGAGGAAAAGGGGGGAAAGTCTTAAAACTTGTCCTCAAAGTCCACTTCCTCAATTTGGGATGATTCGCTGTCCATTCATGCACTCCACAGACGCAGGGCACATCAAATGGACCGTGGAGCTTTAATCCGCTGCCTCCGAGGCTGCACAGAGAGATTTCCCTGTCTCTGCTCTCACAGCTCCCGGGTCTCAGCCTTGGACCTGGCCCCGCCTCTGCGCGTAGGTCGCCGGAGGGCGTCCGTTCTTCGCTCAGACAGGACGGGTTTAAAGGAGCCGCTGATTCGGGGGCTCTGGCTCACTCAGGCAGAGGGGAGGGCAGGGCGCGCAGTGTGGGGTGGGCCTGCGGCGGCAGAGGCCGGCGTGACGTTGCACCAGACCGAGGCGCTCCGTACGCTTTCCCGGGAAAGCCGTCCCCAGGTCCCGGGACCCCGGCAGTGGCGGGGTGTACAGGCCCCCCGGAAGGCGGGGCGGACAGTGACCCGCTCTCGCACACAGACCCCGCGGCGGCGGCGGCGGCGGCGGCGGCAGCCCCAGCGTCCCACGCCCGTCTCCGAGGTCCGCGCCTTACCCGCGGCTCGCGCCTGTCTCCGGCGCTTCCCCAAGCAGCCCTCTTAATGCCCTCTCCTCGCGCACCAGGAAACAAAAGGGAAAAAAGTCTCTTGCCTCTTCGGCAGCTCCAGACCCTTTCCCCGGACTCCCTCCGGGTTAGCCGTGGTGCACTAACCCCTTCAGGCTCTCTTCCTGCCGCCAGCCCCAGTCCTCTCCCTGCGCTCCGACTGAAAGCTGATACCCGAGCCTCAGCTGCCAGCCCCGCCCGCCCCGGCGGCCGAGCAGACAAGACTCTTGGGCTGGTGTGTGCCTGAGGGCACCGGTCCTCTGTGCCAGAATCTCTCCGCTTTGCCCTCTGCACCCCTGTTGCTGTGCTCTCCTCCGCTACTCCGAAGCTTTCCCCCTCCGCCACCTGCAGTCTCCGCCCGCGAAGGGGCTTGTAGTGTGTAGAAACCTTCCCCCCAAACACTTTAAAACAGTATATGTGTTATTCTCTTGTTGTTCAAAGTATATATGGTCTGTTGGAATTAACTAAGAATAGTGGTAGTTCATTATCTTTGTCACTTTTTAACGTAATTTTGGTAATTAATTTGAATAGAAAAATGACTCAACTTTTAATAATATAGACCACTTAGCTTTTAACTTATTAATGTTTTAAGTCTCCATTTTGAGGTACAGATAGAGATTGATATATCTCTTTAAGAAGTCATGATCTTAACAGGATTCTGATATAACTCTCAATGTAATAAATATTGGCTAAGTTCTAATAAATTGTGCTGATCTTGCTTCACTAAGTTTCACCTATCTATAAACTTTGTTGCAATATTAATGTAATGATTCTCAATTCTTTCTTAAATATTGAAAAGATTTTTCATGGACCAAAGTAATCAACAAAAATCTTGGATGACTGTCTTGTTTTTTAGGCAAGGGGGTAAATGATTATATCTATATTTTGTAAAAATAACCTTTCTGTTCCATGGATAATAAATGAGAAAGAAAAGTGTAGGGAAGGAAGGAGAGAAGCCACGGAGAACTCTTACCAAAGTCAAAGTGAAAAACAGTTGTGTCTAAATCAGACAGTGACAGTGATAATGGAACCAAGAAACCATTTGGATATATCCTGGGGAAGTACTTAGTGATCAATTTGATATAGAGATAAAGGACAAGGACTAGTCAAAGGTGACTCAAGCTTCTAGTCAGGTGGACTGGGTGGAAATAGTGCCATCAGCACAGTTTGGTAATCAATGATGAATTGATAGGTTTGGCAAGGAAAAGATTAACTCGAGTTTTAGCCATATTGATTGTGAGAACTCTATCAGGCATAGAGGAAGAACCAATAGGAATTATCAAGCAAGGACATTTGCCAAAGGAATGTAAGATTTTTTAACCCTTTAAAAATTTTTTCTCTGCCATTACCTGAGTTATGCCTTTCTTATTTCCCTAGAGGAAACGAGACAGATCTCTTAGACCTGTAGGAAGGAAGAATGGACAGCCATACAGATAGCCTGAGCTAGAAGCAGCCCTAGGCCAATCCTAATACCATGTGCAGGTCCATGGAGGTCTAATATGGGACTGAATTTTTTCCATACTATTTTAGACTTTATTCTTTTTAAAATCATAGTACAAAACACTTTCAGAGTTATGAAAATCCCAAATTTTTATAAGTTTTTATCACATAGGTCATACTAAAAACAAATGATTATGTACTGAAAACCTCACAACCCATAATTTCCAGTTGGGCTGATACAGAAATAATCAACATATAACAACAGGCCTACCAGTTATCAATATACAACTTCACACCAACCAGTCCTTTTATAAATGGGGTGTATAAAGCATTAGCAGCAGGCCTACAATGGGATTTTTTTTTTTTAAGTTGAGCTTAGCTTACCTTTAAATAGATTTGCATTGGGAGAAAGGTAAAACTTTCCCAAGTATAACACTACTTAATTCAACACAAGTCATTAGTAGTGGGAGGTTTCTCTGGAGAGACTTTTTATATTCCAGTAACACATTTTAAAAAAAAAGTTTAATACTAAGCTACTTCTCTGAAATTTTCATGTTCTAGTAAAGTTTTAAATGTGTCTTTGGGTTTAATAAAAATGTCACTGAATGGTGTTGCCTCCTCAGAGCTGTTCTCACCTCTGGGATTAGTTTTTTCGTCATCTACTCTCAGGTGATGGTGTTTCACTTTGATAGCTATCCCTGCAATTTTGTTATGATACCACCAGATGGTGATAAAAATAATATTGTGACCAAAGGTAGGGGCTGCACTCCAAGGATGCAAGATGGGCAGGAAATTAATTGATTAAGAGACACATCCTCTCCACCAGTGATTTTAGCTTTTGTAGTCACCACAACACAAATACATTGTTGTCGGCAAGTCTTAAGTGAATTAATTTTTTCTTCTGGACCTTCAACTTTCCATCCAACCTTTTACCACCCTAAGTACTTCTTCCATCTCCTGGCCCATCTATCAGTACCTGTCTCTGTTCCTTCAACAGCAACCACAATATCTGTCCATTTGTTAGGTACCAGATTTCTCAAATATTATTTCCATTTTTCCACATATCAATCTGTGAGGTAGGTATTGTTGTTACCCCTTCACTGAGGGTAATAATGAGGGGAAACTGAGGATCCAAGAGATTAAATAACTTGCCCAAGGTAGTCCAACTTACTGGAAATTTTATTAAAATTGGAAATATTTTATTGAGGTATAATTAACATATTATATCAGTTTCAGGTATATAACATAATTTGATTTGATATTTGTATATATTGCAAAATGATCACCATAATAAATCTAATTAATATCCATCACCATACGTACTTAGAAAATTTTTTTCTTGTGATGAAAACTTTTAAGATCTATTCTCTCTTGGGCTTCCCTGGTGGCGCAGTGGTTGAGAGTCCACCTGCTGATGCAGGGGACACGGGTTCGTGCCCCAGTCCAGGAAGATCCCACATGCTGCGGAGTGGCTGGGCCCGTGAGTCATGGCCGCTGAGCCTGAGCATCTGGAGCCTGTGCTCTGCAATGGGAGAGGCCACAACAGTGAGAGGCCCACGTACTGCAAAAAAAAAAAAAAAAAAAAAAAAAAAAAAAAAAAAAAAGATCTATTCTCTCAGCAACTTCAAATATGCAGTACAGTGTTATTAACTATAGTCTCCATGCTGTACATTACATTCTCAGGATTTATTTTACTTTATAACTGGAAATTTGTATGTTTTGACCCCCTTTATCCATTTTGCCCACCTCCCCACTCCCTACGTCTAACAACCACCAGCCTGTTCTCAGAATATATCTATGAGCTCAGTGCCTTTTATATTTTTTATTTTGTTTTAGATTCCACATATAAGTGCAATCATACAGTATTTGTCTCTCTCTCTGTCTGACTTATTTCACTTAGCATAATGCCCTCAAGGTCCATCCATGTTGTCACAAATGACAGGATTTCATTCTTTTTACAGCTGAATATATTCCATTGTGTGTACATACCACATTTTCTTTATCCATTCCTCCATCGATGGACATTTAGGTTGTTTCCATGTGTTGGTTATTGGAAATAATGCTTCAATGAACATGGGGGATGGGTGCATATATCTCTTCAAACAAAATTTCAAATTTTGTTTTCTTCAAATAAATATCCAGAAGTGTAATGCTGAGTCATATGATAGTTCTATTTTTTTTTCTTTTCTTTTTTTTTTTTTTTTTTGCAGTACGTGGGCCTCTCACCACCACGGCCCATCCCATTGCGGAGCACAGGCTCCAGACATGCAGGCTCAGCGTCCATGGCTCACGGGCCCAGCCGCTCTGTGGCACGTGGGATCCTCCCGGACCAGGGCATGAACCCATGTCCCCTGCATCAGCAGGCGGACTCCCAACCACCGTGCCACCAGGGAAGCCCTGATAGTTCTATTTTAAATGTTTTGAGAAACCTCTATACTCCAAGACATTGGAAAATTTAAAACCAGGTCTAAATCTAAAAATTCAGCTATTGCAATATGCTGACCTCATATGTTATCTGCTTAGGCTCTTCGAAGGTCTTTAGCTAAAGGGAATCTTTTTGAAAAAAATGAAATTTTTGATATGGAAGAGTTTGGGGGAACTAGAAGTTCTCAGAGGATGTAGGTTCTTTAGCTATTGGACCTATTAAACCCCCAGACAACATGTTTACCTACTTGATTCAATTCAACAAACAGTGATCTGAGGCCTCTATGTGCTAGACACGGTGCTCATTGTTATAGGAGAAACAAAGATAATATGAAACCAAGTTCTATCTCCCAAGAAGCTCATATTTCTCTCCATCTTGGTCTATCAAACATCACTGGATGACATACTATCGTAACAGAAGAATTAGGTTTAATGAAAGTAGCAGCAACTTAAGGTTTATCAGTTTAGCATAGGACTTGTTTGGACCTCTTCCAAGTCTATACATTTAACATAGCATCAAGAACTGCCTTGAATGGCAGAGGAAGAGCATGAGTGAGAAGGAGGAACAGTTGGCAATCTCCTATTTGTTTATTTATTTATTTATTTATTTATTTATTTATTTGTGGCACGCGGGCCTCTCACTGTTGTGGCCTCCACCATTGCGGAGCACAGGCTCCGGACGTGCAAGCTCAGCGGCCATGGCTCACAGGGCCTAGCCGCTCTGCGGCATGTGGGATCTTCCCGGACCGGGGCACAAACCTGTGTCCCCTGCATCGGCAGGCGGACTCTCAACCACTGCGCCACCAGGGAAGCCCTCCTATTTATTTTTAAGACCACTAGAGTTTTATGGATCACTTATCTGTTGTCGTAGACATTTAAAAAATTTATCGTCATCCCTTCCTTGAAGAATCTATCCCTTCCTTACACAGTGAGATCCCAATGGAGTTATTAATCTCAACACAGCCCTGTCTCCATTCCCCATAGGAATAAGTGCATGACTCCTCAGATCATCCAATCATGTCCCTTAAGGCATTGTGATTGGTCCAGAGATGTGCCTGTGCCCCAAGTAGAGCCTATCAGAATCCATTTTTGGGGATTGATACATGGACAGCAGGAGAAGCTATTTTTTCCACTGTGATTTCTAACCACAGACTGTAATTGCCCACCATATGGAAAGAGTGTACGAGTGGCATAAAACCAGGCAAAGGCGAGCAGTGCGAAGACATGGAGAGAGTAACAGGACCCTGATGACATCACTTGAACTCTTGGATATATTCCTTAAACTTTCAGTTATAGGAAACACACACACAGAGACATAAGCCAAACATATTGTAGGTACTCATTTTCTCAGGGTTTTGTTTGTTTAATGTAACTGCAAGTTTAAGAAGCAGTATGAGAAGTTAGGTTGAAAGTATAAGAAGTTAGATTGAGTATCTGTTTCTTGGACCCAAGAGTCCTGACTTTAAAAAGAAAAAAATCTATAATATCCCTAAGCCCTGCAGTTAGTGGTGCTGCAGCCTTAAATCTCTGAGGGTAACGAGATGCAAAAGAGAGGGCCTGGGGCAGATGCCCTGCTCTTCATTTGCTGTGCCCAGAAGAACACCTCTCTTGGGTATAAGTTCACTGTGTTTCCCAGGTCTCTTCCAAAAAGATGTGGAGCAATCCCTGCCACCCTCCTTCAGTATCAAGGATGTTACTGAAAGCAGCATCTTGGAATCCTAAGCAACCAAGGCAGCCTTCACCTCCCCATTAGCAATTTGAGCAGTTTGCCCTCAGGTCTTGGGACTTGACCATTTTTCTTTGCTCTGACTCCCTGCAGATGCTGAGCAATGAATTGAGATCACTGATCTAAGGTTTCTACCTCCACAAAGAGAAATATTTTCTCATTCCTCTCTGTGATGAATAAATAGACTTCCAACTATGAATAATCTGAAAATAGGCATTTTACGGGCCCTCATTGACCATCGTTAAATTGGTAAGTCATTAATCAATTTCAGTTACCTGGCAAGATGGGAGGATGAGGTCTGGAAATCATCGTCATGGCTGATAGGCGGTCTGTGGTGCCCTGGTCTGGAATTCAGCTACTGAAAACGCATGCAAAAAGTAGCTGAGGTTTCAGCCTCACAAGCTCTGATAATTTACTGCTAAAAATAAACATGTGCTCAAGAGACAAATACTATGTCAACACTCCCAGAAAGATTTTTCAGCATCTGCATACAGAAGCTGCCATCCAATACCCAGGGAAGCTGAGGGCACAGCACACAAAGAATGCTTTATCTTTGGGAGGAGCCAACATCTGCTGAGGTTGAAGGAAAGGCAGGACAAAGAGTTGCTTCTCTTGTTCAGGCAGGGAAATGAAACGTGATTCATTGTTCTGTCTTAAGCAGTCGCACGTTTACTGTTCCATAACCGTGCTAAATATTGTAGTTTGCCTTTCATTAGAAACATGTCCATCCTCAGCATTGGTGTCAGGCTGCAAAATACTTCTTGGAAGTAGAGGCATCAACACACCTTGTTCTCACTGAGTGTGCCATGTCCAGCATATTACCTGGCACTTAGTGTGTGCTTAATAATTTGTATTCCCACCCCCCCAGTTTTCCATTAATACTGTCTACTTTATGTAAATACGATTTGTGAAAATCAGAACCTCATAGGCTGCTAAATTAGGACACGAATACTGTAAAATCAAAGGACTCTTTACTGCAGGATGATTTTAAACTGAAAGTTGCCTCTTTTGGGGTGCATTTAAAATGCACAGTTCATATACAACTTTTCAGTGATACTTTGAGGATGTAAGAAACAGGGCACACATTTGTGTGGGCCATTTTGCTTCCATTTGGATTTGTGAAGCAAGGGCTAGAAGGAAGAACTGACCAAAAGAACAGCCGTTTCTTGAAATAGGAAGTTGAAAACTTAAAAAGCTTTTAACTTAAAATTAGCTTTGGGGATTATCTGAGGTCTTCAAATATTCATATGAATTGTATTCTTCATTATCACAGGTCATAGGAGAGAATGTGCAGTGCATAAGAATTTACTGCCCAGCGTTGTGACAGGAAAACCTCTAGAATCATCAATTCATAGATGTATGGGGTTTGAATATGAATTTTTGCCACAGATCACACACTCATCGTGATGGGGAGTTCCTCTGGCTGAGCTGTGTGAGACACAGAGACCCCTGCCAACATGAGGAGGGCTGGGGAGTTGTATGTGGAAGGGAAAGAGCTGTGTGCTACTTGATATCCTGCTTTCTTCACTTGTCTGGTAGTCTGGAAGCCTAAACTTGACCCCCAATGTAGATCAGCCTTCCCAGAAAGAGACTAGCCTCCCAGTTGAGCCCAGTTCCTTGCCAGCCCACCCCTGCCCTAGGCCGTGGCTATTCACATCTGTACTAGACATCATCATAATGAAATCCTCACTCCAGACCTAGACTTGTGTCTCTATGGGTGTCTTTCTAAATTTAGCAGATGGTTTAGTTTCTTTTCTCTTGCTTTGAGTTTGTTTATGATTCTGTGATTTTATACTGTTACACATAACATTATTTAAGGAAGACTGAGGTTTTTCATGGTTTCTGATGACCTGAGGTCTGATTCTTACTTTCAGCAGCTACTGATTAACTAATATTTCTGACTACAAGCTAGTTCCTTCCCATTCTTGCTTCCCGCATCAGAATTAATGAAAAAACATCACCTAATTCTAGTGTTCAGTAAGTCTCTCATGGGGACTAAATGTCAGAAGCTCAGAATTTTAGAAACAATCCTGACTAATTAAATCCATAGGCTTGAACAAGTCCTGGAGTCTAGGACTCTTGAGATGGTTAATTTTATGTATCAACTTGATTGGGCCGCAATGTCCAGATAGGTGGTCAAATGTTACTCTGGATGCTTCTGTGAAAGTGCTTTTGCACTTGTGGACTTTGTACTTGTGGACTTGTGGACTTTGTATAAAGCAGATTGCCCTCTGTAGTGTAGGTGGGCCTCATCCAATCAGTTGAAGGCCTGAACAGAACAAAAAGACTTGCTCCCTGGAGCAAAAAAGAGCTCTGCATCAGACAGACAGCCTTTAGACTTGAAATACAGCATCAGCTCATATCTGGGTCTCCAGTCTGCTGGGACTTGCCAGTCTCTATACTCACGTCCTTAATCTCTCTCGTCCTCTCTCTCTCTCTCTCTCTCTCTTTTTAAGTTTATTGGTTCTGTTTCTCTGGAGAACACTGACTAATACAACCCTCTTTTTTTCCATTTTACATTATGGAAAAAATTGAATCCATTCTACAGACATCATGGCTGCTATGATGAGCTAAAGAAATAATATGTGCAAAAGAGATTTGAAATAAATAAATCACTGAACAAACACAGGATTTTTTTCAGTACACCTTGAACTCAAGAATTTATAGTAACTCAGCAATTTACTTAAAGATGAGCACCAGAAATTTCTTCTGCAAACAGCCCTTACATGAATTTCTAACCTTGGATCAGGTCTCCACCAGTGGGCTCAGACAAGTCTGACCCAAGTATGGCCTCAAGGGCCTCAGAAAAAGTGGTGCTGTTTTAAGGTGAATGTCAAGGTTGTTCTCCCTGTGTCATTAACCCAGTTCTTAGTGAGAGGGTGGTCCTAACTTGTCTCTAACAGGTCCCCACTTGCTTTACCAGGGTACACAGAAGTTTGCCATGTGACCTCTGATTTCATGTACACTTTACTCACTAAGACCAGACTGATGACACAGTGACCTCTTTGTTCATTCATTTTTTAAAAAACCTATTCCTCCAACAAGGCTTTATAGAAAATCCATCATGTGCCACACACTGAGCGTCCAAAGATGATGAAGACAAGATCCCTGTCTAAAACAATGTCGGAGGGAGATGACCTGAGACATTCTCATATTCCTAAAATCGAGAAAATGGAAATGCCTTTATAGCTTCATATATATATATATATTTTTTTGATCAGGGTCACATAGAACCTCCTAATATTTTCACACCACGAGTAAACCACTTTTTCAACTTCAAGCTTAATATCTTTTATAAGGCGGTCATTTTTTTCCTTATGCATGGAAACAATTGCTGTGTTTGTTATATGTTTGCTCCTTTTACCAGAGACATAACATAATCAGCGATGAGCAGAGGACTAGTATAATTAATGGGTCAGCAGTTTCATCCATTTACCTGATAACCAGCCTTGGACCTGAAATCCAATCTCATAATTCAAACAACTGAGCTGATGCCTCAAGTCTACATATTGACATTTTTCTGTCCCATAGTTGACAAAGTATGTGTTAAACGCTTGCATGCCATGAGTAGACCACAAAATACATCTTTGTTCTCCCGCCCAACTTGGCTCTCTGGGTGCTGATGCCTTTCTGTCCTCTGGGATCCCACACCTTGCCTGGTCATTCTTTGTGGTGACCTTTGCCCTCACCCACCACCACTGGTCTCCATTTATAGGTCCCTCTTCCCACCCACCCTGCCTCCGCCCCCAACTGAGAAGCTTTACAGATTTGTCAGATTCTGCCGGCTTGTTCCCTGTCCTAGTCCACACTGTTCCATTCTAATTCAATTTCAAGCCCTGACAAGAAGCTAGGCCAACTGTTTTATTTTTATTATGTTTGAAGTAAGTATTTGACTTTCCAGCCAATTCTTTGTAATTTTCTACTGTATTAAAATCTTCAATATTATTTTTCTTTTCAGCTTAGCGAGCAATCTTTTTATTTCATCCTTTGATGTTAATATTGCACAATACAGAAAAATACCCAATCATAAGTGTTACCTCAATGAATTTTCAGAAAGTGAACATATCTGGTGTGTAGCCAGCACCCAGATTAAAAGAAAAAACATTATCAGCACCCCAGAAGAAGTCCCCCTTGTATCCCATTCCAGTCACTACCTCTCCCTAAAAGTAACCACTATCTTGGCTTGTCTGTTTTTTAAATTGTATATAAACAGACTCAAATAATATTATAATGGCCATGGATATGTGCCACTCAGATCTCCCTTTAGGAGAGAACCTGCATGGAGGAGTGCAGTCAGCCGAATTTACACCAAGACCATGCTTTCCCTAGGCTGAACCCAGCCAATGACTTATCAGGGTGGGAGTACCAGAGCCAAGCTATTTCTGCTCAAAGCAGGACCCTCTCATGGCAAGCTGTGCTCTAGGGAGCCCTATCGGCCTGGCAGTCCTACAGTCTGAGTCTCTTCTTACCAATCCTCCTTCCTTCCCCTCTCCTTTCACAGGGGTCACAGGTGTCATTGTACCATGACAGCTCACCCTGCCTATCTTTCCACCCCCTCTTCCCTTTATTTCACACATTGTATCTCTTGGACTTTGATTCCATGTTGGCATCTGCTTCCTAGAGGACCTGAACTGACACGTTTTTGTGTCTGGCTTCTTTCACTTAACATTATATATGCTGGTTCACCCATGAGCAATCTTTTTTAAAAAACCTAATTATATACCAACAAGGCTACTAAAATTATATATATATATATATATATATATATATATATATATATATATATATATATATATATCATATAACTCGCTGTAGTCTCTTTCTCATCTTTGTGATTGAACCTACTCTCCCAACTGCCAGCCTCCTTGAAACTCAGTCAAATCTCACTGAAGCTCTAACACAGCCTGAAGTGCATCTCTGATAAAACATGTCCCAGAATCAGCTCACAGATTACTAACGACTCATTCATTCATATAACAAATATACATTAATACCTACACTGTGTTAGACACCAGGAGAGGTACTCCTTGGCAGGTCAAATAAATTTCAAGTTCAGTAGCCTGGCAGTTGAGGGCCCTACAGTGTGGTTCCAGCCTTCTTTTCAGGTGTATCTTCACATACCACACACTCATCCTCAAAGACGTTATTTTCCACGTTCCAAGGATTCCTTAAGACTTCTCACATGTACCAGTCTCAACCTCCAGGCAGGTATGGGCAGGACTGGAATCCCTCCCTGTTTGCAGCACCAAAGGGAGAGCCAAGCTTTGACTTCAGCCCTCAGGCAGCACTTGTGATGCTGATAATATTGGAAAAGGGTCTTGGGAAAGAATGGGGAAAGCTCTGGGCTGAGAACAGAGAGAGCAGAGTTCAAGACCCTATTCTTCCTATTATTGCCTTTGTGATTTGAACTAGTCACTTAATCTTTCTGAGCCTCATTTGTATAATAAAAGGATCAAACTAGATTGATCTAAAATCCCTTATGGCCCTAGTGAAGACTCCAACCTAAATGATTAAAGAGAGAAGATGACGAGACAGTACAGGTACATTAGACTGCATAATGAACTACAGCATTTACTGAA
The DNA here is from genome assembly GCF_025265405.1 of Mesoplodon densirostris. Taxonomy (NCBI): domain Eukaryota; kingdom Metazoa; phylum Chordata; class Mammalia; order Artiodactyla; family Ziphiidae; genus Mesoplodon; species Mesoplodon densirostris. The sequence goes on along the minus strand of NC_082668.1, from coordinate 36,441,769 downwards.
TGGTTCAGTTACTTTCATTTTGTCACTTACTTGGGTATAATTTTCTGCACTGCCTTGCCCCAAATACTTGGTAACCCTGATCTCCATCTGGTACCTATTCTGTGGGCATTTCAGGAACTTTCATTTCCTGTATTCAAGTCTGGAATCTTTGAGAGCCCTAATTTCACTTTGGAAGGGAGTAAAACTGGCCCAACATTTCTGAACTTAGAAAAGCTGAACAATCTATGATCCATTTGTGTCATAAACATGTTCACACACAAACACCCATAAATTCCAACTTCATTAATAGGTAACAGCTGTTCTGCGTAGTAATAACTTTGATTTTTTTTGACTTGTAGGTTTATGCAATTGAATCTTTATACCATTTTGTATGAGTCTAACATTTTTAATTGGAAGAAGCAAATATTCATAATTCCAAGACTGCAAGATTAATCATTTTAATAATATTCTTTTGGTTAGAATTTCTGCCAATGATCTAAAAATAGTTAAAGAAGTTCTTTTACTTTTATTTTAAATATGAATTCCTTTTGACTTAATCATCTGTCATCTGAGGCTCCTAGCTTCCCTCTGAATTGAATTCTGTGCATGGATTTGCAATGCCTGAAAATAGTAGTAGTTAAAAATGTGAATATCAACAACATACACACAACTATGCTCAAGTTAAAATGCCTACCATTAATGCATGTGATTATGTAATATTTTAAGCACTTAAAAGATTTTGTCTTCATATAGCTCTAATTTTCCCTTGAGTTTTAATTCCATTTTCCAAGCATATTTACTTGCTCTTTTAAAAATGGCTAGAGAAATCCGATAAATATGCGACCAGAAATTTAATAAGTTTCTTTAAGTTTATTATACAACAGGGAAAGAAAGGAAACAAACATTTATTATGTGTATATATGCTAACTTTTATGCTAGGTACTTTCATACATTTTCTCGCTTTTAATTATAGATAAAAAGCTTATAGTAAAACAAAGGAAAAGTAATGAACTTTGAGGATATAACAGAAGTCTGATGATTCTTCATGAATTCATGAAGATTTTTTAAATGGCTTATTCACTTATTTATTTATAATTGAAGTATAGTTGTACAATATTGTGTTAGTTTCAGGTGTATAACATAATGACTTGACACTTACATATATTACAAAATGATCACCATAAGTCTAGTAACCATTGGTCACCATACAAAGTTATTACAGTATTATCGACTGTATTCCTCATGCTCTATACTACATCCCTGTGACTCATTTTGTAACTGGAAGTTAGTACCTCTTAATCTTTCTCATCTATTTCTCCCCTCTCAAGTTCTCTCTGGCAAACACCAAATTGCTCTCTTTATCTATGAATCTGTTTCTGTTTTGTTTTGTTTGTTCATTTGTTTTGTTTTTTAGATACCACATATAAGGGAAATCATATGGTATTTGTCTTTTTCTGACTCTTTTCACTTAGCATAATACACTCTAGATCCATCCATGTTGTTGCAAATGACAAGATTTCATTCCTTTTTATGACTGAGTAATATTCCATTGTGTGTGTGTATACACACTATATATATATACACACGCACACACACTATATATGTATATATATATATATATACACACACACACTATATATATTATATATATCAGATCTTCTTTATCCATTCATCTGTCAATAGACATGTTGCTTCCATACCTTGGCTATGATAAATAATATTGCAATGAACATAGGAATGCATAAATCTTTTCAAATTAGTGTTTTTGTTTTCTCTGAGTAAATACCCAGAAGTGGAATTGCTAGATTGTATGGTGGTTCTACTTTTAATTTTTTGAGGAATCTCCATACTACTTTCCACAGTGGCTGCACCAATTTACATTCCCACCAACAGTGCACAGGGGTTCCTTTTCTCCACATCCTTGCCAACACTTGTTATTTGTTTTCTTTTTAAAAAATTTTTATTTATTTATTTATTTTTGTCTGTGTTGGGTCTTTGTTGCGGTGTGCAGGCTTCTCATTGTTGTGGCTTCTCTTGTTGTGGAGCACGGGCTCTAGGCACACGGACTTCAGTAGTTGTGGCACATGGGCTCAGTAGTTGTGGCTTGCAGGCTCTAGAGCACAGGCTCAGTAGTTGTGGCGCACGGGCTTAGTTGCTCTGCGGCATGTGGGATCTTCGTGGACCAGGGCTCGAACTCATGTCCCCTGCATTGGCAGGCAGATTCTTAACCACTGTGCCACCAGGGAAGCCCTGTTGTCTTTTTGATAATAGCAATTCTGACAGGTGTGAGGTGATATCTCACTGTGGTTTTGATTTGCATTTCCTTGATGATTAGTGAAGTTGAACATCTTCTCAAGTGTCTGTTAGCTATCTTTATGTCTTCTTTGGAAAAAGTCTATTCAGGTCGTCTACCCACTTTCTAATTGGAATTGTTTGGTTTTTTGATTCTATTGAGTTCTGTGAGTTCCTTACATATTGTAGATATTAACCCTGTATGGGATATATAATTTGCAAATATCTTTTCCCATTCAGTAGGCTACCTTTTCATTTTGTTGGATGGTTTCCTTCCCTTTGCAGAAGGTTTTCAATGCCTACTTAAAGGTCAAGTTGAATGAAGAGTATTTATTTGAACTCCCTAAAAACATTACCTCTAGTGTATAATTAAAATAAAACCTCCTGGGCTACCCTGGATAACTAAAAATGTGTTCAGCATTTTGACTGTATTTCTCCTGTTCTGTCATGTTAATTCAATATTAAAATTACATTTTATTTAGTCCTCCCTTTGTTCAGCTTATTTTCTAGGAAATCTGAGAACAGATTTGCATTAGGTGTGATATGTTCTTCTTTGAGTGTTGCAAAAGTGGATTTCATTTCATTGATATCTAATACACTCCATTGACATAAAGTAAGATATTTTTAGGTTCCTTCCAATTCAAGTTTTGAATTATTATTATTATTTTTTTTTAATTTTTTTTTATTTTTTCGGTATGCGGGCCTCTCACTGTTGTGGCCTCTCCCGTTGCGGAGCACAGGCTCCGGACGCGCAGGCTCCGGACGCGCAGGCTCAGCAGCCATGGCTCACGGGCCCAGCCGCTCCGCGGCATATGGGATCCTCCCAGACCGGGGCACGAACCCGTATCCCCTGCATCGGCAGGCGGACTCTCAACCACTGCGCCACCAGGGAGGCCCTCAAGTTTTGAATTCTTAACGAGTCTGTAGCAAAAATAGCAATTAAAAAAGTAATAGCACTTTGAAAATAAAAACAAAAATAAACAAATGGGACCTAATTAAACTTAAAAGCTTTTGCACAGCAAAGGAAACCGTAAATGAGACGAAAAGACAACCCTCAGAATGAGAGAAAATATTTGCAAATGAAGCAATGGACAAAGTATTAATCTCCATAATATATGAACAGCTCATGGAGCTCCATATCAAAAAAAAAACCCAATTAAAAAATGGGTGGAAGACCTAAATAGACATTTCACCAAAGAAGACATATGGATGGCCAAGAGGCACATGAAAAGATGCTCAACATCACTAATTATTAGAGAAATATAAATCAAAATTACAATGAGGTATCACCTCACACTGGTCAGAATGGCCATTATCAAAAAATCTACAAACAATAAATGCTGGAGAGGGTGTGGAGAAAAGGGAACCCTCTTGCACTTTTGGTGGGAATGTAAATTGATACAGACACTATGGAGAACACTATGGAGGTTCCTTAAAAAACTAAAAACAGAACTACCATACGACTCAGCAATCCCACTACTGGGCATATACCCTGAGAAAACCATAATTCAAAAGGACACATGCACCACAATGTTCACTGAAGCACTATTTACAATAGCCAGGACATGGAAACAACCTAAATGTCCAATGACAGACAAATGGATAAAGAAGATGTGGTACATATATACAATGGAATATTACTCAGCCATAAAAAGGAATGAAATTGGGTCATTTGTAGAGATGTGGATGGACCTAGAGTCTGTCATACAGAGTGAAGTAAGCCAGAAATAGAAAAACAAATATCATATATTAATGCATATATATGGAATCTAGAAAAATGGTACGATGAACCTATTTTCAGGGCAGGAATAGAGACATAGATGTAGAGAATGGACATGTGCACACAGCACGGGGGGAAGGGGAGGATGGGATGAATTGGGAGATTAGGTTTGACATAAATATACTACCATGTGTAAAATAGATAGCTAGTGAGAACCTGTTGTATAGTACAGCGAGCTCAGCTCCGTGCTCTGTGATGACCTAGATGAGTGGGATGGGAGGGTAGGAGGGGGGTCCAAGAGGGAGGAGATATAGGTATACATATAGCTGATTCACTTCATTGTACAGCAGAAACTAACACAACATTGTAAAGCAATTATACTCCAATAAAAAAAAATTGATCATCAGAATTTGAAACTCAATAAAATAAAATAAAATAAAATAATCTGTGTAATTGATGTTTCTAAAAAAATAATAAAAAACACAGATAAGCCAAGAGGAGAAAACAAAAATCATCTGCTAACCTCTTGGCAAATATCTTTTTTCTATGATTAGATACATAGAGAATACTTTTGTTTTATTAATAAAATGTTCACTTACTGTAAAAAAAAAAGTAATAGCACTTAAGTAGATCCATTTGTACCTTAAAATTGTACTGAAATTGACCAAGCATGTCACCATAAAATAGAAATTATTAGTGGGGTAAAAGCTCTTTTATCCTGATTGGCAATGAATAGTTACCAAGATAAAAGACTTTTAAAAATCCTTCCTTGTAAGGAAAAAACAAAACAAACCCTACCCCTTCTAGGAGCAATTTGTGGAAGGTATAGTATAAGAAGGTATTCTTTAATTATCCATAAATAGAAAAACATGGATAAAAGATGAATAAATATTTTCAAATATTAAAATTTACAATAGCAATGTCAGTGGCTTTTTTATTGATTGAAAGTTGTCATTATGAGAAATTGATGCATACCATTTAGTTTACTAAAGTGGAAATTTAATAAATGGGATTCAAGTGACTCAAAAGATTTATGTTATTAATAACAGTTATTGACATTTGGGAGGAAAGAACCATCACATTAGTTTCTCATTTGATTTTCGCAAGAGCCCAGTAAGTTCTCTATCATCATCACCATTCCCTTTTTACAGTTGATACTGATGTTAGAGGCAGGCCAAGATAAGAGTGGCTGGTAACTGATTTTAAACTCCCTGTTGGCCCCATTTTCCAAGAGGTTTAATTGGGGGCATCAGATGGACACGATTATTTACTTTTGTTATATCTCACCTACATTCAACTCCTGTTAGCTTAACCAAACTCAAGAAGTTGTGTAGATTATAGGCGAGTGCTTCTCAAACTTTAACCCACATAAAAATCACCTAGAAAGCTTGCTAGAACACAGACTCTCAGGCCCAAACCCCAAAGATTCTGATTCAGTAGGTCTAGGTGAGACCTGAGAACCTACATTTTAACAAGTTCTCAGGTGACGCTCTTGCTGTCAGTCCATGGTCCACTATTTTTTTTTTTTTTGAAGTATAGTTGATTTACAATGTTGTGTTAGTTTCTGGTGTACAGCAAAGTGATTCAGTTTTATATATCTATATATCTATATCTATATATCTATATATATATACTTTTTCATATTCTTTTCCATAGTTCCCTGTGCTATACAGTAGGACCTTGTTGTTTATCTATTTTATATATAGTAGTTTGTATCTACTAATCCCAGACTCCTAATTTATCCCCCCCGACACCCTTTCCCCTTTGGTAACCATAAGTTTGTTTTCTACGTCTGTGAGTCTGTTTCTGTTTCGTAAATAAATTAATTTGTGTCATACTTTAGATTCCACATGTAAGTGATATCATTGTATTTGTCTTTCTCTTTCTGACTTACTTCACTTAGTATGACAATCTCTAGGTCCAACCATGTTGCTGCAAATGGCATTATTTCATTCTTTTTTATGGCTGAATAGTATTCCATTGTATATATATACCACATCTTCTTTATTCATTCATCTACTGTTGGACATTTAGGTTGCTTCCATATCTTGGCTATTGTAAATAGTGCTGCTATGAACATTGTGGTGCATGTATCTTTTTGAATTATAGTTTTCTCCGGATATATGCCCAGAAATGGGATTGCTGGATCATATGGCAACTCTATTCTTAGTTTTTTAAGGAATGGCCATACTGTTTTTCACAGAGGTTGTACCAATTTATGTTCCCACCAACAGTGCAGGAGGGTTCCCTTTTCCCATGGTCCACTCTTTGAGTTATACTGTTATATGTTACTGGTTTTATTTAATGTAGTGCCTAATAAAGGAATAGATTGCTAGAGCCATAAGGAGATATCCAACAGGTCAGCAATAATGGCTTTAATGCTAACAGGGCCAGTTGGTGTGAGTGTGAGCTGCACAACTCTAAAGTGTGCTACTTACACAGGCTACAATCTGTACAACTGTCAACCTCATCCTTAAGTACTAAATTGTGTGTGTTCTAGAAGGAAGAGTGGGAATGGAAGAGGAAGGAAAGAAACAGTATTGTTTTGACCATTGGGTTTTTGCAATCTCCCAGATCCAGGAATATTATCATAACCTGTCCAATCAGGCTGCTTCAGGGTCAGAAAGTTTATCTAAGGAGAAAACCTTGGATCAGCTTTGGAAGCCAGGTACTAGACATTAAATGTTTGTGTCCCCCCACAAACTCGTATGTTGAAACCTAGTTCCCAGTGTGACAGTATTAGGCGGTGGAGCTTTTGGGAGATGCTTAGGTCATGAGGGCGGAGCTCTCATGAACGGGATTTGTGCCCTTATAAGAAGTGACTTGTAAGAGCTCCCTAGTCCCTTCTGCCATGTGAAGACATAGCAAAAAGGCAGCCATCTATGAACCAGATAGCAGGCTCTCATCAGATGTCAAATCTGCTGGCACATTGATCTTAGACTTCTAGCCTCCAGAAACTATAAGAAATAAACTTCTGTTATTTATCAGCCACTCAGTCTATGGTATTTTGTTTAGTGGCCAAAGAATCTGGGGAGTCTTGAAGTTCATGTAGTCCTATTTGGAGTCCAGAGGACAAAAGCCATCAAAAAGATGGAAAGAAGATCATTCAACCCATTTTTTCCCCCAGAGCACCTGGTGACTTCGGTGGCACGGGGACCCTGAAAGCATTGGGAGACAGTATCAAGGCGCCGTCAGCAAGGACACCAGCAGCAGAAGCAGTGAAAACCTGCCTCCTCCAGGTGGCTGGCAAACAAATGCCTCCCTCACCAACCTCACAAAGGCAGGGTCAGAAGAACTGAGCAACCCTGAGATACCACCCAAGGACTCCCAGGAAGGGGCAGGGGGAGCTCAGGGAGATTCCATTGGAGGATGGGGCTGAGAGCTTGGAGCAGTGCAAGTGGGGAATCAAAAGCTTGACAAATATTATTAATAAATGCAATTTATTTCGTGCTCACAGGCTAGTGAGTTCCAAGGACATTCAAAGGAAAGAAATTTAAAAATTACAGTAATCGTAAGAATACAGATCGCAAGCATTCCCTCTTGTGATGGGAGTAACTTTATTATTTTACTATTAGTCACACACCATGAGTAATTCGTTTTTCTAATTGATCTCTGCTGCATGTAAACTGGCAATTCAACTACCACTTCAATTTACTACCAGGTTTTGACACCTGATACATACCCACAACTCTGAGTATGAAAGTATCAGATAAGCAGGTTTTGCTGAACTCAAACTCACTGATTTGTCAAAACCATCCTCTCTTCCTCCTCCCAGCTTTCATTCCTTGGCCCATAAAGTCCACTGCTTTGAAAGTAATGGGAAGAGAGTGTCTGTCTTCATTTCACCTCAAGGAAGGAGGAGTGATGTATCTAACTGATGAATTTGGGGAAAGGAACAGAACTGTTCTTAGCTTAGTTCTTTCTGCTTTTGGTATGGTGAGTCCACAGGAAAAACAAATTATCCTCTTCTGCCAAGAAGGGGCTTGCCTTCCATGGGGGAGAATCTTATACTTGTGTCGGGGAGCTGAGTAGGCAGTCTAGTTCAAAACCGTTTAGCTGCTGTTTCAAACCACATTCTCCCATTGGGGTCCCAAAACAAAAAAACAGATGGCGCACTCAAATGAGGATAATTTGAAGAGGGTATATTTACAAAGGGACAATGTACAAAGATGGGAGCAGAGTGTAGGAAAAGTGCAAGGGATTGTGCCAGCACAGAGCTCCCCAACGTGGGTGGCCATCCTCCAATCTGTTGACGGGCTGAAGAGAACAGGAAGACAAAATGTTGAATTTGATCTCTGCATGAGCTGAACATTGGTCTTCTCTTGCCCTTGCTGTTCCTGGTTCTCAGGCCTTCAGAGCCAGACTGGAATCTACAGTATTGGTTCTCCAGCTTCTCAGGCCTTAAAACGACACCACTGGCGTTCCTGGTTCTCCAGCTTGCAGACAGCAGACTGTGGGATTTCTCAGGCTCCATAATTACATGAGCCCATACCTTATAATAAATCCCACCCTCACCCCCATCTACTGGTTTTGTCTCTTTAGAGAATTACGACTGATACAAATATGCTAGGGGAGTCCCACTCACATTATCTTGCCATTTTGGTGCTGCCCATTTCAATGCGTGCTACTCAATGGCATCTAACTGAAAGCAATTGCAACTCTTTGTCTGATGGATTTCTCAGACCAATAGAATCTACTTGACCTGCATACTGAGTCGCTGAAAGTGCATACAGATAGTGGGTTCTGCTTGAACCCCTCAGTCAATGACTGATAGGAGTTGAAGGACAACAATCTCAGCCCCTTGCTCCTCAGGAATAATTCCAAGGCATCTTCTATACTATCTCCCAGAGTTCTCCAGTATGATTGAGTCCTAGGTGTCCACATTGGCAATATGCTTGATAGTACACTCTTTATTAGGCTCCTTGCCCTTCCTTGTCTCATTTCCCCATTGTCCTACCTGTACTTCTAAGGATTACCTCCCAAATAAACTACTTTACTCAAGTCTTTTTTTTTTTTTTTTTTTTTTTTTTTGCGGTATGCGGGCCTCTCACTGTTGTGGCCTCCCCCGTTGCGGAGCACAGGCTCCGGACGCGCAGGCTCCGGACGCGCAGGCTCAGGACGCGCAGGCTCAGCGGCCATGGCTCACGGGCCCAGCCGCTCCGCGGCATATGGGATCCTCCCAGACCGGGGCACGAACCCGTATCCCCTGCATCGGCAGGCGGACTCTCAACCACTTGCGCCACCAGGGAGGCCCTACTCAAGTCTTTGATTCAGGTCTGCTCTGGGTGCGCCCAAACTACACCAGTAGTACATACAGGGTGAAAAGAATCAATAAATAACTGACTATGGGAGTCTAAGCATATTATTTAGAAACATAGAGGACAGCACCAGAAGAAAGAAGTAAAACAATTCCAAATGATTGCTCTGGGGAGGGGTTTTGGGAAAAGCCTTGGGAAACAGGTGGGTAAGAAATAGCTGGTGTTTTTTAAAACTCTGTAATATCATTTGACTATTTGATACATGTACATGTATCTCTTTTATGAAGATAAAAGATAATATTAAAACATGCTTTTGACTTACTTTCTGAATGGAGCAGCAGGGGAGTAAAAGAAAACTAAAGAAATATAGGCTGATTAAGCTGGAGGAAGAAAGAAATTTCCTTGGGAAAAATGGAATCTTAGTAGTCAGGCTAGAAAGATATGAAGAAAAAAATAATATACTAGAGGCCAGACAATCTATAAAGTATGGAAAGTCTAACCTGTTATAAATATGGGAGTATAAAACAGGGTGATGTTTTAGTCATGGCTCGCCCTTGAGAGGCTGATGGGGCCCAGAAGAAATGTGAAAGAGAAAGACTCAAGATTTCAGGGAGCAAAGTAGAATGGCATTCCTTGAGAGAATTCAGATGCAAGAAGTACTGAACAGCATTCCCTTAAAGCCATAAATAGGAAGCCCACAAAAGTGCAAACTGGGCAGTATCCCTTGGAGAATGAAATGGCTCTACCAAGTGGTAACAGAAAACTTGGACAACTTGGAGAGAAAATGTGTGAGAAAATCAACATAGAATATACAAAACATTGTTAGGTAGGTGAATTTCACAGTGATCCAGTTATCGTAGCATGAATCCAGAAACTGCCTGTTTTATGAGAGAACACATTCCAAAAATTCAAGAAGTAAGAGGTTCTGCTTCTAGAAATAGGTGAGTAAGCTCCTACGAGACCATAGATGATAATTATAAACTCCAGGAAAAATATAATAAATAACAATCTGAAGGTTAGAGAGTGAATAAAAGAAGATAGATTTTGGAAGGGAGAAGATGCTTGGAAGAAGAGATTGGCATAGGGTGAATTTTCCATTGTTATGGCTTTTAGCCCAGGGATAGGCTGCAGTTGGCACCAGGCAGAGCAGCTAGAACTCTGATAGGAAACTCAAAGTTATTCTGCCCTAAAGAACCAGAAGACAGAGTGTAGAGAAATACAGCTGCAATAAGAGAATTATCCCAGAAAGTGTTTAGATAGATGGAGTTAATACTCTACACACATCTCTGCCAGACCCCTCAAGTCTAGATAACAATAAAAGAACTGAACTGAGATTTGAACTGCCACCTAAGGAACAAAGTTTGAACTTTGAGTCTAGCCAAGTCAATTGCCTGATAAACCAAACACAGATGAGAAAAAACGAAAAAGTCAACACTCTTCAGAAGAATTTATTACAATCTAGTCTCTACAACGTAATACTCACAATGTCTAGGATACAGCCAAATACACCCAACATATAAAAACCAGGAAATTGTGACTCAGTCTCAAGAGAAACAACAATCAATACAGACCAAACCCAAAATGATTCAGAAATTAGAATTAGGAGACAAGAGTGTTAAAGCAGAGATTAAACTATTTACAGATTGAAGAAGCTCAGCCAAGTCAAGCAAAATAAATATAAGGAAAACCATACCCAGATGAGAAAACCCACACCCAGCACATGATAATCAAACTGCTAAAAAGAAGAAAATAAAAGTCTCGAAAGCAGCCTGAGATAATTACCACATTTCATCTAGGTTATTGCTAACTTTGTATCTGAAACAATGCAGGACAGAATACAGTGGAGTGACATATTTAAGGGGCTGAAAAAAATTTATATCCAGTGGAAATATCCTTTAAGAATAAAGATGAAATCAAGACATTTTCAGATTTAAGAAAAGGAAGCTAAAACGATTCATCATCAGAAGTCCTGTACTACAAGAAATACAAAGGACATTCTTCAGGCTGAAGGAAATGATACTAGATGGAAACTTGGATCCTCAGGAAGGAATAAAAAGCATTGGAAATAGCACAGAGCTGGGTAATTATAAAAGCCTCTTTTTTCTTCAAACTTGAAGAATTCGTACAGTTTAGAGCAAAAGTTATAACACTGTCTTGTGGGACTTATACTATATGGAGATGCAATAAATAGGGCCATTATAGCATAAGGAAAAAGGGGGTAAATGCAACCTCTATGATTGCAAGGTTTCCTCATTTTACATAAAATAATAAAGAGTAACCTAAGAGGGTCATAAAAAGTTAAGAATGATATTGTAATTGCTAGAGAAATTAGTTAAAACATTTAATGCAAAGAAGTATAGCTAAACAGCCAATAGATAGATTAAAATGGAATTCTAAAATATATGTGATTCATCCAAAAGAAGGCATAAAAGGAGAAATGGAGGAAAAAGAACAAACATAAAATGAATAACAGCCACAAGAACAAACATAAAATGAATAACAAAATGGTAGCATAAATCCAACCATATCAACATAAGCAATTCAATGGAGAAAGGAGTCTTTTCAATAAAAGACACTGGAATAACTGCATTATCCATATGCGGAAAAAAATGACCCCTAGCTCACACTGTACACAATTATTAATTTGCAATGGATCAGAGATGTAAATATATAAGCTAAAGTCATAATGCTTTAGAAGAGAATCCAGGAAACTGGATCCATGATTTGGGGAGAGGCAACATTTTCTTAGGATGCAAAAGCAATCACTGTTTTGGAAAAATGATAAATTAGACTTCACCAAAAACAAAGACTTCTGCTTATTAGAAGACACGGTTAAGAAAAAGAATAGATAAGCCACAAACTAGGACAAAACTGAGATTTATTTAGCAGAGGACTATTTATAAGGGTGTAATAAGGATATAGAGAAACCCAGAGAGATAGTGCCAGACCAGAGCTGGTAACAACAGAGGGCAGGGGACAGTTACCAGAAACCACAAAAAGAGACTCATCTAGAAAAGGTCGCCTTGAGAAGAGCTGTGATCTTCAGACTGCAGAGCAGTGACCTTTGGTTGAAGGACACAGCCAGCCTAAGGCAATCCCATAGGATGGGAGCCAGGGGCATAAATAGCCTAATATTACTCTCCTCCATTCTCTCCCACCTTTCACGATGGCTCCTTCTTGACTGAACCCAATCAGAAGACAAGGACAGGAAAGCTGGTTGATAGAATCATATGAGACACTGTCAGACACTGTGGACCCCGCCCACATCACCTTGGCATCTACATTCCCACGTGATTTTTGTCAAAATCATATTTCATCATTTTTATCATATGATTACATAGGAATTGCCAACAAGACCATTCCAGAAGTTCCTACACACACAGTCAGATCCCTGGCAACTCTCAGCTCCCTGGCTCCTTCAGCTCTCCCACAGTACCCATCAGAAGTGTAGGGATTCCAGAAAGCACACTGTCTGGCACAGCCCATGCACAATGCCTAACAAGACTCCCTCCTGAGAGAAAGCTTGGAGTGACTTCCACACCCACAGCCTACAGCTGAAGATTTCCTTAGCCCTCCTCACCATGCTTTTTAACCCTCCACCTGATTATTCACCAGGGTGGAGTGGACCAAGCAGATATCTATTTTTGCCAGTGATGCTTGAGAGGGGTTCTGGAATTGTAACCAACTGACTGGACTCAAATATGAATGTGAAATAGAGTAGAAGAGAATCAGGTAACTGGTAGTGTTTGGACAGGAAGGCAGCTAAATCACCAACATAGTAGAGCATCAGAATAAGGTTAGATACTAATTTCTGAGGAGATTTTTAAAAATTAGATTTGCTCAAGCTCATCTGTTTCTTGAACCAAGTTTTAGTTTTTCAGGAGACCTGCTGAGGCACTGTGCTTTATCCTCATAACCCTGAGGAAACCTGAGCAGATCTCAGTCCCTTGCAGCCTTAAGCTACCCCATTGTATCTTTCTTTCAGTTAAGTGACAGCCATAAAAGAAAAAGGAAACATATTGCCTCACACAGTGGAACAATCTTGAAGTAATCAAGTGAAGTTTGGTCCAGCAGCTCAACTACATCACCAAGAACTTTTCTCATTGAATATCCCTTTGGCCATCTACAGTGTTGGCTTCATTTCCAAGTTTCAGATAGAAGTTTTCCTCTCCTGGTGGCAGCAATTTCAGCCCTTACAATTTTACAATCCAGTGCTTGGAGGAATAGAGAAGAAACTTCTGGTAGTTTCCACACATGTCTTGAGATTCACTCTCACTGAACCAACTCGTGTAATATTCCCATCTGTGAACCAATCTCAAGGGCCAGGAGCATTGAAAGAGCTAATTGGTCAATGTTCCACTGCTGAAGTTAGAGGTGGGCTCAGTTTTTATGGAACTTCATGACTTCCCAAAGATACTGGGGGCTATGAAGAATGGGAGAGCGGAAAATGAATGCATGGAAGTAACACAGTAACTACATATGTCCACTAGCTAGCCTAAATGGCTACCCAAGTATATATCTCTTCTATTGGCTTATTGAGCCCTAGCATTCCAACCTTAGAAAGTCCTTTGGTTAAGGCTTGGTCCTCTGCTAATGTGCAAGTATCCCTGTTAACATAATACATGCAGACATAATCATCAATCATGGGCAGGTTTAGATTTGTGGAAGGGAGAGAGCACCCAAAAGCATGAGAGGCTTCAATACCTAAAGAGGAGAAGAAACTACCAGAAGGAGAAGTGAAGAAGGGACTTAGGATGCTAATGACAAATTGTGTCCCATTTTTAAAAGTGGATACTTTTTTAATGGTCAAAATTATTTCCCAATACCCACAAGAAGGTTCCTCGCAGCTTCACTGAGCAGGCTGAGGATGCCCATTTGTCATCTCCAGTCTAAGAATGGCTTTAGGAATTCACAGACCACTCTAGATACTTGAGTGTTTTTTTTTTTTTTTTTTTTTTTTTTTTGTGGTATGCGGGCCTCCCACTGCTCTGGCCTCTCCCGTTGCGGAGCACAGGCTCCGGACGCGCAGGCTCAGCGGCCATGGCTCACGGGCCCAGCCGCTCCGCGGCATGTGGGATCTTCCCGGACCGGGGCACAAACCCGTGTCCCCTGCATCGGCAGGCGGACTCTCAACCACTGCGCCACCAGGGAAGCCCGAGTCATTTTTTATTAAACTCTGGTGGGCCATTTCGAAGAGGGAAGATGGGTTTGTCCCAGGACTTTTCTCTCTACTAAACTGAAATAAACAAGATCTGTAATCAGCCATCTTCTTCCTGCCTCCTAATAAAATACACAGACATACACATACTGTTAAAAGTATTCCATTCTCTCCTGGGTCAAAATCCATACAGAAAAGATGCTTCATGCAATAATCCTGGAGCCCCCCTAATGTGCCAGTTCAGAGTTATGAGCATTTTAATGAGGCATAAATAAGGTACATTTATCCTTAGTTCATGCCTACCCTGCTTCCCATTACTCTTCTCCCACCCTGAAAGGCCTAGGAACAATCTGGATCAAAGCAAGCTAATAGAACTCAAACTTGATAAGCTGATAAGCCAATAGGACACAAGACATAAATGTTGACTTATTCCTTTACTATAAAAATTTAAAAGTTGGTCCTACTGTATAGCACAGGGGACTCTATTCAATATCCTGTGATAAACCATAATGGAAAAGAATATGAAAAAGAGTATATATATATATATATATATATATATCTGAATCACTTTGCTGTTCAGTAGAAATTAGCACCACATTGTAAATCAACTATACTTCAATAAAATAAATTTTTAAAAATTTAAAAGTTGAGATACCTTGAAAATAGAATAAGTAAACAGTATGTTTTTAAAAACTAGGCAAACAGTTTGGGCTGTTGGCACATTATTATTATTATTATTATTATTTTTTTTGGTTGCACCGGGTCTTAATTGCAGCTTGTGGGCTCCTTAGTTGTGGCTTGTGGGCTCCTTAGTCGTGGCATGCGAACTCCTAGTCTCGGCTTGCATGTGGGATCTAGTTCCCTGACCAGGGATCGAACTCCCATCTCCCCCACTGGAAGGCAGATTTCCTAACCACTGCAACACAAGGGGAGTCCCTGGCACATTATTTTTGATTTAAAATTTTTAAAGTATAGGTTTCCACTGATTTACAATAAAGACAGACTCCCTTATAGTTTGTTTAAATGTACATGTGTTTCAACAAATTAAATATCCACATGGAAAACAATGAACTTCAATTCATAGCTCCCACCATATACAAAAATTAACTCAAGATGGATTATAAAATCTAAAATTATAAAATTTCTGGAAGAAAATATAGGATATTTTTGTGACTACTGTTTAGGCAAAGATTTCTTGAATGTGATACCAAAAGCACACTCCATAAAAGAACAAAATGAACTTCACCAAAATTAAAAATTTCTGCTCTTCAAAAGACACAGTTAAAGGAATAAACAGACAAGCCACGGACTGGGAGAAAATATTTGCAAACCATATATATATGATAAAGAACTTATATTCAGAATATATAAAGAACTCACAATAACATTTTCAAATGGGCAAAAGAAGTGAACACTTTACCAAAGTAGATATATGGATGGCAAATAAGCTCATGAAAAGATACTCAACATCATTAGTCAATAGGAAAAGGCAAATTAAGACCACAGTGAGATACCACTTCACATTTATCAGAATGGCTAAAATTAAAGCCACTGACCATACCAAATGTTACTGAGGATGTGGAAGAATTAGAACATCACAGACTGCTAGTGGGAAAGTAAAATAGTACAAAACATTAGGAAAAGTTTGGCAGTTTCTTATAAAGTCAAACGTATACCTACTATATAATATAGTTATTCCATTCTTATTTATTTACCCAAAGGAAATGAAAGGATATGCCATACGAAGACTTTCCCACAAATGATTCATAGCAGCTTTATTTGTAATAGCTAAAAATAGAAACAACACAAAGGTCCATCCACAGGTAATAAATAAACAAATGGTGATATACCAACATAACAGAATACTATTTAGCAATAAAAGGGGGTGAACTATTGATACATGAGGCATAAGAACAATTAAAATAATTATGCTGAGCAAAATAAGCCAGGCCAAAAAAACAGCGTATAACGTATGAGATAATTTACATAAAATTATAGAAAATGGAAACTGGTATAGTGACAGAAATTGGATCACTGGTTGTCTGGCAGTGGGAAGGGGTAGGGAGAACAGAAGGAGGGTTCACAGAGGGGCACAAAGAAGAAAATTTTGGGGGTTATGCCTTTGTTCCGCATCTTGACTGTGGTGAAAGGTATACACATGTTAAAACATCCAATTGTACACTTTAAATATATGCAATTTACTGTATACCAATTGTACCTCAGTAATATATTAAATAAATAAATGAAATTTAAATATACATTTGTTGGGCCTCCCTGGTGGCGCAGTGGTTGAGAGTCCGCCTGCCGATGCAGGGGATACGGGTTCGTGCCCCGGTCTGGGAGGATCCCATATGCCGCGGAGCGGCTGGGCCCGTGAGCCATGGCCGCTGGGCCTGCGCATCCGGAGCCTGTGCTCCGCAACGGGAGAGGCCACAACAGTGAGAGGCCCGCATACCGCAAAAAAAAAAAAAAAAAAATATATATATATATATATACATTTGTTGAAAATAGCCAGCCATGTTGTCATTTGATAATATTTGCTGAACCCTCCATGCACTGAGGCTATGAAAAAAGGCATGAGTTGTAACTCCTGTACTCTAAAGGCTTTGGAAGTGGTTGGAGAGTTCTAATTTTGGACTTGTGGAATGGAGTTGTTTGTGGGACATAATTACATAGATTTAGGATCTAGAAGTCTAGAGACAAGGACAGAGCTGTGAGCCAAAGATAAAGATACTGGAGTTATCGTTTGTACAGAGCAAATGAAATTACTTATTGGAGGAGGTCATCTAGAAATAGAGTAGAGACTCAGGAGTGAAAATACTGAGGACAGAACACCAGGAGTACCAACATTTAAGAGGCAGGAGAAGGAAGATGCCCTAGTGTGAGACCGGAAAGAGACCCTCCCAGAGCTTGAATGAGCTCAGAGTGATAGCACAGGGGAGTGGAGTGTTCTCACAAGGAGGACAGTGTCAGATTGCTCGAGGAGGCCAGGGGAGATAAGGAGTAGACACTGTCAACTGATTCTGGCACATAGGAAGTCTCTAGTGACCTTGGTGGAGAGAGACACTTCGTGTGTCATTGCAGAGAAGAAGCCAGACACCAGTGCTCTAATATTCTCACCTTGCAGTTTGGTTATTATAAAGGAGGCAGAAAAGAAGCAGTTGGACATTTGAATCGTCCCTTCTCAGGACGTTACAGCACACTGGAGCACTGGAGCACTGAAAAGATGACGCCTGTGTGTCTAGACCTCTAGCTTTTATTTCTCTGCTTTTTCTTTTCCCCAGATAAACACAATCATACTCCTAATTTTGATCAGAATTCATGGCAGTCGTCACTTCATTATTGTTTTTCCCCTTCACTCAAACCCCTAGGTCACTTACTTCTTTGTAGCTCCATCTCTCCACTTCATGCTGCTAGAAACAGTGGTCCATGTCCACCGTTTCCACTTCCTCACACTCTGCTCGTCACCATCTTCGGGCATCCAGAAATTTGGTCCTGATATGATGGGGGGTGGGCAGGGAAAGGCTTGTACTGTAAGATCGGGGGTAGCCTAGAGAGTTTGGTCGCCAAGCTGTGAGAAGCTAAGTGTGGTTTGATTTTCCAGCCGAGAACTATACTGAAGTGTCTGAACTCTTCACAACCAAAGCTCTTTCCTCTTTAGTATAATGACTTACCTGTTCCCTTGCCCTGAGATGGCCCTTTTCTGCTAACAGCTGCAAGCACTTGATCGCTGTCTGTAGACCATCTGTTCTCCTGCTTGTGGCTTACTGGCAAAAGGGGATCCTTGGTGGAAGCCTTTCAGATTTGGATTTAAGTAGCTTTCTTTCAGAGAAGTTGACTTTGAGTAGGGTTGTTATTTTAGGCTTTATCTTATGTCCTAGTCTCAGTAACTGTGCTTCCTCCTTCTTCCTCACCTTGTACTAGAATTTTTGGAACAAAATCCCCACTCTGCTTCCTATTCCTTAGTACCTGGCTTATTAGCTGGCTGTATCAGACAAGAATTTCAATTGGTACGGAAACACATCTGGTCTGAGGTGAGCAGATCCTCACCCTACTTATACTGCAGCATCTTCCCCCCTTCTCCTCCTTGTCCAATCAGTCATCATCTCTGGGATATGCCCATGCATCCAAGCCTTTCATCCCCAGTTTGGTGACTAGATTGCTACCTTCCAGAATTTCTCCTCTTTGTGGCCTCCTTGGCTCAAAATCATTTCTGGCTATAAGTCTTCAGTCTTGGACTTCATCTCAGAAAATCTGTTTTCTTGACTTTCTCCTTCACCTGCCCTGTCAGACACTCATTCTCATTAGTAGCATCTCCAGGCTCCATCCTGAGACTACTCATAAATAAGTTTGTTTATCTCCAGGGATTTGATGGAGCAAGCTTATGTTGGCTTGATAGAGCCAGCTGTAAAATATAAATATATATTAAGATAAAATAAACATAAATATATAAATATATAATGTTGTCAAACTGTTGGTACCTTGAAATTGGCCATGGTAGGAGTATTTGTAATATGGAAATTGGCAAATGCTACCATTGCGGCCTTTTCCCCTTCTTAAAGGTGGTTTACTAGCACACCATTGCTTGTTTCTCCCCATAATTGCCCCTGCAGAATTGCGCACGCAGTGGACAGCTCTAATTCCAGATCCGCCAATTTTCAGTCTACCTTAGCCTCCAGCTGCAGAGAACCCTTTCATACCCACCTACATCCAGGGATTTGACATTTTGTTTCCTACTTTAAAACATTCACTTTTAACATTTAATAACGGAATATATATATATATATATATTTTTTTTTTTTTTTTGCGGTACGCGGGCCTCTCACTGTTGTGGCCTCTCCCATTGCGGAGCACAGGCTCCGGACGCGCAGGCTCAGAGGCCATGGCTCACAGGTCCAGCCGCTCCGCGGCATGTGTTGTCCTCCCGGACCGGGGCACGAACCTGTGTGCCCTGCATCGGCAGGCGGATTCTCAACCACTGCGCCACCAGGGAAGCCCCTGGAATATGTATTTTGAAAATACCTTTGGGACCTTAACCAGACGTATCCAAAACTACTGACCACACTATTTGAGAATGCTAATGTAGTACATCTGTGTCTTCAGATTGCATTT
The DNA here is from genome assembly GCF_025265405.1 of Mesoplodon densirostris. Lineage (NCBI taxonomy): Eukaryota > Metazoa > Chordata > Mammalia > Artiodactyla > Ziphiidae > Mesoplodon > Mesoplodon densirostris. The sequence goes on along the minus strand of NC_082668.1, from coordinate 36,422,250 downwards.
AATCACATGAAGGGGTCATTCGTTGGGGATTACCTACCTACTATGATGTTTCAGTATAGGGAATTCATATATCAGTATCATGGATGACTCATCACAGAATATTAACTTCTGTGAACTTCATAGTGGAAGAAAGAGGACCAGTTAATTATTACAGTTATTTCAGAAAGGCTGGTACAAACTGTGCGGTGATAAAACTGCATGAGCCAACCAAAACATCAAGTTGTTTGCCTTTGACAATATTCTTGTAAGATCACGCTGTTACTTCATACTGATCTGGAGTTCTGTTACATATTTCTTCCATTAATAGCAATGAAAAATAAATTATTACTTATCATTGCAGTATTGTAGTAAATAAAACCATTCAAAACACGGAAGGAAAACAATAATAAAAAGGATGTTGAAAGACTGGGGACCACTAGACTATGAAATTTTAAAGAGCGTGCCAATTTTTTATTTTAAAAGAGCTAATATTTAGTTGCTATAAACACAGAGAGGTTGCCAGTTTAGTGACTAGACACACAGGCTCTGGAGACAGACTGCCTGGACTTGTATTGGAGCTTTGTCACTTACTATATGATTTGGGGCAAGTTACTTAATATCTTTGTGCCTCAAGTTTCTCACCTGTAAAATGGAAATAAAAGCACCTACCTCACGTGATCGTTGTGAAACCAAAATGAAATAGCACATAGGGTGCTTAGAATGGTGTCTGACATGTAGTAATTAATTAATATTTGCTCCGTGTTCATTATTTATGCTATTTCTGGAGTGCTTACAGTGTGCCAGGAGCTGTACTACATGCTTCATATTCAATCTCCTATAACCCTTTGAGGTAAAAATTAAACCCATTTTATGAGTAAGGAAACAGACTCTCAGTGAAATGATGTAACTTTTCCAAGGTCTCATGGCCCATAAGTGAAAGAGCTTGGCTTGATGTATTTTAGGAGTTTTCATTTAAATGATAGAAAGATGTAAAACCACAGCTTGTATTGGAATCCAAGCCACCTGGATATTTAGTATTCTGTTGGGAAATCCTTCCTTCATAGTCAACCAAACCCTTGCATGCTGTGGCATAAACTTTTCTGGTTCTGTCTTCAGCAGAGACGGGAAAGTTCATCAACATCCCTGTGTTTCCACTTGAAGACTGTTACTAAGTTGCCCTTCTGACTTGGTTCTGTGTTCTCTTGGTTTTAAAAACACACAACTCCCATAGGCCTTCCTCATGAATTCTATTTATTAACCATAGAATAATCTCCACAGAAGTATTTCCATTATCTCTAACTGTAATTTTTTTATTTTTTTAATTTTTTTTGCGTTACGCGGGCCTCTCACTGCTGTGGCCTCTCCCGCTGAGGAGCACAGGCTCTGGACGCGCAGGCTCAGCGGCCATAGCTTACAGGCCCAGCCGCTCCGTGGCACGCGGGATCCTCCCGGACCAGGGCACGAACCCGCGTCCCCCGCATTGGCAGGCGGACCCCCATCCACTGCGCGACCAGGGAAGCCCCTCTAACTGTAATTTTTAACTTAGACTTTAAATCTAAAGTTCATTATTAATGTAAGTAGGGCACAGTACCCTTTGGCTGAACTTGCTTCACTCATGAAGTAGCTGCATGTAAGGACTCCCCCATTTTGGACTTCCTTATTCCACCATCCCATCTAGACGCTTCTATCCACAATGTGCCACAATATACTTAATAAGGATTTTTAAATGTTTCAAGTTCTCATGTTTGTTTCACAGGGCTGAGTCTAGATTCACTTATATTTAGTTGTGCAATCAGGAAGACGAATGGCAGTGTGGACCGGCGCTTTTTACAAGATAGATGTTGTTATTCATTCAATCACCTTGCCTGGGTCAGGCACGGTGCTAGACACAGGAACAAAAGACACAGTCCCTGTTCACAGCTAGTGCTGAAGTCTCATCATGGAGATAAATGCCCAATTACCTAATTATTACATTAGAGAAATGCACAGGAATCAACAGGAACCCAGGGAAAAGGGCAGGAAGACAGCACGGAATGCAGAGGTGTGGGGTCTGATAAAAAAATCCTGGGTAACTAGTCAGAGAGCCAGGCTCTGACCCCACTTTTACTATTAACTTCATTATTATGCCATCAATTGTTGTTGAATTGTCCTTGCTGCCCTGCCCTGAAAAAAAAAAAAAAAGAAAGAAAATAGATATGTTGGGGTCCTAAGCCCCAGTAGCTCAGAATGTGATCTCATTTGGAGATAGGGTCTTTAACATGAGGTCAATAGGGTGAGCCCTAATCCAATATGGTTGGTGTCCTTATAAAAAGGGGAAATTTGGACATAAAGACAGATGCATATGGAGGGAAGCCAATGTGAAGAGACACAGGGAGAAGTCAGCCATCTATAAGCCAAGGAGAAAGGCCTGGAACAGATCCTTCCCTCACAGCCCTCGGAGGAATCAACGGTGCTGACACCATGATTTCAGACTTTTAGCCTCTGGAGTGTGAGACAATAAATTCCTGTTGTAAGCCACCCACCTCATCTGTGGTACTTTGTTATGGCAGTCCTAGCAAACTAATGCACCATTTCCTTGTTACCAGCATACCCCCACGTCTCAGGTTCCATGCCAGGCAAGGCCAGTCCCACATGTGTGAAGATCTGGGCAAAAGTGCTCAGAGTACAACCAAAAAGAAAAATGCCTGAATCTGCCTTTGGCTCATTCCTATGCTGTGACCCAGAGGAATCGTGAGATTTCTTTAAATAGTGGGTTTGGGTTTACAAAAAGTTTCCTTTGGTGTGGTATCCAAAAGCTGCGCCAGTGGGTTTTTGTTTATAAGGTAAGTAATATACAATAATGTGGGGAATTTTAGAGTACAAGCTATATCCAAGAGATAAAATAAAACTTTCTTTTAAGTAACACATCAACAAGGCATTAGTTAAAATAAATGGTTAATAAACATACAAGGTGTTCCATCTCACTACTAATCAGACTTGTGACAAAACTACTATTGGTCAACAGAAAATGCTAATACACATCAGAGAACGAATGAATGAAGGCATCCTGAATTAGTGAGAGCGTTTACACCTATAACACACACTGGGGCCATTTGTCTTCCTGCTGGCACAACTAAGGTTGAATGAACCTCAAATTATCTTCCTAGAATACACAGTGACATGTAACCTTTAAAACCAAAAAAAAAAAAAAAGAAAAAAAAAAAGAACCCCTTCTATTAGGTATATATTCATTTCAACTTCTGAGAAGAGAAGGTATTTAACCTAAAAAAAAATCTGAAGAAGTGAAAAGATAACCTAATATTTAGCACCTGTATAGACTAAGAAAGTTCAGCCAAGGGACATTATTTGTTTTTTGTGTTTCCAACATGTTTTGCCCTCAGGCCGGCAAGGGTATCCTTTCTCTTCTCACCCCAAGTTTTCCTCTTTCCTGGAAAATTTCCAAGCAGAACCCTGGTTCCAGATCATAACCACTCAATCTGCTGCCATTGGAACTCCACGGGAGTGACTCATGCCTTTGGATTTGCCTCAGCAAGTCTTCAACAAGTCTTTGTTCCTCTGCCCAGCCATCTCTCAACCTCTCGGCGTTGGCCAGGGTCCACAATGGGCTTTTCTTTCAGTCTCTCTTGACTTCTGTCCCTGTACTTTTTAAAGAAATTGTAATTATAAAAATGATATACAAAGGGAAAAAGAGAAGTGTACAAAGTTAAAAATGGAAGAGCCCTACCCCCGCGGTTACCAGTGTCAACAGTGTGCATATCCTTTAAGATACGTAGATTTCCACCCTCCTTCCCCTCTTTTTAGAGCACGTACTGTACATATTGTTCTGACTTGCTCTTATCACACAAAAATATATCATGAACACTATTCAATGTCAACACATGCATAGCTCCCTGGTTTTTAACAGTTATTTACTATTCCACAGTGTACATACGCTCCATTTTTTTAACAATTCCTCTATTCATAAATGTTGAGGTGGAGTCTAACTTTTTTTCCTCCTGCAAATAATACTATAATATTTGTATTATAGTATTTACATGTATATAGACATACATGTAAATATATTTCTGCACACTTAGTATTTCTGTAGGATAGACTACTTGTAGTGGAAATGCATGGTCAAAATATATATGCATTTTTAATATTTACAGATACTTCAAATTGCTTTCCAGAAATGTTTATCAATTCATACTATAGTCAGTTGAGTATGAAAGTTGTTACGTTTTTATACACACTCACAAACACCTTATATTAAAACATCTTTGACAATCTAATAAGTAAAAAATGCTGCTTTGTTCTTATTTACACTCTGATCATTGATGAGGTTGAATATGTTTCCATAGGCTTATTGGCACATATTCCTTCTTTTGAAAAATAACCTCTTCATATCCTGTGTTCGTTTTCTTATTTTGCTGGTTCTCTTTTTTGTATTGATTTCTAGAAGCTATTTGTTATTTTGCATATTAACTCTTTCCTGTTGTGTATATATGTTGCATATAGTTTCTCCCCTTAGTTAATATTGTTTATGGTACCCGTCACTGTATAGAAATGTTTGGGTAGTTTATTTGTTTTGTAGTCAAATCTGTTTAATCTTTCCTGTTATAGTTTCTGGGGTTTTTTTTTTTTTTTTTTTTTTGCGGTACACGGGCCTCTCAATGTTGTGGCCTCTCCCGTCGCGGAGCACAGTCTCCGGATGCGCAGGCTCAGTGGCCATGGCTCACGGGCGCAGCTGCTCTGCGGCATGTGGGATCTTCCCGGACCGGGGCACGAACCCGTGTCCCCTGCGTCGGCAGGCGGACTCTCAACCACTGCGCCACCAGGGAAGCCCTAGTTTCTGGGGTTTTCATCATGATATTTCTAACTAGTTTTATTAAGATAACCAATACTGTAAAAGAGTTTCCTACATTTTCTTTTAGTATTTTATAGTTTTCTTTGTTTAGATTATTAATCCATCCGGAATTTTTTCTGGAATCTGGAATAAGATAGCATATTAGTTATGCTTAACTCATCAGAAGCCTGCTTTTTTCACTCAGATAACATTTCAATGTGTGTGTTCAGCAAGTAAATACCATAGAGTGACTATGTGATTCAGAGTGACTCAGAGATTCAGGCTCCCTCCATCCTGTGTTTCTACCCTCCTCTAGGTAAGGAGTCAGCAAATTACCACCCCCAGGACATGTAGACCCACTGCCTGTTTTTGTAAATAAAGCGTTATTGGAACACAACCATGTCCATTTGTTTACGAAGTGCTTATGACTACTTTAAAACAGCAGATAGTTATGACAGAGACCTCATGATCCACAAAACCTAAAATATTCACCATATGGCCCTTTATAGAAAAAGTTTGCTGACTCCTGCTCTGGAGTCTCAGAACCCTTCGTTTCCATATGGCAGATGGAGACTGAGAGATCATGCAGGAGGTTTTCCACTGTTCGGGACTGGAGGTGGAGCACAAAACTTTCACCTACATTACACTGGGCGCAGTTCAGTCGCATGGCCTCACCTCACTACATAGGAGGTTGAGAAATGTGAATTAGTTGTGCACCAGGGAGAAAAGAGAAACAGAGTTGTGGAATTATTGGCCATTCTCTGCCACAGTATGCCCTGCAATTATTTGTTTCTTTTTTCCTCCCTACTTGTAATCAGAATAGGCTAGATTATACTGCAGAAACAAACAACCTCTACATCTCAGTGGTTTAAAACAACAAGGTTTATTTCTCACTCATACTCCTGTCCAGGAAGGGAAGGTCAGCAGGGGTGGCATTGCTCATTATCATCATGCACTGCAGTCCAATGGAGCAGCCACCGCCAGGCACCTTGCTGATTGTAGTGCTACAGGGGAAAATAGAACGTGGTGATACACACACTAGCTGTTAACTTCTGCCCAGAGCTGATTTCATTGGCTGAAGCAAGTTGCAGAGCTACCCTGTACTTCAGTATGCTGGGGACACACAATCCTACCAAATGCTTTGAAGAAAGCAGAGCTGGAATATTTGTAAACAGCTCTGATGAACACCACACTCACACACACAGAACACATTCAACTCCTCCCAAAGGGAGATCCCCTAGATTGTACCCAGTCCCTGCACCTAGTCAAAGTCAAGGATCTCTAGATGAAAGGCCTTCCAGTAGGTCTGGATAGCGGCCTGGAGCCCAGCGGTCAGTGGTCTGGAGCCTAGCAACTAAAAATCACTCTCTGTCTCCATACTTATTCAGATGCCAAAATTCTGATAAAGACAATTGACCATGGCCTAAAACTGGCTTCTGGGATCTGAGCTGCTTCCATGAATGTGAACCCTGCTCTGAATGGCCATGGCTAGAGAATCAGGACAATCTAGGAGATGGAAAATAGGAAATATGGCATTTTGCTGAAATCTTTCAAGGAAAAGGTCAGCCTCATTGCAGGATATGCATTGTTCCCCCATGCTTACAATTAAGCACATCAGATAAAGGGTGTAAGTGACAATATGGAGGAAAGCAGTAGACACAGATTAAAAATACCTATATGGAAATATTATAATATACAAACTAACATACTTTGTTCTTCTCTCAGAAAATGTCGACTCTTACAATTCTTGTTTGTTTGCTGAAGAAAAGACTCTCACTTTTCCATTTAGCTTAGAAAATAGTAAAATGAGATTCACAGATTATAATCATAGAGAATCATTTTGAAAAAGAGTCATGTTAGCATTTTACAGATAACCTTCTGATCAAAATTTCAAATAACGTAATTTTTCAAATAAATTCTCAATATCTGGTACTAGCACCAATACATATCTTTTTCATATTTTATTTCTTTGGATTTTTATATCTCCACATAATTATAGGAATGTAATTCATATATTTTAAAAATCACTTATGCTTGACTCATCAAAATACTGCTTTGTTAGTTATTTGATGTCCAAGAAATTTTTACATGCTTATTGAATAAACCCTCTCTCCGAGAAAGTTTTCACTTTTTTTTTCTAAGAGTAAATTAATTTGAACAGCAAAAGGTTTAAGTTTTATTTGAAACTCACTGTGTATAAACTTTTAAAAGTCTGATTTCTTTTGCTGGGTCCCTTAATAACCCTTGAAAGTTGTAATTATTTTCTTTAGTTACTTTTTAATTGTCTTTTCATGGACTAGGCCGTCACTCCATTCCCAGTAGAAAATTAGTTTTAGTCTAGTTTGTGGTACAGTGGCTACTAATATACACCCATTCTCCATTTATTTATTTTTCATCAAATTCAATGCTTTAATATTTTCACTCTCACTATACACACCAGTTATTCTTGTGGTTACTACCTACTTACTGGAAAATAGCCCTTAAAGGTAAAAGGCCATGTATGGGCTTCTGAAAACCCTTTCTTCCCTCTGGTCATATTCAGGTCTTGAAAGCTTTCTTCTTTCAGACTTTACTAAACAAATTAGATTTGGAGTCCTAGGAAGTAATGAAATGGTAGAAGAAAGGAATGAAGACTGAGTTCAATGTTCTTTCCAAAGCCCTTCCTAGGAAAACAATAATTTATTACTCATTTTGGAATTCTAATTATGAGGAGAAACTCCCCAAAACTTAAGTGAATTATTTTGCCAGAGGACCTAAAAAGTACATCAAATTCCAAGTCAAACTGTTACATGTTACCTTTCCATCTAAATTCAATAAGCAATATGATGTTTATCCTTTATATTTACATGTAATATAGCTTCTAGAAGCAGGTTTTCCTTTCTGTAGCATAGGAGGCCAGATTGTGTAGGTTCAAACCCTCCCTCTAACATTTCTCCTCTCCGTGCCTCAGTTTCTTTATCTATAAAAAAAGTTCAAAAATACTACCTACCTGATTGGACTGTTTGAAGGATTAAATAAATTAATACTTATAAAGCACTTACAAATATTTTAAAATAAATTATATGATCCATACACCCATCCAGTGCAACAAGAACCGCCACCACAAGTCACAAAAGAAAATAGGTTCCTTGGCTTTCGGCTCCTTTATCCCTTATTAGGGCTGTGCTTTGTCCACAGGGGTACACTGTTAGAACATTTGAACTTTACCAGAAAGGTGTTTGTATCTAATTTCAAATTATGAATTCCTAAACATCAGATGATATACCATTCTGCTATACACTCAGGGGCCCCTTAGAGTTTGGAGCGTGAGAGGCGTTAAGTAACTCCGGCCTGCGTATTTGCAGGGGGCTTTGACATCCAAGGAGCCGCTGAGAAACGGTTATTGGTATTGAGAAAAAGGGAGGTTAAGTCACCCTGAAAAAAACAAAACAAAACAAAACTGGAGAGCTGCCTGCATTTCACTCTACTGCCTCTGGAAGAGGTGTGTTATCTAAAGTGCTTCCATCATGAATAATGATTGAGAAACTGCCTTCACTCTCCCGACTACTGTACTCCCAGGCAGAAATCCATGGGCTGGTGCCCACGGTGTCTATCTGGAACTTGGTTATCACACACGTTTAGAGCAACCCGTCCTCCAGCCTGAAAGGCAGCGAAAGGGAGGAGCCGGGATACTCCCGGTTAGCCGCGTTTCTAAGGTCAGACCCAACCAAACCCAGTACTTTTTCCGCGTCTGGTTCTTCAGGTCTTTTCGGAATCGGCTACCTTTGTTTACATTTTAAGCTTGGCTCAGCACCAGAAAGCATCAGTGCTTTCTAAAAATAGAAGCATCTTGCATTTGTAGACGGTGCTGGGGGGGAGCAAAGTTCATTCTTCTAGGTATGGGAGGATGCCTCTCCTGCAACACGTGCGGGGTGTGGCAAAACCTTTGAATAACAGGGGCAGTTTAAGTGAGGCGGGGGTTCGGGGAAAGGCGAGGAGGTTGGTGTGGGGCAAGCAAAGCGCGGAAGCTGTACGGGGATTCTTCTAGAAAGTGGGGTGGGAAAGGAGCTAGGGAGGGCGTGTGGAGGGAAGGGATCTGTGTCAGAACGTGCGTGTGAGCGGATACAAAACCCGAGAGAGGCGTGAGCAGCGCTGTGTATGCGAGCGGGAGCGAGGGGCGCCGGCTCGGGGTGTGTGCGCCTGGGTGAGTGACACCGAGAGGCGGGCTGGCCGGCCGGCCGGCGGGCGGGGGCAGCCTACGAGGGGCGGGAGTGTCCCTGCGTGGAGCGGGCCGACCCGGAGTTGTGTCAGTGAAGGAATCTAGCCCGGGGGCCGAACCGGCTGCGCCCTCCGCCGCGAGCGCCGGCTGCGCGGGGCGAGCTCCGGACGGCGCGCGGCCCAGGCAGCGGCTCCTGCTCCGCCCGCCCTCCGCGCCGCAGGGGCCGCCACCGCCGCCGCGCCTCCATCGGCGACCGCGCCCCCGATCCCTGTTCCCTGGCCCGGGACGGAGCGGACGGCGCTCGGCACAGAGGTAAGCCCGGGATCCCCGACCGCCGCCGCCGCCCGGGACCCCCTCCCCGGCAGCCCGCCAGCCCGCCAGCCCGCCGGGCCCGGGCCGGGACGCGGGGCTCGGGCGGATGCGGCGGGGCCTGCGCGGCCGGGACGGTGGCTGAGCCTGGGCCGCGCGATCCGCAGCCTGGGCTGCCCAGCCCCAGCCGCCTCTCGGGGCGCTGGGTGTGGCCCCCCGCTCGGCGCCGACGCGGGCTGGCCGCGCGGACCGGACGCGGAGGTCGCCGTCCTTCCTTTCTCGGGCCGGCGCGGGCGAGATAGCCGGCTGGCGGGAGGAGGCGCCGGGTGCGGCGCACATTGGCGCGCCCGGGGCGAGCGTGTGGCCGCCGCGCTCCGACGTGGACCCTCCCGCCCCGGATCTGAATCGGCCGCGGTCCCTCGCCTGCCCTCCCCCGCGTGAGAGTCCCCTTCCACCCGCCCGGCGGACGGAGACCCACCCCCTCCCGCTCCAAGCCGCCTCCGCCGGCAGCGTCTCGCCCTCGATCGCCGCCCGGCCCGGGAGCCGCGGGTCCGGGGAAACCCGCGCCCCTTGGGCGCCAGGCGGGAGCAGGATGCGGCGACCCCCGGTGCCGGCAAAGTCGCCGCAGTTGCCCGCGGCGTGACAGGAGTAGATGCCGAGCGACCCGGCCGCGGGACGAAGCGGTCGCGCTGCCGCGTCTGGGCGGGCGGACCCGGAGTCGGCCGACAGCGGCCCGAGCCCAAGACAGCGGCGGCTCCGGAGATGCGATAGGGTCTTCCCGCTCTCTCCACACGCTTGACTTTTCCGAGTCTTGGAAGATCGGCCCCGCTCTCTCCCACTCTGTTCGGCGATTAATACTTACTGCAGACGTAGGAGGTGAAGGGCTGAGACTTTACCTGGACGGGGATGCGACTGAAACCTCCCATCTTCTCAACTGGAGGTTTCCACCTCTTGGGGGTTTGGTTTGTGTGTTTGTGAACTTCCTGAGCCTTCAATTCCCAGCAGTCCGGGTTTTAGCAGATGCCAAGGTTTTGGAGACCTGACATGTAAAGCTTCTTTCTGTGCAGCATTTTCCTTTGAGTGTATTACAGAATCTGTAGGTTGAGAGCTAGTGAAAAACCTTGAACTTCAAACACAGTCTCTTTCTTTACATAAAATATTATGTGTAATATTTTTCACTTATTTACATTTAAAGAAATGTTATATTGAAAACTTTTACCAATCGTCTTGCAAGTAAGAAAACAAACGACTCTGAAATTTTAGAACCTATGCAGAGGAAGAGGCTTTATGCCAGTATTTAAAAGAGTAAGGTCGTGTAACCTTTATGACCGGTTTAGTTTTTCTTCAAGGAACGATTCATTGCCATTATGATTGATTTTGTTTTCTAGAGATAAAGCAGATGTGCAATATGGCAGGGAAAAGAAGGGACAGGAAGTCAGAAATTGCTTCATTCTGGAAAAGAAAAAAAAGAATATTCAAGTAACAAATACAGTGGCTTTGAAAGATACTCTGAAAGTGAAGTCTACAGTGGCCTTCTGGATAAAGTATTTGATTGGCCTTATAAAATTGTATCAACCAGAAAGCAGTGTGTTGTATGGGTGGGAGCAGTTTTTATCAAGTAATTGTAGTGTTTTTTTTAATTGTAGTGTTTTTTAAAAAATCTGTGTATGAAAATATTTGTTGGAGCTCTAAGTGGGGAAAAATCAACTTTGGGAATGATTTTCTATTTGGACAAGGCAAATACTGCTCCAGTCTCTAATTAGAGTTTTGGATTAAACTCAAGCTTTGTTAAAATCTATTTTATGGGGCAGCAGAACAAAAAATATGTCCGATTCTTTGTGTGGCTTTAAAAATACACACACACACACACACACACACACACACACACACGACTAGCTCCAAAGGATAATTTGCATAAAAATACAATCACTTGAATGCAGGGAATATTTAAGAGGATAGTAAAAAAACCTCAACATCTGGGGAAGGAGTATATTAATTGGAAATTTTCTTTCTTTCTTTAATCCTTGCCTCTGAAAATATTAAATAATTTTCTAGGAATCAACTTAGTTTAAAGTACTTAGGCAAAATGATCAAGACTCCTTTTGTATTCATTTTGTTTTAGGGAGCCCCCTAATGAAAGCCTTCAATTGACTGTTTCTGTGCTTGCACTGATTTTCAAGTGGGCTTTGTGGGGATAGGTGTCTGTGGGCTTGTGAGGCTGCTTGGCCAACCTCTGTAATGATCAGGAAAAGAAAATGCTTAGGCCACACCATTTCAGCCTTTGATGCGCTGCCAATAGGAAGCATCTCAAAGACCTGCTTTGCTGTGCAAATGGAAATACTTTCCATCAGAAGTTAAGCTTTAGAAATGTTTCATTTTTGGTTCTAAGTTTTATCAGTTTCTCAGCCTCTGATCATAGAGTTGTGCTGTTGTTATCAGTGAACATTCATTTATGGCTTTTGTGTCGAAGGCACCTAGGTGGTCTTCATCCTGTTTACCTTTACACAGCTTTAATCAGTGTCTCACGAGGCAGGACAAGAACTTTTGGTTACAGTTTGATAAATGGAAGAGGTTGAGGTTTGCTCATGGTAAGATCTAAGCTTCTACCACCTGTCTCGCCATATGATTAGAGTGGAGTGGGTTTTGTATTAGACAGATACTGCTTACTCACTGCTCCCTTGTGCTTCTTTCCCTGTCATCTTCTGTAGACCCTTTACTGTTATTTGACTGTGATAATTGAATCAGATGGCTGTTATAATTTTTGTACACAGAACAGTTGCTTTCACAAGCATGACATAGGACATGAGGGCAGATACATAATATGGGCAGATTTAAGCGATGGAGTCTGTTTATTGATCTCTGAATGATCGTGCATAATTCAGCCCATCAATTCATTCCATCACTGTTCTGTCTTAGAGTGTAATCACACAATTAAAATGTGATTTTCACGATACAAACAGTTAAAAACCCAGTACACATAATTATAGAAGAAAAACAAACCTTTCTTTTTTCTTCCATTTTTTTGAAGTAGTCTGCTATGAAGGTGTTATTTCCTTGACACATCAAAATGGCTAATTTGGAGTTGTGATGCTTGTTATGTAAATAGGCCATATGTTGAATTCCTATAGAAGTTTATTCGTTCAGTGTTGTGATAATGGATAGGATCCCCTAAGTACCATAGCTAAGAAAAATAGTCTGTGAGGATGCATTTCTCTCTACTATTTATATCCTTCCCATTATTTTTGCTTAACAGCTAGAGTTTTTATTTTCTAATAAAAATATTCTTAAATGGGATGGTGTTATTTATCCTTATACATACAAATCTTTCTCTCTAGTCCTGACACAAACTCTATTCTCATTTATGCACCTGTTTAATAGTTTTCATGGTTGATGTCCTGTTGTTAGGCCAACGGCTGCATGCCTATCAACTTTTAATATCCTCTGCTAAATCTCTTCCTTTCGCACTGAAAAGACTTTTCTTTTCTTCATACTGTTAGCGTTCTCTTCATCACCCAGACTGGAGACCCAGGAACCATCCCTGACTCTTCTCTCTCTCTCTTTCATTCCATCAGTAAAATCGGGCACCAAGTCCTGTTAACTCTTCCTTTGTAAGAGTTTTTCCTAGCCAGCTCCCACATTTCCATGGCATTCCTCACTCCCCACACCCCGATAACCCAGGCCCTCGGCCATCCCTATTCTAGGATGATTATAATCTGCTACATCCCGTCTCTCTGTAATTGAGTTCTCCCCATGCTTCGCACTTTGTCATATTAACCTTCCTAAAGCCTCTTCTCCTTAGAATTCTTATCCAAGGATTGTCTCACAGGAAGTCTGAGTTGAACTCAGATTTGTCTGATTCCAAAGCTAGTGCTCTTTCCACTAGTTCAAATTCTTTTTATGCCCCCTCCCCCTCCCCCCACCTTTGGTCCAAGGTCTCAACTTGGTTTTATTATTTTTTTAAATTAATTAATTAATTTATTTATTTTTGGTTGTGTTGGGTCTTCTTTGCCGCGCGTGGGCTTTCTCTAGTTGCCATGAGCGGGGGCTACTCTTCATTGCAGTGCGCGGCCTTCTCATTGTCGTGGCTTCTCTTGTTGCAGAGCGCAGGCTCTAGGCACGCAGGCTTCAGTAGTTGTGGCACATGGGCTCAGTAGTTGTGGCTCACGGCCTCTAGAGCACAGGCTCAGTAGTTGTGGCACATGGGCTTAGTTGCTCTGCGGCATGTGGGATCTTCCCGGGCCAGGGCTCGAACCCGTGTCCCCTGCATTGGCAGGCGGGTTCTTAACCACTGCGCCACCAGGGAAGCCCCTCAACCTGGTTTGGATATACCTCACTCTTGCCCAAATTTTACTTACCAACCTTATTTTCTACTTTTCTAACATGAACCTTCTATTCCTACTAATTGGATCTCACTGTCCTTCTAAGATGACTTTGTACCCTTTTGTTCATGCTCTCCCTTTTAGAATGTCTTTTCCTTTTTCCTCTGACCTAAGCACAATCTCCAAGTTAAGTCTGCTCACCCGAATCATGTTACTCTCATTGGATTCTTCCTCTTCTGCCCTTTTGTCTACATCATTCTTTAGACCAAGAGATACTCTCTTATACTATCGTGTTCACAATTCTTGCTTTTCCAACAAGATTGCAAGACCCTGGAGGGCACTGATGTACCTGTATGCTATCTTTGAACCATCTACAAGCTTTGGGCATAGCAAGCCCTTGATAAGTTGACCTATAGAATCAATAAACTAGAAAGGTGAATTTTTTTTTAAAGATGGGCTTTGATATTGCCTGTGTACTGCTCATCATCATGTCCTCAGAGCCTAGCTTGCAGCTTGACACCTAGTCATGACCTCAATAAATATTTGTTAACAGAGAAATTAATGTTGACATTGGATAAAAGGGACAAACGTTTGAAGGAGGCGTCTGTCAAGGAGTTTTTTCCCCATTTTTCTTCAGTGGTTCTAATCAGCCTCTCCATTCATCAGCTGTGAGGATTCTGAGGCCTTGGCATTTTCCAGAGTTGAGGTACTGACGGAGGCTGGTAGTTGTGAGTTAGAATTAAGGAGGCTGTCATTATTTTAAGGTGGAGTGATGGGTCCCATTAGTTGGCAAAAATGAAAGGATTGAGGCCTTATGCCAGTATTTTATACATAAAACAATTAGAGTTATCAGTTTTATAAATATTCAGCTAATCGGCTCCAAACTCCAAGACTGTATTGCAGAGCTACCCAACTTTTTCATTTAAAAGCTTCTCGTACATTAAAAAAATAAATCATCTGGGTATCCATCTAGGGATGAAAAGTGAGGTAGGGAAAAATTGCCACACCCATCATATTGTATTCAGGACAAAATTCAGTTCTTTTAACTTTAATAAGACTCACTTTGTACAAGGCACTGTTTCTGCCGGGAAGGAGTTTATAGTCCAGCAGGAGAAATAACACATGTATCTCAGAAACAAAGGTCTAAGAGAGCTCAGAAGGGAAAATTTCCTTCAGATTGGAGGGCGGTGGGGACCTTCCTAGAGTGACAGTTATTTGAGCTGATTATTGAAAGGCTTTGGGTCAGATTTCAATAGCTATTATTGGGAATATAGAGATGAGGGAAGGACAGCAGGGTTGGGAGGAACACAGGCCAGGCATTCCAGGGTGTTTTGACTCTAACATGAATCCTCTAATATACTACCACTGCTTCAGAAGCTGAAATGCCACTAGGACTCTCCTGGGTACTGGTGGTCTGCAATGTTCCGTAATGAAACTTAAAGGAGATATGGAAACCTGAAATAGGTACTTTGTTGCCAGGTGCTGAACTGACCATGACATAAAGCGCAAAATAAGTCTTGTAAGCAGTATAACTGGTGCGTTTCTGGGTAGCATCCAACTGGCTTAGAATGCTTGAAGAGGTCTCCTGCAGTATGGAAACACCACTGAAGATGGAAACTTTCATAGTAATGTAAATAGGAAGAGGTCAGCACTGATTGTGGTCCCAAGTAGCCAGCCATCCGTGGGACACTGCCCAGTGATCCTAGCAGAGCTCAGTAAATGAGTAAACATACTGTTTGTTATAGTTCCCAGATTCTGATTCTGTATAACTACTCCATGGATTGTAAAACTAGGACCGATGGGTGTGAGTTTCAGGGAGACGGATTTGGGGTCAGTATAAGGAAGGTGGTCCTGTTATGGATTGTGCTAGTTCATGAGGTGGTAAGACCCCATGGTTAAATGTATTTAAGCATGAGCTATACCATATACCAGGCAATGTCTCAATACATGCATCATCTCTGTTTTTCCTCAAAGCAGTGTTACTGTCCCCCCATTTTACTGACAGGCAATACTGAAGCCTAGGAAGGGTGAGTAGTGAGCACATTGTAGAGCAGGTGTCAGCCCAGGCAGTTTGAGGGCAGCGACTGAATATGTACTGGATGAAGAAAGGATGCAGACGTCAGATGGCCATTAGGATTTTTAGGGGCCCTTCCTAACGCTAGGATTGAGTCTTTAATTCTCCTTGGGGGATCAAGATGCTAATTGTTGCCAAGCACTAATTCATTAACAGCAGCACCCAATTCCTAGAAATTCAGAACAAAGTGAATTACAATCATTGTCATCATCCTGATGGCCACCACTTAGTGACCATCTCGTTTAAACCTAACAGCTATCTTGCAAGGTAGGGATTATGTATCCTTTTAAGGAGGGGACTCTAGGAAGTTACGTAGCTTGATCAATCCGCAGAGTTGATCAGTGGCTTTTTTCTTACACCGCCCTTTAAGGTAATTCGTGGTGATACGGGAAATATTTACCTATCAGTTCGGCACACACACCGACCAATCAGAGAGGCCACCAGCTATATACCACGCTGTGGCCCTTCCCAGTGATGAACGTCCCCTGAGGTGATGTTGAGGCCAAGTCCAAAGGGATGTGAAAGATTTGGTAATACACCAAGACCACACATCTGGAGCTCCAGAAAGCTAGTGACTTTTATCCGATTTTATACATGATGTGTAGTACTATTAAAGAAAAAAAGCCTTCACCTGTAATTATATTTCACATATATTTCTAAATAAAGAAAAGTAGCTTTGCAATGGTCACGTTGTATCTTCCTTATAAATGGCAGGGCCTTCTTCCTCATTCCTTTTCTTTTTTTTTTCTTTTTTTTTTGCGGTACGCGGGCCTCTCACTGTTGTGGCCTCTCCCGTTGCGGAGCACAGGCTCCGGACGCGCAGGCTCAGCGGCCATGGCTCACGGGCCCAGCCGCTCCGCGGCATGTGGGATCCTCCCAGACTGGGGCACGAACCCGCGCCCCCTGCATCGGCAGGCGGACCCCCAACCACTGCGCCACCAGGGAAGCCCTCCTCATTCCTTTTCTACCTTTTACTTTCCTCCAGGCAGAGGCTCATCTGTCTGGACACCATCCCCTCTTGCTTCCTCAGGGATCTTGCTCCATTATCTCGCTTTCCTTCAGGGTCTCAACCAGCCTCTCCTCGCGTCGCATAAGCATTCATAAGCCTTTTCGTTCTTTAATAACAAGAGAAGTCAAAACAAACAAAATCCCTGCGGCCCCTTCCCTGTTGGTCTGGTCACGTTGCCTCTCCCTCCTGGGCTCAGAAGGCAGCTCCTTGAAGAACAGGTCCTCACACAACACCCACACCTCCCCAACTCTCTACAGCCCTGTCCTCTCGTAATGGCCACCTCTGTCCTGCAGACCGCCAGCTTCATTGTCCAGGAGTCTCTGGTGTTACTGATCACTACTCCTTGACACCTTGCCCACCTGTTTTCTGAGTCATTCCTTTCCTGATGTCTTTCCTGTTGCCCAACCGCTCTGTATTAGGCTTCTCTGCTGGTTCCTCTCCTCCTCCCGGACCTCGGTACCCTCTAGGGTTCCCCCTTCAACCCGCTGCTCACCTACTCTTTCCTTCTGCTACCACCTATATGCCATCGATTCCTGAATCTGCAACTCTGAACTCTTCTGACATCTGCTCCAGGTGTCTTAAACTCAGGGGGTTCAGAACTCTACTTCTTCTTCTTTTTTTTTTTTTTCTAATGTTGAGCCTTCTTTTAATTAATTAATTAATTTATTTATTTTTGGCTGTGTTGGGTCTTTGTTTCTGTGCAAGGGCTTTCTCTAGTTGTGGCAAGCGGGGGCCACTCTTCATCGCGGTGCGCGGGCCTCTCACTATCGCGGCCTCTCTTGTTGCGGAGCACAGGCTCCAGACGCGCAGGCTCAGTAGTTGTGGCTCACGGGCCTAGTTGCTCCGCGGCATGTGGGATCTTCCCAGACCAGGGCTCGAACCCGTGTCCCCTGCATTAGCAGGCAGATTCTCAACCACTGCGCCACCAGGGAAGCCCCAGAACTCTACTTCTGCAGCCAGCATATCCCTTCTGTGTTCTCTACCTCAATTAATGAAACCCATTTGACCAAGTTTAAAATCCGGGAGCTGTTCTAGGATCCTCACTCTTCCTCAACCCGTACTTTTCATTGATGACTAAGCTGTGTAAAAACTGTTTTCTCAAACCCTTGAGTCCGCGCTCACCTCTCTAGGCCATTACCACCACGACTGCCTAGGTTCAGGCCCTCATCACTCTCTTGAGGGTTACTGCAGTAGCCTTGTAACTGGTCTCCCTGCCTTCTGCCTGGCCTGCTTCCAATCCCTTCTCCACACTGCCGCCTTTCTAAAAGGCAAATTTGATCATGGACTCTCTGCTGCTTAAACTCCTTCAGCGGAGTCACTGTTTCTCCAGGATAAAATCTAAGATCCCTAGCCTGGCACAAAAGCTCCTTTGTGATCTGGGCTCTCCCTTCGGGTGTGTACCAAAGTCTTCTCTAATGATCCTGGTCCCCACTGACTACCCCTCCCCACAGCATCCCTACTAAAGGAAATGAGTTGTTACAGGAGAGAAACGGGAGGAGGGATGGGAACAGGGAAGAGATTGAAGAACTTTGCTGTCCAGTACCGTGGCCACTAGCTGCCTGTGGCTGCCGAGCACTTGAAATGCACCTAGTCCAAACTGAGATGTGTTATGAGTGTGAAATACGCCACAGGTTCAGACTTGGTATGCAAAAAGGAATGTAAAATAGCTCATGAACAAATTTTATTGGTTACATGTTGAAACAGTAACATTTTGGATATAATGGGTTAAATAAAATATATTATTACAATTAATTTCACGTTTCTCTTTATCTTATTTTTTTTTAACATGGCTACTAGGAAATTTTAAACTACCTGTGTGGCGGCATAATAGTCGTATTGGACCACATCGTTATAGAACATCTCCTTGTTCCTGGGAGATGCATCCTGTACGAGCCAAGCCCAGGAGCTTTTTGAGTGATTAAGTCAGCCCTACAGGTATAGAGAAGCAGCAGTTGCTCAGTTTCTTAAATCCACAGATATTAAAGTGCTTTAGATACGATTCAGAATCAGAGAGACAGTTTGTGAAAACTACAGCCAGGAGTCCTTCCTACAGTGTGCACGGGGCTAAAATCACGAGTCTGGCACATCTGTCTCGCCAGGCCCACCCAGGCACCATCAGGAGAGGGAAACAGGGATACTGTGTGCTAGAGGGAGGATTTGAGGTAGACAGGAGGAGCAAGGACAGGGCAAGTGGAGTCCCGGGAGGCCTCCTGCTTGTGAGGTACAGACAAAACACCAAGAGCCACGCCTAGGTCTTTGAGATTCCCCCATGCTGCCATGGACCCTTTCCCAGTGGGAGAAGTCCCAGGTCCTCCACTGTCTTGAGCCTCAATAATATGTACATGATAAAGCCATTGTGCATCAAACAAAATGACGTGCCCAACAACTAGTCCTCCTCAGTTATGCCTTAAGATACTGAGGGCAGCAGTCTGTGGATCATTTGGCCCAGAAGGCTTGAGGAAGGTATACGGACCTTTCTCAAGGTCCCAAGGACCTTGTCACAAGGACCCAGAAGATAATATGTCCTAAGAGATATGCAGAGCTTTGTTTTCAAGTGGAAAAGCCAAACCAGTGATGGGAAACCAGAGCTTACCAGGATGGAGCAGGAGGGAGAAACCTGGAGGTGAGGGGAAGAAACCATGACTATCACGGGAAAAATTCAATGGAATCAGGTGCCAGTGAGTCTGATAGGCAGTGGGGCTCAGCGCCTCTCTCCTGGTGGTTTGTGTGCTGTGTTCTGTTGAGCCCTTTGGTTCTGAGAAGAATGCCCCTGGGCAGTTGCTTTGATTTGCTTTTACATATTAGGCATTAGTATAAGATTCTGGTAGGGGGAAAGGTTCTTAGGCTAAAAATAAAAGTTTGAAAGTCATACCTGTACAGAGACTGGCCTGAGAAAGTGGTGACCGCCGTGGTGTGGTGATTGCTCCCCCAGTTGCAGGATCTGGGACCAGTTTGGCCGCTTGGCAGGAGCTACAACTCCTTTCCACCTGTACCCGAGTGACTCTCCATTGGGTTGACCATGCAGTCTGTCTGGCCTTACCTGGGAAGCTAGAACTGTCTCATTCTTGTGTACCACATTTTCACTTTGTGCCCCAGGTTCTCTCTCACATTTCCAAGTCCCTGATTTGAGGTCTTGTGTAGGAATCTCAAATTGCCTGGGGTAAGGATCTCATCACATATCTCCAAGCCTTCTTAAGCCAGTAGTCTTGACTCTGAGATACAAGCCCTAGAGTGAGTGCCTGCTGCCCACTTTCAAGCTTCTACTAACACCTGCCAGCAATGGGCAGGAAACTCAGCTAGTTTAATAGGTGTTTGTGGAATTGAAGAGCTTGCCTGGATACTGGCTGTTCCCTGATTCCAGACCCCTGACACCAAACACTCTTTGGCTGCCCCACTGGTCTCTGGGTCCCATTTGTACCACATGTGCAACTTGGGAGGGGAAGGGGAAGGCAAGTATAGGGCTGATTTTCCTAAATTATGGTACATCTGCTTCTCTGTTCCCTGGGAGAAGGCTGGTCTGAAGTGTGGGCAAGAAAGGTGGCTGCCTTTATGGTGTGATTTCAGAATTCATTCTACTCAAAAGGGCTTTTCAAATATCAACACTTTCTCTTTCCTGCTCTCTAATATGCAAAAGCCTACATGATAAAAACTCTATTCTCTTTCCTAAGACCAGTATGGTTTAGACGAGAAGGAAAACAGATTTGATTTGATGGTTGAAAAGCCTGGTTTTGACGCATGTAATTGGCTGGCTGTAATGAACTTGAGCCAATTATTTAATCTTCCTGAACCTCAGTTTTCTCATTTATGGAGTGAAATTAATAATACCTACTTGCTTTGTTATGATTTTCTACGACTAAATAAAACAAGATATAAAGTGCCCAGCATCAGGGCCTAAAATGCAATGCTATGAAAGTGGTAACTTAAACTGGTCAGACATGTGCTCCTTAGACTGAATGATTTTATAGACCCTTCCCTGAGACTGATAAGAAGGAGATAAGAAACCTGGGCCAGGAGGGCCAGAATTCAGCCATCTCTGGGTGAAAAAGGACCAGAAGGAAGTTGCCTTCACATTCTGCTTAAGGCCCGTCCTGCCTAATGGTTTGCATTTGTGAAAATATTCGTCTGGGATTATGAATACAACATGAAGCCATGGAAAAAAAGGAATGTTTACATCCTCTGCCAGGGTAATATAAGAATAAACAAAGCAAGTTTTTGAGTCTCTGAATAGCTAGGTGCACTGCCATCAAAATAAATTTTTATTTCTATTCTTTGCTGATAAATTATAGCTGAAGGAAGCCACTAAAATACCCTGAAAAGGAAGATTCATATACAAATGAGATACCAGGGACAGATTTCACACTTGCTTTGTAGGAGCCATTCTTTCCTTAACTGTGGGTGTTTGGGAAGTTCTTTTATTGTAGCCTTTGTTGCTTCCAAGAAGGGGGGAAAAGCTTTAGTATACTCAGGAGAGAATGGTTTTGATTGGAGGCAGTGTTGTTCTCAGTGAGGGCTCACTTTCCTGTATTGTAGTGCTTGCTAATACAAAACCGAGAAAACCCATAAATGGCAGTAAGATAGTCTGATCTGACATACTGCCACTTATGATCGACCTGTGTTTATTACAGGAACGTGGGCAGTCCTATCATTTTTAAAGGGGAAAGTGGAAGATGTTATGCTGGCTACCGTGACTGCTAACGTCCTGATCTAGAAGGTCTTTGTCCTTTCTCATTCATTTCTCCTGTGAAGTCTGAATGGTGGACTGGATTCAGTACACGCAGGGGGCTGAATGGGCTCTTGATGTAATCTCGCTCCTGGGCTCTTGATGTAATCTCGCTCGCCCCACTGCAATACCACAGCCTCAGTATAGTGTCATATTCAACCTGAGAATACTCAAGGAGAGAGTATAAACCTACTACCTCTAAAATTAAAAATAAAAGCATTAAAAATAGTATTTAGTGCTGGTTTGTGGCACTGAATATATAAACTCATTTATTGTTCTGGTAGTCCCAGAGCAAGAACTGTTGGGCCTCCCTGGTGGCGCAGTGGTTAAGAGTCCGCCTGCCGATGCAGGGGATACGGGTTCGTGCCCCGGTCTGGGAGGATCCCATATGCCGCGGAGCGGCTGGGCCCGTGAGCCATGGCCGCTGGGCCTGTGCATCCGGAGCCTGTGCTCCGCAACGGGAGAGGCCACAACAGTGAGAGGCCCACATACCGCAAAAAGAAAAGAAAAAAAAAAAAAAAAAAAAAGAACTGTTGCAGTTGCAATGGGTGATATCAACTAAGGTTGTCATGGCAACATTAATTTATCATTTCCAAACTTTGGTAGGATTTTGCCTTCTGAATCTCCTGGATTGTCTTTAAATTTATAGTTATTTCTCATTTATTAAGGCGAGGCATATTTAGCTATTGCTTACATAAATGCACTGAATATCTTCATGAAATTTACTGACGTGAAATTAGAAGCATAGAAGGTGGGCACTGGAAAGAGGTAGTGGATGCTGTGGCCTAACGGTCCCCCCAGAAGAAGGAATCCCTTCCACAGTATCCCAGTCAGCCAGCTGCCGTTCGAACCCTGCCAGGAATGAGGTGGTCACAGTTTTGTGACACTGAGGACTGCTGCCCACGGTAGCCTGCAGTGCTCCTAGATCTTGAGCCCCTTTAGATTTGGACCTTGTCTCCTTTGTGGTTGGACCAATACTCATTATCACGCACATCAGATACTGAAATCTGCCTCCCTGTAGCTTCCCTGTTCATCTCCTATCACCCTTTGGAGTGCCACAGAATAGTCATGCACCTGAGTGTGGTAGGTCTTCAAATATTTGACCATTGCTATTGTATCTCCTGTTCGAAGTCTTCTCTTTTCAGGCTTACGTGGTTCCAGTTCTTTTGGCTGAGATTCGCCATCCTGTTAACACTCTGGTCGCCTGCCACTCCGCCTGTGCCATTTTAAAAGCGAGGCATCTTGAACTCAACACCCTGCTCCTGAGTTCTCTGAGTGGCGGAGGACACACGGCTGCAGCTAACTCCCCATCCAGGGCACCTTCTTTTGCTGATCTAGTCAGATCCTGTGTTGGCCTCCATTTTAAATGAGGGGCAGCACGTTGTTAGTTTATATCCAAAGTCAAATAAAACTTCCCAGTCTCTTTCTGGACAACCCCTACAAAGCCTGCTCTCCCGTATTCTGTATCTGTGCAGTTAACCTTGGGAACACACGTAGAGGACTTTACCTTTATTCTCGTTACATTTTGTCCCATTTTGGCAAATCATTTTTCCTCTCCATCAAGACATTTTTGAATTATAATTTCTAAAAGTTCAATCTCTCAGTGGTACATTTTCCACTTATTTGTCAATTACACTTTTTGAGAAAGGTACTTCCTCTGTCATTGATAAAATGTGGACCAAGACAGGCCAAAGAAAGAGCCCTGTGACTTTCTACAAGAGACTTCTTGACATCCGTACATGAATTTTGTTAGCTGTTTTTTGTTTCTTTGTTGGAACTAGTTTGATCATCTCGCAGTCGTGTTTACTTTCTTGCCCCCAAGCTCTCCAAGAGGATACAGTTAGGAAGGACTTAGATGCCTTAGTGACACTATCGTGATTGACCCACTTATTGCCAATCGTAGAACTATATTACGAAATGAAGCGAGATGAATTGGAGTAACTTTTAGATTGCATTCATTTTTCTTTTGAAAAGTTTACTAAAAAACATGTGTAAATAGTTTTAATTTATTAAAAAATAATTTTGTAAAATAAATTCATTCTTCACCCATAATTTCAATTCACGTGAACTTGTTCGGTTCAGAGACATTGCTTTTTTGTATATCATTCAGTTCTCTGTATGGAATCATTGCTTTGGAAACTAATTGGTGGTGGGACAGGAAATCACTCCTTAGGTGTCCCTCCAGCACATCATTATACTCACATCTCCTGGGACAGACAGTAATCAGGCTGAATCATGTCCAAATAGCATGCTGGAGTCTATGTAAATGGCTCCATGACAGTTTCACTAACTGTGACCATGACAGAGAATGCACTGATGGCATCATGTCACTAATGGATGTGTTTTCTCTAAATGGAAAATCCTGTATTATTCAGAGGGTTTTTTTCCTTCTCACACAAACTCTTTGACTTTTATATTAATATCAAATGTCTGTCACTTATAATATGGTGTTTGTGTACTATGTTTTGTTTTACTTGTGTACAAAATGGTCTTTTCCACGCTTTTTACCTTGGACTGGATGGAAAGAAAAAATAATTTGAAAGAGTAGTAGCACGAGGAACTCAAATCTGTAATAAGTCAAGGAATAAACTCTTGCTTCATAGAAATACTTCTCTTTGGTGGTGCTTTAGATTTTACAAAATACTCTCACAAGTTTTTTTTTGAAAAAAGTTTTTGCTGACTGTAAAAATAATTGCATACTCTTTGAATTTGGAAAAAATACTGAAATGGATAAAAGAGAATTAAAAGTCAGCTAAAATTTCACCACCCAGAGATTGTCATTGTTAGTATCTGGTGTGTTTTCCTTCCAGACATGGATGTATGTGTAGTTGTGAGTATGTGCATGTGTGTGTGTGTGTGTGTGTGTGTTTAAACTAGCTTCATGGTAGACCTAGGCAGTTTATACTGAGCAATCAGTGTGACATAGTAGTTAAAAGTGCTTTGGAATCAGACACTTGGAGATTTCAGTCCTGGCTATGCTACTCATGTAGTGACTGTAAATTGCTTAAACGATCAAAACTTCAATTTCTACTTCTATAAAATAGGGATAATAATAGCGTGTATCTAGTAGGTTTATTGTAAGAATTAATAAAATAATGAATGTAAAGTACATAGCATGGTGTATGCCTCATAGTAAATGCTCAGTAAATGTGAGCTATTATTGTTATTATACAGGTTTTCTTGTCTGTTTTCCTCACTTAAATTCTAGGGTAGCAATTTCTCTTGTCAAAAAACATTATTTGAGAAATATTTGGAATGACTACATACATTTCAATATATGAATGTACCTTAATGTAATCATTTCTCTATGCTTAGACCATTTCCAGTTCTTTGCTGTCATAAAGAACACCACAGTTAATATCCTTTACATTTTTTTTGTGCGTAGACAACAAAATGAATTTCTAATGGCATTTTACAGAGAGGCAGAAAAAAATGATCAATTCTTTAGTATCTCCTTAATATGCCAGGTTATATGCTTGGTTTTTTAATGTCAAAATTCTCATTTAACTCTTCCACAACCCCGTTGAGGTACATCTGTTACCCCTATTTTTGGATGAAAAAGCTCTGAGGGGAGACAAGTAGTTTGCCCAAGGTCACAGAGATAGTGGTGGTAGAGATGGTATTTGAAGCCAGCTGTCTGATTTCAAAGCTTAAGCTTTTCCATTCTGGCAGGCAGTTCATGCCTATCTTTTTAAGGCTGGCGGAATGAATAGTTACCATTGTGCTTTTCACAAAATGTCACTTGGTGCCACATAAAAGATAGGACACTTGGCTGGAACTCTTGGCTTACTCAGTATAGTACCTCTTGTGTGCGTATGTTCTAATATGTTTTGGAATCAAGCCTCATTAAAATAAGGTGCTAACTAAAGGAAATCAAACATTGGTGTGATTATTTGATGAAAGCAAACGTCAGGGAAGAAAACATTTATTTAGTCAAAAACACAAAAGTCATCTTTGTTTTAGTTGGATGGACTAGGCCAGAATTACTTATCTCCCTAGGAATCAGAGTATTTCACACAAATCAGTATAGGAATTAAACAATAACAGCCAAAGTAAATTGATGCTGTCAAAAGGGGTTATAAGTTTCATTACTTGTATATTAGGGGTTGAAAGGGAAAATCTTTAGCCTTAGTTGTAAGATGCTACACCAGGAAAGAGCTGTAACAATTGCTGTAGGTATAAGTATAGGTATAGGGGAGACATAACGTTTACTGGGACAAACCCCCAAAGAATTATTTGGTGAACTGACAGGTTGTCTTTAAAAAGTCAGCCATTCGGAACATTTATCTTGGCAGCTCTCAAATCTGACTCACAGCGTGTAGTGTGGCAGTCAATTTTTGAAGGAAAAACGCATAATTAATATGAAAATCAAGGTATAAGGTGTTGCCAGTCAGTACCCAACACACAGTTTCTTAGAACAAAGGAGCAATTGAAGTTGTCTTTTAATAGGGTAATCCTGGTTTGTCATTCTGTAGGTTTCAGTTCTTAGTAAAAATGAAAGAAAAAAAACCCTAGTTGTAATATTTCATATCCAAGAGCTACTTTGTTGCAGAGCTTATGCCCAACTCTTGTCTAGTCAAGAAAGTTATCTTTGGTTTTTGAGTTCTTGAATTTTCATAGCCCTTGAACTTACACATTTGCCTTAGTAGTGTCCCCGTGTTCCTGCAGTCATTTTAGTTCTTACAAGGGAGAAACAGTGTCCGTCGTAGCCCAATGACTAAGAAGGTTTAAAGACACAGACCTACTTGAGAATGGACTTGAGGATATGGGGAGGGGGAAAGGTAAGCTGTGACAAAGCGAGAGAGAGGCATGGACATATATACACTACCAAACGTAAGGTAGATAGCTAGTGGGAAGCAGCCGCATAGCACAGGGAGATCGGTGCTTTGTGACCGCCTGGAGGGGTGGGATAGGGAGGGTGGGAGGGAGGGAGACGCAGCAGGGAAGGGATATGGGAACAGATGTATATGTATAACTAATTCACTTTGTTATAAAGCAGAAACTAATAAAAAAAAAAAAGAAGGTTTGTATCGACACAGCACGCCCACCAGCTTGGTCTGTGGAGAGTCTGTGCCCCGTTGTGGTTTGCAGGTGGGAAGGGCCCAGCGAGTTCAGTTTGGGCTTGCTGCACAGCTAGTGAGTAGGTAGAACTGTGCACAAGACGATGGGTGTGAATCTGTGGATGGGATCTGAGATGCGGCTCCATCCAGCGCTTGCTCCGTAGCTGTCTACCTCTAGGCAAAGTGCTTTACTGTCTCTGAGCCTCGGCTCCCTCTGCTCTCACAGAGGTAATGACTCCTGCACAAAGGTCATAGGGAGGATTAAACGCATTGAGCAAACCAGTGGGTGAACTCAAAAGTGCTTTCATGGTTAGCTCCCAAGTTATTAATTAATGGCCACAGGTCATGCCTCCCAAGGAGAAGCTGATTTACCATTGAAAATATTTTCAAATGAATAATGGGAATATTTGTAAAATATATGTAAAAATACACCACTCCTGGGGCTAACCTCACCAGACCCCCCTAACTCTTTGCTTATACTCTATCCAATAATAAAGGGACAGGCCCTTTCTCTGCCCAAGAAGCCCCCAGTGCCCAGCGATCTTGGCATCTCTCAGAGCTTAACTACTCACTCCCGTGGCACATCCCTCGATGAGGGAAGGAAGCCCTTGGCATCAGTACGTGGTTCCTTTGAATACAGTACAGACCTTTATAAAAATAGCCATTTAGGTCTATTAAGTTGTTCCAAGACAGAAGCAAAACTTGTATATTTGATGCATTATTTTAGCTTTCAACTAAAAAAGGGCTCACAATAAAAGACTATCAGATAGAAAAGCATATTCCAACAGGGTTGCATTATAAACAATTATAGGAAACTCTGATTATTAAAGCAATCATTTTGCCAAAGGGGAGAATGAAAGAGAAGAAGTTAGGAATTTTGACACTGGACATCACGCATACTTTTCTGAAGTCTCCTGTGGTTTCCCCCCAGCCCTGGTAATGTAGGCAAGGGCTCAACAACTGCTTTTGAGTCTGGCTGACAGAGAGTCAATCCCACCCCAGGGGCTGCGCTCACTCCCTTTCCCCTGGGGCTGCTGCCGGCTAACCCGCCTTCCCTTTCTTGCCTCCCAGGTGGTCGTGGTGGCCCTTTCTCTCTGTCCTTTAAAAGGACAGGATTTGTTCATTGGCCACCCCAGCCTGGGCTCACTGCAGGACCCTTATGAAGGTGCTTCAGGTACTTAATGACTGAAATGTCTCCGTGGCATTCCTCGGAGATTGGCGGGGTGTGGGTCAACCAAGTGCTGGATGTTTTATACAAACCCCCATGAACACTTAGCAGTAGGGAAGCCAACAGAGGGCCCACGGAGCCCCGGACTCCTTGAGCCCGCTAGCTGGGAATGCTAACCCTGCTTGCTATACTCATCTTGAATCAATTTCTAAAGTTTGTTTCTCCTTCTATGCAGGAAACTATTCTGAATTTCACTTATTTGCTTTGGTACCTCATTTCATTCAGCTCATTTCTTCATCAGCTATTTTTTGAGCGTCTGCTGTGTACTAGGCAAAGTGAGAGGAACAAAAAGCCATCAAACATTGAAAAGGAGAGAGCAGTTCACACCTCAGGCAGAAAGCAAGATAAGCCTCCAGGGTTGAGAGAGAGGGAGAGGTTAAGTATGTAATGATTTTTCTTTTTTTTGAGCTGTACTTTCTACAATAAATTGTACTGCCTGAAAATCTATACCAGTATTCATTTACGTAGCAAATCCCATTGTAATGAGAAGTCCTGTTATCTATGACTGGGACAAGCATCATTTAGAACACAATTTTAGGGCAGCAGAAGACTTTGGACAGTCCCTTGGAGTGAGTTGAAATGGGATTTGACCTATATATCAAGCTTTTCCTTGATATTTTTCGTTTCCATGTGTCAACAAATACTTGACTTGATATTAAAGCCAGTTAAATCTATATTTCTTGCTGTAGTCAAGTACAGCAACATATAACCAAGGGCAACATACCCCCACCAGCCATATTTTGTTAAGTACATGTATTTTATCATAAACCTACTTGACTGAACTACTTTCACATGAATAGGGTGAAAATATCAACGTAACTACCATTAAAAAAAAAGAAAAGCTGGAGAATCTCTGATCTAGTCCCTCGCTCTTCATTTAAGCAATCTCATAGTTTATTTTGCTCACTTTCATCATAAGGAATGACAATATGGAAAAGATCTTGATTGTGGTAGCTGTGGTTTCTTTCTCTTTTCTCTAAAGGGTTCGCTGTAACCCATTCTCCCAACTCCCATCCCAACCAGAGGATTTCTTAACACAGCCGCAAAGTGGCAAATACCAGTAAACTCAAGAGTCTCAGACTGTAGGAATCTAATCAATGTGATGAAAGGGAGAGTGAGGTGGAAGCCTCTTACTTACTCTTTTTCTGAACTTTTAATTGTTAGAAAATTTCTGAAAATTATGTAGTAAAAACTCAGTGTTTCCATAAACAAATGGCCTGAAGCATCAATTTATAAACACCAACAAATTTATTTACTGTTATTAGAAGAGCCTAACTTCTCTTGCCTGTGTACTATAAATGGAAGAGTGACTGTCATTTATTGGGCTCCTACTCTGTGCTAAGCATTTACAATATCTCACCTCTAACAGTCAAAATGATGCTTTAAGCATGTATTATTATTTCCATTTCATGTTCAACTTCGGCTGCTGAGTAACTTATCTGAGGGCACCAAGCTAGAAAGGGTATAAGCAGGGATTTGAACCCAAGTTTGTCTGTTTCCAAAGCCTTTTCACTTTTTACATCAGGAATCTTGAGAGTGTAAAAAGATTTCTTTTTCAAATTGTTAAAATTACACGTGCTCATTATAGGAAGTTTGGAAAGCAGACAAAATTATAAAGAAGAAAAAATCACTCATAATTCTTCACCCCAGGGATGATCACTACTAAAATTTTATTTTATTTTTCTTTCTAGGCTTAAGAAAGCTATAATTTATATATCCAAGAGGGTATTGTTCCTCAGAATTGTCATCCTTGAAGTTTATTCATGTTCTCTAACAATGTTGCCATTGCTTAAAACATTTTTGGAGCCAATTTAGGAACTAAATTCTCTGTAGACTCCCATGCACTGGGTACTTTGGTAGAGACATAGCAAAGAGGGTGTATCCGTTACCTAAATACCTGTCAAAATAATACATTTTTATGTTCTACCTTTTTGTGCCTTCTAAAGTTATATGCTGCAAATATTTGACCATCCTGTAAAGAATACCGTCATTGCCCTCTCTAAGAACCATAAACATCCTCTGCGACTTCAATTGTGGTAGGAGATGGAATTTACCAAAATGCTACTTCCTCCCATGTCAAAGATTGATGGACATTTTGGGTTATGTTTAAAAGTCTTTATTAAAAATTAAATCAATAAATGTTTAATGTCTCATTTGACAACTCATGTTATGTGTTACATTGTCCACACAACAATGTTTGCCTTTTGTGGTACATAAAGAAAATCAAAGAATTGTTTTTGTCAAAGTTTGAAAAGCAGATTTTAAAATCAATTTCTTTTTAATGGAAGTATTATACTCACTGAATTATTTCCCTCCAAGGAGTTTCTGTAAAAGCAAATATATCTTAAGTGTGATGAACTGATCTTTAAATAAAGTTGGTAGCATCTTTTGTCAGAGTGTTTCGCAAAGAAGCAGGCACGCATGCGCACTCACACACACATACATAAAAGATCGCTATCAAAATGGCCACGGGTATACTTTATCAAAGTGAAGAAAGTCAAGTAATTAAGTGCCAGCTGAGTTCTCATCTCTTTGGTTTATTGCACACAACACTATTACTTTCAGAAAACAAACTTAACCCTCAGCTCAAGCATCTCCCTGGTTGTCTGGCTTCTACCTTATTTTTCAGACATTCTTATCTGCCCCATAAGGTTAGCATGGCACCCCCTTCCCAGATTGCTGGGCACCTGGGACACTGGGACCCTGGGTCCTAAGATTGGTGCAGAGTCCTTCGGGGCCACACCCAGAGCTCCGACGGGGGCCCACTGGGCATGCGCAGGTGTCCTAAGGGCTGCCCTCTTCCCTGGTCTTCCGATTGCCGAGATTTCCCGTGGTAAGACTTCATCGTGCTCTCAGAGCTCATTACAAAGTGTAGGCTTTGTCTTGTGTTTTAATCCTGGGCACTATTCACAGTGCCTGGCATTGTGTTCAGTCAGTGTGTTAGAGAAATGAAGGGTTACAATATATTCTCGCAGAAATGGACTGTTCGGAGGAAAGGTAGTCTGATTACAAGAGAGTCCGAATAGAATGGTGACTTCGCATCTCAAGACTTAAGGGCCTCTAGGTCCATCCTCTCACTTAAAGATGAGAACCGGAGAGGTCAGCTGACTTGGAAAAGGTCACCTAGAGAGATGGCGCCAAGCCAGGCACAGCATCCAGCGTCCTGAGGTCTTGTCCCGTCCTTCTCAGTGCTCCCTCCTGTCCTCGTTCCCCGGTTGTTTCATGGAGGTTGAGCTGACTTTGCAGGATCAGTGACCAGAGCATTTGAAGCCCCACGTGGTGCTTAACAGAGCAACGGATGCAGAGGGATTCTCAGGGAACACTTGAAGAGATTGTTGACTTAGTGAGTAATTGCCTGGTTGACTTAGGAGCCCAGCACCTGTCTCTGTGCCTAAGTGGTTACTAGCTGAATGGTGAGTTCCCTGGGCTTGTGTGGATATTACAGGCTATGTTTTGGAAAGGAGATCATTACAGAAATAATAATAATAATAACAGTCACTAACATTTATTTGTGATCAATTAGGCAGGATATCCCTGTGGTTTAAAGTCTAGGTCCTGTGGTCAGATGGTCACAGAATCCCAGCTCCATCACTTGTCTTGTATATATGTGTATATATATATATATATATATATATATATATATATATATATATATATATATTAGATATTGGGGGTAGGAGTTTATTAATTAATTTATTTATTTTTGGTGTGTTGGGTCCTCGTTTCTGTGCGAGGGCTTTCTCTAGCTGTGGCAAGCGGGGGCCACTCTTCATCGTGGTGCACGGGCCTCTCACTATCACGGCCTCTCTTGTTGCGGAGCACAGGCTCCAGACGCGCAGGCTCAGTAGTTGTGGCTCACGGGCTTAGTTGCTCCGCGGCAGGTGGGATCCTCCCAGACCAGGGCTCGAACCCGTGTACCCTGCATTAGCAGGCAGATTCTCAACCACTGTGCCACCAGGGAAGCCCCTTGTATATTTTTATGAGAGGTGCTTTCACCTTTTGGTGCCTCATTTTCTGTATCTGCAAAATGCCAGTGGTAATAGTGCCTACCTCAGAGTATCGAAGAGTTAACCCACTGAAGCCCTAGAACAACGCCAAGCACCTTGTAAGAAAGTAATAAATGTTAGCTGTTGTTATTAAAATATCACTACTGTGTGTGCCAAATTCATTGTACAAATTATATACTACCCAGTCTTCCCAACATCTCTGTGAGGAAGCTACTATTATTGATATTGTCCCCCATTTTACAGTTGAGTAAACTG
This sequence comes from Mesoplodon densirostris, assembly GCF_025265405.1. NCBI lineage: Eukaryota > Metazoa > Chordata > Mammalia > Artiodactyla > Ziphiidae > Mesoplodon > Mesoplodon densirostris. Next base: position 36,390,267 of record NC_082668.1, on the reverse strand, counting down.
AGGCTTTAAGTCACAGGTAAGACCCAATTCCTTGTCTGCCTGACTCCAGAGCCCGTGCTTGGGTGTGGGTGTGAGGGAGATGAGTGGTGTGGCTTTGAAATGTGAGATCTGACTTCCCAAATTTCTTTTTTTTCCTAGAGCACTCCAGACTCTGACCACTGTCAGGAATATCTCCGTGGATTCCCAGGTAAGTAAAGGCTGATCCCTCCCTTCTCTGTATCCTCCTGCTGCCCACATGGCTGGCTGCCCCTGCACCTGCAGCTGACTCCCACAGGTCTTGTCACAGTCTGTCAGCCTTTCAGGATTTTAGCACCAGAGTGCTCCTGTATAGGTGTACAGACCGAAGAGACAAGTCGCTCATGATGGGGTGGGGGATGGGGGATGGGGGATGGGGGATGGAGGCAAGGAGCGGAGGACTGGAAGCAATCCTCCCCCACCCACCTGTGCCTTCTCCATCTACATCACCTACATCGACGTTTCTATGGATTCCTGTAGTTGCATGCATGTGAAATACCTCAAAGTACCAGGGGAAAAAAGTCTTTATTTATAGAGGTCATTGTGTTGTAGAAAGGAATTATGGTTAAGAGTGGTGGGCTCTGGGGCCAGACTACTTGGCTTTCCCTCCTTGAAGGGATAACCTTTTTTGCTGTTGTCGAAGAACTTGGTCCAGTGAATCTGGAAGTCTGGCTTGCAGTCGTCAGTGCTCACTCAGCGTTGAGTGGGGAGTGGAAGGACACAGACTTTTGAGCCAGACAGCCTGGCTTTGCATCTTGCTTCTGCTGCCTAGTAATTGTATGGTCTCTGCATGTCACCTGCCTCTCTGAGCCTCAGTTTCCTTCTCTTTAATATGGGGATGATTATACCCATCTTGCAGAGTTGTTGGGATATTTCTAGCTCATGTATGTAAAGTGGACTATATAAGATTGACATTCAGTTAAATGGTAATTATTATTGTTATCAGTTATTTGTATTTGACTGGGTTCATCACAAGTATTTGTTGGAGGGGAAGCATGTTGTTATTTTTCGTTCCTCATACTTTACAAAAATATTTTTATTCTTATTTTTTCCCCCCAGCAGTCTTGCTTGTTTAAAGTAATTTGCTTAGCAAGCCATTTTTCACTGTGAAAAGATCACCTCTGGTCTAGATCCTGTCAAATGATTGTAAATTCCAAATAGAAGTAGTCCAAAATAATGAGGTCTTACTGCACCTGGATGTTTCCATGAATGTTTAAACTTGATTCTTTTTACATAACCCTGAAACTTCAGTAGTAAGATGACTGTAACTTTTTGAAAAGAGCCATTAACGTTGGTTGTTTTCTGTGAATGGAATAGAATACTTTGCTTCCTCATATCTGAAATCTGAATCACCACGAAAACATTTTCTTTATTGTTGTTCAAAGAGAATTATTATGGAAACTACTGGTTGATTCTTCCTCTCTCTGTCTCTCTCTCTCTCTCTCTCTCTCACACACCCCTTAGTTTTTCTTTCACACACACACACACACACACACACACAGAGCTTAGTTTTGCTTTCCATTAGGCAACTGAAGAGTTACTATGTAAATTCTGGCAGCCTTCTCCCCATCAGACAAGCAAGGGCACAACCAATTCCTGTTTTCTTGGAACATACCAGATAATCAGAAACTCTGATTATTCTGCTGGAAGGCAACAAACAGCTTGATGGAAAGATGTACCAACTGAAAACAATTCTGATCATATTTTTGTCAGGAGAATGAGATACCTCCAGCTGTCTGTCACTAATTATATTAGAGATAGAAAGCAGGAATGTTTTGGCCTGCGAAAGATTACGGCTGTCTCATGCTGGAGCACCAGTTTTACTGGCTGCTTATCCCAGAACAGTGACATCGGACGTCCATTCTGTAACTCATCTTGCCAGTTAGTCATAGTCTCAAACCCATGTCACATGAGCACACTTAAGGAATTTTCTAATTATAGTTCAAAGTCTTTACTTTTATCTTTTTACGCTCATTCTGCAGACATCACTGATTGAAATGATTTCTCCCTCAGCATAATCCTATTGCCGGCAGTCACAAAAGAACAGGGAGATGGCAAATGAAACCCACAGTAACTGAAGAGGTGTCCGAATTCAATTAGGAAGCGACCTCCCCCATGTGGACGCATAAGCCATATAAATCCATTTTAATTGTGAGCTATGGTACTTATCTGGTCATGTTTATTTTGGATGCAAGTGCCAAAGCTGGATTTAGACCAGAACTCCAGATCTTCAAGCTCTAATGACTAATTTGGGTATCCATCGAATCCCTTAATTCATTTCTTAATTAGTTCTCCCAGAATTAGAGTTGCTTGGTTACAGTCATTTCTACAATATTTTCCAATAAAAGCAAACGTACATAGATTTTTTTTTCCCTTTGGTTCACACATTTGCCCTGGTCTTAAAGAACTATTCTTCTTGTTATCAAAATTATAACAACAATGATAACAACAAAACTAGCATGTTGCCAGGCAGTAGAGTGTGAACTGACGCACCAGGAACCGGTTTGATTCCCAACTCAACTACTTACAGCCATGGGACCTGGATCAAGTTACTTTCCCTCTCTGGGCTTCAGTTTCCTTTTGTAAGATGGGAAGGATAATAGTACCTATCTCATAGGGTTGTTTTAAGGATTAAAAAGGCATTGCGGGCTTCCCTGGTGGCGCACTGGTTGAGAGTCCGCCTGCCGATGCAGGGGACACGGGTTCGTGCCCCGGTCCGGGAAGATCCCACATGCCGCGGAGCGGCTGGGCCTCTGAGCCATGGCCGCTGAGCCTGCGCGTCCGGAGCCTGTGCTCCGCAATGGAAGAGGCCACAACAGTGAGAGGCCCGCGTACCACAAAAAAAAAAAAAAAAAAAAGAATAAAAAAGGCATTGCATGTAAGAACTAATATGCAGACAGTGCCTGGCATTATCATAGATGCTAGTTATTATGTTTTTTGTCAATAATACAGTGGGAGATGGAGGAGCAGATTTGCTGGTGCCACAATATTGTCATCCAAGTATGTCCCATTTCTGTAGTCCATTTGGAGATCATTCATGATGGTAATGAAACATTGGAGACTGAGGTTGGAATTAATCTCTATTGTTTGTATTTTGTACTCCTCAGTTTAGCTCAGGATTAACATTTTTGGCTTTCCATGCTTGATCAATATGAGTGCTAACTTGAAACCTTTTGGTGCAAAATTGCTTTAAAATTTCAATGAACATTTTTTTTCTCTCAGCAGACACAATATTGGCCCTCATTAAAAGGAAAAATGCAATTACATTACAGTATGTAAAAAACATATATGTGGCAGGGAGAGGAGATTTGGGGGTATTGGCTTCAGTAAATTCATTGGAAATTTTCAAACTATTTTTTAACAGAGTTAAGTGCATTTAATGTCTTGGTTCAAATTTAGTCAGTGTGCAGGAGTGAAAGTCTAGGGAAAGATAAATCTAGTAATTTAATGAGCTTTCCTCATGGCTACGTAAGAGTTAGTTTATATTAAAATTGATTTCCAAGTGATTCACTAGAATTACCTTTCTTAGGTTTTTTTGTTTTGTTTTTTTTTAGAAACTAAGGTCCGATCCAGCAATTCCACTCTCATGCATGCACAGGTGTGCAGTTGTCTGTGTATTCTAGAGAAATGTACATCCAAAGATGTGTAAATTGTTCTTAGCAGCATTATTTGTATTCATCTCAAATTAGAAACACAGAATATCCATCAATAGTAGAATGGATGAATAAACTGCAGTGTAATCATAAGGAATTATGATGTCTATAACTATATAGTGGAATATTATACAGCAATGAAAAAAGAATAAATTAGTGCTACACACAATAAGAGGGATACATCTTAAGATGGTAATGTTAAAAGAAAGAAGATACAAAGTATACATAGCAATGTTATTTCATTTATGTAAAGTGTGAAAACAGACAAAACTAAACTCTGTTGCTAAGGGTTACAGACATAAGTGGCCAGGAATTTATTACTGAAAGAATCAGGATAGTGGTTCCCTCTGAAGGGCATGCTGGGGGAGAGAGAGGAGTTGCGGGTCTCGTGCGAGTGCTGGCGATGTTCTGATTTTTGACAGGGGCTGTCAGTTGCATGGGTAATACACAGTGTATACATCAAACATTAATGTTTCATGTGCTTTTCTGGTTGTGGTTTAGAGTTCATAATTTTAAAAGTTTTTAAAAAGGCAAAATAAACTTTTTCCCACCCAGGTTGGTTTATCCTTGCCCTGCATAGTTTTAGGCCAAGAGATTCCTGTGATTATAAGTGACTCTAGAAGTAACCGACTGCCTCACTGCCTGGCAAAGTGGCCTCCAAAATAGGATATGTACCCACAGGGAGCTCTTGAGAAGATTCATTTGGTTGAGAAAGACATTGATTAGAATTTTCATTTACATTCATTTTATTATCATGAAACATTATGATAACAGATGGTGACTATATTGGCACTGGCATCATTCCTGGGTCCACGTGTCAAATGGTCGAGTATCACCTGGAGGGAGGGATGTGAGGCCTCCTCTTCACAGTGGCTTCCCCTCTGGCTCATCTGCTTTGGTTATTTTGCGGAATATATCATGCCTGGTCAACTGTATTTACAAATTCTATGTTTTAGTTTTAACAAACCCTCACAGAGTCTTAAAAAGATTCTACAAAGAATTCCCATAAATTGAAGATAATTTTAATATTTCAAGCAACAAGAAAATGTCAAAGTTTAACATGAACTCTGTCAGCCCTGTTATGAGGTAATGACAGTGCTCATCTAATCCAAGCTTGCAAGAAGCTGGCCACCAAAATTCTAAATTATCTAGAAGACGTACAGATTTATATCCACTGTGGTTAATTAGTCATGAATCTCGTCCTGGGTGTATTAGATTTGAGACATCATGGTTAGCAAAATAGTACATCAATTCTGTCATTCCTTTCTATTTTTTTATGTTTTATAATGTATATACAATAATATATGTATATGAATTGTAACAAACCATTATATATAGTTAGTACAATAATACATATATATGAATCGTAAACAAATAGCCAAACCTTTTTTTGTTCAAACATGTAAGATGAAAATACCTTGGATACCACTTCCTTGTAGTTCAAAGGCTACTCCCTGCTAATAGTTAAAATGTGTAGGAGAAGGTAAACTTACTATCCGTGTCAAAAAGAGGCATTCTTGGTCTTAATGTTTTTATTGTCAAATATCATCATAAGGCAATAGTTTGTATTTTTTACTTTATTAAGACTTTCCCCAAGCCCTTGGTTTGGAGTAGGGTAGGAAAAAATGAAACGATGTATATACTCAGAATAGCTCTGTTTTTCTGTTTTGCTTATATTCCCTGTAAGATTCGTTTATGATTACATATATACATACACACCGAGGGGTAGTGGGAAGGGTGCTTGACCGGCAGTCAGGAGACCTGGTTCTAAGCCTAGTTCTGCCACTTGCCAGCAATCAGGCCACAGCACAGAGGCAGTGCCCTCGCTGAGCTGTCCTTGCCTTTTCTCTCTCCTGAGGGGATAATAGCAACCCTTCCCTGGCCCTGACAGTGATCACATGTGAGGGCATCTGTGAAATGGAGTTTCCTACAAACAGAAGGAATTATGGTCCTGTCCCTTCTACTTCACCTTTAACAAAACGTAGCTTCTTATTAAAGTACTAACGTCCTTAACCTACAAGGCTCTTTTGATTGGAAGCTACAGAAACTGACTGGCTAGCTTAAACCAAAACAGAATTATTTTTGAATTGTTTTATTGGCAGGATCCTGGGGCATCTATAGCATTGAAGGGATGGTAGAACCTTCAAACTGCACGAGGGGCCACCACCAGGGAAGGCCTTGCAGACTCGACACGGGGCTTTGTGGTCTCTTCTCTAAGGCATTGCTGTCAGTGTGATGGAGTGCTGATGACGTCTACCTGCTGGGGTTCATAGTTCAAAGTCTGAGGCTCCACGAAGAGGGAACCTAATTTATCCAACTTAGGTTGATGACCGCCTTTTGACCAGTCAGCCTTAGGTGGGAACAGGTCACATAGGATAGACAAGGTTCCTGGGAGCTCTAGCCCTGCATGTCTGGGCCATCTCAGGAAACCAGGCATCCCTGTGAGCTTCTGCCTACCACCGGTATTAATGTTTCTATAGTTGCTAATGACTCAATTCTCTTTAAGGGGTTTGAATAAAAGGAATCAAAGAAATTTAAATAAGGAAGTGTATATGAGCATTTTCTTCAATAAATGTCAATGCACCTAACTGAGTCTGGGCTTCTCATATTTTTCTTGAGGTGAACACTGAAGTTGAAATCACTTTCATTAGATGTTGAAAATTCTCTGTAGGTACCAAGGGGTCCTTCTGCCCAGGCTGCTTCTCTAAGGTTTGACTCCACTTCTACCTTTAGCTACTGCTCTACCTCTGGTTAGAAAGAAGGCATCAAATGAATTTTAGGATTCCTAATGCCGATGCTCTCTTCACTGACAGCCTGACTTGACCTAAAATTTTATGCCAGTGTGGAAAGAAGGTAAGAGAAGTACACAGAGACTGTGTACCACAGGCAAGTCATCATACCACTAAAGGACCTTAATTTTTTTCTCTTGTGAACCTATTAAAGTATATTTGAATATATCACAGCCATTTCTAGACTGACGTATCCAGCTGTTCCTCACACCAGTGGGTATTTGATACATAGCATTTGTTCTACCAGGGCTCAAGCAATTACTTATAATATTTTAATAATGGAAATGATGAAAATGTTTATATCCCTGAAAAATCGATGCATATCTTCCAAAACAAGTTAAATATTGCTATCAAGGGCTTCCCTGGTGGCGCAGTGGTTGAGAGTCCGCCTGCCGGTGCAGGGGACACGGGTTCGTGCCCCGGTCTGGGAGGATCCCACGTGCCACAGAGCGGCTGGGCCCGTGAGCCATGGCCGCTGGGCCTGCGCGTCCGGAGCCTGTGCTCCGCAACAGGCGAGGCCACAACAGTGAGAGGCCCGCATACCGCAAAAAAAAAAAAAATTGCTATCAAATATTGCCCTGGCAAGTCCTAAATAGAGTATTGTCCCCTTTGGAACATTCACTATTAGCTATAAAGAGTGCAGAAATTCTTTGTTTTTAAAGCACATACACATAATGTAAGAACCAAATTTTATGTTGTTAACAGACAGTGAAGTATCTTTATGTAAAAAGAGAAGTTCTTTCTTAGAGAAAGAGTACCACCGAAGAAAGAGAAGTGGTAACAACAATCATTATTTTACCCGGTCTCCATTTTCCCAAGTGCTGAGTTATAATGTAATCTGTATTTTATACTTTTTAAACCAACTCTCAATAGATTACCAACCCAGTGCCTCACACTGGTTAGGTTATAAGGATGATTTATTATTTGTCAGATTTTAAGTGCTGACCCATGAAATGTTCAACTTGTATTGACAGCTGTTGTCCAAAGGTTTGCAGGTGTCCTGACTAATGCTTTGAAAGACCAGCATTAGCAATAAATCACAGCATACATAATTTTTCGATAAAGTAGTGGAAAGGATTTTGCCTTCTAGGTCCTCTAAGCTTTGGTATTTGGAAGTTACTTAAACGGGAAATTAAAGTAAAGGGGTAAAACATTCTCAGGCTTTAACTCTTGAATTTTGGGCCAGCCATAGTCAATAGCTAAAGCATCTTGGTAACTTTGTTCTCCTAACCCTGAGATCTCTTGGCTCTGGGAACTAACAAAGTGCCAAGCATAGGCCTAATTGCATTCCTGGTTACTGAGACAAAAATCTCATAGGAATTTTCCTTTTTTTTCAAAGGAGTACCTTGAGCATTAACATTTTCTGGAATAGCAAAATTGTTTATAAGACTTCTGCAAAGCTTTCTGAAAAGAGAGCTCGAAGGGGGCTCTGGCAGCCAGTTAAGAGGCATGCGGTTCCTCACCTAGAGTGACAAAGAGTTAGGGAGAGGAAATCAGCAAGTAGGAGAGATGTGGCTTTGTCCTCTAAGCTTGCTCTCTGCTAATGAGTTGATGTTCTCTTTTCTTCTTCTTTCTCTATGGTCTGCTCAAAGATTTAGCAAAATGGTGCATGATATATTCAGCTAGCCCCACGGTAGACCACCGGCTGACTGTAAATTCTATTCACTAGTATTTCCAGTGCTGTGACTACTGCTTGATACATAAGAAATGTTCCATTAGTATTTGTTGAATGAAGGAATATATTCAGGTAGGTCTTTCTGTGATCTGTATATTGGTGATTTATATATTGGGCCAGATATACTCTGGGCCACATTACTTCTGATCAAGGAATCAGTATCCAAATTTAGTAGACTGGGACCTTCCAGTATGATGGAGAATAAGGGCTTGGAGAAACCAAAACTTGGAACAACCTGAATACTCAGCAATATACAAGGAACTGATACAACCTTCCAGGAGGCTTAATTTACTCCAGAAGTTAGCATATCCAGTGAAAAGTTTTAGCTTATCACAGTTTTTCTTAACGTAAATAGGTTTGCAGAGTTCTTACCATACTGACAGTATCAGTTTCAACTTTATAGAATTTTGCTTTTAATACATCAGTTGGCAAGCACCCAGTGCCAAGACCAAGGGTTAGCTCGCTGCTTCACTTCCTTCCTCCAAGCTGCAACTTCTCTCGCAGCGCCAGGCAGCTGTCTCCCAAATGTATGCTGTCAGTAACGTAGGAAACCAGATGACCAAAAGAGGGTAAATCAGCACAAATTTATCGTCAGAGCTGAGAGAAAGAACCTCAAAATGAATGCTCTGCTAACTGTGGGTCAGAAATATTATCTTTGTATCTCAAGGGCAGGACGTTTTTGTTTTCTTGGCAGTGTTGGGTCTTTGCTGCGCGCGGGCTTTCTCTAGCTGCGGCGAGCGGGGGCTACTCTTCGTTGTGGTGGCTTCTCTTGTTGCGGAGCACGGGCTCTAGGCACACGGGCTTCAATAGTTGTGGCACGTGGGCTCAGTAGTTGTGGCTCGCAGGCTCTAGAGCGCAGGCTCAGTAGTTGTAGCGCATGGACTTAGTTGTTTCGTGGCATGCGGGATCTTCCTGGACCAGGGCTCAAACCCATGTCCCCTGCATTGGCAGGCGGAGTCTTTACCACTGCGCCACCATGGAAGTCCCTCAAGGATAGAACATTTAATATAGATTTGGGTACAAAGTACACATCACCCTCCAGGCATGCTCAACTGTGTCAACCAGAAAAATTTCTTTAGTGTTTACAATTTCCCCTTTTCCCTAAATTAAAAAATGCTAATGTGAACCCTTGACTCTCAACAACACGTTATTATTGTATATAGGGCAAAGAGTGAACATGACACTTGCCTAATGACAAAACAGTTCATTTTAACTCAGTAGACTGGGAGTAATATTAGCTTGTTTTCTTTTTTCCATGGTTCTTTGTGGAAATAGGCCACAATCATTTTTATTCAATCATTCTTCATTACCTTATAGCAGGCTTCCTGTTTATGCTATGAAGAGCTGTTTTTAAAGACCCTTGAGGGGTCTTTCACCTATAGTACCCCTTTAGAATATCTGAGGGTTTGGAAATATAGAAACTTCTCTTAATGAAATATGTTTAATGGTCTGTGCAGAGTATTGCAATATTTACACCTAGTTCAGGTAATGTAAATTTTATTTAATTAGTCATTCTGGGAAAGTAGTAGATATTTTAGAATAGATTCAGTACCTAGAACCCACTGTTTGCCTATTATGTATAGTACTTTAGATAAAATTCTATGAGGAGTATTTATAGATTAAAAAAAGTATTTTTATGCAGTAGCATAAAGCCAATTCTTAGGGACTCATAATAATACAAAGAACATGTCATGTTGGGGCATGAAAAGCACCCATGTGGGACAGACTTTTATAAAAATTCTTTGTAAACTTTAAAGTGCTGTACAAATGTAATCATTATTTTTACATCTGTGACATGCAGAACTTCTGGGCTGAATGACAGTCCATAACTTCATGTTTTAATGCTGAATATGTTCCTGTTTCAAGGGAGATTTCCTTTTTCACATGTAACCCTTGTGTCAGAGACTCCCTGAGTTCCTTAATTGGATTCCTTCACACTGTACTTGACTTTTGAACCCTCCAGACCATGCTTGTGCCAGGAGAAGCACACTTCACATGATGCTTTAGAAGGTGGTATGATTTCTAGGAAGGAACCTCAACCTGCATCACAACTGCAATCTATAGATGACGGCTAAGAGCCCCACCGTGGTCATCTCCCAGTCCCTCCTGCACACTGGAATACGACTGAGAAATCACTCATTCCTGGCCTTATGTGGCCCCCCTTTATGGGCCTCTGACATGCCTACTTTTCCAGAACTTCTCTGCCATGACACTCTGCTGCTTTGGTATCTTCTGCAGGCTGGTCCTTTTTCGGTAGTTATTCCAGGCACCTGCGTTTTTTTCTGCCATCACCGTGTCTCGGTCGGTCTCTCTGTTCCTCTCTGTCCTCCCAACACCACCTTCTCTGCTCCTTCTTTGCCCCCATGGCTGCAGGAAACTAGAAAATGTGTCCTGGTAGTATTCCTCTGCCCGTTTCCCACTGCCCTCTCTCTTCCCTGGGTGCAATTGCTCTTTTCTCCAGCACTCCAGCGTTGCCAGCTGCATCTTTGTTCTCCTCTCTTGCCCGAGAGCTCGCGTGGAGTGGGCGCAGGGGTGGGGGGAGGACTGGCGGTGGGGCACAGCCCCTTTCTCCGCGGCTCTAGAAGTGCTTCATTGTCCGCACCCAGGACCAGGCCATGGGAAACAGACTCCTGGACAGTCACCATGGGCTATACAAATATTACTTCCACTTAGCCTGACCTTTCATTGTGCTCTAAAATGACTGAAAATACTTAAATGGTATGCAGTATGTTTCCGGAAACAAAAATAAATGGGGTTCTTTTAAGAAGCCACACTTGAACTTTTGCCCTTTCCTTCCTTTTTGAGTCATTGTATCCAGTTCAAGGTTTCCTTTTAGCATGTCTTTTTCTTTGGTGAGAAATTGCTAATTTCTCTACTGATAAAATTATGAATCATAGAAGCAATGTAAAGATAAGGATACCTCGTCTGGCCTTAAAACACTTAGCTCTGGGAATTGAGTCTTGTGAACATTTCTTAAGTGGCGACTGTGTGGCAGGCACCCACAGACAGACTGACTAGTTCTGTAACCGCGTCAGGGTACTAATTCAGCTAATCCTCACAGCGGCCTTGTGAGGCGGGTAGTATTGTTATTTGTCTGTGCTTTAGGATGTAGACACTGAGGCATAGTGAAAACAAGTTAGTTGCCCAAGTTCACACAGTTAGCATGGGCAGAGCCTGGACTTGAACCTCGGGGGTCTGCCTCAGTGCCCACGTTCTCAACTACTGAACTAGCTGCCTAAATGCCTTGAGTGCATCATGTAACCCCTGGGAGCCTGATTCGTCATCTCTGAGGTGGTACTAGTAACACCTACCTTACTAAATTGTGGGGCGGATCAAATGTAACGACTATTTGAAAGGGCCCACTGTAGATTGTGAAATGCTAAAACATCCGGGTTAATTTTGGGCTAACTGTCGATAAGATATTTTCTGTTAGGTGGGTCTTATTGTTGAATCTGGTCCTTGCTCCTTGGATATACTGCTGGTTCAGATGAAATACTGCGTGTTTTGTCTTGAGGGTTTTTTTGAAATTTCAGAAAACCCCAGGTTTCACAATGAAAATGATCCTTTTATTCCTAAATGGTAGCATCTGGGAGTATTTAGAGCATAGGCAAAACTCAGTGTAACACTTTTAACATGCCAAGTAAGTTCAATGACATTCGTTCCCTTTAACCCCTTTAACATTAATGTAGCACTTAACACCCCTCCCTTTTCTTCTAAATCACGCAAAATTAATTTTCTTCCAAGTCTTCTGTTTACTACATACCGAGTACTTGTCATGAAGGGTCCTTCAGTGTATAACATGGGGTCTGGGACCATGCTTCTCAACACACAGCCCTGAAATGGGAGATATCAGGCAAGATTTAGGCCAATGGAAGAGAGGTGGAAATCGAGTCTAAAGATGAGGATTTAGAAAGACCATGGGCTGGGACTTCCCTGGTGGCTCAGTGGTTAAGAATCCGCCTGCCAATGCAGGGGACACGGGTTTGAGCCCTGGTCCAGGAAGATCCCACATGCAACGGAGCAACTAAGCCCATGCGCCACCACTACTGAGCCTGCGCTCTAGAGCCTGCAAGCCACAACTACTGAGCCTGCACGCCACAACTACTGAAGCCGCACCTAGAGCCCATACTCTGCAACAAGAGAAGCCACCGCAATGAGAAGCCTGCGCACCGCAACGAAGAGTAGCCCCCGCTCACCACAACTAGAGAAAGCCCACATGCAGCAATGAAGACCCAACACAGCCAAAAATAAATAAATAAACGAAATAAATTTATTTTTAAAAAATGGATCTCCATTTCCTTATTAAAAAAAAAATAGAAAGACCACGGGCTGAAAAACCCCATGTTTCAAAATGTGGGACAGGACATCAGAGCCAGACCCCCGAGAGGTCTGATGGGTGGTGCTGGAAGAGAGGAGGACTTGGGAAGAAGCAGAAAGAGGAGACTCAGAAGGACAAGCCGAGCAGGAGATGGGTGTTTCCTGCAGCTGGTCCAGGGGAGATGGAAGCTTCCCTCTTCCCCGTGATGCCCGGCCTGGCTTTCCCTGCTCTCAGGCCCCCCTATGTGTTTTTGGGTCTCACAAGTCAAGATGCTGGAGATCTGTGTATTTACAGTCCCTTGGGAGAAGTGAATACCCAAAGGCCTGAATTTTTGTGATTTGTTGGAGCTCTCATACGTCCTAGAAATGGAGTTCTTCCTGGTTTCTTATGAGACTTGCATTTCATACCTAGGGCATGCTGTTTGGAGGGTCTTCCAGGCAGGAGTCATGATCATAATGAGTTATTTTTTCCTCTTTTCTGGATAAGAACAATATCCTTGCCATTCAGTTTTCAAATATAGCAAGCAGTCATGGTAGAAGAATATCCTTATGTTAGGAAAGAAGTTGGCAGCCTCAGTGATGTGAAAATGTCCAATTTAGAAGATACTTTTAAAAAGAAAAGCTGTTTTCAGTCCTTTTTGGAACCAGGTAGAATAAAAATGAATAAATAAAAAATTTGAAGTACAATGTGCAGCCTGACAACACGTTCTACCTCCTCTCTTTAGTCTTGTAGGTACTTGTCAATTTTGCCTGAACTTCAGGTGTTGTTTTTATCATTTCCTTAAAATGTCCAACTGCAAACTGGTTCTGCCATCTAATGGGGAGCATAACTTGGAAGATAGATTTTCTAGCTGATGCATGTAATCAGTGCACTACAAGAATGTTGCCAGGAACTAAACATCTAGAATCTCTTTAAGAATATTGGTAAGTGTGTAAAAAGAGTACTTACACAGGAGGGGAAAAAAGGCATCAAATTACAAAGAAAGAGTCAAAATGGAGTGTATAAGTCAGCCATGACTGGAAGTAGATAAAGAGAGAGCTTCTAGTAAAAACAATTATCTAATTGATTAAAGTGTTTGCAGTTAACACTCATCAGAATTATAGATAATAGCACATCTATTACACTTCACCAACCCAAGCCTATATGGTTTCTCTTCATGAAGTGCTGAACTGATCAGAGCACTTGATATGCATGTAACTCAAGTCAATTAAACTATTGACTCAATCTGTGGAGGCAATATGTATTTCTAAAAAACCTTTTAAAATGTGTTCACTGTTTTGTCACAGAAGTTTCATTTCTAGGAGTTTATGCTAAGGAAATAATTAAAGATATGTGCAAAGGTTTTTGCCACAAAGGTGTTAATCACACCATTCATTGCCCATAATAGGGTAAATAAGAAATTGCTTACATGTACAACAATAACAGATTAGTTAAATATATTATGTTACAAATAGTGAAATACTGTTCAGTTACTATAGATGATATAGATCAATACTGATAATAAAAAGGTGTTCATCATATATTGTTAAGTGTTAAAATCCCATTATTAAAAAAAAACAAGTATGCACAGAATGATCACATTTTGGTAATATATGGATATATTCTTAGAAAATGACCTGGAAATATATTTAAGGGTTTTTAAAGTGGTTCTCTGGGTAGTAAGATCCATGAGCATTTCAAATGTTCTTCATTTTTGTGTGTTTTTAATTTCCTACTCTAAACATATACTGCTTTTTTTTTTTTTTGCGGTACGCGGGCCTCTCACTGTTGTGGCCTCTCCCGTTGCGGAGCACAGGCTCCAGATGCGCAGGCTCAGCGGCTATGGCTGGGCCCAGCCGCTCCGCGGCATGTGGGATCTTCCCGGACTGGGGCACGAACCCGTGTCCCCTGCATCGGCAGGCGGACTCTCAACGACTGCGCCACCAAGGAAGCCCTCCCTATACTGCCTTTTCTAATAAGAAAGAACCAACAAAGTTTATTTTTAATTGAAAAAAGGAAAATATGAGTCAAGCCATCTGAAAATGATGGGTTCTAGAGACCTCATGTGATGCTCTTTAGGAGAATATATTTGTAAACATACTTCAGCTGAATATGCCGTGATTTGAGAACAGTAACTGCTCTTTCCTATAAAATTCCCTGATTTAGCAGAGATTATTAGCTTTCTTCCTGATCTCTGCAAAACGAAGGAACTCAACTTATTAGACCATCTCTGGGGTTTCTTCCTACTCCCAAATGCCAGGTCTATACCTTCTTGGTTTATTCAGAAAAACTGCTGAGTGGGGACTTCCTGCATTTCTCATAATTACAAGCTGCCATGTGATGAAAGTGTATTAATAAGAAGGATTCATCTTATTATTTGTAATACATTCAAACCAGCCCACTCTGAAAGATTTTTCTTGGTTCTGTCTTCTGATGCTTTGGAGAGAGACCTTCAAATGATCTAGTTTTTCCATCACTTGTTGATTACCCTAGTTTTGAATGTTTGGGAAGAGCTTACCGTGAGGGTCACATTGCAGGGAACTGCTCAGTGTTTCAGGGGAACTTCAGCAGTAGGTGGGAAGCAGTTGAAGGAAGGAGTGACAGAGAATTAACCTCCACTAGAAAATAAAAGTCCCGCCAGCTGTTAACCCTTACAGCCCCTCAGCTTCTTCCTTTGGTATCAAGGAAGGCCTCTGTATGTGCATACACCCTGGGCCAGGTTTAGCTCAGTGAGGCGAGATGTCATATATTTTTCTCATTAATCACCCTTGGCAGATGTTATGGTATTACCATCAGTTCCTCCTACCTGTAAAAATACAATTTCAGAATGAGTTCACAGTCAACATAGAGGTAAATGACAGGACACATCTGGCAGGTTGACTTGTTAATTCTGTAACTTCTGAATGGAAGTTGGTGGAAAGGATATTGGGCCACGAGTTAGGAAAGAAAACTGTATTTTGATCCTGGCTCTTCCATGAACTTGTAGAAAGAGTTTTTTTAGGTCCAAGTTTTTCTCCTCTGTAGAGCGAGAGGGTTGAATTCAGTGATTTTCAAGCTTCCTTCCAGTTCTGAAATTATATGAAAATGATTTACAGAGGCCATTTATTGTTGCCTGCATGACTCTAGACCAAAGGCAGGGTGTCTGTTAACAATCCAGCCTTATGAGTCCTCAGTCTCTTATCTCCCTTGGTGCAATAAACGCTGTTTTCTTGTTCATCTTGCTTTTCTTGTGCCACACTAAATAATTTCAGAGAGCATCTCATTTTGGTATGCTGTATATCCTCTAATGTATGATGTGTCTTTGTGACTAGTGAAAAAAAATTCTTAATAGCAGCTGCTTCTCTAGTTTTTAAAGCTATCGCCTGAGAACTAAATGTCAATTCAAAGATTCCCATATTTGTTATCATTTCTAACCTAACCTATAGAATTCTAAGGCATAATCTGAAACAGAAAAATTCCTGCCTTGAGACAGTGAACTCATAAATATGTAGTATGATTTATCCCTATAATTTAAGAAGAAATTAGGATATTTAACATTTTTAGCAACATTTTTTTTTCAGTAACTACACTGAATACGCAAAATTGGGCTGCTGCACATGCTTGCTGATCCTGCACTTTTAATTGTAGATACCATATTTTAAGATTGAGTAATGATTTCAAATGAATCTACTATAAAAGGAGAATCAGGTTACCCTAATGAAAGATTTTATAAATCAAACACTTGTGTGTTTTTACTTTATCTCTAATTTGTAGACTCCTTTACATATATAGGATCTCTGTTTTCTACAGTGAGCACAGAAAACCCAACCGAAACAGGCCATGGAGGAGACTACCAATTGTCTCTTCGACACCCTTTCTTTCCTTCTTCCTTAGCAGCACACCCTGGTTTTATTCAAGGGCATAACGTGCCCAGCCAAAAGGCTGCATTTCCTAGCCTCCCTTGCGGTTAGGGGTAGCCAGTGGAGAGGTCGTTAGATGGGACTTTCAGGAAACCTCTTTGGCAGGGGTTGACTGGGCTGTGTATTCTTGACTCTTGCTTCCTCTGTGTTCTTCTGTGTACTCTCCTCTCTGAGCTCGTGTTCACAAGATGGCTGAGGCAGCTTCAGTTCCATCATCCTCTTCCATTCAAGCCTAGCAGAAAGAAAGTCCAGTTTCCTAATAGCCTTAAGCAAAGCCCTGGATTGGCTTCTCTTTGGTCTGAGTGCCCATTTGGGTTTTTGTGGAACCCATAACTGAGACATATGGAATGATGTGCTGATGGGTTCATCCTGGGTCATATACCTCACTCCCCACCCTTTCGGGAGGTAGCAAAATGGAGCTTTCGTGGCCAGGAGAAGTGGGAGTGAGTAGATACTGGATGATGACCAAACCACAAATATCCACCCCACCAAATTTGTCAGTTTCTTCTCTGAGTTCTAGTCTCTAGTAATGAGGTAGATGATCATTTGGCTTGCAAAGTTACACTGAATAATGATTTGGTCTTTGGGTTCACTTATGGTAAATGAAATTGAAGTCTCAAGGCCATACCATAAATCCAGATTAAATATCAAAATATATATCTTTTAGTTTTCCAGATTAACGTCTTGCAAAAAGCCATATAACTTCCCTTTTTCATTACCATCCTATTTATGGCCTTCTAAAAGGGTAGAATCAAAGTTTGCCAAAAAAATGTTTAGACCCCAAATAATTGTATTTTCCAACACAGCTTGTTGATGCAGCAGAGGACATTGTCTCTAAACATAAAGTTACATAACAAGTTAGAGCTAAATGAAATTTAAAATGACTTGTGATAATCCCTGAAAAAGTGGTACTTTAAAATAGTAATGTCAGCAAGCTGCCTATTATGTAAACCATAATACCAGTGCTCTGAGTTTAGGTGGAGGAGTTACTGGGCAATGACAAAAAATATCGTGGTCTGCTGTTTTGTATGAGTGAACATGTAGATGTGATTTGGAAGTGACTTACTGCATGATGGGACAGGGTATGCCACAAGACAGATGACTATGGCCACAGTTCTGAAAATGTTGAGATGGCTTTCAATTAGCTTTGGGCAAGGCTGCTTCTTGCAGAAGCCAGTATTGATTTTTCAGAATGCCTCCTAGCTTTTCAGCAGAAGGGCCAATCATGTCAATCCTATGAAGCTACTGGAAATAACACTGGAGGCTGGATTGCAGGATGCTCTCTTGCAGTGTCCAGGGGACTGGCTACCTGGGCTGAAGATAGTAGGAACAAGAGTGTGGCCCCTGTAGTTTAGAGACCTTGGTTTGACACTGGCCCCTCCACGTGTACCAGTAGATGACTTAAGCTCTTGGAGCCTCAATTTCCTCATCTGTAAAATGGGGGTATTTGAGAATCTAGTGAGAAAAGACATGTAAAGCTTCTAGCCCAGTACCTCAGACCTGTCCTAAGTGTTCAACAAGTGTTAACTATTTTTCTGTTTTCACAGTTGCCCCTTGAAAAGAGGGAGGAGTGTTGAGTTTTTCACTCTTTTCTTTTTTTTTTTTTTTTTTTTTTTCGGTATGCGGGCCTCTCACTGCCGTGGCCTCCCCCGCTGCGGAGCACAGGCCCCGGACGCGCAGGCTCCGGACCCGCAGGCTCAGCGGCCATGGCTCACGGGCCAAGCCGCTCCGCGGCATATGGGATCCTCCCAGACCGGGGCACGAACCCGTATCCCCTGCATCGGCAGGCGGACTCTCAACCACTTGCGCCACCAGGGAGGCCCTCACTCTTTTCTTTTCTCCTGAGTTTCATTAAGAAAAAAAGAAAAGTGTGAGAGTAAAGCAGTTGAGTTTGGGTTAGCTGCGCCTGACAATGCTTTTACTTTGTTATATGGAAAAATGGAGAGTGGATACGGGCATATCGTAAGTGCCTTAGAGTCCTGTCCTGTACTTTTTTTTTTTTTTTTTTTTAAGATGTTGGGGGTAGGAGTTTATTGATTTTTTTTAAAATTTATTTTTGCTGTGTTGGGTCTTTGTTTCTGTACAAGGGCTTTCTCTAGTTGTGGCAAGCGGGGGCCACTCTTCATCGCGGTGCGCGGGCCTCTCACTATCACGGCCTCTCTTGTTGCGGAGCACAGGCTCCAGACGCGCAGGCTCAGTAGTTGTGGCTCACGGGCCTAGTTGCTCCGCGGCATGTGGGATCCTCCCAGACCGGGGCTTGAACCCGTGTCCCCTGCATTAGCAGGCAGATTCTCAACCACTGCGCCACCAGGGAAGCCCCTGTCCTGTACTTCTGATGCAAGTTTGTTGAAAACAGCCTTTTTGGAAGGATGATGTCATTGCATCACATCCAGGAATGGTAAACACCTGCTGTGGGAGCTGCAAGGACCCCGAGAAGTCAGTGAAGCCTTGGGCTGCATGGCACCATGTCAGAGACCCCTGAGACTCTGTCTGTCATTTTGGATCTGCTGGGAAGAGTGAGCATCTCAGAATAACAGGACCCTAGGACTGTTAGCCCTTCATTTTACAATGAGGGAACTGCAGCCTGGAAAGGAAAAGTAACTCAAAGGCTACATGAAGAGTCAGGGACACAGGCACGATCTTAAACCCAAGGTTCCTGGTGTCCAGGTCAAGGAGATCATGACAGTAGTCCCTAGACTTTCCTGGGTATCCTCAAAACCTCTCCTTCTGGTCTTTTGCTAATTGCTAGTCTCATCCAACCACTGAAGGACAGGAATTCATTTCTTTCAGCCAGTTCAGTTTGTTAGAAGCCATCTTACTCTCTCCCCAAATGATTCCTATTGTGGCCACTTAATCTGCCACTGATGGAACCCACATCTGCTGCCTAGGGGTCTAAGAGTAGCCCCCATCCTCAGCTTTGAGTGGGAGCAGGGCTGGAGGCCTCATGGTTACTGTCCAGGCTTCCTCCTCAGCCCCTTGTTTTCAGCCCGGTGCCTCACACTGTCCTCTGTAATGTCTGGTCTCCAGCCTTCCTGGGGGTTCTTTGGGGCCCAACTAGCTGGCTTCTCCTCTGTATTCTTCTCACTTGCCTCTGCTGAGTCAGGTACCACTCCTCTGTTCGCTTTCTATCTTTCAGAATTGTTGTGTCTCAGCCATTTTGTCTCCTTTGAGGCTTATACCTTGTTTATTTCTTTCTCTCTCTCTTTTTTTTTTTTTTAGCAGTACGCGGGCCTCTCACTGTTGTGGCCTCTCCCGTTGCGGAGCACAGGCTCCGGATGCGCAGGCTCAGCGGCCATGGCTCACGGGCCCAGCCGCGAGCGGCATGTGGGATCTTCCCAAACCGGGGCACGAACCCGTGTCCCCTAGCATCGGCAGGCAGACTCTCAACCACTGCGCCACCAGGGAAGCCCTATTTCTTTCTCTCTTAATACAAGGTTTTAATGTGGACCCGAAGCCAAGTGGATAGTGACCGACCAGGACTGAGTACAATTAATTTTTTTGGGGGGGTGTTGAGGACTTTGGCCTTCAGCAATACAGAGAATGAGTTAAGGAAATCTCAGTTCTCGGGTGTAAGGAGTTATGCTCAGCGAAGAGTGCACCATATGTTCCTTCACTGCCAAGAACCTTCCGAAAAACAAATCTTATCAGGTTTTGTGTTATCACCAAAAGTTAATCTCCCAGCATGGTTCCCAATCACGTTTATGAAAGTGTTTTGAAAATGAAATGCGCCACTATGAAATCAATGGCTGGAAATCAATGAGAACTGCTGAGGGAGAGGCGTGTTTGTGTATTTCTTCTGTAGCTGAACACTTGTTGGGAGGAAGTGCAGAACATCTTTTGGTGTTTGTGTTTTTAGATGCACCAACCAGCAATGGGAAGCTTTCCTCCGACTGTGTACATACCTGCAATGCAGAGGAAGAAGTGTTTGTTAAGTGAATAAACTTAATATATGGTAGACAATTTTGTGACTACAGCAACGTGTTTGCAATAAAAACAGTGAAGGCAAGATGCTTTTCAAGATCCTGAGAAAATTAAATGAATGGCACGTATTTTATTTTACCAGGGACTAAAATTTTCCATTAAAAAATAAATATATTAGCCTGTCAGAACTTTTATCCAAAACCTGATGTATTTTAGTTAGTATTCCATTATTCCTGGTGTTCTGACATACATAATTGTTACCAAAGGGATTCTCTAATATTGTATTCAGAATCCATGATGGATTTACATAGCCTTAAACTGAAGGAGGAGGCATGAAAAGTTTTGTATTCACTCCTCCCCCACCATACCTGTAGTGAGGGATTATAAATTGAGTTTTATTTTGATACAAGACATTTCAGCCTTGTGAAAACACAGCTAACAAGAATGTAGACCTTCAGAATGGCCATCATCAAAAAATCTACAAACAATCAGTCCTGGAGGGGGTGTGGAGAAAAGGGAACCCTCCTGCACTGTTGGTGGGAATGTGAATTGATACAGCCACTATGGAGAACAGTATGGAGGCTCCTTAAAAATCTAAAAATAGAACTACCATATGACCCAGCAATCCCACTACTGGGCATATACCCTGAGAAAACCATAATTCAAAACGGCACATGCACCCCAATGTTCATTGCAGCACTATTTACAATAGCCAGGACGTGGAAGCAACCTAAGTGTCCATCGACAGATGAATGGATAAAGAAGATGTGGCACATATATACAATGGAATATTACTCAGCCATAAAAGAAACGAAATTGAGTTATTTGTAGTGAGGTGGATGGACCTAGAGTCTGTCATACAGAGTGAAGTTAAGTCAGAAAGAGAAAAACAAATACCGTATGCTAACACATATATATGGAATCTAAAAAAAAAAAGGGGGTTCTGAAGAACCTAGGGACAGGACAGGGTTAAAGACGCAGATGTATAGAATGGACTTGAGGACACGGGGAGGGGGGAGGGGGAAGGGTAAGCTGGGACAAAGTGAGAGAGTAGCATTGACATATATACACTACCAAATGTAAAATAGATAGCTAGTGGGAAGCAGCTATGTAGCACAGGGAGATCAGCTCTGTGCTTTGTGACCACCTAGAGGGGTGGGATAGAGAGGGTGGGAGGGAGACACAAGAGGGAGGGGATCTGGGGATATATGTATACGTATAGCTGATTCACTTTGTTGTACAGCAGAAACTAACACAACATTGTAAAGCACTTATACTCCAATAAAGATGTAAAAAAAAGCGCAATAAATGGCTGTAAGAATTCAAAAAAAAAAAAAAAAAGAATGTAGACCTTAGTGTAAAGTGGTCCTGTGGACTTTATTCAGGGAGTACTGGTTTCTAGAAATATCTGAGGAGTTTGGTTAGAAATCCCTGCCCTCTGACAGAGTTCTTTAAGAGGGGGGATCTAGTTCAGTATTGTTCAATTAATGGTTGCTTTCTTTCGCCTTTTAATGGATTAAGAATGCTCATATCTCTTCTCCAGTCTATTTGGCCACCTTTTTGGTTTGGGTCATTGCCCGTTCCAGTGTACATCTCAGTTTCATGTTTATGTGCTTGAAGGAAGAACCAGAGACGGATGCACTCCTGTGTCTGCACCTCTTGCCTAGATGACATTACAATGCCTTATGGTTTACAACCCTAAGAGATGCACGCTGCATCTGTATTCTGAGTTTGTTTTCTTGTGTGAGCAAAACTCATGATTTAAAGATGATAGAGAAGGACATACAGTTAAAGACGTAAAATAAGTTTTGCAAGCTCTGTATAAAGTACAGAACATTTTGGTTTTGATGCCATTGTATAACCAGCAGAAGTTTAAGAAAAATAAAGACAAGCAAGCAATGTTTCCTTCTCTCTCTCTTAAACATCCTCCCAGATAACAGGTTTAACTAGTATTTTCCCCCACTGTATTGATCAGTTGCTCTGGCCTTGTGCAGATACAGCTACAGAATGCTCTTTTGAGCCTGCTGCCTTTTTTTTAAAAAAAACCTTTAGCTTTAGAATAGCTGGATTTAATGGCAGGGGGCCTCAGCCTCTGTTCCTGAAGGCTCTTTTCCTCCCACTCCCTTGGAGAGGGAAGCATGATTAATTTCTCCCCTTCCCTTTTGATTATAGGAAAAATCGGGTGCAGGGTAACCCAGTGCCAGCACACCTGAATTCAGGGGGAAGCTCCCGAGACAATTGCTCTCTTGTTCCCAAGTCTCCTGGGCCCGGGGAGCATTGAGGGCAAAAGGGTAATGAATTCATCTAGGTGGTGATAAGAGCTACATTCCAAGAGGATTAACAGCACAAAACCCCCTATTCTAGGAGGGAAAAAAAAACACGGAAAAAGCGGGGTTGGGGGGAACACCCACATTGACACACAAACATAGCTGCACAGGGAGCTTTTTAGTGAGTGCTCAAAGCCGCATTCCACTTTTAGCTGTCAAAAACCTGAGCTACACTGACAAGAGCATCTACATGTTGTACATGACAGGGACAGTCTTTAAAAGGCTGGGAGCATTCTTGTTCAAAGGAAGGGGATTGTTTGGTCATAGTCTTCACTTTGCCCTAAGAATTACATCTGGCCCCCTATCAACTACCTACTTGATCAAATCACAGAAACATTTTCAAAATACCTTGATTTCAGACTTTTCAACCTAGAGGAGTGAGCAGCGGGGGCGGGGGGGGGGGGGAGGAAATGTCCGTGTAATTTGCTAACCACATCTGAGAACGGTTCTGCTAATGGAAATTTGGCCATGTAAACTTTCCTAAAACAGAACCAGCACTGCATTGAAATTTAGGATCTTGAATGTGCAACTCAAGTGGAGGCCCCTCATATATGTTTGGATGGATATATTTGGTGAGACATAAAGGCAGCATCATTTCTGTCTGCTCCTCAAGGGCCAGAACCAGCCCACACACATCTGCCTAGCTTTTCCTCACTGCCTGTTAGGAAAATAAACCTCTCATTTTTCAAAAGAAGTCACTGCCCCTAAAGAGGAAAACCAGAGCACATGGCTGTGGTCCCTGGATCTTCTTATCCTCTTCCAAGAGGCCTTCACCATCCCCCACCCCCAATAGCTGCCAGACCCTAAATTTTCAGACTTTAAATCTCAACACCCTTTGTCTTACTGCATCCCTTCTTTCACAAAGAAATCTGACTTAGTTTAGCTTATCCCTAAAAAAATAATTCCAAAGGTGTTTGCCACTCAGACACATTGTTCTTGAGAAAATAAACACGTAATCAACTCTTATGGAAGCAGTGCTAGAGTCTAAAACAGAAATGTACCACACTATTGTAGGAAACCACAGCTTTTACCTTTTCTTGGCCACGCTCTAGTTTTGTCTCCATTTGAGAACATTCCACAAATATCAAAATGGGCCTTTGGTAAAGATGCCCGATCCACATTTTGCATGTCTGAATCCATTGGAAATGTACCCTCTTGATGTCATTCAGACTTAATGAAGTTAAACATTTGCCAAGTGAGTTTGTTTTTGAGAGGAGTCGCTTCAGGAAGGCATGTTGGAGCAGACCGAAGCTTAGCTGACCGTGAATAAGTGTTTGCCTACGTCTGTCATTTTATAAACACTGTGAATCATTAGCTCAGACCCCCTCTTTTATCCCAAAGAGGAAAAGATGCATTGGCCAACACCGTGCATTTTAGTGAAGGCTCTTCGTTCTCAGTAGAAATGGATATTGACGCCCCTCACCTTCATGCAATGAGATGACTTCAGCTTTAGCTCGAGACGTTGGCAGTGGAGCTGTAGGGCTGGTGCAGTTAACCAGCCCCAGTAGAGTTGCATGTGGCCATCTCTTACCTGCTTCACTGTCATGCCTCTGAGATCCTCACCAAAGTGGGAGGCTATTTAGTGCCAAGGATTCTTTTTTTTTTTTTTAACATCTTTATTGGAGTATAATTGCTTTACATTGTTGTGTTAGCTGTTGCTGTATAACAAAGTGAATCAGCTATACGTATACATACATCCCCATATCTCCTCCCTCTAGGTGGACACAAAGCACCCATCTCCCTGTGCTATGCGGCTGCTTCCCACTAGCTTCTATTTTACATTTGGTAGTGTATATATGTCCATGCCACTCTCTCACTTTGTCCCAGCTTAGCCTTCCCCCTCCCCGCACCCTCAAGTCCATTCTCTACGTCTGTGTCTTTATTCCTGTCCTGCCCCTAGGTCTTTCAGAACCTTTTTTTTTTTTTTTTTTTTAGATTCCATATATATGTGTTAGCATACGGTATTTGTTTTTCTCTTTCTGACTTAACTTCACTCTGTATGACAGACTCTAGGTCCATCCACCTCACTACAAATGACCCAGTTTCGTTCCTTTTTATGGCTGAGTAATATTCCATTGTATATATGTGCCACATCTTCTTTATCCATTCACCTGTCAGTGGACACTTAGGTTGCTTCCATGTCCTGGCTATTGTAAGTAGTGCCAAGGATTCTTGTTAATGTCCTTTCTTCCCATCTTGGGGGGTAGTTTGTAGAAAATACAAATAGCTTTTAACTGTCTGTACATGTATTTTAATGCACTTTTTGGTATATACAAGAAGATGCTTTTGTGTTTAAGAGAAAATAGCCATAAGTTTGTTAGTTATTTGCTGTGACTGAAGAAACCAGATTTCAGCAACAAAGGCAGCACCTTTGATGTCTTGCCAGGGTTGTGTTTTGTAGCTAAACATGACATTTAGGAAATGTCAGCCGTGAATGGCTTTTTAAAAAACTGTAGTAAAGTATGGTTGGATATACGTACAACCCCTGATTTACAAGAACTTGACAAACAAGTTTCCAGCAGACATAAAAGGCTGCCCCTCCTCCACCTCTCCCCTCTCAGGATCCCTTTCATTTCTCCTCTTTGCCCTTCCACTCCCTCCCTCCCGTCCCCTCAATGCCAGAGCCATTTCAGCACTGCCATGGAAACTGCCCGTGGAAAAGCTTGGCTACTCTGGAAAAACTGTCGTTTCTAACGTGGAAGAAGAAGCTGAACACAATGGGCACAGTTGGGCTTGACCCCAGAGACAACTCCTGGGCAGGACCAGGTGGACACCCCAATATTTTTTCTAATGTGGTAGGAGTCTTTTAAATACCATTTACTTTTACTCATTTGGACTTACAAGTATCCTTTAAAAAAAAAAATGTCCAGATGTCTGAGAGAAACGAAGAAAACAACCTTCGTTCATTTGTATGTTTGTGTGAACTGGGTCAAGCTACAGTGGCCACACACACAAACACACAGCTCTCATGTATGCTTAGTGTTTTATATCTCACTGTTTACAAAGGGTTCCCCACACGCATCTCTTCTTCACAGCTGCTTTGCAAATGGTGAGACTGGGACTCAGAGAGCTTGAAATATTTGAGGTGCTGCAAGCAGGACTTTAGAAACTGCAAATTTAAATTCAGATTTGAGTTCTCCTTGCCTTCCATATCCCGTTGTGTGTGTGAGTATTTCTATACATGTCTGGGTTTTGTATGTACACACACATGATCACATCTCTGCCTTTTTAAATAGTGAAGCAGACACATGTGCAGGTGATCAGCAAACAATCCAGAGAAGCTCAAACCATCTCTTACCTCGATATTCTGCTATTTTATAAGATCCTTATACCTGGAGGGTGAAAATTAGATGACGGGGTTTCATTTCATAAGCATTAGAGATAGAGAGTACTGCGTGTACCTATAAAACACACTTAAAGTTGAGTGTTAAGATTTTACAACTTGACGTAGAAATATCTATGTAGTGGTTGATTAAATAATAAAACTCATGAATTATATCTCTGTTTACAGGCCTAATTCCAACACTGATAGTATATTTACATCTGTGGTTTTGAATTACTTATAGTAAGTCAGTCCACTCTTAGTAAATGGGTATTATTTGTAGCTACAAAGTATATTTGAATTCCATACCCTAAAGCCAGGTTCATTAGATATTTTCATGTGATAACCTTTCTGATCAGGGCCTAAGTAACACAATTCTGAAACTGAAAATGATAAACATGCATAAAAGTACACTATACAGGTCAATTTATAGTAATAATAATGGTGGCTCTAAACAAATTATCTCACTAGCAGTGAACATACAATGGGAGCGTCATAAGAGACGAACTAATGCCACTTCCTGAGATAGAAAATTCTCACATTTTACATAAAGCCAGAAGTAAAAATGGTTCCAAGAAAAAAGCATGTGTTAAGAATTCTAAGAGTTTAGCTTAGAAGGAGGAAAAAAAATTGGTTTATCACAAACATTGCTATTTTTCCTCCCAAAGTATAGAAACAGTTTCCATTCTCTGACTCCATGATGTCATGCTCTGAATAAGAAATGATGAAGGAAATGGAATTATACAAATAAAAGATAAACTTACCAATTAGATTTAATAGGAAATGAAAATCTGAAAACAAACTTGGTAAATATCTAATAAAACCTTAAGGATCATGGAATTATTATTTGCTAGAATCTTGTTCTTGATTAGAATTGTGTAAAGTTCTACCTGAATATTTCTTGAAAACTATAGTATATCATCTTCTAACATTCTTAACAGATGTAAGTTTTTCCATTCACTTTTATTGTATGGCCAGGTTTTGTTTTTGGGTTTTTTTTGACCTATGTTGACCCTGGTAATCTGCCTCACTGGGATGGATTACTACCATTCCTGATGGCGATTTCATTGGCAGAATCTATAGAATTATGCTTTGGGCTCTGCCGCAGTCTTTAGCGCTGCTACTTAAGTGAGACCACTGAAAAATGAAGCCAAGCCTAGAGTGTGTTGAAAAGACTTGCCCTATCTGAACAGGGCAGGAGTTTTCAGGCTGTGAGTCCCTTACCCTCTCACTTTCTTTGGAGGCAGGGAGGCAGTTACAGACACCAGCAGTTTCTGCCTAAAAACCTGGCAAGGAGAAAAAGCAACTATGTAACTGATGTGAGTTAGTTTATTAAATGCCTCTTTTCTTCATTTAAACAGGATTTGAAAAGCCAACCCAGACCAAATTACTTTTTCCATACTTTAATACACCCTGGATAAATTTTAAAGCACAGGTTGTATTTTATATAATAAGAATAGGGAAACTTTATTCCTATTTCGCGTGAAATGACAAGTACGGTGACTTGGTTTAGATACGTTTACATTCAGGTAGACCATCGTCACGTTAACCGTGAACTAGCACTGGGTTTTAAAGTCTTTGTAGTTAATTTGAAGGCATCAATATATGTACAGGAGCAGTACCTGTCTCAAAGTGCACTGCAGACGTCATCTTTGAGAAATGACAAGGGTAATCAGTTTGGCTTCATAGCTGAAGGCACCTGAGCACACAGAGCCTGGGAGAGACTTGCTTAACCACTGAGACAAGGAAACTGCCCTCGTGTCAAGCAGTTAATGTTCTGTCACTTGCCAGACATTCCTGCTAAAGATTCATGTTCTGAAATGTTCATGAACCAACTAGACGCACAAACTATGTGGTCTGGATTAAATAATATCTGCCTGAAAGGAAAGAAGTGAAGTTAGCCAGAAGGCCAGATGGCAGCTGTATTTTCTGCAGAACTCTATTTGGAAAGTGAGCTTTATGTAATTTTTGGTCATTTCTTACCATCTTAGGAGACCATTTTCAGAATGAGTCATTGAGGGATAAAGCACACAGGTTTCGAAAAAATGAGCTGCACAGACATAGGCATGTCATATAACCTGTCCACAGAATTATAGCTATTTGGTGAAAGTGCTTGGATTTCTTTCTCTTCCAGCACTGTTATGACCTACTCCTCTATCCTATCTTTTTTACTATTCAGCAGGCTAAAGTACTCCAGAGCTAAACTCTGTAGCTTACAATACTGTGGAGTTCACATAAAGGAAAAATGTGGCTGAAAAGGTCATGGACTTATTACTAGTGTTGTCTTTGACTAGATTGTTCACCCAAGTGCAGAAAGCCAGCAGTTCTCAACTGCATACACTCAAACATGATGTTTCCTTTCTTTCTGAGGCAGAGTGCCATTTCTAAGTTGCATCTTCCAGCAAACTAGGCACCTTGGACTCATGAAGATTTAGTTCATGTTCTGTGTTTAAGAATTTTACTTTGAGGTTGTAGGGTGAGCCCCAAGCTTTTAAATAGGAACAAAGAAACATCAACTCACACTGGGATTACTTAGACCATAACAATTCAGGTTAGAGAAAAATTTCAAGAAATCAATTAAGGTCATTCATTTTCCATAAGGGTGGGATCATCTCTAGGCATATCTGGTTTCTTCTCTTTCTTCCTCCGCATCTCATTGGTTACCAATGCTTGATTCCTATTCCTTCTAATGGACTTTTTTTTTTTTTTTTTTTTTTTTGCGGTATGCAGGCCTCTCACCGTTGTGGCCCCTCCCATTGCGGAGCACAGGCTCCGGACGCACAGGCTCAGCGGCCATGGCTCACGGGCCCAGCCGCTCCGCGGCATGTGGGATCTTCCCGGACCGGGGCACGAACCCGTGTCCCCTGCATCGGCAGGCGGACTCTCAACCACTGCGCCACCAGGGAAGCCCTCTAATGGACTTTTAGTTTCATACTTTTTTTCCATTACTACCTTCATTCCTCTAGTCAGACTCTCACGGTCTCTCATTCTAGACTCTTCAGAGCTGCTCAGACCCAATCCAAATTTTGTTCCATCGAATAGCATCCTAATTCCAGTGTAATCTTCATAAAACATTGAAACCATGATGATGTTCAAAATCATTCAATAGTATCCTATTTTGTTCTACAGCACTTAGATCCGGATGATCTCTGCCTAGATTTCATGGTTCAGGATAACCTGCTACCTTCTCTCTTCTCTCTCTCATCTAATAACTGACTTTATTTCCTGCTCCTCTACAGTGTACTGGTGCTCAAGCCTCTCTCCCATTTCTGTGATGTCTGTTCTTGGAATAAGGCATTCCAAGATAAGTCTTACTTGGGACACCCCTCCCTTTCTCCTTCTAGCTTGATAAACACCCACTCACTATCTCCTCCCCATTCATTTTGACACATACTGACTGAGCACCTGCCATCAAATTGAAAATCACCTTACAGTGAGTACATGGTGAGGACTACAGGGCTGTGTGAAACAGGGTCATACTGTACTGCTTGAGTCTGTCTGGACTGCTCCAGACCTCCACATCCTTCTCTTCTGAACTTCTAAGTACTTAAAGTCTAGACCAGAAGGCAACGGAGTGGAGTGCTCAAAATAACCCCATGGTGCAGGAAGAACCTGTTGGAACTTATATTTACATTTTTTCATATCTCTAAAAATGCCTATTTTAGAGTGTTTTTATAAAGTGTATTTAGTACAAAGATACATGTGTAACATTTACAAATAAATAATATACATATGTTGGGGTCCATTTTACTAATA
Source organism: Mesoplodon densirostris (assembly GCF_025265405.1). Taxonomy (NCBI): domain Eukaryota; kingdom Metazoa; phylum Chordata; class Mammalia; order Artiodactyla; family Ziphiidae; genus Mesoplodon; species Mesoplodon densirostris. Next base: position 36,360,613 of record NC_082668.1, on the reverse strand, counting down.
GAGTGAATGGTCAAAAAATATATAAAGCCTCAAATTCAGGACAATTTCATCGGGGTTTTAGGAGGTCAGCAAACTGGCCCACCCAGGTCCATTCATCCTCTCGTTCAAAAATTGTTTACTCATCCCCTACAGCGTGCCACGCAGTTGGAGAGAGAGATCAGGCAAGATCAAAATGTCAGCTTTATTTCTGAAAAAAGCTCGCTGGAAAATGTGGCTTTAGATCAGGGCCAGGATTGTTTGCTAATATTTCACCCCTGCGGTTAGCAGACAAGTCACAGGTAAAGTGGGTGGGCAATTATAGCTCCTTTTCTACCTCCCTCCTCCCCAACCAGGGGCTGCACCTAAAGCTTCCTTCGTGACCAAGAGCAGGTGAGAAGGCCAGAGGCTCCTAACAGAGGAGAGGGGGAGGAATGGAGTGGGGCAGGCTCAGTTTATTCTTTCAAATATGCCTATGAGAGAGGCCACTCCTTCTTGGGGGGAGGAAAGGAGGGAGCAGGTGGAGAGAGGTCTCTCCTCATAAATAGGCCACTGTTGCTTCAGCTTGTATCATCTCCTAATAAGTAAGGTTTCCTGTTCTTTCAAATGTATCTGCCTAAAAAAGAGCACTCCTCTCTTTTACCAAAAGAACAAGCAAAACACATAAACCTGTTGACCAGATTTTGAATTGTGTACTTGAAGGCCTAAGATATGCCATTATGTGGCCCTGCCCCAGAGTTCATTACACAGAAAAGAGTGCTCTGTGTGTGTGTGTTTCTTTGAAAAGAATGGTCTGGCTGTCAGTCTCATCTAGATACAACATATAGCTCCTTTCCAAGCTCCACTCGCCCATTCCCCTCCATGCACAGCATGCCACCCCGACCCAAGCTGTTCCTACTATTAAATTTTGCAGTCTCTGGCACATTGTGGAAGGGAAGACATAGGTCAAGGCATGTGGTCACGAGAAACAAAGCAAAGAGAAACAAAAGCTTTGTTGCTTCTCATTGTTCGTAAGCAGAAAACAATTTTGTGTCATTCTCGAGAGAGAGAGGGATGCATTGGAAGCATATCTGGTCCCTGGCCAAGGGACTTTGTTGAGGTCATTGAGTCCATCTGCACTCCTTCTTTTATTTTTTTAATAGTGTTTATTTTTATTTTTACTTGTTGACAGTTTGCTTCATTTATTTATTTATTTATGGCTGTGTTGGGTCTTCGTTTCTGTGCGAGGGCTTTCTCTAGTTGTGGCAAGCGGGGGCCACTCTTCATCGCGGTGCGCGGGCCTCTCACTATCGCGGCCTGTCTTGTTGTGGAGCACAGGCTCCAGACGCACAGGCTCAGTAATTGTGGCTCACGGACCCAGTTGCTCCGCGGCATGTGGGATCTTCCCAGAACCGGGCACGAACCCATGTCCCCTGCATTGGCAGGCAGACTCTCAACCACTGCGCCACCAGGGAAGCCTGAGAAACGTGTTTTGAGCATGATCTCAACTAGGGAAATTGTAAGCAACGTAGAAGATACCTAAGGATATAAAGAAGGAAAGAATCTTGCTCTGCAGTAGAAGCCCAAACTCTTGGATAAGCCTGGTGTTGCAACCTCGTGGATTTCAGGCCTGGGGATAACAATGAGGCATACCTCTCCTGCTACTAGGAAAGAAATTGAAGCTAAATTCCAGAAATGTCTTTTACTACTGTATAACTGAATTAAAATAGATTATCTAGGTGAAGTTTACAGACTAAATAGGTTCAATATAAAACCCAGATCACACATTGCTTCATGACTGTGATTTCAGGCTCCCAAAGCCATGCTGCCCTATCGCCCTTCGATCCAAATCATTCCGTTAGTCTAAGAAAGTGCTACACTTCTCTGAAAGGGGCAGTAACATATATTTGAGCCCTGTCATGGTAAAGATAAAACTTTTAAAATCCTAGTAAATGAAAATTTTAAGTTTAAAAAATTGTACTACTGCTACCACCCCATTGTAAGATCTGCATTGTTTTAAGAATGTTCTAGGAAAATAATGGTGAAAATACACTTTGCTGATTACAGTGCTATACATATTCCATCTGGGACTCGCATGTCATATTTGCTTACTTGAGTAGCCAGGCGCTTTTTCCTGTTAGTGTCCACATTCATCTTTTTCAAATGTAACCCTGGTTTTCATCTCAACCTGACAAGACCAACCTGGATTTTGACAGTCACACGGATTTTTATCTACTTAAACTGCTAGAAGCAAAATCAGATTTTGTCCCTGGCTTTTGTTATTAAGAAAAGTAATAAAAACCGAGGCAGAATTAGATCAGGGACATCCATTATTTTAACCAGGAACAAAAAAGAAATATATGGCTCTACCTAAGTATTGGATTAATTTAAGTATACAGGGGATGTTAAAAATTGCATTTAAAATGTGTTTCTCAGCTGATCATGTATTCGGTATACAAATCTTAACATTTTCATCGCTCATTGTAGAAATAATAATATAGTAATAATAAAAACTCATTTGTTGAGTGTTTAGTGTGTATCTTCCCTGTGCCAATTTCTGTGGTCAAAGCTTAAGCCTTGAATCGGTCCCACCCAAACTGCATGGCCGCTACACAGCAGAGGAAGGGGTACTGGGGAGCTTTGGGTGGAAGATAAACAATAGGTTCTACTTCAGTATTATTATTCCTGTTTGTATAGATTGTGCATTCTCAACAGGGGCTGTATTTCCCTCATGAGGGTGAAAATTGGTTCTTGGGGCTTAAAAAAATCAGATATTATGGCTGAAGTCGGAGTGTGAGGGAGATGTGACTATGGGATAGTCAGAGAGATGCTACATGCTGGCTTTGAAGATGGAGGGAGGGGACATGGGCTCTCGAATGTGGAGAGACTACAGAATCTGGAAAAGGCAGGGAAACAGATCCTCCTCTGCAGCTACAGAACTGTAGGATAATAAATGTGTGTTGTTTGAAGCCACTGAGTTTGTGCTAATTTGTTCCAGCTGCAGTAGAAAACGAATACACTCAGTTTCCTCTCCTGTTCACTGAGAAGAATAGAATGATTTTTGTCACAGGTTTGTTGTAAGCACTAAATAAAATAATTTGTGAGTGGTACTTAGCATAGGGAACATAGTGATATATGCTGGCTTTGACAGTACTCAGACAGGCAAGGTTTGCACCCTCAGTGTACTTTCCCATGTTGAGGTTGCTGAGAGACTTCTTTGATTATTTCAGTGACTACAGTCAAGCCTCAAACTGGCCCTGTTATTTTAAGGAGACTTTGTAGATTTCTCAGATTCTTCATGTATTGATTTTATTTTATGTTTTTAACTTTTATTCAAGTATAGTTGATTTACAATGTTGTGGTGATGTCTGCTGTACAGTAAAGTAACTCAGTTATATATATATATATATATATTTGGTTGGCCAAAAAGTTCGTTTGGGTTTTCTGTACAATCCTATGGAAAAACCGAACGAACTTTTTGGCCAACCCAATATATATATATTTTTTCATATTCCTTTCCATTTTGGTTTATCACAGCATATTGAATATAGCTCCCTGTGCTATACAGTAGGACCTTGTTGTTTATCCATCCTATATACACTAGTTTGCATCTGCTAATCCCAAACTCCCAAACCTTCTTTCCTCCACCCCGCTTCCCCTCAGCAACCGTAAATCTGTACTCTATGTCTGTGAGTCTGTTTCTGTTTCGTAGATAGGTTCACTTGTGTCGTATTTTAGATTCCACATATAAGTGATATCATGTGGTATTTGTCTTTCTCTTTCTGACTTACTTCACTTAGTAGGATAACCTCTAGTTCTATCCGTGCTGCTGCAAATGGCATTATTTCATTCTTTTTTATGGCTGAGTAATATTCCATTGTATATATGTATGACATCTTCTTTATCCATTCATCTGTCAGTGGACATTTTGGTTGTTCCCAAGTCTTTGCTTTTGAAAATAGTGCTGCTATGAACATAGGGGTGCATTATCTTTTCAAATTATAGTTTTGTCTGGGTATATGCCCAGGAGTGGGATTGCTGGAGCATATGGCAACTCAATTTTTCGGTTTTTGAGGAATCTCCATATTGTTTTCCATAATGGCTGCACCAATTTACGTTCCCACCAACAGTATCAGAGGGTGCCCTTTTCTCCACACCTTCTCCAACATTTATTATTTGTAGACTTTTTAATGATGGCCATTCTGACCGGTATGAATGGTATCTCGTTGCAGTTTTGATTTGCATTTCTCTAGTAATTAGCAGTGATGAGCATCCTTCCATGTGCCTATTGGCCATCTGTATGTCTTCTTTGGAGAAATGTCTATTTAGGTCTTCTGCCCATTTTTCGATTGGGTTGTTTATTTTTTTGTTATTGAGTTGTATGAGCTGTTTGTGTATTTTGGAAATTAAGCCCTTGTCAGTCTCATAATTTTCAAATATTTTCTCCCAGTCCACAGGTTATTTTTTTGTTTTGTTTATGACTTCCTTTGCTGTACAGAAGCTTGTAAGTTTGATTAGGTCCCATTTGTTTATTTTTACTTTTATTTCTATTGCCCTGGGAGACTGACCTCAGAAAACCATCATGTATTTATTTTATATTTCAACTGTGGGATGTTTCTTTCAGTGCCTTCCAGGTACCACCAACTCTTAGATCCCACCCCTAAGCAAATTCTCGCCCCATTCTCTTCCCCTCTTCTGCTCTGTCTGAAACCTTGGTGGAGTGTATGGAGAAGGAAATTTCCAGCAATAGCAGAGAGGAGAAAGGGGCCAGCTGCCAAGCACCCCAGTGAGGGAGGGGGAGCCCCAAGTGGGCTGCCATTCCTGAGAGGCACTCCAAGTTAGAGCCTGCCTGGGCTGAGAAGAATGAACTCAGATGCATTGTTTTCTTTTTTTAACTTAAGGACAGTGTGTGTGTGTGTGTGTGTGTGTGTGTGTGTGTGTGTGTGTGTGTGTGCTCATTCTTTTTTTTTTAATGACAGAAAATTCTGAAAATGAGAATCTTCACAATGTAGCATTCACTGACTTGCTTCATTAAGTCAGTTGGGTTGAGCCTGGTGTAAATGAAGTGAAGGCCACAGGTTTTTCTCTCTTTGTTGAGTCAGTTATTTTCACAGAGAACAGCTTTTGCATTATCACAGGAAAAGAAACCAATGGAATGGTGTTCCTACTACTTAAAGTGCTAAAACTATGTGTGTTTACATATGTTGTCTTTTTTTTTTTTGGTGGTACACGGTCCTCTCACTGTTGTGGCCTCTCCTGTTGCGGAGCACAGGCTCCAGATGCGCAGGCTCAGCGGCCATGGCTCAGGGGCCCAGCTGCTCCGTGGCATGTGGGATCTTCCCGGACCGGGGCACAAACCCACGATCCCTGAATCGGCAGGCGGACTCTCAACCACTGCGCCACCAGGGAAGCCCCATATGTTGTCTTTTAATCCTCATAGCATCACTGTGAAATAGATATTATTACTCTCACTTCCCGCTGAGGAAGGGCGAGTATCCTCACAATATCACTATGAAATAGATAAATAGATATCATGACCCCCAATTCCAGCTGAGGGCCCAGAGGCTCAGGGAGGGCGGCAGCTGTACTGGTTTGTCTGGGACAGCGAGGTGACTGCTGTGTGGGGCTGCTGCAAGCTGGTTGCCTAGGCAGGACCTTTCCATTGAGGCCTTGTTTCAAAGCCCAGTTTTTAGCCTTGGAGGTCCATACATTGGACTTTTTTTCTGTGAGCTCAGAGATGCTCAGACTCTATAGTGATATACTCAGGCTAACAGAGTTTTTCTATGGATGATGGATCAACCAGAAAGATTATGTCTTTATTATTAGGGCATTTGTTCTTTCTAAGGACCAGGACTTCCTCTTTCCAAAATCAAGAGCTCACAGACTTCTCTTGCCCTTAACGCCAATCTGATCCCCCCAGTGCCCCCGAGTTCTTTCTGAAATATGCATCCGGCCATTTCACTCCCTTGCTGTAACCCTTCAGGGACTCCTTGCTCCCCTCAGGATAAAGTTGAGGCTCCATTACTTAAGTCACAGGCCTCTCTCTCTTTGGATTCATCTTTCCTCCCTTCACTCAGTGTTAAGGATACTGAACACCCCCGTCAGCCCTGAATCTTTTTTGCATCTGTGCTTTGGTGTATTTTGGTCCCTCTGCTGAGATCATGTTCTTCCCCTTTTTTTCCTCTTCACTGTACCCCATTCATCTGGCTAATTCAGGGGTCAGCTTAGCTCTAACATCCAACTGGAAGCTTCCCTTGATCCTCCTAATCTCGGTCTTTGCTCCCACCCTGTACCCCCAAGTCAAAGTGATCTAATAAAACCTTGTACTTCCTCTGTAATAGCTTGTGTTGACTTGTGTCCTGTTTATTTGTCTGGTAACCCTCACCAGAATCTGCGTGACCACATCTACTCAGTTCTCTGAGGCCAGGGTCCATATTTCATTCACTATTACTCTGCTACCTACTACTTGGCACAAGCCTATGTATACAGGAAGTGCTCAATAAAATTTTCTTGAATGAATAGAGAATGGAAGACCTATGTTGAAGTCTTGGCCTTGCCACTTTCTAGTGTGCGACTTTTGACAAGTTCTTTACATGCTTAGGGCCTCAGTTGCCTCATTTTTAAAAAGAGAAATTTCATTGAGATGATATGAAGTTCTTTCCAAACATGAACATATTGGGATTCTAATGCAACTCATTAGCCATCCAGAAAACATAAATCAACAGTCAGTTGTATCTTGCAAATGATAAGTTGGGAGCATTGCCATGGAATTCATTTCTTTAATGTAGATTGATTATTTCACTTCATCTACTTATATACATTAATGGTCAATAGATTCATACCTGTACTTGTGTTGATATTTACGTCCTTAACTCAAGGGTTTATTTTCTGCCGGATAGTCTTCATTTATGCCACTAAGCACATCCAAAAGGAGCGTCTTAAGCCTGAGAAAATGATAAATTTTGTTTATGTCTACTTTTTTGTTCTTATGTCCATCTGTTTTTACCTAGAGAGGGACTTAATGAAATCTTCTGCTGTACTAATAATTTCAATTGAAGGTAATTAAATAAACCATTATATGAGAACAGCGGTATCAAATAAGAAAAAAACTGCAAATTTTGCTGATTATTCGTGAACGTGAGTTCGTAATGGACATAATACCATATATTAACAGTGTGGAATATTTGATATGAAAATAAAAGGAAAAAAGAGAACTACTAACATGCCAGTAGTAAGAGTACGAATGTGAAATATAAATCATTGTAATAGCTCACACATGATGTCTGCTAGGTTATCCCTGAAGAGGGAATCCACACCAAACTACAAGATTGCATCTGAGATTACAGATTTTGGAGGTTGCTTCCTTCTACATTCCTAACGCTTATTATCATACGTATCAGAATCTTACCATGTCTCAAGTACTTCTTGCTACTAAATTAAACATGCTTAGATATTTTGTTAATATATTACATGTAATAATCTGAAGTAGTAATTTACTAAGAGTTTCTATAGGTACAATTAATTTTTCCTAAAATTTGCTCTGTTTCCTGGTAATTATGACTAATTCAAGACTTAAAAATAAACTGAATTTTTTTTCAAAAATTACCTCTTAACCTTACTACGAAGTCTTTCACAATTCAGTATTTTTGAAATGATATACCTGATGGGTTAAAACAGCAGTATCATCAGTATTCTAAGTAAACTCACTACAAATGGATTTTATTTTCTGTTTTTAACTGAAAGTTATCTTGCCCAATGCAGAATTTCTTTTATCTTTGGACAAAACTGTATTTGGCTTAGGTTATAGGCTAATTACCATTAGGGTTCTTTTCCTCTCTCTCCATTACTTTTATGTATTGTTGCTTATTTAGCAATCCATGATGATCTTTGACCTCCTGACTCAGCAAAGCCTGCTTCCAGGTCAGGTGGCCATGACCTTGTGTGGACAGAGCATGGTCTGTTAGCAGCACATCAAGAAAACACCAAAGACAAATGGATTTGTTGTTTCTCTACTGACAAGTTAACTCTGAGCTCAAATCATAACTGGTAAAAATGATTTAAAGACTCAAATATTTGGTACAGAAACCTTGATGAAAATCTATACTTTTCAAGAAAATAAGAGTATATCTTTATTTCATATGGAAGATAAATTGTGGTGGTTTATTTGGGACAGCTTTTGCATTTTATTATAGACATTTTATTATAGACTACTTAAATTATTTTGCAAAAAGTAGGTTAAAGAAATTAAGAAAGTAATGCTCATATTTACATGTCCTAGTATTGGAAGTGAATTCCAATTTTTATGCTAAACATGGGGTATATGGATAAGTAAATTAAAGTTCAAATCCTGAAAGTTACTCATTATGTTGATAATCAACTGAATATTGTAAATTTGGCCATATTCTTTTAAAATGTTAATTATTTCCATCATTAAGGTCAGTGATTCTTAATGGTGGGTGGTAAGGGTCTATTTTGTAAACAATGTAGTACTTTCTCTCATAGCTCTGATTTTTTAAATTACTATCCTTAATTTGATATTTCCAATAGCATTATAGGAAAATAAGAAAGGTTTTCATTATCAAAAGACTGAGAAACCCATTTTAACTAATGTGCAGTTAAAGGTTGGTCCATGGCATAATTTTTGACAGCCAAGAAACAGAAGGAAAATGAGTTGTTCTCATTGAGCAGAAATCCAGACATTCTTGGGGAGGCAGAAGGGTACATATCTAAAGACCCAAGAAAGGACACACACTTGGAGAAGTTAAAAGGAAGAAAGAAGGAATACAGTGCCCAGAAGAGTCCTTTGTAAATAGTAAACACTCAATAAGTAGTTTTGAGTGAATAAATGAACTTAGACCACCCAACCATATGAAGCATTGATCTAATTTACTTCTGATATAGCATACAAAAGTGACACAAAGGTAGTTAGTAGGAGTGGGGAGAGACTTAAGCTCTTTGGGCATCGCTAGAAGTCTTATTCATGTTTAAATGAAGACAAATCTCAGATACCAATTTACCTGACATTTTCATTTTTAGAAAGGTAAAGAAAATGAAGGAAACTTCTATTTAGGGATCAAATTTTAACCAAGAAGAGATTGCTTGCTGAAATAGAAGTGGAAGGAATGTGTATCCATTTATTCAACCAATATTTACTGGACGTCTGTTATGTGCCAAGCACTTGGAAGACTATAGCCGTGATGTCCTCTTAACTTTTGTGATAACCAAGGAGCAGGTTACTTACATACAGCAGACTTTAGGAGGGAAATTTCAAATAGTCAAAGAAGTAGATGTGATTCCATAGTCTGAGACCGTAAAAGAGGAGATGACAAAGGAGATGAGAAACCCAGTCCTTAAGTTCAAATTAGGGCCCTTTCTATGTGTTCCCGAGACTCCTCAAAACTCTCTTCTCAAATCCAGTATCATGCTGGGTCATAATTCCCCTGCGCTCATCTCTATTTACTCTGAAGCTTTAAGCTTCAAGACAGCAGGGCTGCATCTATCATGTTTATCTTTGTATCCCAGCAAATAGGACAGTCCCTGACACATAGCTTATATATGCCCAATAAATTATGTATACATACACACCCACAATTCATTATATATATAATGAATTAAGCAATAAATAGTGATGAAATTCTGATAATATAATCATGAATATTTTCCCAAATTATCAAAGATAATGTATACACCCACACACACGTTCCAAGTCTAACAATTCAGTTTTTTGAATGATTCGAATTAAAGGTTTGAAAGTTCTAAATAATGAGGAAAAGAAATGGCTGTGGCTGCAAAGGGCATGTTTAAATTAACTCAAAATATAAAAGACCATTTCAAGAAGAACACAAGGAGAGGCAAATAACTGAGAATACCAAAGAGAGAGATAATCCCATTAGAATAGTGTCAGGAAGCCTAAAGTCCAGAGTGAGCTGAAGTATGTAAAAAATTCTAAAAACAATAAAAGAGACTTAAAAAGCTGGCAAGGAACAATTCTACAGAAAATGATGGTGACAAAATAAGCCAGACATAGAAAACTGGAATGCTTGTGATGTTCAGTATTGTACCCATTTTTGCTAATGACATAGTTATAATTTCTGTCAAGACTAGAATATTATTTTTATTGTAGACTTTTTGTTTTACTTTTGTAGAAAAAAGAACAAGAAAGTGACAGGACCTCTGATGAGAAAAACAAAAGCCTATTCATCTCTTCTTATTTTTGCCTTTTAATTGAGGATCATGATTTCCCACCTGGTAGGGTAGAACAAAATGTGAACAAGAGGGAATTGAGGCACACAGCAGCATAACACTAGATCCTTAGCTGTTTGGCATGGATTGGGGTCTCCTGGCCCAGACTGTATCCACAAGCCTGAGAACACTCATGCCTGTGACTGTCCCACTCCAGCCAGCCACACTGGAGACATTTCAGCGAATGGAAAAGTCCCCAAAAGCCTGGAGATTGACAAAAAGAGAAAATATAAAATCCCAGCAAAATTCTAAAATTTATTCTGAAACTTTTTGAGAACACTCAGAAAAGAAAGAGGTAATCATTAGGCACCAAAAGGAAGTCAAGCAGGACTAAATGATTTTCCTCTTCAGTAGAGTAACTAGAATGCAGGATGAAGAAAATGTGGTAGATTCAGTACGTATGAATTTCATCAAGGCAGTTTTCACAATATCTTATGATCCTATTAGGATTTAATGGAGAAATATGAACTGAATGACAGAATAGTCAAGTGGATTCACAGCTAGGTTTGCATAACCAAACCCAAGGAGTGCTAAAGAATGGGCCCATGTGATTGCAGGGGTGATCTATAGACATCTACTTCTGTTTTTCTCTAGATCTCTCTGTATCAGTAATGTGAATGATGATTAATCTGTTAGAGATAATACAAATAAGTGACATCTTTTGAACTCTTAAGTGTCAAACACTTTTCTATTACTCTATGTGTATTCGTTTATATAATCCTTACAGCAAGGAAGCTGCACAGCCTCTTAGATAGCCTCATCCACCAGCAAGAAGAACTACAGGTCTGCAGCCTGTGGAAGGAAAACCACATTCACAGAAAGATAGACAAAATGAAAAGGCAGAGGACTTTGTCCCAGATGAAGGAACAAGATAAAACCCCAGAAGAACAACTAAATAAAGTGGATATAGGCAACCTTCCAGAAAAAGAATTCAGAATAATGATACTGAAGATGATCCAGGACCTCAGAAAAAGAATGGAGGCAAAGATCAAGAAGATGCAAGAAATGTTTAACAAAGACCTAGAAGAATTAAAGAACAAACACCTAGAAGAATTAAGGAACAAACAAACAGAGATGAACAATAACTGAAATGAAAAATACACTAGAAGGAATCAATAGCAGAATAACTGAGGCAGGAGAATGGATAAGTAACCTGGAAGACAGAATGGTGGAATTCACTGCCACGGAACAGAATAAAGAAAAAAGAATGAAAAGAAATGAAGATAGCTTAAGAGACCTCTGGGACAACATTAAACACAACAATATTCACATTATAGGGGTCCCAGAGGAGAAGAGAGAAAGGACCCAAGAAAATATTTGAAGAGATTATAGTTGAAAACTTCCCTAACATGGGAAAGGAAATAGCCACCCAAGTCCAGGAAGCACAGAGAGTCCCAGGCAGGATAAACCCAAGGAGAAACATGCCGAGACACATAGTAGTCAAATTGGCAAAAATTAAAGACAAAGAAAAATGATTGAAAACAGCAAGGGAAAAATGACAAACAACACAGAGGGAATGCCCATAAGGTTAACAGCTGATTTCTCAGCAGAAACTCTACAAGCCAGAAGGGAGTGGCACGACATATTTAAAGTGATGAAAGGGAAGAACCTACAACCAAGATTACTCTACCTGGCAAGGATCTCATTCATATTCGATGGAGAAATCAAAAGCTTTACAGACAAGCAAAAGCTAAGAGAATTCAGCACCACCAAACCAGCTCTACAGCAAATGCTAAAGGAACTTCTCTAAGTGGGAAACACAAGAGGAGAAAAGGAACTACAAAAACAAACCCATAACAATTAAGAAAATGGTAATAGGAACATACATATCGATAATTACGTTAAACGTGAATGGATTAAATGCTCCAACCAAAAGACACAGGCTTGCTGAATGGATACAAAAACAAGACCCATATATATGCTGTCTACAGGAGACCCACTTCAGACCTAGGGACACATACAGACTGAAAGTGAGGGGATGGAAAAAGATATTCCATGCAAATGGAAGTCACAAGAAAGCTGGAGTAGCAATACTCATATCAGATAAAATGGACTTTAAAATAAAGAATGTTACAAGAGACAAGGAAAGACACTACATAATGATCAAGGGATCAATCCAAGAAGAAGTAATAACAATTATAAATATATATGCACCCAACATAGGAGCACCTCAATACATAAGGCAACCGCTAACAGCTATAAAAGATGAAATCGACAGTAGCACAATAATATTTGGGGACTTTAACACCTCACTTACACCAATGGACAGATCATCCAGACAGAAAATTATAAGGAAACACAAGCTTTAAATGACACACTAGACCAGATAGATTTAATTGATATTTATGGGACATTCCATCCAAAAACAGCAGCCTATACTTTCTTCTCAAGTGCACATGGAACATTCTCCATGATAGATCACATCTTGGGTCACAAATCAAGCCTCAGTAAATTTAAGAAAATTGAAATCATATCAAGCATCTTTTCCGACCACAACGCTCTGAGATTAGAAATCAATTACAGGGAAAAAATGTAAAAAACACAAACACATGGAGACTAAACAATACATTACTAAATAACCAAGAGATCACTGAAGAAATCAAAGAGGAAATCAAAAAATACCTAGAGACAAATGACAACAAAAACACGATGATCCAAAACCTATGGGATGAAGCAAGAGCAGTTCTAAGAGGAAAGTTTATAGCAATACATGCCTACCTCAAGAAACAAGAAAAATATCAAATAAACAATCTAACCTTACACCTCAAGGAACTAGAGAAAGAAGAACAAACAAAACCCAAAGTTAGTAGAAGGAAAGAAATCATAAAGATCAGAGAAGAAATAAATGAAATAGAAACAAAGAAAACAATAGCAAAGATCAATAAAACAAAGCTGGATCTTTGAGAAGATAAAAAAAATTGATAAACCTTTAGCTAGACTCATCAAGAAAGAGAGGGGGAGGAATCAAATCAATAAAACTACAAGTGAAAAAGGAGAAGTTACAACGGACACCGCAGAAATACAAAGCATCCTAAGAGACTACTACAAGCAACTCTATGCCAATAAAATGGACAACTTGGAAGAAATGGACAATTTCTTAGAAAGGTATAACCTTCCAAGACTGAACCAGGAAGAAAGAGAAAATATGAATAGACCAATCACAAGTAATGAAGTTGAAACTGTGATTAAAAATCTTCCAACAAACAAAAGTCCAGGACCAGATGGCTTCACAGGTGAACTCTATCAAACATTTAGAGATGAGCTAACACCCATCCTTCTCAAACTCTTCCAAAAAATTGCAGAGGAAGGAACTCTCCCAAACTCATTGTATGAGGCCACTATCACCCTAATATCAAAACCAGACAAAGATACTATTAAAAAAGAAAATTACAGACCAGTATCACTGATGAATATAGATGCAAAAATCCTCAACAAAATACTAGCAAACAGAATCCAACAGCACATTAAAAGGATCATACACCATGATCAAGTGGGATTGATCCCAGGGATGCAAGGTTTCTTCAATATATGCAAATCAATCAATGTGATACACCATATTAACAAATTGAAGAAGAAAAACCATATGATCCTCTCAATAGATGCAGAAAAAGCTTTTGACAAAATTCAACACTCATTTATGGTAAAAACTCTCCAGAAAGTGGGCATAGAGGGAAGCTACCTCAACATAATAAATGCCATATATGACAGACCCACAGCAAACATCATTCTCAATGGTGAAAAACTGAAAGCATTTCCTCTAAGATCAGGAAAAAGACAAGGATGTGCACTCTCGCCACTGTTACTCAACATAGTTTTGGAAGTCCTAGCCACGGCAATCAGAGAAGAAAAAGAAATAAAAGGAATCCAAATTGGAAAAGAAGAAGTAAAACTGTCACTGTTTGCAGATGACATGGTACTATACATAGAGAATCCTAAGGATGCCACCAGAAAACTACTAGAGCTAATCAATGAATTTGGTAAAGTTGCAGGATACAAAATCAATGCACAGAAATCTCTTGCATTCCTGTACACTAACAACGAAAGATCTGAAAGAGAAGTTAAGGAAACAATCCCATTCACCACTGCAACAAAAAGAATAAAATACCTAGGAATAAACCTACCTAGGGAGAAAAAAGACCTGTATACAGAAAACTATAAGACACTGATGAAAGAAATCAAAGATGACACAAGCAGATGGAGAGATACACCATCCATCATCCTTGGATTGGAAGAATCAATATTGTAAAAATGACTGTACTACCCAAAATAATCTACAGATTCAATCAATGTCTATCAAATTGCCAGTGGCATTTTTTACAGAACTAGAACAAAAAAATCTTAAAATTTGTATGGAGACACAAAAGACCCCGAATAGCCAAAGCAATTTTGAGGGAAAAAAACGGAGCTCGAGGAATCAGACTCCCTGTTTTCAGACTATACTATAAAGCTACAGTCATCAAGACAATATGGTACTGGCACAAAAACAGAAATACAGATCAATGGAACAGGATAGGAAGCCCAGAGATAAACCCACACACCTATGGTCAACTAATCTATGACAAAGGAGGCAAGGATATACAATGGAGAAAAGACAGTCTCTTCAATAAGTGGTGCTGGGAAAACTGGACAGCTACATGTAAAAGAATGAAATTAGAACACTCCCTAACACCACACACAAAAATGAACTCAAAATGGATTTAAGACCTAAATGTGAGACCGGACACTATAAAACTCTTAGAGGAAAACATGGGAAGAACACTCTTTGACATAAATCAAGGAAGAACACTCTCTGACATAAATCACAGCAAGATCTTTTTTGATCCACCTCCTAGAGTAATGGAAATAAAAACAAAAATAAACAAATGGGACCTAATCCTTACAACAATCCCTATGCAGTTGCTATGTTTATCTCCACTTTATAAATGAGTAACACAGAGGGTTGAAGTAACTTCCTCAAGGTCACACCGTTCTTAGGTGGCAGAGCTGACATTCAAGCCCAGACTGTTTAATTAGTGGCATAAGTTACATCAATGATATCCATTAAATTGTGGATGACCGAAGTGATGTGTATAGCTAAAATTGTAAAGTTATAGATTTGGTATCCAAAAAAAGAAAAAAGAAACTGTAATAGACTGGAAAAAGTAGCCAAATGAATAAAGATAAAATTAATTTGAGTCAAATATAAACTCATACACTTAAGTTCCAAATAACTCAACTGCAAACGTAAAGATTGGGGAGATGGGACCTACTAATAGATCAAATGAGGAAGTCTTGGGAGTTTCATTTAATACAGGCTCATTATGACCGATGTACAGTGTGATTATCAACAAAATGCAATCTTAGAGCAAAATTTAAAAATGTTGCTCTTCTTCCCATTGATAATTTTCCACCCCATTTGACTTTCTTTTTTAACCAAGTCAGCTTTACATTTTTTATTCTAATTCTAGGGAATACTAAGGTTTCTAATTTGGAATGAACCCACTAAATACTTTTCAGACGATTCCCTTTATTTTCATTGAACCAAAATAATGGCAGCAGACTAGTGGAATAAGCACAAGCTTGGGAGTCACTCCCAGAGGTTGAGTCCCCTCCTTGCTGTTGACTGGCTCTGGGGTCTTGGCCTTAACGTCTGTACGCCTAGTTCCCTCATCTAGAAAATGGCGATAATAATGCCTACCTTGCAGGAGCATCCTGAGGACTCAGGGAAGTAGACATAAAGAGATAAAATCATCAAAGTGTGGTGCCCGAGGGTGTTTCATTTGGTTCACTGTTGTAGCCCCATCATGTAGGCCAGTGCCTGGCACGGAGGAGGTGCTCAGAGGTGTTTGCTAAGTGAATACTGAATGAATGAATGAATGGATGAGTGAATGAATGTGTTCAGTAGAGGATAGTTCTTACTAAAGGCATGGCAGTGTTTTCAGATGTGAGAAGTCTTTGTAAAGCAAGAGACTGATTATTCACAGGTTTGAAGAAGGGGAATGCTTTGCCATAGCTAAGTTTACTTTTTCCCATCATGCAGGGTAGCTTCAGGATTTTTTGAAAATTAAAGTAAAACTGTGACCATTAGGTCGTCTTTGTAGTGTTTCTTCAGTCCTTACACCATTCTTCCATGAGGTATCTAGAGAGGTCTCATTCTGCCTAGTCAGATATTGTTTGAAAGCTTGAAATGAAAAATGAAACCAAGTTAAGTCTGGCTGGTAGCCATTCAGAAATAGATTTTTTTTTTAAAGTAGATTAATTTTCAAAGACATTTTTCCTCTTTAAGACTTCCTTGTTTTTAAAGAAGCATTTAATAAAACAGGAATATCTTTTCAGTGTCTGGTTATCTCTTTTTCAAGACTGAGTTTGGTAAATTACATAGTATTAGCTGTTGGTCATCTTCCGGGTAAAAAATAAAACCAAATGAAGTCTTTAATGTAATTTATGAGTTTCTCTCTTAGAGCTAAGTGAAACTCAGCTTCATAGTTTTTATTTGTTTTGGGGCCTTTAATATTAGTCAGATTAAAGCTTATGTTTTTATAAAACTGTAAGGACAAAGAATTATGTTAAAATAGCTAAAAAAACAAAAAAAATCTCCAGTGTCTGATTCAGCATGTCAAGAATAACGGAGAAAATAGGGTCTGGTTTCAGAACCTTGTAACCAAAAATGACAGTGTGGTGGGATGGGGAGTTGGTGTGGGGTTCGGATGAGCAGAAACTCTCGCATTCGCTAAAAGGAAAACGATAGAAGGATGTTAACTCTTAGCTGTATTATGAACAGGACATGTGTATAATTGAAACCAAATTGTGAACACCTTTTCACATACTGCCTTCTGATGTCATCTAATTACTTACTGCCTGCTAATCTTATCTCCCTCAGGAGCCGATCTTAAAATTACACTGCGTTGCAATTAGCTAAACACATTGCACGTAGTCAAGGCACATAGTGGACTCCCAGTAAATATTTGTTGAATGACTTCTGTGCACTATGCAGGTGGGTTTTCTTTCTGATCTCATGTATGACTTACTTGTTTCCACCAGAGAGGTTTCAGTTTTGCTCTTTCTCTTACCTGAAATGGCATTCCCATCATTGGCAATACTGCCTCAATGCAGGGCAAAATAACACCTCCTCCTAGAAGCCTTCTCTGATTAATCCACCTGAACTAAAGCCATCTCACCCATCGAGAAGCCCCTTTTATAAACATGGTTGTAGTCATTTCAGAATGATTTAAGATTCTTATTTCTCTTGGCTCTGACATCCCCCATGCCCCACAATATACACACATCAAGAATAGGCATTGAGTCTTATTTCCCACAGGGACACACACAGGGATACCCCTGCACATTCAGTGTCCACCTATGGAAAGCACACTCAAAGGATGTGTTCTACAGCTAAGTAATGAAATTTTTAACATTAGTGTAGAAAACCAGGCAACCCTGATTGCTTGTCTCTATCGGTCTGCCAAGAATGGGTATAAATGGAATCAAGGCTGTGAGAGATGGATCTTTTTCATCAGACAAGTGATCAAAACCTAATATATTTACACCTCAAAATTGCTTTAAAGGAGATTGGATGACTAACAGAAAGTCTTCCAAAGGGAAATAATATATGGTATTATATTTAATTGAGAGACCCGTACAATATTTGAACTACTGTACAAAACCCAGTTTCGATTCATTCAATCTTTAGAAAAATGATTTGAAAGAGATTAAACTACATATTGCTATGGCTTATAGACCACCATAAGCCTTTGGTACCTTCCAAACTTCCCCCAATGTGAGTTGAGCCATAGGTCAGGCTGGGACTCAGAGCAAGGTGTATGCTTTCAGGCAGGACTTTGATTGCTGTAAACTAAAGGGATAAGCAGACAGGTTGTGAGAAGGTTTACAAAGAACCCATAGAGTGCATAAGGGTGTCAACAGCAATAAAAATCCCTATCTATATGTGGAGTTACAGGGTATATATTGGTGAGGTTAGTGGTTAAAGGTGTTTAGCATTGGGTTGGAAACCACCTTTTTCCCCTTGTATTCCACAGAAAGGATAAATTTTTGGCCTATCTCTTTTA
Organism: Mesoplodon densirostris; assembly: GCF_025265405.1. Classification (NCBI taxonomy): domain Eukaryota; kingdom Metazoa; phylum Chordata; class Mammalia; order Artiodactyla; family Ziphiidae; genus Mesoplodon; species Mesoplodon densirostris. Next base: position 36,342,371 of record NC_082668.1, on the reverse strand, counting down.
GACAGAGCATAGGCTTTGGTGCAGGGGAACTAGAGGGCTAGCCTAGTGACCTGATTATCCTGAATACGAGGCTCTGAGTTAAGAAATAAAATAAGTAGGAGATGTTGGGGAAGTTACCTGGTTAAAGACATGGGCTACGTGGGGTCCAACACGGGAAGATGTAGAGGGCTTCAGCGCTCATGATTCGACCTTGACTCTGAGAATGACTGAAACACTACTGGGTTGGAGATATGGGGGGAGGAGGGAGAAGGGGTGGAATGGACGGGGTGTAAAGCGATGTGGCTAGAGCAGCATTTGACAATGCTGGTTTTAATGGTGGCATTTAAAGTGATACTCCAGCACTAGATGTTGAAACCTGGGGAATAAATTATTGAAGACTCACTGAAACCAAGAAAGGAAAAATAAAATGAGAGGACATTCACTCCTCTTTTCTACATGTCTTTATTGAACATTTAAAAGGTCAAAGGCACTCTACTAGGTACTTTGGAAAAGGGAAAGGAGAAGTGGAATTGATCAGAGACAGGCTTTTTAAAAGGAAGAAATTCTTTTTGTGATTCATTAAATCTATTAATATCTCATATATTTGAAGCACTTTAAAAACAGTTATTAATTTCCCCAAAACAGCATATATTTCAGGTGACAAATTTCTATTTTTTTATTATAGTTAGAAATTGAAATAAAATTCACTAAGGCAGTGAATATGACCTCTAGAATTTTGACCATATCATAAAATGGTCAAAATGAGTTTTATTATCTGTGATTGCGTTAGAATAAATTCAAGGGCATTAAAATCATGTTAATTCTCTTTTATCCATCTTGATACAATTACCTGAAATCAGCACGTATGAAAGGAGATTTTGTAATTTTTAGGCTGTTCTGTTATTAGCTCTAAGACTTTATTATACTTTGTTCTTTCCATGTTATAACTGCTTATTGTCTTCTAAAGACAAGTACCTTAGCTGTGAACTTGGTCACTTAGAGCACTGACCACATCTGGTAGCCACAAGACAGGGAACCGTGACCTGGCATGGGTTTCTGAGCCATTCTACAAGGAAGAGGTATTATAGTCTTGGATTCACTTTTGCCTGTGCTGAAAATTTAAGAACATGATAAACAAATGACCCTGTGGACACTGAGCCCTGGAAGTCTCTATCTCTCTCAGCAGTGCTGCAGTCAGGCCTCAGCCTTGGACTGCTACCCACACCTCTCTAGAATTGCCCTAGGCTTCCCTTAAGGTGGCAGTGTCCATGGTGAGGGAAAGGTGTATGCAGATGAGGGCAACTTGTGGTCAGAAGGTTGTGTTTCAAGGGCCAGTTCCATCACTGGCTAGATGCATGACCATAACTTCTTCCACCTTAGTTTCTCACCTGCAAAATGAGGATGGAGGGGAAAGCAACCACATAAGCTATGGAGGAATCGAATGAGATTATTTATTTATATTTATTTTCTAGCACATAATGTGTGCTAAGCACTGTTTTAATCGCTTTACAAATATGAACTCATTTCATCCAAATTACTACCCCATGAGGTAGTTACTATAATCATTCTCAGTTTACCTGTGAGGAAGTGAAGATGTAGAGAGGTTGAATAACTTGCTCAAATCCCAAAACCAGTAAGAGGCAAAGTTGAGATTCAAACTTGGCAAATTGCAATTACTTATTTTCGATCATAAGAGGATAAGGAAGAATCTGAGTAGCAGAAATGGGCAGTGTTTCCTGTTTGCGATCATTTGGGGGCCCAAGATCCTGTGTGGTGGTGACAGAGGCACAGTAATTCATGTAGATGTCTCTGCCACAGGGCTGGCTCTAGGGGCTCCCGGGCTGGCTGCCTGTGGACGGTGAGCAAGATGGTGGGTGAGAGGCCTGACCCTAAAGAGAAACAGTGCCTTTCTAAGAACATGTTGAATTTACGAGTTAATTTTTTTTAAGAGTCAAACCAGCAAACAAACATAGATAGGACGGAGGTGCCTGTAGGTGGCGCAGGCCTGACAGGCCTTCTCCATTCTGCTCCCCCAATGGTTATCCCCACTCCCGCGCTCCTCACACTAGCTTTTCCCTGGTGAAATTCACCATGAAAACTTCCTTCCTTTGGGTGAGGGCATGACCCCTAATAAACTGTATATACCCCTGGACACAGTAGAACATTATTCATTTAGTGTAAAATTAGCCAGCAGATGCAGATACCTCTGGTTAGGTCTAGAACCAGGAACAGGTTTTAGAATGGGGAGGGGAGGGAGAAAGGCTCAGGGTGCAGTGCTAGGAATGTTTGCTAATTGATTGATCTGCCTGTACTGCTGTCATTGGACGATTAGAAGCCCCTGGCTGACTCCCACTCTCAGGAACTGACCTTTGGAACGATGACTGCGGTCCCAGCCCATACTGTCTCTTAGCCTCCGGGGCGGTCCGTGTAAAGTTCGCAAGTGCAGTCTTACGGCTCTGCATTTCCCAAGAGGAGAAGAACGACGAACTGGGCATTCGCTACCAGGGGCCTGAAGGCAAAAGCACGGGGCAGTTTTACAAAAAGGAAACAAGTCTTTTCGAAGTAGGTGAGTCCCTCTGAGCCTCAGGTGGCCTCAGCCACCCCCAGGATCCTGCTACCTACCCCAGTCTCTGACTCCACCTGCCTCGCTGTTGAGATAACTTGACGCAGTAAAAGCAAGTTGATAAAGGTGGCCAGTTCAGGGACAGGCCATCTGTCTATCTGTCTATCGAGAAAAGGCAGGCAAGCCGTGCACTGGAAGCCCTGATGTGGAACACCAGGACACCTTACCAAGTGAGTCGAGATGGATTTTGTTGGAACGGCTTAGGAGCAGTAGTACTGGGTCGGGGGAGGAGGCGTGAGAGGGGCTGGCTGCCTGTAGTTCTCTTCTGCCTCAGTTCCCTAGCACTGCTCTCCCAGCAAACGCCAGTGCCTGTAAGTTAGAACATCACAGACTGTTTTGATTCAGCCAGTGCCAGTGACGGACGTTTCAAGGAAGTAGGAGGGACCTGACTTGCTCTGCTACTTTGAGAAAACCATTAAATGTTTACTAGGAGGGTTCTGACTTAATGAACCAGGGATATTGTGAGTACCTCAGAACAGGGGTTTTTGAAACCAGAATATCCTCAGGAGAGACCGTGGCTTCCTTTACCAGGTGTTTATTCCATGACAGATGAGCGCGCTTGCCCAGAGTTGGCTGTGAACGTAGAGCTTTTGTTTGCCAGGTTTTGTCAGGGTTTCTCTTTGCCAGGCCAGAGCTATAGTGCAGAACCACAGTTCATGTTTTCTTTGGAGATGAATATCAGTGTTTTCCTTCAAAATTTGCTGTAAAATCTTTAAAACAGTATACAGCCTCCACTTCCAGCCCACCCCCTCTAACTGCGAGCCCACCTCTAACCCTATGGGAAGCCCGGTCTCTGGGGTGAGACTGGCCAGCTGGGCAGATCACAGCACCAGCATTGCTCTGCCCAGAGCCTTGAATTCCTGGTCTAATTTCCTGAGTTCACACGCTGATTTCCTTCCCCACCTCCTCTTTTCTGTGTTTTTGCTTGTATATCTGTCTTCATCAGAGGGTTTAAGCTCCTTTGGGGCCAGGAGCGCTGCAGTCAGGAGGTCCAAGTTCAGATCTCAGCTCAGGCACTTACTGGCAGTGTGACTTGAGTAGCTCACCTCTCTGTGCTGGCACTTCTTTTTCTATAAAATGAGGGCTGCCATACTCCATATGGGTCTTTATGAGAATTAAATGAGTTCATACATGGAAGGTGCCAGGTATACAGCAAGAGTTGCATAAGTGGTATTTTGTAACCATTGCCAGCATTCCCCATAGAGCCCAGCACATTGTAGGTGTTTAGTAAATGTTTGTCACATACTAATGAAAATCATTGCCCTTTGTGTAGGAATTGCCATAGCTGGTTGAAGAGCTGGGGGAAAGGAAAAAAAAGAAAGAGAAGGCATGGTATTTCCTTTTCAACATTTGGGGAGTTGGCGTGAGTTTGGTGCTCAGAGGTGTGAAGGAGAACTGTGCTTAGTCTTTTGTCTAAACCCCTCTGGAGTTTGGGATTTGTTCTGCAGGCGGGCAGTAGGGGATGGTGGGCAAGGCGGTGCGATCTGTGGGGAGAGAGCCTATTATGGCGTGCTTGGAGAGAGTGGAATTTATTCCTCCGAGCCTTGTAACGCTGGCCACTTCACCTTTCCCGAGGCGTCTCTGAGGATAGGCCTGTTTTAAAGACTTGAGCTGACATCATCGCATCTTAAAAGAACTGAGCATAATTGAATTGCTGATACAAGTGGGTACTTGCATCGGGCCCCGGGTCACCCACATCTCTATGGAAACACATGTTTGCTTGAAAGCCCAGCAATCAGAAGCAGAGCCTTCCAGGAGCCAGCATCGGGTCACTTTTAGAAAAAGGCATTTATTTATATTCTCGAGCTGTCAGAGACCTATGCAATGAAATAATTTCAAATTAAATAGAGAAATCAGGCCGCAGATGAATGCTAATAGAGCCTGCCGTGCGCCCTCCCCCTGTGCGCCCTCCCCCTGTGCTGGCGGTGCCTGAGATCTGCACGTTTATTTTAGCTGTCCTTTGCTCTTTTCCGCCCATTTGCATTCTGCTGCCTTGGGGAGGTGGTTTGGCACTTTATGCAAAAATGGTTAATCTTCATTCATACGCGTGTGCCGGTACTAAAATGGAAAATGCAAAGCCGAGCCTGCCGTAAAGTGTGCGTTGTGCTCTTCCCGGCGGCTCTGTGTGTGCAGCACGTCCAAGGGCGCACAGTCCCGATGACTCCGCTTCCTACGCAAGCACTCGGGGCTGTTGAGTCAAGACATTCTCTCATAAAGGTCTGAAACTTGGCATCAGCACATCTTGCCCTAGATGTGCTCAAGTGATATCCTAAGTGATTGGAAGCTTTTATCTGCCTCTGGAAGCAGGATTTTTCGAGTAAGTATTGACTGTTAATGACCTGTTTAAAGAAAACATTCAATTTTCTTTCTTCCCCCCACAAAGAACTTAGTAGGCAGTGACATTTCTAAACCAAAGGCTAACCCTGCTTTTCAAAAGGAGCAGAGACAGGGCTTTTAAAAGTGAAATTTTTTTTCCTGACATTTGCCCTTAAAATGCTTTTCAGTGAAGTTGTTCTAACAGTGGGTTTAGAACACTGAAGTGTCTTTGAATAAAAATGCAACCTTGAGATTTTTTTTCCCCCCTTCAAATTAAACAAAAAAGTTTAGGTAAGAGTCTTCATATGAAATTCATATTTCAGTCACTATTCTCTGTTTCATTGTTTATGTGTCTTCATTCCCAATAATTTTTTTTATTAGTTTCTGCTTTATAACAAAGTGAATCAGTCATACACATACACCATTCCCAATAATTAAAGCAACTTTCCTCCGAGGAGCAAGGCACTGCACAAGAACCTTTATTAAACTGTGGGAATTAAACCACAGAAAAAAGAGCTAAAGTACTTAGATTATGAGAGACCTCAGTAATTACAAGACCAGATAAGGAACAGCTAAGGTAGGAGTGAAAGGGAAGAGGACACAAAATGGAAGAGAGGGAAGATTAGGCAATGGAAGAGTTAAGCAACAGAAAACCTATATGATGTTATTGATACATTTAGGCAAAGTCCCAGTTTTATAGAGGGAGCACTGTTTTCCTCTCCAGCTGGCATGTAAGTGCCCTTGACTGTGCTTAGGGGACTGCACAGTTAGTCCATGACCAGTTTAAAGGTGATCTTTACAGAGAAATAGCCTAGTACATGGGAGACAGCACCCACGTCTTTTTTTTTTTTTTTTTTTTAAGGTGAATTTTCAGCTTTCAGCTACCCTGGCTACTAAGTGCTTGCATCACCCCCAGGGCCCTTACAGACTCGAATACCTGAGAGCTGAAAAGGACCACAGAGGTCCTGTGCTCTGAAGGCTAGAGAAGATGCCACCCCAAAATACGGCAGTGGTGGTTCAGGACATGGTACCCCAAATATGCCGCTTTGGCGTATTGATGATTGTGAGGTGTGGGCCCTTGAAAAACAGCAAATGCGGGCTTCCCTGGTGGTGCAGTGGTTGAGAGTCCGCCTGCCGATGCAGGGGACACGGGTTCGTGCCCCGGTCCGGGAAGATCCCACATGCCACGGAGCGGCTGGGCCCGTGAGCCACGGCCGCTGAGCCTGTGCGTCCGGAGCCTGTGCTCCGCAACGGGAGAGGCCACAGCAGTGAGAGGCCCGCGTACCGCAAAGGAAAAAAAAAAAGAAAAAAAAACCCCAGCAAATGCAGGAAGAGGCTTTCTCTGGACTCCCCTTTTCTTCTTAAAGACAGATCGTCCAAAAGGAGCTCAGTTGTCATAAATTCCCTCCCCGGGAGTTTCACCAGCCAGGGAGGATGTTGACTTTCATCACAGGAGGGGAGACTAGAGAATGGACACCACACTCAGCAGACCTTGTCACAAGCTACCATACCTCCATCTGGTCTTCTAAGGGCTCATTCATCTTTCCTAAAAGTCATTTACTCTCCCCTCTGCTTGTCCTGTTAAGATGGTATTTAATCCTGAATTCTAGGCCACCTCGGGGGCGTTCTTCATTTTTCCCTGAGTATCTCCCATGTGTATGTGAGATATACATGTTAATAAACGTCTGTTTGTTTTTCACGTATTCATCTTTTATTACAGGGGTCCCAGCTAAGAACTCAAAGGGTAGAGGGAAACTTGTTTTTCTTCCCTACAACTCCAATCTCTTTTTCTGCAACTGAGTGCCTGAGGCCCTCATGCTCTACTCTGACAATCTAGAACCTTTACTCAGATGTTCCATCAGGGTAAATGGTGGCCCACATAGACAGATGTGCAGGCTTCCCCAAGCTCTCTGTCAACATTTCCCTGTCCTGTTTCCCATTCTCTCAGAGCACCACTGTCTGCTAAGGGCCAAATGATGGCAGTAGAGAATGAAATAAATGAATGTGTGAAATTGCACCTGCTTCCAGAGGTGGTGGTAACCCATAAGCTGAGTAAAAATGTAGACACCTCTTAAGAAGTTTCCCCAGGTTAGGAGCTGGCTCTCTGGGAGACTGTGGGACGCTCTGTTTTGACGGAGAAGCTTTTTGCTGCTTCTCCAATCACATCGCATAATTGACTTCCCACAAGATCAGTCCTGATTCTTCCTCTATGAGGCAGCCGTGAGGAAATGTCTCAGGAGCTATGTGATCAAAACACTGTCTAGGCTGTACCAAAATCAAATACAGAGGCACTTTAATTACTTTAACTTAGAAAGATGGAGTAGTTAAACTTTAGACCCTGGAATGTCGTGGAGCCTCTGGGCAACGTTGTAGAACCAGGAAAGCAGCTTGTTGGTCAAGGGCCCACTAAGTGAAGCTTCTAACATTCTCATCTGAGGTAGAAGCCACAGGAAAACAGCCATCTCTTTATAATAGGTACATTCCCTCCCATTCCTGTGAGACTTTAGTGCTTTGCTCTGCAGTCTGTGTGCCCTGCGAATGTACAAAGCATACGTCACATGCCTGACCGGCTGGAGAAGGCAGCTCCCGGGACCGCTTTTATTCTCCTTGCAGAGTTCTTACTGCAGTTCTTATACAATGAGCCCCATGACTTGTTTATGATGCTTTTGAGGTGCTATCAGCACAATGGCTCTGGGCTCCAGAGCTTCAGACTGCCTGGGGTTGAGTCCTGGCCCTGCCACTTACCGTGGGACCCTGGGTGGGTTACTGAATCTCTGTGCCTCAGCTTTCACATGTATGAAAGGAAGATAATCACAGTTTCTACTTTATGGGGGTATGAGGGTTAAATGAATAAATACGTGTCAAGCACTTAGCAGAGTGCCTGGCACAATCTAAGTGCTTCATATTATTATTATTATTAATATGTTGGTGAAAAGACCATTCCCTAACGAAACTAGCTCCCCACCCATTTATCTGTCTAGGCATCTGGAGAATCTGTTTGTTGTGTGTGGTGATTGGGATCAAGGAAGTGGCCCATTCTTAATATTCCCAGGCCAGAGACTATAAACAGTGGTTCTCACAGTTTGGTTTGCGTGTGTCTGGATGCCCTGGAGGGCGGGTTAGAGCACTGACTGCTGTGCCCGCCTCCCAGAGCTTCCGATCCAGTCCTTCTGGAGAGGGGCAGGGATTTACATTTCTAACAAGTTCCCAGACGCTGCTGTTGCTGCTTCTCTGGGAATCCCACTTTAAGAGCCACTGCTCTAGGACAGCAGTTTCCAGTAGAAGTATGATGTCAGCAACATAAGCCCTTTAAAATTTTCTAGTAGTAACATTAAAAAAGTAAAAAGAAATGGGTGAAGTTAATTTTAATGTTATATTTTATTTAACTCAACGTGTCAAATATTATCATTTCAACACACAACTGACATAAAAATCTATTGAGACAGTTTACATTCCTTTTCTGTAGCAAGCCTTTGAAATCCAGGATGTATTTTACGCTCCCAGGACATTCTGGTTCAGACCAGCCGCATTCAAATCTGACTTTGCAAGAAAATGACCCGAGGAAGTTTCTTTTTTCTGGCCTCCACCTCCCCCCCATACCAACTGGCATTCTCTATTTTTATGTTTTTTATAAATCATGGGAAAACTTTGCATAAATGACCTTGAAAAAATTGTTAAAATCATTATTTTAAATTTTTTCTTATGTATTTCCTCTGGCTCTCTAAATTCCATTCAAGAAAAGTGATATGACACCTGAGAACAGGAAAGTCAGTCCAAGAGCAGTAATAGGTTTCAGAGAAACAAAAGTGAAACTTTATTACTGTCTACATAGTGAAACAGGAGGGAAAACGGAGATTGGTAAATCAGAAAGCAATTGGCATTTCAATATACTGTTTTAACTTTTTATAGTTTATATGATTGCATGAGAAATATAAACATATACATATCTTTTTTAAACTCCAAGTTTGGTAGTTGATCAGATTGTGGTATATATTAAACTTCTCTGAATTGTATTAATTAGAAATACTGAAACGTATGTGCCGGAATTTGCACTATTCAGGTGTATTTTTCATAAAGAATATTTGTCTTTTTTTACAAACTAATAGATTTTCTGACTAGCATTAATGCATATTAAGATCTTTGCATAAGTAAGTTCAGTTTGATGGTAACTATAGTTGTGGATTATTAATTTTACACTGGAGACGTGTATAGATGATATATTGGTGATAGATTAATGGTGAAATGCTTTTCTTTGGGATTGACATCTTTCCTAATAAGTTTTTGATTATGGAACATATATCTAAACTGAGGTGAGAGATCAATCTGAGATTTCATAAATAAAATTTCAGTCAACAGTTTCCTTGATCTTTATTTTTCTCTAGGATATGTGTAAAACTTAGATGATGTATATGTATGTTTGTAATGTTATTACTGAAAGCTGAGGTGTAATTATAGGGAAAAAATTTCAAACAATACCTAAGCTATTAAAATGTTGCACCAATATCAGGACTTGTATTTCTGGCTATCTTCATTTTCTATTGATTATTTATATGCATGGGACATGTATGTGTGGATTTGAATAGTTAGGCCCCAATTATTTATATGCATGGGACATGTATGTGTGGATTTGAATAGTTAGGCCCCAGTAATTGGTCTGTTCTCAGAACAATTGTAGTGATAATAGGAATTAGAGACCAGGTTCTTCCCCAAGAAGTCAGAGATCGTTGTACCTTCCTTATGGACTTAAAAGCTCTCGAGATCGAGCTGTGTTAGAGATAGACCATCAAGCATGGTGACCAAGCGTGATGAGAAGGAAATAGGAGGTCCGTTGGCCCCAAACATGTCAACTTACTCACAGCCTCAAAGGCTTCTCGGGTTAACCCAGGGGGTCTGCAGCTTTGAGGGATGGAGTTTCAAGTTGCTGAACTCTGGGCCTGTCATTTAGGAGGAGGTGACAATATATTGTTTCTTAGAGGAAAAGTTCCTTAACTATTTAAGTTAAACAGTTAAGATTCAGATTAAGTGGATCTGGCTTTCCCGATATAGTTCAGAGCAGAGAACAGAATCCCAGAAGAATAGGGGCACAGCACAGTTTCATTTTCCTAGGGGCAAGGGAGTCAGAGGAAAGGTCATGGGCATGTGATGCCATGCCAGGGCGAGGTGTGCTTCTGAATATTCTGGAAGGGCTAGTGCCAATCTGAGGTGTGGACACTCAGGAAGGGCCTTTGACACTGAAGGTCAATCTTGTCCCCGTTGATTGTCCTTATCAATAGAACCCAATTTAACTATCTAGCCACTTAAATTCTCAATTCTTAAAGCAAATCAGATTTATTTTCTATTTATATTGAAATCTTTCATTTAGTTTCCATAACTGGAGCTGGAACTGATTTCCCAATCTCTCTGTTATATACCAGCCAGCGGAAAGCCTTGATGTGCAAAGGCCATAGGAATCCAGCTGGAAGGAATTGCCTGTAGAGATAGCACACAGGGGGGGAAATAAAGAGTAAAATGGACAAAGAAGAGCTCCCTACCAATTATTTTTATCTTATCTTCCCATCTGAGGAACCTGTAATAGCCCCATTCTACTCTCACAGCCAGCCTTTTCCTTCCACAAAAAAAATAATATTGTAATCAATCTTGCTGGCATCACAACCAAAGAAGAGTCTTCCTTGACTTAGACGCCGAAGCAATGAGAAAGGGAATTGCCGAGGAAATGTATGTATTCCTATGAATCTAGCTCAGTACTGCCACCTACTCAGATCTCAGGAATTTTCTGTCCCCTGTGGAATTCCTCCCTGATTTCTCTATAGATTATAACACTCCAGCTTTAGAAAATGCTGCACACCCAAATCCTAGACATCAAAGCAAAACAAAAACAAAACCCTTTTTCTATCAGATTTCACACATCTATAATGGCAGCAGTTGATGTGTCCAGAAGATGCAGCTAATCCAGTCTAATGAGAGGAATTGTGGCTCAGATCCATCCTAACAAATTGCCGCAAGTGCTGCTGTCTTCTTTGAGCCTTCCTCACTCCATAGCCACAGCCTGTGTCTCTTTCTCTGTCTTCCCCATCCTCATTCTCTCACATACATACATACACTATCACATGTAGAAAAATCTATGTGTATGCAGTGTATGTTTACATAATGCCAGAACTTCCATTTGAATAAGGAAATCAACCATTCAAATGTCTTCAGATATCACGCTTATAGACTACCTTGCAGGCATTGTGATGACTGATCAAAGGTTTCACATCTATGGCTTGTAAACAAAAACACCTGATTATTTGTCCTTATACTTCACATACCATCTGTATTCACTGTTATGGATAATCAGAAAATAATCCTAATGTCTTTTACTAGTAACTCTCAGGGGCAAGAATAATGAGAATGAAATTCAGACATTATTTGCCAGCTAGCATTATTTACTTTCTCCCTTATGCCAAGGCAGAGGATATAGCATTTACCATTGGGAAGAGTTATTTAAATGGAAGGTGTATCCAGTGGGATGGGCACTCTTTGCACAGTATATGGGAAGGAGCTGTCTTACTGGAGATTGAGTATGCAGGGTCTCCCCTGCCACCGTGCCCAAATGCATGTATCAGTGGCAATGTCATTTGGAAACTTGTAAAAATAAAATTTTACTGTTTCTAATATTTAACAATATAGTAGATAATAGTATATGGATTCCTATTTGAGTGGTAATAGAGTTAAGATTACATATTGCCAAGCTTTCATCCTAAATCAACAAAAGGTAATGGATCTGAATTTATGCTTTATTTAAGACCTAGGCTTAAAAGAAAATGGTGGGGAGAAATCAGAGAATTTTTGCAAGTTATCCCTGAAATGTTATCAATTCTAGATACACTCTTTGTAGCCAAAGTCAAAAAGGATATAAGAAAGAGTTTCAGTGGTTCTTGATTGACAAAAAGCATTAAACATGCAAATAGGTAATATACTGATATCTTGGCCTGTCTAGCTGCTAACTTCTGAACCAATCTGTTTGCCCATTGTAAGTCAGTTATGCCCTATTTCAAAAAGAGATTGAAACTATTAAAGACTTAAGATGTAGCTTCTATAATAATGGTAAAAGATTTAGACCGGATGAGAAGAAGAAAAACAGCTTGATATTAAGAATACAGATCTTCTCATAGTGGGCAACTTTTCAAAGAAGATTGGACGCCAAAGGCCGAAAACCTAAAGAATTTAGGAAAACAGAAGGGTTATGGGCAGTTTGAAGAGTACATTTGAGACTACAGATCATGAATTTATGGTCATTAAAAATATGATACAGGTATATATGTGTTGATCTGGAAGAATGTGCATATATTGATAAGTGAAAACGCAAGTTTAAAAACTATTATGTGTTTCTTATGTTTTAATCTGGAACCTTTCTCTTGTTTCTTCCTGGAGTGTTTTGGTGTAGTTACATACATGCAGGAAAGACTCAATCAATGTTTGCTATATTGACTAGAGACTAATAAAAACATTGGAACAGTAAAGGTTGTGATGACAATGCTTAGTTAAAATAGGTACACTTTCTTCCTCTCACCGTTTTTGACCACCGTTCTTTTACATAATAAGAAACAAAGTTTAGGTCCATACCCATCTGTGTTTGTCATTTTCCATGTTGTTACAGTATGAATAAAATATTTTACATTGTCATCTGGAGTTATCATAACATGCTTTTAGAGCATATCTAAGACAAGTGCTTAGCTTGAAAGTATTTTTATATTCTAAATTGGTATTTATGATTATGGCTGAATGAAATTGTTTACTATATTGGAAGAGAGCATAAAAATAATACATTGAGAAATCAATTTTAAAACTTTAAAGTTAATCATTTTTTTTCCCCCTTCTTGGTAGGGCTTATTCCACTAGAAGCAAGATGGCTGAACTCAATACTCATGTGAATGTCAAGGAAAAGGTAAGATATAGTTAAATATTGGCTTGCAGATACTCCAAACTGGATAATGTAGTCTCTAGCTAGTAAAAACTCAATTATAATGAAAGAAGGGAAAAATGGTTTGGGAGAATACATAGTAAGCTTGACACACGAGAAAGCCATTCCACAGAATCATAAGTAGCATTTACTAAATGGGTGTTATGCATATTATATTCATTTTCTCATTTAGTCTTGACTATAACGCCATGTAGTTATTTTCATTTTACAGAGGGTGGAATTGAGACACAGAGAAGGTAAGTACTTTGCCTGAGGTCACACAGCTAGGAAGCAACAGAGCTGGGATTTGAACCCAGCCGTGCTATTCTGCAGCTCATACTCTTAACCACCATGCTGGGTTCCATCTAAGAGCGGGGGCATTATGCTACATCTCCAAAAACAGCCTCGTAGAGATATCCAAAGCATTCCCTAGTGGTCGTGCTGGGTAGCCTTTACAGTTTCTTTCAACACTGAGGGTTCATGACTCTGAAAATCCCCCCTCCTCATTATTCGTTGGAGGCTGAGTGTACTTCAGAGCCCTTCCAAGTCTTGTCCTCCTCTGTGAATTTTCTCCGCTTAGGGTCACAACCCCTCCCTTGCCATATATGCTCCCTTGCACTGTTAACTTTTTTTTTTTTTTTTTTTTTTTTTGCGGTACGCGGGCTTCTCACTGTTGTGGCCTCTCCTGTTGCGGAGCACAGGCTTCGGACGTGCAGGCTCAGCGGCCATGGCTCACGGGCCCAGCCGCTCTGTGGCATGTGGGATCTTCCCGGACCAGGGCACGAACCCGCGTCCCCTGCATCGGCAGGCGGACTTTCAACCACTGCGCCACCAGGGAAGCCCACACTGTTAGATCTTAAATGATCATACACTGTAGATCCCATGAGACCAGGGAGTTAAATTTGTCCAAACCATTCGTCTGGCACCAGGGGAGCCGAGGCCCTAGAAGGGGTTTGTCCATGGTCACACAGCAAAGTGAGAGAGCCTCACCTGGAACTCACTCCAGCCTTCCACAGGTCCACCTCCCACCTCCATTAGGCTAACTACTTGGGGGCTGGAGTTGGTCTTTCATCTCTTTGTATCCCACAGTGCCTAAAACCCTGAATGAAGGATGAGAGAAGTAACATTACTGGAATCCTCAGTAATTTTTCTTTCCTTTAGCCAGGATGTATCAGACTCCTGTTTTGTCCCAAACACTATTCTGGATACTGATGATGTGGCACTGAACGTGTAGATGAGGTTCCTGCTCCCATGGAGCTTGTTTTCTAAGGCAGGGAAACAGAAAGTAAACACAAGAACATATAAATGAACACAACTACTTCATATAGTGACGTCTATGATGAGGAAAATACAGCAGGGCGGCACGGGCAGGTGGCTACTTTAGATGGGGTTGGTCAGGGCAGCCCTCTCAGAGGAGGTGATATTTGAGCTGAGATAGAGAAAACAGGAAAGAAACACCATGCAGTGATCCAAGGGCAGAGCATTCCAGGTAGATAAGCAAAAGCAGGTGCCTGAGGAAGACTAAAGTTCATCGTGTTTGAAGAGCAAGTGGTTGAGTGGCCGGTGTGGCCAGAGTGTGGTAGGCAGAGGGGTGGTGATGGGAGATGAGGGCATAGAGTACGCCAGGAACCGGAACTGGTAGAATACTGACCCTTCACCTGTTTCCTCATCCTCCACAGCATCCAGGGGTGGAAGCCAGGGTTTCACAAAGTTGGATGAAAATAAAAAATGAATTTTCATCTTTACTCATATGTAAATGATATTTAGCATTTCCTTCAATCATGAATCTAGGCAAGGGAGAAAAACAACCCACAGGAGTAGCAGGAGTACCTGTGACTTTCACAACTAGAAATCACAGGTGTCTTCATATCAAATTACATTGGTTGCAGATATCCTGAAAAGCTGTTTGTTCATCACTACTTCAAAATTACTGTAATTACAGAACCTGCCGCTGTGTTGTGTTATTTGATGTTGACAGAGAAGCACGTACATCACTGTAGCATAAAATTTTTTATTAATACTTTAATATTATTTCAATATGAGTGGTTTCCTCTGTAATTGTGCATGTTTTATTTAACCATTATTCTGAGAGGGACCCCCGAGGCTTCACCAGACTGCCCAAGGGGGTCTGTGCCCCAAAAGGTTTAGAAGCTGAGACAGAAACATGTAAGGTTTTATTCAAAGGGCGAAAGTAGCCGTTGAAAGGAATTAAGCAGGAACATGACTTAGTGTGGTATATTTTTAAAACCTCCCCCAGCTTTGCCAGCTGCTGTACTACTTATTTTATAGATCTTCATATTAAATAATTTTCTGTTGGATGAGGGCACAGAGGCTTGAGATAAAGTGATTTGGTCAAAGTCAGAGTCTCAGGGAATATGAAACAGCAAGGATTCAAACTCAGCTCTGTCTGGTTCTAAAGCTCATGCTCTTCCCACTGTATTACTGCTTCCCAGAGTTTTCCACCAAAATAACCCCAGAGCACAGAAGAACAAACTTGCTACTTTGGGACATGGTCAAAACCAACTTCCACATATAATTTCTTTGGAGTCTTCTGTGTGATCTTAAAAATGGATGCAATCTTTTTATCCATTGTATTCCGTAATATATTCCATATATTATATTAATACAGAACTGTTTTCACTTATCGACCATTGAGCAAACAGTGGCAGAAGTCTGGGCCCTTTTACATTGTGGCTTCATATTCTCTGTGACTCACAGTCATACACTCGGGTGAGACTATGTGTTCCCAGTTTGAGAAGCTGGGTCCGGCACCACAGTGCTGACCAAATATTGGCCCCTTTCCAAGTATCTGTTGATGGATGGGTTGAACAGCTCCTAAAGTTGGGTTATGGGAAGGAAAAGCACTTTAAAGAATCAGTCATAGTAATTGATTCCCTGCAAAACATGGCCAGTGGACAGACCAGTATGGTAGGCTCAGCAGATAGAGTGTCTTATTCAGAACAGAGGTAGCCTCGAGCCAAAATGGGGAAGGAGGCCGATCTGTGATCTCACAGACCACAGAGGTTCAGTGTGAATGCTCCGTGTATGGGCTCAGGCGCCACATTCATCCACTTGTCATGACCAGTGTCACATACACATACGAAGAGTAACAGGAGATGGTGTTTTTGCCATTGCACTTCAGCAACTTATCAAAATGTTGGCATCGTTTTGAAAGAGGGTGATGTTTAAGTTGTAAATATTATCCATCTGCATGACAATGGAAGTAAAACTCCTCTAACTCAGTTAGTAAATTCCATCTTCCCGTATCAAAAGGTTAATAAATTTCTCAGCTCAATAAAATAAGTCATAATAAACAACGGAAAATTCTGATCATTTGTAATTTTACATTGATTTATTTTCGTACTTTTATTTCCTTTAGTGATTAGCTTTTATGGCCTTTTTATGATTAGTTTGTTTCCCAATCTGTCACACAGCAATGACATTTTAGTTCTGAAAATTAAGAATAATAACTGTTATGTCTTAAGTTATAAATTATAAGCTTTTAGAGATGTGAGAACAGATCCATGTGGTGTTTTTATACACTAGCTAGCCAAGCACTGTGGGAAATTAAATACTTAGTAAAAAGTCTTGCAGTGAAATGAGTTCATCAGTTATCTCTATTGGATGAATTGGAAAGGGAGAGGTGCTTTGGTGAGAGAATCATTTCTGTCCTCATGCGGCTTAACTTAAGGTCTCTCATATCCAAGAATGAAATTTACAGTTGACACTCTTTTAAAGTATCTCTATATTATTGGACGATAACTGAAAGGATTTAAATTGGAAATATCCTTGAAGTCAAAGTTTGATCTCCTTAGGAGTGTGACATCCATCCTCTGTGTGAGCTGACCCTGTTTACATTTCCACCTTTATCAGTAGCCATTTCTCTTCTCTCCCTTCAACACAGCCATCCTGACCATGAATGTTTCTGCCTCCAGGCCTTTGCAAAGGCAGTTTCCTCTCTCTGGGACATCCTCCACAGGGACCCGAGCCTCACCCACCTCCCTTTTAGGAAGCCTTTCAGATGGCTCCTTTCTCTGCCCTCCTGCCCCTCCTGAATTATTGGCCCTTCCTCTGTTCTCCTTTGTGCTTCAGTGAGGCTCTCTGCCTTCTGCCTCCATACCATGATGGTTAGTGGTCTGTCTCCCCAAGGGAGATTGTGTGCTCCCTGGGGGCAGGCACTGGGCCTTTCGTACTCTTGGGTTTGACACATAGTTGACCCCAGTTCGATTTAGATAAATGAATGGATAACAAATGAATGAACACGCCTGCTTGAATTGTTACGTTCTTTAGGAACAGATTTCCCATTCACGATATCTTGCAAAACCTCAAGCCTACCTTTTTTTTTTTTTTTTTTTTCTTTTCGGTACGTGGGCCTCTCACTGTTGTGGCCTCTCCCGTTGCGGAGCACAGGCTCCGGACGGGTAGGCTCAGAGGCCATGGCTCACAGGCCTAGCCGCTCCGCGGCATGTGGGATCTTCCTGGACCGGGGCACGAACCCGTGTCCCCTGCATCGGCAGGCGGACTCTCAACCACTGTGCCACCAGGGAAGCCCCCTCAAGCCTTCTTGAAAACTGAAATGTGGGTTAATGGAAGTTTCATCTTATTTTGGTACTCTCTTTGCTATTAAATAAAGCAAGTTTTAAATTGCTTCTAAAAACAACCTTAGGTTACTTAGGTTGACTACCTGTGGTTCTGCAGAAAAGCAGCGTCTTTATCAGATGGTTATCAAATACTGGTGCTCTCAGGTAGGTTTTGCCAATAGCAGATGAGGTCCTTTGGTGAGTAACCAGTCACATCCCACTGTAACCCCTCCAAAAAAAAAAAAATGAAAAAAATCTCCATATCTCATTTTATTAAGGAAAGATACCAGAACAAAACCTTCAGGCTAATCAGGGATCCCATATTTAGGGCCAATTCAATTTCTACAGCTCTTTTCTAAGTAACGTATTTTTTAAGAAGAAATTTAACACTAGAACCTCATAGATGAGTTAAGGATAGGGCTCAGTAGTGACTATTACATTATTCTCATGTGAAGCACTAGGGTACCAACCTAAATTGATTTATAAAGTTTTAGATGTAATTCTCAACTGAGTAAGAAAGGATTATTGGAACTGTCATGCACGAAATAACATTTTCAGTCAGATATTTTCATGCATTATTATAAATCAGTTTATATAGAATACAATTCAGCAGTACAATTTGGTGATGGAAATCCAAGGGTATCCTTGTTTGTAAAATGGGATTACAAATGGAGTTACAAAATAATATTTGCTGAATGTCTAGTTATGGTCTGATAACTAATTCCAACAAAAAGTGCTCCTTAAGCCACTGTAGGGAATCAAGTATGCTTGGGAAGTGATCTCCAGCAAGGTAAAGTCATGGAAGGAGCTTGGAGTTTGGAGACAGTAGCAGAGATAAGTAGCTCCCTGATTACTAGTTGAGCAGCCTAGAGAAGTCACTTAACTTTTCTGGGCCTCAGTTTTCTAATCTGTAGATTGGACATGAAAACAAAACCTACCTGACAAAACCATCAAATACAGTAATAAAAGTAGAGCTGCTTTATGAGCTCTTAATCCTATAAACTATAAAGGATCTGGGGGAGCTCATCTGTGTATTTTACAATTAAAAAATGGAAAAGGAGCCCTAGTTAATGTTTTTGTTAGTGACTCAAAATATAAATTCACGTAGAACTGAGATTAGAAAGAAAACACAATAAAAAGCCCACATGAGAAAAAGAACATAAAACTGGACTTGACTTTTTCAAACTTTTATAGCTATTGCTGAGCCTCACAAAAAATAAGTGGGATTAGAAAATATGATGATATGGAAATGGGGAATCACTTAGTCTATAATATCCTCGCTGCAATGTGCCACTTATTATGAATAGCTTTTTGAGCTGTTAAAGTTATGGAAGTAAATTGGGTTGTAAACAATAATCATATAGACTTATGAAAATGGAGGAGGAGGACTAGACAAGGGAAGAGGAGCCTTTTGTCCACAGTGGGAACAGGGAGGGGCCATCTCAACATCTGTGCAGGTGACTGACATAGACTCTGTGTCCTGGAGTCTGTCCTCAGCAGGTGGACAGATGTCCCATTTTATTTTATTTTTTCCTGTAACTGTCTTGATTTATGTTTTATAAAGTACTGAAATATGGCTCAAGTCTTTATGTGGGGGAGTATTGTCAGAAAAACCCAAGAGTTTGATTAAAGAGATTTTTAACAGGATCAGAGGAAGTACAAAAGAAACCCATCATCAAGCATCTTTAAAATATTAACTCCCTTTAATAGTGAACTCATTTTATGGGAAGTGGTACAAGTTTTAATGATATGCAGTTGTTTTTAAAGACCAAACCATGCAAGCTTTGGAGCGAGACTTAATTTCATCATTTTGTACGAGGGTTTACTTCACTTTAGCCCAGTCCTTGGATTCCAACAGCAAAAACACAAACCACACACACAGCTTTTAGGTTTCACCATGAATAGGTTCTTGTCATCATTTTCTCATAGGAAAGGGTCATTAAATTTCCCTTTCAAAGAACGGAGAAACACTGACAATAGTTATTGCCTAATGCTTATGTACAGAACTGCTGTTACTGTTGCTTGGCAACTAGAAGAGATCTGACAAGGAGTCTAAAGGAACTGAATGAATAAATGGAAATGTCAGCATCAGTTTCTGCAGATAAGAAGAAATTTACTATTGTAGGATTAGCATCACATTGTTTTTTTTTCCCAAGCTACACAATCGGAATTCAGTGTTTCTGTTCTGCTTCTCCTGCCCTCCCGTCCCCCCTGCTTCCAGCCTTTCATCACAGCCCCTTTTGCACTCTGGCTGAGAGTTACATACAAGGTAGAGGGTTAATGCTAAACAATACAAGAGCATGTCAAAATTAAAACCTTTGGTGACAGGAAAAAAGTTACCTCTGTTGGCAATCCCTTGGAATTTATGTGTACTTTACCAATATTCTAGTTATTTTTCACAATGATCCTTCCTATTAAATTATCCAATTTTTACAAATTAAAAAAAAATGATAAAGCTGCAGTGGTTTCTTCTCTTCTGACCTTGAGCATTAAAAATCTATCCAGATGGATTAGATAGGTAGTTAGGTGGATTGATTGAGTCACCACTTAACAGTATACTGCTTGTATTATTATTATTATTATAACAACTTTTTCTCTGTGATTTATCCACAACTTGATTACAAACTCCTTATAAGCACAAATGGATTTTCAATTTATTTGTGTACTCAGTAGCTCCTGTAATAGTAATATCATAGAATTTATGCCCCCAAAATACTTGTGAAACAATATTTAGTCAAATAACTGAGCCAAGATTCTATAATGGTGATTCTCAGCCAGTAGGAAGAAAGGAGAAGAAAGTGGAGCGTGCCTCCCTGTGCTGGGACGAGCATTAGAATGTCAGTAGGGAAAAGACGGGAGTAATTAGAAAAAGCATATTTGTGTTCTTTTGAGTTTCCAAGAGCGGAGGCCAAAGCCAAGGTGGGATTAGATGATTAAGAGGTGCCTTGGGGGTGGGAAGCAGTGGAGGCAGGTGCTTGTAAAAGAGAAAGGGGAGGAAGGATGTGCGGGCAGGGAGAGTCTACAGACTGCCAAGCATGCAGGTCTGCCATAGCTGAAAGAAGGAGAAGGAAAAAAAATTGGGTAAGAAGAAAGAGTCTCCTTGGGCAGTGCAGTTCTAAGAAGGTTTGTGCAGGTCGATGGCGAGTCTTCATTCCCCAGCTGGGGAACTCCCATATCCCTCAGAAATGAGCTTTCACTAGGACCCCCTACCTGAGCCATTGACTGGGTGCATCCTGGGTGGACTGAGGCTTGAGTGGACCCAGAGGGACGGTAGCTAGGCTGTCAGTCAACTCTGTTTCCCACAGAGGGAGATTTCTGTGCCACCACAATATTTGAGAGTATAACAAAATTTTATGTTTAAAAAGGAAATTGAAATGTCTATTTTGGAATTCAATCACATAAGAGAAAAGCATGAGATTTTAAAAATTTTTAATAAAAATTTCAAGAACCTTTGTTAATTAGTAAATTCAAATACAAACTAGAATTTCCCTTCCCTTAGCAAGATGAGCCATACTGCCACTGTTATATGGAGTCGTCTCAACTTCTAGGGCAAAGGATAATTTAGGAGTCTTATTTTCTATCAGAAGTATACTCTCTAACCACATTTAAGGAAACAAAGGGACACATTAATATTACTGAAAAACTGTGTGTCCTTTGGTACATTGTGGAACCTCACAAGGCTTCAGTTTTCTTATCTGCCAAATGAGGGGTCTCCTTTATGTAGAGGATCTCCAGAATCCTTTCTAGCTCTAATATTGGATGAATCCATGGTCTTTTCCACCTCATAGGCCCCATAAAAGACTGAAAAGGGGAACTGTACCACGGATCAGAGAACCTGGGGGCAGCCTTAGTCCTGATACAAATCGCTGCCTCAATTTGAATGTGGTACACAACCTGTCCATACTCAGTTCCTTGTTTAAAAAAAAAAAAAAAAGGGCTTCCCTGGTGGCGCAGTGGTTGAGAGTCTGCCTGCCGATGCAGGTGACATGGGTTCGTGCCCTGGTCCGGGAAGATCCCACATGCCGTGGAGCGGTTGAGCCCGTGAGCCATGGCTGCTGAGCCTGCGCATCCGGAGCCTGTGCTCCACAGCGGGAGAGGTCACAACAGTGTAAGAGGCCTGCATACCAGAAAAAAAATTTTTTTTTGATTAAACTATTTATAAGGTACATTTATGGCTCACTGGTATGTCATTTCTGATGCCTCCCTGTCTACAGACACTTCAGAACTCTGCTGCTCAGTTCTTGAAGATAACTATCAACAAAAATGTACTGAAATGATGATTGAGGCACAATGATATACTTTAAAGTTAACGTTTTTCTTTTTTAAATTGTGGTAAGAGTGTCTAACAGGAGATTATTCTCTTTAAGTGTTCACTGTGGTGTTGTTAGCTCTAGCACAGTGTTGCCCTGCAGATGTCTAGAACTTAATTAAACTGCATAACTGAAACTTTATACCATTGAACAACAACTTCCCATTTCCTTTTTTTTTTTTTTTTTGCAGTACGCGGGCCTCTCACTGTTGTGGCCTCTCCCGTTGCAGAGCACAGGCCCGGACGCGCAGTCTCAGCAACTCTGGCCTGCGTATCCAGAGCTTGTGCTCCGCAACGGGAGAGGCCACAACAGTGAGAGGCCCACGTACAGCAAAACAAAAACAAAAACAAACAAAAAAATAAAATTCCCTTTTTCTTTTTGTCTTCACTAATAAATCCAAATATGGATTTCATCAGAGAAAGTAGCTCAACAGAACATTTACCTGAGTCCTAATACTGTGTGGGTATAAAAGGCTGGCTGAAAATAGACTTCCAATGGACTCAGAGGCTCACCCTATCCTAAATTATGTGCAGGTCTAACTGGTAGTTCTGGGAAGACATGAAGAAGAATAAAGCACAGTTATGGAGAACGTGCAGGTACACACTGAATACAAGCTAGTAGCTAAGGGAATGAAATGTGTATTAAGTCCATTGCTTGTCTCAATATAGATTAGAAGGGCAGCTGCTACTAACAGCATTAAACATTAAACCTACATGTGCCAGATTAAAGACGAGAATTCTGATATGAAAAATGTGTCATGGACTAAATTAAAACCTTTAAGACACTCTATCTGATTTTAATTTTACTATTTCTTTGCATAGGAGAAGCATTCACTTAAGTATCAGATACTCAACAAGTCAATTTATCAGGCTTATTTCTAGGAATTAGAGAAGTTATATAACTTCTTTAAGCTATCAATTTTCATTTAGTATTGTAACTGTTACATTAATTTGCTTTTTTTTTCTGCCCTCAAATGCTCAGTGACTTGAGAAAGTATAGACTCTGAATGGATGGAAAGAAGTCTGGGTTGTTGTTGCTTTAACCCTTTGAGCCAGATTGTATTCTTCAATGGCTATAAAATATCTCCCCCATTAAGAGGTGGGGTCTGAGCCCCTCCCCTTAACATTGGGTAGGCTTTTGGAACTGGTTGACCAGGATAGTGGAAGGAAGTGTCTCTCTGTGGCTTTCATCGTGGGTGATTGAGCTTCTTCCTCACTAGTTGGGACACTTATGTTGGAACTCTGGGCAGCCACGTAAACAATCTGACTGTTCTCAGGCCACCATGCTTTGAGGAAGCCCAGACTTAGCCCATAAGGACCACGTGGAGAAGACCTGAGAATAGCACAGGAAGAGAGAGATGGCCAGCCAGACCTCAGCTGCACCTCCCCCACTATACCAGCTGCTCTCTCTGTCTGCATGAAAGACCCCAAGGTAGACCCACTCAGCCAAACTCCTCTTGAACTCCTGACCCACAGAAACATTGAAAAATTACAATTGATTGTTGTTTTAAGCCACAGAGTTTTGGGTTGACTTGTTATGCAGCAGTAAATAAGTGGAATACCCTCTCAAAAATTAAAACTGTTCAAACTAGAACTGATATTTTTAAAATGATGATGTTGCCTAAATAATACAGAGGCGTGGGTGTTTACATGCAGGTAAATTAGTTAATAGGTGAGCAGTTATACCTAAAAAGAGGTCTGTCCTAGTAGCCACCTTCTTTTCTCTTGTTTCCACACTATCCCTTAGCTTCCAAGCCTTCCCTTATATCTCTTACTCGCGGTTTTCAATTCAGAGTGGACATTAGAACCACTAGGAAAACTTTAAAAAATAGTGAATGTCCAGGCCCATATTTAATTGTTTGAGGTGGGACCCGGATGTAGGTACATTTTAAAACTCACCAGGTGATTTCCAGTTTGCAGCCAGGGCTGAGAACCACTGTTAGATGCTGACAGTGCCCAAATCTGTATCCCTGGCTCAGTTCTTCCTTGGAGCTGCAGATTCATAGATTTGACTGTTCTCTAGATGTCTGGACATGGATGCCTCCCAACCCCCTCAAGCAGAAGGTTCCATTTTCACCACTACTTCTTTTCTCAGGAAATGACAGCACTATCGACAGAAATGCTCAAGCCACACGCCTGGGAGTCATCCCGATTCCTTCATCTTCCGTCTTCCTCATTCCTCGCGACACAAATCAGTCACTTCCCCCCAAGTAATGTGTGAGTCATTCTCTCCACTGCTCCATCTTGGTCTACTTTCTCTCCCCTCGATACTGTATTAGAATCCTAACTGGCATCCATTTGCTCTCCTCCAGCTCATCCACATAGAAACCACAGTGACCTTCTTAAATACGCAAATATCACACTCCTCTGAGTAGATGCCTCCAATGGCTACCTTTAGGATAAGGCGCAGAATCATAAGATGGCTTGCAGAGCCTTGCACACTTTGCCTCATGCTTTTTTTTTTTTTGCGGTACGCAGGCCTCTCACTGTTGTGGCCTCTCCTGTTGCGGAGCACAGGCTCCGGACGCGCAGACTCAGCGGCCATGGCTCACGGGCCCAGCCGCTCCGTGGCATGTGGGATCTTCCCGGACCGGGGCACGAACCCGTGTCCCCTGCATCGGCAGGCAGACTCTCAACCACTGCGCCACCAGGGAAGCCCTGCCTCATGCCTTTTTGATCAAGTTTCATCAGAAATCCCATTTCTTCTAACATTTAATGCTCCAACAATCCTGGGTCTTCATTCCTTTGAACGTGCTTCCAGTCACTCAGTCCTGTCCGTGAGTAGATGCTGTATACTCTTCCTGGAATACTCCATCTCTTCTCCCCTTTCCCTCTCCTGGCTTGGACTTATTACCCTTCATTCTCAGCGTAAACAAACTTCAGTCCTCAGATGGAGCTTCCCTGATTCTCTGGGTTAGGATAGGTCTCCCTGTTACAGGTGCCCAACTCATCTTTACCTCCCCTTCTGTAACACTCATCAAACATCTGCCTCCTTAGACTATAAGCTCCAAAGCAGGTCAGGGAGTGTTTCTGTCACTGCTACACTCCAGCGTCTGGCATAGTCTGTTCATTGTGACTGAATGAGTGAATAAACAAGTGAATGTGGATTAAGAGCAGTATCAGCTCTGAGGGAAGTTCTTGTCATGATACTCTGGCCTCCGTACTTGGCTCTGGCCCATCTAAATTCAGATCAACAATTTGGATAAGATACAGATGATGGCAACTAATGTTTTAAATGATATAAAATTGGAAGGAATGGCTAATGCATTCCCTGTTGTGTTTTGTTGTTGTTGTTGTTGTTGTTGTTTTTGCGGTACACAAGCCTCTCACTGTTGTGGCCTCTCCCATTGCGGAGCACAGGCTCTGTATGCGCAGGCTCAGCGGCCATGGCTCACGGGCCCAGCCGCTCCGTGGCACGTGGGACCCTCCCGGACCGGGGCACAAACACGTATCCCCTGCATCGGCAGGCGGACTCTCAACCACTGCGCCACCAGGGAAGCCCACATTCCCTGTTTTTGATGGCAGAAAGCAAGGTTCTAAAAGCTAACAGCTGACTGGAGTGATGGGTCAGAACTTACAGACTGAAATTTAATAAAGGTGAATGCAATATCCTACCATTGCGTTCTAGTCACTATACAAGTATAGGATGGGGGACGCTTGTCACAGAAACAATCCAGGGTGTGTTACTAACATAGTAAGCTCTGTTTGAACCGGTAATTGATGAGGACCCTGAAAGTGTTAATGCCACCTTAGATTCCTTTAATGGGTAAGTAGGGCCCCACCAAGACAGGTGCAGGTCCCACAATCCTCTGCTCTGATCCAGCCACCTCTGGAACAAGGTCCGTCATTTATAGGACCACATTTCACCAGGATGCACTCAGAGGAGCTCGACCAGGGTGGTGAAAGCTTGGGAAGCACAGCTTATGAAAAACAGAAGAGCATAACTGTGCTCCGTAGGAGATGGAATTCTGAGGAACACATTCGTTCCTTGGAAAAAAAAAATGAAGGGCTGGTCTTTAGGGAAAAGATTACACCAGAAGGCAGAACCAGGACCAAGGACTGGCAACATCTAACATCCCCTCTCTGGCCACATTCTTATCATTGACCTCTCTTATCCTCTCGTTCTGTTGAGCAGCTGCTCTGTGTTCTCAACAGGATCTCTCGTCCCTTAGTCTCTCCCTAGTCTCCCAATTCATTGTCCTCCTTCATTGCCCACAGACGCCTTGATCATCTACCTTATGATTCTCAGCCGCCGTATCCCCGAGTCCTAGGATCTACCACTATGTTTCTTAGAGTTCATAACCTTGGATCCTTCCTTTTGTCTGCTTCTACCTCTGGCTTGTTGAGGAAAGCCACACCAGTTGGCTCCATGACAAACCCGTGCCATCATCCGGCATTAGCGGCCCTTCAGTCCAGCTCGGCCCTCTTTCATTCATCTAGGCCATTTCCTATCACATTGCCATAAGGCAGCTCTAAACCTTTCTCCACATTTTAGCCCTAAGGCAAACTCTAAAACTCTCACTCAGAGGAAATACCTTCCTTCGACTGTCCTCCTCAGGATCTCAAATTTCTTCTCTATCTTCACTCTTCCTTTCTCTCCTTTCTTCCTTCCTCAGAATTCTGAGAAAGAGAAAGAATCTGCCTTCCCTTCCAAAGCTTGCCTTTCCACATGGATTTTGATACCATTTTCTTTCATTTCCTCTGGGACTTTGTTTCATAATTTATCTCCCGTCTTTCCTCTCTTCAAATTCTTTCTCACTGCCGGCTCCATTCTCCCGTCACTCAACACACTCAGGCACTCTGTGGAGATGAATTGTGTGGTGATTGTTTTAAGATGGATTGGAGAGAACAGAAACCAAGCCAGAGAGTCCAATTAGGAGGCTTTTTCCAGAGTCCAGGTGAAAGGCAAAGGGAACCTGTCCAAGGTAGTGAAAGAAAAAAGAGAGAACAGGTGAGACTCAGAGAGGATTTTGTTGTCAGAACGACCTTGAGTTAGTTGTTATTTATGACGTTGCCTTATTTTTCTATGGCTTTGTCAGCTCCTTGGGGGCAAATACTGTGTCAGATTCATCTCACAGATTCATCTCACTTTCTCTCATGAAATCTGGCTTGGAATGAATGGTTAGAATTCCCTCAAAATGTTTGTGTCAGGGGGAGTGCGGGAGAGGGAGAGCAGCACTCTGGAAGGTATATTTTTTTAAAAAAGAGGATAGCTGTTGAGACAGGGAAAGATGGCTCCATATTAGGAGGAAGAAAAAAGTAGAGTTTGTTCCTCAGTGTGTGGTCTGTTGTAGTATTTTCCCATTGCTGTAACAAATGGGACTTGCTATTACAAATCGCCACAAACATAGTGGCTTAAAATACTACAAATTTACCATCTTACAGTTATGGAGATCAGAAGTCTGAATGGGTCTCATTGGGCTAAAACCAAGGTGTCAGCAGGGCTACATTCCTTTCTGGAGGCTCTAGGGGAGAATTCGTTTTCTTGCCTTTTCCAGCTTCTAGAAGCTGCCTGCATTTCTTGGCTCGTGGCCCCCTTTCATCTTGAAACCCAGCAATGGCTGGTCAGGTCTTTCTCACAGTGAGTCAGTCGGACACTCTCTTCCTCCTTCTACTTATAAGGACCCTCATGGTTATATTGGGTCCACTGAGATAATCCAGATAATCTCCCCTTCTCAAGGTGATTTGATTAACAACCTTAATTCTATCTGCAGCCTTAATTTGCCAGTAGCCTAACGTACTCACAGGTTGCTGGAGATTAGGGGGTGGTTGGCTTTGGGGGCTATTATTCTGTCACCACATCCTTGGACAAGCAGCATCTCCATCACCTGGTAACTTATTAGAAATGCACTCTTGAGCTCCACCCCAAGCCTCTGAGTCAGAATCTGCATTCTAATCAGATCCCCAGGTGAATATACTTTAAAGTTTGTGGAGCCACTACTTGACTATCTGTAAGACTCTCTCAACTTTAAACTTCCCACAATTCTGTGAAAACTGCACTTTCTTCCACCTTCAAATCTTCATTATTCCTTCTAATCCTGGTTTCCTGCCAAAAAAAAAAAAAGTTAATTTTGATTTATATGCCTGGTGTTAATTCCCCAAAAGCCAGCCAAGTAGAACATGACAACACTTCTTGCATATTTTTTACTGGCAGAAAGTAGATGTTAGAAAAGGCAATTAAATTATAGAATTATCCATGATGCAAAGGTATTGGTCTGCAAAGAATATTTTCTTCCCCAAGAAGATTCATAGGCGAACTGCCTTCATTAGAGTGTAGATAATATTAGTGGCCCAGCAAGTGAAGCGAAACGTACACAGATGAGCTGTTTTTAAGGCATCTCTGAACTGCTCAGCATTTGAGAAATGTGACCAAAGCTGATTATAAAATTCCTTTCAGAGCTGCAGGAACGGCAACCCATAAATAACTCTGGTTCTCACTGGTGCAAAAAGGAAGTTGCAGGCTGTTTGACTGCTGTCCTTCTTGTAGGGCATAGGATTAAGCTCACCTCCAAGATTACAAGGTCCTCAAGGCTGGGACCCACAGTGCCTGGGACCTAGGAGGCACTTCATACATTTTTGGACTTGAATACTTTTTACTACCGTATAATATGTTAAGCTGAATTACAGAGATGCACTGGGAAAAAAAAACTGGATAAATAAAAATAATATTTCAATGATCATCTTACTAGACTCCCTACTTCCTTTTGTTCATTCATCTATCTGAACATTTATGAATCATCTACTGAATGCCACCCATTGTTCTAGGCCCTGTAGATATACAGCTATGATCCCTGTCATTTACAAGCTCACATTCCAGTGGGGCAAATAGTCATATAAGTAAATAATTAGGGCAACATTAGTGCTAGATGAGGTCTGTGAACAAGGCTCGTGGGCCTCTCTTCTCTGAAATGTCATTCCCATTCTATCAGGATTTATCTTTAAAATCGCCCATTTTTCCCCTTTGCCAGTTGGATTAGTAATCTGGCTTTATTACTTTTATTTTCAGCTCTAGTTACTAATGTTGGCCCTAGGCACTCGCTACTTGTTCTAGAAAATGAAACCTCTCCGACTCGTGCAAGTGAAAAAGAGGTTACTCTAAAGAACTGGTAGGGACTCATGGGACTTCAGGACAAGTTAAAGAAGCAGGAAAGCCAGGAAGTAAGGCAGCTCCAAACGGCCCCTCTTCATCTCCATTCTGGCTTCTCTCCCTTTGTGTGGAATAGTCCAGACGCCAAAGCAGAGAATCTGATTGGCCCACTTTGTCTTTTCAAACCTGACTGCTGCGATCATTGTCACTATACTCTGCTTCCTTCATATCACTCACTTAGCACGAGTTGCAGTTGTGTATATATATATATATATAAATTTTTTTTTTTTTTTTTTTTTGTGGTACGCGGGCCTCTCACTGTTGTGGCCTCTCCCGCTGCGGAGCACAGGCTCCGGACGCACAGGCTCAGCGGCCATGGCTCACGGGCCCAGCCGCTCCGCGGCCTGTGGGATCCTCCCGGACCGGGGCACGAACCCGTGTCCCCTGCACCGGCAGGCGGACTCTCAACCACCGCGCCACCAGGGAAGCCCAGTTGTGTATTTTTTAATCTGTGTATTTTACATCTGTTTTCCTCTCTGCCTTTGGTAGTGACTGTGTCTGTTTTATTACTGCTGTCTTCAGCCACTAGTGCAAGGCCTGACCATAGTAGGCATTTAGTAAATAAATAAATGAAAGAATGAGACTTGGGCAGGAGGTGGGGGTGGGGTGGGGGGAGTCTGGGAGTGCATGCTATTAACCACCCTAGTGATGGGCTTCCTTGTGGTGCCACTCAACTTGCAGGAGAGAAAGAGATTGAGAAGAGCCTTGGGTCCACTGACTGCTCAGCAAGGCTGAGGAGGAAGGTTCTAAAGAAGGGAAGTATATGGGGGAATCTCCCCCAAATAAGTCTTGGCCAACACTCTAGACACACATTCTTTCCATTTCAAAGACACACCAACCTTTATACCTAGAGAGACCCTTCTCCTTCATGGCCCAATGTAAATGCTCCCACCCTTTCCTTTTTAAAATTTATTGAGCAGCTAATATATGCCAAATTCTATATCAGACACTTTACATGCATCATCTCTTTTCATTTTTACTGAGACTCTAGCTGGTCATATCCTCATTTTACAGCTACAGAACCAAGTTTCAACAATTTAAGCAGCTCATCCAAGGTCATAGAACTAGCATATAGCAGAGCCAAGATTGGAAAATAGGTCTGTTTAATTCCAAAGCTGCTTCTGCGACATTTGGCTGTTTCCTCTATATTCTCCTTTCCTTGGGCCAACTTAACTGCTCCCTTCTCTGTGATACTACAGCCTTTTTCATAGAGGCAGCACAGCGTTTTACGTGCTTTCAGGTATGGACGGTTCTGGAACCACTGCTACACTGTCTGTCTTAGGGCAGGGACTGTAGCTGGCTCCCCTTTGTGCCCTCAGTGCCTGTTACCTTGTGGAGGCTCAACCAATACCTGTCTGCTGGGCTGAGCTTTGGAAGGATAGGCAGTTACTATGCTATTTTGTATTTTTAAAACTCCACAAAATACCATGAGTATCTTATTATACAGAAGTCTCATAAATATTCTTCCCATCTCTGTTGTTGAAAGTTAAAGAACATATGTCTATTCTCCATAACCATATAATGTTTAGGTCATATCACAGTCTACAGAGACTCACCTGCCTGTTATTGTGGATGGTAAGTACAGAGTGATGGGATGGTCCAAACACTGGCAGAATATTCCTTTGACTCAAAAGAGCAGCCTGAATAAGGACCTACCGTATAGCACAGGGAACTCTACTCAATACTCTGTAATGGCATATATGGGGAAAGAATGTAAAAAAGAGTGGCTATATGTATAACTGATTCACTTTGCTGTACACCTGAAACTAACACAACGTTATCAGCTCGACTATACTCCAGTGGAAAAAAATGGTTTTAGAGGGTAGAGAATGAAGGAGAGCTTTATAGCGTATTTAGCAAAACCCCACTGTAGCACAATTTCACATAGGAATTAATGGAAAAGTAATAAAAATATTAGCATGACATGTCAAAAAAAAAGAGCAGCCTGTATAGGTACAAATTAGCATTCTCTCATTCAACAAATAGTTATTAAATACCTACTATGTGCACATTGTTAGCCACTCGGGGTGCGCTTGGCAACAATGCAAAGGCTGAGAGGAAGGTTTTGCCCACATGTTGCTTACCGTTTAGAAGACACACCTTACACAGACACTTAGGCTGTGACGTAGAAGATGCTAAGGTTAGGAGGCACCCACTGATAAGGTCTGTGAGAACCGAAAGGAGACAGAGATGACTTACAGCAGGGATGGTTGGGACGGACTTCACGGAACACATGGCATCTCAGCTGGAGTGTAAGATTTGGGCAAGTGAACACATCTCAGGTCAAGGGCAAACCTCGCACAGAGGTAGGGGGCCAACACTGGGCTTGCACTTATCTATAAAGGGCAGAGCAAGAGGGGCACTTGGAAAAGCAAGTGGGTGCCCAGTTGTTGATGGCCTTGAATCCAGGTTGTAGACATTTAACTTTACTCTTAAAGAAGGTGGGGAAATAGTCATGATTATACTTGAAGAAGAGTAGTCTGGCAACAGCCTTGGGGTGAATTTGCAGGGGAGAGACCAGAAGCAGAGGGAGCTGTTATTTTCTGTTTATTTGATAATACTGGGTCTTTACTGATCACACAGCTGTGTAGGTGGATTGAAAACTTCTGTCAGAACCATTTTTTGAAACTCAGACATAGTCTAAGTGACTCATCAGTAAGCCAAGAAGAATTTCTAAGGTATCATCATAGACAGGCTCAAGAAATGTGCAGTGTGAATGAGGAAATCTAACAGCTCTTAAACCAGACAAGTCAGGTCCAGGGGAGGTAGGTTAATGTGGGAAGCTGAAATCAAACATGAAAGCCACACTGCCTTGCTGCTTACTGCAGTCAAAATGACACAGGGTGGGCCTGAGGCAGAATGGGGCAAAACCTGCCAAGCCAGATAGAAAGCCCCAGAGAGAGGAGAGAAAGGGAGATTAGAATGCTGACGTTAAATCAAAACAATTTTTTAAATGTTTATTTTTTATCGACGTATAGTTGATGTACAGCATAAGTTACAGGTGTAAAATACAGTGAGTCACAGTTTTTAAAGGTTATACTGCATTTAGAGTTATTGAAAAATATTGGCTATATTCCCCACGTTGTACAGTATATCCTTGTAGCTTATTTTATACGTAATGGTTTGTACCTCTTAATCCCCTACTCTTATCTTGCCCTTCCCCTCTTGCCTCTTACCACTGGTAACCACTAGCTTGTTCTCTATATCTGTGTCCACTTCTTTTTTGTTATATTCACTAATTTGTTGTATTTTTTAGATTCCACATATAAGTGACATCATATAGTATTTGTCTTTCTCTGTCTGACTTATTTCACTTGGCATTGTACCCTCCAAGTCCATGGATGTTGCTACAAATGGCAAAATCACATTCTTTTTTATGACTCAGTAGTATCCCATTATATATATGTGTATGTGTGTGTGTATATATATATATATATATATATATATATATATATATATATCTCACATCTTCTTTATCCATTCAGCTGCTGATGGACACTTAGGTTGTATCCATATCTTGGCAATTGTAAATGCTGCTATGAACATTGGGGCACATGTTATCTTTTCGAATTAGTGTTTTTGTTTTTTTCAGATATATACCCATGAGTGGAATTACTGGGTCATATTATAGTTCTGTTTTTAGTTTTTTGAGAAACCTCCATACTGTTTTCCATAGTGGCTACACTAATTTACATTCTCACCAACAGTGTTCGAGTGTTCCCCTTTCTCCACATCCTTGCCAACATTTGCTGTTTGTGTTCTTTTTGATGATAGCCATTCTGACAGGTGTGAGGTGATATCTCATTGTGGTTTTGACTTGCATTTCCCTGATGATTAGGGATGTTAAGCATCTCTTCATGTGCCTGTTGACCATCTGCATTTCCTCTTTGGAAAAATGTCTATTCAGTTCTTCTGCCCATTTTTTAATCAGGTTGTTTGTTTTTCTCTGGAGTTGTGTAAGCTGTTTATATATGTTGAATATTAACCCTTATTGGTCATATCATTTGCAAATATTTTCTCCCATTCAGTAGGCTGTCTTCATTTTATCAATGGTTTCCTTTGCTGTGTAAAAGCTTTTAAAATCAAAACAACTTTTGATGTGCAAAAGGAAGATTTCTCAATAGCAAATTGAATTTGCCAAACTAAGTTTAAACTAGTAAAAGCAAAACAGGGGAATGTGATTTGGGAAAGGTAAAGCAGTTGCTAAATGAACCACTAACTAACGGGGCATATTGTCACCTGACATCCTGCGCCGCTGCCTGGTTGACCCCCCTGGAACGCATGTTTATGGCATGAGAACCTTTGAGGGATGCACTCACGTGCAGCTGCAAACAGTGGGCTTCGGGGTGAAGCTGCAGCAACAGACTCACCAGCTTGGGCTGTGGCAGTGAAGTAAAGGCCATGTATCTGAAGCATCGCCGCCAAAGACAGCCTCTGCAAAACAGCCACTGCAGGCGTGAATTTTATGAGTTCTCCGCATGCAAACTACCATTAGTCATGCATTGATTGATCCATTGCTCCAGGAGCTTCATTTCCAAATGCAAAGGCAGCTTTTCAGCACTACCTCACTATAACACTGCCTTTGTCATCCACTCCTTATATTTTAAACCTCCTTCATAAGGAGGTTTTTTTTAGATTTAAATGCTTAGACCCCTTATGACTGCTGCATCTTGAATAGTGACACTGTGAGGTTCCTGTATTTTTTTTTATTTTATTATTATTATTATTTTTGCGGTACGCGGGCCTCTCACTGTTGTGGCCTCTCCCGTTGCGGAGCACAGGCTCCAGACGCGCAGGCTCAGCGGCCATGGCTCATGGGCCCAGCTGCTCCGCAGCATGTGGAATCTTCCTGGACCAGGGCACGAACCAGTATCCCCTGCATCGGCAGGCAGACTCTCAACCACTGCGCCACCAGGGAAGCCCAGGTTCCTGTATTTTTATGCGTGCATATGAGTGCCTGGATTTCTGCATCTTTCTCAAACACAGTTTCATAGAAAAATAAATGTAGTGAATTTATAAATAAGAAGGTGTAGAAACAATACTACTCTCTTCACATTAGCCAAGTGCTGTGATTAAAGCAGAAACTTGGCCCAGAAATTCACTAGAATTCAACATTACAATGGAATATCTAAGAATAGGCAGAAATTATTTTTTTCCTTTTTTTTTCTCTTTTCTTTAAAACTCGACATTCCTGTTTTAACTGTGTCTTCCTCCAGGAGTTATATGCAATATTCATAGTTATATTTGATATCAGAACTCAGTTACTGACTATTCTAAGGATATGTTCAGTGCTAGGATATATAAAGTGACAAGGATAGATGTCTTCTATATCCTACCGTGGTTGATTTTTTTTTTTCTTTTAAAGAGGGACAGGCAAGAGTAGTATAAACATCTGAAGAAGAAGTATCTCTATAAGCTCGGGTTTCTATTATATTTTGCCTTAACATAATAAAATAAATTATGTTTTGCAGAGGAGAGACTGGAAACAGGGCGAACAATTATTTTATGTTTATTCCATACTTCTAGGTCTTTACTGGTCACACAACTATGTAGGTGGATCGAAAACTTTTTTTTTTATTGAAGTATAGTTGATTTACAACATTAGATTAGTTTCAGATATACAGCATAGTGTTCAGTATTTTTACATATTATACTCCATTAAAAGTTATTACAGATAATGGCTATAATTCCCTGTGCTGTACAATATATCCTTGTTGCTTATCTATTTTTTTATAGTAGTTTGTATCTCTTAATTCCATGCCCCAATCTTGCCCCTCCCTGCTTCCCTCTCTCCACCAGTAAGCACTATTTTGTTTTCTATATCTGTGGGTCCATTTCTGTTTTGCTATATACATTCATTTGTTTTATTTTTTAGATTTCACATATAAGTGATATCATATGTGTTCTCTGACTTGTTTCACTAAGCATAATATTGTCTAGGTTCATCCATGTTACTGCAAATTATTATTTAGAAGGGCATGACTGATGTGGTAATAATGATGGTAATTATTATTAAGAAATTTTATATAATACTAACCAATCATAGTGGCTTGAAATGCTAGAATTTTATTTAAAAGAACTACATTAGAAGGACAACACATAATGCTTATACATAACTCCGGCGCACTGGTGCCTGCTAGGCCAATTGTATTTAGTTTTGGACATGCACTGTTAATGATTCTCCCGGGTCAATGCAGGTGTTTTTGTTCTTGTTTTTGTCCCCATCTTGGCTTCTCTTTAAAAAAAAGAGATAAATGGGGAGATTTGGGTCAAAGGGTATAAACTTTCAGTTACAAGATTAATAAGTTCTGGGGATCTCATGCACAGTATGGTGATTGTATACTGATTCATATACTTGAGAGTAGATCTTAAATGTTCTCACCACAAAAAAGAAGTGGTAATTATCTAATGGGATGGAGGTATTAGCTAATGCTATGGTGGTAATCATTTTGCAGTATATAAATGTATCAAATCAACATACTGTACACCTTAACTCACACATAACTTAAATATAATGATATATAAATATACATTTATCTACATAT
Organism: Mesoplodon densirostris; assembly: GCF_025265405.1. Taxonomy (NCBI): domain Eukaryota; kingdom Metazoa; phylum Chordata; class Mammalia; order Artiodactyla; family Ziphiidae; genus Mesoplodon; species Mesoplodon densirostris. The sequence continues at coordinate 36,306,930 of NC_082668.1, read as the reverse complement.
AAAATGTGTATATGACAAGGATAAATTAGAGAGAGAGAGAGAAAAGAGAGAGAGCTATCTTTCTAACAGGATGAATGAATAAGAAAGGACAACACAAAAGGATGGTTATGGGATGCTCACAAGACCTAAGTCTTTTGCATAGCCTTGTAGGCTGCATGATCTGGTCCCTGCCCGCCTCTGGCCTCATCTTTGTACTTTGGAAGCCTCAGCCTCTGCCTCCCTCTATACTCCCTCACCTGTGCCTTGCTCCACATTCATGCTGTTCCCTCTGCCTAAGATGCCTTTCCTCTTAACCTCCCACCCTTCTCTTCTCCCCTGTCCTTCAGATTTCAGCATACCTATATAAAGTCGTCTCCCTGTCCTATGATTTGTAGCATTTATCACAATGTATAAGTATGTATTTGTGTGATCATTTGAACAATTTGTGCATCCCCCTCTAGTCTATAAGTTACAGGAAGTTTGGTGCCTTGTCACACAATAGACATTTAAAAATTATTCACTGAAAGGATTTTTAAAGAGAGCAAGAGAAAAAGTGAGAAAGAACTTAGATTTGAAGAAGTTAATATTTTTTTAAAATAGAGGCTAGGAAAACTAAGAACCGTAAAGTAGAGAAAAAAATCAAAGGACTCTTGTCACATATATACAACTCTGTGTGTGTGTGTGTGTGTGTGTGTGTGTATAATTAGAGTCCTTGAAAATCCCTACATATGTAGCATTTCTGAATGTCAAGATTCAAAGCCAGCTTTCTATAATGTCAGAACCTCTCCAAGTTATAAACTCATACCTTGTGCTGTTTTCTCATTATAATCTAAATACTCTTACATGTACATTGATATGGAGTAGGCTGTCTATTTTCTAACATAATTAGGAAATAGGCTATGCTGCTTAATTGAGTGTTCTGGGCAATAGAATCACGTTACACATTATCATACACATACAATCCATAGTCCATGAATCTGATTACAATAAATTGCTTGTAACTCTAAAACTCAGTTTAACCATTGATGAAAACATGTAAGGATTGTGCAGTGCTTTTGTGGTCATCATTATGGATGCTACTCACCTTGGCACCATGCAGTACTCTCATATTTGTCCGTAGTGGCTGAAGTAATCCCCTTGATAGAAAGCTGGGTGAGCCAGGTTTTGCTGAAGTGGATAGAGCGTCCTGTAGTAATTGCAAGTTCTGTGAGATAAAGGTCAATTAATTCTATTAGGCAAGAAGAAAGAACATGTGCAAAATTTGATGAAGAAATACCTATAGGTCATTAAAAATTGAATATCAGCTTAACCTGTTGAAGTCCTTAGCTCTCATATATGTATTTACTTTTACTGTTTTAAATGTTTGATTTTCAGAAGTGTGTTGGGGAACGTTTTCCATATTATGGCTAAGATTGCTATTTCAAAAATACAATGCCCCACATTTTATATCTCTATAAAAATTAATGGAGTTTCACAACACGCTTCTGTGAACCTCACTATGACTGTCTCCACTGTGCAGATCAGAGAAGCTGAGGCATGAAGCTATTTCTGTAAATTTTCCAAAGATCTGCCCTGAGCCCACAGAGAAGAGAGCCTGAGACAGAAAACTATCTGTGTCCTCACTGAAAGCACACCTTGGGTGCATTTGGAGTCTTGGGGCTGGGTTGGTGGGGGGAGTAGGTTGCAAAACCAGAGTTGGCTTTTCCCACGTGCTACTCCAGTCCTAACAAGGACGTCTCTGTAGAAATGTGTATTCAGGTAAAGAGGCTATCAAGGTGATCACCAAGATTAATTTTTAGTGGTCTGAAGTGCCTTGAGTATGCTTCATGGCAAGAAGGTAGATTAGTTGGCTTTTCAAGGCCTTTCTAACAGTTATTATTCTATCCAGTGAGAGACTAATATGGATGAAAAATATTCAAAATGTTTACCCTTCTTTTTCTTTTCCTCTCCTTTTCAGATCTATGCGGTTCGATCAGTTGTTCCCAACAAAAGCAATAATGAAATAGTTCTGGTGCTACAACAGTTTGATTTTAATGTAGATAAAGCAGTGCAGGCCTTCGTGGATGGTAAGTATACATGTCCCCTGAACCTGAAGATGTTAGAACTAGATATTCCATATATTCTGTATTTTTTTCCTTGAATGCATTGAATACCAATTATTCACTAATACTTTAATTTTCATTAAAATGTGCTAGGTTTTAAAAACACATCTACATATTAAGAGCAGAATTTGGAACTTCTTTTTTCCTCATTGGGGAAAAAAAAAAGACAGACTGTAGATAGTTTGCAAAGGATAGATATTATAATGCTACTGATTCCATTGTCAAGCAGTCTGTCCAATTTGTTACTAAACATGTCCTTTATTTGATGGCGCCCTTGTTAATGGAAGATAATGTACTTTACTCCTGATCTGGGAAGCCTTCTCAACTCTTCAACCAGTATGGTTCTACTTGGCCTTACGACTGGAATCCTTGAACTTGATGCTTATGTAGCCTGAGAGGACTGGTTTAGTCTTTAATATCCTTAGTTTATGATTTTGAGATTACCTAATTAATCAGAATATCAGTTCATCTTATCTACCTCTAGAACTTTTTGCTGTCTAAAAAAAAATGTTTTTTTGGACAGCCCATTGCCAGTGACGGTATAGAATCTAAAGTCTCAGGAATGTATTTATTCTATAAATGGATAACCTACTGCTTTAGATTTCCTATAAATTATGGGAAATTCTTCTCTCCTACTCAAATTAAAGTTCCATTTATGAACAGAGATCTCATACCTGTCCTTAGTTATCATATGTCTTCTGTCCCAGCATTAGTTTCTGTTTTGTCAGTGTGGACTAACTAAACATAATCTGACCGAAAGGTCAGGGAAGACCTATCAGCACATTCCTCGGGTTTATCCTAGTTACACTTTATTTGTTAAGGACAGTTTGATTTACTTACTTTCCTAGGAGTAGAATAATCTTCCTAAGTTTCTACATATAGTACAATTGCATTTCAGATAAGGTCTTGGAACCAGGCAACACACTTACATTCTGATATCTGCAGTCAGGGTTTAGGGTCCTAACTGAATTAAAAATGATTATCATTCAAAATAGACCTACAAGCAGACCCACGGTACATAACTATTCTGACTGTTTTTCCTGCTTCATGTACAAGAATCTTTACTCACCAGATACAAATACAGAGAATGTGATTATTCCTCCACCTTTGCATCATTTAGTGCAATTCGTCTCAAGAAAAAATTGGGGGAAACATGCATATCCTGGCTCAGATAAACTCTTTTCAGGTTTCACTTGCCAACATCACTCACACGGAAAAAAGCTTTAGGAAAGGAAAAAGGTTATTATCCCCATGCCTCCCCAGCCTCAGTTGGATTGAGGCCCGGACATTCTCCATCATGAAAGTTTTTATTGCAGAGTGACCCCTGATGAGATGCACAGATACTCAGTAGCTGCTGGACTGTCATCAAATCCAATCATATTTAAATAGAGCACCATGCTTGTCCTTCTTGACATTTTCACCTTGTCGGTATTGAGGTCTCATTTTTAAAGACTCCTCAATTGCTGAGAAACCTCATATCATTTTGGATGGGGAGCAGTCAGAAAACTTGTTTAAAAATCACTGAAAATCAGAAATAATTGTTAAGAATCATTTACGAGGCACACTAAAATCACTCTGTCTGAGCGGCTTAAAGACCTCCAAGCAGTTTCAGTATAATTAAAGTTTAATAACAACAATTTCAAAATTGTCTGTAAACATAGTTATTTCTTCTTCAGAATTACCCTCTAAAAGCTTGTTGTCCAAATTGCAAATAGAATTTATGTCAAAATATGCAAATTAGAGGAATAATTGAATATTGCAGTTGAAAGCAGTAAGCAACTCACCTCCCTCCTCTGATTAAAAAGAACAGTATTTAACATTTTTTAAAATTTAATTTTATCTGGAAAACTGAAGTTGAGCTATAAGTAAGAACTACCCTAATGATTATTAACTACTGGTGTGACTTACGAAGTAACCTAGTGAAAGTGACTTCCTAAAGTTCTTCAAAAGGAAAATACTGTGAAACATTAATTCTCTGGGCAAATTAGAAAAAGACCAGCCCAGTTAATAAAAAGACTGAATTATAGCTTACTTTTAAGTGCAGTCTTATTATTTCAAGTACATGTAACGCAAAAGGCCTAAGAGGGGCATTGAATTGGAAACTGTGAATGGATAGGAATAATTAGCCTTTCTCAACATTAGTCTAAACACTGTGGCCTTCTGCTTATCAACCAGTAACAGTAGACTCAATAATTGGGGCCCTACTAATTTGAAATGTGTTATAAAGACCGGCCTGAAGTTTATCTTTGTTTAGCCAACACACTCATTGTAGAGAACCATTAGTATAATGAGACTGTATGAGAATGCTTAAAATTGTTAAAAGGATACATTTAAGGGCTACTCTTTTAGAAGCACCTATTTAAATGAGAACAACTGGTCTACTCATTACCAATAACTTATTGTTGAAATTACCCCCAGCAGAGTTGGAATGAGTGAAGAACTTACTTAGACTACATGAAGATACTTATTGTAGCTGACCAGTGGTTAAGCATTTCTTTTAAAATGTTTTCTAATTTAATCAAGTTAGGCTTTTCTTGTGCATCTGAGCAATGCCACGTATGCATGTGAATGGCATTGACAGAACCTAGGACTCAACTTACTTGATGAGCTCCTTTTGTTTCAAAGTGGAACCTTGCAAAGACTGCATCCCATCCCTATTCACAGTGATGAGAGCAAAGCTAACATCAGATCATCTGGCCTTCTTATCACCCTGCAGGTTGTGAACGTAATGAGTAGAGAGGCAGAAAATGAGCAGGAATAGCCAAACAAAAAGTTAGGATTCACATGGCTAATAATATTCAAAATCTCATGTTTAGCCTGGAAGATTAGAGGTATTTTGATTCATATATCAAACAGAACAATTTTAATTCTACCTATGGCAATGAAGCTATCAGAAAATTCTCAAGATATATTTCATTTTCTCTAAGACAACATAATGATAAAACAAAGTCAGCTTCATGTAGTGGGGCTTAATACTTTGATAAAACCAAGATCATGCAGTGAATTTAATGAAAATCTGGGAATAAAAAATGAAACTGACATTTTTATTAAGGTAGGATGTATCAAAACAAATGAAAAAGCGGGAAAAAAAATCGCTACCAAGATGGAAAGACAGAGATGAATTTTGTGTGGTGCTTTATTATGTGAATGCATGTTGAAGATTCTTTGTCTTTGTCTAGGCAGTGCAATTCAAGTTCTAAAAGAATGGAATATGACAGGAAAAAAGAAGGTAAGATTGATATTGATTGTAAATTAGTAGCATCTTCCATCAGAACCTTCATGGTTGTTATCATTTTAACAAGGCTGCCGATTGTGTGCTTCTTTCAAATATGTTAATATGTACACCCAGGAAGCTTCCAGATTCACAACTCTCTTAAATTACCAGCCTCCCTCCCTACTAATGCCCTTGTTTTCTGTTCAAGTGTTTTTAACTACCAGGTGTGCTTTAGAAATCCCAGAGTTTTCTTTTTAAGTATTAAGGCGAGCCCAACCAGAGAATTCAAAGGATTCTAGACGTTAACGTGCCTGAACATATCCTGTAGCACAAAGGAAAAAATTAAGGAGTGTTTTAAAGATACTTGAAAAGCCCTAAATATATTTTCACATGTTTTTCCAGCTGAGAGAATCTGTCCAGGGCTGCCCCGAGATACTTTTTTCCTGAGTTCTAATAAGCTAGATTTTTAATAAAGGAAGAAAAAAGGAAAGCGCCTTAAAGCCATAGTAAGTAAGGGACCTGTTTTCCCTTCTTTCGAACCCTGACAGACTGACTGCTCCTTGAGAACAGAGGGGAGATTTTACTCTGCCCCTCTCAAGTTATTTTGCTTTCTTGTCTAGTCACACAGTCTCGACTTACGGGCGCATGTGCGGTATGCAGCGCACACACTGGCCTCTGTCTCCAGAACATGCCTTTCTGGTCTTGTGAGTGACCATGGAGCACTGGAGCGCTCACTAGCTTCAGTGAGGTGCAGCTTCCTTCTTGTTCTTGGCCTGTAACCTGTTTCATGACTTTCACAAAACGTCTGCTTCTCTTTTCAAAGTAACTTCCCCACCCGTTCCCACTATTCCCAGAGAAGCCTTGTGTTTTGGGAATCCCAGGATTCCTTCCCACTGAGGGAAGATCGCAGGCCTGTGGCACAGGTTTTAAACAAACACAAAAAACCAGTATTGCTTTCATAAAATCCCGAGATTACTGAAATTACTGGAATGATCCTTTCCTCCTTTTTCTCCTCCTAGCTTCATGGAGAATAGGAAGAATTATGAAAATTTTTTTAACCTCTGTATGCCACCGTCTTTGACAATCTCTGCTTATCTTTAATCATAGCTTCCCAGGCTTCTATGTGAGATGAAGACAATTTGCAGGTGATTGAAAGGCAGTATTTATACTTACCTGGAAGAATTTCAGATGTGTGGTTTGGGTATGAAATTTCTCTGATGTGAGAAACAGAGCAGATGGCAGCTGCAGACCCAACTCATTACTAAGCCTCACTCTTAGAGGTTCAGTGGGAAAACTGTCTCCCCAGCCCAGGAGATGCAGGGCTTGCGCGGGAATAAGTGCCCCTGGGCCTTCCTTTACCCAGTCAGTGCATTTCTCTCCCCTGGAGGAGCCCTTACTCAGGGGCATGATTGTGGTTTCAAAGGAAAAGAAGGAGAGCGGGGAGGAGAATCAAGAGAAAACTGTTCCTTTTTATTTATTTTTATTTATTTATTTATTTGCGGTACGCGGGCCTCTAACAGTTGTGGCCTCTCCCATTGCGGAGCACAGGCTCCGGACGCACAGGCTCAGCGGCCATGGCTCACGGGCCCAGCCACTACGCGGCATGTGGGATCTTCCCAGACCGGGGCACGAACCCGTGTCCCCTGCATTGGCAGGCGGACTCTCAACCACTGGCCACCCGGGAAGCCCTTCTCTTTATTTTTTTCCAAATGTATTGAAGAACAAAGCCGGGCTGATGTTCAGCTGGTGGGACACTGATGCAACAGGCAGGACAGTGTCTGCCCTGATGGGCCCCATGTCTGCTCTCATTGGCTGAGGCCTGCACCAGGGTCTAAAAGTTTTCAATGATCTAGAATGCAGGGTTGTGTTATTTTGAACTAAATGTAACTGAAGTCTTGTAATGCCGTTCAGGTAGCAGCAGAGAGATCCAGATACAGGTGCACAATGCGAATCCAGGTAGACCCACGTGGGTTCAGCGTTCCTTTGTAGCAGTTGTCCACTCCAGCTTAAATATTCATGGGGATGATTCCCGGACAGTGACAGCAATCCAGGGATCTCCTGGTTGGTTGGTGCCTTTTCCTAGACCCAGCCTGGACTCCCCCCCCGACCCATCGTCTCTTTAAGAAATGAGACCTCTTCTTCAATAGCACAATAGCTGAATTCAGATTCTTCCAGGGCAATTATCACAAGACTCTACTGTATGACCATTCAAATATGTAGCAACTCAATGTGCTCAAATAATGTGTCAGCTATTGAAGCCATTTCCTGCTGCGTTTTCCCTTTTAAAGAAAACTTTTTGTTTCCTATATTTACGAGGTAAAAGTTTATACAGCTCACTATAGGAAAGAAGATATTTACATTGACTTGGGTGGTTAATAAAGACATAGGCGTTTTCACCCATTCTATTAGAAGAGCCAGAAAACAAAAAAAGGGTAACATATCTTATTTTGGTCTCTCGGGTTCACCTTCTATTTCAAGGGTGTGAGCTTCTCATTTGTTTCTCATTCTAGAACAATAAGAGAAAAAGAAGCAAGTCCAAGCAGCATCAAGGCAACAAAGATGCTAAAGACAAGGCAGAGAGGCCCGAAGCAGGGCCTGTGCAGCCACCTCCGCCAGAGATACAAAATGGCCACGTCAACGGCTGTGAGAAGGACAGCTCATCCACTGATTCTGCCAGTGAAAAACCAGCCCTTGCCCCCCGTGAGAAAAAGATCTCAATACTCGAGGAACCTTCCAAGGCACTCCGTGGGGTCACAGGTCAGTTATTCTTAAGTAAAGTTGCTTAGAAAGACATAGAAGAAAAGGATGCCAAGGGACCCACTGGGGCAGTCATTGCTACTGTTGATGTTGTTGGAAGGGAAAGATTGTTCTTTTATGGTGTCCACAGATTCAAGCGGTCTTCTCGCAGGATGGTGGAGGCGGGGAGGAAGGTGACAAGGCTAAAGAAGAAGTGTGCAATCTAGCCCTGCACTAAGTCAGAGGGTTTTTTAATCTAAAAAATATAGTTCTAGTCTGTATTGGGATCATCAGGACAAAGGAAATTCCAGTTTAAAGAAATCTTCTTTGTAGACACTTTTGCTGGGATAAGGGAGGGATAATTGGTGACCAAAGGAAATGTTATTAAAGGGTAGGCCAAGTTATTTTAACTCCCGGTATTTTGTATTATGTGGTAGAATATATATCCCAGGGTGTTAGAATCTGGAATGTTAATTACTTGTGCTATAGCTATACATTCATTACTCGACAAAAGCCTACTTAATCAACTGTATGACCTTGGGGGCATCATTTCATCTCTAGTGTCCCATTTCTTTTCTGCCAAATAAGGCAGCTGTACAGATATCTACTAGATCAGTGGTCTCCAATACTGTCTGACCCAATGCTCCATTTTTATATCAAATACTCAAATAAAATTCATAGATAATATAATCTACCTAGAAACAAAATGTCAATAATGTAAAAACATAAGAAATTCAAGAACAACTAAAATAGAAGGCCTAGTAAAATAGCCAGATGTTGACACCCAATTATAATGACTCACTTTGCACTTAAAAGAAGGGAGACAGCAGTCAACTGGATAACATGAACACTGTTTCTGTAGATGTGATGTGTGAAGGAAGAACGGAATAAGTATATTTTCATGTAGACATGGGGTCACTGTGAATGCAGCTGCTACAAATACAGACTGACAAGTGCTGATTGTCAACTCAAATAATGTGACTGCCCATGGGATTGGCCATGGGATTTTCCAAATGGTGAAAAACTCTTGGTAAAGTTCTGAACACCAGAGTACAATTTTCTCTTAATTTCCACAGTAGTTGAACCCTAGAAATCCAAGTAAACCTTGGAAATCCATAGGAAAACTGTACAAAAAATACTTGGGTTTACATGTCATGTGTCTAGGAGGATGTGAGAAAGTTCAGGTCACAGGGCAGTTCTTCGTTGTGTGGGATTCCTGTGATTGTGAGTCATTTAGCATCCTGCCCCCAACACCCCCCCATATACAATCATTTAGATAAATTTTAAAAGGGCCCTGTTTTTCAAAATTCCTCCTAAGGTAAACCAAGGATGAATAAGACAGGGGCCCTACTTGAGAAGAGTTTAGTCTAGCAGAAAAGACAAGTGCAAACAGAAAATCACATGGTAACCAGTATTGAATCAGGGATACCATGAGGAAGCATTACATAACTGACACCATATGACACACTAGGAAGTTTTTTAATTGCTCACAAAGCTCTAATTTTCTTCCATAAACACATTACCTAACAACACTATTAATAGTGCTATAATTCAGATAATCCTTACTACACAATGATTTCTTAAAAACAAACAACGAGGGCTTCCCTGGTGGCGCAGTGGTTGAGAGTCCGCCTGCCGATGCAGGGGACACGGGTTCGTGCCCCGGTCCGGGAGGATCCCACATGCCGTGGAGCGGCTGGGCCCGTGAGCCATGGCCGCTGAGCCTGCACGTCCGGAGCCTGTGCTCCGAAGCGGGAGAGGCCACAGAGATGAGAGGCCCGCGTACCACGAAAAAAAAAAGAAAAAAAAAAAAAAACCACGAAAATAACCTACTTCTATTTAGAATCTGGATTTTCCAGTATTTTTTTTTTTTTTTTTGCGGTACACGGGCCTGTCACTGTTGTGGCCTCTCCCATTGCAGAGCACAGGCTCCGGACGCGCAGGCTCAGCTGCCATGGCTCACGGGACCAGCCGCTCCGCGGCATGTGGGATCTTCCTGGACCGGGGCACAAACCCGTGTCCCCTGCATTGGCAGGTGGACTCTCAACCACTGCGCCACCGGGGAGGCCCCTCCAGTAATCTTTTAATTCAGCTTTTCCTCTGCCTACAATTTTGAGAATGTTTTGATTTATAGTCAGGGCAGGAGAAAGAAATTAAATAATCGAGTGGCACATTCCCAACTTTGCTTGTGATTTGCCTTCACACCAATTATTTCAAGTTGCTGTTGTGATATCAATCATACACTAAAAGCCCAGCACATATAGTTGTTCATTTACTTATAATTTATACCTTCTTCCTAAAGCAATTTCAGTAACTCTACCAAGTATATGACATTAGAGCAAATGCAGTATTGAATCGCTTCACTTCACAGTGGATAGCTGCCTTGAAAGTACCCATCAGATGAGTTCTCTGTACCAGGGGGCTTTTGTGAACCCTATCATGAAACTTTTGGTGAAGAATACTTTATTGCACAAAGAGCCATCCCAATATCCCTTCGGTTTTATAAGCTTAGCATGAAGGCATTGAGGTATGTCAGTATTATTTGTTAATAATTAATAATACAACTCTATCACTCATGTAAATTTTTCTGTTAAAGAATAAAATGATGATAATGGAAGGTTATTAGATGTTTTTGCAAAAGGAAGGGAATCCTCCTGGTTGACCATTCATCAGCAGCTCACTTATTGTGATCATAAATTTTAAAATGAGTTTATAACTAGTTAAGTTTTCCTTCCCAAAGATAATGAAGGTTCATCAGGAAGTTGATGCCAAAGCTGTCAAATGACTCTGAAATGCTTATTCAGTCTATCAGAAATCCTGAGACCTCTGCTAGATATTTCACAGATGAGTGCTGGGTCTTGGGCATTCTGCACCCCATTTTGAGTAGACCTTTGGAACTGAAAAGGATGGGAACGATTCCTTACTCCCCTCACTTTATAGCTGAGGAAACCAAGGCCCTTGGGTCGAGAAACTGAGAAGACCCACACCCGGGGGTAACTCTCTTTGGTTAGCAAAAGCCTGACTCAAGTCAATGCAATTTTATGCACATGTTAGAGAGTTATTGCTAAAACCACAGGCTCCCTTACTCCTAAAAGATGTATAATTGAAAAATTAGGAAAAAGTAATCATAACAAAGCTAGATAATGGTATTCTTTACTTGAATGAGTTTGAAGTATGAGCCTAAAAGAAATCTCCAGTCTGCTAGTGGTGGAGCATTTATCAAGCTTTCCAATAATGAAACTGCCTCAGGAAAGCCTGTTCTGAATGCCCAGCTGGGCAGCAGGCTGTGAACATGTGGAATGCATGTTTTATCTTTTTTTAACACCTTGACATTCAAGATCTCTCTTTTTAAAAGTTTTAAAAGGATCATTTTCGGGTAGGAGAAAAGTTAGCTTTAAGATATATGCAGGTGGTTCCAGGGTGTTAGTGTGACTTCCCACATGAAAAATAACCACCCAAAGCATCATCATTTCAGGCTGTAAATATAGTACTGTCGAGTGGGACAACACTGCATGTCAGCATATAGCTTTGAAGTTGGGGAGTTTGATTTAAACTTAGTACAAAATTACTTTTTTAAGCCTTGGAGTAGTTTTTTCTGTATTTCAGAATTTTTAATAACAGCTCAAATTAGATCTTTTACATAATCCAATCAAGATCATCTGTGTCCAAGTACAAACTCAGACAAGGAGTAGATCAAGATTTAGTTTTACCAAATGTAATGCCAAGGATCATTTTTATTTCTAAGGCTCCATCTAAATGACTAAAGCACATTATACCCTTAGGGTGCAATTATCTTAAATGTTGCTCCTGCTCTATTTTTCTTAAGGCTCAGATTGCTGAAATGTATAGGTGCTTATCACCGTTCGGGCCAGAATAGGAATTCAGATTCCTGTGTTGTCTTTCTCCCTCTGGACACAATTCCCATCCAATAGGAAAGGAGCAGGATTGTGCGCCACCAACTGGCTCCATTGAGATAAACTTGGGGGCGGGGCTTTCCTTGTCTTCAGCTTCTCTTCCCAGCAGGCTTCCTTTATACCCTCTCATCTTGTCAAGGATCCTGGGAAGCCAGCTCTTCTGTTACCTGTTACTTGTCTCAAACAGAAAGCCCCATGCAGTGTTCACTGACCTCCACAAACCAGACTTCGCAGTCTGCCCTGTATTGGAGGACAGTAGCAGCTCCATCGTTTTACCTTTGCAGTGCAGATTCTGTGTTTGGCATGCCTCTGGCACAGAACTGCTTTCTCATTCTCTAGGTGAACTGAACCAAATGTGAGAGAAAGGGTCCTGTTATTTTAGAATGTTGGCTCCTTGTCCTTCATTTGTGCTTCTTATTAAAAAGCAACAACAACAACAGACTGTTTTACAATATTTTTATGGTGTGAGGTTCCCTGTAGGATTTCCAAGCAGATTTTTTAATGCTCTTGTTGGCCCTAGCTACAAGATTATCCCCCCTGCTTTTCTAAACCCTATATTGGACCAGAGGATTAGAAAAGATCAACAAGAAGAAAGCAGCCTGCCGAGAACTTTAATAGAAAAGCCAAACGTGAATATTCCAGGATTTCAGCCGTACCAGCTCTCAGATGGAAGCAGCATAATATCATAGCTAAGAACCAGGGCTTTAGCATTAAATATGTTTGGACTCAAATATTGGCCTTGTCACTTACTAGGTGTGTGACCCTGGACAAGCTAACCGCTCTGTGTTTTTATCTTTTTTTTTTTTTTTTTTACAAATTCCTTTTCTTTCTTTCTTTAAAACAGAGTACTGGCTGACTAAAATTGTGTTTTTAAATTAGATTTAATGCTTTTTTCTTTTTTCTTTTTTTATTTTTTTTTAAGTTGGAAAATGTTTTCTATTAATTTTATTTTTTTATTATTATTTTTTGCTTTATAACAAATTTAATCAGTTATACATATACATATGTTCCCATATCCCCTCCCTTTTGCGTCTCCCTCCCACCCTCCCTATCCCACCCCTCCAGGCGGTCACAAAGCACCGAGCTGATCTCCCTGTGCTATGCAGCTGCTTCCCACTAGCTATCTACCTTACGTTTGGTAGTGTATACATGTCCATGCCGCTCTTTCACTTTGTCACAGCTTACCCTTCCCTCTCCCCATATCCTCAAGTCCATTCTCTAGTAGGTCTGTGTCTTTATTCCTGTCTTACCCCTATGTTCTTCATGACATTTTTTTTCTTAAATTCCATATATATGTGTCAGCATACAGTATTTGTCTTTCTCTTTCTGACTTACTTAACTCTGTATGACAGGCTCTAGGTCCATCCACCTCATTACAAATAGCTCAATTTCATTTCTTTTTAAGGCTGAGTAATATTCCATTGTATATATATGCCACATCTTCTTTACCCATTCATCCGATGATGGACACTTAGGTTGTTTCCATCTCTGGGCTATTGTAAATAGGGCTGCTATGAACATTTTGGTACATGTCTCTTTTTTTTTTTTTTTTTTTTTCTTTTTGCGGTATGCGGGCCTCTCACTGCTGTGGCCTCTCCCGTTGCGGAGCACAGGCTCCGGACGCGCAGGCCCAGCGGCCATGGCTCACGGGCCCAGCCGCTCCGCGGCATATGGGATCCTCCCAGACCGGGGCACGAACCCGTATCCCCTGCATCGGAAGGCGGACTCTCAACCACTGCGCCACCAGGGAGGCCCACATGTCTCTTTTTGAATTATGGTTTTCTCAGGGTATATGCCCAGTAGTGGGATTGCTGGGTCATATGGTAGTTCTATTTGTAGTTTTTTAAGGAACCTCCATACTGTTCTCCATAGTGGCTGTACCAATTCACATTCCCACCAGCAGTGCAAGAGTGTTCCCTTTTTTCCACACCCTCTCCAGCATTTATTGTTTCTAGATTTTTTGATGATGGCCATTCTGACTGGTGTGAGATGATATCTCATTGTAGTTTTGATTTGCATTTCTCTAATGAGTAAAGATGTTGAGCATCCTTTCATGTGTTTGTTGGCAGTCTGTATATCTTCTGTGGAGAAATGTCTATTTAGGTCTTCTGCCCATTTTTGGATTGGGTTTTTTGTTTTTTTGTTATTGAGCTTCATGAGCTGCTTATAAATTTTGGAGATTAATCCTTTGTCAGTTGCTTCATTTGCAAATATTTTCTCCCATTCTGAGGGTTGTCTTTTGGTCTTGTTTATGGTTTCCTTTGCTGTGCAAAAGCTTTTAAGTTTCATTAGGTCCCATGTGTTTACTTTTGTCTTTATTTCCATTTCTCTAGAAGGTGGGTCAAAAAGGATCTTGCTGTGATTTATGTCATAGAGTGTTCTGCCTATGTTTTCCTCTAGGAGTTTGATAGTGTCTGGACTTACATTTAGGTCTTTAATCCATTTTGAGCTTATTTTTGTGTATGGTGTTAGGGAGTGATCTAATCTCATACTTTTACATGTCCCTATCCAGTTTTCCCAGCACCACTTATTGAGGAGACTGTCCTTTCTCCACTGTACATTTCTGCCTCCTTTATCAAAGATAAGGTGACCATATGTCCGTGGGTTTATCTCTGGGCTTTCTATCCTGTTCCATTGATCTATCTTTCTGTTTTTGTGCCAGTACCACACTGTCTTGATTACTGTAGCTTTGTAGTATAATCTGAAGTCAGGGAGCCTGATTCCTCCAGCTCCATTTTTTGTTCTCAAGATTGCTTTGGCTATTCGGGGTCTTTTGTGTTTCCATACAAATTGTGAAATTTTTTGTTCTAGTTCTGTGAAAAATGCCAGTGGTAGTTTGATAGGGATTGCATTGAATCTGTAGATTGCTTTGGGTAGTAGAGTCATTTTCACAATGTTGATTCTTCCAATCCAAGAACATGGTACATCTCTCCATCTATTTGTATCATCTTTAATTTCCTTCATCAGTGTCTTATAATTTTCTGCATACAGGTCTTTTGTCTCCTTAGGTAGGTTTATTCCTAGATATTTTATTCTTTTTGTTGCAATGGTAAATGGGAGTGTTTCCTTGATTTCACTTTCAGATTTTTCATCATTAGTATATAGGAATGCCAGAGATTTCTGTGCATTAATTTTGTATCCTGCTACTTTACCAAATTCATTGATTAGCTCTAGTAGTTTTCTGGTAGCATCTTTAGGATTCTCTATGTATAGTATCATGTCATCTGCAAACAGTGACAGCTTTACTTCTTCTTTTCCGATTTGGATTCCTTTTATTTCCTTTTCTTCTCTGATTGCTGTGGCTAAAACTTCCAAAACTATGTTGAATAAGAGTGGTGAGAGTGGGCAACCTTGTCTTGTTCCTGATCTTAGTGGAAATGGTTTCAGTTTTTCACCATTGAGGACGATGCTGGCTGTGGGTTTGTCATATATGGCCTTTATTATGTTGAGGAAAGTTCCCTCTATGCCTACTTTCTGCAGGGTTTTTATCATAAATGGGTGTTGAATTTTGTCGAAAGCTTTCTCTGCATCTATTGAGATGATCATATGGTTTTTCTCCTACAATCTGTTAATATGGTGTATCACGTTGATTGATTTGCGTATATTGAAGAATCCTTGCATTCCTGGAATAAACCCCACTTGATCATGGTGTATGATCCTTTTAATGTGCTGTTGGATTCTGTTTGCTAGTATTTTGTTGAGGATTTTTGCATCTATGTTCATCAGTGATATTGGCCTGTAGTTTTCTTTCTTTGTGACATCCTTGCCTGGTTTTGGTATCAAGGTGATGGTGGCCTCGTAAAATGAGTTTGGGAGTGTTCCTCCCTCTGCTATATTTTGGAAGAGTTTGAGAAGGATGGGTGTTAGCTCTTCTCTAAATGCTCGATAGAATTCGCCTGTGAAGCCATCTGGTCCTGGGCTTTTGTTTGTTGGAAGATTTTTTATCACAGTTTCAATTTCAGTGCTTGTGATTGGTCTGTTCATATTTTCTATTTCTTCCTAATTCAGTCTTGGCAGGTTGTGCATTTCTAAGAATTTGTCCATTTCTTCCAGGTTGTCCATTTTATTGGCATAGAGTTGCTTGTAGTAATCTCTCATGATCTTTTGTATTTCTGCAGTGTCAGTTGTTACTTCTCCTTTTTCATTTCTAAATCTATTGATTTGAGTCTTCTCCCTTTTTTTCTTGATGAGTCTGGCTAATGGTTTATCAATTTTGTTTATCTTCTCAAAGAACCAGCTTTTAGTTTTATTGATCTTTGCTATCGTTTCCTTCCTTTCTTTTTCATTTATTTCTGATCTGATTTTTATGATTTCTTTCCTTCTGCTAACTTTGGGATGTTTTTGTTCTTCTTTCTCTAATTGCTTTAGGTGCAAGGTTAGGTTGTTTATTCGAGATGTTTCCTGTTTCTTAAGGTGGGATTGTATTGCTATAAACTTCCCTCTTAGAACTGCTTTTGCTGCATCCCATAGGTTTTGGGCCATCGTGTCTCCATTGTCATTTGTTTCTAGGTATTTTTAAATTTCCTCTTTGATTTCTTCAGTGATCACTTCGTTATTAAGTAGTGTATTGTTTAGCCTCCATGTGTTTGTATTTTTTACAGCTCTTTTCCTGTAATTGATATCTAGTCTCATAGCATTGTGGTTGGAAAAGATACTTGATACAATTTCAATTTTTTTAAATTCACCAAGGCTTGATTTGTGACCCAAGATATGATCTATCCTGGAGAATGTTCCATGAGCACTTGAGAAAAATGTGTATTCTGTTGTTTTTGGATGGAATGTCTTATAAATATCTATTAAGTCCATCTTGTTTAATGTATCATTTAAAGCTTGTGTTTCCTTATTTATTTTCATTTTGGATGATCTGTCCATTGGTGAAAGTGGGGTGTTAAAGTCCCCTACTATGATTGTGTTACTGTCGATTTCTCCTTTTATGGCTGTTAGTATTTGCCTTATGTATTGAGGTGCTCCTATGTTGGGTGCATAAATATTTACAATTGTTATATCTTCTTCTTGGATCGATCCCTTGATCATTATGTAGTGTCCTTCTTTGTCTCTTCTAGTAGCCTTTATTTTAAAGTCTATTTTGTCTGATATGAGAATTGCTACTCCAGCTTTCTTTTGATTTCCATTTGCATGGCATATCTTTCCATCCCCTTACTTTCAGTCTGTATGTGTCTCTAGGTCTGAAGTGGGTCTCTTGTAGACAGCATATATATGGGTCTTGTTTTTCTATCCATTCAGCCAATCTGTGTCTTTTGGTGGGAGCATTTAGTCCATTTACATTTAAGGTAATTATCAATATGTATGTTCCTATTCCCATTTTCTTAATTGTTTTGGGTTCGTTATTGTAGGTCTTTTCCTTCTGTTGTGTTTCTTGCCTAGAGAAGTTCCTTTAGCATTTGTTGTAAAGCTGGTTTGGTGGTGCTGAACTCTCTCAGCTTTTGTTTGTCTGTAAACGTTTTAATTTCTCCATCAAATCTGAATGAGATCCTTGCTGGGTAGAGTAATCTTGGTTGCAGGTTTTTCTCCTTCATCACTTTAATTATGTCCTGCCACTCCCTTCTGGCTTGTAGAGTTTCTGCTGAGAGATCAGCTGTTAACCTGATGGGGATTCCCTTGTGTGTTATTTGTTGTTTTTGCCTTGCTGCTTTTAATATGATTTCTTTGTGTTTGATTTTTGACAGTTTGATTAATATGTGTCTTGGCGTATTTCTCCTTGGATTTATTCTGTATGGGACTCTCTGTGCCTCCTGGACTTGATTAACTATTTCCTTTTCCATGTTAGGGAAGTTTTCAACTATAATCTCTTCAAATATTTTCTCAGTCCCTTTCTTTTTCTCTTCTTCTTGTGGAACCCCTATAATTCGAACGTTGGTGCGTTTAATGTTGTCCCAGAGGTCTCTGAGACTGTCCTCTGTTCTTTTCATTCTTTTTTCTTTATTTTGCTGTGCAGCAGTTATTTCCTCTATTTTATCTTCCACCTCACTTATCCGTTCTTCTGCCTCAGTTATTCTGCTATTGATCCCATCTAGAGTATTTTTTATTTCATTTATTGTGTTTTTAATCGATGCTTGATTCATCTTTAGTTCTTCTAGGTCCTTGTTAACTGTTTCTTGCATTTTGTCTATTCTATTTCCAAGATTTTGGATCTTGGAAATAGAATCTTGGATCATCTTTACCATCATTATTCTGAATTCTTTTTCAGGTAGACTGCCTATTACCTCTTCATTTGTTAGGTCTGGTGGGTTTTTATCTTGCTCCTTCTCCTGCTGTGTGTTTTTCTGTCTTCTCATTTTGCTTATGTTAACTGTGTTTGGGGTCTCCTTTTTGCAGGCTGCAGGCTCGTAGTTCCCATTGTTTTTGGTGTCTGTCCCCAGTGGCTAAGGTTGGTTTAGTGGGTTGTGTAGGCTTCCTGGTGGAGGGGACTAGTGCCTGTGTTCTGGTGGATGAGGCTGGATCTTGTCTTTCTGGTGGGCAGGTCCACGCCTGGTGGTGTGTTTTGGGGTGTCTGTGGACTTTTTATGATTTTAGGCCACCTCTCTGCTAATGGGTGGCATTGTGTTCCTGTCTTGCTAGTTGTTTGGCATAGGGTGTCCAGCACTGTAGCTTGCTGGTCGTTGAGTGAAGCTGGGTGCTGGTGTTGAGATGGAGATCTCTGGAAGATTTTCGCCGTTTGATATTATGTGGCGCTGGGAGGTCTCTTGTGGACCAGTGTCCTGAAGTTGGCTCTCCCACCTCAGAGGCACAGCACTGACTCCTGGCTCCCCAATTTGGGATGATTTGTTGTCTATTCATGTATTCCACAGATGCAGGGTACATCAAGTTGATTGTGGAGCTTTAATCCGCTGCTTCTGAGGCTGCTGGGAGAGGTTTCCCTTTCTCTTCTTTGTTCTCACAGCTCCTGGGTCTCAGCTTTGGATTGGGCCCCGCCTCTGCGTGTAGGTCGCCGGAGGGCGTCTGTTCTTCGCTCAGACAGGACAGGGTTAAAGGAGCAGCCTCTTCGGGGACTCTGGCTCACTCAGGCCGGGCGGGAGGGAGGGGCACGGAGTGCGGGGCGAGCCTGCAGCGGCAGAGGCCGGCGTGACGTTGCACCAGCCCGAGGCGCGCCGTGCGTTCTCCCAGGGAAACTGCCCCTGGATCCCGGGACCCCGGCAGTGGCGGGCTGCACAGGCTCCCGGAAGGGCGGTGTGGACAGTGACCTGCGCTCGCACACAGGCTTCTTGGCGGCGGCAGCAGCAGCCCCAGCGTCCCACGCCCGTCACTGGGCTCCGCGCTTTCAGCCGCGACTTGCGCCCGTCTGTGGAGCTCCTTTAAGCAGCGCTCTTAATCCCCTCTCCTCGCGCACCAGGAAACCAAGAGGGAAGAAAAAGTCTCTTGCCTCTTCGGCAGCTCCAGAGTTTTCCCCTGTGTTTTTATCTTCACTTGCAAAATATCCTACTTTACAAGATTGTGGTGAGCAGTAAATGAGATACATAAAGTGATCAGCACAGCACTTGGCACAAAGTAAACCCTCAAATCATTTCTTATCTATCCAGGAAATGTTTTAAGCATCTAACATGTGCCAGGAATTCTTCTAGAGGAAGTAAACAAAATTAAAAAGTTTTTGCCCTCATGGAGAGATGCACAGTAAAGCAGAATACAGCTGAATGATTATAGATTATAGTAAATGTTGTGAAGCCAGCAAGTAGGAGAAAGACTGGGGCAGGAAGGGAAGTGTGGGTAGCAACTTCAGATAAGGCCATACGTGACATGAGTGAATGAAGAGGAGATATGGATGCTGAGACATTGAGGCTGAGGATGCCCCTGTTCACATTCTGTCACATCAAGCTATCTTGGTCTGAACAGCCAATGTTTTATTTAAACTTTAATTAAGGATTATTTTAGGTGAAGCCCTTGTGGGGTTATAACCTTTGGTTTTTAATTAAAAGTATAGTACTTTATTCGTATATATAGCTGACCTTAAGTACTGTCATGTGAACAGGCGTTTTGAAGCTTATATTTTAGAGCACATTAATCATTATTCTCACTCTGTTATTTTGGCATCAGATCCTTGGTGTTAACTCTTGTCTGTAGTTGTGTGTTGTTCAGTCTCAACATCTGCTTCCGGCAGCACTGTGTCTGAACTGTTCAGGTAATATTAGGGGTGGCCTTACATTGTGTTTTCAATGGCTTAGGCCTCTGCTTCCTTTCTGTGTGTGTGATAAAGCAGAAAGAGATGGAGACAGACATAGGATGTATCAACATGAGGACACAGGATATTAAAACCCCTCGGGTGCTTCTCTGTTACCTGGGTACAGCGAAATCCAGAGCCCTCTCCCTTCTCTTTCTCATTTGAAAACTACTTTTGCTGCATCCTTAACAGCAAAACCACAAACCTACTCATCTCTGAATAGCTGATACCTTCGTAACTTCCCACTCAAACCTTGTTACGGCAGTTTCAGTTAAAAATAGACTTAATTAAATGGAAGGCACTCCTTGCAAAGAATAAAAGGCCTTCCCTTTTTTTTTCTTAATTTTGAACAAAGATCTAAATGGTTCTATCAGAACGCTATGAGAATTAAGCCTGTTTTTCAGAGAAATAAATCTGCAAAACAAATCAAGTTAATATGGCTACCTTGTGTCATTGACAGCTTATTAATCCATCGACTTTGTTATCTATTATCTTTTAATGTAAATAAACCTGTAAAAGTATGAATGACGTATGAGACCTTGTAAAGACAACGTAAATTAAACTAAGAGATTGGTTTCCAATTAGAAAGTTTCCAGCTTTTATGACCTCTGAGCTGATCAAGTCTTATAGAACGTGAATGAAATAATAAAGTCTACCTGTATATGATAAAGAAGTTATGAAAAGGCAGAACTGACTGACATTATGTCTTCTGAATAAACCTGTTTTGGTCTCTGTTCCAAAGTTATTGGTTCCTCTGAATTTCTGTTAATTAGCCTGTCATGTAGAGATAGAAGAATGATGAAAAATGCAAATTAAGGTGTACAATAATTGTAATGTGAAAAGAGTTTTCCTGGGGCTTCATCACTGGACCGTTATTCTGTAACATCTTAAAAGAGTTGTCTTTACTCACGGTCTCCATTCCTTTACCTCTCTGTCACTTATCAACCTTTTCCTATGGCTTACAGCCCCATTACTCCAAGGAAATTGCTCCCACCACGTTTACCTCTAAGTCTTCTCTTACTGGCTGTTAGTTGTTGAGGCTCACCAAGGCTGGGTTAGTGCCAAATCCTTTCTCATATAGAGCTCTGCTCTTTTTGTAGATCATTTCAGCCATACCCTAGCCTTAATTACGTGCCCTGGCTCACAAACTCATCATCCCAGTTGAGGCTACTCTCTGAACTCAGACTCTTACCTGACATTTTCACTTTGATAATTTCAAAGCACTTGAACAACATGCTCATAACAAACTCCTGATCTCCCTTCGCAGTCTTAGCTTTCTTTTATTGTTCCTGATCTTAGTGTACCGTCCATCCATTCTGCAAGCCAGAAATCCAGGCATCAGTCATGACATCTTCCTCATCACCAAGTTCTGTTGATTCTCCTTTTCAAATATTCCTGGAATCCATCCATTTCTCACTGTCTCTACCTCTACCTTCCGATCAAAACCATCCTTTCTTGCCTCTGCTGCTCTAAGGGTCCACTCTTTCATCTCCTGGCATTCACTCTGTTCCCCTCTAAATCATTCTCTATCCTGTAATCTTTTCAGATAACACATATTTGAACTCTTAAGATAAAGACCAAAAGTCTTACCCTCGCCTGCAAGCCCAGCATATTCTGGCCCCTGTGTCTCGTTCCAGCCTCAATGCACAGCATGTTCATTCTTGCTCTCTGCGTCAGTCGTACTGGTGTCCTCTTACTCCCACGTACTGGCCGTGTATAACAGTCAGGTTCAAGTCAGGAGACAGAAGCCACACCGGTTATTTGGATGGGAGGCATGTAATAGGAAGAACTGCTAACTAAAACTGTAGGAGGTGGCTAACTACTAAAAGGGGTAAGTAAGGACTCTCAGGGGCCTAGATGTGTCAAGAGAGCAGTCACTATCTCCAGGAAGACTGGACAATAAAGGAACTAGGACTGGGAGAGGCCCCCAGTCTAAAACTGAGACTGACCTCATCAAACAAGGTGTGTGGCTACCCAGAGGAACATGCATGCCGCCTTGCGGTGGCAAGATATCTTGGCATAGGGCCTGGCCCAAGCTGTTCTGTAGAAAAAGCCCACCATTGCCATAGGGTGTAGATAGACTGGAACTGCTCAAAGCCACTATCAGGGCAGGGGAGCCAGGGAACATGGCATGAGAGTGCAGCTGGAGCTCCTCTGCATGGCTGCTGGCTCCTGTGGTGACTAATAATAATAATAAGGAAGGACCAGAACCTAGACGGGAAGTGTATTTCTGTCTTCATCGCCTTGCAGGACCCCTTTGTTGCCCTCTACTGACAAAGCTAACATTCTGCCAGTTGGCAAAACAGAATTGTTTACAGGGTCCAGCTCCAGTATCACAAAGTAGGGCAAAGAAGAGTGGATTTGGAGTTGAGAGACAATAACTTGATAACTGCCTCAAATACTGTCTCTGCCTGGAATGTACTTGCCTGCCCTCTTCATCTGATTAGTTTTTCATGTAATTTCAGGTGAGCTTAGTTGTTACTTCCATGGAGAATTCATTCTTGATATCCCTAAGTCAAATACTCCAATTGAGGATTTCATATACTGTGTACCTTTCTTTCATAACACTTAACACAGCTGTAATTTGACATTTTTTTGTGTGGTGGTTTGATTTATATGTCTTCCTATGAGACTGCAAGTTCTATAAAGATGAGAACCACAAATGTCTTTTACCACTGTTGTGTTTTTGGCGTCTAGAACAATAACTGGACATGATAGGAACTCAAACAAGCCATTTTCATGGTTGTATTTGAATTATTAATGATAAAATATGTGGATAAGTGTAGGTTAATTAAAAAGTTTAAGTTGCTGTGCTGCTTTTTAAAGATAATTATGGATTTTGTATTTCTGGTTTTAAAAGGCATTTATATTACTTGGAGAGATATGAAAAATGCAGTAAGGTTTAGGGGGAAAAATATCCTCTCAGAAAAAAACACTGTTAAATTTCATTTCAGAATGATTTAAATGCAAACATATATAGGAGTTGTTTTTACAAATATTATATAACAGGTGAACTTTATTTATTTATTTATTTATTTTGCGGTACGCGGGCCTCTCACTGCTGTGGCCTCTCCCGTTGCGGAGCACAGGCTCCGGACGCGCAGGCTCAGCGGCCATGGCTCATGGGCCCAGCCACTCTGTGGCATGTGGGATCTTCCCAGACCGGGGCACTAACCCGTGTCCCCTGCATCGGCAGGCAGACTCTCAACCACTGCACCACCAGGGAAGCCCTAGCGGGTGAACTTTTGTATTCCGTTTTTTACTTAACATGACATTATAAACATTACCTTATCATTGTATGTTCTTTAAAAACATGACCTTAATGACTGCAATTTGCCATGTTTATTTTAATTATTCCCATAATGTTGTCCATGTGCATTGTTTCCATTTGTTTGCTATTATAAACAATGCTGTAGCAAACATTTCTTGTATATAAATCTTTATGAACAATTATGATTATTTCCTTGGCATATTTTCTTAGAAGTGGAATTATTGGGCTCAAAGAGTATGGATATTTTTTAAGTGCTTAATATATTGCTGTCCAGGGGCCTCCCTGGTGGCGCAGTGGTTGAGAGTCCGCCTGCCGATGCAGGGGATACGGGTTCGTGCCCCGATCTGGGAGGATCCCATATGCCGCGGAGCGGCTGGGCCCGTGAGCCATGGCCGCTGGGCCTGCGCATCCGGAGCCTGTGCTCCGCAACGGGAGAGGCCACGACAGTGAGAGGCCCGCATACCGCAAAAAAAAAAATATATATATATATATATATATATATATATATATATATATTGCTGTCCAGAAACATTGCACTAATCTCATTGTTTTTATTTGTAAAACTGATTAGTAGAAAGATGGAACATTTTTAAAATGTTTAATTTCCATTTCCATTTCTTCTTTTGTGAGTACTTAAGAACACTAAGATCAATGATTAAAGAACTACCAATTACTTTATTATTGGTTATTATAAAACACTATTGAATTCACTTAAGTATTGATACTTTTAAGAGAATGGTAATGCTTTAAGTAACACAGATATTAGCAATTTTAGGCATTATTTTATAACAACAAAATTATTTTTTGTTTATCGGTTTTTTCTAGATAGAAATACTTTACAATACTAAGTTAATTGTCATGAAGTGATGTGATTTACTGAAATTACATTTGTGTAGGAGACTATGAAATCATCTTAACTCAATGGGTTAAAATAATTGTTTTAGAACTACTCTGTATTTAAGACATCCTTTAAATTTAGATTTGAATTCTGCGTATACTTCCTTCAGTCTACTTTTAAGTACATGAGGCTTTCACTAAAAAGTAAAAGCTAAAGAGAAAAAGGAGTTTTCAGAAACTTTCAAATCTGAACACATACATGGCTGTATATATATTATGAAAATCTTTGAATCTAAGTTCTTGTATTTCTCCCAAAAGGAAGATTTGTTTTCTCTGGTGCTGTTAACAAAAAATAACCACCACAGTTCATGTTTTGCTCTGTAAAATAAATCAAGTCAAGGACAAGTCCAATATATAAGTTGATACTGAGATTTAGTAACTGGAAAATTGATAGTTCTCAGTATTGGCAAGAGTTAAGTGTGAGAACAATTGCATGCATTACAGCTGAATGTCAGTGGGTCCAAGTGACTGGAAAATAATTTGGCAAAGCATATCAAGAATTTTTTAAGAAAAAGAAAGGCATGAATTTATATCTTCTTCATCATAAACGCCACTGAATTATAGTAAAGGATTTTTAAATATAGAAATCCACAATAATGAAGAAAAGGGAGAAGAGGGCCTCAATTTCTAGAGGAAGGAAAGTAGGTGGAAGAGGATTGACTGATGAAGCAGAGTATGGGAAACTGCAGCATAGAATTTAGAGGGAGAGAGCTTTGGGAGGGAGGAGGCTGACTGCCTGTCAGAAAATGGGGAAACTCTGGATTTGGAGTCAGTAGATATGGGGGGCAAACTTAAGAAAAGAAATATAAAACAGGGTAATTAAATAAAGGTATTTTAAGGAACAGTCTACTATCCCCTTACCTACTTCCATTCCAGCTTGTTTTATAAGATGCCTAACATGTACCTTCAAGGCAAAAGGCAGGGTGGGGAGAGCAGAGAGTGATATGCTGGTATTTTAATGACCTATTAGAACAAAATACAAAACTCTTTAGAGGAAAATAACAAAATCCAATGTTTCTCAATGTGTCATCCACAATATTCAGTATCCCGTTTAAAAAATTACTAGACATGGGAAGAAGAAAATGTGACCTATAGTGAAGGAAAATATTAGTCATTAGAAGCAGACCCATAGACAACCCAGATGTTGGAATCAGCAGATGAGGATTATAAATATGTTTTAAAATTTTACCAAAAAAAGGTGAAGAGAGGAGAATTTTAGGAGAGATAAAAAGAATAAAATGGAAATCCTAGAACTAAAAAGTACAATAACTAAATTTTTTTGAAAGTCATCAGATGCCTTTGGCAGCAGTTTGGACAATAAAGGCTAAAGGATCAGTGAACTTGAAGACAGGTCAGAAGAAATCATCCAAACTGAAGAACAGGGACTTCCCTGGAGGTCCAGTGGTTAAGACTCCATGCGTCCACTGCATGGGGCATGGGTTCGATCCCTGGTCAGGGAACTAAGATTAATTAATTAATTAATTAAAAATAAAAATAAAAATAAACAAACTGAAGAACAGAGAAAAAGATTAAAAGAAAAAACAAAACATCAACAAAAAGCAGAGCCTCGGTGACTTAAGGGACAGTATCAAGCAGTCTCACAGATATGCAATAGGAATCTCAAAAGAAAAAAAGAAGAGAATGGAGGGAGGGCGCTTATGAAGAAACAATGGCCACAGTTTTTACAAACTCAGCATAAAACAACAACCCACATATCCAAAAAGCTCAGCAAAATCCAAGCAGAGTAAATGATAGAAAATCACATCAAAGCATATCCTAGTCAAACTGCTGAAAGTCAAAAGTGAAGACAAAAATCTTAAAAGCAGCCAGGGGAAAAAAAGACACATTGCAAACAGGAAACAACAAAAAGAATAAAGGTTGACTTCTCATCAGAAACAATATGGGCCAGAAAACTCTAGAATGAAATCTGTAATGTAATGGGAATAACTGCCAATATGGAATTGTATATCTAGTGAAAATATCCTTCAAAAAGGATGGTAAAGCTAAGATAATTTCAGATAAACAAAAGCTGAAAGAATTCATCACCAGCAGACTTGCACTACAAAACAAGCTGAAAGATATTCTTTAGGCTGAAAGTAAATGATACCAGATTGAAATTTGGATCTGCTGGAAGAAATGAAAAATACTGAAAATGGTAAATATATGGATAAAAAGAAATGTTTTTTTTCTCTTATATTTTTTAAAAAAAACAACTGACTGTGTAAAGCAAAAACAATAACAATGTATTGTGAGGTTTACAACAAATGTAGAGGTAAAATATATGACTATAAATATACAATTGACAGGAGTGGGTAAGTGGAATTATACTATTGTATGGTTGTTACGTTATACATGAGGCAGTATAATATTGATTCAAAAGACACTGTAATAAATTAATGATACATACTGTAATCCCTGGAACAGTCTCTAAAGACAAAGAATGAAGAGGTATCACAAAAAAAGATAAGACTAACTATTACTTGAAAACAAATTCACCTAAAAGAAATAAGGAAACAGATCAAAGAAATAAAGAATAGACACAACTCAAAATGGTAAACATAACCCAATAATACCAAAAATTACATTAAATGGAGATGGATTAAAAACTCGAATTAAAAAGCAGAGATTGACAGCCTGGATAAAATAGCAAGACCCAACTATATGCTGATTATAAGAGATGCACTTTACATAGAAAGAGAGACGGGCCTAAAGTTAAAGGAGAAAGGAAAAGATATACTATCCAAAAGGTAAGCATAATAAAGTTGGTGAAGCTATATTAACACCATAGAAGATTTCAATACAAGGAATATTACCAGAGATAATTAGGATCTTTTCATAATAATAAATTGATCAATTCCTTAAGAAGACATAACAACCCTAACTTTACATGCACCTAACAACAAAGCTTCCAGACCCATGAAGCAGCAATTGATAGAACTAAAGAAAGAGACAAATCCACAATAATTATGGGTTTTATCACCATTTTCTTAGCAACTGATAGAGTAAGTATATTAAAAATCAGTAAGAGTGTAAAAGATTTGAAAAATATTATCAATCAACTTGACCTAATTGACATTTGTAGTACACTACACCCAACGACTTCAAGAGCACATGGCATTTTCACCAAAATAGGCCAATCACTGGACCATAAAATAAGTTTCAAAACAAAATTTAAGTTTTGAAATCTTTAGAATATGCTCTTTGACCAAAAATAGAAGTAAATTAACAATTAATAGGAATAAGATATCTAGAAAATTTCCAAAAATTCAGAAGTTAATCAGCCTTCTAAATAATTCATTGGTCAGGAATTCCCTGGCGGTCCATTGCTTAGGGCTCCCGCTTTCATTGCTGAGGGCCCAGGTTCAATCCCTGGTCAGGGAACTAAGATCCCGCAAGCTACATGGTGTGGCCAAAATAAATAAATAAAAATAAATAAATAATCCATTGGTCAAAGAAAAAAATTTCACAAGAGATACTAGAAAATATTTTGAACTACATCATAATGAAAATACAATAACCCAATTACCAATATCGGTAATGAAATTGACCCTGACCCCTCATTCATTTAAAGACTAACAACAAACAGGATATTATAAGCAACTTTATGCCAAAAAGTGAAATGGCTGAATTTCTTAAAAAATACGAATTACTAAAATGTACATAAGAAATAGAAAATTTGAATAGCCCAAAACCTATCAAAGCAACTGGTAATTAGAATTCCAGGCCCAGATTGCTTCACCAGTGAACGCTTAAAAACATTTTAGAAAGAAATAATAGCAATCTTAAACATATTTTTATTTTCTGAAATAGTTTAGAAATAGAAGGAAGGGAGCACTTTTCAACTCTTTTAATGAGGCCAGCATAACCTTATCAAAACCTGACAAAAATCATTACAAGAAAAATTTAAGAACCATATTGCTCATGAGTAAAAGAGCAAAATCCTCCACAAAATATTAGCAAACTGAAGTAAGCAATATTTAAACCCAAGGTAATACACCATGACCAGGGTACTTTTTTCCAGAAATGCAACATTGATTTAGCATTTAAAAACCAATCAATGTAATTTACTGCATTAACAAAATCAAAGAGAACAACAGCATGATCATCTCAAATCACTTGACAAAATAAAAACTCCCAGAATATAAGAGAATTTACTGATAAACATATGAAAAATATACTATACAGCTAATATAATACTTGATAATAAAATATTGAATGTAGTTTTCCTAAGATCAAGAACAATGCAAGAATGATTATTCTACATTGTACTAGGGTTCCTAACCAGCCCAATAAGGCAAGGAAAGATTGGAAAGGAAGAAATTAAACTTCATTTACAGATGTCATTATTGCCCATGTAGAAAATTTTAAGAAAGCTACAAAACAAAACAAAACAAAACACTAATAAGGAAAGTAGCAAGGTGTTTTAGGTACAAGCTCAAATATATAAAAAGTTAATTTGTATTTCTGCATTCTAGCAACCAGCAGTTGGGAAATGAAATTTAAAGAAAATTATATACAGTGACATTTTGCATGTCATCTAAAATACCTAGGAATAAATTTAACTAAAGATGCACAAGACACTAAAAACTATAAAACAATGCTGAGACAAATTAAAGAAAACCTTAAAAAATGGGAAGATATATCATGTTCAGTGATCAAAAGATGCAAGATTGTTAAGGTACCAGTTATCTCTAAATTGATTTATAGATTCAATGCAAACCAGTCAAAATCTCATCAGAATTTTTTTGTAAGAAATACACATATTGAAATGCAAAGGGCCTAAGATCTTGAAACAGTCTTGAAAAAGAAGAGCAAAGTTGGAGGACATTCATTACCTGATATTAAGACTCATTATTTAGTAGTTAGTAAATAAGGTAGTGTGGTATCAGAGTGAGGAGAAACAGTTAGATTAGTGGAATAGAATAGAGTTCAGAAATAGAATACCATATGTACAGTCAATTGATTTTCAACAAAGGTGCCAAGACAGTACAGTGGGGAAAGGTCAACTCAGATTTATCATGCTGGAGTCTTATATTACTTTTTCAATTTTATATACTAGTTGTTAATGGCAGAGAGACTATGTCCCATTTAACTCCTGTGAATTAGCCAAGGCAAGCACATAGTGAGTGGGCACTCCATACAGGTCTGTTGAGTTAAATTGAATCAGAAACCAGAGCCATACTCAAGAAGTTATATAAATATTGGGATTTGATAAGTATTTTTAATAGAAGGAAGGCTTAGGTAATAGATTCAAAAACACATAAGCTTCTAGGAGCAATTTTTTAGATACATGGACAAGGATTAAATTAAAATATGTATAATTTTTATTGAAATCTGGGCAGATTGGGTGTTTCCAGAGAGAACTTTTCTTTCCAAGATGTAGCTACTTTGGTTCAAGAATTTGATGACTATAGGATAAAGACACAACCAGAGACTCATATCAAACTAGGCTCCCTATAATTGGAAAGGCCCCAGGCATGCACAGTACCAAAGTAATGCTGATTCAATCATTCAGGCATCCATTCAGTATTCATCATGTACTCACAAGGCACCAAGCATGTAATGATGAACAAGATAATACATCACTGTCTCCACTTTTCTCATGTAGAAATTGCAGAGGATATTTTAAGTTTGCATTAAAATCAATACTCTCTTAGTCTAGAGAGACCAGCAATCTCGTGCTTCTTTTGGTGTATATTAGTGCTTTTCAATAGAAATGTAATGTGAGCTATATATGTAATTTAAAATTTTCTAGTAGACACATTAAAAAAAAGAAGCTGGTGAATTAAATTGAATAATATATCTTACCTAACAACATACCCAAAATCATTTTGACATGTGATCAATATTTTTTTAATTATCAAAGGAATATTTTTAACTCTTCTTTTTTTGTACTGAGTCTTCAAATTTCAGTGTGTAATTTACACTTACAGCCAACTTGATTCAGACAAGCCATATTTCGAGTGTTCAATAGCCACATGTGGCTAGGGGCTACCTTAATGGACAGTGATATGAAACAACTCCAAGTCAACTATAGTCTATTGAAGTTTACAAGTGGATTCCAGAAAGGTAGAAGACTGATGGTGCTTCTAGCCCATAATGTTAGAGGAAAATCACTGTATCCAGGAAAGAACTCTTGTTATTCTGTTGCTAGAAATATCTGGATTTGTGGTCAAGATGAACCTACTTCTATTATGATTCTATAACTCTCCACCAATTTTCATCTGAAAGAGTCCTAGAGTTTTACTATATCTGGAGACAGATCTGTATAACAGGTGTGAAAATATATCCAAGTAGTCTTTGAGAATTCAGATCTTTCCAGCATTCAATGACCTCACTAATGAGACAGCTTTTCAGGACCTGAAAAGATACTACTACTCAAATTTCTCAATAAATAGTTTTTGGATGAATGATGAAATGAACCAGTAGCCCACATATCAGTTCTCTGATACACAAACAAAATATTTTCAGCTCTAGGTTAATGAGCCCAAGCTCATTTGCATGCTTGTCTTCATTTAAAATGTTTTGCATTCAACAGAATAATATTTTCCTCTGTTCTAAGGTCTTTATTTCCACTAGGCTATAATAGAAATCCCCTTATTTTCAAGAATAACAGTAATTTACTATACTATGTACAATGAGCTGTATTTTAGATTCTCAATTTATAATATTTCATCAAGCCTGAATCTCAGCTATGATTTAGAGAGGGAGTGAGGTGGAACCAGCCTATACTTAATTACTTTTAACAAAACATTTATAGATTCATCAAAAAATTAGTTTTTCGAGACTTCCCTGATGGTCCAGTGGTTAAGGCTGCACGCTTCCACTGCGGGGGGGGCGGGGCGCAGCTTCAATCCCTGGTCAGGGAACTAAGATCCCACATGCCACGGGGCATGCCCCCACCCCCAAAAATTAGTTTTTCATCTTTCACAATAGAGTTTCTCCTGGTGGGTGGTACTACCTAGGTACCACCCATCTCCATCCCAACAGAAATACCTAGGAAGTTGAATCCTGGATCTACTTCTTTTTTTTTTTTTTTTTTTTTTTTTTTTTGCGGTATGCGGGCCTCTCACTGTTGTGGCCTCCCCCGTTGCGGAGCACAGGCTCCGGACGCGCAGGCTCCGGACGCGCAGGCTCAGCGGCCATGGCTCACGGGCCCAGCCGCCCCGCGGCACATGGGATCCTCCCAGACCGGGGCACGAACCCGTATCCCCTGCATCGGCAGGCGGACTCTCAACCACTTGCGCCACCAGGGAGGCCCTGGATCTACTTCTGAATCGAAATCTCTGGAGGTGGTGTTGGGGAATTTGCATTTGCAGTAAGTACTAGGGGAAAAACTCATGCACACTAAAGTTTGACAACTACTGCTCTACAGGGAAGTTCCAAACTTTATTATAACTAAAGATAAAATTGTATACTACCATTTAAATCTGTTTTATTACTGGAGGAAATGATGTTTTCAGTACTTATTTACTTTGTTCACCACCTGGGCTGAACATTTCATTGGATGCTATAATTTCCCTTTAAGTAAAATTTAAAGGGCACTCAGTATTCAGCCCATAAAAACGTATGCTGTGCCTTTTTGATATATAGGTAGTAAATGATGGATTCAACTAAAGTCAAATTTACCCATCATAAATGGGCAAATGTCTAAAATCAAATTGACAGGGACCAGATCGTATTCTTTTGTACCTTCCAAGTGTAGTCGCTGTAATGTTTGTGACAGTGTCAGGAAAGGTATTCTTTGCTTCTTGTTTTTCTCCTATGAAATCATTTGAAGAGGACTTTAATTCAGTCACAATTCTACAGATAGCTATTGACCTAGACACAAGTACTGGAGCTTCAAAAACGAATATGATTTTAGCACCTGCCTTCAAGTGCGTCATAGCCTCTGCAAGGAAGGGACAGACATGGAAACCCTGTGTTAGAGTATAATGCACGAAGTTTTTACAAGGCACCACGGAGTAGAGAGAAGTGAGGCAGGGTGACTGTCTGAAAGGGGGCTGGGTGTCGCAGAGATGATGTTGTGCTCTGTTTGGGTATAAGCTGCAGTTGGCCAGAGAAGTGCAGTCATTCCTACAGGGTCACCCAGACATTGGGAAGATCAGAATGTGCCAAACCTGCCCTCTTTCCACTACCCCCAGCTTTCTCTAAGAACCTGACCTGCAAAAGCATGCCGGCTTGCCCTTTTCTCACACCCAAAGCTCTCTCTGGTTGTGAGTAAGATGTTAATGGTGATACATTTCCTTTTCAGGCCACTAAGGTGCCATTTAATTCACTCCAGCAATAACTAAATCGGAACCTACCTTTAAAAGACGCTGAAAGCAATGCGCTGCTTAATTTATTGCCACATCTGTTAAAGCTCCAGAGAGAATCTGACTCCCTAGATTTTAAATATAGTTGAGTTACTGTGATGATGTTTCCTGATTTAATCCTTCCATAAATTAGATGAAATGATCATAGAACCTGTTGTCACTGCATCCTTGCCCTATCTCCAGTCACTCTTCTGCCTTCATTAATTCTGAATAAAATACCACAAGACATTGATGTAGCACTTGGAGATGGGAGGGCTATGTTTTTATTGCCTCAATATGAAATCATACTTAAAGACGCCTAAGCCTTTACTGAATGGGGGAAAACAAACTGTTCACCTCATGTAAAGCTCCTAATGACCTTCCTGGGTGGTTATGGGTGAGGAAACTAAGGCTCAGAGATAAGTGGCTCGCCTGGGGGTCACTCTGCAAGTAATTACTGGAGCCAAAACACCCACCCAGGTCTTGTAACTCCAAGTACAAGGTTCTTTCCAGTATACCCTTTCATCTCCTGGGGCATCTATTAAAACAGTTTCTTGACTGTTTGCAGTGAAGGGTACTATTGCCAACATGTAAACAAAAACAAAAATCGCGGCATCCCCCATCACTTTATCATCAGTGTTTTTAGTTTATCACTTCACAGTCATTATTTGGTGTTTTCTTACAGAAGGCAACAGACCACTGCAACAGAAACTATCCTTAGATGGGAACCCCAAACCTATACATGGAACACCAGAGGGGTCAGATGGCCTACACTGGTCAGCTGAGCAGCCTTGTAACCCAAGCAAGCCTAAGGCAAAAACTTCTCCTGTTAAGTCCAATGCCCCTGCAGCTCATCTTGAAATAAAGCCAGATGAGTTGGCAAAGAAAAGAGGTAAAGTGATTTCTTTTGCACAAATGATTCAACATATTTTGTACACACAGAGGAGTACCCGAATGACAGAACTTTCCAAAAGATGCTGCTTAGTGAAGAGAGATACACATGAAACTGCATTTCTTTCTGTGAGCCACATAGATTGAAAGCCAGATGTGATTCCCTCACTGTTAATTAAAGGTCTTGAATGTCTAAGTGGAATTATATCCCCTTTTTCTGCCCCTCTGTGGCCGTTCTTCTCTTTGTAGGCATGGATAAATTTGCACCACAAATACTTTCTCCCCTTACATCCTATAAAGCAAATGTTAATGCAGGAGCTCTTTTAGCAATGTGAAGGCTGAATGTTTCCCCAATATGTGAGTTTGTAAGTGCTGAACTTGCACTGAATGAAGATGAGTTTAGAGGCTGCTGTGTCTTCTTCTGATATGACCTTCCTCACGTAAATTCAGTTCTGTGTTAGGACTTGCAGACAATATACACTGAAAGAGAGTTTTATATTTGACACATTATATTTTTATCACTTTTTGAGCTTTGATATACTTTACACATAACTGGTATGAACAATGAAAGGGGCTAAATCACTTCCTTTCTGATTGCCAGAAGATTAAATAATACTCTTCTCATTCAGCCTCAGTTGCATCTGATTTCCTTGGCTTGGGTTTGATTATACCTTCTCGCTTTTCTTGAGAGAGATTTCTTTCTTCTAAGAAACATGCCCTTGTTGGGATAAGTACAATTTGCCTGTTTGCTCTGCACTGTCTGTAAACCCTAGTGACAGTTTCAGGAAATCAGGCAAGATTGGCACCCACAGAGCTGCTTTAAGTGCTGCTGCTATAATTACAGGCCTGGCTCAGGACTGCTGGGGCCAGAGCCAGGTACCTGGCAGCGATGCTCTGTCCTCTCTCTAGCCCATTTGTACCTCTCCCAACCTCTCTGTCATTCTCCTCTTCCAAAAGCCCCGCTGGCTTTAAACTACGCAGAGTGGTGTCTCTCGAGAGAGCCGGCAGCACAAATGGTCTTTAGACAAATCAGAGTCTAAGAAACTACAGTTTGCAATAGAACATAATGATCAGAGCCTTTTTCCAGAGGGCAGAGGAGACACATGTGCCCCAAATGGCCCATCCAGAGAGCCCACTGGTGAGATCCCAGCGGTCCCAGGGCCACACAACCACCCAGTCTGGGTTATAAACATCCTCTTAAAGGAACTTTGTTTTCCATTGAAAAACAAGAGACAAATCTCTCTCTTTTTATTGGAAGGGGGTGAGTTAGTTGCTTTTGTTGTTGTTGTTTAGCTCAAAAATAAAAAAATTAAGTGCTCGCTTTAACATGCTTTCTCTTGACATTAATTTTAGGCCCAAATATTGAGAAATCGGTGAAGGATTTGCAACGCTGCACTGTGTCTCTAACTAGATATCGCGTCATGATCAAGGAGGAAGTGGATAGTTCAGTGAAGAAGATCAAAGCTGCCTTTGCTGAATTACACAACTGGTGAGTAATTTGACTTAGAAACTATGAATTTATGGCACTTCAGCTATTCCTATAGGTAAAGACATCAGATGGAAAATGTTGTTTATTTAATCCATAAACATCACAGAACAACACTTCAGCAGATTTTCTTAAGCCCTGCAGACAGGTGCATATATCTTGAGAATAAAAAAGAAGAGAAAATGTTGGAATAAAGAGAAACCTGATAGACATAATTCATTGGAGGTTGAAGTTGGCCCAAAAGTATATGAATGATGTAGAACGCAACCTCAACAAAGAACAAAACATGAAAAATGATATTTTTGACAGATCTTTGGAAGGTTAACATCATGAATGCTACTCAGAAGAAAATACTTTCCAGCCTGATATCATCATAAAATAAGAAAAACTCCCTTAACAAAACTGAGAAACATCTTACGTAAGCTTAGTGATAGAACCCCATTCTTGGGTATCTTTAAGACTGGAATTAAGAAATGGTACACCAGTGTGGTTTTGGTCCTGCCCTGCCCTGCTCTGCAACAGATTTTGATGGAAGACATTTCTTTCAGCCCTATGCTTTTGCTCATGTCCACAACTGGAATGAAATACCTCTTAGTAAAAAGTTTAAGTTATTATCAGCAGAAAAGTGTTACCAGTGTATCCATCAGGACGCTTTCACTTTCAAGTGACAGAAACTCAAGTCACACTAGTTAATGAGAAAAGAGGATTTACTGACTGATGTACATGAAAATTCCAGGAGATTCCTTTAGGCAAATTTGGTTCTAAGCCCAATATGTTATCAGGATTCAATTTTTCTGTCTCTGCCTCCTTTCCTCTTTCAATGTCTCCCACAATCTCCTGGTTCTGCTTATTCTTGGCTTCATTCTTAGGTACTGACTCCATGTAGCAGCCAAGATGACACGCTGGCAGCTCCAAGCTTACATAATCTTTAGCCCCTGTGATCTGAGAGAGGGCTTCATTTCCAGTAGTTCCAACAAAAAGTCCAAAAGGCCTAATTCCCATTGGCCGGGTTGGGTCATGTATCTGTCAATAAACCTGTCCCTGTGGCTAGAGGGACGGAGTTTTCCCACTAGCCAGGCCGGAGTCATGTGCCTACCACAGAGTTAGTGGTGGGGGGAGCCCCACCTGAACTCCATGAAGTGAGACTTGAAGAGCCATGGTTCCCGGAAGGAAACATGGTGTTAAAGAAGAAAATATAGAACAAAGAAAACACATGTCCGCAATGCCCAGGCTCACATAACATGTTCCCTATATTGGCGTCCTGTGATTCTAGAATTTGATCACATCTTCCGCATATTCTTCCCATTCTAAGTCGTTTCCTTGACACTGATGTGCTTTTTTGCTAATTGTAGAGTTGCGTAAAACTAAGGATTACGCCGAGCGCTAGCCTAATCTAAAAATTCTTGAACTTTAAACCATCTGCTACATATAATGTGAGATTCCAAGAGTGCATAGACACCAGGGACTTGAAAGAAAGCCTCTCCTTCAGTTATTCAGTGAGGAATCATTTACCCTCCACCCCGTCACACCGTCTCAACCTTCGTGGAACCCTTCTCTGTTTGATCAGATTATAACCTCACTAATTGTTCAAAGCAAACTCCGAGAATACGTTTGAAAGTACTTGGAGAAGGTAAAGATGCTATACAAATAAAAGGTGTTATTATTATCATCATCATCATTGGTTTTTAAATTTTACAGTTATATGACTTTTACAGTTTATCCTTAAGCTACCCTAATATATAAAAGCACACTCAACATCCAGGCCTGTTCTCGAGAGCCAGAGTCAGCCCACTTCACCTGTAAAGGGCCAGCTAGTAAAAATCTTGAGCTTTACGGGTGGTGAGGTCTGAGTGCGCCTACTCAGGCCTGCTGTGGTGGCGTGGAAGCAGCCAGAGATCATGCAGAGAGGCAGTGAGTCATCTCTGGCTCATGGGGGTCGTAGTTTGCCAGCCTCTGTCTGGAGGTATTAGTGAGCTGCTCACAGAAGACCACTCTGTCTTGTCCTTTTGTGTGGCGTTTTAGAATAAACTCTTCCTCTGAGGCCTCTGTATGATACCTTCCAACTGAGTGACTCACGCACTAATTGACAAAGTGTAGCAATGACCCCAAATTACCTCTCTCCTCCAGCTGCTCTGAATACTTTTCTTTTTTATTTTATTTTATTTCCTTAGTAAAATGAACATCACATGGCTCACGAGACTCTTGAGATTTAGAACAGAGTCTCTGAGCGCTTTACTCCTCAAGAGGTGGAAGTGTGAGGCCAGGAAGGTCAGCGCCCAGGGAAGTTGTGTATCTTGTCTCTGCTTGTAATTCATTTTGTGTTTTAAACTGATGGGAAGGATCACTTCTGAATGAGCCCTGCCAAGCAGTACGGCTGTTTAAAAGTCACCTACTTGACAGAATGGAACTTTTCCTCCAAACTGAAGAAGAAAAACTTTAGATCAACTATTTTCTATTGCTGCAAAACACTTGTTTTCTGACCTAACCCTTCATTAAAATGATCCCAAAATAATTACATAAATGCCAACTTAAAAATAAAACCACTTTTATCAACCATTTACATGCATTTATGCCAGAGGGAAAAACTTTGCCTCTGTTCCAATTAAGCCTGCAGCCCAGGCAACGGCGTGATGTGCTTGAATTAAGCCTCTCTCTAATTTTCTGAGGAGCAAAGGATGGATTTTAGGGGTTGTGGGGCTCTTGAGAAAGAGCGGGTCACGGAATCGAAGGAGGCAGCTTACATGCTTAAAAAATGAAGCTTTCCTAGTGGTGGTGAAATCACAAACTCTAGGCACCAGAGAGAATTTTGAATATAGCCCTATTCATTTAATAGAATGGAAACCTCAGGGTAACATCGTAAAGTATACCCAGATTTGGAGGATGTGGAGTCCTCTGGAGATTTCCAGAAAGAGTGCTGGTTCTGAGGCAGATGTTGACTCATCTGGTGCACAGGCGACAGGGAGGTGGCATACATCCCCCTGCAGGTTCTGCTCCCTTTCCTCGGGGCCATCCCATTCTCTCACCTAAGCACTCAATAG
Source organism: Mesoplodon densirostris (assembly GCF_025265405.1). Classification (NCBI taxonomy): domain Eukaryota; kingdom Metazoa; phylum Chordata; class Mammalia; order Artiodactyla; family Ziphiidae; genus Mesoplodon; species Mesoplodon densirostris. The sequence continues at coordinate 36,268,935 of NC_082668.1, read as the reverse complement.
GCGGTGCGTGTAGTTTAGAAATATAGACACTCTTGGTAAAAGAATTCTCCACATTCACTTTGCTACCAAAGCACCAACTTCAGGAGGTGAATCCTGTGTGACTAAATTCCCCCCAGATCTCACTGGAATTCATGGGAATGGTGATTGTGTGAGGTTGGGAGAAAGCCCTTGTTTGCATATGCTCAGTACTGAGTGAGCGGATATCTGAGTGAAATGAAGGAAATGCTTGTCCTTCCCATCTGGCTGTGAAGAATATTTTGCTCAGTATGTTACTGAAGAAAACCATTAAGTAGCTAAATTATAATATCAGAGTTGGCACTTAACCAGGACACAGTTACACAGGGCCAAATGACCATTACATGACTCCTTCTCATTTTTCCAGAAAGAACTGGGGATTTAAGAGGGGAACAAAGATGACACAATGCCCTCACAGTATGTCTTCACAGAAAATAAATTTTGCAACATGAGCGTCTATGTGAAAAGTCACATCAGGAACTAACATGAAACAGCTGGTTTCTTTCCTATATGATTGGCCTCTACCACAACTGGAAAATATTCATCCTTTTGAATCATAGCTGCCAGGTTTAATTGCTTTGTGTGCAAACTAGTCTAGCTTCTCACCACAAATCTGTGTGTGTGCATGGCCAAGTTGATGTTGACGGCTTTAAATGAGCAATAAAACATTAAATTCAAAAAACATTGAGGAAGGAGAGTAATACTTGATAGTTTTTCCATATGCTGGGGGAGAAAGGGTTCCAAAATAGAGCTGTAAAAATTGCTAGGTGCTATTGTCAATTTAACATCTAATTAAAAGCACTCCTAAAGAAAACAGAAGATGGTAACAAGCCAGAGGGTTAGGGTGTGTACTGGGGTAATGGGGGCCCGAGGGGATAATATTTTTAGGCTGCTTTGCTTTCAAAAAGGAAAGGGACATCAGTCAAAGAAAGCATGCCTTCTGTGAAAAAAGGGGCCAGAAGTGTTCCTGGACCCGGTCGGTGTTTATTTTCTCTTGAAGCAGTGCCAGGAAATTAGAAGTGGGTCAGGAGTTTCCCAGCTCCCGGACCCTAAGCCCTCACCCAGCTCCCCCGACCCGAAGCCCTCCCCCACCTCCCCTTTCTCTGCCGACTTACCCTCCATCTTGGAGTTTCCTCCCTTCCAGCAAAGGCAGGTGAGCCTCCTACTGCCCCCTACAGGCTAGGGGCTCCCCACCGTGACCCCACTCACTACGCCATAGGACCTTGTAGCAGACTCCCTGTATCCTTTTCCTTTCCTTCCTTTTAACGACTGAAACTCGTTTTCGTGTAACTGGTAACCTCATCCTTTTGATGACCATGTGTCATCCGTCCCAAAGTGACAGATTTGCATGTAAACCAAAGTTGACAGTCTGTTGAGACTCTCCAGCAGCCAAAAGAATAACTCTAAAAGTGAGAATTGCAGGCTGAAGAAAAAGCAATTTTTTTTTTTTTCGGTACACGGGCCTCTCACTGTTGCGGCCTCTTTCGTTGCGGAGCACAGGCTCCAGACGCGCAGCCTTAGCGGCCATGGCTCATGGGTCCAGCCGCTCGGCGGCATGTGGGATCTTCCCGGACGGGGGCACGAACCCGTGTGCCCTGAGTCTACAAGCGGACTCTCAACCACTGCGCCACCAGGGAAGCCCAGAAAGAACGATTTTGAGATATCTTCTTCTGCATCCCTCAAATCCCACTCCAGAGGAGGGCTCTTTATCTTCTACTAAAGCCTTGTTGGTATCCAAGCAGAATCACACACAGACCACCAGATATCATTGCTGTGACATTTTAAATATTGTGTCTTTTTCTGGAATATAAACTCGAGAAGGCCTCCCAAAGAAGAAATTGCCAGTGGGGCTCTTGCATTTCAGAACAAGCCAAGCAGCAATCTGTCCCATATTCCCACTTTACTGCTCCTTGGGTACCCAAATAATATCAAATTCTTGGAGCATGCAGCCTTGGAACTACTTCAGTTTGAGTCCAAATAAGACCATTTTTCTTCACTTTTGCAGATTTATCACATAGGATTCTTTCTTTTTTGGTTGTTTCCTCCCTCCCCCCAAAATTCCCTAAACTTTTAGCTGCCTTTTTTTTTTTTTTAATACCTTGCTTTCCATACGATGCTAAAAACCTGGTTTTTCTGTGCTCTGGGTTTTTTGTTTGTTCTCTTTATAAGTAACTGAACACTGACTGAAAGATGATGTCTGTAAATGAATATGTACTTTTCTCCATACCAAAGTGTATGTGTCTGCACTGTAATTACACACTCTCAGAGCTCTGTGGTCATCCTTTGCCTCGCTACCACCCGGAGAGATGCTGATTTCACTGGGCATAAGTGAACCCAGAAAGAGGGTTTTTTTTTGTTTTTAAAGAACCCCAGGTGATTCTCTTGTGCATCTGTGGTTGAAAACCATGGACTGAGAATCCTGCAGAGGAGGTGATATGTCTGGGGCTAGAGCAGTGTTTGCAGCCAGATGAATTTGCCCCCCAGGAGACAGTTGGCATGTCTGGACATATTTGGGGTTATCACAGCTGTGGAGAGGTAGTGCTACCAGCATATAGTAGGCAGAGGCCAGGATGCCACTCCTTATCCTCGTATGCACGGGACAGCATCCCCCGCTCCACCACCACCCCCAGCAAAGAATGATCTGGTCCAAGGTATCAGTAAGGCTGAGAAAGCCTGGGTGAGAGGAAAGGGAGAGGAAGGTTGCACAGCCCTTCTGCGAGGTCTGCTGTACCTCCCTTTGCAACGCACCTGAGTGCCTCTCTGCCCCTCTCCCAGCCGCCCTCCTACCCACCACTGCAGACCCGAGGGAGGAAATTTCCTTCACATGCCCAGATCAGGCACATACCCCAGAACACAGCCATAGTGTCTTCTCTTTCCACATCAGTGCAGTCGCGAGATATTTTCCCCATACTTCCTGAAACATAAACCTTCTAGCTACACATTTTAAAGGTCAAATTACATTTTTGTTTCCTTAAGACAAGCAAAAACAATTACACTGGGCCTCCCTGGTGGCGCAAGTGGTTGAGAGTCCGCCTGCCGATGCAGGGGATACGGGTTCGTGCCCCGGTCTGGGAGGATCCCATATGCCGCGGAGCGGCTGGGCCCGTGAGCCATGGCCGCTGAGCCTGCGCGTCCGGAGCCTGCGCGTCCGGAGCCTGTGCTCCGCAACGGGGGAGGCCACAACAGTGAGAGGCCCGCATACCGCAAAAAAAAAAAAAAAAAAAAAAACCAATTACACTGAAGTGTAGAAAATTGAGGGCTTTGCTGCTTTGTCTATTTTTCATTATGGAATGCAAGTCAGTCCTTAGGAGAAAATGGAACAATTAAGAACTGAAGGCTGTAGCTGGTGACAGGCCATCACTTTCATTCACCATTCTGTCTCAACCTGAGTCTTTTTTCTCATTTTGCAATAAAACCGAATATCACAGTGGGGACTGGGATTAGGATGAAGATCTGAGGCATGTGAAGATAAATACAGTAGGGAATTGTTCCATTAAGTGTCTCTTTGGGGGATTATTATTTTCCTTGGGCTTTAGTCAAGCAGCAATACTACTTGGTGTTCCTGGCTATACATGGTATATATCCATCTACTCTGATGCCAGTGACATCTTCAGGTGCGCCTGCCCTTGTGCTATTTAAATTGAATGACAACAGAAGGTTTTTGTTTTTGATTTTGTTTTGGCTGTACTGTGCCACTTGCAAGATCTTAGTTCCCCGACCAGAGATAGAACCCGGGCCCCCTGCAGTGGAAGTGTGAAGTCCTAACCACTGGACCGCCAGGGAATTCCCAACAGAAGGTCTTTTTGCAATCTTATGGTGCGGTAGTGGTTGGGCAAATACTTGTTGACCATTGAATTACCCTCTCATAATTAGGAGAATATTGAAATTATGACAGTCTGTCTACTCTGATAGGTAAGTACCGGGAAAATATGCATTAGGTGAAACAGGTCCTAGAATCAGATCTGTGTCACAGAATAGGTGCTGTGAAAACAAGCAAATGGGGTTTTTGAGTTCAGTCACGTGTAGGGTGTGGGTGTAAGCATGAGTGATGAGTTGGGCCTCCTTTGTAAAACCACGTGGCTGAAACAGCAAGCATTCTGAGCATGCCCATGAGCATCGAGTGTCTGGAGCAGTGTGTTGGCCAGTAATAAAGTGATGCTTTTCTCTGTGCCGTTCAACAAGGGATGTTACCACCAGTAGGAGAGCTGACGTTAGGAACCTTTGCAGCCACTTAGTATTGTCATGTGATAACTTCACCAGGACTTCAGTTCCCTATTCCCACGTTGTATCAACAACGTGTTAAATGATTGCTAGATTTTGCCAGCTCCTTAGCCTATACACGAGACACAGGCAAAATCAAGAGTCTAACATTACACTTTTTTATGGTTTTTAAAAGAAATTTAATACAAGGTCTCTACGTCCTTCTGCTCTGGAAAGGAATACATACTTCCCATTGATCAAAACCTATTGCAAACAAAACTTTCTGACTAATCTCTTTTCTTCTCAACAGATGGTTTTTCTAAGTGCCCACCTGCTAGTGACTTGTACTGTACAGTAGAAATTAAACAAACCCATTCCTTCTCCCAACACCCAATATTGGAGATTATACCAGCATATTAAAAGAACACACATTATTGAGATGAACATCCACCTGCAAAGGATCAAGAGACAATAATAGAAGAGGCTAATAAATATAGTTATGCCTCAAGAGAGCCATAATGAGTTTTTGTCGCTGTCCTAGCCGACAAACTGCCCCAAATGGCTCTTTTTTCTTACTCTGCACCAGTCCAATAAACAGAAATCAGCTCCAGGAGCCATTCTGAAATCATGAAAAGGGTAAATACCTTATGCCAGGGAGGAACTCAAGGTCCCTGTGACTTTGGGTCTATGGCAAGTCCCCATGGTACAGGGCATTTCATATCTTGCCTTGTTTGTGACTATGTGTCATTCTAAATAGGGGTAGCTCGCTCTTTGGAGGAGAAAGCTTCTCTTTTCCTATTCTCTTTCCTCCCTGAGGTTTTTCTCTGCATTAGATGTTTCCCCAGGGCCACTGCAAGGACCTAGTGAATCAGTCGACATGAAGGAAAAGCAGGCTGATAAATACAGAAAGTACAGAACTGGCCTTTTCAATTTGGTGTAGTCCCCAGGAAACTAGCATAAATAGCGCCTTGTATTAATAGCTTTTCTGAGCTCCATGTGTGATTACCTCTATACGTCATGTCAGTGCTACACTTAGCCTTGGGAGACAGCTTTCCTTCACTGTAGCCTTCTTGCAGAGTACTAAACCCACAAGAAGAGCTGGAGGATAAGAAGTTGATTCTGATTTCAGCTTGAGATCTGAAAAGATTTCTGAATCTTTTCAGCAAATGAAGGCTACCCGTCAAACCAGCTTTGTAACATGCTCCTGAATAGGAATTGTTAGCTTTCATCATAGAACAGAAATATAAAAAGGAATTAACCAAATTGTTCTAACTACACAATCCCAGAAGGAAAGTATGTATCATTTGTGTGTGTGTTTTGAATTTATACAGTATAATCCGTTTTCACTGAGCAGAAAAGACAAATTTGTTCCTATACATTAGTAGAAATATAAATACATTATAGTTTGAAAAGTGGAATATCCTAGATCACAATTTCAGAGTGGATCTTGGAGCTTATTTCTATTTATTAGACTAGTACAGAGTGAGATTCTGTAGTCTCTTAGAGTGAGACCAAGGAGAAATTTGGGGCGATTTGTCAGCTAGGACAGCAACAAATCATACAAAAACTGTACCTGAAGCCAGTATAATAGAATAGCCAATTCCATATATGTATGTTACATTATCCTTCTAGTGATGGTGACCTTTGATTCTTAGTAGGCCATATTCGAACAAAAGTGACATTTTCCAAGGTTTATTAACAACATAATTAAGAGGTGTGGGGTGTAGACTTAGACAGAATAGGGTTTAAATCTCATCTCCACGTGTTCTAGCTCTGAATATGGTTGAGTTTCTTAACTTCTACTCAGCTACAAAACAGGTGTACGGCTGTCACTTTCTGGGGGTTTTGTGAAGATTCATGGACAAGATATGCACGTCTCAGATTATTCTAGAAAATCTCTTGCCTGGCCCATGATCGAAGTTCAATCTAGGCTGGTTCTCTTCTCTTCCAGATGAGCATTTAGTAAATGTCTTTCCCTCTCTACCAAGACACTGGGAGGAAGTTCATCTGTTCCACCTTTCTGTTTATTTGGTTATGCAGTAGATGCCAGCTGTAGGAGATGGCATTTCACCACAGCTTTTTGCTGTTGACGCCTGAAGAAGAGAGAAGTCAGGCAAAGGGACCCCGACTCTGAGTGGCCACAGTTGTCACCACATCAGCCCTCTTGCCCCTTTCCCGTCTTGCCATGCCTTCTCTCTACCTTCCCTTCCCCTCTCTTCATTCATCCACCCAGCAGAGCCCAGGAGCTAGTGGGTGAAGACAGAAACAAGTGTGTAATGCACGATGGCAAATCCTGCAATGGAGCTGGGAGTGGAGGAGGGGAAATCAACACTGGCTGGCTGGTTAGGGAAGGGTCCACCGCAGAGGTTACATTTGAGCTGGTCTTTGAAGGGAGACTAGTAATTTATCAGCCTGAGACAGGAGAAAGGATTCCATGTAGAAGAAACAACACAAGGAACCAGAAATAAGAGAGACCACGGTGTGCTCTAGGAGGAGTGCGTTCCCTGGGTCTCACTCCAGCAATAAATGAATTTTGAGCACATCCCTCTCAAACCAGAAAATTTATTTATAAATCATATATGTGTACTGTGGTTAATCTGTATACTAAAGATTAGGAAAGTCTACTTTTTAGAATAAAAAGTAAGTACATGGGACTTCCCTGGTGGTCCAGTGATTAAGGCTCCACGCTCCCAATGCAGGGGCACGGGTTCGATCCCTGGTCGGGGAACTAAGATCCCCCATGCCGCATGGCGCAGCCAAAAAAAAAAGTACATACAGTTTACTGTTTTCTTTGTTGCCCCCATTTGGGAAGCCACTGGCTAGGTCAGGTCCTAAAGAGGAGGGGTAGCAAGTGAGCCTGGAGATGCTGGCTGACGAGAGCCTTTTGGCCCAAACCGGGAAGTCCACATTCTCTCCCCTCCCCTCTTCACAGGAGAGGTAAGGAATTCAGGAGACCCCAGGAGGCCAGAGCAGTGGAGGCTAAGCCTGGCTGCCTTGGGTTGGAAGTGGGCCGGCATTTCTATGAATTTTTGTGCCACATCAGTCTCCTCTAGTTTCTGTTCCTGAGTTATTCAGGTTCAGTCACCATGATGGCTTCTGCACAGATGCCCCCCATCACCCAAAATTGGAGGGAAAGGCAACAGTGTTCAGAGTGGTTGGCTCTATTTTGGGTATGAAACAAAGAGAGATTTTGCCTTGTTTTATTTTGAAATTTGTTTTATTTTATCCTGCTTTCTACATTTCCCAGTTTTTTTTAATGAGCATGTAAAATGAAGTAAATGGACAAGAATGTTACTTCCTTCATTGGTACCCTTGTGCTATAACAACACCCACAGATAGAAGTGTGCTTTCTTTTCTTTATATGTAGTTTGGTTGTTTTTTATTTTTTTAAAAAGAGATGGTGGTAAGTCATATCACTTTTATAGCTATAGAAACTGACATACAGGTTAGTTACTTTCCCTCAATAGTGATCTCCATGGAAAGAAACAAAACTAAAAAGTAATCAGCAAAGATAAGAAATTACATTATTAAGCCAAATATATGTAAAATTCTAAATAGAGGTATACAAGGAATACAGATTTTTCAGGTGAACATGTGATGTTGTGGGAGTTGTAGAATTTGCAGGATTTTATAACTCTGATGTCATTTTTTAAATTCCAAGAAGAAAAAGGAATCCCTGTCTGTGTTTGTTTGTTTTTTCAATCAACTGTGTCATCTGTGAGGAACTCCAGGATTTTACAAGCATTGGGAGTTAGTCCTTATGCTACATTTGTTCGTGTCTCATTCCAGAAGCATACCTCGGACAGTGTGATGACATATTCATTAACAGTAATTTAAATCATTGTCGAATTCCAATATAAAATATGCAGACTAAGAGATATTAACATTAACAAATTATATTACCTCTGATTAAAGAAATAGAAAGAAAATGGGCTCAACCTGATTGGCAGATTGAGTGCACTGGCCACATTCACTGGCAGCCAGAGGGGTGTAACTCTGCTGTATATGTCAACAGTGATTCATGCTTAGAGGACACTCTGTCACCCTGAGAGTCATGATTACTAGGCAGCTTCAAAGAGTTGTGTCCCAACCCCAGCTGACAGGCTGTAGACATGTATGTTGGGTTTTATATGTTTATCACATAACGCTGTGGAATTCAAGAAATCTTTAGATCAATTTGTCAATCACTGCTGCACTCAGAAAAAGAATTCCAATTACAAGAAGAACGCAGGTTGTTGTGAAACCAAAATCCAAAAGTGTACAGAGTAGAAGGTAAGGGACCCAGGAATCCCAACAAAAAACATAAATACATGAGCATAGCCAGCTACTTGATAATGAGCCTGAGATAAATTGGCAAGTGGAGTTGGGTAGGAGAGACATTTCTGGGGTAGACTTGGGAGGACTTGATCACGTGGGAAGTGAAGGAAGGGGTGTCGTGGAAACTGGTGAGTAGTGAGATCAGTAGCCAGCAGACGGGTGCAGGAGTGGGGACAGGATGGACATGCAGGGGAGGAAGAATATTTTCCCTCTGCCCTTCTGGGTTCTTGGCTAAGACCCTGTAATAAAAGACAGGTTAACAAGAGAGAAACAAACAGACGTTTATTAACATGTACGCCTCATGTACACATGGGAGAGACCCAGGGAAAAATGAAGAACTCCCCAAGGTGGCCTGGAATTCAGGATCAAATACCATCTTCATAGGGAAAGGGGAGAGGGGGTGTAGGCCTCTGAGGGGAGAGTAAATGACTTTTAGGAAAGATGAATGGGTCCTTAGAAGAACAGGTGGAGGTATGATAGCTTGTGACACAGTCTGCTGAGTGTGGTGTCAGGTCTAGTCTTCTCTCCTTTGATGGGCGAGAGTCGGCATCCTCCCTGGTTGGTGAAACTTCTGGAGAAGGAATTTATGACAACTGAGTTCCTTTTAGACAATCTGTCTTTAAGCAGAAAAGGGGAGTTTGGAGAAAGCCTGTCCCTGCATTTGCTGTTTTTCACGTGCCCACAGCTCATCATGATCAATATACCAAAGTGCCATATTTGGGGTGGCCTATTCTGCTAGCCTTCAGGGAGCAGAACAGAGAAAGGAGGAACAGGGAATTGACAGCCATGCAAGAGCGTGGGCACCATTTGTGGGCACCTGTCGTGTTAGGGCTGCCTGTCCTTCTGACCCTGAGAATAGAGAACCATACACAGTCTTGATGTATTTGTGCCTGTCATGCCAGGGACGCCTTTGGTGACAGCAACAATAGTTGAGAAATGGGTGGGCCGAAACCCCTGACTAGTTTTGCCCTGGGCCCAAGAATTCCTGGTAATACTTGGGAGATTGGACTAGACATGGTACCCATGGTAACAGTAGAGTACATCCTAAGTATATAAAGGGAGTTTTTCTGCCCTCCACCTGGTGGGCACAGTCCTCTCAGCCAGGGCAAGGGACGTAGATGCCTAAACTCCTGGGCAGTACAGGTGGCCTCTTCCATCAGTACCTGCTCCCAGCTCAGGATCCACATAGCGGCCCCTGGGTGCTACTAGGCTGCCAGGCGCTCAGCAGGCATTCCTCCCGTGGTCACAGTTCTTACTCCTGATGCAGCAGGTAAGGAGCAGGGCCCACAGTGGGGGGAAATGTTTGTACATTACCCTCTCTCTTTAGTGAAAGAAATAGAAATTCTTTAAACAGGAAGTCTGGCTTTACAGCTTTTCCCTCCTTCGCATGCTTTAAACTGTCTGTTACGGGCCAGGAGGGCTGAAACATCCCCTTAGCATTCGGTAGGATCCTTCCTCCCCATCAATCTCCACATTCTCTTTCTCTCTTAACGGGCCGGCGGTCTGGAGGCTCTGCCCCGTGATCATCCTGCCAGCAAGCGCGGGGCTCTGTCTGCTTCCTGAGGCTCTCCACCTGCTTTGTTCTGCTTGGCAACCGAGGAGTTAAGGAAGCTCCGCACCGAAGCACTTCGTCCACCACAAGGTCCTGAAGCAAAATTGTCTGGGATCAGATAGTCGCAGGCCGTTTCTCTCACTATGGCCTCCCTGAGGCCAGCTCAGGCAGATGAAATGTAGCCTAGTTTTAACTCTCTTAACGTCTGACTCTGGCTGCTGTTGCAGATTGATCTCGTTCAACTCCTATTGAAATCCTACTTTCATTCCTCAGTATCCGCCAGAAGCTTCTGCCCTCCAGCTTCTCACCCACTGACAGTCCTATGGCCGCTCCCCATCACAGCATCTTTATTTATGAAGCACACCAGACTCGACGTGGCTCTTTCGAGCTGCCAAATGAAGCCGTTTTGTCTCTCAGTATCTTGTCTCCACATTTAAAGAAGAGTCTTTCACAGAGCAGAAAATGATAAATCTATTCCTGCTAAAGTGCCTCTGTTTCTTTTTATTATTGTTATTATTAGTCCTCTATAGAAAGGAATCAAGACAGTGGAAACATTTTTTATAAAATGACACTTTATCTCTGTGATTAACAATATAATAAACCATGAAGGCTCTGCCATGGTCATCTCCCTCTCCTTACACCTTATTGCTTTAATAATAAAAGCTTTTTTATGGCAAGAGAATAAAATTTTACTATCCAGGCAGTTTAGATAAAATGAGAAGATGTGTTTTTGGAAGGATAAAGGGCACATCTGAAACATGTGAGTTCAGCATGGGTTTTATGTGAGCTCAGTTTATGTAGAACACGTTTGATGTGTCTTCAGTCTGGTGCCCTCCTGAGGACTTTATCCAGCCATTTAGAGAACTTTCAGTGGTCAGCGAAAAGCCGATTAAAGAGTTCTGTGTTTCTATCACGTACGGAGGATCACCGTTGAAAAGCAAAAATGCCCCAAACCTGAATTGCAGAGGATTAGTGGGGGAAAGTACAAATCTCAGTAATTTATTACCATCCCAATTTACAAACAGAATCATTAACTACGTGTCTTGATTCTGAGCCAAACCCTGTGTGGTTTAGTGAATATCGTTGTACTTTTATTCGTAAGCTTATGTCTCAAATGATTAGATTCTGTCAGTGACAAAAGTTATATAAATTTTTGCATAAAGATTTATATGCAAGCACCACAGTGTACCAATTAAGGAGTTTCATTATTTTTATGCCATAGGAAAATAAATATGCTGTCTTCCCTTCCATTCATCACTGTCAAGCAGTTTTTGTCGAGCAGCCCACCATGGTCGAAGACCGTAACATTGAACAGAAGTTTTCTAAAACTCTGTCAGAGCGTCTCTGAAGAAGGGATGATTAAGCAGAGACCTGAAGGAAGCCTCAAAGTGAAGGAGATGAAGAAAGGCAGAGCTGGGGAGGAGAGCTGTCCTCTAGCAGTGGGAAGGGCACGTGCCAAGGTCCTGTGGTGAGGGGGAATTAGAGCTCATACCTCCTGGGGTGTTGGGAAACTTCAGTGAGATCACTCCCGTGAGGCACTGGTGCTCTCCCTGATGGCCTCGCACAGTAAGCACTCAGGAGGGTTAGTTACGAGCAGCTGTCATTTTGAGGCTGTATACACAGTGGTATCTCGAAAGCCTGCACGTGACCTTCCTGCTTCTCCAGTAGGAATGGGGACAGTGACACTGCCTGTGATTTTCCTGTGACTCGTCTCCTCCCTCTGTGCCATTCCTCCCTCCTGACCTCCATATCTGCTAACTCCCTACTGGGTTTTGCCCAGCACCCTCCTCTTTTATCCAGCCTGCAGAGTTGTCCTGCGTCAGGCAGCACTTCAGTGCGTATCTCTGTCTTGGGGTCTCTAAGAAGATTCAGTGGGACTTGTAAATGGCACTGAGGAAGTGACTCAGGAAGCTGGGTGTGGCCCCCAGCACTGCGGGCATTTAGAAGGTGTGAGACACAGGGAATTAATTCCCTGGCGGTCCAGTGGTTAGGACTCTGCACTCTCACTGCCGAGGGCACAGGTTCGATCCTTGGTCGGGGAACTAAGATCTCGCAGGCCCCACGGTGCGGCCCAAAAAGGTGTTAGACGCGGCCTTTCATCTTGGACAGTCCTTTGGTCTGGCTCTCAGCTTGCTGTGATGCTGGTTCCCCACTGTCTGACAGCCTGCCAGCGGACCGGCCGGCTTCCGCTACTTCATTCTCTTCATCTTCCACATCCTCTTCCCTTAGTATTCCCTTCCACAAGCCTGCTGCCTTGAAAGGAAAAAAAAAAAAAAAAAATCCAGCGAAACTCTGAGGTGCACCTTATTGAGATTCTCATGGGAGGTCCTGGGGCACGGCCTCGAGCTAGCACCTTGATGCTGGTTTGCATCCAGTTCATGGGTTCTGAGCAGGGTCCTGACTCAGCAGAGATCCCTTGGATTGCTTTTATGCGTGAGTTTTGAAAGCAATCATACATAGCGGTGCTTGAATTACTAAGATGCTTGAGGACAGTCTTTTGCTGAAATACCCAGAGGAATGGAAGCATGGTTTGATGCCGACTTCAGAGGCTTTTCACATCCTCCAGTGGGCATTAAGCAGATTAACAATTTATTGTGTATAGCCTTCATCCCTCCTGTTGCTAGCCCAGGAGGCCTAAACTAACCATTGTGTGAATATCCACAATGTTTAATGTGTTAGACCTGGGGATACGGATTGCACCCCAAATATCCATCTTGTAAACTCTCTGGGCACATGATTATATTAACAAGTTTAATCAACAAAAATGCACTATAATCTTGTAGCTGGTAAAGAAATGAGCAAAGGCCCCTTCCTACACCATGCTCTCATCCAGCACACACACAGGCTGCAGGGTCCGTGGCCTTGTGTGGGGACTGAGGGCGTGGGGACTACATGAGGCTGTCTTGGCACTGTCACTGCGGTCCACCCCCTCCTGCCCCCTGAAGTCTAAAGGTACCCCATCTTGTATCACGTGCGGGTATTTGCTTTGGTTGTGCACCTTGCATGCTCTCAAATCCTGGAGACTCTACTTACAGCCTTCTGGTTGATGGAGGGTGGGCAATTCTAATTTCTTCCTCCTGCCATCATCATTTTCTTCCCTCTCCATCTGTTTTACGCTCTTTCCCCAACAAGTTCGGCAGGTCCTCTCACCCTCTTCCTCTCAGCTCACCCAAAAGAATGGAGGCTCCACAAGGATGGCAGGAATCTTTTTTTTTTTTTTTTTAATCCACAGCTGTATTCCCAGCTCCACCCTCGCCTGGCATGTGGCAGGCACTCAGCAAATGTTTGTCCAGTGGATGAATGTTTTGTCAGTCTCTCCAGAGACTGGAGTCTTCTAGTGCTCTTTGTGACATATTCTGTACCGTCACCCCACACTTGTGCAAGCCGGCTTCACTTCGTTGATTAAGAGAATGGAGCAAGTCTCACCTGACCTGTAGCCCATAAGTCAGCGGAGTCCCAGCCCCTTGGACTCCCGTTTCATGTCCGTTGGAAGTCAAAAGACCTCTCTAAGATTTGTGCCAGTTCAGGGATGCGGGTGAGGCCCGACATTCTCAATGCTCACTCTGCCTTCAGGCTGTTGCTCTTCCCATTTCTCAGCCCTGCACTGACCCAGACGTGAAACCCAGCCACTTCCTCTGTGTGTGTGTGTGTGTGTGTGTGCGCGCGCACCCACACACGTTCAGACCATTCACACCAAGCGTGGTGAAGGTCTGGACATCCCAAGCAAGGCTCACATCACACACCTTACAGTGGATACCTCACAGTAGCATATGTGGTCCTCCCGCTTCTGGAAGCTCCTTTGCTCACCCCACTACTGGTGATTTCTCCCCACCTCTTCACCCTACACAGCTCCCAGCATTCTGGCTGACTCTCTCTCTTTTCACCTCCTTTTCTATAGGGAATAAACGTTCAGAACATTGTCTCAGGTAGAATAGCTTAGCCGTGTTGTTATAATTTGGGCTCCTGACTCCAAATCTCTAGGTTCTCACCTTATCTCCCTACCAGCTTATCTATTAGCCTTGTTTTTCTAAACTAACATAGAACTGCCCTCTCCAATCACTTGTGGCTACATTTGTGAACTTGACAGGAAGGCTAAGTATACCTCATAATCACAGGAGCACAAGCCTATTGACTTCACTCAGCATTTCGTACAATTAACGAATATGTGCTGGTTTATGAATAGATGATCTCCAGAAAGAAACGCAAGAAGCTGGTGACGGTGGAGACCTCCAGGGAGGAGGACTGAGTAAACTGAGACAGAGTTTGGATAAAGACTTCCTTCTCGCTGTGCACCTTTCTGTATTGTGTATTTCCTGTGCTTAAAACACACTGACATCATATGTGTTTAATGTCAATAAATAAGGTACAATTCTCTTGATACGCTAGTTACACCAAAGTGGTTATAGCCAGTGACCTAAAGCCACAAGCGTCATGGGGAGAGCTGATGTCTATGCTTGATGGATTAGGCTTCGAGCCCAGTTCTGGAGAATTTGCCGTTCCTTGTTCACGTCAGCTCTTTCCATGAGGATTTCCTGGTTGGAAAGCGCCAAGCTCTTCAACACACAGTCCTTACTCTCCAAGTGTTTAGTTTACATCATTTGGATGAGGAGACCCAAACTCCTAGAGATACATCCTAGGAGCCACTTCGTACCTTGACAAATGCTACAAAATATTTCCTCTTAAGGGGAAATAGATTTTCAACACACTTTAAATTTTAAGAATACATCTGATGGAGAAAAAAATGTACACCTGTTGGAACAATCTGAGTAGTAATAAATAAGGATGTTTTAAGGATAATAATTGCAGTGTATTGAAGCACATTAAATATGAGTTCACAATTAAACTATACAAACAAGCAAAAAAAATCTCATTGGTTACTTTTGGAGGAGCCAACTATCATTTTGAAAACTGATAAATAAAAAGAGAGAACCAAGCATTTACCCTGCCTATGCAAACTGTACTTCATGATAACCAAATAGTTGATAAAGGAAAATTTCTCTTTATGGAAGTTTTCAGTAACTAAACCAAGGAGTGAGAGAATTTGAATATCCTCATTTCTCAAACCCTCTTGATCTAGGCAGTGATCACCAATAGCTGCTAATATCATAAAAAATAGAGAGGTTCTTTGTATTTCCTGTACATTTATTTTGAGATGTATAAAGTTGAGTACCTTCAGGTTTAATTTTTTTTCAGGAGGAGTATTTATAAGTGTGTCCTGTCATGTGTCTGCTGATGGAAGTACATAACATAATTTCTCCTGAAATAAAAAACAAATATGAATTTAATCAGATTTCTGTATCTCATAACAAATTTATAGAAAATATAAAGGAATGGGTTAAATAATACCATGGCCATGGAGTCAGCAAAATTCAGACCTTGGACAACTCTACAGGACCTGGTTTCTTTAACAAAGGAATTGCAAGGGAGGAAAAAGAAGAAAGAGAGATGGGAGGGAATGTATAGATTAAAACAGATTTAAGAGACAGTCAACAAATTGTCACGAACAGACCTTATTTAGATCCTGGTTCAAACAAACTGTTTAAAAAACATGTATGGGGCAATTAGGAAATTTTGAATATTGAGTAGATATCTGATAACATTAAATTATTGTTCATGTTTTTAGGTATTACAGTAATACTATGGTTATATTCCCCAAAAGTCCTTATCTTTGAGATACCTATATTGAAATATTATGGTTGAAATGAAAATTTTAAAAATCTGGCATCTGTGCTTATTTACACATAAAAATCTGTGAAAGGGTACATAAGGGATTTGTGATGATGTGTTGATACTGCAAGGGGAGCGAAGAGTCAGGATGGGAGAGAAATGAACTTTTGGACAGAAAATTATTACTTTTGCAGGTAATACCTTTTCAAAGGACTAGCCAAAAATATATTAAATATAATGGAAAAAAGTTAATTTAACCTTGCAAGGCTTATTTGGGGGAATGAGAAGGCATAGACTCATTATAGAGCATGTGGATGGATTGACCCAGAACCATATTTCTCAAAGTGGGTCCTAGGACCCTCTGCGTCAGCATTGGGCCCACCTCTCTCCCTCCCCGCCCAAATCTGGGAGAGTGAAGCACAGAGACATTTGAGAATTACAGGCCTTGATAACCTGAGTGCCACCTTTTAAATACTTATTATATTGTTTTGGGACTTCAAAAATTCATAGGGCAAAAATACTCCCAAATTGAAATTCAAAGCAGTGCAATTCTGAAAGTCTGAAAAGGCTTTTTTTTTTTTAGTTTTGCTGACAATGATTTAATCAGCAGATGTCACTATGTAACTCTGGGAGCATCCCTTCCATGTTGCCTCATTTTGGGAAAGGCAGAGTCTGCTGCTGGCAATGTAACATAGAAATATTTATGGTAATCTTGTATTTTGTTTAATGAAAATAATTTTTCTTTTACTTCCAGTGCTTATTAAAAGTTTATCTTTGATTAAGCATTCTTTGCTTTTGTTTTTGTTTTTTTCCCCCAGCATCATTGACAAAGAAGTTTCATTAATGGCAGAAATGGATAAAGTTAAAGAAGAAGCCAGTAAGTAGACACATGGTTGTTTGATTAGGAGTCTCCCAATCAGAAGTAATCCATAGGTCAGATTGACAATGATACAGATTCTGAGTGGGGTCCAACAGGATGGAGTAGTAGCACCCACTGAGCGGAGGGCAGAATAGGCATGCAGCAAAGAATAGGTGCCAGTTGAGTTTATTTAAAGTCCAGGGAGACTTTTGTGCCTGTAGAGGACTACTTATAGTTAATTGGGTTTAAAATGACATTGAATGTAGTATTAAATTTTAAAACATAAGTTTTTATGCCTTCGCAACTTACAAATCTTGCTATACTACTTATACAATCCTTTTCACTTGTTCTTTCAACTAACTCAAGTTTACCAAATTAAGTTCCCCTAAAAAATGTGTTCTATTTGAAGGTTACTTCAGTTCCCCTTAACATTTTGAATTACGTTTGTAAATTTAATATATCTTATTTTTTTCAAGCACTTCGGATACCTGACAAGGCAAACTCACAAACCTAACCAGCAAAGTATTCCAAGCTCTTAAGCAACTCTTATAAGATTAATAATTCAAACTTAGAGATGTACTAAATGAAGTTCTCTTAAAACACTCCAATTCTGTTTACAAACTCAGCCAAATTCGCTAACACCTGCCAACTTAACACCTCAGAAGAAAATCAGTTACGTGTTTGAAATCACAAGTGAGATTGTGTAATATACAGAATACTCTATATTTAAATAATGAACACACGCAGACAATCTTGATCATTGCAAAACTTTTTCTGAATTTAACACAAAATATTAGTACTCTGGGTTTGATTTATTTTACTATTTTTATACCTATTTCTAAACCTTTCCACTGCTGTAAGGTTACCCAACAGCCATTAGGGTGGATTTGCCATCTCAAATAGGCTGAGGTTCATGGGTTGGAAATTTCAACTGAGACAAGATTGCTCAGTCTGATTCAACGCAAGCGTACATGCTGATCCCTCTTTTATTTTTAAATTCATTTGCTATGTTAATGGGAGCCCTAAGAACATTTTTTTTTCTTTTTTTTTTCCCTAAGACCATATTTTTCGGCTGGGATTTAGTTTTACAATCCATATCTCCTAGGCATTTTAAATTCTTCATCCTTACCCAAATCTTATCTCATAAATTGGATAAATGGCAGTCTGCACCCCCAGTCAGGTTTCAGCAAAATTCCTTTACTTTTGACTTCAGTGCTTTCCTTTTTATCAGTGAAGGATCAGACCAGATTCTTCATTCTTTTAAAAATATTTTTCTTGCCTGGCCCTTGGCCATAAATTCAGTAGTTATTTTATGGAAAATAGCTATCATTATTTTTGTTAGACAATTTTTCCAAATAATTTTAAACAACATTTTAGAATCTAAAATACAGCAGGTTTTATTAAATAAAACTAAATGTGATCCAGGGTTAAGCTGTGGAATATTTAGATAGTTACACAGTTTCTTTGACTGTGAAATTATTTTATTTTATTGAAATTTGTTGATTTCTTCAGTAGCAGTAGATTACCCCATGACTTGGGATCTTCCCTGTTTCTCAGGTACAGCTTATTTTCCCTTTCAGTTTCATATCCTAATGATAAAAATGTAACAGCCAACACAAACACAAATGTTTCTCTAGCACCAAATAGAAAGTTACTAGCACATCACTTCTCAGAGTTTAACAGAGGGCCTCAGATTTCAAGGGCTCATTCTCCCTTCTTGGGACAGTAGTATTCAGTCCCAAGACCTGTGGAATTTGGGCATCTCTTGAGAGTATCCCCGTTTTGAAAACTCATTCAATCAGTAAACATTGACTGTGTGCTTCCTTATGTGCTAAGCACTGGCAGAGAGAGGGACAAACAGCAAACAGATAAATCTGGGACCTGCACACATGGAGCTTTCAGGCTAGCTGAAACGGCTAGTTTGGTTGACAGGGTTCCCCTAACTTCAGGAATCGGTCCTGGTTTAGAACTGCCCAGCACCCTGGGGAAACCAATTTGCTTACCTTGGAGGTGAACAGAAATGAAATCAAATCCAGGTTCCACCCATTTACTGGCTGTGTGACATTGAACTATTTTGTGAATTTCTAAAGTCAGGTTCCTAATCAGAAAAGAGGGCATAAGCAGAGTGTCTATATCAAATAGTTATTAGCACAGTGCCTGACATGGTGTGTATAAAAAGAGAAAGGCTCATCTTAGTAGAGAGGTTAGTCCAACCCCTCAGAAAACAGAGGTCAGAGGGCTTATGCAGCCTCTCTCAGGTGACACACCTATGTCAACTGTAAGTCTTCTCCATCGATAGAAAGAACCATTGAATTTCTCCCCACAAAGTGCTGAACTGTCTTTACAACCACCATTTTGAGCTTCCTTATCTATGGTCTCAAGAGTATTTTCCACGTTTTCCATTTCCTGCACATGATATAAACCATATTTCCCCAATTATAATATAAGCTCCTATATCCCTCATGGCACCTAACACAAAGCTGAGAAGACTGTGGGTACTTCATTGTATTTCTTAAAAGAATTATTGTAATTAATTCAGTATCTACAGGCTGTGGGATCCAATATTAGTGAACATGAACGTAATTGCAACAAGAGGGAGGTATATTCTAGATAAATATATCTCACTTTAATAATAGTATTTGTGGGCTGCCCTGGTGGTGCAGTGGTTAAGAATCCACCTGCCAATGCAGGGGGACATGGTTGGAGCCCTGGTCTGGGAAGATCCTACGTGCCATGGAGCAACTAAGTCTGTGCGCCACAACTACTGAGCCTGCGCTCCAGAGCCCGGGAGCCACAACTACTGAGCCTGTGCGCCGCAACTACTGAGCCTGTGCTCTAGAGCCCGTGCACCACAACGACTGAGCCCACGTGCCACAACTACTGAAGCCCATGCACCTAGAGCCCGTGCTCCACAATGAGAGAAGCCACCACGATGAGAAGCCCACACACTGCAAGGAAGAGTAGCGCCTGCTCATCGCAACTAGAGAAGGCCCACGTGCAGCAACGAAGACCCAGTGCAGCCAAAAATAAGATAAATATATAAATTTATTTTTTTAATTAAAAAAATAATAGTATTTGTAGTTAGGGTTTTTTAGGGTACTATTCTAAACAATTCATATAGGTTATTTCATTCAGTTCCACAATAACCCTGTGAGGGGTATATGATTATTACATTTTACAGATGAAGAAAGTAAGGATGCTGTCGTGCTATGATCTCAAACTCTGCCTGCCCAGGGAATTGGAGGCCTAGACAGGTGTGTTCTCAGAGTGTCAAATTTACTAGAGATGGGAAGAAAACATTACTTTATATTAACAGGAACATAGATCTATTATGAAGTAAAACGCAAAATTCGCAAGAATTTTTAAGGAATTAAAAGGATTTCAAAGAACCTTTGTGCTTGAAGAGCTACTTGGGCCCCAGCTCCTGGCCCCCCACCCCCCCAGGATTTCAAGTATACCCTCTGCTAAGACACATTATTCGAGAAGCCCTAAAATTTTCCATGGTTCAAGTAATAAGAACAAGCTTCTAATGTGTTCCAGAAACTTGAAAGAAATTATAAATCCTACTGAGCGAATGGATTTCAGCATACCAGATACTGTTTATAAAACTACATAAATAATACTAATCGAGTGTTGAATGCAGTGAAAATCTAAAGCCATATGGGACTGTCTCCCTCTACAAATTTCCAAAAGGATGGTGCTTTCAAAACATACTTATTATTCTATTTTAAATTATAGGATCAATGAATTTTAGGAACTGATCTGTTTCAGTCTTGCTTTCTGTTTCTGTGATTGATGCTTTTGAGGTGAAAATGTTGGCTTCCCCCCAGAGAATATTGGCTTTGGATCTCAAGTTTTAGGACTTTTTCATAATGAAAGTCTTTGAAATGTTAATGAGACTATATGTAAAACTCATCCCAACACTTGCTGATGCAAAGTATTCATTCCCATGCACATTTGCATGAGTGTAACTCAGAATTTATTGGTGATCTTGCACCTGCATTTCTATTTTAGGGCCCATTTATATCTATTTCTACAAAATCTTTTGTTCGGTATGAATGCCCAAGCTCTACTTAATCAAAAAGAACAATCACCCCTAATTGTCACCAGTCCCACAAATGATCTGTTAAGAAAAGTCAGATCTGTTTATCCATGTAGTCACTCAGGGTCTGTTGACCCCTTTACTAGCTGCTCATCAAAGCTGGGCCCTCAGCATTCTTATTTATCTTACTTTGCAAAAGGAAAGTACCTCATTTCATCTTCCTACTCAAGAATCATTTTCTTATTCTCCAGGCTTTAGTCCCAGCCACATGTTGAATTATAATGGGAAATAAATAATCAGTCAAAGGTATGAGTCCTAGATATTCTCAAGTGGCCCCTGTAGAAAAGGAACTTCTGCCTTTCTTTGCATATTCCTTTTAAGTAATGCATTGATTCATTCTTTGCATATTCATTTTAAGTAATGCACTGATCCATTCGTTGGAATCCTTCATTCAGCAAACATATTGGGCACCCACTGTGTACCAGGCCCTAGGTATCCTGGACACAAAGAACTAAATGTGCAGTTTTTGCCAGGACTAGAGATGCCTGCTGTAGCCAGAAGTAACAATATTTTAAGAGCAACCAGAAATCCAGCTTTTGAATGGAATCACTTAACTTTCAAGTGTGGGTGATTTATTTGTAAAAGTAATGTGTGGACCAAACAAAATATATGTACCCTGTCACTGAAAGTGATAGCTGGCTACCTTTTTGTGACCTCTGGTCTGACTGGGTAACCTGGGACATCACTCAGTAATACATTTTCTATGTTCAGATGAAAATTCCTTTCACTCCCATCATCAGGACAAGTTTTTCACTAGCTTCTCTGTACTCTGAAATGCTACCAGGCACAATTCAGTCTCTTCCCAGCTACCTGGAATTGTAAATGGGAGGCAGGGGGCGTCCCGGTAAATAATCAAAGCATGATTAGAGTAGTTTGGCAGATGGTTAGGCTTTATGAGTTATAGATTAGTTATTTTATTGACATCTCAACATTGGTATCAGCATAAAAAGATATTTCTCATCCTGTCTGAGGCATGGATTATGGTTTGCAGGAAATCTTAACTTTTGATTGATTCTGAACTTCTTTTGGGGCTTTTGAAGCAACTATTTTTGACATTTATAAATTAAGAACTCTTAAAATCAGAAAGCACCTTGTTTGGGCATTGTGCTGTGAATCTGGTCTAATAAAGCAGTTGACCCTTGTTCAGCCAAGAATGGAATGTGAATTCCATGTGCATATCGTATTAGTTAGGTGGACTTTTCTTTTGTTATCACTCAAAATCTTTGTCCAAAAGAAATGAAGACAATTCATATGTGACTGGAATGAGAGAACTACAAATCTTCTCTATTATAAAATCAAACTTCTTGTTTAAATCTCACCCAATGTATTTGTATTCATTGCCTTTGAGCTCCATGGTCTTTTGGGAAACACACACACACACACACACACACAGACAATTAACCTGTGGGCTCCTACATCTACTTGAACCTTTAGTAGTTCATCTGACAGGTGTGTGAAATGTGATGCCGAGAATTCCCTTGTGACTTCGCTGCATGTGCAGATGCTAAAGAGTGCACATGAATTCAGCTTAAGCAAGCTTTGACTCACCCTTGAAATTTTTCCATTGTGGACACTTATAACAAAAACTCTGGTTTGCAACTTCTCTCTGGTTGCAAAATGGAAACATATCTGCAGAGTAGCAAAAGCAGAGGCATTTTTTAGCTCACAAAAAGCTAATAAAGGAAAACTTTTAGGTCAACTTTCAATGACACAGCTAGTTGCCCTAAATGAATATGTGTTAAAGTTCAGAGGGTCTGATGTTGTTAGAATTTAATAGTACAGCACCTACAGAATAATGGTTTTTGCTTAGTGGACTCACTGTCTTTGCATTATCATTCAGATAGGATTTTAATGTTTTTTTTTTTTTCTTCTTGGAGATAGTTGTTCTGAGTAATGCACAAATCTGAAAGTCCAAACTAAGTAAGTGAGATCAGATGCCAGTGGGGAAAATGAAGAAGATTGTGGGTGTACAGTGAATCAGAAAGGACCGTGTTTGGTTTGGGGCTTGGTGAATAAAGACATAAGGAAATGAGTGGTTGGTGATGAGCACCAAGGGCCAACCCAGCTTAGTGACCAACTCAGAAAACAGCCATGGCCCAACAAAGCGATCAGTCTGCGGAGAGAGAACCGATCCAAGAAATTAGGTCGTTGAATATGTTTACATCTTTGGCCTTAATGTATTATTCCTTCTTATCTGGCAGTGGAAATCCTGACTGCTCGTCAAAAGAAAGCAGAAGAACTAAAGAGACTTACTGATCTAGCCAGTCAGATGGCAGAGATGCAGCTGGCCGAACTCAGGGCAGAAATTAAGGTCAGTTCTAAAATATCACAGCCTGAACCCTGAGCCAGAGTTCTGATCCCCATTCTGTCTGTTCTGCATACATAGAGTGCTGCTCTCTGAAGATGTAACATCAGACACCCAGCTGTCTTTCACAGGGTTGAAATCGAGAATACAGAAAGGTTAAAGAACCACCTTATCACTATATTTATGTATACTATGTGTTGAAGGGCTATATCATTACAGAGGAGAGGTACAAGCTATTTTTTTAGCCAGTGGAACTGACCCAAATAAAATGTATTCAACCATAACTTATAGCTGGGAAGGGGGACATTATTTTCACCATATGTAATTTATGCATATGTATATAAACACACACACATGTGAACACACACTAAGTATGAACTTAGTATAACAGTAAGGATTCTAAAGAATGTACAATATGTGGAGACTTCTTTCCTATATCCTTTTCAAGCTTACTTGCCCTTTTATTAAGAATACCACCCACAAATACGTATTTAGTGGATTTCTTCAGTTGCACGCAACAGAAGCTGATCCTGGCTAACCTCAAGAACAAGTAGAATTGGAAAGGATATGAGAGTAGCTCACCAAAGCAGAGTGTGCTCTGAAGACTCCAGATTATAACTGGGCAGAAATGTTGGCAGTAGTAATTACCAGACACTCTTCAGGGCACCATCAGAGTGAGTGACCTCCAGCTGTCATCACCCCTTGGGCCGCCCCACTGGATTCAAATCCCAAACAGAGAGATTCTGATTGGCCTCCACTTGGGTCACATCCACCATTTGGCCAAGAGAGGTCTTGATTGAAAGACCCACCAACGCTGTGAATCTTGGAAACTGCATTGGGGTACAGTTACCAGAAGGAGAAATTGTTACCAGAAAGGCAAAAACAAGTATCTACAACAAAATAGGAAGTTACACTTTATAAATTTACCCTTATCCTCATTTTCCCCAATACAGTAAACATACACACATGCACACGCACTCCAGCTTCTGACCGACTTTTAGGGAACTAGTGTACTTTGAAGTCATATTTGTTGCCAGCTTTATAAGTAGGATTGTCTGCTCATCCCAGCATAACCACTGGTTGGGTATGGTAGAAAGTGGCAAGTGACTTTGGTCCCATCCATCCTGGTTAAGTGTAAAAGAGCGCCCCATGGGGATGAGGATTTCCCCTGAAGGTTCTGAGAAGTTCTATAGGTCTTTCCCTTCTCACCTGCTCTCCTGGTCTTTGTTTCCTCCAACCCAGTCAATTGCAGTGGCCTCCTGACTAGTCTTTCTGCATCCACTGTCTCCCTCCAGCCTGGTCATTCACGCTGAGACCAGAGTTATTAGAGCAGGTCTGGTCTCCCCCACTATGGTCTCCTCTTCCCTTCAAAATAAAATCCACCACTGGACTCCAGTATATATTTATTATGGCCAGTGCTAATTAGTTTCAGTAGAACAAAACCCTTCGTCTTGTGGACACAGATGCACTTCTAATGTCACAGATGTTCCCTGGTCCCAAAGGAGATTAGAATGGAGAATGGGGCTGGTTGGCAGAACCCATCTTGATACCCAGAAGAACATCCTGGAAAGCAAAACAAACAAACACACACTTGTTTTGATAACTATGAAGTTGCCAGCTTCCTGGTCAACTGAAATCCACTCATCTTCCAGGTTTCACTTCTACCTATCAAAACCCCACTCATTGTAAAATGGTTGATAGCACAGGCTTTGGAGTGCAACAGTCCTGCTCTTGCAACCTTGGATAAATTATATATTCTCTTAGCTTCTTAGAACCTCGATTCCCCCTTTGTAAATTACAGTTAATGATAGTACTGGGCTTCCCTGGTTGCGCAGTGGTTGAGAGTCCACCTGCCGATGCAGGGGACACGGGTTCGTGCCCCGGTCTGGGAAGATCCCACATGCTGCGGAGCGGCTGGGTCCGTGAGCCATGGCCGCTGAGCCTGCGCATCCAGAGCCTGTGCTCCACAACGGGAGAGGCCACAACGGTGACAGGCCCGTGTACAGCAAAAAAAAAAAAAAAAAAAAAATGATAGTACTGATTTCATAATAATGTGATCAGCTGAAAATGAGATTAACTGTTAAGAATTTGGCCCATGTCTGGTAAGTGTTCAATATTTTTTTAATGTTCCAGCTCAAGTGCTTCCTCTTACATAACTCTTTACCCATTCCCCTCAGTAGGAAATAATTTCTTCCTCTTTCATATTCTTAAAGCACCTACTACATTCTACGTTACATTGTATTTTGTGGTATCTGTCTCTCTTGCCATGTGGTAAACTCCCTGGTAGATCACAGAGGGACTGACTCATAGTTATTTCTGCTCACTCTGTCATCTACACATAGATCTTAATTTTAAATGAACTGAAGAGTAATCTCTTTCCCACTTCCTTTAACAGCACTTGAAATTCTACATTTCAAGATAATGGTTTCTAGTTATTGATATTGAAGGCTTTTTGGACTTCCTGGCACCCTATTAAAATGGAGACGGACGTCTAGGAAGGATGACATGCTTTCTCATGAGGGGTGATACCTTAGGAGGCCATTGGCCAGATTAGGAAGACTGCCAGAAGGCAATCCCGTAACTTACAATAGGACAGGAAGTGCTAGAAGGAGGGCGTGGGGTGCTAAAAGGTTTAAGTAGATGAGTCCAGACACACATTTTGCCTGTACAGACAGGACCCACACGTGTTTCCCAGAAGAAGGAGGTGATCGTGCTCCAGGCAGGTCAAAACCAAGCCTGCTTTAACAGAGCCTCCCAGTGACAGAGCTGGCATGCTTCCCCACCTGGGGATGCTTTCACGTCATCAGTGGTGGCGGGAGACCAGAGAATGGATCTGCAGCATGCCTCAGTCATTTCTGTCATCATGGGGCTCCTGTCTCTTCCCTACAGCACTTTGTCAGCGAGCGTAAATATGATGAAGAGCTTGGGAAAGCTGCCCGGTTCTCCTGTGACATTGAACAGCTAAAGGCCCAAATCATGCTCTGTGGAGAAAGTGAGTTTTGCATACTTGCTAAATAATTCTGTGTGCATATAAGCCTGGTGCTATTTGGAGTTGATATCAGAAATGTCAGGTGTGCGGTCCCCCAGGGGGCTAAAGTGAGGTCTAAAGAGATTTAATGATCTAAGGTCATGACACAAGTCGCTAAAAATGTCAAGATCCGAACTTCGAGTCTTCAAATGCCACTGCCCATCAGTAAATCCCCAGGATTTATTAAGCGGAACGGAACAGGTCATCTAGTTTATACCTTTCGCAAACTTTTCTTAAGCACTGCCAGGTCAACTGCCTCTCTGATTTCAAACAGCCTGGTTCTATAGAGACCTGTTACAGGGAGAGGGAGTCTCCCTAATGAGCCTGAGAACAATGGGCTACTGTCGTGAAGGGCCCAGCTGTCGTGTGTGCGTGTGTGTGTGTCACACACGCTGCTCAGCAGTGCCTGACTGAGCCTCTCCCTTAATTAGAGCAGTTAACATGCAACAAAATTGGCTGATCCTTTTTCCCCTGCTCCAGCCCACCCACCAGGGGAGGTGGGAATTAGCACTAAAGTGGCTTCAAGGACGCCACAAGGAGGAAGGAACAACTGGTGAAGGACATGCAATATCTACAGCCTCGTAGTGAGCTGACAAATTGAGATTTGGCTTCACTTTTTTTTTTCAATGTGGAAATTGCATTTTTTTCTGAGTATAAAAAATATAAGCTTGATCTAAAAATTACAAACTATATAAAATAGAACATGACGTTACTTTTGTGGCTCCATCACACTTTTTATGCACATATAATCTACTGTGTAAATTATATAGTATACTTAATTATACTACATCATTTACTATACTATGCAATATACATATATAGTAAGAGAATTTGTGCTTTTATCATTTCACAATATATGGCTAATATTTCTCCATGTCAATATATTTAACCCATAATTTATTTAAATATAATTGGCACAATCAGTCCCTTGATTGTGGACATTTAGGTTGCTTCCAGTTTTTCACCATTAAAATAACACTGCTGTGAGCATCCTTGCTCACATATCTTTGGCAATTATCCGAATTTTTGACTGCACTTCTTTTAAATTATTATTTTTTATACACTCCCTCCCTTATGAATTTACCCCCACTTGCCATTCTCCACCCCCAGATTTTGCCTCACCTCTAGAAAACCAGACGATCTGATTCACAGTTGGAAATTTAACTGCCCATCCTGGTTTCCACTCCAGCCTGATAATGGGCAAGACCCTGATGCCAAGTGACTCTGCCACCATCTGAGGAGGGGAGGGCGGTGCAGCGTCACCTGCTGTCCTCCAGAGCACTCCAGTGCCACCTAGTGGGAGGAACCGTCCCTTACCAAATCCCAGGTGTCCACATTGGAAGCCAGCCTCCCTTGTTGGAGACAAGAGTCCTTGAAAGGCCCTTTTCTTCTCAGCTTTGTTGAGAGCACATGGAAAGCCCACAGCTACTGAACCGGAAATAGTAATGACCCCTATGAAAGTGAATCTAGTTAGCAAAGAGTCACTAAAATCCCCTCATCATGTTTGGACAGTCCCCGACGTGCCATCACACCTTACCTGTAAAATGAAGGGACTAGAGATACCTCCCTGTGCTTTCCACTTCTAATGTTCTGGGATCCCTACTCACACTCCAAATCCTCAGGAAGAATGCTAGGATTAAGTCTGATCCAACACAGGTAGCAGAGAAAATTGCTTTTAAAAACTGGTGACAATTTTTTAAGATTCAGAGGTCTTGCTGTCCAGACCGGCAGTCAAATTCTGGTGAACTATGAGAGGAAAGTCATGATTATATCGTTAAGTTGATTCCCTCTGGCCCTGATTCAGCATAATCACACAGAAACATCCCATCAAAAACCACCCCTTTCAAAACCAGCGGGAAGGGTGATAATAAAAATTGAACAGACCTGTCCGAGCCCTGCCGGGGATCTGTCTGATTAGCCTGTGTGGACTTTAGCATTGGAATTGTTGCAGATTTGCAGTGGGGCTGTAGAAAATGGAGTTGATAAAAGGCCAGATAATGTAACTCTAATGGAATATAGAAGATTCTTTGGGGCATCTTTTGGCTGGAAGGCCTGGCCGTAAGGTCAGGGGATATATACCACCCCGGGGTGACAAAATTCCTGACACCTGGCATCACCCCATTCTGAAGCTCTCAAAATATTGTGGCTCTGACCAGCCAAGTGTCCGTGTACCTCTAGGTTTTTCTGCATCTCTGCAACACCAACTGGTCTAGGGATATGACAAGATCGGCAAGAACAGGTTTGGTAATGGGGAGCCCAAGAGGCAGCGTACCTTTGTGGACAGGGCTGAGAGGGCACTTCGGGGTTTCATTAGCCCTCTTCCCTCGGTGGTTCTTGACCTAAGGCATAATATTAAAGGTGCTCAGATCTGTCTTGTTTCCTACAAATGTCTCCCAACCTGAATGATGATGCTGTTCAGTCTATTCAGTGATTCTCACAGAAGACATTTGTTGGTCTCCAGGCACCTCGGTGCTTTTTCAAACGATATCTTTCTAAAAAAAAAAAAAAAAAAACCTTAATGTTTTTATGAAACTTCTGCCAATTTCTCCATCTCCTAATGGGTTACTGAGGCACAGCCCCTAACACCAAGTGCTTTCTTGTTGCAGTTACACATCCAAAGAACAACTATTCCTCAAGAACTCCCTGCAGCTCCCTGCTGCCACTGCTCAACGCTCACGCGACCACCTCTGGGAAACAGAGTAACTTTACCAGAAAATCATCCAATCACAACAAGCCCTCTGAGGGTAAAGCAGCAAACCCCAAAATGGCGAGCAACCTTCCCAGCACCGCTGACAGCTCTCACCAGGCTGTGCCGGCTAATAAGCAGGTAAACTGCTCCAGGGAGGCCACCTTGCCCTGCTTCCAGGAGTCCCGCAGACCCTAATGCATTGCCTGGGCAAGAAACCACTCGTTTGCAGAGGAAGAAAACAGCCTCCACTGGTCACACCCAGGCTCCGCCCACCCCCAGCAGCAGCCCGACCTCCAGAGCCTCCATCTGCCTGTCCGGCCTCCCAGAGCTCCCTTGGTCCATCCGGTCCCCATTTCATAGGCGCTGTCCCCTGTGGAGGAAGTGGTCTTCACACACTTGACAGCATCAGCAAAGAGTCCACCTAAATGAGACGGTGCTTCTCATGCCCTGAGTGCCACCCAGGTCCTCGTAACTGGCCCACATGTGGAAGGGACTCACACAGACATGGGAACAAGATTCAGAACCTGGCCACTGACACCATTAGTGAGAAGAAATCTGGCATGTTTTTTTTTTTTTTTTTTCTTCTTGCGGTATGTGGGCCTCCCACCGCCGTGACCTCTCCCATTGCGGAGCACAGGCTCCGGACGCACAGGCCCAGCGGCCATGGCTCACGGGCCCAGCCGCTCCGCGGCATATGGGATCCTCCCAGACCGGGGCACGAACCCGTATCCCCTGCATCAGCAGGCGGACTCCCAACCACTGCGCCACCAGGGAGGCCCCCTGGCATGTTTTTTATGATCCTTTAACTCCCATTTATGTCTAGTTTTTCTGTAAGAGGCCAAAGTTAGTTCAAACTGCTCTTTCTTCTCTTGGGCTTTCAGTAAAGAGAATACATTTCAAAATGACATTATTAATTCTTATCTACTATGACCCTTAAAAATAGAAGTATCCAGAGGACAGGCTTCTCTCCTTCTGCTTCTCCACTATATCCTTGAGAAGTGATTTCCTCCTTATCATTAGAGAATGACCAAGAAATGGGATTTGATGATTCAGAAGCTGGGAATGCTATAAAGACATTTTTCCTGAGCTCTCAGAAAGAGAGCTTGAATAAAGAGACTTTTTTTTTTAAGCATTCCAAAATGCTGGTTTTCTAACAAGTGCCCTGTTGGATTTTGTGGTCTTGGTCTTTTAGAATTCTCATTAGTGACTCTGACAGGCATTTCTCTGGCCCCAGATGTCTTCATGAACTTTAAAATAGCACTTGGACAAGGAGTATTTCATACAGTCATAGATTCAAGATCATAATCAAATCTGTTTCACTTGTCTAAATACAGCTTCATAGCTTTTTTTCTTTGCTTATCATTAAACCCCCTGCTAAAATTAAGTCCAAAATTTAGTCTGAATTTCTCTGTCACAATTTTTTTAAAAGTAAAGGGGGCCAGATTAAATGCTGTCCATGTAGATACTTTTTCAGTTCACTGTTTCATCATTTTCAGCAAAGCATTTCAGGCGATGGCCTGTTTAACCTTAAACATATATCTGAGCCTCAGAAGGGCCCTTGTGCTGGGTCCTGTGCTTTAGCGTAAACCCTCATGGCCCTCCCCCAGCCATGGCCCATGGCCCTCCCTACGGAGCGAGACCAAGATGTGACTACCCAGAATCTGCACTCTCCCTTCTGGAAAGTGCTTCAAATACTCGAGATCCTGGAATTCTATTCCCGGATAGCCCCAAGCCTACTCTCAGGGTCTGTTTGGACTACTTCCCTGGATGCATCACCTTGAGGGCCGAGCTGACCACACTACCAGTTTGCGCACCCGTAGGTCCAAAGGGTGATGATTTGTGGAGGTGGAGACGACGCTTAGGTGAGCAGGCTGGAGCGTCCACATTCCTGTGGGCACGGCCCCTCACAATGTGGGATGGAGCCAAAGGTAGGAAGAGAAAATATTCAGACACATGGTATGTGGGCCTCTGCCTATGTACTCTTGCCCTGGGCCCTGAGTTACTAGGGGCGCATCTGCCCTAAACCAATACCATCCAGTCACAATGCACAAATTAAGAACTTGATATATTTGTAACTCAAAAAATTACACATTTTAGTAATAGAGGTTTGATTTTCAAAAAAAGGTCTGTGTTCATGTAACAACCTGCTTATGAATCTTGTCTGGAGGGAATATGTGAAGTGAGAATGGCTCCACCACTTTCTAACTGTAGACCTTGGGCAAGTCCCTTAAACTCCTTATCTTCATCGATAAAATGAAGTGCATTATAGAAGCTCTCTTAAAAGGTGATGGCAATGACAAATGAGGTGGCACAAGGTCAAGTGCCTCGCTTGGTGCCTGGCACACTTAAGCACTACATACCTGTTGGCTGTTATTGACCTCAAGGAGTTCAGACATCTTTCCCTTGTATGAAGACACACAGGCTGGCTAATCCACTGCTTCCTTTTTACTTATCCATCTATGTTCTTGGTTGCTGATTTGTTGAGCGTTGCCAGTTTTTCAGTCTGATGCTTCAAAATTCATTAGCTGAGAACTGCAAAAAGTTTAGAAAAAGAACTAATTATCTCTTTGAAAATACACATCACCTCTACATCTCACCAAGATCTACCAGAGACACCTCATCCCTGTATTTACCCAAGATAAGATTTCTGAACTATGGTATTTGTTTTGAAATAAAATAGAAAAGCTGCTTCAGAGATGAAAAATGACAAATAGAATTTTATGTTTTTCTTCATATATGTCATGAGAATTCATATACATAGTCTATAGGGAATGTCCTAGAAATGTTTATGGTAGAGAATCATTGTTTCCCTGCCTCTGTGTTACATTTCATTCTGTTTTATTTCAGGCATTCTTTATGGGGTTTATTTGGCCTGGTTCTGGAATTGTCTCTCTTACACTTCTGTAACCTCTCTTTCAACATCAGTGATTTTATTTTCTTGGAGTTCCATTTACAAGACAGTCCGCTGTTCTTTTAAGCTCGAGGATTCTATCAGCTTGACCTCATTTGCATGTTGTCACATTCTTCTGGGGTGTAAAAAAGCTTACCTGTGACTTAGAGATTTGGTTTCCCTGATGTCTACTGATGTCATCTGAGGTTTGTTGGCATCTAATACTTACCTCTTTTTTTTTTTTTTTTTTTTTTTTTTTTGGTAGAATGGGTCTTCTAGCCAAAGACGAAGATTTAATCCGCAGTATCACAACAACAGGCTAAATGGGTCTGCAAAGCCCCAGGGCAGTGGTAACGAAGCTGATCCGATGGGGAAAGGCAACAACCGCCATGAACACAGAAGACAGCCACACAACGGCTTCCGTCCCAAAAACAAAGGCGGCACCAAAAACCAGGAGGCCTCTTTGGGAACCAAGACCCCCGAGGCCGCAGCCCATCCGGAAAAGCCCCGACGAAGGCAGCACGCTGCAGACAACTCGGAGGCCAGGCCTTTCCGGGGAAACGTCTCCAGGGTTTCACAGTGCAATCTCTGCCCCACGAGAATAGAAGTTTCCACAGATGCCGCGGTTCTCTCCGTCCCAGCTGTGACGTTGGTGGCCTGAGCTAGGAGAGGGGAAAAAAAGCCGTTTTCATTCAGTTTCTGTTCCCTGCCCGAGGTGCTGACCCAATTCGCTGCCAAAAGAGAGTCAATCCGAATATCCGAATCCTGTACGGCTGTGTCATCCTCTCTTAATCATTTTTTCTAATTCTAATAATCAGCTCTAGCTTGCTTCATAACTTTCATGGCTTTGCTTGATCTGTTGGCGCTTTTTCTCATCAAGACTTTGCAGCATTTTAGCCAGGCAGTATTTACTCATTTGTTAGGAAAATCAAGATGTGGCTAAAGATCAGAGGCTCAGTAGCAACCTATGTTGTAGCAGTGATGTCAGTCCATAGATCGTCTTTAGAGAGTTCATGTTGAAAACAAAATTCTTACTGATCAGACAAACTTGATCTGCTGAAGACACGTGCGCTTTTCTAGAGTTTAACATCTGGTGTTTTTCTGAAAAATATATATATACATATATTGCTTTATTTGAAACCAATTAAAATATGCTGCATTTGACACCTGGCTTGTTTTTTTTCCTTTTAAATTTATGCCCACTTTATCATCCAGTGTACTAGGTAGCACTTTCAAGAAAACTTTAGAGACTAGAAGTTGTGGCACAGAGCTCTGAACAATACTGTTTCTCTCGGGACAGGTAACCTTTTGGAAAAAAACAATGCCTGACAATGGCCCTGCCAGTTCGTTACACACATATAGATCGATGTGCACCCCGATCGTCTTAGACGAAACCTTGGTTGCAAGTAATATAAACCTTAGCCTCATTTAGACAATAAAGAAAAGGTATTGGTTTAGTGGCTGCAAAGCCCAGTATCAAAGTATGCTTGGGTCCAAATGGATCAGGACTCTAGCTCCTTTCTCCTGGTTATCTCAGCTCTCCCTTTCTCCTTAGGCTGACGTTGTATTCAGAATGGTGGCAAATAGCTGCCTCACTCCTAAGAGTCATGTCCACCCCTACACTGTCCAGAAGAAAAGAGAAGCTCTCCAGGTAGCGTCCACGTGGAGCAAGTGTCTTTCTCAAAAGTCCCAGCGAGGGTCTTGCATATCATTGGCCCAGACTGCTGGTAGGCTTGTCCCTCAACCAATCAGCAAATGACATGTGCTAATTAGCATAGACTAATCAGAGCCCACCCCCAAGCTGGGTTGTGGCCGGCTGCCCAGAAGCACAGGGGCTGTGTGCAGCAGGGCTCCTGTTATCTGAGGAAGGGAGAGGGGACACCGGGGCCCACACCCCAAGGAGCCCCAAGTCCCCTGTCTTGGAGGGCAAGGCAGCTCAGTTTGGCCACTGCTTCCATCGAAATTCCATGTGTCCTACAGATGTGTTGGCCTCTTTCAAGTTCAAATGCTTATTTTCAACTCAAAGTTAACATTTTTTCTGGCAGCCCAGGTTCAGTGGTTCTCTTCCACAGAGCAGCCCCGAGCACCTGAGCCTGCACACCACGCAAGCATCCATTTCTTCTTTCGCCAAGTGCAGGGAGGATGTTTGCTCTCTCTGGAGAGAAACTTCTGAGGTCTCTGGGTGTACCCAGAGATTTAATAGGAATTTTATTTTATTTTATTTTTGAATTTATTTTATTTTTTTATACAGCAGGTTCTTATTAGTTATCTATTTTACACACATCAGTGTATATCTGTCAATCCCAATCTCCCAATTCATCACACCACCACCCCACACCGCTTTCCCCCCTTGGTGTCCATACATTTGTTCTCTACTTCTGTGTCTCTATTTCTGCCCTGCAAACCGGTTCATCTGTACCATTTTTCTAGGTTTAGTAGGAATTTTAAATGTGAAGTCACATTCCAGGAAGGAAGGAAGGTTTGTTCGTTCAAATAAGAAAGGTAAATGTTCAGGACTGCAATCTCCGTTTATTCCATCTGAGGCCCTGGATTTATATTTTATAAGACAGGAGGACTTTGCACAAATTTTGTGTACCAAGATTTGGCTCACCACAGAAAAATGTCAGTTCAAACGTAACAGCTTTAAAGATGAGTCAAATGATTATTGCAACAGGAAAATGATGGGTTTGCCAGGTCAGGAGTACATCTGCCTTTGTCAGGGTGGACCCTCCACCCTCAACCTTGATGCACCCATTATGCTGTTCTTGGGGTTAAGAAAGCTCAGCCACATTCCTAAGCACGTAGCAAATGCTCCGGGTCACTGAAAAGAAACAAAAAAGAATGCTAAGAAATATTCAGACCTGTTTACATTTTTTTCTAGATTTTTGCCTTTCTTGTAGACCCTGGGCATGTAAGCATTCACCAATGTGCATCTTTGAAATAGTCGTTTCAATATTTTAGTGCCAGTGTCAGTCCATTGAAATACTATATTACATATCTACATCTGTTCCGGTGGAATCATTGGTGTGATCCTAGAAATCTGGGTTGAATTTTGCCATTCTTTTAAGATATTTTAAACTTCTTAAAAAAAAAATCCATGGGCTATGGGCACTCTAATCTCTCTACTTAATGCACAGTACCTAGAAGAATAGATTCTTTTCTCTTAAACACTTCTCTAGTAGAGGTTAAACCATTTTGATACCTGTGAAGATTGAATAACTTCAAAACTCACCTACATTGTACAACCAAGGCTCCATCCATTAAAGGCAAAACCTCCCTGTTGGGTTCCCAATTACATTCCAAATTTACATTTCGTTTGAGAATCTCTACATACTCCAGCTCTGTGCCGTTGACCCTATTCTAGGGGTGCTGAGTACAGCAAGGCTCAGAAGGTTAAACATAAGTTGGTGCAAAATTCACCCTCAATAAAGGCCATACAAGAGTTTGTGGGGGGGGTTCCCTGGTGGCGCAGTGGTTGAGAGTCCACCTGCCGATGCCGGGGACATGGGTTCATGCCCCGGTCCGGGAAGATCCCACATGCCACGGAGCAGCTGGGCCCGTGAGCCATGGCCGCTGAACCTGCGCGTCCGGAGCCTGTGCTCTGCAACGGGAGAGGCCACAACAGTGAGAGGCCCGCATACCGTGGGGAAGAAATAAGAAACCCATACTATATCCAATTTAGAGCTCAGTTCAATTCCGCTGGCATCAGAAAACGAGATTTTAATTTAACATTCTTAGGGAAGCAACATCAAATGAAGTTAATGAGGTGAGTTAGCAGAGGAAAGCGACATGCAGATTTTTACTGAAGTAAGAGATTTGGGAATTCTGACTCTGAAAGCCTCAATCTCGATTTAACCATGAGAAGAGGGAATCCAAGGCCTGGACAGTTCTTTTCCCAGGGCAAGGCGGGGGTGGGGTGAGGTGAGGGGCGGGGAGAAGGGGGAACAACGGAGACAGCTAGGGAGATGCCTGAATTCAATAGTACCTTTGACTAAGCTTCCTCCTTCCCTCCATCCCTCCCTTTTGATGCTGTAACCTACGCTGTTTAGAGTGCCCTCTTGTGTCTGGAGATGGTAACATTTTCATTTCTCAGCAGACATTCTAGTGACAGCATCCGTAAAATATGTAATGGCACTTTTTTTTTTAACCACACTTGCTTCAGAGCCTATACCTAAAATTCAGGCACAGGTGGGCTAGGATTCCACATTGC
The DNA here is from genome assembly GCF_025265405.1 of Mesoplodon densirostris. NCBI lineage: Eukaryota > Metazoa > Chordata > Mammalia > Artiodactyla > Ziphiidae > Mesoplodon > Mesoplodon densirostris. The sequence continues at coordinate 36,233,101 of NC_082668.1, read as the reverse complement.
TCCCAGGTGCCAAAAAAATGAAGCAAAGGAGAAAGAGTCACTCCCAAATTTCCTAAACAAACCATAAAATAGCAAAAGATAATAATAGATAATAATTATTCAACTGATTAATACATTGCTCTCGCATTTTCCTGAAAATACTGAGCCATCTTAACTGATCTAATTTTGTGAGAAAAAATATGAAGAGTTGCTAGGCCCCAGGATTTCCCTTGTTAGCTCAAGAATATGAGGCATAATTTTAATATTATTCATTGCAAACTGTTAAAAGGATTTTTTTTTCATCCTTTTCCCAACAAACCTTTATAACTCCTAAAGAAGTTTTCTGTCTGTTCCTTGTTTCCAAGAACCAAGTCCCCAAGCCTTGGAGGCAGATCAGCCCAAACCAGAGTTTAATCTCATTACAGCCCCTCAGGCAAAGGAACTCCCATCTGTACCCAGTCATGCTGAGAAACACACAAGTTTCTCACAAATTGTTTTTGGTGATTGATTTTCAGAAGTCCCCTTGTTTGTGAACTCTACAGCTCAGAAGAGTTTTCAGTGTTACCACTAAGTTCAAGTTTCACAGGAGAAATTACAGCACACAGTTTTTAGAGAATACATAAATTCAGTGGCAAAATTATTTGCCTGAGAGAGTATGTAGATTCTGCCAAAAATATATATATGTATATATTTCAGAACCATGACTGCAACCAGGACCAAAGACTCTTAACAGAAAATAAGTGTAAAAAAGCACTTTATGGAGCAGTCCCACCCCCTGCGCCCAGAATGGAGCCCGCATTTCCGCAGAGCTGGAATTTCTGGCTCGGGGTTTCTTCCCTCCACCGTCACTGAACTGCCCTGGAGCCCAAGGGGAGGACAGCCTCACTTAGGCTACTGGCTCTGGAGGGGCCTCAGCAGCGGAAGCCGTGACAGCCCTGGGGACTGCAGGCCAGGCAGACAGCAGAAGCAAGAACTACAATCCTGCAGCCTGTGGAACAAAAACCACATTCACAGAAAGATAGACAAGATGAAAAGGCAGAGGGCTATGTACCAGATGAAGGAACAAGATAAAACCCCAGAAAAACAACTAAATGAAGTGGAGATAGGCAACCTTCCAGAAAAAGAATTCAGAATAATGATAGTGAAGATGATCCAGGACCTTGGAAAAAGAATGGAGGCAAAGACCGAGAAGATGCAAGAAATGTTTAACAAAGACCTAGAAGAATTAGAGAACAAACAAACAGAGATGAAAAATACAATAACTGAAATAAAAACTACACTAGAAGGAATCAATAGCAGAATAACTGAGGCAGAAGAACGGATAAGTGACCTGGAAGACAGAATGGTGGAATTCACTGCCACGGAACAGAATAAAGAAAAAAGAATGAAAAGAAATTAAGACAGCCTAAGAGACCTGTGGGACAACATTAAACACCACAACATTCTCATTATAGGGGTCCCAGAAGGAGAAGAGAGAGAGAAAGGACCCAAGAAAATATTTGATGAGACTATAGTCGAAAACTTCCCTAACATGGGAAAGGAAGTACCCACCCAAGTCCAGGAAGCACAGAGAGTCCCATACAGGATAAACCCAAGGAGAAACATGCTGAGACACATAGTAATCAAACTGGCAAAAATTAAAGACAAAGAAAAATTATTGAAAGCAGCCAGGGAAAATGACAAATAACATACAAGGGAACTCCTATAAGGTTAACAGCTGATTTCTCAGCAGAAACTCTACAAGCCAGAAGGGAGTGGAATGATATAATTAAAGGGATGAAAGGGAAGAACCTACAACCAAGATTACTCTACCCAGCAAGGATCTCATTCAGATTCAACGGAGAAATCAAAAGTTTTACAGACAAGCAAAAGCTAAGAGAATTCAGCACCACCAAACCAGCTCTACAACAAAAGCTAAAGGAACTTCTCTAAGTGGGAAACACAAGAGAAGAAAAGGACCTACAAAAACAAACACAAAACAATTAAGAAAATGGTAATAGGAACATACATATGGATAATTACCTTAAATGTGAATGGATTAAATGCTCCAACCAAAAGACACAGGCTTGCTGAATGGATACAAAAACAAGACCCATATATATGCTGTCTACAAGAGACCCACTTCAGACCTAGGGACACATACAGACTGAAAGTGAGGGGATGGAGAAAGATATTTGATGCAAATGGGAATCAAAAGAAAGCTGGAGTAGCAATACTCATAACAGATAAAATAGACTTTAAAATAAAGAATGCTACAAGAGACAAGGAAGGACACTACATAATGATCAAGGGATCAATCCAAGAAGAAGACATAACAATTATAAATATATATGCACCCAACATAGGAGCACCTCAATACATAAGGAAACTGCTAACAGCTATAAAAGAGGAGATCGACAGTAACACAATAATAGTGGGAGATTTTAACACCTCACTTACACCAATGGACAGATCATCCAGACAGAAAATTAATAGGGAAACACAAGCTTTAAATGACAAAATAGACCAGATAGGTTTAATTGACATTTATAGGAAATTCGATCCAAAAAGAGCAGATTACGCTTTCTTCTCAAGTGCTCATGGAACATTCTCCAGGATAGATCACATCTTGGGTCACAAATCAAGCCTCAGTAAATTTAAGAAAATTGAAATCACATCAAGCATCTTTTCTGACCACAACTCTATGAGAATAGAAATCAATCACAGGGAAAAAAACATAAAAAACACAAACACATGGAGACTAAACAATACGTTACTAAATAGCCAAGAGATCACTGAAAAAATCAAAGAGGAAATCAAAAACTACCTAGAGACAAATGGCAATGAAAACACGATGGTCCAAAACCTATGGGATGCAGCAAAAGCAGTTCTAAGAAGGAAGTTTATAGCAATACAAGCCTACTCAAGAAACAAGAAAAGTCTCAAATAAACAATTTAACCTTATACCTAAAGGAACTAGAGAAAGAAGAACAAACAAAACCCAAAGTTAGTAGAAGGAAAGAAATCATAAAGATCAGAGCAGAAATAAATGAAATAGAAACAAAGAAAACAATAGCAAAGATCAATAAAACTAAAAGCTGGTTCTTTGAGAAGATAAACAAAATTGATAAACCATTTGCCAGACTCATCAAGAAAAAGAGGGAAAGGAATCAAATCAATAAAATTAGAAATGAAAAAGGAGAAGTTATAACAGACACTGCAGAAATACAGAGCATCCTAAGAGACTACTACAAGCAACTCTATGCCAATAAAATGGACAACCTGGAAGAAATGGACAAATTCTTAGAAAGACTTAGAAATTCTTCCAAGACTGAACCAAGAAGAAATAGAAAATATGAACAGACCAATCACAAGTAATGAAATTGAAACTGTGATTTAAAATCTTCCAAAAAATAAAAGTCAAGGACCAGATGGCTTCACAGGTGAATTCTATCAAACATTTAGAGATAAGCTAACACCCATCCTTCTCAAACTCTTCCAAAAATTTGCAGAGGAAGGAACACTCCCAAACTCTTTCTATGAGGCCACCATCACCCTGATACCAAAACCAGACAAAGATACAACAAAAAAAAGAAAATTACAGACCAATATCACTGATGAATATAGATGTAAAAATCCTCAACAAAAATACTAGCAAACAGAATCCAACAACACATTAAAAGGATCATACACCATGACCAAGTGGGATTGATCCCAGGGATGCAAGGATTCTTCAATATATGCAAATCAATCAATGTGATATACCATATTAACAAACTGAAGAATAAAAACCATATGATCATCTCAATAGATGAAGAAAAAGCTTTTGACAAAATTCAACACCCATTTACGATAAAAAATATCCAGCAAGTGGGCATAGAGGGAACCTACCTCAACATAATAAAGGCCATATATGACAGACCCACAGCAAACATCATTCTAAATGGTGAAAAACTGAAAGCATTTCCTCTAAGATCAGGAACAAGACAAGGATGTTCACACTCACCACTATTATTCAACATAGTTTTGGAAATCCTAGCCATGGCAATCAGAGAAGAAAAAGAAATAAAAGGAATACAAATTGGAAAAGAAGAAGTAAAATTGTCACTGTTTGCAGATGACATGATACTATACATAGAGGATCCTAAAGATGCCACCAGAAAACTACTAGAGCTAATTAATGAATTTGGTAAAGTTACAGGATATGAAATTAATGCACAGAAATCTCTTGCATTCCTATACACTAATGATGAAAAATCTGAAAGAGAAATTAAGGAAACACTCCCATTTACCAATGAAACAAAAAGAATAAAATACCTAGGAATAAACCTACCTAGGGAGACAAAAGACCTGTATGCAGAAAACTATAAGACACTGATGAAAGAAATTAAAGATGATACCAACAAATGGAGGGATACACCATGTTCTTGGATTGGAAGAATCAATATTGTGAAAATGACTATACTACCCAAAGCAATCTACAGATTCAAGGCAATCCCTATCAAATTACCAATGGCATTTTTTACAGAAGTAGAACAAAATATCTTAAAATTTGTATGGAGAAACAAAAGACCCTGAATAGCCAAAGCAGTCTTGAGGGGAAAAAACGGAGGTGGAGGAATCAGACTCTCTGACTTCAGACTATACTACAAAGCTACAGTCATCAAGACAATATGGTATTGGCACAAAAACAGAAATATAGATCAATGGAACAGGATAGAAAGCCCAGAGATAAACCCATGCACCTATGGTCAACTCATCTATGACAAAGGAGGCAAGGACATAAAATGGAGAAAAGACAGTCTCTTCAATAAGTGGTTTTGGGAAAACTGGACAGCTACATGTAAAAGAATGAAATTAGAACACTCTGTAACACCATACACAAAAATAAACTCAGAATGGATTAGAGATGTAAATGTAAGACTGGACACTATAAAACTCTTAGAGGAAAACATAGGAAGAACAGTCTTTGACATAAATCACAGCAAGATCTTTTTTGATCCACCTCCTAGAGAAATGGAAATAAAAACAAAAATAAACAAATGGGACCTAGTGAAACTTAAAAGCTTTTGCACAGCAAAGGAAACTACAAACAAGATGAAAAGACAACCCTCAGAATGGGAGAAAGTATTTGCAAATGAATCAACGGACAAAGAATTAATCTCCAAAATATATAAACAGCTCATGCAACTCAATATTAAAAAAGCAAACAACCCAAAACAAAAATGACAGAAGACCTAAATAGACATTTCTCCAGAGAAGACATACAGATGGCCAAGAAGCACAAGAAACTAGCTGCTCAAAATCACTAATTATTAGAGAAATGCAAATCAAAACTACAATGAGGTATCACCTGACCCCAGTTAGAATGGGCTTCAACAGAAAATCTACAGACAACAAATACTGGAGAGGGTGTGGAGAAAAGGGAGCCCTCTTGCACTGTTGGTGGGAATGTAAATTGATATAGCCACTATGGAGAACAATATGGAGGTTCCTTAAAAAACTAAAAATAGAATTACCATATTACCCAGCAATCCCACTACTGAGCATATACCCTGGGAAAACCATAATTCAAAAAGACACATGCACCCCAGTGTTCATTGCAGCACTATTTACAATAGCCAGGTCATGGAAGAAACCTAAGTGTCCATTGACAGATGAATGGATAAAGATGTGGTACATATATACAATGCAATATTACTCAGCTATAACAAGGAACCAAATTGGGTCATTTGTTGAGACGTGGATGGATCTAGAGACTGTCATACAGAGTGAAGTAAGTCAGAAAGAGAAAAACAAATATCGTATATTAACGCATATATGGGGAACCTAGAAAAATGGTACAGATGAACCGGTTTGCAGGGCAGCAATTGAGACACAGATGTAGAGAAGAAACGTATGGACACCAAGAGGGGAAAGTGGTGGGGGACGGTGGTGGTGGTGTGATGAATTGGGAGATTGGGATTGACATATATACACTAATATGTATAAAATAGGTAACTAATAAGAACATGCTGTATAAAAAAATTTTTGTTTTGCCAATAAAAAAAATAAATTCTTTTTCAGCTTCAAAAAACAAAAAAGCACTTCCTATCAAAACCAGAAAACTATTCTATTTTTTAACTTAAGTTTGAGTTAGATTTACCTATTCCTAGCCTTTTGAGAGAACATACTTTTTGTAAATTATTGTCATCAAGCTGGCCAATAATGTCATTACCCCTCTGCTAATGCCTGACACACAGTAGGTACTCAGTAAATACAAGGAAGAGAGAGCAGCTATGAAAGAATGACCCCTAGTATTTCTCTAATACCCTTAGAAAATTCTGGACTCTAAGTGGCCCATGCAAAATAATCCAGTACGTCAATTCTAGAGAAGGTGGGAAGAGAGCAGCAGCTAAAGTTCCGACCCCTGGATTCACAATGGGCCTCACCACCTGCTGGCTGTGTAAATGCGTTTCTAAACATCTCAATACCTCCGTTTCTCCATGGGTAAATGGGACAAATAACCATACCTACTTGGAAGGATTGTTACAAGGACTGAATAAGTTAATCTTTGCAAAGCACTTGGAGTAATGCCTGGTACTTTGTAGGGAGACAGCAACCACAGAGCAATGTGAGTGGAGACACTTTATAAATTTATATGGGGAAGCTTTATGGAGAGAGAAATGCATGTATATATGAAGTAATTATTAGTAAGGGGATTAGCTACTAAAGAAAACAGGAATAGCAGGTACTGGGATGGCTATTACTAGAGCTTGAGGCAGAGGAAAGGACAAGTTTGGGAGAACTCCCTGCCCACCCACCCCTGCCCCCAAGGCTGAGACTCTGACCTTGTGAGGGAGGGTGACCCTGTGGCCCCAGTAGAGGCCAAGAAGCCCCCTGAAGTACTGGCAAGGGAGAAGCCCCACCCCCCAGGGCACTGGAGAACCGAGGAGCTTTCCCCGGAGGAGCTGGCCGACTCACCAGGGGGCCACCTGCAGGGGTGCCACGGAACCCACTGGGAATCCTGCTGGGGCGCCAGCAAAACTTGCCAGGAAGCTTCCTGCAGGCGTGTTGTTGAATTATCTGGGGAGCCAGCCAGGAGGCCCATGGGACGGGAAGCTGCTGCTGCTGAAACTTGGGCCCGTTGGGGTTCCCATATCCCAGCCAAGCACTCATTGCAGGAGCAAGAACACAGGGACACTCATGGAACCAGGAAAAAGCCCCCTCCTGCTGCAGTGTCCCTCCAGTGACAAAGCCAGCTGGCTAAAGGGAAGTGCTTAGGGGGGTCCAGCTCCAGGATCACAGCAGGGCAGTGAAGAGTAGATTTGGAACCAAGAGGCAAAGAGTTGATACCTGGCATACCCTTAGAAAGCACTAGAACAGTATTTGATAAATAAATCTAAAACAAATAAACAGTATTTGATAAATAGCTATGAGGCACACAAATTTTCTAAGTCCTGGCTAGCTCATCTCTGGGAGGAATGTCAAGTTCCTATAAGAAGGGGCCTAAAATAGTGCTTAAAGGCCTGGACTCGATTAAGATGACATACACGTGAATCCTGCCCTTGCCTCATACTAGATGCAAGGCAGCTTACCAAACCCCTCTGTGCTTCAGTTTCTCCATCTGAAAAATGGGGATAATAATATACCTACATTATAGGGTTGCTGTATTAAATAAGTTAACATATAAAGGGCTTAGAAGGGTACATCTTAGTTTTCATTAGATAGTTGCTTGGTTAGAACAGCAAACAAAAATATTTCTAATATTATACCAAAACCAGAAATGTAAGTGAGAGCTAACAGGATCGAATTCTTTAATTGGCAGGCCTGAGACATCCTTTAGTATCATCCTCCCCCTCAATTCCCAGGGTTCCACTCCTGCCTGTGACTGACAGCTCTAATGTTCTCTTACTCATCCACACCCCCCAATTAGGAGAAATAGTTACCAGTATTTTGCTCAGGTTAAGTCACCCAGCTAATGCAATGGTTCTCAACTGGGGGTAACTGATTTTGTGTCCACCCCCCAACTCCAGGAGACATTTGGAAAAGTCTGGAGACATTTTGATTGTCACAACTGGGGCAGGGATGCTGCTCAATATCCTACAGTGCACAGTACAGTCGTCCTCAATAAAGAATTATCCAGTCCAAAATGCCAAGTGTCACAGTTGAAAAACCCTGATCTGGAGGGTCCAGGGGCTTTGGAGAAAGAAAACAGAAACGGTGGATGAGCAGAGACATTGTGCCTTGTTCCTCCAGTTACGCTGGGTTCCTGGTTGGTTCAGCCTATGTCATGAAATCCAGACTGTCTGGCCCACAGCTGGAGTCTAAATATACAATTTCTGATGTCCTTGGGCTATTCATGTCATCTACATAGAAGCTGGGTTTCCACATCTTCCAAACCAAGAAATTAGGGCATAAGTTCTTGAAAGAGCTGCTATTGAAGCAGAATGTCCAAAATTTTAAGAAATCTTGGCAGAAGGAAGCAATATTTGTCTTTTTCCAACTTTAGCAAACCTTTCCGACTTTTTCCAATCTCTTGCTTTCCATAAAGTGCTGTTTAAAACAAGTTTCTCTTCTAAGCTTCAGGCCCTCAGATTCATTCCTGTAGCTGAGCACAATTTTACTAAGGTAATGAAGGTTTTAGGGTAAAAGAGAGGAAAGTATGAGAAACAACATTGTAAAATGAAAAGTTGTTAAATAAACAAGTAGGACAGAATATTGATTGACAGTTACTGTAAAATTATGTTTGTCTTAGCCACAGCTTACATCAGGAAGTGTCTAGCCAGCAAATATGAAATGTGTATGGGCTGTCTGAGGCAACATATGTGAACAAAGAAAAATTAGCTTTTCTGTAACAATATAAACCATGTGTAGCTCATGAGGCTGACAGGACTATAAGTGAAAACGGTTCTTTGGCTGCTCCACCAACCAAATTCCGTGGATATGAAATTCTGAAAACAGCTGGAAACCAATCTTTCTTTTCTGTTAGTTATTCAGGATGTTTCCTTTTCTGGCTGTACTACATGCTTGAAATCCTGCATTTGATTTCATCTGAGTGAAAACTGCAGCCCTCGACAAAGAATCACTCATCCACTCCTCACTGGCTGAGGAATTCAGCAACTTGTTGACAGTTTCCAAGGGAGAGTTTCAGCATATGGGAAAATGACAGTATTTTCCATAATTAAAAAGTTCCTGGTTAACTTAGGAATACACATATGTAAATCATTTAAAAATATTTTTCATTTGCTATAGTAAAAGCTCTTTCCCTTCATTTTATTAAGTGCATATTTTCTACTTAGTTTCTAACCAACATCCTACCAAACATAGATTAAAGCTGTTCAAAGGGATTGCAGGTATAAATAAGGCAATCCTTTATAAGGCACCTCATACTCATATGTTAGCAGTTTTCCCTTTACTGAACAATTTACTACCACAAGTTTTTGTGCACATTCAAAATGCTATTTAAATAAAAATTCTTCTATGAACAATTTCTCAGGAAAAGCCAAATACGCTTGTACATTAATTCCTTCTTTAGAAATCAAAGTATAGTTGATAATAATTACACTGTATTTAACCATAGATTGGGAAGTGAATCAACAACTTTTTCAATGTTAGCACTCGCTAAGGAAGCAATAGGATTCCATCTGTGAATGAAAAAGAAATTGCATCAGCAAGTCTAGCAGGGGCAGTAAAGCAGGAGGAGAGGGGCCAGACTGCTTTTTTCCTTTCTCAGAAGTCAGGCAGTATCTGTCTGACCTCTCTGGGGTCTCATGAGCCATGTCTCTGAATTACTTTAAACAACTTGACAAGTTATATAACTGTTACTGTCATTACTAATGGTAATTGTGGTCATTAGCAACCATCACCAAATTAAGGGATTTCCGCCAGCATCTCCTTTGTTCTGACAGGATAAATTTTCCAAGGTCGGAAATCAGTTTCTGCGCCCCCAAAGACCATACCAGATACAGTTTATAAAATAATTGGGGGAGGGGGCGTTGCCCTGTCAGCAATTTACCGGAGGCCTACTGTGTACCAGGCATTGCAAGTACAGAGGTGGCAGTCACTCTCTAGTAGAAGTCAGACATGTCATCCTAACACCATAATACCTTCCTGTTCAAAAACTTTAAATATTAAACAAATCCACAATTTGACATCTACTTCCTCCCTCTGGCTTTTCCTTTGATCAGTGCTGCTGTGGCATTCTGTGAAATTAGATTACGTGGCTAAAATGTGTGTGTGGAGGGGGGATCATTACTGTACAGCCTTTACGTTACTGAACCTCATTTTCTCGATCTCTAAAGGACTGGAAAAGACTACTTTCATTATGTTGTTCTGAAACTAAAAAGCAAACTGAACACAGTGAAATAAAATATATGAAAATACTTCATAAACTAACATAAAGCAATATTGAAACAAAAACTTATTATTTAAAAATACAAATGAAACAAATCCTTCAGTAGATTCCTACTGCCAGCCTTAGCCTCTCCACCTTATAATTAACCAGTTTTAATCAGGGCAAACCGGTTTTCAACACAGATTGCCTGGAAGGGCATAGTCAATTATCTTTTTTAATATGAGCAATACCTAAATACTCTACTTACCATTCAGGATTTCTTTTTTTTTTTTTTTTTTTTTTTGCAGTATGCCGGTCTCTCACTGTTGTGGCCTCTCCCGCTGCGGAGCACAGGCTCCGGACGCGCAGGCCCAGCGGCCATGGCTCATGGGCCCAGCCTCTCCGCGGCATGTGGGATCCTCCCGGACCGGGGCACGTGTCCCCCGCATCGGCAGGCGGACTCTCAACCACTGCGCCACCAGGGAAGCCCACCATTCAGGATTTCTGTTGCGTCCTCTGATCCAACAACTGCACAAACCTACTTTTCCAAAGTAATGACACTGAATCACTGTTTATAAAGCATGCTTTCCTTTTAAAAAATTTTTATTTTCCAGGAAGACCAATGGGTTATGATGAGTTACCAACTCTTATGTTTACAGAGTCTGGTATTAGGAAAAATGTGTCTTCATGCGAAATGAACCTAATCCCCAGGGAACCACACCCAAATAGAGTAATGTTCAAGTTACTGGAGCATTCTGAAGTTGATTTTGACTCCTGATACCCATAAGGGATGGTTTGTCCCTTTCCACCTCAGCTGAACCATGGCCCAATAGTTATTCCAAAAACTCTCCTCTTATAAAAGCCAAATGTGCTCAATAGACGTCCCTTAAACTACTTGATGCAAAGAAATGCAGGCTGTTGACTGAATCAACCATGATTAACCTTCAACATGTTTCCTTTCCAGACAAATGTTTATTATGTGTAAAATACACGTCTATTAGTATAAAATTTTCTTACATGAATCAGCAATTCAAAATGTTGTAGATCAAGCAATACCAATAATATCCTAAACGGAAGTTCTCAAAACTCACTATGGTCTTTAATTTTCAGAAGACCTGGATTCTATGTAATAGTATTTTTCAAGGTGACTGAATATTTTATATATTCCCCAGGGGAATATCATTCATGAATCTTTAGTTTTAAATATTCACTTTTTCTAGCCAAATAAACCACTTATTTTAAAAAGGCTGGTGGTATTTGGATAGCTATCCAAAATCGGTTTAACGATTTCATACATTAACTAGACAAGAAAGCAATTTTGTGAGCTGTAATAGGTAACCTATATAAACGAACAAGCTTTCAAACTACTAAAGGGCTCCAAGGCTTAAAAATAAGTACAGTCACAGAAAAATGTCACTTTTTACAGAAAGGTTTTTTCTATTTTGTAAAAAGTAATGTTTTGAGTATATTTACTTTACTCTTTTAAACCAGTACAAGTACAATGATAAGCACTGAGTAAAAAGTACCCTGCTTTATGAACTTATTTTTAACACACTGACGGCATACTGCTCACTGAAGACAGAAACATGTGATCCAATTATAAAACAAAACATGTACGTGTAAACACATACAACTGAATAGTTGTGAAAAAATAGAAGATTAATCAAAATTCTCTGTTTTAAAATATTAAATTCAAGTTATGTGGAAATTTTATGCATAAAAAATCATACTGTATAATCAGAATAACTCTTTAATGGTCATTTCTGAAAAAAAATATTAACTTTAGTTAAAAAGTTAAACTTTTCTCTTCAAAGTACTTTCAAAACTTCACTACTCAAATGAAAAATAAAATATTTTAACAATTAATTACATGACATGTTATATAGTTCTTATTCCAAGAAATCTTCTTGCAAGGTATAACTAAATCTGCTAACGGAAAAGAGTAAGAAAAGCCAATCTAGGAAAGAAAATTGTTCCATTAAGTGAAAGTCAAAGTGTGATCTCAAATTATTATCTTTTTTTCCCCCTCCCCATCATTTCTTTTCACGTTACCTTTTGAGACTGAGAGTGCCCTGCAGGGAGTTCACCTTGATCTACATTTTCTCTCAAATCTCCTCCCATCTGGGACACAGCACAGGGAAGCACTAATATCACCCTCTCTATTTCACCAGACTGAAAGCTAAGCCCAAACCTCACTCCTATCCCTGGGCTGCAATGAGTAACATTAAATAAGTGCCTAAAATCTATAATTATTTCAGCAACAAAGTGGACTTGCTAGGGATGATTTTGCTCTACTGTTTTGTTGCCTTAATACCAATTAAACATTAAAAAAAAAAAAGCCCACACACATTAAAAAACCTGAAATTAAAACCATCCCTAGACAAATAATTTAAACGTTGGGAAAATGAGAAGTATAGGCCCAACCACTTACAGTCTCCCTCCTCCATTCCTACTTCACACAATTCACCCTAAATAGAAAGAAACAAGTTTTCATCCCAACTGCATCGGGAAACAGTGCCGCTTATTTGTATTAAACGGGTTGTAAGCTCGGAGAGGCAAACGGGACACCCTGAGTCCCCGTTTCCATCAATCGGTCTGGCCCTGCCCGTTCTCAGTCCGCGCGCCCAGGGCGCTGGGGGCGTCGGGGGTCGGCTCTGGGGGCCCCGCCAGCCTGGCCGCGGTGCAGGCGGGCGGGGAAGGCCCCGCAGCGCACAAGGGAGTCCGCTTCAGTTTTATCACTCGGTGCGGGGTGGCCTTTTTGTCGGAGAGCAGAACCTTAGCTGGAGGTGGGTGCGTGGCCCCGTTCTCAGCACCCTCGGTCCCGTGGGCAGCCTGATGCCCGGGCAGGCCTGTGCCCACCGGGGACGGGGCTTTCGACGGTGCAGAGCGCTGAGCTGCCCTTCCTCCTGCATCCGGGTTCACGGATGCCCGGGACCAGGGCTGCGGGGCACTGGCCGGAGGCACCCTGACGGAAGCCGAGTTCTTGACTTTAATTTGGGTGCTGGTGGAAGGCCCCAAAAATCGGACTGGCTTAGGACCAGTCTTACAGTTCACGCCTTCTTCCTCCTCATTGGGCACTAGCAGTCGCCTGTAAATAGAGAAGCAGGTTCTTGTCAACCAGCTGGTCCTGTAAACCAGCATTTACAGGTTTAGTAACTAAGGAAAACGTCTCCAAAGTCTACCTTCAGGGTGAATAAAAAGGTTTTCGTCAAGAATTTGAGCCAAGAGGTATCAACCTACCTCATCTCTCATCTCCCACCAAGGTCAATAAGTAAATTAGCAAGTTTACAAAAGATTGTTTCAACTGGAATACACTCTTTCAAACTCACACATAATGTTAATACCAGCAAGTTAAAATTTGGAGTGTTACACTGGAATTACACAACACATTACTCAGTTCTCACAAATTCTGATGTGATCCAGAGGATAACCAGGAGTATCCCAAGTTGTTTTTCCCAGAATAGCAGTTTCAAGAGATTTACTGAGGAAAAAAGGGTTTCACAAATAAACTTGAGAAATGCTACTGCATATTTTATTCTCCCCCTAAAGCTTTAAATTCTATATTAACAAATTAAAGATTCTATAGTAAAGACACCTATTTAGCTTTGTTGAATCCATATTTCCCAATCATTCTGTAATGCACCCTTTGGCACCCAGTAAAATTAGCATGCTATGGAACACATTTTGGGAACTGCTAGAATAGTCGAACTCATGGTACAGTTAGATGTATTTTGAATTTGAAAAGTATTGGACAAACCTTCAAAGATTCCTCAGCTGAGCGGCCATTCACTATAAAAAGCCTGAAGTGGAAACACTGTTTTACTTTATTTAATTTATTTTTTATTCATTTTGTTTAAACTAAAACAAACAAACAAAAAACAGTTCACCCATTTCTCCCACTGCCCCCCCCCCCGGCAAATACCAATCAGTTCCCTGTTTTTTTGCTTTGGATTTTGTTTGTTTGTTTGTTGGTTGTTTTTAAGATTCCACATAAAAGACAGCTCATATGGTATTTGTCTTTCTCTGTCTGACTTACTTCACTTAGCATAATATCCTCAAGGTCCATTTGTTGTAAATATATATATATACACACACATACCACAATTTCTTTATACCATCATCCATCAATGGACACTTAGGTTGTTTTTATATCTTGGCTATTGTAAATAATGCTTCAGTGAACATGGGGGTACATATATCTTTATGAGTAGTGTTTTTGCTTTCTTTGGATAGACACCCAGAAGTAGAATTGCTGGATCATATGTTAGTCCTACTTAGAATTTTTTGAAGAACTTTTACATTATTTTCCATAGTGGCTACACCAATTTACATTCCCACTAACAGTGCACAACGGTTCCTTTTTTTCCACATCCTTGCCAACATTTATTTCCTGTCTTATTGATGACAGCCATTCTAACAAGCATGAGGTGATATCTCATTGTGGTTTTGATTTGCATTTCCCTGATGATTAATGATGTTGAGCATCTTTTAATGTACCCATTGGTCATCTATATGTCTTCTTTGGAAAAATGTTTATTCAGATCTTCTGTCCATTTTTGAATCAGATTGTTTGTTTTTCTGCTATTGAGCTGTATGAGTTCTTTATATATTTTGGATATTAGCCCCTTATCAGATATATGATTTGCAAATATTTTCTACCATCCAGTAGTTTGCCTTTTCATTTTGTTGATGGTTTCCTTTGCTGTGCAGAAGCTTTTTTAGTTTGATGTAGTCCCACTTGTTTATTTTTGCTTCTGTTGCTTTTCATGTCAGATTAAAAGATCATCACTAAGACCTATGTCAAGGAGCTTACCACCTATTTTTTCTTCTAGGAGTTTTATGGTTTACATTCAAGGCTTTAATCCATTTTGAGTTAATTTTTGTGTAGTATGGTGTAAGATAGTGGTCCAGTTTCATTCTTTTGCATGTGGATATCCAATTTTCCCAACACCGTTTATTGAAGACACCTTTCTCCATCGTATATTTTTGGCTCCTTTGCTGTAAATCAGTTGGCCTATATGTATGGGTTTAGTTCTGGTCTCTCTCTTCTGTTCCACTGATCTGTGTGTCTGTTTTTATGCCAATTCCATACCATTTAAATTACTATAGCTTTGTAATATAGTTTGAAATCAGGGAGCATGATGCCTTCAGCTTTGTTCTTCTTTCTCAAGATTGCTTTGGCTATTTAGGGTCTTTTGTGGCTCCATACATATTTTAGGATTGTTCGTCCTACTTCTGTGAACAACGTCATTGGAATTTTGATAGGGATCGCACTGAATCTGTATATTGCTTTGGGGAATACAGGCATTTTAATAATATTAATTCTTCCAATTCATGAATAGGGACTATCTTCCCATTTATTTGTGTCTTCTTCAATTGCTTTCATTAACATCTTACAGTTTTCAACATACAGGTTTTTTATTATCTCCTTGGTTAAATTTATTCCTAGGCATTTTATTCTTTTTGATGCAACCATAAACTGGATTTTCTTAATTCCTCTTTCTAATAGTTCATTATTAGCATATAGAAATGCAACAGAATTTTGTGTATGGATTTTGTTTATTAGTTCTAACAGTTTTTTGATGGAGTATTTAGGGTTTTCTATATATAATATCATGTCATCTGCAAAGAGTGACAGTTTTACTTCTTCCTTTCCAATATGGATATTTTTAATTTACTTTTCTTGCCTAATTGCTCTGGCTGGGACTTCCAATACTATGTTTAGTAAAAGTAGTGAGAGTGGGGGTCCTTATTTTGTTCCTGATCTTAGAGGAAATGCTTTGAGCTTCTCACCACTGAGTATGTTTGCTGTAGGCTTGTCATATAAGGCTTTATTATGTTGATGTACATCCTCACTATACCTGCTCTGTTAAGAATTTTTATCGAAAATGGATGCTGAATTTTGTCAAATACCTTTTCTGCGTCTATTGAGATGATCATATGATTTTTGATATGATATAAAAACCATTTGATAGATTGTTTCCAGTTCAAGATGACAATATAGGAAGATACTGAACTCACCTCCTCCAATGGACACACTGAGTTTACAGTTATATATGGAACAATTTCCTCTTAAATAAAACCTAAAGGCCGGCTGAGTGACAACTACATATTGAGCAAATGAGAAGAAAACAACATTGAAGCAGG
Organism: Mesoplodon densirostris; assembly: GCF_025265405.1. Lineage (NCBI taxonomy): Eukaryota > Metazoa > Chordata > Mammalia > Artiodactyla > Ziphiidae > Mesoplodon > Mesoplodon densirostris. The sequence continues at coordinate 36,216,681 of NC_082668.1, read as the reverse complement.
TAGGAGAAGCTGGAACACAATCTTGCCATAAACCTGTCCCCCAATGCAGTAATCCGCAACCAGGAAGAAAGTCAAAACCTGCATCTTCTCCCTGAGGAGGGAAAGATTCAAACCCCACATCAGGCTCCCCAGTTTTTAAGACATGCACTTGAGAGATGAGCCCCTAAAACATTTAACTTTGAAAGTCAACAGGGTTCAAGTCCTGAGGCCCACAAGACTATAGCAATCTGATAAACAGCTCTTCAAGGGTCCACATGCTCAGACTCACCCACCCCAGGGCCCAGTTCAAAGGCGGCCAATTGCACCCAGACTTAAATAGTAAAGTAGCTCACCTGCTGACAGAAAAGTGCTGGCCTGAGGGGTAGGTGTCTAATTTAACACACACATCTAGAAGCCCGCTGGAACACTCTCTGGGAATGAAGACTAGCAGGTACCATCTTCATGCTCTCCCTTTGCTGTGCTCCAGAGTACCAGTATTTCCTGGAAGAGAGCTTTTACACTCGTCTGGAACCCTCACTTTTTATGGCTCTTAGCCAGGGGACACCTCCTGATTGCCTGGCTCTGGAGGCCAGTGGAGCTTGCATTCCTGGTCCCATGGGACTGTAACAATTGGTGTTACCCAGAGAGGAGCTCATAGCCTTGTCTGGTACCCCAATTTTTGCAAATGCTGCCAAGAGACACCTCTACATTGCATGGCTCTGGTGGCCAGTAGGGCTTATGCTTGTGGGTCCCACAGGACTGTAACCAATGGAGAAAGAGTTCTTAAACAGCCATCACCCCAGGACACAACAAGAGGCAACAGACCCAGAAGCTCAGTCTTTCCGTGAAGGAGGTCTGTTAGCTGATCATCATGACTGCAGCCTGAGGGGCAGACTTCTAATTAAACATGCATCTAGGGGCTGACTATAATCTTTCACAGAGACCTCGTAGGGTGGGTGCTATCTTCACACCCACCTTCTGCCACACTCCAAAGTGCCAGTGTCTCCTGAAGAGGAAATTTACATGCATCTGGTGCCCTGGTTTTTGTATTTGCCACCCACAGCATGCCCCTTGATCCCTTGATCCCCTGGCTCTGGTGGCTGGTGGGGCTTGCATTCCTGAGTCCCATGGGACTGTGGCAATCAGAGAGATGGTTCCTGGCGGGCTAACATCTACAGGACACTGCACAGACAACAGACTGAGGAACATCCCCCAGTCTTTCTGCAAAGGAGGCCTCTTTGCTTGTCCTAGTGCTTTGGCTTGAGGGGCAGGCCTCAGGTTTGGCACATATGTATTGCCAAACAGAGCTGCTCTCAAGGAACATAGGCTGTGAATGCCATCTTGGTGCTCTCTCTCTCTGCCTTGCTCCAGCTCCTCAGAATCTTTCTGAAAAGAGCTTATACACTCAGCTGGAACCCTGATTTTTGCAGGTGCCACCAAGGGGGCATCTTCAGATTGCCTGGCTCTGTTGGCCAGCAGAGCTTACACTTGCAGTCCCACAGGACTGTATATATTTGTAAAGCTCTAAAAGCTGCTGCCTGAGGGTCTGGCTTCCAAGCAGCCTCAATCTAGGTGATGAGATCCTCCCCTTTGGGACACTGACAGGTCTTGGCTCATCCTCAACTACTGGGAGCTATTAAAAATATAATAGGCTGCTTGGACAGTCGCAAAGGTTTGACAGTCAACTAAGAGCTGGGGCAGGGCCAAACAATAAGGTTCATCCTCTGCACAAGGCTACTCTTTCAAAACTGAGTGAGGTGGTTGTTTCATCTACTGTATAGAAACCAACACAGAGAGTCAAGTAAAATGAAGAAACTGAGGAATATGTTCCAAATGAAAGAACAAGATAAAATCTCAGGAAAAAACCTTAATTAAACAAAGATAAGTAATTTAGCTGAGAAGGAGTTCAATAATGGTCATAAAAATGCTCACCAAACTGGGGAGAAGAATGAATGGACACAGTGAGAACTTCAACAAAGAGATGAAAAACTATAAGAAAGTACCAAATAGAAGTCACAGAACTGTAGAATACAATAACTGAACTGATAAACACACTAGAGGGGTTCAACAGCAGACCAGATGAAGCAGAAGAAAGGATCAGTCAACTCAAAGGCAGGGCAGTGGAATTCACCCAATCAGAGCAGGAATAAAGAAAAAGAATGGAAAAAAAGTGAAGATAATTTAAGGGACTTACGGGACAACATCAAATGGACTAACATTCACATTATAGGGCTCCCAGAAGAAGAGAGAGAGAGAAAGGAGAAGAAATCTTATTTGAATAAATAATAGCTGAAAACTATATAGCTGAGAAAGGAAAGAGACATCCAGATCCAGGAAGTCCAGAGAATTACAAAAAAGATGAACCCAAAGAGACCCACACTAAGACACATTATAATTAAAATGTCAAAAGTGAAAGACAAGGAGAAAATCTTAAAAACAGCGAGAGAAAAATAACTTGTTATATACAAAGGAACCCCCATAAGACCATCAGGAGATTTTCAGCAGAAATTTTGCAGGCCAGAAAGGAGTGGCATGATATATTCAAAGTAGTAAAAGAAAAAAATCCAACCAAGAATACTCTACCCAACAAAATTACCATTCAGAATTGAAGGAATGATAAAGAGTTTTCCAGACAAACAGAAGCTAAAGGAGCTCACCACCACTAAACTGGCCTTACAAGAAATGTTAAAGGGACTTCTTTAAGCTGAAAAGAAAGGGCACTAATTAGTAACAACACATATGAAAGAATAAATCTCACTGGAAAGGTAAATATATAGTAAAGGTAGTATATTAATCACTTATAAAGCTAGTATAAAGGTTAAAAGAAAAAAGGAATAAAAATGACTATGATTACAATAATTAGTTATGGAATACACAATATAAAAAGATATAAAATATGACACCAAAAACCTAAAACGTGGCAGGGGATAGTATAATGTTGAGCTTTACAATGGAATCAAACTTAAGTTGTTATCAACTTAAAACAGACTGTTATAGATATAAGTTATTATATGTAAGCCTCATGGTAACCACAAAGCAAAAACTTATAGTAAATACACAAAAGATAAAGAGAAAGGAATATAATCGTACCACTAAAGGAAGTATCAAACCATAAAGGAAGAGAGCAGGAGAAGAAAGGAACAGAGAGGAACTATAAAAACAATAAGAAAACAATCAACAAAATGGAAATAAGTACATACCTATCAATAATTACTTTAAATGCAAATGGACAAAATTCACAGAGTGGCTAAACAGATCAAAAAATAAGACCCATCTATATGCTGCCCACAAAAGACTTACTTAAGTGTAAGGACACATACAGACTGAAAGTGAAGGGATGGGAAAAGATATTCCATGCAAACCACAAGAAACCAAAAGAAAGCTGGAGTAGCTATACTTATATCAGATAAAACAGACTTTAAAACAAAGACTGTAATAAGAGACAGAAAAGGTATTACATAATCTTAAAAAGGTCAATCCAACAAGAGGATATAACATTTGTAAATATTAATGCACCCAAAATAGGAGCACCTAAAAAATAAGGCAAATATTAACAGAACTAAAGGAAGAAACAGAGAGCAATACGATAATAGTGGGGAACTTCAATACCCCACTTACATCAATGGATAGATCCTACAGATAGAAAATCAATAAGGACACATTGGCCTTAAATGACATGTTAGGCCAGATGGACTTAACAGATATTTACAGAACATTCCATCCAAAAATAACATAGTACACAATCTTCTCAGGTGCACATGGAACATTTTCCATGATAGATCATGTGTTAGGCTACAATACGAGTCTCAGTAAGTTTAAGACAACTGAAATCATATCAAGCTCCTTTTCTGACCACAATGGTATGAAACTAGAAATTAATTACCAAAGAAAACTGGAAAATTCACAAATACATAGAGGTTAAACAACATGTTACTGAACAACCAATGGGTCAAAGAAGAAATCAAAAGAGAAATCAAAAAATACCTTGAGACAAATAAAAATGGAAATGTAACATACCAAAATTTGTGGGATGCAGTGAAAGCAGTTCTAAGAGAGTTCATAGCAATGTTTACCTCAAGAAATAGGATAAATCTCAAATAAACAACCTACCTTTACACCTCAAGGAACTAGAAAAAGATCAAACAAAAGTTAGTAGAAGGAAGGAAATAACAAAGATTAGAATAGAAATGAATGAAATAGAGACTAAAAAGACAATAGGAAAGATCAATAAAACAGCTGATTTTTTAAAAAAGATAAACAAAACTGACAAACCTTTAGCTAGATTCACCAAGATAAAAAGAGAGAACTCAAAATCAGAAATGAAAGAGGAGATGGTGAAACTGATGCCATAGACATACAAAGGATAATAAGAGGCTACTATGAACAATTATATGCCAACAAATTGGACAACCTAGAAGAAATGGATTAATTCCTAAAAGCATACAACCTACCAAGACTAAATCATGATGAAATAGAAAATCTGAACAGACCAATGACTACTAAGGAGATTGAAATCTCCTAACAAACAAAAGTTCAGGACCAGACAGCTTCACTGGTGAATTCTACCAAACCAATTCTTCAAAGAATTAACACCAGTCCCTCTCAAACACTTCCAAAAAATAAAAGAGGAGGGAACTCTCAAATTCATTAAGGCCAGTAGTACCCTGATACCAAAACCAGACAAGGATGCCACAAGAAAATTACACACCAATATCCCTGATGAACATAAATGCAAAAAATCCTCAAAAAAAAATACTAGCAAACTGAATTCAACAATACATTAAAAGGAACACACATGATGATTTACTCCAGGGATGCAAGGATGGTTCAACATCCACAAATCAGTCAATATGATACACTATATCAACAAAATGAAGGAAAAAAATCGCATGGAACATTATTTTAAATGACCTTAAAACTGTCAAACTGTCAAGCAGCCACTGTCAAAAGCCTGCCTGCTCTTCCCACTGCTTCCATCAGTTTCACTTCAGGAAGATCACCTTCTGAACATGTGTAATGGCAATCCTCCAAGTCTTCTCCCTCTGACTCAGCACTGTTGTGTTTTCAGAGGCAAATATAAGATACTGAACTCTGATTTTTGGAAATGGGATCATAATAGCATAGTGATTTGAAATATAATATAATATATTCAACCTCAAAACTCTACTGAACATAACTAAAATTTTGTAGGTGAGAAATGGTTCTTTGGGACCTCACAAGTGCTTCTAAGTCACCGATACCTGGTCCGTGAATCAAAAATGATGCTTAATAAAATCCCAGAGGAAAAAGACAACTAACACAGAGGAGAGTTTCCATAAAACCATTTCTGCTTGCTTTATATTTTGTACACATCTTCCACTGGACTCTAGTCCAAGGCTGCTCCACCTGAGCACTATTGCCATTTGGGATTCAACAATTCTTTGTCTTGGGGGGGCTGCCCTCTGCATTCTAGGACGTTTAGAAGCAACCCTGGCCTCTACCCTCTGGATGCCAGCAACATCCCCCACCTGACAGTGTCTCCAAACGTTACCAAATATATCCCCTGGGGAACAAAACTGCCCCCAATGGAGAACTTCTGCTCTAGACCCAAATAATATTTGCTAACTATAAGTTCGAACACCAAAATAAATAATGATAATAAAATGAGAGCCTTTAAGCAAAAAGATCTGCTTTAACATATGATTTACTACTAAAAACTGAATAAAATTCTCTGCACCTCTGTGAAAGATCTGGAGGGCAAAAGTAAGAAAGCAGTCTGAAATTTCATACGGGCACTGAATCAAATTCTAGAATAGATGATCAAGAAATCAGAATGTCTGAAAGTCATGAATACTACCCAGACAATGAAAATGAAATATAACTTTAAATGTATTTAAACCACAGTGAAAGACACAGATGTGGAGTGAATTCAGTGCTAATGATTTCATAGAACACAAGATAATACTGCTAAATAAAAATGTTATTTGTGGTAACAGGAAGGAGAAAGGGATTCAGAATAAATCACAGGAAATTTCAAATATTAAGTCTAATAAATTTCTTGACTATTGCCAGTAAAGTCTGGGATTTCACTTTAGTGGGGAAAAACACTTACCACAGCATTCCCACTGTGTCCAGTAGTAGTTTTAAAATCATACTCTCCCCAAAAGAACATACCATATAACTCAGTTTTAAAGAATTACTTCCACTTTTTACATAGTTCTGGTAACTTTGCATTTAATTTTTTTTTTCTGGCCACGCCACACGGCTTGTGGGATTTTAGTTCCCCGACCAGGGATTGAACCCGGGCTCTCGGCAGTGAGAGCGCAGAGTCCTAACCACTGACTGCCAGGGTATTCCCTCAAGATTTACATTTTGGGGCTTGCCTGGTGATGCAGTGGTTGAGAATCCACCTGCCAGTGCAGGGGACACAGGTTCAAGCCCTGGTCTGGGAAGATTCCACATGCCGTGGAGCAACTAGGCCCGTGCACCACAACTACTGAGCCTGCGCTCTAGAGCCCGCAAGCCACAACTACTGAGCCTATGTGCCACAACTACTGAAGCCCGCACACCTAGAGCCCGTGCTCCGCAACAAGAGAAGCCACCGCAGAGAAGCCTGTGCACCACAGCGAAGAGTAGCCCCCGCTCACTGCAACTAGAGAAAGCCCGCACTCAGCAACAAAGACCCAATGCAGCCAAAAATAAATAAATAAATCAAGATTTATACTTTGATGGTAAGGCAGAATATTCACCTGGGTGATTAATAAGCTCAATGAAGTCAAGAACCATTATTCACTCCCCCAGTAGAGGCAGTAAAAATATAGGTCATAGATTAATTTTTTTAAAAATCAACAAAGAACAGATAACCTCTTTCGAACTGGGGCCATGTGACGCAGGCTTCCATGTAAAGGCCGCTCTTCCAGAGTCCAACATTCTATCAGTTCATGAGGCACCCGCCAGTAGCTAACACCTGGAAGATAAAAAGACAATTTAGAGAACCACTGTCCACTGCCAAAGCCTCAGCAACACTTTTGTATAAGACCAGCCAGATAAAGTTTAAGGTTCATGACTCCCATTTGATGAAGAGAAATATAAGCAGGAAGTGCTCCCAAGAAAAGCCAGGGCAATAGTGGCACAGCTCATGACCTGGGTCCAGAAAGAGCTGGCTACCAGCCGCCCCAGCTCTGCCACTGATAACCAGAGGTGGCTATACAGACCTTGGGCAACTGAGTGTATGCTGGTTAAGGGCACAGGCACTGGAGCCAAAACTGCCTAGGTCTGGATCCCATTTCTGTCATTCACTAATCATATCACCTTGGGAAAATCTTCTCATCTGTGAAATGATGACAATAATAGTACATACCTTGCTGCGATGATTAAATGAGAAAATAAAAACAAAATGCCTAGAACAGGGCCTGGCACAGACTCAGCACTCAAGAGATGTTAGGTGCCTTTATTATAAGTCATAGTGTTGGTAGTAATGTGAAAGGATTGGACAGTAGGGGTTCTAACACTTGCCCTGTCTACCTCACTAGGTTGCTGCAATCATCAAATCAGATAAATTTTGTGAACCACTCTGTAAGAGGCAACCACTATATGAATATGAGGTATCAATACCTTATAGGCATCTTTTCAAACAAGAATAATCTGTGTTAATGTGGCAGGCCAAGATTCCAGTCAAATTCACTTAATTTTTAAATCTGATATGTTTCTTTGTTTAAATTGATTCTATTGAAGTATAGTTGATTTACAATGTTTTGTTAATTTCTGCTGTACAGCAAAGTGATTCAGTTATACATACATACATATGTGTATATATATATTTTTTCATATTCTTTTCCATTATGGTTTATCACAGGATATTGAATACAGTTCCCTGTGCTATACAATAGGACCTTGTTGTTTATCCATTCTATATATAATAGTTTGATATGTTTCTGATTGAAACCTGAAAACGTATTCCTTTTTTTTTTAAATTTATTTATTTTTGGCTGTGTTGGGTCTTCGTTGCTGTGCGTGGGCTTTCTGTGGTTGCAGCGAGCAGGGGCTGCTCTTCGTGGTGCTGCGTGGGCTTCTCAGTGCAGTGGCTTCTCTTGTTGTGGAGCACAGGCTCTAGGTGCATGGGCTGCAGTAGCTGTGGCACGTGGGCTCAGTAGTTGTGGCTCGCGGGCTCTAGAGCGCAGGCTCAGTAGTTGCGGCGCACAGGCTTAGCTGCTCCGCGGCATGTGGGATCTTCCCGGACCAGGGAACGAACCTGTGTCCCCTGCATTGGCAGGTGGATTCTTAACCACTGTGCCACCAGGGAAGTCCCTGAAAATGTATTCTTATGAAGCTTAAAAACCTTTGGCTAAGTGAAAGAAGCCAGACACAAAAGGTTATATATTGTATGATTCCATTTATATAAATATCCAGAATACACAAATCCACTGAGACAGAGAGCAGACTGGTAGTTGCCAGGGGCTGAGGGGAGAGGGGAATGCAGAGTAACTGCTTAATGGATACTGGGTTTCCTTTTGGGGTGACAGAAGTGTTTTGGAACTAAATAGAGGTGCTGGTTACACACACTGTTAATGTAGCAAATGTCACTGAAATGTATACTGTAATTAATTCTATGTTGTATGAATTTCACCTCATTTTTTAAAAAAAGAACCATAAAAATTATATATAGACACATTAAAAAAGGCTTAAAGAATGATGCTAAGTAAAAACTGCTTGGTATTAAAAACAACAGTAACCTTTAAGTCCCAAGAAGGAACTTGGTGTCTTCTTTTTTAATCATTAAAGGGCTAGTAATAACAAACAACTTAGCAAGCTGGGCACATATATTATTATATATAATAGACATGTCCAAATACTCGAAGTCTATGTACCTCATTTTAAGACAACTTTCTAGAACTGCTTGATCATACTCCCAAACCTACTTATGCTACAAAAACATCACCAAATCTCATCCATTAACTTTTATTTTAAAGTCAGGTTTATTGAGATATAATTTACATAAAATAAAATTCACTCTTTTTAAGTACACTGAGTTTTGACAGATGTATACAGTCATGTAACTATGGCCACAATCAAGATACAGAACATTTCTATCATCCCCCAAAAGTTCCCTCCTACCCTTCTACAGTTGATGCCCTGCCCTCCATTCCTTAGTTTTGCCTTTTCCAAAGTATCATATAAATGGAATCATACACCACATAGCCTTTTGTGTCTGGCTTCTTTACCATGATGTTTTGAAGATTCATCCATGTTGATATATGTATCAATAATCATCTCTTTTTATTTCTGAGTATTCCATTAAATGGATATACTGCAACTTGTTTTTAAGACTTTCATTTTTTTTCCTGCCTATAATTCACATTCATTGTACAAAACTTGGAAAATATAGAAAAGTATATATAAAAAAAAATAAAAATCACTTCTAATCCTAAAACTAGGAATCATGGCTCATGACATTTTGATGTATCTCATTCCAGTATTTTTTCTATTTGTATGATATGCACATAATTGAAAACACATTATATTTAATTTTGTTTCCTGCTTTTGACCATTTCTTACTTTATCACGGGCACTCATCAACGTAAAAAGTTATTCAAAATTATTTTATTTTATTTTATCATTATTATTTTTTCAGCCATGCAGCATGCGAGATCTTAGTTCCTCAACCAGGTATTGAACCCATGTTCCCTGCAGTGGATGCGTGGAGTCCTAACCAAAAGACCACCCAGGAATTCCCTCAAAATAATTTTAATAGCTATACTCATCTATAACCTGTGGATGTGCCAATATGTATTTAACCCTGTATTATAGACATTTAGATTGCTTTTATTTTTTCCCTATTATGAATAATATTTAGTTGAACATCTCTGTTCACAAGCCTTTGTCTGCATTTGATTATGTCTTTAAGGTAGACTTCTAGAAGTAGAATTATTGGCTCAAAGAATATGAACAATTTTGATGCTATTGATACATACTGATAAATTATTTCCAAAAAATGTAATATGAATTTTATTCCTGCCAAGAATTCATGAGATCTTTACTAATCTGGTATATAAAAAAATAGTTCTCATTTAATGTATAGTTCATTGATAATGAGTTTGAACCTCTGCCACGTTTATTTCCTTTTCTGGGAATTTTATGGCCATGAACCTTATACATTTATTTGTAGTAGGGTTGAGCTGGTTTTCTAATCAATTTTAAAAAATCCTCTTTATTATAAAGATAATCTTTGTCCAGTTAATGCAACACTTTTATCCAAGTTTTTTTATTAGTTTCTAAATTTTATTTATAATGTTTTATGTTTTAAAGTTAATATATTAAATATTATGTAATCAAATTTCTTTGTCTTTACGTTTTATTTTATGCTTATAATTTCTTCCCCTATTAAGAAATCAGTTATTTGCTTACATTTCATTATAGTCTATAATAGTTTCATTTTTCATTCATAAATCTACCTGGGATTATTTTCATAAATGATGTGAGGTTAAAGTTCTGTTTTTCTCCCAAGCATATTTCTCAAATAATCTATCCTTTTTTATTGGCATTTAATGCTTTCTTATCACATAGTAATTTTATTCTTATAAATTTAATGGATTTTATTCCTGATCTCTGCATCTATTCTTGTACCAGAGAGACATGGTTTTATTAGTATAGAGCTACATATAGTATTTTTACCATCAAACAGAGTTAAACTCATCTCTCTAATGACTTCTACTTCCCAAAATGTTTTTGGGTATTTCACCTGTTTATTCTTTCAAAGGAATTCTAGAATCATTTCCTCAAGATTCCCAAAGAGGTCCATTGATATTTTGGTAGGAATTGTGTTAAACCTATAATTTAATCTGAGAAACACTGACATCTTTATAATATTCAGATTTCCCATTCAGGATCATGGTATGTCTCACAGTAATCTTCATCTCTTCTTTTTTATAGATGGATGGATGGATGGATGGACAGATAAATACATTTTAGCAGTTTTCTTCATAAAGGACCCAAGCATTTCTTGGTGGGGCAGCCTAGTTATTTCATTTTGTTTATTGCTATTGTGAATGGGATTTTCTCCTATAATTTCTAATTAATTTACCATAAGTAAGCTGCTAATCTTTATTTATATTGTATCTAGCTAGTTTAGTCTACTAAACTCATCATTTGAAATACCTTTAGTCGATTCTTTTCCGGTTTTCTACAAAGACATATTGTCCACAAATAACAATAACTGTCTTCTTCCTTTCAACAGTTCTTTCCTTACTTCTGTTTCGTGTATTATGGCTTTCCACAGGCCTTCCAGAACTTTGTTAGATAACAATGATACTCTATTACATGCTTTCTAAAAAGTTAAAATCAGTCACACGCTTTGTTAAAGTCAGTGATCCCAGCTCTCTGCTCCAGCTTCCTGAGTCAGTGGAGAAAGAATCCCAGCCAGGCCCTCCCAAAGCTTCCCAGGCAGCCTGCTAGTCCAGCGGCACAAAAGGAGACAAGAACACCAGGGGGGTTGTTCTTCAACTTAAGCCCAAGTGTCTCAAAGTCAATTAAATCTGAAGTAATAAGCTTAAAGAGAATAGCATTTTGTTCAACACACTTCATCCTATCTGTTTGAGGGGCATGATATGAAAAGGAAAAGGAGGAAAAGTGAGTGGGGCAAAGTTGAGGAAAAAAAGGGTTGGTACTAGCTCCCTGCCTGAAAGAGGAACAGCTGATAGAGTGTTTTAAAAAGCCTTTTCCTTTCCTTATTCAATCTTACATGACTTGCAATGTCTGTCTCTACCAGCTTTTAAGCTCATTTGAGGACTGAGATGTGTCTTATTTATCTTTGGACAATTTTAGGACTTCACTATAGTGCTTGCACCTAATTGACACTCAATACATGTTAATTAAGAAAAAAAACCTTAGGCATAGAACAGTTAACCCTCTGTGATCTTTAAGCAAGTGGCTTGTCTCTCTGAGACTTCTTTTCCTCATCAATAAAATCGTAAACAGCATACGGGGTTGTTTTAGGACTAAGAGATACTGAATGTAAACTACATATCACACTGAATATCAAGCAGCATTACTATTATCAACTCACATAAGCAGCTTGGTAAAGATAGTCAAATTTCAAAGTGTGCATTTAAAGAATATTTGTTTTCTAAGGGCTCTTTAGATATCTTCCCAGCATTATTTTCATTTTCTCTCTCTCTCTCTCTTTTTTTTTTGATTACACATTTTATGCTTAATTTAGAGGTATACTTCCTAGGACAATGCTAGGTACACAGTAGGTGCTACAGAAACTCTTTTTATTATTTTTTTTGTAATAAATTTATTTATTTATTTTTGGCTGTGTTGGGTCTTTGTTGCTGGGCGCGGACAGTCTCTAGTTGCGGCAAGCGGGGGCTACTCTTTGTTGTGGTGCGCGGGCTTATCATTGTAGTGGCTTCTCTTGTTGTGGAGCACGGGCTCTAGGCGCGTGGGCATCAGTAGTTGTGGCTCGCAGGCTCTAGAGCGCAGGCTCAGTAGTTGTGGCGCACGGGCTTAGTTGCTCTGTGGCAGGTGGGATCTTCCCGGACCAGGGCTTGAACCCGTGTCCCCTGCATTGGCAGGCGGATTCTTAACCGCTGCGCCACCAGGGAAGCCCCAGAAACTCTTTTTAAATTGAACTAAATAAGCATAACTAACAAAAGTGTATTTTAGGTTACTGTATTATAGATTATTAATAATATCTAGCAACTCATGGGGTTTAAAAATTTGTAAGTAAACTGCCTCAGTGTTACTATAAGGTGACAACTACCTGGACCCACACCAAAAACATTTTCTCAAAAAAAGAAATGCTGTATTTGAACTTGCTTTGTCTTATTAAGGAAAAGTCTACTTTCTGCCATGAAATGAAAGAATTGTACTGTACCTTTTCCTTCCCAGGCATCAAAGGCATCCATCATTTTCTTCAATTCTGCTACTGAATAATAGCTCCAAATATACTGAACATTATTTCCTGCCTCCCTAGAAATATTACAAAAGGTAATGAAAATATACTACCTAGGTAAGAATGTGTATACACATATACAGCTAATAGACACTCAATAAGTGCTTGTTAACTAAGGAAAAAAAATATGTAGGTAATGAGTAGTTGTTCTTCTGTGATCCTTAAGTATATATATATGTGTATATATATATATTCTATATACGACATACTAGATGAGTATAATATACTATACTTACATACTAACCTACATTTGATCTTTTTTTACTGCGGTAAAGTATTTGTTAATTCCACAATATAAACTGTGCAGACAAATCAACAAATCCTTAAATTGGTTTTCTTAAAAAAATCACCTAACTCCAGTAAAGTTAGAAAAGATTCAACTTTGACTAAAACTTTCCTAGCACTATGTCAGGCACTTATATATCATATATAAACATCCCTGCCTGTAAAGAATTCAGAAAATGATAACATATTAATTATCTAAACAGCAAGCTCATGTGGTCATGCATTAGTCACTGACATGTGACCCAATCCAATATCTCAGAGAATTAAAAAAAAATTTTTGCTAAGTGAATTGACTAGTATAAATGAGATTACAGGGAAAATATTAACAGAATAACCCTTAAGAATTTAACATGTTCAAGGCATAGAATTTTAAAGTTGGGAGGGACCAGATGAAAAGTCTTTCAGCATTTCTCAAACCAGGACACCAAGACACAGGCCAGTCCTGGGTCCTTCAGTGGGCCTGCTGACTTCTAGGCCAGGCTTCTGTCTCTGGACTATAGTGGAGGGGAGATACCCAGGCATGTGGCTTTTCTTTTCTTTCTTTCTTTTCTCTTTTTATAATGCCTCTCAGGGGATTCTGATGACCACTCCCAGTTGAGAACCACTGTACTAGACCAAGTAGATGGCCTATTGCTTATACAGATGTGAAATGGTCTGAATTACAACCACCTCATGAAACAGGCCTATCTCGACAGCTATGAGATTCACTGTCTGTTGAGAGGTACTGGCTTCTTTCCTAGTCAACCACATATTCCATTCAGTAACACCTCTTAGAAGAGACCAAGACTTAATTTTGTTCCTTTTCATATTTAAACGCAGACATACCTTTTAAAAATGCTTTTACTGTGAATTCTTCCTCCCAGCTGCTTATCAATTGCATCTGTTCCATCAGTTTTTGTGGAATATACACCAATAATTCTACTCTCACAGCTTGCACCAGATGTGTTAAGATAGTGGAGAACCCAAACTGTTGGTTTATTGCAAACTAAACCATACGAATCACAGAAGTCTGTTAAAGCCTGGGGCAAAAAAAAATATATAAAATTTGAATTTAATTCTGGAGTAAAGTAAAAATGAATTTTCTCTATTACTTTCATGTAAAGCTGTAATTTCAGCTGGTCATAAGGGAAATAAAAAGATTATATATCTCAGCCTACTGTTTATGCCTTTAAAAACCAAACCATTTGTTGAATTTGGGGTATTGGGGGAGGTGAGACAAATCACCACCCAAAAACCCAAAACGTTTTCAGCTAGAGAATCTTTCTCCACATGGAAATTATGTTTTACTTCCTCTTCCTTTAGACTCACTACCAACATCATTTTAAAATCTTCATATAATAAGTAAAAGTTAAAATTCTTTCTTTTCCCCCTGATTTTCCATTTGACTCAATCTTCCTTTTACCTCTTACTGACTTGCCCCATGGTTGATGCTTATTCTTAACTCCAAATCCAATCATGGATTAACCAGATTAACTTGTTCTTTTACACTGAAAGATATGAATATATGAACTCGATATATACTGTCTGAACTCATTTGGCATTTATCCACCTATTCACTCAATCACTTGAATTCTAAGTACCTATGTGTGAATACTAAGCACTGTCTAAGGTCTTGGAGACATAATGGTGAGCAGGAGACAGGGTCCCTCCTTGAGTTTATAGCTGATGCAGAAGACAGACATTAAATAAGCCATCAGCACACAGTGTAAGAAGGGCTACCAGGTAAGCCTATGAGGTGCTAAGGGGCACAGAGGAAGAGGGCTTCACTCAGTTGAGTGGTACAGGCCTTCCCTGGGAGAAACAGCATTATTGCTGTCAGCTCTCTGAGGATAGGCATTCTTTTCTGTTTTGTTTTGTATCCCAAGTGCCTAGGAAAGTACCTGATACAAAGGAGATGCTTAATATTTACTGACTCAGTGAAGGAAAAGAGGACCCTAACATGTGTTGCACTTTCATTTAATATTGCCATCTAACTCCTGTATTGGCTTTTACCTTCACTTGCACATCTATGAAAATCACCAACAGCATTATAAACCATTCAAGGGCAAAAACTGCATGTCATATTTCTTTGTGTCCCACACAGTCCCTAGAACAGGGTCCCATATGTCAAAAACATTTGAAATAAATAGGAGCTGGCTGGCAGAATGAATGTTCGCATGTTGTGTCTGTTGTGCATACAAACCAAGAATGAAAGACTATAAAGGTGAATGTTAATCTGTCCCAACTTTCCAGTTAGGCTTTTTTAGCCCCACTCTGCAGATGTGGCAAACAGCACCAAAAGACTGTTCGACAACTCAGTTTATAAATAATTCCAATAGCAGAACCCATACGACCATGCAAATTCCCGAAGGGGATCTGGAACCAAATCAACTTTCTCTTCACTCCTAATAACCATACTGTCAGCTTCCTCTCCTAAACACTGACATCCAACTCAAAGAATTCAAACCAATTCAGATCACTTTTCACTATGAACAATTATCTAGGAAAAATATTTTTCTTAGATGTTCAAAAGTGCTAATTAATAGTAAATATAATACTTATCAATAAGACAAAAACAGATGAAGCTGTTCAAGTCATGTAAAGACATTTCAGGGGCTTCCCTGGTGGCGCAGTGGTTGAGAGTCCGCCTGCCGATGCAGGGGACGCGGGTTCGTGCCCCGATCCGGGAAAATCCCACATGCCGTGGAGCGGCTAGGCCCGTGAGCCATGGCTGCTGAGCCTGCGCGTCCGGAGCCTGTGCTCCGCAACGGGAGAGGCCACAACAGTGAGAGGCCCGCGTACCGCAAAAAAAAAAAAAAAAAAAGACATTTCAAATGTGATTTAAAACAGAAGCATCTTAAAAAAAGCTTTACTGATCTCAAGGTGAACTAATCAAACTAATGTTTTAACTTAGTAACAAACTGCTACACTCACTAAATCAGGTAAGGGATTTTATACAGTCATTTATTTATCATGACCATCCTTTAAAAATATCATTTCAGTAAATGAATTAATCCCACTATACCCTCACATACTACAGTACTGCTCTTAATTTAAGAAGAACTTCAAAAGAAGAGTTCTATTAAAAAAAAGCCATCAAAAAGTGTTAAACCTTCAATGAGGAATAAAAACTCCATGAACTTTTGAGTGGCGTGGTAATACACTGTCCTAGAATACAATTTTGGCCTTAAAAAATGAGCAGTGGTAATTAAGAAACATGTCTTCAAAAACTGTAAGAAGTAACAATATGTTACTAAATAACCAAGAGATCACTGAAGAAATCAAAGAGGAAATCAGAAAATACCTAGAGAAAAATGACAATGAAAACACGATGATCCAAAACCTATGGGATGCAGCAAAAGCAGTTCTAAGAGGGAAGTTTATAGCAGTACAATCCTACCTCAAGAAACAACAAACATCTCAAATAAACAATCTAACCTTATACCTAAAGGAACTAGAGAAAGAAGAACAAACAAAACCCAAAGTTAGTAGAAGGAAAGAAATCATAAAGATCAGAGCAGAAATAAATGAAATAGAAACAAAGAAAACAATAGCAAAGATCAATAAAACTAAAAGCTGGTTCTTTGAGAAGATAAACAAAATTGATAAACCTTTAGCCAGACTCATCAAGAAAAAGAGGGAGAGGACTCAAATCAATAAAATTAGAAATGAAAAAGGAGAAGTTACAACAGACACTGCAGAAATACAAAGCATCTTAAGAGACTCCTACAAGCAACTTTATGTCAATAAAATGGATAACCTGGAAGAAATGGACAAATTCTTAGAAAGGTATAACCTTCCAAGACTGAACCAGGAAGAAATAGAAAATATGAACAGACCAATCACAAGTAATGATATTGAAACTGTGATTAAAAATCTTCCAACAGGACTTCCCTGGTGGCGCAGTGGTTAAGAATCCACCTGCCAATGCAGGGGACACGGGTTTGAGCCCTGGTCTGGGAAGATCCCACATGCCGCGGAGCAACTAAGCCCGTGCACCACAACTACTGAGCCTGCGCTCTAGAGCCCACGTGCCATATCTACTGAGCCCACATGCTGCAACTACTGAAGCCTGCAGGCCTACAGTCCATGCTCTGCAACAAGAGAAGCCACCGCAATGAGAAGCCCATGCACTGCAACGAAGAGTAGCCCCCGCTCACCATGACTAGAGAAAGCCCGCATGCAGCAACAAAGAACCAATGCAGTCAAAAATAAAATAAATAAATTTATAAAAAAGAAAACTAACTAACTAAATAAATAAAATAAAAAATCTTCCAACAAACAAAAGTCCAGGACCAGATGGCTTCACAGGTGAATTCTATCAAACATTTAGAGAAGAGCTAACACTCATCCTTCTCAAACTCTTCCAAAAAATTGCGGAGGAAGGAACACTCCCAAACTCTTTCTAAGAGGCCACCATCACCCTGATACCAAAACCAGACAAAGATACTACAAAAAAAGAAAACTACAGAGCAGTATCACTGACGAATATAGATGCAAAGATCTTCAACAAAATACTAGCAAACAGAATCCAACAACACATTAAAAGGATCATACACCATGATCAAGTGGGATTGATCCCAGGGATGCAAGGATTCTTCAATATACGTAAATCAATCAATGTGATACACTATATTAACAA
This sequence comes from Mesoplodon densirostris, assembly GCF_025265405.1. Taxonomy (NCBI): domain Eukaryota; kingdom Metazoa; phylum Chordata; class Mammalia; order Artiodactyla; family Ziphiidae; genus Mesoplodon; species Mesoplodon densirostris. Next base: position 36,198,865 of record NC_082668.1, on the reverse strand, counting down.
ACTGAAGAATAAAAACCATATGATCATCTCAATAGATGCAGAAAAAGCTTTTGACAAAATTCAACACCGATTTACGATAAAAACTATCCAGAAAGTCGGCATAGAGGGAACCTACCTCAACATAATAAAGGCCATAGGCGACAAACCCACAGCAAACACCATTCTCAATGGTGAAAAACCAAAAGCATCTCCTCTAAGATCAAGAACAAGACAAGGATGTCCACGCTCCCCACTATTATTCAACATAGTTTTGGAAGTCCTAGCCATGGCAATCAGAAAAGAAAAAGAAATAAAAGGAATACATATTGGAAAAGAAGAAGTAAAACTGTCACTGTTTGCAGATGACATGATACTATACATAGAGAATCCTAAAGATGCCACCAGAAAACTACTAGAGCTAATCAATGAATTTGGTAAAGTTGCAGGATTCGAAATTAATGCACAGAAATCTCTTGCATTCCTATGCACTAATGACAAAAAATCTGAAAGAGAAATTAAGGAAACACTCCCATTTACCACTGGAAGAAAAATAATAAAATACCTAGGAATAAACCTACCTAGGGAGCCAAAGACCTGTATGCAGAAAACTATGGGACATTGATAAAAGAAATTAAAGATGATATAAACAGATGGAGAGACATACCATGTTCCTGGATTGGAAGAATCAATATTGTGGAAATGACTATACTACCCAAAGCAATATACAGATTCAAGGCAGTCCCTATCAAATTACCAATGGCATTTTTTACAGAACTAGAACAAAAAATCTTAAAATTTGTATGAAGACACAAAAGACCCCAAATAGCCAAAGCAGTCTTGAGGGAAAAAAACGGAGCTGGAGGAATCAGACTCTCTGACTTCAGACTATACTACAAAGCTACAGTCATCAAGACAATATGGTACTGGCACAAAAACAGAAATATAGATCAATGGAACAGGATAGAAAGTCCAGAGATAAACCCACACACCTATGGTCAACTCATCTATGACGAAGGAGGCAAGGATATACAATGGAGAAAAGACAGTCTCTTCAATAAGCTGTACTGGAAAAACTGAACAGCTACATGTAAAAGAATGAAATTAGAACACTCCCTGACACCATACACAAAAATAAACTAAAAATGGATTAGAGACCTAAATGTAAGACCGGACACTATAAAACTCTTAGAGGAAAACATAGGACATAAATTTGTGATTTGACATAAATCATAGCAAGATCTTTTTTGATCCACCTCCTAGAATAATGGAAATAAAAACAAAAATAAACAAATGGGACCTAGTGAAACTTAAAAGCTTTTGCACAGCAAAGGAAACTACAAACAAGACGAAAAGACAACCCTCAGAATGGGAGAGAGTATTTGCAAACAAATCAATGGACAAAGGATTAATCTCCAAAATATATAAACAGCTCATGCAGCTCAATATTAAAAAAACAAACAACCCAATCCAAAAATGGCAGAAGACCTAAATAGACATTTCTCCAGAGAAGACATACAGATGGCCAGGAAGCACATGAAAAACTGCTCAACATCGCTAATTATTAGAGAAATGCAAATCAAAACTACAATGAGGTATCACCTCACACCAGTCAGAATGGGCATCATCAGAAAATCTACAGACAACAAATGCTGGAGAGGGTGTGGAGAAAAGGGAACCCTCTTGCACTGTTGGTGGGAAAGTAAATTGATACAGGCACAGTGGAGAACAGTATAGAGGTTCCTTAAAGAACTAAAAATAGAATTACCACATGACCCAGCAATCCCACTACTGGGCATATACCCAGAGAGAATCATAATTCAAAAAGACACATGCACCCCAATGTTCATTGCAGCACTATTTACAATAGCCAGGACATGGAAGCAACCTAAATGCCCATCGACAGATGAATGGATAAAGAAAATGTGGTACATATATACAATGGAATATTACACAGCCATAAAAAGGAATGAAACTGAGTCATCTGTAGAGACGTGGATGGATCTAGAGACTGTCATACAGAGTGAGGTAAGTCAGAAAGAGAAAAACAAATATCATATATTAACGCATATATGTGGAGCCTAGAAAAATGGTACAGATGAACGGTCTGCAGGGCAGAAATAGAGACACAGATGTAGAGAACAAACGTATGGACACCAAGGGGGGAAAGTGGCAGGGGATGGTGGTGGTGGTGGGATGAATTGGGAGATTGGGATTGACATATATACACTAATATGTATAAAATGAAAAATAAGAACCTGCTGTATAAAAAAATAAAATAAAATAAAATTCAAAACAAAGAAAACAAAACAAATAAAGATATATAATACAGTTAAACAAATACTGTAAGAAGTAAAACTGTCTCATTTAGGTTTATGTTACAACATGGGCTATACAAAATAACATACATTGCTTTGTGCATAATAAATGCATAATAAATGAATATTAGATAAACATTCATACATATATTGTAAAACTTAAGAAAATGCCAAGACCTTTTTAAGTTCTATATTTGACCTTAAAGAATATGTCTCCATTTCATTGGCCAAGTGGTCAGACAGGCTGTACGGATAAGGGATGCCAAAGTAATCAGCCTCTTCCTGCAGAGCAATGCGGGTTCGCTCCTCTGTGGGAATGTGAACTTCTCCATGAAGATAATCCAAAAGGTATTTAAATAGATGTCCATCACGGTCAATAACACAAGCCCCTAGAAAATATTCAGTTCAAAAATGATTGAATAGATACCAACGACCACGGTAAAATTTCAACATGTCAAACTAGAATTAGACTGAAGACCTCTACAATTAGAAATGTTTCTTTCTCAAAAGAAAGTTAAATATCTAGTGTTTAAATAGGTTTAGTCAAATTTGGGGAGCCTCTGTATTCTGACCTGCAAGGAAAACATATTCTGAGCTCCATTAGAAATCTTGGATGCAAGGACTATATTCCCACTATGGCCTCTACAAAAGCCATGGAGACCTTAGACTGCTGGTAGAAACAGAAGCTTACCCCTAATCTCAACCCAGCTGGGCCAGGAAAGGTGTATGGAGTTCCTCCCTAATGAGGGTATAATGGGGTCCAGCATTTGTATGTCAGTGACCCTACAAGTCGACCTGCAGTGTTGCCAACAAATAAACCCTGGGTTCCTGGCTATGGGCATGCCATTTGTTCAGACTTATTAGGTTAGTTCCTTTGTATGAAACTTTAGAAAAGAAATACTATACTGGTACTACTTTATGATAAAAGACTTTTTGTAGACAATTCAGCAGAATTAAAAAAATAAAAAAACACTTCGGTATGAGGTTACTCAATGATTTCCTTCCTCCCTTGATTAGTTTAAGACGGGATTAAGAAGGTAAAAACTTAGAGGCAGAGGAAACAACTCAGTCCCTGCTTACCACCTTTACACCAACAAACTTTCTGTCCAGATGGACATCAAGTCCTGGGCACCAGACATCAGTGAGTTTTCGATTCTTCCAACTGCCATTCACCTGGCAAAGCAATCTCTCCAGACCCAGGGTTACTAACAGCCCCTCATGCTCTGAGCTCCTCAATCCCTTTTTTCTAACACAGAAGCAAGAGTGGGTTCTACGAGCCCCAGAATGCCTAAGATGTACAAAAAGCCTTACTTGCTCTGCTGAAGTTTCTTTACCACCAGTAGTAGGTTCAGTGAACCCCAGAGCACTCAAAGCAGAGAGTGGCCCCAGGACCCTAGCCCTTGTATTTTACAGTTTCTTCTGAAACACCAATTTTCAGTCCTGGGTGACTGACAGTCTCACTGAACTGATGTTTTCTTAGGCATACACATCTGCCCACACAAGGCTCTGCAGCTGGACTAGATGTGAGTTTAACACTAATTCTACACTGACAGTACCTGCCCTGTTAGCTATGAGGGCAGCTCCTTTCTCCAGAGAAATACATTTTTTAACTTGAAGAACACAGAGAGAAGCTAATATATTTAATCAGGCTCAATACCTTTACCCATTGAGTTGTATGAATGGAACAACTTTCAAAATATGATTAATCCCCATAATTAGGTGATGGTTGGCCTTTACACACATTCACTTTTTTGTCAACTTTTAGCAACAGCATCACAGATTCTAGAAACTGGTATTTAATTTCTCCATGTACTTAATGAATCTCCATACAGTCCCAATGACCCAATGATCTCAGTAATTAACATACTAAGCTAATACATTCTGTTGTAATTCGAAAAATTAAAGGGAATTTAAACTAGACTCTTATTTTAATGAATATTCATGATAATGCTTACAGACTTTAAATATTTACCTGATTCATCTGCTTTTAGAGGAAAACGACCACTGAACATGGATGCCAGCATTGAGTCCTTAAAGCGGCACAAGGACTCCCGCCTGGCTGTGTAAATACAGCCACCCACGTTCAGTCGAAGAATATCCAACGCCTCTTCTTCTACCTTGTGACCTTCCATTGCTCTCTCTGACACCTGAAGTTTTGCCTGGAAACACTTTCAGAAACTGCAAAACAATGGTGGTCACAGTACCCCTCTGTAAAAACAAAGGACAATCACCACTGACATTTCCAACAATACATGAAATAGGTAATAAAAATAAATACATTCTAAAGTGGTTTAAAACAAATTCCTCAGCACCTGCAATACTGAATCGAAGGATTTAATGTAATACAAAAGGAGTCTGAGATATGCTGAGAAGCTGGAAAACTCTGGCTCAGAGGATTTGTAAATGATAATAAAGTATTACCAACCAAATCAGAGCTGTTGAAATGACTGTTTAAAGAATTAAACGAGATAATGCATTGTCTGTTACATATAAAGCAAAGGTGAGGTGTGCTTATGATCTTCAGTATTCACATATCTTTTTAAACTAAAAAGTAAGTCTGAGGGAGCTGTGTAGACTTGCAGAGGGGAACAGCATGTAGCATGGAATCAGGCTATTAGGCTCTACCACTTACTAGCCTGGGACCTTGGGCAAATACTTATCCTCCTCTGCCTGTTTCCCCATCTCTAAATTGGAGGGAAGGATGATGCCTACCTCAAAGGACTATCAGAGGAGTAATTGACAGAAAATATAAAAAGCATATAGAACAGTCTCTGGCTCAGAGTAAGTACTCAATAAATGATAAATATTATCTATAATAATATAAAAATTTACAAGAGGGTATATACTGAAGGACTTTATATTGGCTCTGGAGATTTAAGGAAACATAAGAGCAGAAATTATTAACAACAGTAGTTGTAATTCTTAAGTTAGGTAACTAAGGGATATATAATTTATCAACTGAGATCAGAATTCCATGTATACCAAAAGCCAAACTGGTCCAGAAGAACAACAAATGACATCTCTAAACCATCTGGCTTCTTCCCTCTGAAATAGCTGAACCTTTAGAGACATTTTAAGGATTTTATTTCTTAATCCATTCTGGAGATAGATGAACCACAGCTGACTGTGGCATTCCTACAGAACCTAAAACAATACCCTGAGGAAAAATGTACTCCCAATGTATCTTCACATTTCATAGCAAGTGTAAAATGGCTACCAATAGGCTCAACTACATCCATGGCCATTCACTTTGCCATCAACTTTGAGCATCCTTTCATAGATGCTCCAGTTTAGCCAATTTCTAATAAGAGAAGGAGACCGTTAGAGTCTGAGGAACACCATGTGTGTGAAACACAGTAGACAGAAACTATTATGGGCCAACAGTCCAGCCTTCAAAATCCACTTATCAATGTGACTTCCTACACTGCCTAAAAGTCCAAGGAGCAGCCCAACAACGAACCATGTGAAAGAACCACTTCTGAGGCCTGGAATGGAACTGGTTCACGCTGTCCCTGTTATCAGCTCCCTGGAATCCTATCTATTCTTCAAAGCTGCAGGCAAACCTCACTGCTTACATAACCTTCCCAAGCACCCCCAGTTAGAATCCTTGCACCCCCAGTTAAGAATCCTTGCACAGTTCTCCCAGATATACTACCCCTGACCACATATTATTCCACTTGACTAATCCCTAATTTGGGGGACTATAAGCTGCATCACCCTTAACAATTCCCATTTACTGAATGCTATGTGCCAGCCACTGTAGGAGACACTTGACAGACATTACCTCATTCACACAAAAGCCCTACTGGGTAGGAGTTACTGTCCCTACTGACAGGTGAGGACACTGGAGAAAGAAATAGTAATGTGTGCAGGGTCTACACTAGGGCTGCCCTGCCATAAGTGGTGGCGTCAGCCCCAATCCAGGTCACAGCACCAACTCCAAGTTCTTCCAGCTGCACCCCACACCGACTCCTTCAGCACTGTTTCACTCCTAAGGCTCCTGACCTGAGCACTTCACTCACTAAGCGTCTGTCCGTCTGAAGACTCCGGTGGATGGCAATAGGAACACAGCAGCACCCTGGGCGCAAGGATTCAAGAGATACCCCTAAGGCAGAGGACCATCAGCATTTCAAGGCCAGTCACAGGGCCCCACCTTCAAATGCACCCACTTGCACTCCCTGCTGGGTCGACAGTGCCCAGCCCTCTGGGGAAGCGTGCCCAGACTGCGGTTCCGTGACCACCTGCACCAAAACCATCAGGGACACTTGCTGAAAATGCAGATTCCCGGACCACGACATAGACTCTGGTTCAGAAAGTCTTAGGTGGGGCCGGGAGTCCCCCCGCGGACCCTATTTTGAGAAACGCTCAAGGGACTCCCACGACGCGGGACGAAAGGGGAGGGGCTGGGACACCACAAAGCCCCGCGGGGGTCTCCCCGCGGTCCGGGGATCCCGAATCGGCCTGAAGCCCGAGCCTGCAGCCCCGGGCGCCCGTGTTATCAGCGCGGCCCGGGCCCTTCATCAGGGCGCCCTGCCGCCTCCCGGGCCCGCGGCCCACACGGCGCCCCACTCCTCCGCACGGGATGGGCGGGGTAGGCAGCCTCCCCGACTGACCTGCGGCCCGCCCGACCCTTGGCGAGGGCGCCGGACGCCACGGGGCCCGACACGGAAGTGAGCGCCTCCCCGGCTGCTCGGCAACTCGTGCAGCAGCGCGGCTCCAGGGCCGCCTCAGTGCGCCTCAGCCTGGCGGCGACGGCCGGGAGAGGAAGGCCACACCCCGGACACGCCTTGGACACGCCCCTCCATAGCCCCGCCCCCGGGCTGGTCCTCCCACCTCCGGTCGCCGCCGCCGCCGCCGCCGCCTGCTTTGGGGAGGACGCGAGGTCTGGCAGTCTCGGTACCATGCCGGGAAAGGAAAGGACACGCAGAGAGACGCAGGCTGGATCCCCGAGGGACGGTCTTGTCCGTTCAGAGGCGGCTTTTACACATGAAGAAAACAACACCGAAGTTGCAATCGTCCAGGGTCAGTTAATAAGCGGTAAGAGGATGAGTTAGGTCTTTTAACTTCTAGATGAGGAAGGGCCCTTCCCTCCAAACTGGGTTGCTCGATGCCAAGAGTCATTCATATGTTGCACTTGAATGTTTGTGCATTTGGATAGTGTTTGTGGCTTACAAAGCTGTTTCACACAGAGCATTCTTGTTTTATTTAGTCTGTGTGACAGCCCTATATTTTTATTCCTGTTACAGTAAGGAAAATTGAGACAGGAGCAAACATTTATTGAATACTTCTGTACCCCTGAGATTCTGCTAAATGCTTTGCGTGCACTAATTTCCTCTTAACAGTAACCCCAAGAGTTCTTTTGGTTTCCAGCTGCAGCCTACCTTGTGCAAGAGGCTAGGTATTTCAAAATGAATAAAACACAGTCCTATTCTCAAGGTACTCTCCCAGACTCAATAATAATTGGTTCCTAATTTTTCTCACTGTGTCTTAGAAGGGAATAAGCCAATGAGGCGTAAGCCCACCTACTCCCTCAGATATTGATAGTACCCAGGAGAGGAAGAAGGTTTGTTCAGCCTACAATTATTGAGCACTAGCTATGGACCAGACACTGGGAGTGGAGGACTGAACAGGACAATCAATGTCCCTGACCTAATGTCCCATGTCATTTCCATTCTAGTGCAGCAGTCAGAAGACTTTATCTGTAAATATTTTAGGCTATTATATATTTATATATAAAATATTTTTAAATATTATGGGCCATACATAACTACTCAACTTTGCTGTTGTAGTGTTAAAGCAGCCATAGACAATACATAAACGAATGGGAGTGACTACGTTCTAACTTTATTTATGGATACTGAAATTTGCATTGCATATAATTTTCATGTGTCATGAAATATTCTTAAATATTTCAAACACTTAAGTATGTAAAAACCATTCTTAGAGCGTGGGCCACCCATGGATAATAATTTGCCTGCTCCTGTTCAAGTGGCAGAAACATACACTAAGCAAAATAGTTACAGACAGTGATAACCACTTGGGAGGAAGTAGGATAATGTTGGATGGAGATGATGGCTTGGGAGAAGTTCTCACTAATGAGGGGACATTTAAGTTGAGCACTAAGGGTGAGAATGAGCCTATCCTCCGAAGAGATGGGGGAAGCATATTTTAGGAAAAAGGGAGACCAAGTGGAAAGGCCCTAAGGCAGGAAAAGCCTTGACAGTTTGTAGGAAGGGAAAGGACACTAGTATGTCTGGAGCTTGGTGAGCATGGGGACCAGGAGGAAGGTGATAAGAGATGAAGCTGAGAAGAGGGGCAGGAACCAGCTTTTCAAGCATCTTGTGGCAGAAGTAGTTTAAATTTTACTCTAAGCATATGGGAAACCATTAAAAGGTTTTAAGCAGTGAAATGGCATGATCGATTTAATATTTTTAAAAACTCACTCTGGCTACTGTGATGAGAATGGATTGAAAAGGCATAAAATGAATGTAGGCAGCTGTTGCAGGAATCCAGGGGACAAATGGCATAGCTTCTACTCAAGTGGTGATGGTGATAGAGAGAAGTGGATGAGGGCAAGAAATGTGTTTAGGAAATAGAAATGACATTAAATATGCTGAGGATCAGCTATGATGTGTTAGTTCAGGTTCTTTGTAAAGTGGACAGCAAGATCAGATTAAACCTACAAAAAGTTTATTGGGGGAGACACCTGTGAGGAAAAAATCGGGAGGGATCTGAAGGGGACCGAGAGAGCCTTTAGACTAGATGCAGATTAGGAAAAGTGGATATGATGCAGTTCAAGAAAGTTTCAGGAAAGCCAATGAGGAGTTTTCAAGCCAATGTCCCTCATCAAAGGAGTCTTATGTCTCCTAGGAATAGGCCTGCCTTAGTATCCCTGCCAAACTCAGTCACTGGCTGGGAGCCGTCAGTGGGAAGTGCAGCCTGGAACACGGTGATAGATTTCAGAGCACAGTATGTGGAGTACATCCGTCAATAATGCTCCCTGTAATCAGACATCTGAGAGGTACGTTTTCGTGGCTGCCACATATGAGGGAAAGGGGAAATGCAGGATTACGTGTAAATTGTTGGCTGAACAGCTGAATGATGGTGCCATTTACTGAAATGCTGGATTATGGGAGAGATCAGAAGCTGTATTTTAAACTATTAAGACTGAGATGTTAAACAGGCATACAAGTAAAGCGATCAAATAGCCACTGAATGAATCTGGAGCACGGGAGTGAAGTACGGTGGTGCTGAAGGTGTGAATTTGGAAGGCATCAGCATTTAAAGCCATGGAACTGGATAAAATCACCGACATAAAGGGCAGGTAATTAAGAAGAAACAGGATGGAACACTGACTCCAATACTTAGATTTCAGGCTTAGAACAAAGAGCCAGAGAGCCGGAGAGTATGAAGCTACAGGAACCAAGAAAGTAAAGTGTCATTTATGTCAAATGCTGCTAGGAGATCAAGAGTCCACCAGATTTGATAAGATAGGAGTTCTTGGTGACCTTGACAAGAGCAGTTTCAGTGCGGTGATAAGGAAGCAAGCCCAGAGGAAAGTGGGTTGAAGCGTGAATGTGAGATGGCAGACTGGATATAACTGTAGAGAAGAAAGAGAAGGAGAAAAATAGGGCTGTGGTTGAGGTGGGAGACAAAGTCAAGGGATGGAGTTTTAGGATGAGAGTCACTAGAGCAGGCTATGCTGATGGAAATGATCCAATAGGTAGGTAGAGATTGGTGATGCAGTGGAGAAGGGGGGACAACTGAGGGAATGAAATGCTTGAGAAGGCAAAAGGGTCCTGGAGCCAGAGCAGGAGGAATTTCTGTTTGGCAAGAGCAGGGATAGGAGGTAAAACAGACAAGATAGATTTCAGTTCAGGTAAAGTGGTAGATTTCACAGTGGGAAAATGAGGAAATTCTGATTGAATGGCTTCTACTTCCTCAATTAAGTCTAAAGCAAAGTCAGAGGCTAAGAGTAAAGGTGATGAGGGGTGGAAGAGGTTTGAGGAAGGAGGATAATGTATGAATTACTTTTCTTGAGAAATTGAAAGGGCAGACTTTCTATAGAAACATGACGGGATTGCTCGGAGAGAACGAGAGCCTGTTTAAAGATTATAATCATTATACATGGATGGCAAACTAGTCATCCCAGTTATGTGACTTTTACCCAGCAACACTCAACGGCTTCAGTGTAGGTGCTGCTGAGGAAGTAGATCATTGGACTCAACTAATGTTGAGATTTAATCAAGTGATGTAATACAAGGAGAGAGGGGTGAGAGTTGAGGATGTTTGTAAGTGATTGAGTCCCATGGAGGACCATGGACTCTAAGCTGGATAAGGAGAGAAATAACTATATAACGGTGGTGATGGATAGTGAAAAAGTAGTGAAGTTAATGGATGGGAGATCTCAGAGAAATTGAGGAATTCTTTAAATAGGAATACAAGAGTAAGTGAGCTGGAAGAATTGGAGGCAGTGGTCAAAGAATATCACACTTGAATTCAAGATTTTGGAGGTCATTCAATGACCATAATGCCAAGGTTCCAGGCTGAGATGGAGTGGAAGAAAAGTTAATGGAGGTGAGCAGTTTAACAAATGATTATTATTAGATGAGTTTCCCCATAAATAGCAATGTCCACAAGAGTGGAGCAGGTGTAGAGAGAAAGATGATGAAACAGAAGCTAATGTCATCAATAATGGATGATTAGAAGAACCTTAGCAGACTACATTGCAGAGACAAAGAGAGATACTGTGTCCAGATGGCTACAGTTCAGATCAGCTAGGGCTTAGAAAAAGGAAGGAGGAAAAATTGTTTGTTAGCAGTGATGGGAGAAGAGAGGACACCAACCCTGGCCCTGAAGTATGTGGGGAGTGGAAGGAAAAGCAGTCACTTCTTGAGAGGGCTACAGACCACAGAGGAAGTAAGTAGGTCCTCTAGGAGCAGAGAACGTGCATTAAAAAAAAAAGATGGGGGCTTCCCTGGTGGCTCAGTGGTTGAGAGTCCGCCTGCCGATGCAGGGGACACGGGTTCATGCCCTGGTCCGGGAAGATCCCACATGCCACGGAGCGGCTAGGCCCGTGAGCCATGACCGCTGAGCCTGCGCGTCCGGAGCCTGTGCTCCGCAACGGGAGAGGCCACAACAGTGAGAGGCCTGTGTACCACAAAAAAAAAAAAAAAAAAAAAAGAGCCCTTTCTACTAAAGCACAAATCATTCTTAGAGGGCGATTAAAAAAAAAAAAAAGATGGGACATTTAAAAAAGGGAATTTTAAAGGGCTCAGAGGAAGTGTTCGAGAGGAATAGGAAGAATGGGGGATTGGCTCAGAGGGGCAGACATACTGGCAATATGGGACTAGGACCCCAGATAACAGTGGACAACTTGAGGGTTTGTAACTATTGGGGTGATTAAGGTAAACAGGGATCTGAGCCATGATGAGAACAGTCCTAATGTTCTATTAGTGCAAAGTTGAAGCCAAAACCCAGGTATTTAGCTCAGTAGTATTGGGTCACCTCACCCTCTGGCTGCTCCCAATTCTATGGTAAACTGAGTGAATGCACAGGTCTTACAAGGAACCCAAGCGTTAAGAAAGCCTTTAGGTGACTATTCCCTCCACCAGCTCTTGCAGAAGTAAAAGATAATCCTAACTCTGATGCATAGGAGCTTGAGGGGAAGGGAGATAGGAAGCACCAGATAAATCAGAGCCTGAGTCATAGACCTGATCAGACTCAAGACTACCCTCCTCTTCTGGTTCTTTCTGGAATGGGAAACATATGGACTTATCATGATTGAGGAGGAGGAAATAACTTTATGTTCATCCTTTAGGAAAAGATTCCCAAACCATAAGCAGCCCCCTCCTTCCAACCCAGGACAAGGTATTGGAAAGAGAATGAGGTGTCTGGTTGCCCCTTTACTCGCAAAACCTGGATGAGCTGCATTGTTTTTCTTTTAAAAATTCCTTGTGCAGAGTATTATTTTTCATCAAAATAACACTAGAGGTGGAATTCCTGAGTAGCCAACATAATAGCAGCCATCACAGTGTAAATCTGAATCTCCCAAATCATTCTCCAAAAAGCTGAATACAGAATAGATAACAAATAAAACTGCACCAAACCCATGCCATCTGTATAACTAAGAATGCCCAAACTTCAAATTATCTGGAAGTAGAAAAATAAAAAGCAGATCTTGGCAAGCTGTGTCCCATTCTCCTGCCACAAAAAAAGAAGAAGGCTCTTGGTGGACCTATGATTGATCTAAGATAACCACAAAAAAGAGAAAGTCTGCTTTTGTGCTAAAATACTGGTAAAGAACCCTCATAGATCAAAGCACTTACTATGTATTTTTAAAAATTAAAGCTGCACATAATTCAAGGTGACAGTGTGTGAAAACCGTTGCTTCTGGTATCGAAGGGAAAAAAAGGAATGGAGAGGCACCTTTTGGAACTTGGTGAAGAGGAAAAGAAGTAAAAGGAAATTTAGGGTCAAGTAAGAAAAATGAGATCCAAAGCTGTGAAAATATGCAATCTTTAGCCCATATCACTCACACACACACATACATACACACACATAAATGCACAAGAATCATCCATTAAGAAAGTATTTCACTGCAGAAGAGGACACCCTTGAACCTGAAATCTTATAAACCATTCAAAACTCTTTGAAATGAATAGATGAAAACAGAGTAAATATACACGAAGCTATTATAAGAAGAAAACAGAAAACAAGACAACTTCAGCTGGTAAAAGTGCTTCCCCTCAAAAAAACTAACCCAAAGCAGAAAAAAAAAAACCAAAAAAAAACCTACAACACAAACTCCAAAGTGAATTAAATATCCACTTTGGGAATATGAAAAACCACCTTGAACCAGAAATTCAAAAATTAAAAAATAGAAACAAACAAACAAAAAAAGAAACAGGAAGAAATGAGAAGGGAATAGGTTGAATCCAGGAAAGAAAATAGGAGAAAAAGACAAAAATTATCACAGAAGTGAAGAAAAAGTTGCAAAGATTCTGGGGGGAAATAAAATCAAGTGAAAATTTAATAAGGGAAATTGAAAAAAGGCAGAAAAATAACCAAGATAATGAAAATGAGATACAAAGTTAAAAGTAATTAGGAACAGAGAGAAGTGGTTGAAATGAAAGAGAAAGAAGAAAAAACATACAAATAATGGCAGTCCCTAAACTGCCTAAACAAAATGATGAAACAGAACTATATTTAAAATCCAAAAAATGTTCAGAATGTGAAAGAAGATACATTGATAATTCTATATACCCGTAAATTACATGGGGAAATTAAACCAGAATTGTCAGCTCCCAAACATATGCAAGTAAAGCTATTGGACTTCAAAGATAAAGAAAAATTACCTAAGCCTTCAAACAAAAAAGATAAGAAATTACAAGGACAAGAGAATTAAACTGGGACCAGCCTGCTCAAAAATAACATACAAGAAAGACAGCAGTGGAATAGCATTTTTTTAAAAACACAAAGAAAAAAAAAGTGTAAATCAAGGATATTCAGTCAACCTGTCCTTCAAGTATCAAGGCAATAGAAAATGAGTTTTTAACATGAAAAATTCAGGGAATTTTGTATACATGAGCCTTTCTTGAAGAATCTTTGAAAAAGTGATTTCCTTTCAACCAAGTAGCAAAACTTCATCAAAAGATGTGATGGCAATCATTCACTATATTTAATGTAGACCTAAAACTAAAACCAGGTGAGAACAAAGCTCAAAGAATAATGTTATATGTAATGTGTAACTGGTTCTAACATAGCAGAAATAATGCAAATAAAAATGGGAGGAGGGAGAGAGAAAGAGGAAAGTAGAATAAGTTCATTGATTGTGATATAGCAATAGGTGGGGGTTAAAGGATAATATTAAAATTGACAAATCAGATAATAAAAGGTTAGAAAGACAACTAAGGGCTTTATAAAAGGTATGAGGACAAAGATAACCACTAGAATAACACTACAAACTTTCCTAAATAAAAAAAGAAACTTTAAAAATCAAAAGAACAAGGAAAAAGCATTATGTACAGAAAGAAATGTAACTATAACAATATTAATGTCATTAATATTAGATAAAATAATTTAAACATAAAATAATATGACAGTGGGACTAAAAATATGCCATATTAATAAATATGGATAGGTTTAACTTATTAAAAGAAAAAAGATTTTCAATTTGATTCACAAAGAAAGCTGCTGAAAATGAGACATGCCTAAATCAGAATGTCAGAAAGTCTAAAACTAAAAGAATGGGCAAAGGTTTGCTAGGCAACTGGAAATGATAAGTAAGTAGAGGTTATGATCCTGATATCAAAGTAGAATTTAAACCAAAATGCATTAAATTAGACAAAGAAGGACATGTTTTAATGTCCCAATTCACAATGAATATATAACAGTTATAAATTCTATTCACCAAATAACTCAGCAACACATTTATAAAGCAAAAATCATAGGACATGCAAAGAAACAAGGAGAGAAATACGTTAGTAGCAGGAAACTTTTAATATGCCACTTTCAGTACATGCAGACCAAGTAAACAAAAAATGTGAGGGAAAGAAATATAGATGTAAATAGCATAATTAATAAGGTAGATCTTATGGATATTTTTACTTTGGACCCTGAAAGCAGAGAATACAGTAGTAACAGAAGATAAAATGTTTTAGAATTAAGTTATCAAGAAATGTGCAAATCTTATATGAGAAAAATTTTATAGCACTCCTGAAAGATACAAAAACAGACTTGAAACAAATGAAAGACATTCCTTAATGTCATAAAGATACCAGTTTTATCTAAGTTATTTTATAAATTTAACAAGTACCAATAAGATTTTTATGGACTTAGACAAGTTGTTATTAAAGTTTATATGGAAAAATAAGCATGAAAAAATAGCCAGGAAAACATTGAAAAAGAAAAGTTTATGAGGGATACTAGCCCTACCAGTTGTTAAAATACACTATAAATCTGGTTTGTTTATCTACTCATGGTGCTAGTGCATAAATTGACAAATAGACCAGTGTAATAAAATAGGATGTCCCAGAAATAGATTCAAATACATATGGAAATTTAGTATGTGACAAACATGGTATCTCAAATCACTTGGGAAAAGATGGACATTTTAATAAATACTGGTGGGACAACTGGTTTGCTATTTGGAGAAAGATAAAATTAGAACCAAGTCTCACATTATAATCAAGAATAAACTCCAAATGGACCAGGGATATAAATGTCAAAGATGAAACCTTGTAAGTACTAGAAGAAACCATGTATGATTTTCTCTATAGCCTGGATGTAGGAAAAGACTTTCTAACTATGACTTGAAATTCAGATGCAATAAAAAATAAAACTGATACATTTGACTATGTTAAAAAAAAACTTTTGAACAACAAAAAATAAACAATGATAAGAGTCAAATTACTAACAGGGAGATAATTTGCACATACACATTTCTCAAAAATATGAAAATATCTTCAAAAATCACTCATTATAAGTGAAATGCCAATTAAATCTACCCCAATGCTACAACTCCAACAGTATGAAAATTCTATACACAAAGTTAGTCATTGTAGTATTGTTTGTAATTACAAAATATCAGAAAAAACCTAAATCCCTATACATAGGAGAGTGTGTGGATAAACTGTGGTACATCCATACAACAGAGTACTCTGAAGGTATAAAAAGAATGAGGTCATTTTCTGTGAACTAATGTAGAGTGATTTCCAGGATATTTTGTTAAGTGAAAAAGACAAAATGCAAGCGTTTTTATACTATGTCACCTTTTGTGTAAGAAAGAATGGGAAATGAGAAAACATACATGTATCTAATCATTTGTACAAATAGAAACACAGGAAGCATAAACAAGAAACTATTAAGATTAGATACCTATAGTTGGCTAAGTAGTGGCCACCAAAAATGGCCACCCTGGAACCTGTGAATGTTTACCTTATATGGAAAAAGGGTCTTTGTAGATATCATTAAATGAGGTATCTTGAGGCAATTCCCTGGCAGTCCAGTGGTTAGGGCTCCGCACTTCCAGTGCAGGGTGCAAGGGTTCATTCCCTGGTAGGGGAACTAAGGTCCCGCATGCCCTGCGGCACGGCCAAAAAAAAAAATAAAAATAAACAAATAAATAAGGTATCTTGAGATGGAGAGATTATCTGGGATTATTGAGGTAGGTCCTAAATGTAATCACAAGTATCCTTATAAGAGGCAGGCAGAGGGAGATTTGACTACAGGCAGATGAGAAATGGAAAACAGAGTCAGAAGATGTTATGCTGTTGGTTCTGAAAATGGAGTTGAGGAATGTAAGGAATGCAGCTCTAGACACTGGAAAAGGCAAGGAAACATTCTCCCCTAGAGCTTCCATGGGAGCTTGCTCCTGCTATCACCTTGATTTTAGCCCCATAAGACTCCTTACAAACTTCTGGCCTCCAGAACTATCAAAGAATAAATTTCTGTTATTTAAAACTACTGAGTTTGTGGTAATTTGTTACAGCAGCAATAGGAAACTAACACAGATGGTAAGGAATTAGGAGTGAGAAACAGAAAGAAGAAAGGAAGAGAGTGACACTTTTGAATACACCTATTTATAAATTTCTGGCTTTTGAAACTAGTTAATGTTTCGCATACTAAAACATAAGAAAATAAACATACATGCACATAAAGATAGGGAAAAACTCTAAAGCTATATACAAGTAGACCTAAGTAAACCTAACCATAATTCAAATGAATAGCGTAGTCACGCTGAAGCGAGGGGAAAAATTTGGGAATCCAAGTAACTTTAGATCACTGTATTTGATGACATACCCTTAAACTTAAGATTTTAAAAAGAAGAGTAAATAAATTTTCAAGTCTAGTTAAGTTTTCACAGAGGTACGGGGTAGCAACTCTGAAGTTACTTTCTATGTATTCTAGGACTGAGCAAAAAGTAAATATATTGTAAATAATAGGAACCAAATTTCTCACTGTTAGAAAAGTAGTTATATACATTAAAAAGGAAAATGCTAGAATGAACCCTATGGTTTTTATTTGGAATGGAAAGTATTGGTGTGAATGCATGGGTTTTAAAATAGATGATGGATACGGGCTTCCCTGGTGGCGCAGTGGTTGAGAGTCCGCCTGCCGATGCAGGGGACACGGGTTCGTGCCCCGGTCCGGGAGGATCCCACATGCCGCAGAGCGGCTGGGCCCGTGAGCCATGGCCGCTGGGCCTGTGCGTCCGGAGCCTGTGCTCCGCAACGGTAGAGGCCACGACAGTGAGAGGTCCGCATACTGCAAAAAAAAAAAAAAAAATTAAAATAGATGATGGATAGGTGGATCAATAGATAGGAAGAAAGAAATGTGGATATGTTTATATTCATGCATGTATGTATATACAAATGTATATAGATTTTCAAGCTCTGTCCCCTGAGTGAACCTAGAACCAATGACACCCCAGTAGCAATGGGCATATCGAGTGCCTAGATTTTGGTTTCTAAACTCATTCTGCCCCATTCTCCAGGAAAAGGAAACAGAGCTTCTTGGTGAAATGGTTGATTGACTGAGGCTGGGACTGAGAAAGTACAAAATGAGGCAGAAATATCCTGCTGTTTCAGAAAGTAAGAGTGTTCAGTGAATGATGGGGACTGTCAAAGGGACACAGGAATCACCTTGAAGGGCTACTGGCCAAATATGGGACCATTGGCTTGTGAAAATTAATTATGATAGTAATAGATTATAATCTATTGAATAAAATAAGAATCCGTGAGTCCATACTAATAAATACTGATAGGTGGTGATAAATACTGATAGATGAGCCCATATTATTTGATGGATATGTATACAGACAGATAGGGGTGGAGAGGATATCTCTTGCCAATCAGTAAAAGAAATAATAAAATTAGAAAAATCACCATTTGGCAACTATCACAGAAATACTTGATTCAGGCAAGATACATCAGTAGAGGTTAAAACTACTGAGTGAAAATTTTGATTAGTAGCAGAATAGTTATATACACTCAACATGTCTCCCTACCAGATTCTTATTAATCATAAAGGAAATAATAGCAAGTCGACAGTGGAGAAACCTGGCAGACGGTACTTAAATCAAGTGATCAAGGTCACGTTGCAAACCAACATTATGTGCTCTTGATATATACCGAGAACTCAACATCACTTCCATGCTACTTTTGCCCAATAAGAACCTGAATTTAATCCTGAGGAAATATCAGACAATCCCAAATAGAATGCCAGTATAATTTAGTTGGCCTGTACTCTTAAAAATGTCAAGGTCGTGAAAGACAAAATAAGAATTTGTAACTTTTCCAGATTAAAGGAGTCTATAGAGGGAAATTGTCAGAATAAAAAGTATCATAATAAAAATACAAGTTTATTTCAAAATAAAAGGTTAAAAAATGTAAATATAATTCCATGTTATATAGACTGTAAATTATTCCAACAAGTCCAGAAACCTTTCTGCAAGCTGATAGAAGTATATCTTCTGCATAGGACTGATTATGTCCTTTTTCTGCTCAAAAAATGTACCTGTGTCCTTATTGCGAAATAACTGCCCCATCTTTCTTTTCCTACCTAGCCCTCTATATTTACATCATACCTGAGCTGAACTATTCGTTAGAAAATTTACTCATTTTTGTCCATATTATTGCCTTTATCCTACCCTTCTCTCAAAATAAACTGCCCCTTTCCACATGCTGTAGTTCTCATCTGGTGAAACCCTCCTCATCCTTTAAGACCCCTGTATTAGTTTCCTGTGGCTACTATAACAGATTCCCACAAACGGGGTGGCTTAGAGCAACAGAAATTTATTCTCTCACAATTCTGGCAGCCAAGAGTCGAAAATCAAGGGATCAGCATATCTGCACTCCCTCTGAAGGCTCTAGGGGAATCTGTTTCTTGCCTCTTCCAGCTTCTGGTGACTGTTGGCATTGCTGAGATTGTGACTACAGCTCTTTCTGTTCCATCCTTCTCTGCATGTGAGTTTGTGTGTCAAATTTCTCTCTGCCTGTCTCTCATAAGGACACCTGTGGTGAGATTTAGGGCTCATCTGATAATCCAGGATAATCTCCTCATCTCAAAATCCTTAAATCTTCAAGGACTCTTTTGCAAAATAAGGTAACATCCATGATTTTGCCTTATAAGGTAACATTCACAAGTTCCAAGGATTAGGAAGTCAATATATCTTTGGGGGGGCATTTTTTCAACCTACTACAACCCCCATGAACTGTCCCCTGTGTGGCTTCCTGGGTCTACAACCAAGTAGGAATCATTCTTTCCTTTGCTACTGTCAGTGGCAATGAACCTGGACCACCTTGTGTTGTTATCATTGTATGTGTCAGATCTCGTTGTCTCTAAAATTCTTTGACAGCTCAAACTTTCCATCATTATAACCTCATAGGACCTAGCACCTATTAGCCATTTATCCTTTTTTTCTAACTTCTACCACTCTATGTAGTGCATTACTTACACATTAAAATGGCAAATATGATCTTAAGAAAACCACCTATGTCATCAATCCTAATAAAATTAGGATGATAGAGAAGATACATGATGTTTTGTGAGTTTAAAAAATTGAGTTGTCCTTTAATTGAGAAAAGTACTTCATATTTGCTTTAATGGTGAATGTAGCAAAGTTTTCTACAGCCAAATGTTATGATAAATATTTAGCTACTTATAGGCTCCTGCCTTGGCTGAGAAAAATTTGATTTGATGACCCTATTTGTTTGAGTTTATTTATACTCATTGTCTAAATTTTTACTTTGGGAGAAATCTGCAATCTAGTGTATTTATCTTTTCCCTCTTAAATTCCACAGTGTTTTAGTCAGCAGGCAACCGAGTTTGAACCCAGTGCTTTTTATATTTCTTTCCATGACTAACTGTACCTTAAGAGATCCTAACCTCGTATAGTGGTTGATAAGATAGCAGCTGAGAGTTTTAGGCACAAACTAATTATTTCCTTTCATTCTGTTAGAGAAACTGTTTACAGAGATGGGGAAGTTTTGGTGCTTATCTAAATAATGTCCCTGACCTTAGTTTTTACTAAATTAAAGCATCAAAATGTTTTAAATGTAGAGATGGCTTTTTAAGGAAGCAACTGTTTTAAATAAAATGATAGGTAATAGTCTTATATTCGTATGACTTTGAAAACTTACAAAGCACTTTTGTTTTTAAACTCATCTATGTCTACATCTGGTCTTTCATCTTTTCTTCCTGCCCCAGAGGAAGAGGCAACCCTTCAGCCCATGGCTTAGCCCTTGTTCCAACCTCTGCATCCATGGAACTCTGCTCCACCATCCTGTATCATCCATTCTCCTTTTCTACCAACCCTTCCCCCATCCTATGCAAAGAATACAAACCCTCCTTCCACCTGGATGCCCCAGAGCTATTGTCACTTCTCTTTTCATCTTCAACGAATTGTCTGCTCCCTCTTCTTTGCATCCTCTCTGCTGCATCCTAACTGTTGACCCCGGAGCTGTTTGTGCTCACATCTCCAGCTGCATAAGACAAAGCTGGCTGTCTCCTCATTGAAATGAGCTCCTCTCTTGGTCTCTGTGAAGCCTATGTCTCCTCCTCCCTCTCACTGCCTTTCTTGCTACCCTTTCATCTTTCCTCCTTGCACTGATGCTTACCAGGGTTCTACCTTCTACTCTCCCTGGGCTTCTCAACACTCTCCCTCCTTAACTTAATCGATTCCACTGATTTCTGTTACTGTTCACTGCCGACTCCCAAGCGCAGACATCTCTTTTGAGCTCCACGTTTTATACCTGTGTGTCTGCTGGACGTTACCTCCTACACATCCCAAAGGGACTTCAAAACAGCAGAATTCATTATTATCCACAGCTGCTATTCCTTTGCATTTGCAGTGAGGGGTAGAAGGGAGATGGGATATGTGATAAGGAAGGGTGTGGACGGAGACCTCTTGGGACCCTCTCCAACAGCCAGGGGAATGTCCTCATGGAGAGAACTCTGGAGATGTGGGCTTCAGGGTCCTGCATTGTTGGATGGTGCATGTAAGTGTAAGCCCCTTAGTAAAGCTAGTGTGCACAACAGCTGACTTTGCAATCCCTCCCCAAGCTTCCAGCTTGTATGGTTTGAATTTTATCACTGGAAATCTTGAGGAAAGAAATGCTTAAGTCTTTTTGGAATTCCCTGTGGAGGCACAGAGTAGAGGTTGGGAAGTAGACATTGCCCCCACCCCCTCCCTCTCTCTCAATATAGTCCAGCACGTGGACTAGTGTGTAGGTGAAACAGCTGCAGTGAGAACTACTGCTAGAGGTTATGCGGCCAGAAATGATAGACCAAGACCCCTGATTATTTTATCCTTCCCCAGAGAAGCCTCCTTCCACACATACATATACCTTGAGCAGAGAGAAGAATGCTTGGTGTCCCTATTACATCTTCCCTGTCCTTGCCTAAATCAAAGAAACGGTCTCAAATCACCTCCAGCCTCTACTTAATAGAAATGTATGGGAATGGATAGTTTGCCTATCAGCCTCACTGATCTTCACCTCTAGCATAATGCCAAAAGGGACTCCCCAAAAATGTATACTGAAGAAAAAGAGGAGGCTGGCAAGCAGGCAGCCTGATGAAATTCACGTGATGGACACCATGCCTCGAAACTGAAGTGGCAGATGACAAGTCACTTATCCTCTTTTAAAGAGGCCCAGGCCAGACTGCCTGGGTTTAAATCCCAGCCTATGCTGCTTACTAAACTTTGCAGAAGTTACTCAAATATTCTGTGCCTCAGTTTCCTCAACCATAAAAAGGAAATAATAGTACCTACCACATAGGATCGTTGTGACAACTTAAAAGCCATATAAAGGGCCTGACACAGGGCTTAGGAAATGGTAAGCACTTGATAAATGTTGTCTGTTGCAATTATAATTATTACCTGTCCCTCACCGGGCATAGCAGGAAGTCTTCTCATTAATGAGAATAGAAATAATGGTTGTAGTAAGGTAGCATCAAGTACTGAAACAAACCTTTGTCATTCTTTTGGTTGCCCAGCTCAAAATGCCCTTCCTGAGTCTAGGTGGGAGGCAGAGATGGCCTCTCACTAAGAATCTGATAAAGCCAGATATAGGCTGAATGTTCAGGACTCCCTTGCAGCTAGGGTTTGTAGTCTGTGATTCAGGCTTGACCAGTCAGGCACACCCAACCCAGGCCTAGCAACAGGAGCTGGTGATGCCAAGTGGCAGGGGTGGAGGGCACTGCCATACAGTATGCCCACTTTTCCCAGACATAGCAGCAGTGATGGTCCCAACAGCAGCATTCAAAGCCACTGCTGGCTTCACAGGCTGTGACTGTGGCTGGGTCCTTGTCCGCTGCCAGAGCCCCTGTTCCTGCCTGTTTTCCAAGCCTGTATCTCTATACTCTCCAGAAATGCTTTAAATGACCCAGTGTCCTTTTCTGCTTCTATCAGATTAGGTTAATTTTTCTTGGGCTAGTTTTCAACCTGCCAGACTGATATGGATTATCGGATCAGATGGTTTAATAAAATATACGTACACTATTTCTACTTTGTTTTATTGGCTTATTGGTTTGCAGCGTGCTTCTATGTGGCTCCTGTTCAGGGACTGTTTTTCCTGGATGATTTTTGTTTTAGTAGTGCTGAGATGGTAAACAGGATTGTTCATTCTTATTGTTGTTTGGCAGGAAGCTTTCCTCTTCTCCCTTTCCCTCCTTCCTCTTTTTTGGTGTGTGTTTGGGGTATGGGTCAGGACAATCAAATTTTAATTGACTGGAATCTACTCCTAGGTAGAGAAAATTAGGTAACTAATGAGTACGAAAATTAAGGAGATGGAAAGGAGCGAAATCAGTGCCCTGTGCAAGAGAGTATCCCAACACAACTGTGAGCTCATTTAATTTATAGATAAGGAGCTTGGAACAAAGAACCCAAAGGTAATGTGTGTTCAAGATACAGCTAACTGTATCTTCAAACTCGTAGCCCAGGGCTTCTGGCTCTATCCATTTACCTCCACCCAAGAGGCAAATGACCTAAAAGCAAGCTGAGGTCAGGTTAAATTCAGCCCAGTCAATTACACTTTTTAGGTTTATGATTTTGTATGATAAGAATTTACATTTTCAAGAGCTTTTTATAATTCACAGGCATTTGGTTCATGAAATTCCCTGAACTGCTCTGAAATAAGGTACATATAATATATATTGAGCATTTAATGTGTCAGGCTGGGTACACAAGATAGAGAGCTAGTTAACCCCTTGATAACCAGAAATTTCTATAATCGATGTATTTCATTTTAAACCACTATTATTGAAATTTTTACTGTAGTATAGACTTATTATAGCAGGCAGGCAATCAATAAAAACTGTTCTACTTACACAAGACTCACGTAGCTCGATCTCTATGGAGACCAATCTTGAAATATATTTAAGATCTAACTCAAAACCATGTTTTGCATCATTTGTCTAGATTCTGTAAAGTAAAATGGAAAGTTGTGATTCTCAAATGTCCCCAAATGAACAAAATATTGACAAGAATATGAAGTTGACTGCATCACTGTATAATTAATTATTAAAATCTAGATTTAACAAGCTATTTTCGTTTTCAGTCTAATGGCATACAAAGAGGAAATTTTATTCTCTGTATAGTTTTTCTAAATTCTTTGTATGGATTATGAAAGTCACTCGTGAAAGGAAACTAAGCTAATTGACCTGTAACATAAAGTGAGTAATATATATTTTTGTGTAGCTCTGAAGCACAGAAAATGCCATTCTTGTATATTTAGCTAAAACAAACCATTAGTATAAGACCTAAGTATTAATGAGATCCAGGATTTTCAACGAAATTTCATTGCCGCTCTCCCCTCGAAAAGTTAAAAGAAAAATGGGGAGGGCTTTTAAGTGTAAACTAAATGACGCTGCTGGCATCATAGTGCAAAGATGCAGAAGAACTGGTAAAATGTGGGCGGGCAGTCTCACAGTGTAACGTCAGAAACAACAAAAACTTTCCAACAGGCTTCAGGTGGCTGTCAAGCCTTTTAAACATCTGACTGACAAAGGTAGCTTTGTCAAAGGAGCGTTTTCTTTTTCAAAAACATTAGGAGACAGCGCAACAGAACCTGCTCAAGGCCTAGCACCCAAGCTGAGTCGCCCCTGGTTTGCCTGGCTACGCCCCCTTCCATCGCCCGCTGCGAGATCCCGCCCCTTCCACCTCCCACTTCCTGGTAACCAAGCTGCTTTGCGCCGCCTTCTCGGGACCTGATTGGCTGATGAGGCAACCGCTAACGGCTACGGAGTTTAAACCCAAGCCCTGGCCCCGAGCGCCGGGCTCCGGGAGTTGAGTGGCGGTCCCACGACGCTGAAAAAGCGGTAAGTCCGTGACCTGTGACATTTGGCGTGGCCTTGCCCTGTCTGGCGGGACCCATGCCCTTCCCGAGCCGAACCTCCCGGCGCTGCCCTCCCGGGTCTCTGGTCCGCCGAGCCGCGGGCGGACCCGCCCACTCCGCCTCAGGTATCCCGGCCCCCGGGCCCAGTGCTGGCCTGGAGGGGCTTCTTGAGGAAGGCCCTGGTTTGGATCTAAGTCACTGCTTCTTGCCCCTGGGACTTGAGCTCTCGGCTCCGTGAGGGGGGCCAGCCGGCAGGCAGAAACCCAGCTCCTGTAGGAAGGGATTTCTGTCTATCTGACTGCTCTACTGCTTTTAGAACAGTATCTGGCTCACTGTGAGCGCTCAGTAAATAGGCTGAATGAATGTTAGAGACTGCTTACTCAAGTTCTTGGAGGAGCCCTTTCCTTTGGAGTGCTCGATTAAAAGGGAGACTGACTGAAGGCGAAGCGGTGATAGACGACTGGGAAGAACTTAGAACCAGAACTGGGTCTTGACGCACAGGTAGGATTTCGGTAGGCAAATAGGGACTATGATTTTTCTAGATGAGGAATCCAATTCAGGAGAATTGGATGTGGGATTGAGTAGTTCTGCTTTAGCCGAGATGCTAGCCAGACAAGAGCTACAGAGTAATAATACATCGGTAATGTTAGTGAGCGCTCTGTGCTACGTCCAGTACTAGGCACTGTATATGCGTTGGCTCATTAAGTCCCTACAATGAGATGCTCTGACTTTTTATAATTTTCTAAGTCTGGAAATTGAGACTTGGAGACGCTAGGATCACGTAGCTATGAAATATTAGAACTGGGGCACCAACACAGTCTAACCACTATTTATAATACAGTCAGCTCTCCTGTCCGACTCTCGGGTTCCGAATCATCTCCTTCAACCGAATCACTGAAGGAAAAACTTGGGGAAAATTCCAGAAATTTCCAAAAAGCAAAGTTTGATTTGCTAATTGCCGAGCAACTATTTACATAACATTTATATTGCATTTACAACGATTTACATTGTATTAGGTACTATAAGTAATCTAACTATGCAGAAGGATGTGCCCAGGTTATACGTAAATACTATGCCATTTTATATAACGGACCTGAGCATGGTGGATTTGGGTATCTGTGGGAATCCTGCAACTAGTACCCTGCAGATACCAAGGAATGACTGTACCTCAATCTCTGTGTGGTAAGTCACCCTGGAATGGGTACTCCCAATACAAGGGACCTGAAGCTGAAGAATGCCTGGCATATGTCAGGAGCAGTTAGATCTTGGTGGCCACTGTGGCTTGAGAGGAATGGACTAGGGGGGAGAGGAGGAGGAGTTTAAAGTTATAGAAATGGGAAGAAGAGCAGGTGGTGGAGAGTTTTAGATAGTATAGATTAATACACTGTAGTGAGGGCAGGAGTGGAAGTAGGGAGGTAAGAGGCTATTGAAATAATTCAGGTGAGACATGTTAGTGCCTTAGTCTAGGTTGGTAGCAGTGGAGATACTGAGAAGTCGTCAGATTCTAAATGCATTGTGAAGGTAAATTGGGATGTGAGAGATTTTTGACTAGAGCAACTGGAAGGATGGAGTTGCTATTAACTGAAGTGGGGAAGGCTCTGAGTGAAGCAGGTTTGGGCAGGTTAAGTTTGATGTGCTATTTTAGTTATCCAAGTGGAATTGTGGAGTAGACAGCTATATGAATCCAGGGAAGTTCAGGAGAGAGATCCAGACAGAGGACATAAATTTTGGGGCTCTTGATATCTAGGTAGTATTTTAAGCCACTACTTAAATACATAAAATACACCAAAAGATTGAGGGTAGATAAAGAGAAGAAATCCAAGGAGAGAACTTATGGAAGAATCTGTAAAAGAGACTGGAAAGAAGCAGCTAGTTAGCTAGGGAGAAAAAAAAACAAACAAACAGGAGTTTGGTGTTCTGGTAGCTGAGGAAATACCGTTTTTGAGGAGGAAAGAGAAATTAACCACATTAAATGCTGCTCTTAGATCAAGTTAGATGCGGACTGAGAACTGACCATTAGATTAGCAGTGTGGAGGTCATTAGAAACCTTGGCAAAAGCAGTTTTGTTGGAATTGAGTGAAAGCCTGAGTGAAATAGGGTTACAAAAAGATTGGAAACTGAGTATAGGCAATTTTTTAAAGGAGTTTTGCTGTAAAGGCTGCAGAGAAATGGAGTGTATGTCCGAGGATGAAGTGGGAACAGTCCCCATAGGATTAGGTATATCTCTTCTGTGCATGTCTCTAAGGTTACACTTCTTACGTTGCATCACAATTGAGTCTTTGCCCACACTGGATGTGCATTCCATGACTGTGCATTCCTGTGCAGCTGTATCCTGTTTTTTGTCCCCAGTGCCTAGCCTAACTCCTGGCAGGCAGAAATAATGATATAGGTCTGAACGAAAAAACAAAGTCATTTACCTTTTTAGGATTCTACTTTTAAACCACTTTTGATTATATTCATACTCTCAGATTTTATATGAAGGGTTCTGCAAATACTTATATACAAAGTATATTATTTAAGTCATGATTTACTTCTTAGAATGTATTTATCAGTTATCCTTTTTCCCTTTATTAATCAATACTATGATTTCCTGCTTTTTTTCTTTTTTTACTTCAGTGATGGAGTACCCAGTGATGGAAACTGGTTCACTTTTTACCTCAGGAATTAAAAGACATGTGAAAGAGAAAAGAATGTCAAAGGCTGCTAAGTTGAATGTTTCTCTTGCTTCAAAAATCAAAACAAAAATAATAAGTAAGTGTTACTAGTCTTAAAGTATACTCACATTTTTACTTTTTTCTGGAGAATTGATATAGTATTTGATACTTTTTCAAGTATAGAAAATGACTATTTTGTTAAATGAGACTTTCTCTATTCAATTCTTCCTGTCTCCTTCAACTCCTGTTGGGTGGTTATGATGATTGACTGTCAATGGTGACAGCTGAATTTTCAGCAGTGAGGCTGGGGTGGCCCAAGGCAGCTACCTCCTACACTGCAAAGAAAATACCAACGTGACATTTCTGAAAAAGAGCTGAAAAAAAAGTGACGGATTGTCCTTCTGACATGTTGCAGCATTTGGATGATGGGTAATCTAGAGGTGGTTGGCCCAGTTAGTGTGCTGTAGTGGGTGATTTTATGTAACCAAAGCTCATCATGAGGGCACTGAGTTCTTTGGAGATGGTGTTTCATGGATTCTGGAGCTAAGATGTCAGAAGGCAAAGAAAAAAAAAAAGGGAAACGCCCCAAGATAAATTTTCATTACTTCTGAAAATTATCTCAATGGTTCATTTCCATCGTAGCAGGATTGGGGGAGGTTTCCTGTTGATCAACACGTGTGAAAAGTAATTGTGCCTTGTGAAATAGCCCAACCTCCTGAGTATCTTTAAATCGTAATGTTGCTCCTACCCAGGTCTCTAGGACCATCTTTTGTATTAGACCACTTTCTATAGTGGCAGTTTCCTATCCTCTTTGGCAGGACCATTGCACACCCACTGCTATGAAGGAATACACTGAGTCTGAGGAGTGCAACAGGAAAATGTTATTAACCTTTAGCTTCTAGAAGTCCTAAACTGGTTCTAGTCTATTTCCACTTGATATGTCAAAGGTGGCTGTCTGAATCTACTTTCTTTGTGCTAAAAATAAAGTACTTTTTGCACTCTGTTTTTTTTAGATGCCCAAGCTTTCCCTGAGTATTTAAAAAAATATTATTAGTATTATAAACTATTACTACCATTACTATTACTATAGCTATTAATACTATTACATAAAAATATATATTACTATTATAAAACATATTACATATACTATAACTTTAAATCCACGGGATGTGTTATTGAAAAGTGGCACGTAAATCAAAGCTATGAAAATATAATTATGCTTTAGGTGTACTAAGGGAACACTATATGTAAGGTGAGCGTTACCAAGGAATTCACAATTAAATTTCTTTTGCTAACAACGGGAAAGCATTCTGATTTAAATTATATTTACATAGTACTTGTAAAGAGAAGGGGTCAAGTTTAGATTGCAATAGATGCCTAGAAATAAGAGATAGGATATCTAAGGTGGAGGTAGAAGGTCCCCCAGGGTTTAGATGATCTGTCCAACATTACAGTAAGTATGCTGCCTTTCTACTTGAGGTTTTGAAAAATGGACTTTGGGAGCATTAATTCAGTTCTGGAGCCACAGAAACTGGCTCTAAAATTTTCACAGATTGACTACCCTAATTTCTCTAGGACATCTTTAGTTAGAGCTGTGGGATCAGCTTCTCCATTTTACCTCCTAGTCAAAGGTAGGAAGGAAGGCAGAGCAACAAGTATCAAGATTTAGTTTTTGTGACTGATCTAATTATCTAGAGTACTGTGTCTATATTAGAGTCCTCTTTTTTTTTTTTTTTTTCTTTTTTCTTTTTTTTTGTGGTACGCGGGCCTCTCACTGTTGTGTCCTCTCCCGTTGCGGAGCACAGGCTCCGGACACGCAGGCTCAGCGGCCATGGCTCACGGGCCCAGCCGCTCCGCGGCATGTGGGATCTTCCCGGACCAGGGCTCAAACCCGTGTCCCCTGCATCGGCAGGCGGACTCTCAACCACTGCGCCACCAGGGAAGCCTTGTATTAGAGTCCTCTTATTCCTAACTCTGTATTCACAAACATTCTGCATTTCTCACAACTCTTATTCACCTTCTATCTAGCTTTTATTTCTTCAGCTCCAAACTCTGGGTACATTTTTTTCAAAATTCCATCTGTGTTGTCATGCTCTTCTTTTCTAACTTCAGCTAAAACTTACAAACTGAAATATGTTTTGTCCAAAGTAGTTTTATTAAGGAATATGAAAATGAATTAAGATGTTCAATATTAACTCTTACAATTTTTTTACAGACAATTCTTCTATTTTCAAAATTTCTTTAAAACACAACAACAGGGCATTAGCTCAGGCTCTTAGCAGAGAGAAAGAGAATTCTCGAAGAATTACAACTGAAAAGATGCTATTGCAAAAAGAAGTGGAAAAATTGAATTTTGAGAACACATTTCTTCGTCTAAAGCTAAATAATTTGGTATGGAAACTATATTGTGTTTGAATTCTAACACTGTATTATTTTAGAAGCTCTAAATGTTTTTCAAACCTGTAATTAATGTAAAAAAATTATTGAAAGAGTGTGCCATGTTAATGGACAAACTGTTAATGGGTAATAAAATAGGTGTCTTGAATCTACATTCTAAATATGTACTTGTGGCTCTGCAAACTAATATAATACCTTGATCAACATTTGATTGCTTATCATAAGCAAGACTTGATACATTAATTTTTTTTTTTTTTTTTTGCGGTACGCGGGCCTCTCACTGCTGTGGCCTCTCCCGTTGCGGAGCACAGGCTCTGGACGCGCAGGCTCAGCAGCCATGGCTTATGGGCCCAGCCGCTCCGCGGCATGTGGGATCCTCCCGGGCCGGGGCACAAACCTGCGACCCCTGCATCGGCAGGCGGACTCTCAACCACTACGCCACCAGGGGAGCCCTACATTAATATGTTTTAAGAAGACGGGCATAATTCCTCCAGTGAATTGAAAGGAGGGAAGTTCCCTGAGTGTTTGTATTCTCTCTTAATGGCAACATTCCACTGGCTACAAGCCAAATAGAAAGAAGATTGTAGTCCTTGCTTTTCCTTCCAACTTCCAACTCTGTCCACAGCAGGGCAGTTAGAGCCAGTGCTTAGCTAGGTTACAGCTACAGCTATAGCTCTAACTCCAAAATGAGTAGAAATTAATTTAAAATGGAAAAATGACTTACTCTGCTTCTTGGAGGTTAAATTCCTGTGGCTGACAAACTGTGTTCAGTTGCCACGTGATGTATTATTATTATGAGAAGATTAAAAACTGTAGGAAGGGACTTCCTTGGCCATTCAGTGGCTAAGACATTGTGCTTCCAATGCAGGGAGCTCGAGTTCGATCCCTGGTCAGGGAACTAAGATCCCACATACCACGTGGTGCTGCCAAAAAAAAAAGTAGGAAAATTTATGACTGATAGCTCAAAAGCATTCAAAACGTGTGCGTATGTGTCTGTGTCTGTGTCTGTTTGAACTATGCAGTGTAACACCTTTTTAGCCTAATGTGATCTGTTATTTTTTTTTTTTTTTTGCGGTATGCGGGCCTCTCACTGTTGTGGCCTCCCCAGTTGCGGAGCACAGGCTCCGGACGCGCAGGCTCCGGACGCGCAGGCTCAGCGGCCATGGCTCACGGGCCCAGCCGCTCCGCGGCATATGGGATCCTCCCAGACCGGGGCACGAACCCGTATCCCCTGCATCGGCAGGCGGACTCTCAACCACTTGCGCCACCAGGGAGGCCCTGTTATTTTTTAAGTCTTCTCAACTGATGGTATTTGTAAATGTATGGTATAATAAACTCCAAATCTTAGTTAATTAGAAGGCTCTTTATTTCAGAATAAGAAGCTTATAGAAATAGAAGCACTCATGAACAATAACTTGATAACTGCAATTGAAATGAGCACGCTTTCTGAGGTAAGTAGAATTTGTGTCTAAATAGTGTAATATTTTTAGCATTACTGAGGATAATTGAGATTAGTTAAGTAGCATCAAGGTTAGAGATGCATATCTTAAACTTTGTACCAAGGAATGGAGATAATATTAATTTTAATTGGCTAGCAGCACATTATTATTTGATATAATTGGTTATTGAAATTTTTATATAAAAATTAGCTTTCGATTAAAAGTAACACAGGATTAGACAGCTCATGGAACACAAGACAAAACAGATTCAAAAATATAAAAGATATTAGTAGAAAAGTCATATTTCAAATTAGGGAAGAATTTGTATTATTTTTAAAAAGATGTACACAATCGAAAAACTATTGGGGAAAAAAATAGAGGTAGATCCTAGATCCCCATGTTCTTCAAGGGTCAAATGTATATGTAGAAATATTGTATATGCATGAGTATAGACGTGTGTATTTATTCATAGGCATAGAATAAGGTTTGGGAGGTTATATACCAAAATATTAGTAGTGATTATCTTTGTATAGCATGATTAAGGATGAACTGTGTTTAACCTTATCATCACATTATTCTCATTGAACTATTGAAGGCTACACGTAAGAATTGTTCTATTACTGTTAGTATCCTTGTATAATTTGGTACTTTAATGACAAACATGATCTAATGAGATTAGAAATTTCATTCATTTTCATTTTCTTTGTCCTTTTCAAAAATAGTTCCATCAGAGTCCCTTTCTTCTGCCAAGTAGCAAGAAGAAACGGGTTAGTAAACAGTGCAAATTGATGCGTCTTCCATTTGCAAGGTAATTGCTTCAAAACTTGGTTAAGTACTGACTGGTGCACTTTTACCTGAATTGGACTTCGAAAAGTTTTTATTTGGTTTGCTTCCTTGAAACAGAAAAACATTTAAAAATAAATAATGAAATACTTGTCAATATTGTACCAGTGAAAGAAATTGAAGATATAATCTAATAGAATTCAGTTTTAAACTTTGAAATAATATTCAGCTTTCCCATAGTTTCTAGAGAAGAAAGAGGCACAGGTAGACCTTGAATTACATAGGTTTGAATTACACTGTTTCAGAATACTTAGATTTTCATACAACATAATCTCTGTGTGTTATGCAATGTTCAGGTTTCATCAACCTGTAGTTGCCTGTTAAGGTAGAAATGAGATGGTTTGTGGTATCTTGCTACAGGTTGTATTTCCAGGGCTCCAAGGAAACTTACCCATCAATTCAATAACCAAGGTCATCTATAGAACCCTGCTACTCTTCAGTTCTTTCTTTTCCTCCAGGTCATCACTGGCCTCATGTTTTCTGCTGGGTAAATCTGATAACTATTTCTACCTTTATTATCTTGCATACTACTCAGACTTTAAAATAAACGTTCATCATTACTATTCTCCTGACCAAAATTCCCATTTCTTGATTAATTTGATTATAATCTTAGTAAATACCCTATTTCAAACCTATCACTTTTAAAGACAGTTGCTGAGGTCCAGAGAGGTAAAATGACTCATTGAATTAATAGCATTGATCAGAATTGTCTCTTTTAGACAGTATTCTTTCTGTTACATAAATTATAGGTTTAATGCATTTTTAAGTGTACAAAGTGCACTTATGTATTGAAGTGGTATCTGTACTATAGTAAAAAAGAATTCTTTTATCCACTTTGTCATTTTCTATTCATTCCAGTTTGTTCCATTGTTTTTTCTATTCTGTAGTGGCGCCACATTGCACCTGTACATTTTAATTAATATAGTTTTAAAATAGTACATTTTGTTGTCTTGTAGGTGCTCAGTTCTTTTTCAAGAAAATCTTGGCCGTCATTATGCATGCATTATTTCATGTAAATGTATAAATCAAGTGTTAACTTGCCCTCCAGAAAATTTTATTTTGTTTTTTTAAGCAAACTTTTCTTTTTTGCGGTATGCGGGCCTCTCACTGTTGTGGCCTCTCCCGTTGCGGAGCAGGCTCTGGACGTACAGCCTCAGTGGCCATGGCTCACGGGCCCAGCCGCTCTGCGGCATGTGGGATCTTCCCGGACCAGGGCACGAACCTGTGTCCCCTGCATTGGCAGGCGGACTGTCAACCACTGTGCCACCAGAGAAGCCCTTAAGTAAACTTTTGTTTGAAGTATAATGTACATTTTAGAAAAGTGCAAAAGTCTTTTAGAGAATGGTGAATTTTCACAGTGAACACTATATGGTATAGCCAATACCCAGACCAAGAAGCAGGTTATTACCAGTACCTCAGATAGCCTTGTGCCCCTTGCCAGTCACTACTCATCACCCACCCAAGGATAAATATTACCCTGACTACTGACATTGTAGATTAATTAATTTTGCCTAGTTTTGAATTTCCTATAATGAAATCATACAGGCTGTATGATTTTGGTCTCTGGCTTCTGTAACTCAACGTTGTGTTCATGAGATTTCATCCGTATTGTCCTATGTAGTTGTAGATCAGTCATTCTCATTGCTGTGTAGTATTCCACTGTATGATTATTCCATAATTTTTCCATCCTTCTGTTATTAGTTTTTTTGCTAGGTTTGGTCTATTATAAATAATTCTACCATGTATCTGCCTTTTGATTAATATATGTATACATTTCTGTTGGGTATATACTTAGGAGTAGAATTGCTGGGTTTACATGTATTTGGCTTTGGAAGGAACTGCTAAACAGTTTTCTAAAGGGATTATGCCAGTTTTCCTTTCTAACAGCGATATATGAGAATTCCTGTTGTTATGTATCTCCAGCAACACATGTTATTGTCTGTCTTTTTCATTTTAGCCATATGGGGTGTAGAGGTATTACGCTGAAGTTTTAACTTCCGGATACTTAATGAAGTTAGGCATCTGTTTATATGTTTATTTTCTTTCTATCAGGTTATCTTTTTTTTTTTTTGCAGATATGTAGGAGTTCTTTCTATACATTGTGTATAAATTCTTTGTGCATACAAATGTCTGTTACTCTGTGTCTTGCCTCTTTGCTCTCTTAATGGTATCTTTGGATGAACCCAATTTATATATCTATATCTATTTGTCCCCCTCCCTCTTATGGTTATGCTTTCTGTGTCTTTTAAGAAAGCCTTTACCAATTGCAAGGTCATGACGTGTTCTCCTATGTATGTTTTCTTTTAAAAGCTTTATTATTTTCCCTTTCATGTTTAGATCTTCAGTCTACCTAGAATTTTGGGTATGATGTGAGAGAAGAGTCATTTATTTTTTTAGTGTGGAAATCCTGTTGACCTTGAACCATTTATTGAAAAAACCATCATTTCCCCATCTCATTGCAGTGTCATCTGTATAAAAAATCAAGTGACTGGATATGTATGGGTCTATTTCTGGACTCACTATTCCATTACATGAGTCTTTTTGTCAAAACCACTATCTTAATTACTAACTTTATAATAAGTCTCGATATTTGATAGTTTGAATCTCTATTTTAGTTACTTATGCTTTAAAAAATATATTAATTGGCCATTCTTGGCCTTTTGCATTTCCATGTGAATTTTAGAATCAGCTTGTCAATTTACATACACACACACCTGGAATTTTGATTGGGATTACGTAGAATATAGTTCAGTTTGGGGAAAATTGACAGTTTATAAAATTGAGTATTTCATCCATGACCATGGTATATCACTCTGTTTTTTAGATATTATGTATGTAGTTTCAGAGCTTTTAGAATACAGTTATTGCACATCTTACATTTATTCCTACTTATTTGATGTTTTTAGTGCTATTCTTGATAGTTTTCAAAATTTTTTTTCTTTTTGATGATAGTATATAGAAATACAACTAATTTTTGAATATTAACCTTGTTTACATTGACATTGCTATTTTAATAGTTTATCCATAGTTTTTTTTAAATTTTCTATTGATAGAATTTTATTATTTGTAAATAAGAACAGTTTTCCCTTCACCTGCCTCTCCAGTTTATAGGCCTTTTATCTTTTGTTTCTTACTTTGTTGGATTGATTATTTCTTGTTCAGTAATGAATAAAAGTACTAACAGTGGGTATTCTTATTGTATTCCCATTATTTAATATGTTTTCTCTCAGGTTTTTATAGATTCTCCTTATCAGATTAAAGTAGTTCCATTGTACTCCTAGTTTGCTGAGAGTTTTTTCATCAATGGCTGTTGGATTTTATCAAATGCTTTTTCTGTCACTATTGAGAAGATAATATTTTTCTCTGTTTTTTCTATTAATGTAATGAATTTTTTATATTTTTTCTACTAAGGTAATGAATTATAATTGATATTTTTAATGTTAAATCACTTACAATCCTGAAATGAATTGCTCCTGATGATATATCCCTTTGATATATATCACTAAATTTATTTTGCTAATCCTTTAAAGGATTTTTGCATATATATATATATATATATATTTTTTTTTTTTTTTTTTTTTTTTTTTTTTTTTGCGGTATGCGGGCCTCTCACTGTTGTGGCCTCTCCCGTTGTGGAGCACAGGCTCCGGATGCGCAGGCTCAGCGGCTATGGCTCACGGGCCCAGCCGCTCCGCGGCATGTGGGATCTTCCCGGACCAGGGCATGAACCCGTGTCCCTACATCGGCAGGCGGACTCTCAACCACTGCGCCACCAGGGAAGCCCGCATATATTTTAATAATGAAGATGATGTATAATTTTCCTTTATTATAATATATTTTGTCAAGTTTTGATATTTATATTATGCTGGTCACAGTAAGTGAATTGATAAATACCCCTCTTTCTATTTTCTGGAAGTATTTGTGTAAAAAAAATTTCTTTTCTATAAATATTTGGGAGAAGTTATCTGGACCTGAAGTTTTTTTGTGGAAACATTTTTGATAACATCCCATTTTAATAGATGTAAGAATATTCAGCTTTTCTATTTCTTCTTTTGTCAGGTTTGTTAATTTTTAGAAAGATTTGTCCATTTCATTTAAAATATCAAATTATTGGCATATAATCATTCAGAATAGCTTTAGTTACACGTTTAATGTCTGCTGTAGGGTACAGAATGATGTTCGCTTTCAATATTGGCTATTTGTTTTTTCTCACTTTTTTCTTGATTAGTTTTGCCCTAGAGATTTATCAGTGTTATCATCTTTGCAAAGATGAATCATCTTTGGGGTTATGTTGATCCTTCTTTTAGTATATTTATTTTCTATTGCATTTATTCTGCTTCTTATTATCTCTTTTCTTTTTTAAATTTTA
Source organism: Mesoplodon densirostris (assembly GCF_025265405.1). Classification (NCBI taxonomy): domain Eukaryota; kingdom Metazoa; phylum Chordata; class Mammalia; order Artiodactyla; family Ziphiidae; genus Mesoplodon; species Mesoplodon densirostris. The sequence continues at coordinate 36,162,532 of NC_082668.1, read as the reverse complement.
TTGAAGTATAGTTGATTTACAGTGTTGTGTTTATCTTTTCAATTTAAAAGTTTTATTATTACTGTAATTATTTGTTTCTTAAAATGGTTTAGATTATTGTTTTTAAGCCTTTTCAAAAATATGAAGTTGTGGGCCTCCCTGGTGGCGCAGTGGTTGAGAGTCCGCCTGCCGATGCAGGGGACACGGGTTCGTGCCCCGATCCCGGAGGATCCCACATGCCGCGGAGCGGCTGGGCCCGCGAGCCATGGCCGCGGGGCCTGTGTGTCCGGAGCCTGTGCTCCGCAACGGGAGAGGCCACAGCAGTGAGAGGCCCGCGTACAGCAAAAAAAAAAAAAAAAAAAAAAAATATGAAGTTGTTGGGGCATAGCTGCCTACGTTTAATGCTATTTTTCTCCTTTAGCTGCATCCCACATTTTTTGATAAGCTGTATCCTTATTATCATTTATTTCAAAGTATTTATTACCTTTGGTTCAGACACATTGTTTGACTCATGGATCATTTACAAGATTATTTAATCTCCAAGCAGCTGGGTGTTTTCTTCTAATTACTTTTTCTTGGTTTCTAATTTAATTCCTTTGTGATTACAGAATGTAGTTCAAGTGATTTTAGTCATTTTAAATTTATTGAGACTTGCATTAGAACACAGCTTGGTCTAATTTGGTAAATATTTTTGGTACACATGGAAAGAATGTGTATTTTGTGGCTGTTGGATGCAGTATTTTTTATACGTCAATTATGTCAGGTTTGTTGATTATATTGTTCAGACTTTCCATATCCTTCCTGCTTCTCTTGTCTGTTTATCAGCTGTTGAGAGAAGTGCATTAAAGTCTACCACTGTGATTATGGATTTATCTATTTCTCCTTTTAGTTCTGTCAGTTTTCTGCTTTATATATTTTAAAGTTGTTACTAGATGCATATAAATTTAGGATTGATTTGTTTTCCTGATAAATTGTTTTATCAATATGAAATATTTCTGGAAATGATACTGCTTTAAAGTCTACTTGTCTGATATAACATTGCCATGGTATGTCCTTTTCTATACTTTCAAACTCTCTGTTATATTTAAAATGCATGTAGGTTTACCTTTTTAAAAAAATGACTTTAATGTAATATCATCTCTTTTAATTAGAATAGCTGTTATGTTTACATTTAATATAATTCCTTAGAGAGTTGGATTTATATCTGCCATCTAGTTATTTTCTATTTGAACCACCTGTTTTATGTTCCTTTTTTCTCTTCTTTATTTCATTTGAAATAAAATATTTTTCATAATTTTCCTTGTCTATTAACTTCTCTTCCTTTATGATGACCCTAATGATAGTAACACTCATCCTTCATTTATTATACTCTAATACTGATTATTATATTAACATTCCTCAGTAATGCTATCACCTTCGAACACTTCAACTCGACATTCCTGTGTCCTGCCTTTATGTCATTATTATGTATTTTCATTTTGCATATATTTTAATCCCACAAATTAACTACTTTCACTGTTTTGTGTAGTCAATATTCATTTCCAATTTCTTCATATTGCTTCCTGCATTTTTTAATTGTATGCTCCTTTTTAATTGTATTTTATTTTTTGTTTTTCCAGCTTTATTGAGGTAAAATTCACAAATAAGCTGCTTGCATTTTATTTCCTTCTGAGATAATTTTCCTTCCACCTGAAGAAATCCTTTATTATTTAGTGCAGGTACTAGCAATGCATCCACTCAGCTTTTATTTTTCTGGAAACATATTTATATCACCTTCATTTTTAAAGATTATGTTTGCAATTATAAAACTTTAGGTTATTAAATTTTAGCAATTTAAAGGTATCATTTCATTGTCTTCTGTCTTTACTGTTGAAAAGTTGGCACCATTTCTGCAAGTTGAGGAAGTTCCTTTTTATTCTGGTTTGCTGAGAGTTTTAATAATGAATTTGTATTGAATTTTGTCAAATTTGTTTTTTCTGTATCTGTGGAGAGAATCATAACTTTTCTCCTTTGTTCTATTAATGTGACTTTGATTTTTTTAATGTTAAACCAACTTTACATTCCTAGAATAAATTCCACTTGGTCATGGTGTATAATAATGGTGTATTATTCTTTCTGTGTGTTGATGGATTTGATTTGCTAATATTTACTTAAAGAATTTTGTACTTATTTTCATAAGGAATATTGGTCTATAATTTTCTTATTATATATTTGATAGGTTTTGATAATGGTTATGCTGGCTTTGTAAAATGAGATAAGAAGCGTTCCCTCTTCCTCTATTTTCTGAAAAAAATTGTACAATTGGTATTTCTTCCTTAAGTATTTGAGGGAATTCATAAGAGAAGTGGGTCTGGAGTTTTTAATTATTAATTTCATTTCTTAGATAGATATGGAGGGCTTTTCAGATTTTCTGTTCTTTTCAGGTCAACTTAGAAAATATTTGTCTTTTTAGAAAATTATCCATTTCATCTAGACAGTAAAGTTTGATCAAACTAGTTAGAGTATTGTCAATTTTACGGATCTCTTAAAAAAACTCAGCTTTTGGTTTCTTTGATTTTTTTTCCTCAATTTTTTTTTGGTTTCATATTTCTTTGGTGTCTGCACCTTATTATTTCCTTTTTTCTACTTATTTTTAAAAAATTGAGATATAGTTCACATAACATAAAATTTCTCATAATATGAAGTTTATTTTTTAAAGTATACAATGCAGTGGTTTTTAATATATTCACAAAGTTGTGCAACATTCACCACTCTCCAATTCCAGAATATTTTCATCACTCCAAAAAGAAAACCTATATCCATTAGTGGTCATTTCTCATCTCTTCTTCCCCAGCCCCCAGCAACCACTAATCACTTTCTGTCTTTATGGATTGCCTATTTTGGACATTTCATATGAATGGAATCACACAATATGTTGCCTTTTGTGTCTGGCTTCTTTCACTTGGCATAACATTTTCAAGTTTCATCCATATTATAGCACGTATTAGTATTTCATTCCTTTGAATGACTGGTTAATATTCTATGGTACGGATAAACTACGTTTTGTTTATCCATTTATCTGTTAATGAGCATTTGTGCTCTTTCCACTTTTAGGCTGTAAATGAGTAATGGTACTATGAATATCCATATAAAAGTTGTTGAGTGGACATATTTTTCACTTTCTTGGGTGTACCCTTACCAGTGGAATTGCTGGATCATATAACTCTATGTTTAACTTTTGGAAGAATTGGCAAACTGTTTTCCAAAGGTGCTGTACTGTGTTACATTCCCACCAGCAAAGTATTTGGGTTCCAGTTTCTCCATATACTCACTAACACTTGTTATTACCTATCCTTTTGATTATAGCCATCCTGGTGGATATGAAGTGGTATCTCACTGTGGTTTTGATTTGGATTTTTTGGGTGACTAATGATACCGAGCATGTTTTCATGTGCTTATTGGCCATTTATTTATTTGGATCATTCTCTGTTGATTATCTTTTTCTCTTGAGTTTGAATCATGTTTTTCTGTTGCTTCATATATTGAATAATATTGGATTGTACCCCCAACATTGTGACTCCTGTGTTGTAGAAAATCTGGATTCAGGTATATTCCTCCAACAAGTTTGATGTTTTATTTTAGGTAGATAGTTACCTTATCTAAACTCAGTCTTGTTATTACTTCCCTGTGATGAACAACATATGAAATCTCAGTTCAGTTCTATAATCCTTAGCTGGGCCGCTTAGAATCTTTCTCATATATGTGATTCAGGAATGAGCTAGAGATTTGGAGAGAGTTTATGCACAAAATTTGGGGCTTCCCTGTCTACTTTCCGTGTTATTTCTCCCATCACACACACTTTACAGCAGTTGTAGTTGCCCTGAATTCTGACCTTGAACTAATAATAATAAGACTGGATTTCTAACTTCTAGAAAATGTGGCACTGACTGAGGTTTGTAAACAGTGAGAAGCTCACCCTTTTTCTAAGTGCCAACCCCTCTTCTGTATCTAGTTGCTTTTTATTCACTCTCCAGTGACTTCGGGTAGTTGTTTTTTTTATATTTTGTCCAGAATTTACATTCATTATGTTTGATAAGGTTGATTCAATAGTACCTATTTGGCCATTACCTGAAGCAGAACCTCTCCTCGTAAAATAAACAATTTTTGCTAACCTGTTTCTTCAAGTGGTATAGACATTTCCTCCCAATGGCTATTCTACTAATAGGTGCCTTAAAATTTTTAACAAATATTTTCTAGTATTTATTTTTATCATTATCAAAAATTTTGAAATATCTATGATTTGTGTGGCATACAAAGCAAAATCCTTATCATTGGAGCATATTACTCTTTCTTCTTTGAATTCAAAAAGGTCATTTTGTCTATTTCCATAGATTTCTTTTTCCCCCCATAGATTTAACTACTCTAGGAATATGGCTTTAGTTTACATGGATACCTTTTGGAAACATAGCAGACTTTATTACACACAAAACTTTACATACAAGTTGTACTTGTTTGAAACCAGAGGAAGAGTTTTGGCTTTTCCATAGAATTAATTACAGGAAAATTATAAATATTATACATGAATATTTATAAGTATGTTTGAACTTTATTCATTTCATTAATATTATTGTCCTAATAGCTCAACCAGTGATTATATCATTTATCTCCTTTTGGAGTCACTGCAGTTAAGGGGATAAGAAGCATTCCTGTTTTACTCCTCTGTACTATTAGAAACTACCATTTCCTACCTTCATTGAACACAAAATGGTATAATTGCCTTCACTGAACACAAAATGGTATCAGGGTGGGTTTGTGGTTGGATCTTAAATAAATGGAATATAGAAAGAACTATCCATGTAATTTTCTAAATAATTTTTGTAAAATACAAAATTCCTCATTCATTCTTACTTGCTCTTAGGGTACCATTAACTTCAAATGATGATGATGATGAAGATAAAGAGAAAATGCAGTGTGACGATATCATGTCAAAGACATCACCTGATAGCCCCTCTTTGGTATCAACTCAGCATAACTTGGAATTGTTATTTCTTAAAGAAAATGATACGAATGTTTGTGGTGTAAATGATTCAAAACACATTTCTTCTATTGTTGATACACTTCCCAAAGGTGAGATTTTTTTTTAATTCATTTTGAGTGTCAGTATTAAATAGTTAACATTCATTGGATTTTCTTCTTGGGAGCCATCATGTATAAACAGTTAATAAGTTAGACTTCTTATGTTACAGATTTCCTAACTTCTACTATTTAAAATTTCTGGTGAAAAAATTAGTTTAAAAGTATATATGCCAGGACTTCCCTGGTGGTACAGTGGTTAAGAATCTGCCTGTCAATGCAGGGGACATGGGTTCAACCCCTGGTCCAGGAAGATCCCACATGCCATGGAGCAACTAAGCCCATGTGCCACAACTACTGAGCCTGCGCTCTAGAGCCCGTGAGCCACAACTACTGAGCCCATGTGCCACAGCTACTGAAGCCTGTGTGCCTAGAGCCTGTGCTCCATAACAAGAGAAGCCACTGCAGTGAGAAACCCATGCACCGCAATGAAGAGTAGCCCCCACTCGCCGCAACTAGAGAAAGCCCACGCGCAGCAACGAAGACCCAATGCAGCCAGAAAAAAGTAAATATGCCAACAAATGTCAGGTCTACAGTGGCCTAATACTACTACTCTGGAAACAGTATTTAGAAGTGAGCTGGCCTAAAGAGCTTTTCTTGGTGTCTTAGCTTATGAATTGAAAGACATGATATATTATTTAGTTATATCTTCTCTTTTTCATAGATATAAAAATAGAGGTTCTAGATACGTGTAATGACTTTTTCAAGATCATAACCAATTGGTGATAAAGCAAGAACTTGAGCCTAGGTGATGGTTGAGCAAGAAAAAATGATGATACTTACATTTTAATTATATGGTATTTTAAAATAATAATCCTGTGGTGTAGTCTGGTTTATATATTTGACATAGAATTTCAGATTGGGATATGGAACCATAACTATATTGAATTTGGAGTTTGAATTATTTTTCCTTTCTAAAAGGTATATGACTGTGTGTATATAATTTTTATAAACTTTAGCTACCTGCTAATAACATTTTGATAGTAATCCTTATTAGAGTTATCACTGTTACTTGGGTTCATTTCCCAGACTCCTCTCACTTAGAAACATATGTTAATGTTAATGGCTCTATTGTTGGCTATTCTCCACTCTACTGCTGAGGCCAAGGCAGAGTGAATTCCCAGTATATATCTTCTGTAGATAGAAATGTAAAATGTGACTTATGACTACTCCATTCAGTTCTGCTTTATTTATTTGTTAAATATTTATTTATTTATTATTTTTGGCTGTGTTGGGCCTTAGTTGTGGCACGCAGGATCTTCATTGCGACATGTGGGATCCTCTGCTGTGGCACGCGGGCTTCTCTCTAGTTGTGGCACACAGGCTCCAGAGCGAGTGGGCTGTGTAGTTGTGGCGTGTGGGCTCCAGAGTGTGTGGGCTCTGTAGTTGCAGCACGTGGGCTCTCTAGTTGTGGCCCACTTGCTCAGTAGTTGCAGCACGCGGGGTTAGTTGCTCCACAGCATGTGGGATCTTAGTTCTCTGACCAGGGATTGAACTCTCATCCCCTGCATTGAAGGTAGATTCTTAACCACTGGACCACCAGGGAAGTCCCCTACTTTATTTTTTATCAACATAGATTCTTCATAATATTAGTGTCTGAAGAGAACACATTGTCAGAAATCCTTTCTCTGAAACAGTTTGATTCCTAATCTCATTCGTTTAAAATAATAAATTCCTTGTTACTACTTATTTCTGAATTTTGTTTCCCTTTATTTTATAGAAAGCCATTCCCACTCAGACCAAAGTTCCAGGAGTTCTCTAATGAGTGAGATGAAAAATGCCCAGTCGATGAGCCACAGAGAAAAGTCATCTCCGAGTAATGTGACTAAAAGGAAAAAACGTGTATCATCTTGGGAATCAAATAATCCAGCAGACACTCCCTGTGTAACAGATTTGGATCAACAACAGATTTCAAGTCCAATATTAAATTGGAATAATGAAATAAAAGATTGTACTAACGAAGCAAATATTAAAATGCAAAGAAACATAATGTGCCTTCCTGCCTCATCTGAGTCTGCAAGTGAACCTATTGCAGAGGGCATGAATCCAGTTCAGGGTACTGATGACTTTCAGTTGCAAAAAACTGTGTATGATGATGACATGGATTTAACTGCTAGTGAAGTAAGCAAAATTGTTACAGTTTCAACAGGCACTAAAAATAAAAGAGATAATAAAAACCCAAATGATTGTGGAATGAAAACTTTCAGAAAAGTGAAAGATCCAAGCTCTGAAAAAAAGAGAGAAAGATCAAAGAGACAATTTAAAAATAGCTCAGATGTGAATATTGAGGAAAAGATCAAAAATGGACCGGAAAGAAGATCTGTTGTCCTGGGTGGCAAAGGGGATTCAGAAGAACCAAATTTTATTTTCAGTACTGAACAGCTGACTCAGTTGAACATGCTGAAGAAAATAACCCTTCATAATGGCTTTGATCAGGATGACAGACAAAGTACACAGTATAACAAAAAGAGGAAAAAAATTCATGTAACAGATGATCAAGAGGAAACATACTCTTTCTCCCAAAGTTCAGATAAATTCCAGCAGGACAGTAAATTTGATATGGGTCCAAGTTCTCTAGCTTATAAGAAAAGTAAAACTTCTAGACAGACATTTGTGATTCATACGTTAGAAAAAGATAACTTATTCCCAAACCAAAAGGTTAAAGAAACCACCTCTGAAAACCTAGGAGTCACAAGTGAATTTCAAACAGCTTATCTTTCCAACAAAGATAATGGAAAGTTATGTGATTATGAGACCCAAAATATGTTAGATTTGAAAAAGCATGTCACTGATATGCAGCCCACTCAGCAAAATGAATCAAAAATAAATAAGAAGCTTAGGCAGAAAATAAATCGGAAGACAGAGATAATTTCTGAAATGAACCAAATACTTAGGGATAATGCCAAAGATGTGCAAGGCCCAGAAAAAGGTAACTTTTCCTTCCAAACCCGAGAGGATAAAGAAATCATCTCTGGAAACCTAGAAGTTTCAAATGACTTTCAAAAATCTGGTCTTTCCACTAGCAATAATGGAAACCTGTGTGATTGTGAGACCCAGAATATATTGGGTCTGCAAAAGCAGATCACCGACGTGTACCCTGTTCAGCAAAATGAATCAAAAATTAATAAGAATCTCAGGCAGAAAGTAAATAGGAAGACAGAAATAATTTCCAAAGTGAATCTTTTAGATAATGACAAAAGTGGGTATTGCCCAGAAAAGGGTAACTCTTTCTTTCTAACCCAGGATAAAGAACTTATCTCTGAAAACCTAGAAGGCACAAGTGAGTTTCACACACCTGCTCTTGCTTCCAAAGATAGTAGAAACCTATATGATTATGACACTCAAAATGTTTTGGGGGTGAAAAAGCATGTTTATGATATACAACCTGCTTGTCAAAATGAATCAAAAATAGATAAGAAGCTTAGGCAAAAGGTATGTCGGAAGACAGAAATCATTTCTGAAATCAACCAAATATATGAGAATGATGACAAAGGAATGCATAACCCAGAAAAAGGTAACTTATTTTCTCTAACCCAAAAAGATAAAGAAATCATCCCTGAAAACCTAGAAGATGCAAATGAGTTTCAGATAGCTGATCCTTCCCTCAGAGGTAATAGGAATCCATGTGATTATGAGACTCAAAACCTTTTAGGGGTGAAAAAGCATGCTACTGATACTGGGAAGCAAAATGAATCAAAAATAAATAAGAGTCTCAGGCAGAAAGTAAGTCGGAAGACAGAAATAATTTTGGAAATGAACCAAAAAAATGAATTTAACGACAAAGGTGTACATGACACAGTAAAAGGCGCCTTCTTTTCCCTAACCCCAAAGGATAAAGAAACCATTTCTGAAAACCTAGAAGTCACAAATGAATGTCAAACAATTTATCTTCCGAGCAAAAATAATGGAAATTTATATAAGACCCAGAATATGTTGGATTTGAAAAAGCATGTCACTGATAAGCAACCCGCTCAGCAGAATAAATCAAAAACAAATAAGAAGCTTAGGCAGAAAGTAAATCGGAAGACAGAAATAATTTCTGAAATGTACCAGATATATGAGGATAACGATAAAGATGTGCATGGCCAAGAAAGCTATACAAAAGATCTTAATTTTAAAATAAATAAATCTCAACAAAGACTTGAAGGCCAAGGTATTAGTGGATACTGTATGGAAATCAACAATAATGAAAAAGAAAATTGTGGTCAAATTTCAAATCCTTACAAACCAGTTAAAAAACATGGGAAAGAATCATCAGGCAAGGCAAAGAACATTTTGGCAAAAGGTAACAACAAACCTATTTTGCACTTAACAGGTTCTTCACAGACGTCTGTTTCCTTAGAAGCAGGTTTAAAACACACTACTGATGAGACAGATTCTGACCCTGGAAACCAAATGGAACTACATAAGAATCCAAAGCAAAGCACTACAACTCTGAATAAAAAGAGAGATATCCCCTTCATGGAAGTGACAAAGGAAGGAGAGTGCCAGGTCAAAAAAGTAAATAAAATGACATCCAAATCAAAGAAAAGGAAGACCTTCGTAGATCCTTCTCCAGATAGTCATGAACTAATGGAGATAATATCTGACACCGTTCAGGGAATATCAGTTGAATCTGAATATGCTGTTAAGGAAAAAAATTTGGAAAATGAGGAGATTGTCAAAATTAAGCCAGACTTTCACACAAAAATGTTGAAATCTTTATCTCAGATGAATTCACCTAACAGACAAGATTCTTCCTTTAACAGTATTCCTGAGGGTTCAAAACCTATGAGTATTTCTTCTAGTAAAAATCTGAAAGAAAATTTTGCTCTGGAGAGCTCACCCATCTTTCAAATAAGTGATGATGTGCATGAGAAGATGAAGAAGATGAAATTTAAAGTCAACCAGAGAACACAAAGATCAGAAATAGGTATGTCCATACCAGAAGTGATCAAGTTTTAAAATTCTACATATTTTTTCATTTAACCAGTAAAGCATTTCTTGTTACAACTGATTTTTATGGAATTTTAAAACAGTGTATAGTTGTGTAGCCCGATCTGTAGAAGCAATATGGAGGAATTTAAAGAAAGTTTAATACTTTGAGAAGATAACAATGAGAGTGGCTTGGACATTTATACACTAAAAAATGTATTTGGCCTTTAGCACAAAGTTGTCTGATAATGGCATTAGGCAGATAATTTCCTTTTTCATATTTTTGAAGGAAATTGGGTGTTTTAAATGTATATAATAATGAATTGCCCTGGTTTGATTTTACCAAAGACAATTGCAAATTTCTTAAGGTTGGGACTCTCTCCAATAGCATATATTTAATATGATCAACACTTATTCTAGGTATTTTAGAAGATTAAAAAATAAACAATACCAACTCCCTTTCCTCAGAGTACATGTATGGAAAAGTAACAGGTACAGTGTTTAAATATGGCAAATGCTTTAATAAAACCACACATGTTAAGGGATGTAATGACGGGGAATAATTTTGGCTAGAGGAATCTGCAGAGGCATCATCAAATAGATAGCATTTTAAGCCCTAAAGCATAGGTAGGATTTTTACCTTTAGTGTTTATTTCTTATTTTCCCCAGTTATTAAAATAATACTCATTGCAGAAAATTGAAAGTAGAGAATCAGAAAATAGTAGAAAAAACAATCACCCAGAAGAACTGCAGTCAACATTTTGGCATATGCATGCAGGCTTGAATCTATGCATTTTAAAATATATACTTGAAATCATACTATATATAACATTACTTACCTCACTTTTTCCCCTTAACATTGACGTTCTTTTGTTGTTAGCAATTTTGCAACATTAGACATTCCCGTATCAATTAAAGTTTTCTACTGGGAGCCTAACATTTCAATGTATGTATATAGAACACTAGGATCTTTATGGATAAGACTTCAGATAAAAGGAATACTGACGCAAAAGAAGTGCCAAGGTCTAGAGTTGCAGGACATTTTAGAGACTGGTGAGCCGTCTTTCATCTCTGTTCCTCATGGTGCCTTTCATAGCGTGAGCAGTCGATGACAAATGTTGAATGAATGTGCAGTAATTTGCATGATTCGGTGACTAGAGTTGAATTCATGAAGAATTTCTGTCAGCCTAAATGTGATTTCAGTATAAAAATATTGCAGGCTACTACTTGCTAGTTTGTCTTAAATGGTAGGTCTCTTTTCCTCTCATTATTGCTAGAAAAAAACTGATTTACAGATAATTTCAGTGCTACTTTTGTAAAATTTAACATTATAACTTGATTATTAAGTTTAAAAATTTGCTACCAATAATTTACAAACCAATAAATATCCTATGTGTAGTTCCATATCTCTATATATACTGTTAAAAATATTTTTGAAAACAATACTCTTTTCAGGTGTTAGAATGCTACAGGACTTGACAAATACCAGTTTTGTTTCAAATAACACTGCTAAATCTGAAAACAAGTTAGAAGATCTATCTTCAGAGCTGTCAAGCCGAAGAAGAAGATGTACTCCTCTCTCTTTAAAAGAGCCAAGTCTCAAAGGGTGAGTATCTCAATGACATAAAAGCGATTTCAGTGCGGTACTGTAAAATACATGCTTTCAAAAAGATTCCTGCCTGAATTAGTATTTGAACACTTCTGAGTATCAGTGAAGCATGTATTGTTGACATGTAACAACCACAGTATGACCTGGGTAAGGTTTGAAGAAACGTCTTCTTTTATTCTTTGAACAGGCTTAAAAAAATTTTTTTGTTGCCTATATTTGTAAACCTCATTATTTGTTACCCCCATTTATTGATTTTCTACCTTGTCCTTAGGAGAATTCAGCGTGTTTATATGTCCTTTGGTCTCAAAGAATAATAGTCCTTTTTCTTTTTTTTTTTTAAACCTCAAACATATACCCCAAAAGAGGGAATAGTACTCCCCCCACCATTTATCCATCCCTCAGCTTTTTTTTTTTTTTTTTTTTTTTTTGCGTTACATGGGCCTCTCACTGTTGTGGCCTCTCCCATTGCGGAGCACAGGCTCCGGACGCGCAGGCTCAATGGCCATGGCTCACGGGCCCAGCCGCTCCGCGGCATGTGGGATCTTCCCAGACCGGGGCACGAACCTGTGTCCCCTGCATCGGCAGGCGGACTCTCAACCACTGCGCCACCAGGGAAGCCCATCATCCCTCAGCTTTGAGAGTTATCAATATTTTGCCATATTTACTTCCGCTCTCCGTTTTTTGTTGTTGTATCTTTAAAGCAAATCCCTAATATTGAGTCATTTAATTCCTAAAACACTTCTGTATATATCTCTAGAATATAAAAACTTAACAAAATTGGACAACAGTGATCACAACTAACAAAATTATCAATAATTCCTTACTATCATCTAATAGCAAATCCCAATTCACATTTCCTTGATTATCTCAAAAAATGTCCAAATGCCTTTTACATATGTTTTATTCAGAATCTTATTTTTCCAAGGATAAATGAAGTTACTATTTCAGAGAACCTGATCATATTTGGGATGGTATTTCCAAAAGGATAGAGAGAAGTATCCTCAAATTTTCTCTTTGCATTTGTTTCAGTGTTTGCTTTTATAAAATTAAAGACATTGATCTTTTTTGACAGGTATTTTAAAACAATAACCAGCAGGTGGCAGCAATGCAAGAGAGGGTGCAAGAGAAGCCAGTTAACCAAGGGCTTTTTTAAAAAACAGCTTTATTGAGCTATAGTTCACATATCTTATGTTTCACCCATTTAAATTGTACAATTCAGTGGGTTTTAGTAGAGTCACAGATACGCACACCATCACCACAGTCAATTTAAGAACGTTTCTTCATTTCAAAAAGAAACCCCATGCCCTTTAGCTGTCATTGCTGTATCCCCCAGCCCTAGACAAGCAACCAATCACCTACTTTCTGTCTCTATAGACATCCTCTTCAGACATTTCATATGAATGAAATCATATAATATGTGATCTTTGTGACTGGCTTCTTTCCTTAGCATAATGTTTTCAAGGTTCATCCCTGTTGTAACATGTATGAGTAGTATTTCATTCCTTTTTATGACTAAATAAAATATTCTATTGTATATATACACCACATTTTATTTATCCATTTGTCTTTTGATGATCATTTAGTTGTTTCCACCTTTTGGCTATTAGAAATAATGCTCCTATAAACATTTGTGAGTTTTTTTGTGTACATATGTTTTCATTTCTCTTGGGTATTTGCCTAGTTGTGGAACTGCTGAGTCATATGTTAGCTATGTTTAATCGTTTGAGGAACTGCTAGACAGTTTTTCAAAGCTGCCGTACCATCTTATAGTCCCACCAACAGTGGGGCTCTGTTGGGTTCTGATTTCTCTATATCCTCACCAGCACACTTGTTATTATTTGACTTTTTGATGATTCAAACCATACTAGTGAGTGTGAAGTGGTATCTTATTATGGTTTTGATTTTCAGTTCCCTAATGACTCATGATTGAGCATCTTTTCATGTGCTTATTGGCCATTTTTATATCTTCTTTGGAGAAATGTCTGTTCAGATCCTTTGCCCTTTTTTCAGTTGGGTTATCTTTTTCCTATTGAGTTGTAAGTTAAACTTTTTATTTTGAACTAATTTTATACTTACCAAAAAGTTGTAAAAATAGTAAGAGGTTTCTCATATGTTCCTTACCCAGCTTTTCCCAATTCTAACATCTTACATACCTATAGTACAATTATCAAAGCTAGAAAACTAGCATTGGTACAATACAAGATCTGGGCACTAGGTATTCTCACTGCTTATGTTGTGTTGTATTATCTGTTGTTGCATAACAATATTATCATAAACCTGGTGGCTTAAAACAACACACATTTATTTTCTTTTGGTTTCTGTGGACCAGGAATCTGCACTTAGCTAAGTTGGGTGCTCTGCTTAGTGTCTCACAAACCTGCAATCACAGTGTCATCCAGGCTGATTCTCGTCCGGAGGCTCTCCTGGGGGAAAATCCGCCTCCAAGGTCACACAGATTGTTGGCAGAATTCATTTCCTTGTGGTTACAGGACAGAGGGCCCCAGCTTTTTTGCTGTTGGCTGGAGGCTATCCTCAGCTCCTAGAGGCCACCATTAGCTCCTTGCCCCATGGGCCTCCCAACATGGCCACTTACTTCAAAACCAGAGAGAGTCTCTAGAGCAAATCCTATGGCAAGATGGAGTGCTATATAATGGAACATTTACTCAAAAGGGAGACACCCCATCACTGTTGCCATTTCTCTTGGTCAGATCCAACTCAGAGCTCCTGTCCATACTCAAGGAAAGGGTATAATACAAGGGCATGAACACCAGTAGGCAGGGATCGTGGCGGGGTCCTCCACAGAGTCTGTCTACCACAGGGGCAATTGATATTAGGCCCCATCAGCAGACAGAGCTAGGAAATGTATGTATTATACTAATCCATGAATATGCATACTTTTATATTTATCTATCTGTGTGTATAGTGAAAACCTTGAGTTCAGACTGATACCTTTGATTCCTGTTCAACATCACAGGGTTCATTTTAGCTTTGCTTATTTGTAATTTCTTTCGCTATTGGTAAGTAGCCTGGCTCTCATTATCTATGATATATTTATTTATTTATTTATTTGTTCAGTTCTAGCATACACATAAAGTAGTTTCAGAATTGCTGACCCATATCCCTATGAGAAACATACTAACTAGATCATAACATTTAGGTACAGTTCTTTTTGTCTTAGGTTAGTTCTTTTCTTACCACCCACCTTCAACATAATTATGTTATTCATTTGTTATTGTTTGTATTCCATTTTCTTCTCCCACATCTTGGTAGGTTTAGTTGTTTACTTTTGGAGTATGTGAGTCATTTCTTGGGTTGTACAAGTCAGAGCTATACAAAGTGGCATATGCCGAGAAGTGTCAACTATATTCATTCCTGCTACCCCATTCCCATTACTCCTCCTTTCTATCCTATTTTCACCACCTCCTGTGGATAATCAGTTCCTTTAGTTTCTGGTTTATTGTCCCTGTGTTTCTTTTGCACAAATAAGCAGATATATGTATATCACCCTTTTTCTTACATAAAGGTAGCATACTTAACTACTTTTTTGGGCTTTGCTTCTTATCATTTAACAGTATGTTCTGGAAATCACTCCATATCAATCTGTAGAGACTTTTCTCATTCCTTTTTACTGCTGAATAACACTTAATTTAATTAATTCTTTTAAAAGAGCTACCTATTCTAAACTAAATATAGCAAAATGCTGTAATGAAATAGTATTCTATTTTAGTTTAGATCTTCTGGGCATGCAGATTACCTGGTAATCAGTTTAGTTGGCAAATTTTTTAAAACCAAATATCACAATGTACATTAGTATAAATACTAAGAGTAATAACAATCCAGCTGCTGTTTTTTTCCTTTTGGATTGGGAATGGCATGCAGCAGGTATATCACAGCTTTTGATAGACCCCCACTGAGAATAAATACTGATGGAAACTGCTTACAGTATATTATGGAGTGGTCATCATAGGCGCTGAGAGTAGGAGCAGCAGGAGTTACCAGGAAGGTAATACAAATATATTTTTTAAAGTCTTTATCTCTTAAGTCCCAAAGTACTGAACATAACAAAAGGGGACATTTTAAATAGTAAAAGCCCTAATCCACAAAGAGTATGTAATAGTTATGATATTTATGTACCAAATAGCAGAACAACTACTTTTATGAAGCAAAAACTACAGGAGATACATGGAGACAGATAGGAACACACTAATAGATTTTAATATACTCAGTATAAAACAAATAAAGTGGGCAAAAAATAAGTAAGGGGATGGAAGGTCTAAACAACATAATGAATAGGGTAAATCTTATGTATACATATCAAACTCCACACTCTGATAAGAGAGAATACATATTCCTCTCAAGTGTTCATGGTACAATTACAAAAGCATATCCACACCATGCTATGAAAAACATATACCATGACCGAGTAAGGTTATTCCAGGAATGCAAGGTTGGTTCAGTATTAGAAAACCTATCCTCATATACCATATTAATAAACCTAAGAAACTAAAGCATATGATTTTTTCATAGATGCTGATAAAAGCCTTTGACGAAATTCAAGTCACTCATGATTAAAACACTCGATAGACATTGAGGGATACTTCCTTATAATGATAAATTGTATATACATACCTTAATCCTAAAGGCAGTATCTTGTTTAATGAGGAGACAATGGAGGTACTTCCACTTAAATTAGGAACAAGGCAAGAATGCCCACTGTTTCTGCTACTATTCAACAAGGGATTGATGAACTAAATTCAAACTGGTGGTTACTTCTTGGGAGATGAGAGAACTGTGATCTCGTCTTGCAAAAAGGAGCACACTGGAGGCTTGTGAGGTGTGGTTAGAGTTTATTTCTTAACCTGGGTGTAGGTGTATCAGCATTTATTTGAGTTTTTAAATTGTACATTTTTATATATTCTTATATGTATGCTAAAGTTCGTAATAAAAAGGAAATATATAGTAAATCATGAAATGTGTAAAATCTATGTTGATTAATTTCTCTTAAACCTTATTTATAATTCCCACTATCATAGAGTATTTTAAATATATGACAAAGCTTTGTGGTTTGAGGAAACTGCTTTCTACTGGTATGATGCAGCAATTTTCCTCTCCATACTTTGCAGCAAAAGCATTAGCTTTAGGTTGTTATTATTGTTAATCTTCCTTTTTTTTCTACTTTGCAGGAAGATGAGAAGATGAGTGAATTTATAAATTCTGGTTTTTCTGAATTCTCAAACCATAAGAAGTCAAAACAAGGGTATAACTAAGATCAAGAAGATGAAACATATGACAAAAAGTTTTGGGTTTTTTTTTTTTCTTTTTCATTTTCTGCCTTTTCATGGAGTGTTTATTCTTATGTATAGATAATATGCATAAAATAGCTATTTTGTAATACTGACCTTTTAAAATTATTTTGGTCATCCTATAACATCTTCCTGCTCATTTAAGCTCCTTTCAACCAACCTTTAACTACACAATAGCTATTAGCCTTTTAACCAAATAAAATGTATTATAAATACTTTTGCATTGGTTACCTTGTTGTACACCAAGCTATCTTGTTTTGTTTTGTTTTTAAAACCATTCAGTAAATGTGAACACCTGTAAGATTTTAAAAGTCACCTTCTGCCCTGGCCAGTTGTCTTTCACCCTTCGTTTCTTCAACTTTCAAAATTACTTCTTCAATTGCAGCTTCTGTATTACTTCCATTATGTGTAATCTGATGACTTGTCTGAGGGGTTAACCTCTCAGGCTCTTTTGAATTTGGTTTTTATAACTTTAAGTAGTAAATCCTATTCCTATCTGAGATTAATGAACATAGCTCACTGTATTCAGATGACTAGTCAAATTCTATTCTGCCTATATGGAAAAGTTTTCTTGAGACAATATCCGACAACGAAAAGGGTGGGCCCAGAAATCTGCATTTTTAACAAACACCGCAGATAATTCTGGGGCAGATTGTCCTAGGACCAAGCTTTGAGAAACTGCTGTAGGACTACAGAGTCCCACAGAACTTACTCATTATCAACAGTGTTGGCTGAATGGAGGCTAGAGGCTTTATTAAAGGAACAGTTTACACAGTGGTTAAGAGCTTGGCATCCTGACAGTCTGTTCCTTTCCTGTACTCCTATTACTTTAAGGCTTCGGACCTCCTAGAGTCATTCTCTGGTATTATGTTTCCTATTGTTTAGTTCTATTTTTTTCTCCTTTCCATGAGGTTTGTCTTTTCTTTTTTTCTGTTCCCATGCAAATTATTTTTCATTGTATGTATCACACTTATAAACCTTTTCTTTTATTGTTGGCGGAATTTGGTCACAGCAAGAAACAAATTTCCTATTCCCATATTGTAAAGACATCTACCCATGGTTTCATTTTGTCTTTACATTTAAATTTCTGATTCACGTGGATTTTGTTTCATGGTGTGAGATACGAATGCAATTTTGACCTTTTTCCAAATTATTCCCCATTAATTAAAAAGTCCGTGTTTTCCACTACTGATTTGCAGTGCCACATTTTTCAATGTTGTATTTCCATGTACACTTAAATTTATTTCTCAATTTTCTGTTCCCTTTACTTGTCTGTGTTTCTTTTGATGCCCCACTACCATCCTCTTTAAATTATAGAGACTTTGTGGGAGTTTCAAAGTTTCCCTCATGGAGGTTTTCCACATTTCTTGATGCCTAGGCATTCTTTCTTTTTTCCTGGTAATATAAATGGGAAATAAACTCTGTTTTTGTTTGCAGTATTTTCTAGATCTATCTCCTGAAAACCAAGCTATCTTTACTCCCTTTTTCTCCCCAATTCTTAATGCCTCTTGTTGCTTTCTCTTGTCTAATTGCATGGCTGCTACCTTATGTTTAATGTTAAATAGCAGTGACAATAGTGGGTATCCTTGTCTTGTTCCTGATTTTCATGGGAATGCCTCTGGTTTTATCCCATTAAGTAAGATGCTGTGGTTTGAGCTGGTTATGTATGTTTATAATCACATTAAACTATTATCTATTGATTATTATTTTATTGAGTGCTTTTTAAAAAAATTATGAATGAATGTTGAATTTTGTCAAGTGACTTTTGGTGCTGATGGAGACTATTAGTTAGGGTCCAGCCAAGAGATAAAAACCACAGATATAAATTGTTAACCATATTCTAGAGAATTGAACAAGAACTGAAAGGGCAAAAGGGACTAGGGGAGTATCATAGAGGAAGTAACTATGGGAAGCACCCACCATCTCTGGGGCTGAGGGAACACAGAGAAAAGGATGGAAGTATTGAAACTTAAAGGCTTAGAGGAAGACTTTAAAGGCTTAGAGGACTCTAGGGGGAGGGTGTGCAACTGGTTGGTGCTGTTTCCCTGAAGGGCCACACAAGACTGGTCCGATAATGTGGAGAAGCTGCGAATTGGAGCCAGCTGTGGCTGCTGAAGTCAGTTGTTCCCGCCGCGTGAACCACTCTGTGGTGACGCTGACAGGAACAGGAAGCAAACAGGAACAGCAAATGTCTCTCTCCTCCATCCTTCCAGTTCCCCTCCATCACCTATCGCCAGAGACTGGAAGGGAACCTGGCAAAGGAGAAATGTGATTTGCCAAGGCTTAGCCTTACAGTGGAGTAGAGAAGTGTGGATTTGAAGTCAAAACACAATAGCTTAATATGAACCAGCACAAAAAGATACATGATTATCCTCCTTTGATATATTCACATAGTGAACTATATTCATTAATTTGTTGATCCTGAAACAAATTCTTGCTCTCGTGGAATAAACCCCACTTTTGAATGTGTGCCAGCTCTTGTCTCAACTCTAAGCCCATCTCTCTATACTTTGCTGTGTGATGCCAGAACTCTGCAAATCACGTTTCTTCTTTGCTGGCTGACTTTTAAGCTTCTGTCAATAGGGGGCGATAGAAGGAGATGGAAAGTCAGAAAGAGGGAAGAGGGACTTGCTCCTTCCTGCTGGCCTGCTCTTCCCCTCAGCATCACCTCAGCATTGGCGCTTCACGCGGGGGGCGGGGGCTGGGAGTGGGGTGACACGTGGTCCCAGTCACCAGCTGGTTTAGCACTCCTAGAGCCCACACTGCTTGAGCTGTACCCCCTCCCGGGCCTCAGGCCTAGCTCGTCAGGGAGCCGCCTCCAGGCTCCTGAGAGAGCAGCACCCTCCTTGCCACACGCCATCATTTGAAATCTGAGTGCCCACTGACCCCCGGAAGCCCTTTTCCTACCTCCTGAGGTATTAACAGCAGCTGAGCAGTGCCCTCCCCTCAGAGGTCTCCTCTTAAGTTTCCAAGTTCTAATAATCCCAGCCTCTTCATTTTTTCCCTGGGGAGGTTCCTGTTCATTGCTGGAGGGAATGCAAAATGATACAACATTTATAGAAAAGGTTTTGACAGTATCTAGCAAAATTATTCAATACATATGTGTATAAAATCATTTGACGCAGCAATCCCACTTTTAGGTAACTATACCAAAAATTCTCTTGAAAAGAATACAAAAATTTCACTATGGTATGGTTTGTAATAACAACAAAAAAGGAACAACATAAGCAGCAATAGGGAGCAGCTAACTTGAAAAACAAGTGAAAATGAAAAGTATCAAGATGGTGACAAACAGAGATAACTGACCTTAGAAAAAGAATTTTAAATGTGTATCTTTATTAGGGTGTACTCTAAGAATAAAAGAACTGTAAAGAAATCTTAAACTTTTATTTACTAACCTTATTGCGGCCATAGTATTGATGTGGTTGTTTTGAAATCGATCTAAGGACAAGATAAAGCAATTATGTTGGAGTTTTAGAACCAAGATTTTTGGCATAAGCGAAAAGAGATACAATTGTAAAACCCAAGATGGTTAAAAAAAATTGAACCTGAATTAAGTCAAAGCTTTAGATCCGTAAGCAGGGTTCAAGAAGTCAGTAGCATGGAGGAACAAAGAACACCAGGGAGAAGCAACCAGTCATATTCAAAATGTGGTTCATTCTATAGGACAGCTGACCTAGGTTTCTTCTTCAACGTGTTGATAGCTTTAAAAAGGAGGAGTGGATGAGGAGACTATTCTAGATTTAAAAAGACTGAAGAGACAACAAGGACGTACATCAAGTAGAAATCAAATGTAAAAAGACATTTTTTTAGGACACTGGGAAATTTGAAGATATTAAAATACTTATTTTGTTATATTTGATAATGGCATTTTCCTTTGTAAGAAAAAAATTTTTAATGTATACTGAAGTATTTAGGGGTAAAATAATGTGCTTGACATTGGCTTTAAAATACTCCAGAAGAGACATGGGAATGTGGCAAAATGTTGCGAATTTTTAAAGCTCAGTGAGTCAGGTGTATGGGGATGCTAGTTGTACTCTTTTATGTACAAATTTTAGAAATTTTCACAATAACATATACGTTTACATAAATGAGATGGCAAATGTTCTAGGTATGTTAAGAGAAGTCTGGAAAAGAGTGTGAGTCCATTTGAGCTTTTAAAAGGTGTTATACTGCAGATTTCAAAAATGTAAAAATAGACTCAGAAAGTTAACAGGGGTAAGTTCTAAGTTGTGGACACAGGTGACTTTTCTTTTTATGCTTTTCAGTATTTTCCATGTTTTATTTTTTAAAAGTTTTTCGAGATGTTTTACATCACTATTGACACTCATCAGATAAACTTTATAGTGATTTACTGGATAAACTGAATAACGATAAAACTTTTAAAAAGTTTATATCAAGGTAGCTCTTGATATAAAAAACTGGAATAATTGTTTGTAAAACTGTGAGGTAAAGTTGTAAAACCATCCATTGTCCTTAAGTTCCTCTCCTGCAAAGCTGGAATGAATGTGATTGTTTATCAACTATTAAAAGTACAGGATGAGGCAGCCGTGGTGGCAGGAAAGGTACAAAAAAACCCCTACTGTTCCCGGTCTTCAAATCTAGCTGGAAAGCCATTAAAATATGTACTAATATAAGACGACCAAAGAGAGTCACAGGACCCGCCCTACCTGCTAAGAGGCGGGGGAGTGGGGCGCAGACGCCCACCGCCGCAGGCGGGGGAACGAGGGTCTCAGCCAATGGTCTCAGGCCGGAGGGAGCGCGGCGGTGACGTCCTGATATCCGTGGGAGAGCTTTCCTGGCTGGGCGCTCACCGCACTTTGGATCTGAATTGGGACTTTATCCCTCGGGGGTGGCTGGACTTTAGGCCTCTGCAGCCCGGTCTGCGTCGTCGGGTCCCAGGTGCCGGCGACTCTTCCTCGGGATCCTCGGACCAAGGGCCCGCGCGGTGGGACCGCGGGCCGCCACCATGGACGGGACGGCCGAGCTGCTCTTCTACGTGAACGGCCGCAAGGTGAGCGCGCCCCGGGGCTGCCCGGCCGGTCCCGCCGGGCCTCCCCGGTGCTGGAGCGCTGCTCACGCGCCGGGCCCTGGGCTGCACGCGGGTTTGCCTGCGCGTCGGGGCAGGGAAAGGATGCGTCTTCAGGGACTGCCTGGATCTTTGGGTCCCGCCTTCCTCATGTTCCTTTCTCTCCTTCCAAGACGCACAGGCTGAGTATCAACCGCACCCCGCCCCATAAACAGGAAGAGAAATGACTGTCCCTATTCGTCAGAGTCAGCACTCCCAAATCCTCCCTCCGTCAAACCCACCCCCAAACGGGAAGGTCTTTCATTAGGCCTCAGCTCTTGGGTGTGTTTGGATGAGCAGAGACCGGTTTGGAGTCAGGACAGGACCATAGAAATGGATTCATTGAGACCTCTCACTCCCATCGTTTCCAAAGTCACAGCTAGTTCCTGGCAGCGCTGAGCCGACACCCTCCTCTGGGGACTCGAAGGTCCTTAGTGGGTCCACTGCTGGCGCGGCACCTGCCCTCTCAGAAGCCGTGCTGGCTCTGCAGATCCTCTGGGGCAGTTCCAGCTATTGTCCGATGTTTGGAGGCAGCAAAGCGCCCGGGGAATCCTTTAAAACACTCCCACAGACGTGACCATAGACTGCTCACTCTTCATGTTCTCCCAGCACTTTGCAAGGGGGAAACCGAAGCAGGAGTGTTAAAGGGCTTCCTTAAGAGCAGACAAGGGAGCAAGGGCCGTGATAGCGTCCTTTCCACGCGCCGGGGCCTTCAGAGCCCCCCTGTGATCCCTGCTTCTGGGCCGGGAGAGCCCAACTTTCCCTGACTGGCACAGGGACTCACCAGAAAGCTAAGGAAGGTCAAGCATCAGGGCCTCTCACTTGTGAGGCCTCTTCTAAAGCCCTGAGCCTAATTTCGAATTTGGATTTTGTATTATTTTTCTTAAAGAGGATTCCCTCCCCCAAACTGTGCAAGTTCTAGACCCTATAAAATCTTCCTCTATTCCTGCTGCCTGGATTCCACCCTGGGTAAGATGAGCCTGTTTTTCCTGAACCGCGTTGGGGGCCGTTAGGACCCCCTCGCAGGACTGCTATGAGCGTGATCCATGATAAGGGTGAGGATGGCAGATGGGAGTTGGGTTTGAAGTGATCACGTGATGTCATTTCTTTTTTTCTTTTGCATAACTGAATGGTATAGTAGACACAGCTCTGGCCTTTGTATTTGGACAAACAAGTATTCATTTCCAGCTCCAATTCTTAGGGAGACAACCTAACCTAGCCTCAGTTCCTCTGTTAAACAGAGATAATACTGCCTACTTCACAAAGAGTGATAGTGAGTTTTTAATCCGTTTATTTAAGGGCCTGCTCTATGCCAGTGTTCCAATGCCCTCAGGGGACACAACAGAGCACAGAAATGACCAAGTCCCTGTCTGCACGGAGTTTATGTTGTGCTGGGGAGACAGACGACAAGCATATAAATAAATAGAAATGTATCAAGCCAGGCAGTGATAAATGCCAGGATAAAAAATAAAGCAGAGTGAGGGGTCGGAGAGGGGCGAGAGCTGGTTCTTCAGGCGGGATGGATGCTTAAGACTTTCTGAGAGGCTGACATTTGAGTGGTGGCCAGTATGAAGTGAGGAACAGACGTCTGAGGGAAAAGCATTCCAGACCGAGGGAGCGGAGGTGCAAAGATCCTCAGACACGAGGATTTCTTCGTGCTCGGGGGGTTAGCAAGGAGGCTGGTGGGGCTGGAGATGTGGCCAGGGGCTCTGGAGGAGATGGTAAGGGTTTTGGTTAAAGGAGGAAGCAGGTGTTTGAGTCTAGCTGCTTCTCCCCCTCCTCCCTCCCCTGCTCCCAAACAAACTGTAGTGGAACTTTTAACAGAATGGCTAATTATAGTTTGTGCTCTGTTGATTTTTTTTTTTTTTTTTTTTTTTGCGGTACGCGGGCCTCTCCCTGTTGTGGCCTCTCCCGTTGCGGAGCACAGGATCCGGACGCGCAGGCTCAGTGGCCATGGCTCACGGGCCCAGCCGCTCCACAGCATGTGGGATCTTCCCGGACTGGGTCATGAACCCGTGTTCCCTGCATTGGCAGGTGGACCCTCAACCACTGCGCCACCAGGAAAGCCCGTGCTCTGTTGATTTTTAAAAATAGATAAGCTGGTCCTTATCTGTGGGCTTGTTTTATCTATGGGCCAAAAGCCCTGTGATCATTTGGAAAGTGCATTCTAGAAATATTGATTTAGTTTTTGCAATTACCCTGTTAAAAGAAATTATGTCACCCTTTTCCATTCCTGCCCCTCCCTTCCAAATTCTGTTAGGTGTGTGCTTCAATCCCAGAAATCAAGCCTGATTGCCACATGGATAGAATGAGAATAAAGTCTCTGGTTCAGAGGGTGAGTGGCTGTCGAGAAAAGTGAGAGAAGAAAGCCACCAGGAGAGGGGGTCTTGAAGTCAAACATAACCTCTGGGATTAAAATCCTGCCCTTGAAAGGAAGCTTTGAAGCCAGTTAGGAGACTCTGGGTGATGTCATTGGCCTCCCGTCTGGGTTTTTTGCAGAATCCCCCCAAGTCACCAAAAGGTGTCATTGGGTAGGGGCTAAGGCCATGCACGTTGGTCAGAGATCTAGCTGCGGAGAGATTTCTGAAATCTCACTCGCTTCACCAGCAGCCTCCAAAGCAGGTGACCCAGTTAACACGGAGTTTGCGGGAGGCAGAACCCAGGAATAAATTACATCCTGGATGCCACTCTCAACACATCTCAGGAACCGTAGCAACTTGTTTTATGAAGCAGTGAGGCGTAGAGATCCAAGGTGTGGGCTTTGGAAATGGTGAGGCGTGGATTTGAGTCCTGTGCTGACTGCTCTCACACTCAGCAGCTTGAGGGCCTCCTCACTGGTTGTCCCCTCAGGGCTCTTTCCCTCTTTCTCTCCTCACCATGTCCCACAATACACACCTCTTTCTCCTGTCTTCTTCCTCTCAGCTTTCCTTATTTTCTGTTCTTTTACCCCTTTCTCTCTCCTCCTGATCTCTTTCTCTTTCTTCTTTCTGCCTGTGTCTTGTATCTGGCAAGGCCCCCTTCATGCACTAGTCACAAGCCCTGCACAGAGGAAAGTGATTTGTCAGCCTTGTGCAATGTGAACTTATCTCCCAAAGGGCCAGTGGAGATACAGAGGGACACATGCCACCCTTGCAACATGCAAGGCTTTACTGAGACAAAAACATGCAGTGACCCTGAGCTGAGAGCTGGCATCATTTCTCCCAACCAGAGTCAGTGAGAATAACTCTGTCCCTCATTCCCGCCCTCCCTCCCCGCCCCCTGCCAGCTACCATCTGAGTCCTGACCTCCCTGTTTCACTCCAAGACCTGCCGGGACAGGGTACATGCCAGATCCCTGCCCCACTTCCCTCCTCCAAATGTGCCATCCACCAAGTCAAGAAAAGTAAACACATTTCAAGCCAGTGGCACTTTGAGCCAAAGTCCACTCTTGAGACATCTCCGGGAACAAATCTCTTGAGACATCTCCGGGAACAAATACCCAAGCAAGCAAGGCCTGCTCTGCCATTAATTCCTTATGAAAATACAAATATATCTCAAGCCTAAAGTGCTCTTTATTACCCAGATCCTGTCTCTCCATTAAGATGGGGCTTCTGAGGATTCATCATCATATGTATGAATTAGAATTAGTTTCACCTGCAAATGGCACAAATTCAAAACTAAGTAGTTCAAAAAAGATATAATTCATGTTTACTTTTACATAAAGGATACTGTATCTGGGGATAGACATTGCAGAGCTGGTCTAGAAGCTTCTTGGTGTCATCTGAGACCCAAGTTTCTTTTCTTTTTTTTCCCCTGTTGCCATTAATGTGTTGCCTTATGGTCTAAAATGGTTGCTGGCATTCTAGCCACGTGATCTTTATTACAGACAGCAGGAAGGAAGAAAGGGAGAAAGCATGCTGAGATAGACAAGCAGTAGTTTCTGCCACCATTACTGGTTCTTCCGTTTTTCTTTCTTTTCTTCTGTTCATAAGTCCCAGCCTGTGAGAAATCATCCCTCCTTCCTTAGTGTTCTCATAGCAAATTGTACATATCAAGTTATTCATTTAGATTAACATTTATTATGTCCTTATCATATATCCCCAGCACCTAGTTCAGTGTTTGACCTAAAGAATAATGGAAGGTGGTTTCTCTCAGGATCAAGAGAGGCTTATACGTACACAACTAATTATGCTGCCGAGTAACACGTTCTGTGAAAGATGTGTAGATGTTGACCATGGGAGCACAGAGGAGGACTGTTTCTTGGAGCAGAGAGTGGGAAGCATATATTAAATGGCAGCACATCCCACAGGAGAGAACATTTGAGCAGGGCTTTGAGTGGCATACAAACTTCGGCCAAGTAGAGAAGAGAGGAAGGACTTTCAGGACAGAGGGAATCCTATAAGCAAATGTAGTTAAGGGTAAAAGTCCCTGCACTGCTGGGACCAGCCAGTTCTCCCACGTGACCAGAGTTCAAGATGCATGGGTTGAATGACAAATGATGGAAAGTTTCTCAAAGAGGCCTTGTAGGCTATGCTCAGGAGTTTGAATTTCTTCTTGTGTTCCAGGAGCTCTTGAGTAGAAATTCACCTAAGACCCGCTCAGTGTATTCATTAAAGATGCACATTTTCTGGTTCCCTGTCCCAGAAATCCTGATTCGATAGGGGTTTCATTTTAACAAGCACCCTGAGTGATTCAGGAATTCCCAGCAGAGCAGTTTGGCATCCAGGAGCCAGTGTTGGATTTAGGCAGATACAGGACATGATCAGACTTGGATTTTAGAGAGGTTGCTCCAGTGGTGGTATAGAGGGTGGCATTGCGGCTGCCCGGAATGGAGGCAGGAGACCTGTTAGGCAGCTGTTATCATTGTTCAGGCTGGAGGTGATAAGGGTGGATTTCAGGGAGTGACAGTAGAAGTGAAGGGTGTTTAGAGAACCGTTTTGGAAGTGTAAATGACAGGACTTGATGATGCTGACTGTGGTGGATTGAAGGAAAGAAAATGTCGAAGGTAGCGCAGTTTTTTTAAGCTTAGGTGACCTAGCAGATGGTACGGCTATTAAACAAGTTAGGGAAAAGAAAGGAAGAAGTAAGTTTAGGAAATAAAGAGTTCCATTCGAGGACCAATTTAGTTGGGGATGCCTGGGGACATCCCACAGTTTTCCTTGTATTCTAGTATGTGTACACACACACACACACACACACACACATAATCACTTCTCTCTTACCATATTGCACATTCCTCTAGGGCACAGATCTGACCTTGGTAATTGGCACGTGCCTCAATTTGCCCGGACTATGGCCACTTAGAATTAAGGGTGAGGAAGCATGTGTCCCCTCGTCACCTACTTTCCAGAAGGGAAAATTAGTATAACATGGTGAAGGATGATTTCTAGTTCTGAAATTGTGAAGTAAATCATGCTTCTGTTTGTGAATCTAAAAGAAATCCAAATTTGTCATCAAAAAAGAGAAAACACGATCACTTTGGAAAACATAACCAGTCGTGACATTTCAGTCATGCCATCCATTGGGTGCTGCTGTTCTAACTGCCATGCTGCTAGGCTGCCCACACAAACTTCTTAAGTGTGTCTTTGCTTGCACATCTTTGGATCATTTTATCTTCTCCTTTGTCTCTTAGATTTGGGAGCCATGGTTGGTTGTGATCTCTTTCTGGAAAATGTAATTCTTTGAACATGGTGAACAAACAAGTCTTTAAAAAACAAACTATATCAATTTCTCAGAGACTGTTCTAGTCCAGGAGACCTCCCCCACCTCTCTCTTTCTCTTCCTCCCCCTCCTATATTCAGTTCTACTGTTATCTTTACCCTCACTTGCTTCAGACTTTCTAGGAGAAGTTGGACAGGAGTCACTAATGTTTTGTTAGTAGAAACACCCACCGCCTTAGAGAACAGTGATAATTCAGGGCCAAGGACAGTGGCAAAGTAGTGGCCGGGCTCAAGATGTAGACTTCACACTTCAGAGAGGTGATTTGTATATCACAGGTGTTCCGTAAACATTAAATCAAGTTTAGAATATGAGTAGAAGAGTGCATGAAATTAGCATGAGCCCCCCAATGTAAATATTCTAGTTCTCTCAGCTTTGTGAGTTAAACTCTTTCTTTTGGTACAGGTGATAGAAAAAAATGTCGATCCTGAAACAATGCTGTTACCATATCTGAGGAAGAAGCGTATCCTTTGCTTTGAGTGTGTATATGTGTGTATGTGTGTATATCCCTGATATCCTCATCAAGTGATATTTCAAATATCTTTTTAGAGCCACACTGAGTCATATTCCCTACTACGGTTTTATGTTCATCTTTAAGAAAGTCCTAGATCGGAGTTTTGTAGGCATTGAACAATTGTGCTTATCAGAGAACCAAGTTCTTTCTAATCTCTGTTTTGGCATTAAATACATTGAATAAAATGGAGAAGCTAACAATGGGAATTAAAGCAATGGGTGCTAAAATGGCTTAATTAAACATCCTTTAGAATTAAGAGTCACAATATTGATATTCTACCTTCAAGGACTAATCATCATGCCCATTAGAAAAAGCGAGCACAGGAACTTCCCTGGTGGTCCAGTGGTTAAGAATTCACCTTCCAATGCAAGGGTCGCGGTTTGATCCCTGGTCGGGGAACTAAGATCCCACATGCGGTGGGGCAACTAAGCCCGCAAGCTGCAGCTACTGAGCATGTGAGCCACAACTAGAGAGAGAAGACCACGCACTGCAGTGAAGAGTCTGCACGCCGCAATGAAAGATCCCGCATGCTGCAACTAAGACCTGATGCAGCCAAAAATAAAAAATAAAATAATAAACAAATAATAAAAGTTATTTAAAAAAAGAAAAAGAAAAAGAGAGCACAGAAATCTCCTGAAATGAAAGTGAAAGAACAATACAGAAATTAAACCTGAAAATGTTACCTTGGAAAAACTTTCTCAATAAAAGCCATCTAAGGAATGGATTCTTATCCTGCTACGCATGAACTCCAATGGGCTTCCAGAGGTCTGTGGACCCCACTACATTATATGCAAACTTGTGTGACAATAGGAATTTGTACATTTTTCCCCCAGAGAGAGTGAAATTCCCAAAAGAGCACACAACTCAGAAAATATCAATAGCTATCTTCTGAAAGTCATTCAAGGTTTTTTTTTATTATTATTCTATTAATTTAATTTATTTTGGGCTGCATTGGGTCTTCATTGCTGTGCACAGGCTTTCTCTAGTTGTGGCGAGCAGGGGCTACTCTTTGTTGAGATGCACAGCCTTCTCATTCTGCAGTGGCTTCTCTTGTTGAGGAGCACGGGCTCTAGGCGCACAGGCTTCAGTAGCTGCAGCACGTGGGCTCAGTAGTTGCGGTACACGGGCTTAGTTGCTCCGCGGCATGTGGGATCTTCCCAGACCAGGGATCGAACCCATGTCCCCTGTATTGGCAGGCGGATTCTTAACCACTGTGCCACCAGGGAAGTCCTCAAGGTTTTTGGACATAAAAGTAAATAATACTAATTTCCTGGTTATCCATGGTACCAATGTGATATTTAAGATTTGGTTCACTTGTGAGTGACAGAAAATCCCAGTAGCAGTAAACAAGATAGAAGTTTATTTCTTTCTCATTGTGTTATTTCAGGTTCTCTGGGAAGCACACACCAAAAAATGAGATTAAATATGCAAGGGTTTTATTAGGAAAAATGCCTGAGTGAAATAGGGAGACAGCCATAGAAGACTGAGACCTGTAAGGAAGAGAGGGGGAGAAGGCTGAGTTGAAGGGTCTCAGACTTCTGTGCAGTCTAAGGCACGTTCATCAAAGCCACTGAGAATGGTTGACAAGGACTCCCATACCTCTGCATAGCACTGAGCCATTGGTGGGAAGCAGCCCATGCGAGGCATGGCCTTGATGAAAAGTGGGGTGATGGATATCAAAGTGCAGCAGTTGGGTCTCTTGGTCAGTTACCCTCTATGTTGAAGGAAGTCTCTGAGGCACATTCTCATGGTTGTCATACTCACACAAAGGAATTCCAAAGGTAGGTAGATCCAGGCTAGCAAAGCATTGTCACAACACTATCAGGAACCAAGCTCTTTCTGTCTTGCTGCTTCACCCTCCCCAGCATGAAGCTTTCTCATGGTCAGAGATGACTAACTGAGGTCCAGCCATCATATCTGAATTCCAGCAAATAGGAAGAAGTAAGGGATGAAGGAGGGGCACCCCTCTCCCTTTGAGGACATTTCCCTCCTGGACGTCAAAAACAGCCTTTATGCTTACATCCATTGGCCAACATTGTTAATGACCCCACCAATCATCAGAGGAGGCTGTGAAAATGTATTTTTTTAATTCTGGGCAACCATGTAGCTCAAAAATTGGGATTTCTATTACCAAGAAAGAATGAGGGAAAAGATATTGGGAAACAACTAGCAGTTTCTGCTACTGAGAAGCAGAGAAATATGGCACACTTGTATAACATGACACAAATATTCTAAGAATTATTTACAATTTGACATTCCACTTTGTATGTCATCAAAGACACAGATAAGGATAAGAACAGATATGCAGTGTACTCATACCTTCAAATCCTCAAGGCCTTATATGTGTAGACTCTTCCTTTTTTTAAGTTTGGCCTTATTTTTGGCAACCTGGGGTCCAGTTGTTTTAAAAAGGAAGAGACTAGATATAACACGCAAATGGAAAACAAGAATTTACAAGATTATAAATAATAGCAGCTAAGACATACCTACATTATTTGATAAATAAGTATCAAACTTAACTGTACATTGAAGAGTCTTTGATGGTGTTGTCTCCTAAGGTCAGAGCTATTTCACAAAGAGAATTATGGAAAACACATTATCTTTAACTGCGCTTTTTCCAGTCCGACTCACAGGAACTAAATATGGCTGTGGAGCGGGAGGCTGTGGTGCCTGCACGGTGATGATATCACGATGTAACCCCATTACCAAGAGGATAAGGTACCTTGCTGCAAAGTCCAGATATGGTTGAATTTTTGTAGCTTTGAACTTTGTTTTTCTTCTCCCTTTGGTAAATATGCGTTGAGCACCTACTATGTGACAAGAACTGTGATAGGCATTGGGGGTACATTGACGGGCATCAAATCATTCCGGTTCCAGCAAAAATGTTACATTCTCAGCCCTCCCTGACCACCTTCTCCATAGCAGTGCCCCATCTCACCTCGGCAACTCCCTACTCCCTTCGCCTATATTAAGGTATTCATGGCACTTCTCACCATATGTTTGTGTATGTATGTATTGTCTATGTACCTATGTATTGTCTATCTTCCCTCAACTAGAATATATACTCTACAAAGGCAGGGATTTTATCTGTCTTGTTCACCAGTGAGTCCTAGTGCCTGGTACTCCACCTGGCACACAGTAGGCACTCAATAAATATTTACATTTATTTAATAAATGAAAAATATTCTTCCAGTCTTTCTTTTGTGTGTATACTTAAGGAAGCATACTGCCTATACAGCTTAGAAACCTCTATTTTTTGCTGAACTTCTCATGAATATCTTTTCAAAATAATAAACATAATTTTAATGGCTGTATATGTTCTGTTGTTTGGGCGTATCAAAACCAACCCCCAAATAGTGATCACTTAGATTATTTTTTGTTTTTCACTATTATAAGGAGTGTGAGCATTCATGTGTATATATATGTTTATATTTATGTTTGTGATGATTTCCTTATGATAGATCCATGGAGATGGAATTAGAGGATAAAAGAGTGAATGCATCTTTAAGTTTTTACGCCTTCCAGCAAAATGTCTCTCAGAAGAGCTCTATCAGTTTACATTCTTTTCAACAATATGTGAATTCCATTTTCCCAAACCTTTGCTAATAATGCATATTACAATTTTTAAAAATCTTTGTCATTTTCTTTGATAAAAATGATTTTTCATTGCTTAATTTGAATCTCTCTTGATTGCTTTTGAGGTTGAACGTTCATTTCATATATTTATTGGCCACCTGTAATTTTGTTTGGTAAATAGAACATTTTAGGAGTCGTTTTGAGTTAGACATTTTCTAGCAGTAGGTTTGTGGGATTGAGGAGTTCTGTATCCACACCCTATTTCTTCTTCTGAGGCACAATATCAATTTAACTTTATTGCCCAGCTAACCCCTTGCCCAGCATCTGCTTGGAGGATGAAATATGCTCTAGGTGATTGTCACACGTGACTGGAGAGGAGAATGTCAGCCCCTCAATCAAGAGAAAAAAACAAAGTTAGTGGAAACTGTTCTGGAGTTAGAATTAGGAGGCCTGATTTGAATCCTATCTGACACTCCAGCTGTGACCCTGAGCAACTCACTCTGACCCGCAGAGTCTTATTCTGTAAAATGGCCATGAGCTAAGGACAAAATGTATATGCAAAACCTGGGACATTATACAAAACCTGCCACGTTGGTGGTGCTCCTTTCCCACCGGATACAGTGTAGTTTGTGCTTCTCTTTTTCATTCTGAAGACATTATCCAGCCAACGCCTGTCTGATTCCCATCTGTTCTCTGTATGGGGCTGCCGTCACCACAGTGGAAGGCATAGGAAGCACCAAGACCAGGATTCATCCTGTTCAGGTGAGGATGCACCTCTTCTTCCTAGGGTTTCTGTGCTTCGAAAACCATTAATGACATGATGAGTTCTTGAAATTAATACAGTAGAGCAATGAGCCCTGCTGCTTGATCACAGCCAACAGATGACACCAAGCTGCGGGCCAGGAGTGAAACCTGGGACATGTGACTGACTTCTTAGAAAAATACTTTTGAAAGACTAGAGAACTTTCTCTTTAAAAAAAAAAAAAAATCTTGACATCACTAGCATTGTTTTCTATATTCTAATAAGATGGGACCTGTCCATTTTACATTTTCCAAACTTATAAAAAAATGAGAGCCAAGTGCTTTGGGGGATATAATCTTAATATTTTTTTTCTATAAAGAGGAAAATAACATGATTTTAAAGCTGAGTGAAAATCTCAGCTACCAAAAAGATTTGTTAAATTTAGGGCTTGTTTGGAAGATATATAATAGGAGTTGTTAATGAATTTTGAGGCTTTTCTCCTAAGGAGGCACCTTGTTAGAACTTTGCCTTAATGAAAGGGCACCTCAGACTCCTGACTCTTTCAATTATTTATACATTGCCCAGAAAAATGCAGTTGCTACTTGTTTTTATCTAAGTTAATGAGTACTACTTAAGAGGAGAGGGTGGAAGAGGAAAAAGATAGGGACAACATAGAAAATGGCCAAAGTTCAAATTCTCTGTGCTTGAAGGAATCTTGGGTTCTGTTTATTTTCTATGAAACCTCTTTACGTAGAAGGAGCAGATTCTGCCTGGGTATGCTTGTGGGACTCGCTGTTCGGAGGCATGAAGACACCCTTTCATTTAGTACCTGCCGCCCATCTCCTGGCTGCAGTGTAGACAGATGATGGCTTCTGAAATGGGGTTGCACCTTTGAAGTTAGACTCCAAAGAGAACAGGCTGGGGGCTAGGGGGAGATTTGGAAGAGAAATCAAGGCAATGTTTCCTTCTTGATTGTTTTTTGGATTAATGATGGCACTTTGTAAAAGAATTCCTGTGTGCTGAAATGTTAGGGCAATAGTGGGCAGATAAAGGCACTTGGGAAATAAAAGTTTTTTTTTCCCTCAACCTGAATATAATTCAGTTCATTTCTTTGAAGGACTTCCTTTATCTCGGTGATTTCCCATTCTGGACTACAGATTGAAACACCTGGGAATCTTTAAAAAATATATGTCTGTGCCCCACCCCCAGAGATTCTCAGTCAAATGGTCTGGGGTACTGCTTGGACCTTGGAAATTTTAAAGCTCCCCTGGTGATTCTGAAAGCTGAGAACCTTCAGTGAAGCTCAAAAGCTGTTGAGGACCAGTCATCATGGCCACCCCAGCCCAAGAAAGGGAGACACCAAGGCTGAGAAGGATTTTCCAGGGCTTCTTCTCCAACTTTAATGTGCATGTGAACCGCCCAGGGATCTTGTCAGAATGCAGGTTCTGATTCATTAGGTCTGGGGTCAGGCCCAAGATTCTGCCTTTCAACCTTTCTGTGCTTCCAGGAGAGGATTGCCAAGTGTCATGGCACACAGTGTGGCTTCTGCACCCCTGGGATGGTGATGTCCATCTACACGCTGCTGAGGAACCACCCAGAGCCCACCCTGAGTCAGTTAACTGATGCTCTTGGTGGTAGGTTATATGTGTGTGTGCTTTAATTTTTAAATGATGTTGACAATGATAGCTAGCATTAGACATTTATCAGGTGCCATGCACTACATTAAGTGCTATATAAAAATTACCTCATTTACTCTTTATGATAACTTTATAAGGTAGGCATTATTATTATCCCCCATTTCATAGATGGAGAAACTGAGGTTTAAAGAGAGTAATTTACTAAAAATGATGCCACCAATAAGTGGAGAAGTTAGTTTGTTCAAATCAGGATTCAAACACGATCCACACATTGCACTTGGCTGATATATTTCTCAAGTCTCTCTTAATCTGTAAGAGTCTCCTCCCTTTTTTATTGTGTGCTTATTTTAATAATAATTACAAAGCCAGTTTATTCATTTACCCTTGGAAAGGGTCCAGTTATCTCCACATGCTGCTCTCTCCTATCAGGTGGGTGCTTTCAGGGCAATATGAAGTTATCAGAGGGCTCCTGATGAGTGCAACATGAAATCAAAGAGACTGACATCTTCTGGTGATACTTATTTCAAAGAACTGCCTTTATCTGGAGCTAGTTTATCAAATTCAGGAACTCAGTGTGTGTGTGTGTGTGTGTGTGTGTGTGTGTGTGTATAGCAGGGGATAGGGGGAGGTCTTCATTAACAAGACTCTGAACAATTCTAAAGAATAAGTGCCTCCCAAATCCTATTTCTGGTGAAATTCTCCATGGCTCTACTTGTCTGCTGTCTCCCAGGGACCTTATTTCTCTGCCATGTTACATGGGCCTAAAGCTCATGTGTTCAGCTCCTCTGCGAAAGTGTTCCAGGGAAGACAAGACTAAACAGAAGTAGAAAGGGGAGGTGCATAAGACACAAACTGTCTTCTGCCTTATTTCCCTTAAGTCTTATTATGCATTTGATCTTGTGGCTGTTTGTGATGTGAACAAGTGACATGGGGTTCTCAAATTTTCGGGTGCTTAAGACTTACATAGGAGTTTGTAAAGAATGAAGATTCCTGGGACCGAACCCCAGACAGCTGGCTTCAGTGGCTTTGTGTTTTAAATAGATGCCAGATTTGGGGGTTGGAGGAGAACATGGGATATGGACCACTGTGGAGGAACACTGGCCTAATGGTTTACTGTAAATAAATTGTGTGCCCAATTGCTTCCAGAGTTTGAAAATTATCTTTGCTGCTATATAATGCCTTTGATCTTTCTATCGACTGCAGCTTAACTCTTTTTTTTAAATATCAAAAAAAATGATGTACAATGTAGCTTTATTTACATTGTCTTTTACTACATATGGAAAATAAAAATTTTTATTGAAGTATAGTTGATTTACAATATTGTGTTAGTTGCAGGTGTACAGCATAGTAATTCAGTATTTCTGCAGATTATATTCCATTGTAGGTTATTACAAGATAATGGGTAAAATTCCCTGTGTTATACAGTAAATCCTTGTTGTTTATTTTATATATAATAGTTTGTATCTGTTAATCCCATACTTCTAATTTGCCTTTCTGCTTCCTTCTCCCCTATGGTAACCAAAGTTTGTTTTCTATGTCTGTGAGTCTGTCTCTGTTTTGTATATTTGTATTATTTTTTTAATTCCACATATAAATGATATCATACAGTATTTGTCTTTGTCTGACTTATTTCACTTAGCATAACATTCTCTGGGTCCATCCACATTGCTGAAAATGGCAGTATTTTATTCTTTTTTGATGGCTCAGTAACATTCCATTATATGTATATGCACCACATCTTCTTAACCCAGTCATCTGTTGATGGGCATTTGGGTTGTGAAGCTTAGCTCTTGAATGTGCCTATAGACCAAGAGTTCTTGGCTTGAAATCATTGTATTCTTTGAGCACCTATCACAAGCAGAGGATATAAAAACTGTTTACAGAGAGAAAGTACAAATAGCTGAGTTGTTAGACTACCTCAAGACTATCAACCAGGTATCCCAAGTAGCTGACAAAAAAAAATCCGACTTTGTGGATTTGGGGACCAAAATGTCAAACAGGGCTTCCTTCTTGGATGGGGTCCTTATTTCCAGCATGCATTTGGCAGACGGTGCCTCTCTCTAGGTTCCTTGATTAACAGAGTTGGGTTTTTCCCTTTCAGGTAACTTGTGCCGTTGCACTGGATACAGGCCCATAATCGATGCATGCAAGACTTTCTGTAAAGTGAGTAGAAAGGAACACATTTCTGAGTATATTTTTTCCTCAATGAAACAAAATGGTGCGGGTTGGCAGGTGTGATTAGGAAAATAGCCCATTGTCACTAATGCAGGGCTACTTCTTATCTCAAGGTCCATAATTGCTGTTTGTTACTTGATCTTGAGCAGGGCGCCTACCCTGGTTCATTGAGCTTGTCCTGGTCGCCACAAAGGCAGCACGTGAGCACTTCGACATTGGCTGTGGGTCATTGTTCCAAGGGGTCTTAACTGACCTGCTTGTCTGGGTTGGGTACCCTGCCCCGCTGCTCCCGCAGCCCTCTGAGCACACCCCTATCACAGCGCTGGGCACACGGTGGTGTAATTGCCCATTTGCTCTTCCATCTCTTCACCAGAAGGTGGTCTGCTTGATGCAGAGGCTGAGTCACTGTGCACCAATGGAATAGGCACTCAGTCGATGCTTGTTGAATGAATAGATGAACAATGTTGAAATGAGGGACATAAGACGGCCCTTTGGAATTTAAATGATGAAAGCAGTGTATCATAAGAACAGAGTGATAGTAATAATATTTGTTATTAATATTTATTAATAAACTATTAATAATAAATTAATAAATTATTTCTTGTTAATTAAATATTAAATATTAAACCATTGTTAATATTTATTGCCATGTGCCAGACTTTGTTATAAGATCTTTACAGCCTGGTGACTATAGTAATAATACTGTGTTGTGTACTTGAAATTTGTGAAGAGAGTAGACCTAAAGTGTTCTCACCCCCCCCCATACACACACACACACACAAATGGTTAACTATGTGAGGTGATGGATGTGTTAATTAACCTGGTTGTGGTCATCATTTCACAAAGTATACGCATGTCAAATAGTCATGTTGTACACTTTAAATATACACAATTTTATTTGTTAATTATATCTCAATAAAGCCGAAAAAATATTTAGCAGAATCAACAATAAATTCTTGGTTATTTGTTTTTTTCACCCACTAGACTTCTGGCTGCTGTCAAAGTAAAGAAAATGGGGTTTGCTGTTTGGATCAAGGAATAAATGGATTACCAGAGTTTGAGGAAGGAAATGAGGTCAGTGAAATGTAACTTTTTTACAAGATTTTCTCAGGACATGAGTAGAGACCAGCTTACCTTTAGGAAGACTAAACGGCTGCGTAAGGGAACTAATTTGAGGTGTGTCAGCATGTCCCCTCCCCCACCTCTATCAAAAAAAAAAGAAAAACCTAACCTAACAACTTCCTCCCTCACTCCTGATGTTACTCTCGGTCACATCCAGCTACATAGAGGAGGGAGAACACATTGATCCCTTATCGTCTCTTAGTTTAAAAAAAGCCTTTTTCAAGTCTTTTTTCTAGTGGAGATGTTAGGGAAATGGAAGGGCAGGGAGTGATAAGAGAGGTGGCAATTCAGGGGAGTGTTCTGGTTCTCAGCTGTGTCTCACGCTGCTGCCTCCTGTGCTCCCCCCAGGCTCCAAGGAGCATGTGCAGGGTCTGAGGGATTTGGAGGCCCGCCAGCATCTGCGCTGAGATGCTGGTGACCTGGTCTGTGTTAGAGCCTTTGGCTTAGAGCCCAGGTACCATAGCTGACCAGTGGGGTTTTTTGTCTGTCTGTCTCTTCTATGCCTACCTTCATCTGACCTTATTCCACAAAGGATTTAAAGTAGGGAGAATTGCCTGATGACAATAACTTCTGGTACTTTCTCTGTTTAAGGCAAATCTAAAATTCTTCTCAGAAGAGGAGTTTCTGCCATTGGATCCAACTCAGGAATTGATATTTCCTCCTGAGCTAATGGTAAGTAAGACAAAGTTGAGCTCATCCTAGAGGAATTCACAGTGAAATGCCAGGAAGGATATTTGCTTATGGATCCTCTCGAAAGCTGATTGGCGAATAGGTAATATCCACCTGCCATTCTCAGTCCAAGGTCTAAAGAGTATGGGACCAGGGCAGAGATGGAGGAATGAGGGTGGAGTCACCACCAGGGGACAGTTGAATGTAAGAAGCAGCAGATAGTATGTATTTAAAAATGTCCTGAAAAGACATCACAGCATCTGTAGATTTAGACGTGTTTTCTATTTCCGGTTTTGCTGAGTTTTATTCTTCCATTAAATGTTTTGACAAAATTAAGCATATAAAGTATTTTTAAGCATTGAAATGGATTCTTTTGAGATATAAAAGCACCAAAGGGAGCTGTATTGGAATAGTCTCCAGAGGAGTAAAATATTGTCACATTTTATCTTGTACTCTGATTCCTAGTAAAGCTCTACTTTTAAGTGACTTTTATTTTATTTTATTTTGTTTTGCTTTTTCCAATGATTGTTTTTAAAATATTTATTTATTTGGTTGAGCTGGGTCTTACTTGCAGCCCATGGTCTCCTTAGTTGTGGCATGCGAACTCTTACTTGTGGCATGTGAGATCTAGTTCCCTGACCAGGGATCGAACCTGGACCCCCTGCATTGGGAGCACCGAGTCTTACCACTGCGCCACCAGGGAAGTCCCACTTTTATTTTATTTTTTAAAAAGATCTCTATCGCCTTTCTCTGTTCCTGTAAAGACAGAGAAGAAACAGGTGGAAATATTATCATGAGACGATCTTGAATCTTTATTGCTTTTTCAATAGACAATGGCTGAGAAACAACCACAAAGGACCAGGATTTTTGATGGTGATAGAATGACATGGATTTCTCCAGTGACCCTGAACGAACTTCTAGAAGCCAAACTCAAGTATCCCCAGGCCCCAGTTGTCATGGGGAACACCTCTGTGGGTATGTAGATCCCCAGGGACTTCTTATGAGGAAACTGAGGAAAAGGCCTTTGGGGAGGAGAAAACCTCATATATGCATGTTCTCCGAAAAAGCAGTCTGAAATAACATTTTAAATCATTTATACTTGACTTCCCTTGAGCACTGCTCAAGAGACTTTTACAACTTCCATCACATAAGTGAATTCCTGTTGCCCTAACCAGAGCAGTGCACAGAGCTGTACCCAAGAGGCCTGCTCCGTAACAAATTAGCAGCAGCAGCTCCAGTGACAGCTGTCCTGTCTTTCCATGTAGAGACTGATCTGGAGCTTGTATTTGAAATTGCTGTTTCCTCTCTCAGTGGTGTCTCAATGGCCATAATAGGTTTTCTTAAA
The DNA here is from genome assembly GCF_025265405.1 of Mesoplodon densirostris. NCBI lineage: Eukaryota > Metazoa > Chordata > Mammalia > Artiodactyla > Ziphiidae > Mesoplodon > Mesoplodon densirostris. Next base: position 36,123,071 of record NC_082668.1, on the reverse strand, counting down.
CTGCAGTGACAGGCTCTTTCTGTAGTGTCCATTGTAAACTCTGTTTGACTGCCTACTTCTTTGAGGAGTCTCCTAGAGTCTTCCCAAGGAGAATTTTGAGTATGCCACAAGTGGTCTTGGACGTGTCTGCCAAGTTTTAAGGCTGACGAGTCCAAAGAGTTCCCCAAGTTTAGTGAAAATCCACCCGTCGGTTCTCTGTTTGTGCGATTTGGCAATGAACAGACCAATAGATATGTAATTTTTATATATTTAAAGACATCAGTTTTAATCACAATTTCAAAATCTAAAAGGCAGTTAACCCCCCTTCATCTCAGTCTGCTTATTTTTTTTTCCTAATCCTTCAGGGCCTGACGTGAAATTTAAAGGCATCTTTCACCCAGTTATAATTTCTCCAGATAGAATTGAAGAACTGAGTGTTGTAAACTATACAGATAATGGTGAGTTCTTAAGGTCCCTATTTTCTTAGTTAAAATGCATTAATCAGCTTATTTGCTTTGCTCAGCAGACAAGCAAAAAAAGTCTTATTCATAATTGTAATGTACAGAGAGACTCCCTTGTAAGGTGATAACACTCTGGAGGAGGCTCAGGGAAGAATTCTCTCTAATTATACGAGATACTAATTGTCTGAAGAGTCGGATTTTCACTGAAGAACTTTTATGTCTGCTGTGTGAGGGAAATGTAACAGCTCTTCAGTGAAGGGTACTGTGCTAAGTGCTGGGTAGAAGATAAAGATGGAGTCTTTGCCCTCCAGAAGCACAGTAGTAACCAAACAAGTTTACGTATTAAGCAGCTTACAAACTGGCTTTTCCATTTCAATAAAGGAAATTGATTTAATGACGATGATGAGAAGCAATGAAATGTGGGTTTGGAGTCTGGCTCTGGAGTCCAATTCCTGACCATGTCATGTATTAGCTGAAAAACTTAGTCAGGTTACTTAACTGAATCTCAGTGTGGGGGGCGCTATTAATACTTCAAAGCTTTGTTAGAATCCAAGAAGATTCTGTGAAGCATTCAGCATAGTGCTTGACACAGTGAGTATTCAGAAAATTTAGCCTCCATGACAACCATCACTCTCACCCCCTCTTCTGTCACCAACACCATCACCTTCACCATCATCATGAACACCTCCATTACCAACCACTATTCCCACCGTCACCACCATGACCACCAGTAAGCAGGGTAGCATGTATTTAGCATAAAGATCCCATATCTGTAGTCTAAAATCTAATGGACATTTCCAGGTCAGCAGTGATCACGTTGCGTTATCTACAAACGATTTCATTTCAGGACTGACCTTAGGTGCCGCCCTCAGCCTGGCTCAGGTGAAGGACATCCTGGCTAATGTGATCCTGAAGCTCCCGGAGGAGAAGACACAGATGTACCGTGCTCTCTTGAAGCATTTGGGAACTCTGGCAGGATCCCAGATCAGGAACATGGCTGTATGTATCTGACGACAGTAACATCTAGTATGTGTCCCATGAATGACTGTCCCTGATAAATCATGACATTTTCATTCTTTTGGAATAGACAAGAAGAATAGTTTTCCAAAGTCTTGCTTGATTCTTATTTTACCACTTGTGTCTTTATAATTACATAAGTGGAGTGAAAATAACCCATTATTTTAAAAAGTCTTTAGGGGGCCACATAGTGAGCAGGCATCCAGATTCAGATCTGAACCCCCTCCTGGCCGTGGGCAACTGTACCCTCAACTTGCTATCAAAAGGTAAGTGACAGCTCCTTCTCAGGGATTATTAAACCCTGTTCCTCCTACCCTTTTGCCTCTCTAGGGATGCAGGAAGTCCAGTTTTGAAAATTACTGTCCTTTATAATATTAATAATTCCCCTGCCTTTCTGGATGCTTGGAAAGTTGGTCTGTCTGGTCCTAAATGCACACACACCCAATGTCTTCATCTCTTTCTTTTTTTTTTTTTTTTTTTTTTTTTTTTTTTTGCGGTATGCGGGCCTCTCACTGTTGTGGCCTCCCCCGTTGCGGAGCACAGGCTCCGGACGCGCAGGCTCCGGACGCGCAGGCTCAGCGGCCATGGCTCACGGGCCCAGCCGCTCCGCGGCATATGGGATCCTCCCAGACCGGGGCACGAACCCGTATCCCCTGCATCGGCAGGCGGACTCCCAACCACTTGCGCCACCAGGGAGGCCCTTCATCTCTTTCTTTTTGAGGACTTGTGCTAGATGTTTTCCCATACTGGTCACCTGACATCGACCAGTGTTGGTTAGTGTCCCGGTGTGATCTGAACAGTGGTGAGAACTCTAGGCTATTGACAACGATTGGGCCCCTTTGTCAAAGACTTTCTCCAGGTGGTACAGGAGTGTGTGACACCCACGTCATGCTATGTGCTCATGCTCAAGCTGCCATTGAGGGAAGCCTGCAGACCTTTTTCTATTGAACAGTGGTTGGGCTTCATTCTATATTTATTTACTTGAGTTTTGTTTTTTGAAACTAAGTCCAGGACTTTTCATTTATTTCTTTTATTTTAACTTTGTCGACAATTATTAGGAAGTTTTCATTGGTCCTCTACATCCGTTGCTTTTTTTTTTCATTTAGAAATATGTACTAACTTTCTGTTACCTGCATTGTTAAATGCCCACTCTTCATGTCATCTAAACCACAAAATTATCTTAAGGAAGAAAATGTACATTCAGTTATCAATTTAAGTAACATCCTTTAAAAAAATCATTTATTGAGAAATAGGTTTTGTGATGTAAATATGAACATCAAAAGCTTCTTAGCTTTATCCCAAAGTCCTATTTCATTATAGCTTTAAACAGTTCCTCCCCCCAATATACTGATTAAAGAACAGAAATTCTTTTGGTGCTGAGAAAAGATATAAACAAATAAGACTGCATCCCACTAGTATAAAAATTCATTAAAGGCAATTTATTTATTCACTACCGTATCAAGTAGGGTTCATGGTTATAAATAAATGTTTGTTGAATGACTTTATTAGAATATCAAAAGGGATATTAATGTCCTCTCCCTTCTTACAAAGCTCAAAATGAATCATGCTGCTCAGAAAGAGTGCTATGGTCCGATTCTACCTGACCTCTGGTCTACTCTGCTAGACATTTTTATTTATAATCAAGCAAGAAAGGCAAAAAAAAAGGTGGGCCCTAGATGGGAAGAAACATTGCAAGATGCCATTTCATGGTGAAAGATTTTTAAACATAGGAAGAGCCCTTTTTTCCTCAAACAATAAATTTCCTGTGATATTTGGTAGAATTATTTCCCAAGTTTTGGGAGTTTGATTGTTTAATAGAACAGATTCCAGGGAAAGTGTCATTTCTTTCCACAGAAGGAAAACGACAGATTCCTTTAAATGAGCAGTTTCTCAGGAAGTGCCCCAGTGCTGACCTTCAGCCTGAAGAAATCTTGACCTCAGTCAACATCCCTTATTTGAGGAAGGTGAGAACGTCCTTTCAATTTCTTGGTTTTACTTGTGAGTGCACAGCTTGTTAATTCCAACATAGGGCGGGTTAAGAAAAGGTGTTGAGTGTTTGCAGTGGAGAATATGAGGATTTGTGACTAGGTATGTTTCACTTGTGTTATATACCCCCCATCATTGCTAGAATCTGGAGACCTTAGACTCTGCCTTCCTCCCCAGCCCTGCCCACCACCTCTCTCTCCCTCTCTGTGTCTCTTTCTCCCTCCCCACCTTCCCACCACCCAAACCAAACTCTAAAGTTACTTTCTTACAGATTTTTAAAAATTCTTTGTCCCGTGAGGCTTTTTCCTAAATAAGACTTAAAATGATACTTCTACTTATATCTTGAGGTTTTGAAGAGGCTATACATTGGCAATAGAACTTAATGGTAAGAAGAAGGGCTTTGGAGTCAGACTCAAGAGTGAATCCTAGTTTTAGACCTACTTTGACCCTGAGCTCATTACTGAATCACTCCTAATTACAGATGCCTCATCTGTAAATGCGAATAATCAAGCTTGCCTTGGAGGGTGTATGAATTTGCTAGGGCTGCCATAATAAAGAACCACAGGGGCTTCCCTGGTGGCGCAGTGGTTGAGAGTCCGCCTGCCGATGCAGGGGACACGGGTTCGTGCCCCGGTCCGGGAAGATCCCACATGCCGCGGAGCAGCTGGGCCCGTGAGCCATGGCCGCTGAGCCTGCTCATCCGGAGCCTGTGCTCCGCAACGGGAGAGGCCACAATAGTGAGAGGCCTGCGTACCGCAAAAAGAAAAAAAAAAAAAAAAGAACCACAGCCTGGGTGACTTAACTACACCCTCACTTGTGGAGGCTGGAAGTGTGATATCCAGGTGCTGCAGGGTTGGTTTTCCTTTGGCTTTCCTCCTTGGCTTTTTCATAACTATCTTCTCCCTGTGTCTCCGTGTGCTTTCCCTCTGTGTCCGTGTCCAAATTTCCTCTTCTTGGGAGGACACCACCATGCTACATCATCGCCCACCCTGATTATCTTATTTTAACTTAATCACCTCTTTAAAGACCCTGTCTCCTGATACAGTCACATCCTGAGGTACTGGGAGTTAGGACTTCAACTTATCGATTTTGAGGGGGACACAATTTGGCCCATAACAGAGAGTGTGACAAGGGTCAAATGAGGCAACATAAACAAACTGCCTTGTGCACAGTTGTCCCTCAGTGTGTTTCTACAGGTGCCACTTCACTTTTGCTTTCAGTGGGAGTTTGTGTCAGCCTTCCGACAAGCCCAGCGGCAACAGAATGCGCTAGCGATAGTCAATTCGGGAATGAGAGTTTATTTTGGAGGAGGAGATGGCATCATTAGAGAGTTATCCATTGCATATGGAGGCGTTGGTCCAACCACCATCTGTGCAAAGAATTCCTGCCAGAAACTCATCGGAAGGTATGGATTCATGTCCTTAGTCTCCAAGTAATAGAGCAGCTCTTTTTGTGGTATCATGTAATTACAAGAAGAAAAATGCTTACTACCTTTCTGTTTAACGACATGGAATTCCAATAAGATCTCATAATTATTCCCATGTGTCGTAGTGAATTCTGAAGTGGACACCATATAGTGTGTGTGTGTGTGTGTGTGTGTGTGTGTGTGTGTGTGTGTGAACCCATCTCCCAATAGTATATAGACACAGTAAGCAAAATGAGTAAATCTGCATTCTTTATTATAAGAGAATAATTTACCATTATGAAAGATAGATTATGGGAGTTTGTTTTATAATAACTTGCTAAATGCACATGCATACCTAACTTTTTTATTTCTATACTAGTCGCCAATATTTCTTGAGCATTTACTAGGTACCAGTTAACATTTCAGAAGTAATATACTAACGGTTAAAACCACAATCTTGATTGAACCACACTGCCTGGGTCCAAATCTCAGTTCAACTCCTATAAATTATGTGATCTCTGTCAGCTTACTTAATCTTACAGTACCTCAGTTTCCTTATCAGTCAGGGAGATAATCACACCTCATAGGACAGTTGAGAGGATTAAATGAATGGATACATATAAGGTATGTAAAACAGAACCTGGCATGCAGTAAACGTTCTAGTGATATAGGGAGCAGTTACTCCTGGGCTGAGGACTTAACATGAGTTGTCATTTCTTTCTCATGACCATTCCAGGAGCTGTGTTCTACCATTACTGCCCTTTTACAGATGATGAACTGGTGGGCCCAGGCCAGACACCTTGAGAGTGGTGGACTGTGATTTGAACTTGGGTTGCCTGACTCTGGAGTTTGTACTCTTTTTCTCCTGCATTAAACTGTCGCTATTTGTCTTACAAGCTCACTGAGCCTGTGAGGTAGTGAGTCCTGTTGGGCTAGGAGTCTTCTCTTTTGACTCCCATAGGCGCTGGAATGAAGAGCTGCTGGACGCAGCTTGCAGGCTGATTCTGGATGAAGTCTCCCTCCCAGGCTCAGCCCCAGGTGGGAGGGTGGAGTACAAGAGGACTCTCATCATCAGCTTCCTCTTCAAGTTCTACCTGGAAGTGTCACAGATTTTGAAGAGGATGGTAAGTGGACCTGACCATGCGTTACCTTTCCCAGTCTTGGGGGCTCTGGGGATACACAAAGTGGCGGCAACAACTCCCTGCCAAATAGCTGTAGAATAGAATAGAAAAGACAACCCAAATCGGAGACTCACGGGCTTGCTGGGCGTATGGCAGGCCATCTGTCGATGGGGTGTGTGTTTGGGGAAGAATGGCGAGTAGAGCACAGAGTTGTGTGGGATTTGGTTTAATACCACTCAGTTATTTTGTTTCTGACCTGTTGTATGTCTCCATGGTGTTCAGAAACTTGTTAATGATTTGAATATATTTTCCCTTAGGAAAGCGTTTCTTCCACCTGTCAAGGTTTACCTTTGTACGTTTGGCTTTCTTCTCTGGGTTCAGCTTTGTTTTCTCTCACTTGTAAGATGGCAATGGCAGCCACTCCACAAGGTTATTAAGAAATGGGTCATCATAGGAAAAGGCTTCATATGGTCCCTAATGCTTCAGAGAACCATGGTGAAGACTGCCTACTGGTAGTCATAATCACAGTAGTAAGCATCCAGGCATTCTTTCACTTGGCCTCCCGTATGACAAACAATTAGTTACAAGACTTGGCTAGGGAGGATACAACTGAAAAAAGTTTGGAATAAATTTGCTAGACCCAAAGGGAACTTCAACCATATTGGTTCATTAATCCCAAGCTACAATCAGCGGACCAAACTAGACTAGAAGCCAAGAACATTCCTCATGTGGTATAGAAATTAGTATGATCACTTTTTTTTTTAAATAAATTTATTTATTTATTTATTTTGGGCTGTGTTGGGTCTTCGTTGCTGCACGCGGGCTTTCTCTAGTTGTGGTGAGCGGGAGCTACTCTTCGCTGTGGTGCGTGGGCTTCTCACTGTGGAGGCTTCTCTTGTTGCGGAGCAAAGGCTCTCGGCATGCGGGCTTCAGTAGTTGTGGCATGCGGGCTCAGTAGTTGTGGCTTGCGGGCTCTAGAGCACAGGCTCAGTAGTTGTGGCGCACGGGCTTAGTTGCTCTGCAGCATGTGGGATCTTCCCAGACCAGGGCTCGAACCCGTGTCCCCCTACATTGGCAGGTGGATTCTTAACCACTGCGCCACCAGGGAAACCCTAGTATGATCACTTTAAATTAGAGGCAGAGTTCTCTCTTATCGTTGCTTCTGAAGGTATCTTCTCATTATATATGAGAACTAAAAACCAGAACAGCTGTATCAAAGTTTTTAGAATAGAAGCTTGAAATCATATATATGTGACATATTGTCACTAGGTAGTCAAAAGAGAAAAAGTAATAAAGCCAACTATACACTCCTCCAATTAATAGCAAACTAATACAATTTATTGGATGAATCAAATGTTATAAATTACAGCTTCCATCTTGTAGTCTTTTACCTTCTATTCAATTTCCTCTATTAATATTCCTCTGCTGTTAAAAATAATAGCCTTTGTTGGCTTTAATTTTAATAATACTTTTTATAATTTAATTAAATTAATAATAATAATTTAAAATTTTAAATTGTAAAAAATAGCCATTAGGTGCACTGTTTAAAGTCTTGCCTAAGGACCAAATGACCCACTTTTCCTCAGCTCTAGGCAGTGTTCCTCCTGGGGCCCCAGAATGCTTACCGCTGTAAGGTTGTGGCAGAGATGCAGCCCGCCGCATTTTCTCTTCTTCCTGATTGGCCAGGTGGTACAAAGCAGAGCTTGATGCTCATTTGCAGTGGTGTACCTTGGCTCTGACTTTTTCCTGGTTTAACTACTCTCTTCCCTTCCAATTACTTACTTAGCTTCTGCTTCCCTGTTTTATTGGTTTGGAAGCCCTCAAATCATTTAGGAAGGCATGTGAAAGTATCATAAGAAACATAAAGATATTGGGAGTCAGTAATCTACCGTTTTCACGTGGCTCTTCATAATATGTGGTTATATGTGTGGACCTTCCGGAGTGTGTGTCCTGGAGGTCAGGGAGAACCCTGCTTCTACTTCCAGGATTCTGAATTAGGCAAGTGCTTAACAAATGTTAGACTTCACAGCAGAGCTGCTTGCTAAGAGCCATGCTAGCCTCCCTCCCAAGACCATTCTGGCATATTTTAAATACCTACAGTGGGTCTGCTTTTCAGGACCCTGTTCGCTATCCTGGCCTTACAGACAAGTACGAGAGTGCTTTAGAAGAGCTTCATTCCAGACATCACTGGAGAACATTAAAGTACCAGGTTAGTGGCTTTTCTTCTTCTTTTTAATTCAGAGGTCCTGGGCTAAAGCTTCTTCACTTACTTCTCAGTGATTGTCAAGATGTATTAGCCCGAGCTCCCCTTCTGGTGAACCCACAGCCTTCTTTACTGTTAATTAAACTTTCAAAATCAATGCAGTATTGTGATTAAAAATAAAGCTAGCAGTGGTAATTTTTTTAAATGTCTGTTTTGAACTTGAGGGCTGTGTGTTTTGTTCTGTGGCCTTGTACCACGGACATGAACAAGCTGCCTAGTTTCCCATATGCTCTTGCCCTTGGCATTGTGGAAGTCAGAACACAACCAAGGTCAGAGCTGCTGATTTATTTTGTTTGAACGTGGAGATACCCTGCTCCCCCAGTCCCCATTCTCCAAGTGTTTTCTCTGTGAGTTAGTTTTAGAGTTGAATCAAACGTTAAGTTCTAAGAGCTAATTTCAAGGTCTCCTAATGAAAGCTGCCTGTTAGAACACAATTCCTCATGACCTTCAAACAGAATTTTCAGCTACAACATCATAAGAGTATCGCCTGAAGTCCTCCTGTCGGTAAACTGGATAAGATTCAGTGCTTCTCCTTGAAATTGTTCTCAAGAAACTTTACCTTGAGAGTTTGATTAAGTCAAGAGCATGAGAAGGCTTTTTAAAGATTCTTTTTAAATAGATTCAGTTCATTGGATCTATTGTTGAAGTTAGTTGTAAAAGCTTACAGTATGTCATAACAAACAGTTCCCTGTTGGTATATATCTCTTCAGTTTTTAGGTTCAATATATTCAAAATTCAAATATGCCAAACTCCATTGAAAGTGTTGAAAGTGATCATTTTGAAAGTCAAAAATAGGTTCCCTCTTCCCCGGTGTAAAATACGACCACTGCAACGTTTGGCTTATTTATAAATACCCTAACACTGCCTTGACTGTGGAATAAACTTCAACAACCACAGGAACAACAACAAATTAATGGGCTTTCAAATCGTCCAAAGAAAAGTGATAATCTTCACATAGTTTGTTATTATAGATTGCAAGACCAAGTTTTGGAAGTAGTGTATCTCTCATATATATGTTTTATTTTTGTTTTTCCTCTGGGTTTTCACACATACACACATGCGCGTGGGCACACACACACACACAAATACCCACATTGCTAGAGGAACTTCAGCAGTCATGACCAACTTTTTTTTTCCCCAAGTCAGTTAATTTGCTTAAAAGCCTTTTGACAGAGATCACCAGTTAGAGGAGGCAACAGTCTTTCCTCCATGGTATCTTTAGCCATATAACAAGCACAAGCAAGTAATCAAATACAGCCTCTTTCATTAGTAGATTCATCACAACTGACTTTTTTTTAAAAAAGTTATAGCTTCAGCTAAATTAATCAATTTTATATCTATAGATATATATATGAAAAATATATTTTGGGATTTATCTTCAACCTTTTGGCAGGCAGGGCTCACAGCAAGGTTCCAAAATGCTTTTTTCCCAAAGCAGTGATGTGTTTCAGTATTTATAGTAAAAAGTATTATGTCATAGAAAACTCCCAGAGCCTATGTAGAGACCTATGAATGTGTTTCCTTAGTGTCTAAGCTTATGGATTACCTGGAATTTTGCTCTTCAGGATAGAAAAAAATCTCTTTGGATTAAAAAAAAAAAAGATGTGGGTGATTTTTCATTCAAATGTTGTTCAAATGGAGAACTCAACACAGCATTATAGGTAGCACTTTGGGGGCATTTCACAGCGGGCATCAGTCCCTACAATCTGAAACAAACCGGACCTGATACATGTTTTTATTTGGATCACCACCTCAACTTCTCAGAGAATGGGGAGAAGAAGCCTGCTGAGAGCACTTGGCCGTGAGGATGGAGCTGGTGTGCATTGGGGCTGATTCAAATGCCTGTTCATATTGCCTGAACCCCAACATGTAAAATTTTCTCTCATTTACCCCCCTTCCCCTACATTTGTGGCCTAATGTCCACCTTTATTTAACGGTGCCTAGGCCAAGTTCTAAATTATTTTTCTTCATAATCTTCTGCTTTCTAGTTTATAAAGTCAGGATGAACACAACCACCACAAAACAAAACACAAAGACTTAGCCAATATTCCTTTTTTGGTGCATTGTCTTGTACTAACTACAGAATTGAAGTTTACATTTAAGTGAAGCAAATACGGTCTTTAAAACAATAAATGTTTATCAGTAAGTATATATTTTACTGTAAAACAGTAAATTTTATATGAAATAGGAATAAGTTCAGAGCATCCTACACATATGTCTTATGCCAAATTCATTTGAGAAATGACTCTACTTTCTACATACAATTGTCAGGGAAAATTTGGCTGATATCTTACTTGTTGTCATTTATAGTATAAAAACAATAGGGTTTTTTTCCTCATTTCTCCAATAACCAATAAAAATGCTGAACGTGTTTTCGGATTACATGTGCCACTCTCCTTTTCCCTCTGACAGATCAGAGGTTTCTCCAGGTTCCTGCCTAGAGAACCTCTGATCCATCTCAAGCTGAAGGTTTATTTTTTGAGTCCCTCAAGTAGGCTGGCAGTGACTGACAAACATTCTTCTCTGGTCTCGTGAGCAGCAGAGGGGCTTGGGGAGGTGTCTTTTCACAGATACCTTTATGTAAAGTTCCCAATCGTAACCATGCTGGCTTTCCTCCATTCATAGTATTTGGTAAATGGAATCCAAATGTTCAGAAAGGCAAAGAAAGCAAAACACCTGCATGAGAAGAAAGCATGACACTTGATCAGTGGGATCCCAGACGGCTAGGGTCTTTCCCTTCCATGCTGTGGAGCAAGAGCCTCAGAGCACTTTTGTTGAACCAAGGGAAGCTCTGACTCTGGAAAATCTGCAGCTATGATTGACGTGAGCTACCACTCTAGGTGGAATCAAACATCTCATGTATTGTCAATATGTAATAAGTAGGCTTTCTCAAACCGCACATTCTGGGAATCAAATACAAATGTATTTACTTTTTGAAAATTTCTCAAATACCTTACATGATGCTGAGCTGGAAACAGGTCAGCTTCTATGGCTTCTTTTCCTCTCAGTAGAGGTGCTGACCAGCATGTGTTCCGTTGGTGCCTTTTCTTTCCTTTTTTTTTTTTTTTTTTTTTTGTGGTACGCAGGCCTCTCACTGTTGTGGCCTCTCCTGTTGCGGAGCACAGGCTCCTGACGCGCAGGCTCAGCGGCCATGGCTCACGGGCCCAGCCGCTCCACGGCCTGTGGGATCTTCCCGGACCGGGGCACGAACCCGTGTCCCCTGCATCAGCAGGCGGACCCTCAACCACTGCACCACCAGGGAAGCCCTGTTGGTGCCTTTTCTGTCTTCCCTCCTGCTGTGTGGTATAGTGGAGCACTGTGAGCCTCATCTCAAAGAAAGAGTCCGTGCCTCCCCCGGCTCAGGGTGACCCCGTGAACAGCGGTGTGGAGCAGCAGATGGGGTGGGAAAGGGAACCTCCATAGCTTTTTCCGGGCCTTACCTTGGCCGACCCTCCTCCTGCTTGGGTCTTCCTGAGAAAGCCTAGGGGGTCTGGCCTCAGCCCTGGTGCCGGATGCAGTGCTGACCCCGCAAGGTGTGGACGGGGCAGCTCGGCGCTGCTGCAGAGCTCCAGGCCCCAGAGCCGCCTTCTCCTTTGAGAGGAGCCTTTGGGGAGTGGCCGCTTGGCTGGCAACTTTCCTGGAATTTCCACCTCCCACAGTCCCATCACCGGACCCCTCAGCAGCCTCAGCCTTGCCCCTGGTCTCTGAGCTTGGTCTATACCATGTCTCTTAACCCTTCTTTCTTTATACCTCCAATTCTTCTTCTCCCAACCCAGAAAGCTAACAACTCTCTCATATTTAAAATACTGGAGGAGATGTTATGTTTCTTAATTTCGACTTTGGTTAATGAAGCATATTTAAGGTATTTATAAAATCAGTGGCAAGACATTTTACTCCGTGGGTCTCTAAGAAAAAGTAATATTAGTGAATCATTACTCAAAATGCAGCTTCCTTTGTCTTCATTCTTTATCAGGATTGTCTGAGTTATGAGTCTTACCAATTATTTCTTAGACTTCCTCACTCAAAGTAGAAAATAAAAAAAGCTCTTGTGGTTGAATGCACGCACTCATTTTCTATAAACATGGTCATCAGGCTTTTCTGCAAAATAGTACATGTGCCGTACTTAGCTACAACAGTAAAATAATTTTGATAATACAAGTTAAAGAAATACATGAGCATTTGCAAAAGGACATCATTTTATATTGTCAGGAAGAAAGATTTATATTCATTTACTTACACAAATAGAATTTGCATTCGAGATGTTTGTGGTCTATATCAAAATAGTGGGGGAAAAAATAAGAACAACATCATGGCTATACATCCCAGTTTGCCTACTGAATTATTGAAATAGGCTGACTGTCCTGGTGTTATTAATAGTGACGTTTTTATTTTCGAAAGTGTTCTGGTTTGGATGTAAATTATATAGCTCCCCTCTCATGAGAGATGTGCATAATATGATTATAAAAATGATATGTTGATTATTGATTAAACAGAATGCAGACCCAAAGCAGCTTCCTCAAGACCCAGTTGGCCATCCCATCATGCATCTGTCTGGTATTAAGCATGCCACAGGTGAAGCCATCTACTGTGATGACATGCCTGCAGTGGACCGGGAGCTGTTCTTGACTTTTGTAACAAGCTCAAGAGCTCACGCTAAGATTGTGTAAGTGATAAGATTTTTACCCAGTAGACAGAAATGATTGCCTTTTTGGCCAAGTCACATTAGTGAAAAGTAACGGTTTGAAGAGGATAAGCTATTTGTTGGCAATGTCCAGTGTATTAGATTTGAAGTGAAATGGGATCAAAGTGTAGGCTTCACCACAGTTTGTCCCTCCATATAATAATTTCATTGTCCCAGGAATTTTTTCCCAATTGTCTGGCATAGAACTATTGGAGGTTTTTTTTTTTTTTTTTTTTTTGCGGTACGCGGGCCTCTCACTGTTGTGGCCTCTCCCGTTGCGGAGCACAGGCTCCGGATGCACAGGCTCAGCGGCCATGGCTCACGGGCCCAGCCGCTCCACGGCCTGTGGGATCTTCCCGGACTGGGGCACGAACCCGTGTCCCCTGCATCGGCAGGCAGACTCTCAACCACTGCACCACCAGGGAAGCCTTATTGGAGGGTTTTGGATGTATCTTCCCTCTCTTGTATCTTATTCTCCGATTAAGCACGTTCTCTGTGGTCTGCAGGCTGCGGGGCCACTCTGAGTAGCCCTGTTCTGTGTGTTCTCATCTAGGTCTGTGGATCTGTCAGAAGCTCTCAGCCTGCCAGGTGTGGTGGACATCCTGACTGAGGAACATCTTCATGGCATCAACTCCTTCTGCCTTTTAACCAAACCTGAGAAACTTCTATCGACAGATGAGGTACTGCATTTTTGCTTTCTGTTTTAAAAGTAACTTCCTCAGTTTATGACACTTCGTATTTTCTTAAAAGATAGCATTGAACTTGGCACATCATAAAGGATTCCAGTATTCTTTGAAGGCTTATTATAAATCACTATATTCTAATAGTGAATTAGTTCAAAAATATTCATTTTCCACGTAAGTAAAGAAGTTGACTAGTTATATAAAAGATACTTGAGTGTTTTATATTTTCTAGTAGTAAGATCATGTGTTGCTTTCATACTTATGAAAGGATATATGAGAAGAGAATAATGACTTTTGTTTTCTGATACTTTCCCTGAGAATCCCTTGCCATTGCCCCAGTCTCAGTCCAATGTCCAAGTTCAAGTGGTAGCTCCACCATGAAGTCTTTCCTTATCCTTTAATCCAGGAGTTCTCTCTCCCTCTCGGAACTCACTCTCTCTCATTCATTCATAGGCCATGTGTTCAACAGGCATCTTTTAAGTGAGCACCTACTGCCGTAGGTGAACAAGACCCCCGTGGTTCTTGCCCTTGCAGAACTTAAAGTCTGGAGGAGAAGGCAACGTGGACCTTTATTGCACTTTCTATCTTATATTGAGCTTATGTATTTATGTCTATGTCTTACCTATTTCTCCTACCTAGTAAAATGCCTTGAGTGAGGGCCCACGTCTGATTCATCAGCATATTCCATACACTGCTTCCTACAAAGCAGAGTAAATGAGCAGAGGAACAGTGATAGCATTGTTGCCATTTGAACGTTTCAAATGATTAAAACATTGACTACTGTATCTCAGGTTATCAGAAAATGCAGCAAGGGCAGTGTCCAGAAGGTTTTCTGCATAACTCCAGATTCTCAGTTCAGTGTTTACCCAAAAGAGCTTTATCATTTGGAAGAGTCCCTGCCTCTGGCTCTCACTAGCAGACTTAGTTGATAAAAATGAAAGTTTGATGGCTGAGAGTCTGAAGTCAAGGTTGAACCTCCCCCAAGGCAGAGGACAATGAGGACTATGGCCTTTGCGTAAATGTTAATTAACCAAGCAAAGCCCTCCTGGGCCCTGAGGTGTGTGCGCGTTGATTCTGAGCATCTCAGGGGTGTGTCTGTGTACCAGGTCACAGGGCAAGACCCACGTCTGTGGAGAGCGGAGAACAGAGCTGTTGCGCATGATTGCCTTCGTTAGTTTCATTCCATTTTTTAGCATTTGTCCTTAGCACGCTATATCTTTAAAAAATCATTTCATTGCAGAAATTTTAAACACACACAAAAATAGAGACTAGTACAATGAATCCCCATAGGCCCATCACCCAGCTCCAACCATTATTAACACTTGCCATTTTTGTTTCATGTGTCTCCCCACTGCCCCCGCCCACCCGTACCCAACACACTTTTGTGTGTGTGTGCTGGATTTAACTTTTCTTTAACTACCATTTTTGTTTGGTGATAAAACTACTATATGGTAATTGTAGAAAAGACCTAATAATCTAATGTCGTTCTTAAAAATGAGTGATTATGTTTTGATTTGGATCACAGTAAAAGGTGGGAAAGAGAATCAAAAGGTCATACGACTTCTTCCAGTCCTGACTATTTTACCTCTCTGGAGCCTTAGTTGTTCCCCATCCGCTTTCTACCCTGGTCCCTGGGTGACCTCCTTAGGCCGCCTACCTACGCCACCTGCTGGTGAACCGAAGAATGCTCCGGGCTCGCTCTTGGCTCCTGTAGTCACTTCTCTCTGTGAGAAGCCTGTGCTCCACCACAGTTCAGGGCAGAGATGGGCTCACCAGCAGTGCTGCGTTATCACTCTCTCCCTCCTTCCTCTCTGGGTGAGATGGTCTGTGACCTTCTGGTGCTCCCGGTTCATGAAGGAGAAGCCACTTCTCGGAATGGCCCAGCTCGTGGTGTGGCAACCCCAGGTCAAACCACGGGACTGACTCTTCTGCTGTACATGAGGCAGCCTCAGACCTGTCCCTCTTCAGCCACTGCTGCCAATGATGCAGCGCAAAGACCTGCACTCTCCCAATGCCTGAGGTCAGCACGCCAACTCTGACAGATGTGCTTCCCTACCGAAGCCTTCGTTAACCACAGCGCTGCGGTTAAGTCACACGTGAAGGGGTCATTTACTGTGTGTCTAGCTCTGTGCTAGCAGGGAGGGGGGAAATGAACGAAAGGAGAGGCCCTGGTGCCTGCCCTCCTTGGAAACAGAGGTCTTTTCTGTGTTGTAGGTATTTTGCGTGGGTGAGCTTGTCTGTGCCGTGATTGCTGATTCCGAGGTTCAGGCAAAGCGAGCTGCGCAGCGAGTGAAGATTGTCTACCGAGATTTGGAGCCACTGATCCTGACCATCGAGGTAATGAGTTCAAAGGTTGGGCCAGAAAAGCAGATTTCAGTGGCATATCACTTAAAATGCTTTTGACTGCAGAAACAGGAAAGAAAATCCAACTCAAAGTGGCTTCCAAAAAACAGGGGCTTTGTTGGCCTCAAACTCCATCAGTGTTAGCAAGAAAGCTGATCTTCTGCCTCTCCTCCTTGCTGCCCATGGTACAGGCTTTATCTCCTGTGGTGACAGGTTGGCAGCCAGGAGCTTCCAGTTCACGTCCAGTAAGCAAGAAAGAATGCCATTGTCCCAACATCCCACGAGTCCTGGGATCCGGCCTCATCAGGCACTTAGGTCACATCCCTCTCTGGATTCATGACTGGCAAGAACTGGTGGTTACTGCTGGAGGGGGGGTCAGATTTCTTGGCGGTTTTTGGGCTGTATGGGGGAGTGATGGAGACCTAAACAGAAATCTGAGCATTTTGGAAGGGGACAGATGAAAAGAATGCTGGATGGGTAACCAACAATGTTCAGGAGAGGGGACACACCCTAGGACTCCATATACACCTTCACCCAGACTCTTTCAGGTACACGGTGAGAACCCACAAGATGCTCTATGAAGCATATATTGGAGACACTAGTTTTAGATCCTTTAATGCATATCTTAAGTAAGTATGAGAAATAGATCCTATGATGCCTACAGCTATTTTGGCAACGTAAACAAATTGGGGAACTGCTTTTCCTATCCTGTTTTTTAAAAAGGATTTTGAAATTTATAAAGGTTTTCAGACTCATCTCCATGAAATGAGTATTCTTCTGCATATATTTCATTGGTTCTTATAATTTACTAAGTAATAAAAGCACGAAAGTTGGGAAAGCATCATGAATAGATCAGATTCAGCACATACAGACTCAGTGTAATCTCGGAATACAATATTATCTCCACAACATAATAAATAAGTTGGGCTCTAGGTGACTAGCATGCTCTGAGGCAGAAAATAAGGAAATGAGTTGGCCAAGATTAGTGTCTCCAGGAGAACTTGGCCTTGGGTATGTTTCCTATCATGCTGCTTTATGCCAAGGAACATAGAGTTCGTTTCTGGACAATGTCCTCTGTGTTCTGAAATTAAAATAAAATCATGTCAAGGAGACAAAAATATAAAAGTTTAGTTGGAGTCAAAGAGTGATTATGCTTTCCAAATTTTCCTGGCCAGTTTCAAATTCAAACATTCTGTTCCCTTCTTAAACCCTTTTCATTCATATGTTGCCTGCTCTGCTTGCTTACTTTATACATTCCTTCCTCAACATTTTGTTTTAGAGTTAGGCTTACTTCTTAGTAAGAAATTATGTCCGTAATACTTTATCAAAAAATCTTGTTTGTAATTCTTTGCCCAATCCCAGTAGCTAAATATCTTCCCTTCCCCCTCACCCCGCTTTCCAGCCAAATAAAACTCCAAATAAGCAAATAGATACCACTCTCTTCCCACCCCTTCCCCCACAACTTGGACCGGCACATCTCTAATTGTCTGCCAGAGAATCCCAGCATCAAATACCAAACTTTGACATCGTGGAAAAGAACTACCTCATGTTTATATCAGAGGTTAAGCTCTCCAAGGTTAATCAACTAGATCAAGTAGATTTAATCAAACTGTATAGCAAGGAAATATGCCCTGCTCCCTACACATTACAGTTCTTTTTATCACTTTGCTGACCAAGAAATATTCAGGAAATTAGCTCCAAGTTACTCAAAGAGCAAGCAGCAAGGGAAGTGGAAAAAGATTAAACTTTAAAAAAAAACTGGATTTATAAAACTTAATTTCTGTTTTGAACCTAGAATATCTGAGTCTTAGATTAATAAGAAAATCATATGAATTGATTCCATTAGGAAGTATGTTATCAATCAAAATAGGATAAAAACAAATGGATCTCCATCACTATCACTACTGTTTAACCTAGCCTATGCTTTTTTGAATTTTTAATAGTTTGGATGGGGGAATGCTATCAAAACTCTTGGCTCACGGGGTCAGGCTGATGACCATGGTGAGAAAACTATGCTCTCGACCACAATCTCTCATCAATCGTCATGGTCAACAACGTGACCATAGCTAATACCTAGAGTTCTCTGTGTGTTTACCTTGTTCTAAACAGGTTTCCTTCATTAACTCACTAAACGCTCACAACAATCCTATGAGGTAAAAACTGTTATTATCCCCATTCTGATGCAGAAGCTGAAAGACACAGTTACCCAAGGTCCAGCACCTGGTCAGCAATAGAAGCGATCAACAGACACTCTATCAAAGACCCTTGGCCCCATGGTAGTAGAAAAAAACCAACCCACTTTTTGAATGGAGGAAATGGCAGGATCACAATAGAACATCCCGTAAGGTATACTGATAGGTCTAGACACCGATTGGTGGCCAGAGGGAACCAGAGTTAGAAGAATCCCTAGCCGCCAGCAGGCTGGAATTTCATAGATGGACAATAATCCATTGTAGAAATGCTGGCAGGAGCTGGCATGTCACGTTTGCCAAGGACCCAGGGATTACAGCAAGATGGATTCCTAAGGATAGGTAAGAAAACCAACCTAGATTATTATAGCTACATCCCTGATTATGTGTACCTACTACTGTACCCCTTCAGTAGGCATCTGGGAGAAGCCATTAGGAACCAGAATATAAGTGGATTTGTGGTACCCACTCTGGACTTGTAATGGAATCTTTCTTCCAGGGCTGGAGGTCCCAGGTGCAAATGCTGTACTCATACCCGCAGAGGAGCCTGGGGCTGGCAGGCAAGGCCACCATGTCCTTATCACTAGAGTGTCTTCAGCTAACACTGACAGAGCTCTTATTATATGCCGTGTAAGCTCTTTCATGCCTCATTTCATTCTTTTCTTTCCACAACCCTATTGGAGCTATGTGCACAACTCTACCTTCATTTTACAGATGAGGCTCAAAGAGGTGAAGTAATAGACCCACAGTCAAACAGTTGGTAAATGGAGAAAATGGACACAACTCCGACTGGGTCCAGAGCCCAAGATCTAAACCCCTATGCCTTGTTACATTGGCTGCATAACATGGGCTGTGGAATGAAAAGAATAATCTGCCTGGAAACATTAGTTCCTTAATGGGACCACCTGGTGCTAGGTGTTTTCTGAGCATACTTTTTTTTTTTTTTTGATGCGGACATTTGCATTTGCTCCATGGGGAGTCTTTCTGCAGCCTGGTTCTCAGCTCAGCTCATGCGATTCCAGAGCAAGAGAAGCAACTCAGACGGTGCAGCATCACATGTGGCTACTGCTGTCGGGCTGGGTCTCTTGCCCCGGGGGCCTCACTTTTCTGTTCTCTTTCTAGGATGCTATACAACACAAGTCCTTCTTCGAGAAAGAAAGGAAACTGGAGTATGGAAATATTGATGAAGCATTTAAAATGGTGGATCAAACTCTTGAAGGTAAAACTATCTGAAAAGAATGATGAGAGGGGAAGCAACCCCAGCCTGCCCAGTTGTTATACAGAGGGTGTTTTCCTGAAGGTCCGGAAATTGAGGCTCAGAGTGGTGAAGGAGCACCGTCATACAACAGCCACTAAGCCACGAAGCTTTGTGGATTGATAGCTTTTTTAAGGATTTCCAAAGCCCATGTTTCTTTCTGTTTCATCCTTTCTGACTTCTCCCTCCCCCCTTCATCTCTGCTTTCTCCTTCCTTTCTTCTTTTCCTCCCTGTCTCCTTCCCCCACTTCCTTGCAGACTTCCTTTAGTTATGTATATATGTAACGAAAATTAAATTTCCCTCTTGGAAATCAGTTGATTTGAACTTTCCAATAAAATGTTTGTAACTTTTTATTTTGAAATAGTTTTGAATTTCAGAAAAGTTGCAGAAACATTAAAGAAACTCCTAATTACCCAGATTCCCCAATAGACATTTCATGACACTTGCTTTATCATTCTCTGTGTGTGTGTCTCTGTCTCTGTCTCTCTGCCTGTCTCTGTCTCTCTCTATATATATAGAGAGAGACATATACACACACACATACACACACACACATTTTTTTCTGAGCCATTTGAGAGTAAGTTACTGACTTGATGCCTCTCTCCTCCTAAATACCAGTGTCCATTTTCTAAGAACAAGGATATTATCTTACATAAACATACAGTTTTTAAAATCAGAACATTAACACTGACATAATACTATCATTTAATCTACATACTTTATTTGAATTTTGCCATTTGTCTTAGTGATGTCCTTTATAGCAGGAACAGAAGTGATTTACCGTGGGTCTTAGATATGCCCTGCTGTCATACTGCTGTGCTGTAAAATCTATCCCTAATGCCTGTCATGCAAGACCTGATTAACCCAGATGTGTTGCTGGGTGGGTATGGGCTGTCTGTACCATATCTCAGGGCAGAGAATAAGTCATTTGCATCTCCTGTCTTCAAGTGAATTTCCAGGATATTAGCCTCAAGTGCATGCTAGATGCTACCATCTCCTTAATTTTTCTCTCCAACGCTGATCTCAAGCACAGGAAGAGTCCTAAAACATACCATCCCAGAGCTGTGCCATATATAATCAGTAAGTTCAGCCACTGAGCTGAAAGCCTGTCATGTCTCTTCACTCCATGGCTGTATAAAACCTGAAGCTGGTCGGAGCTGAGTGGATAATGTCACCTGGAAGCTGTAGCAAAGACACCTTGTACTGTCACCCTGCCAGTATTCCTTGGCATCCTGTCTTACTAGCTGTGTGACTTTGCAGGGCGCTTCTCTGGGCTCAGTCTCCTTGTTTCAAAATCACATGGATAGGGGCTTCCCTGGTGGCACAGTGGTTGAGAGTCCGCCTGCCGATGCAGGGGACACGGGTTCGTGCCCCGGTCTGGGAAGATCCCACATGCCGCGGAGCGGCTGGGCCCGTGAGCCATGGCCGCTGAGCCTGTACATCTGGAGCCTATGCTCCATAGCGGGAGAGGCCACAACAGTGAGAGGCCCGCGTAACGCAAAAAAAAAAAAAAAAAATCACATGGATAAAATAATACTGACCTCGGTGACCCATTATGAAAATTATAAGAGATAATAAATGTGTGCTTGGCACAAAGCTTGGGGCATAGTTAGAGAGCCATAACTGTGAACAATAATTATTATTAAGTTTGGATATTTTTGTTGTTCTGTAGAAAAGGTTGTCTATTATTGAGAGAACACACTGGCAGGTGTTCATCTATCAAACCCAGTGTTTCCCAATTTTTCACACTAGAAGATGCTTCTAAGTCCTGCCTGGAGATTCCTGTGTGCTTTTCTTGGAATTCTGGAGTTGAAAGACCCAGGGTAGCCCAGGAATCTGTTTTTGATAAATTTTAATTGTGCTCCAGGTGATTCTTAGGGTTAGTAAAATCTAGCAAACATTCATAGGGTGGGTTTGTTTTGTGGGAGAACAGAAGGAAGGAGCATTTTTGCACAGAGTCCCTGGCGAGAGCATCTTGGAAATATCGATATTTAGGGAAGTTCTTCCACTTGTGCCATAAAATGTCCTCGCTCTGTTCTTTCCATAATATGTTTGTGTGAGGATTCAGTTATTGTATTTTTACTCAACATCTTATTTAATTATTTGATTTAGTTAGGTGAAAGTTGTTCAATCTGTCTCTTACTTGAATTTTAACTTCCCATACCCTATCGACAAGTATAAAAGTGAACAGGAAGCTCTAAAAGGGACATTTATACTACTTTTAAGTTTTCATCCTCTTGACTCACTGGTTTGAGGGGTTTTATTCTTACTCTGCAGTTGTCATTTGGATGAAGAATTTTTGACTACTTGTTTCAATGAGAGATAACTGGAGGTACTGATCATAACAGCACTTAATTGCCCCTTAGGAAAATAGATGCTCCAAGGAAAAGAATATTTAAAAGATTAAATATGTCGAGCATCACATCAAGTCTTAGACCGTGTTCTTGAAGGGAATGATATTATTGTTGGCTTTTACCAACTGTGCAGATGTATCTCAGCCCTACGTAACGCTGGTGTAGTAGCCCTAGAGGGGCACTAAAGAACACAGTTTACAGATGAGCCCGCTAAGTCTAGAGAGGCAGACAGTTGACCAGGAATCAAATCTATCTACGTTTCCCACCTCTGAAGTTAGCGTTCTCTCCTCTGCATTACACCACTTCTCATTCATCTCTTTAAAATTCTGTGATCTTGGTTGAGCTTTACACTGACAATTTCGTAGCAGGATTTGCAGGAGATCTCGAAGCCCTGAAACTGGGATTGTCTTCCCCACACCCTGTCCTGTTGGGCATAGTACAGAGAGACTCCTTCTTATCTTAATGGCTTTTCATCTTTAAGGAACTCATTAAAATGTAAATACGCCTAAAGGAATCACTCCTAAACCCATACTGGGGTAACATTTTATCTCAGGGGTTAGTTGAACAAATTGATTTCCAACCGAGAGAGTTGAGAGCAACACTGTGGGGTGAGGAGAGGGCACCGTGCGTCCAGGGCTACGGGGCTGGGCAGCGCAATGTACCAGGGCCCTAAAACGTTGCCTACCTTACAGGTTTAAGTAGAAACAGCTCTGTCTAATACTTTTTAGCTCTGTATTTTTTTCAATGAAGTAGATACTTAACCAAATTAATTCTGAGTGGATAGGTGAAATCACTAATATTGCAAACCATGGATTTTAGCCTCCTGACAAATGGGTTTTTCAATGTACATTTTTGATAAGATCTTAGATTGAAATTGAGATCTGGGTTCTTGACATTTTAATTTTTATGTTTTATAAAAGAAGTAGAATCTGTTTGTTCTTCTGTACTCTTTCTTTACTCAGATTTTGGATGAGATAGGAAGTCCAGATTCTAATACAAAAAATTTCCTTGGGAATCTCCCTCAAATAATTTACAAATCATTCTTATTGGGTACATTTTTAATTTTTAAAAGTCCTGCCTTCCACCTAACATGATGACTGATGTTGTCGTATTGTGTTGTTTTTTCTTCTGTTTTTCAAACAGTTTTTAGAATTCCACTTTGATTTATGAATAGTGGTTTGAGTGTATTTCTTTGTGAATTTTTTTAGTGGTAGTTCTAGAAGTGAAATTTAAATTACAGTATATCTGGTGGCAACACGTTATCAATTTGAGTAAAGTATAGAAACCTTACCTCCCTTTACATCCTTTTCCTCTCCCTTATTTAAATACAATTGTCTTTAAAAATTTATTCTTCATGCATTGAAAATCACATGAAGCAATGTTATAATTTTGTTTCAAATACAATTTAGAAAACTCAAGAGGAGAAGGAAAGTCTATTGTGTTTGCCCATTGTTGTCTGCTTACCATTTCTCTCTCACCTTCCTGATGTTCCAAGATTCCTTTAAAAAAAAAAAAAAAAACTTTCCTGTTTGTTTCAAGAACTCTTAGCCAGTCATTTGTTTTGATAGGTCTGTTGAAGACACACCCTTTCAGCTTTCCTTCATCTGAGAATGTCTTTTTTTTTTTTTTTTTTTTTTCAGTACGTGGGCCTCTCACTGTTGCGGCCCCTCCCATTGCGGAGCATAGGCTCCGGACTCACAGGCTCAGCGGCCATGGCTCATGGGCCCAGCTGCTCTGCGGCATGTGGGTTCCCGGACCGGGGCACGAACCCGTGTCCCCTGCATCGGCAGGCGGACCCTCAACCACTGTGCCACCAGGGAAGCCCCCATCTGAGAATGTCTTTTTAATTTCTTTTTTATCCTTGAAAGATATTTTCACTGAATATAGAATTCTGAGTTGACAGGTCTTTTAGCACTTGAAGAAAGATGTTGTACCAGTTCTTCTGGCCTCCATGGTGTCTGATGAGAAATCTGCTGTCTTTTGAAGTATTTTTCCCCAGTAGGAGAGGCAGTGTTCTTCTCTCTCTTCTTTCAACATATTTTGTTTTTAGTTTTCAGAAGTTTGACTGTGATGTGTCTTGGCATGAGTTTCTTTGGTTTATCTTCTTTGGGATTTACTCAGCTTCTGAAATCTGTAAGTTGGTGTCTTTTACCAAGTTTGGGAAATTTTCACATATTACATCTTCAAATACTCGACTTTAATGACACAAATGTTCAGGCTTTAATTTTAATCACAAATGTTTCTGAGGCTCTGCTCATTTTCTTTTCAGTCTCTTCTCTCTATTGCTCAGGTTGAGCAATTTCTATTGCTCTGTATTCTTGTTCCCTGATGATTCCCACTGTTCTCTCTATTCTGTTGTTGAGCTCATCCACTGAGCCCCTTATATTTTGAGTGTTGTATTTCTTAGTTCTAAAATTTCCATTTTGTTCTTTTATATCTTCTGCTTCTTTGCTGAGATTTTCTATTTTTTTCATTTGTTCCGAGTGTTTATGTAAACTAAAGCATTTTTATGATGGCTGCTTTCAAATCCTTGACAGATAGTTCCTACATCTGTGTCACCTCACTGTTGGCATCTGTTGATTGTCTTTTCTCATTCAAGTTGAGTTCTTGGTATGAATTATTTCTGATTTTATCTGGTTCACTTTGGATATTATGTTGCAATACTTTGGCTCTTATTTAAATCATCTATTTTACCAGAACTCCTCTGACCCTGTGTTGGAAGGAACAGGGAGTGATGTCTTGTTATTGCCAGTTGGAGCATGGAAGTCCAGGTTCCCTGTAGGGTCCCCATTAACACCACCCCAGCGGAAGGTTTGGGCTACCTCATCACAGCTTGATAAGGGTGGAAGTCTAAGCTCCCCACTCAACTTTTGCAGACAGAGATAGGTCCGCAGTTTTTTCTGTAGTGTTTGGCTAGAGCAGAGTAGGTATTACATAAAAGTTTTCTGTCTTGATAGGCTTCTGCTTTCCTCGTCCTTTGGCTAGAGAAAGTAGGCTTTTCTTGGGGGATTTTTTTTCTCTTTGCCTGTTGGTGTTTCTGGATTTCTGCTTCCCTGGCACCAAGTCTGGGATATATGAAGCAAAGAATAACAAAACCCACTGAACTCGACATTGTGTCTTTCCTTGGGTCCCAAAGTTCCTAGCTGGTTTGCCTTCTCCTCTACTTTTCAGAACCTTCTTATATTTCTTTTATTACATATAATGTCCAGAATTGTTAGCTCTACTTAGAAGAAGGAACAGGGAGAAATGCATCTACTCCATCTTGTCTTGGAACTGGAATTCTCCTTGCTGTAGTATTTTGACTCTGAAAAGTCACACATCTTTCTCTATCACTCTGAGACCTACCATGCTGGCAGACATGACGCATTCCCCTGCAGAACTCTACTTCAAATATGCAGGTATAATAAAAGCTCAATATTGTTGTTTGTGGCTCTTTACCGTGTAACCCACTGCCCCAGCAGAAGCACTATCAGTGGAATTTCTCTGTAATGAGATAACATCTGAGGGGTGCTACCTGTCCTATCTGACTGCCTCCTTGATTCTGGAATATTTTCGTCTAACAGGTGAAATACACTTGGGAGGTCAAGAACATTTTTATATGGAAACCCAAAGCATGCTTGTTGTTCCCAAAGGAGAGGATCAAGAAATTGATGTCTACGTGTCCACACAGTTTCCCAAATACATACAGGTAATGTGGGGACCATTATGGAGGGGACATGGCTAAGTGGTTTCTGTCAATAAGATATACCAAGAACAATTTAGAACATTTTAGAAACTGAAGGAGTTTGGAATACTAATAGCCATATCCATTTGGGTATTAATAACCATACAACTTTAAAACTTTTAAGATAGTATTATGAAAGTAATGGCCTTCTGTTTGTGGATCTGTAACTTTAAAATCAGTTATGGGATCAGCCGGTCTCTTTTTCTATACTCTTGGCACTGTTAAGAACATGAAAGAAATGATGACTGTAGTCAACACTGCTGTATTATATATGAAAGTTGTTAAGAAACAGATCCTAAGAGTTCTTGTCACAAGGAGAAATTTTTTTCTTTTAATTGTATCTATATGAGATGGTGGATGTTAACTAGACCTATTGTGGTAATCAATATATGTAAATCAAACCATCATGCTGTGTACCTTAAACTTGTATAGTGATGTATGTCAATTATTGCTCAACAAAACTGAAAAAAAACCCAAAATTTAACAAAGGAAGGCCTGCCCTCCAAAACTTACAGTCACCTAACTCACACGAAGCAATTAGGAAACAGTATTGGGCAGAATGCAAGCAACAAACTCAGAATTTACATAGGTGGAAGAATTAAGGGAATGGAGGTTTGTGAAGCCCGAGAATCATCCAGGAAGTCTCATGAAGATGAAGTCTTAAGCTGGGATTTACAGTGGGAATGAGGTTTGTCTAGATGGTGAGAGGAGAAGCCATTTCCAGGGAGTTCCACACCAAGATCAAATGCCACTCATTCATTCATTCATTCATTCACTTGTCCCTTCTGCAAACCCTTTTTGCCTGTGTCCTATATGCCAGGCAGCACGCGTGTAAAGAAGGAGGAATAATACGAAGACTGCCCAAGCTGGATGTGCCTGGGGTAGCTGGTTTAAGCATCAGGGTGAAAGTAAGGGGAACAAACACTGGGGTCTTGATTCAGTAGGTCACAAGGAGCCAGTGTCATTACCAGAGCAAGTAGGAATGTGGGAATGTGGAGAATGAGGCCTCTTAGAAGGTGGAACACTAAGAAGGATCAGGCGAACTCCATTCCATTCCTGTTCTGCCTCTCACTCCCTGTGTGACGTTGGTCCCATCACTTCATTCCTCTTGGGCTCCCCACGTATAAAAATGAGTTATTAAGACTTAATGACCTGGACTTCCCTGGTGGTGCAGTGGTTAATAATCCACCTGCCAATGCAGTGGACATGGCTTCAAGCCCTGGTCCAGGAAGATCCCACATGCCACGGAGCAACTAAGCCCATGCACCACAACTACTGAGCCTGCACTCTAGAGCCCATGTGCGACAACTACTGAGCCCGCGCGCCTAGAGCCCATGCTCCGCAATAAGAGAAGCCACTGCAATGAGAAGCCCGCACACCGTAACGAAGAGTAGCCCCCGCTTGCCGCAACTAGAGAAAGCCTGCGCGCAGCAACAAAGACCCAGTGCAGGCAAAAATAAAAAATAAAAGTAAGAACAAATAAATAAATAAATAAA
Source organism: Mesoplodon densirostris (assembly GCF_025265405.1). NCBI lineage: Eukaryota > Metazoa > Chordata > Mammalia > Artiodactyla > Ziphiidae > Mesoplodon > Mesoplodon densirostris. Next base: position 36,096,113 of record NC_082668.1, on the reverse strand, counting down.
CTTATAACAGCAACAACAAAAAAGACTTAATGACCTCAAACATTAGGATGGCAAGGAAGAGCAAGGCCTACATCCAGGAAAGACCCACCAGCCACTGAATCCAAATGGGAGGTGAGGAGTGCTCATTCTCCAGTGGAGACAGTGGTGTGCAGGGAAAAGACCCAGTCTGAGAGAGGCTTGGAAGGCCACGAAATCTCACTGCTGCAGGAAACATATCCCTAGGGGTTAGTCTGAAAAGGATACCTTGGGTGTAGTTCATGGGAAAATTTTTTTTAATTTTATTATCACAAAAATATCTCGTTGATATTGGAAGGACTGCTTAATATTAATGATAGTGTTCGTGCTGTCATTACAGCTAAATACTACTGAGATCAGCATGGATGCATGCTTAGGTTACTGGAAATCATCCCATTATTTAGTATAACCACACAACTTGTGTATCATGTACAACATTAAGGGATCAAAATGTGTAAGGACTATTCCCACTCCCTTGCTGCAGATGGGTCAGATTAATGAGAACTGTTATCATTCACAGGACATAGTTGCTTCAACCTTGAAGCTCCCAGCTAACAAGGTCATGTGTCATGTAAAGCGTGTTGGCGGGGCTTTCGGGGGGAAGGTGATGAAAACTGGCATCATGGCAGCCATCACCGCATTTGCTGCAAACAAGTAAGTGGGGAAAATCTGTTAAGTAGACTAAAAATAAAATGAGGTCACATTGAATATTTTCAACATTGCGGTTAAGGAGGAAGAATCTGGGTCAAGGTTATTTAAAATCACATATAATATACAAATATACAAACAAGCTGCCAGCTTGTTACAACTTCTTTCTTTTATATTGTCAAACTACATACTATAAAAACAAAAATGAGAATCAATTACTGAAAAGAGTAAAAACTACAGTAAAATATATAATACCTGGAGAGTAGACAGAAGCAGATCCTGAAAGGGTGGGGTTACTTGTCCTTAGCACCTGTATGTCTACATAGGTCAGCTCAACCTTTTGAGGTAGACATTTATATCTATCTATATATCTACACCTGTACATATCTCAAAAGGTTTATATACATATACATAGATATAAATATGTGTATCTCAAAAGGTGTGTGTGTGTGTGTGTGTGTCTGTGTGTATATTTTTTCCCCTTAATTTAAATGGAAAATTTGCTTCTGTTAGGCTTACCTTTATTTATAGTACCATTTTCCTTTAAGGGTGTCAGAATATAACCATAGGAAATTGTCTTTGGAACAGGCACACCTTTATTTCTTAGCTTAATTTCTTTGCTAAGTAATGTACGTCAGTTCCTCTGCCCCATGACACAAAAAGACCTTCATTCCAGATCTGTCTTATCAGGGAATACTTGGCAGTCAGACACCACTTGAGTTCCTCCATTTGTAACCATCTATAATGTGGCCTTGGGACTGTTTGCCTATCATGGAGGGGATTATCACAGTGGGAAATAACCCCAAAGCAATACCCCAGAGCCTTGGGCCCGACAGCCCTCTTGCATAAGTAGTGAGTGCCAGGCACTGTGCCCTGACCCAAAGGAAGAGGAGGTCACTGGTGTATGCCTGAGAGCAGCACAGCCTGGGCTCAGGGAGTCACTCTGCTGTTCTGCAGTGTGTGTGGACGCCACCAGGCTCTCACTAGGAGTTACATAAACCCCAGATAATACCTGTTAGGTAAAAGAGTTTACCTCTCCCGATTTTTTTTTTTTCCTGTTTTAGGCATGGTCGTGCAGTCCGCTGCATTCTGGAACGAGGAGAAGACATGTTAATAACTGGAGGCCGCCACCCTTACCTTGGAAAGTATAAAGTGAGTAGAAGGATGGGGGATTTATGTTGTAAATATAACATTACAGAAATGCAGAGGGCAGCATCTGGCTACTCTCTACTGGGGAATAACAGTGAGCAGATCAACAAATTGTGTGTCACACTTTCTCTTCCTCGTGCTAACTGATTACTGGCTGGTTCAGTGAAGCTTTTCTGCTTCCCTCAAAGATATCAGTTTGTGGAAAAAGTACGAGCTGGTATTGGCTGCTACAGAGAGCATAGCTGGAAAACATGTGAGTATATACATACGTCCATGAAAGTGGATCTGATAACCACACTATGCCCACAGTTTTGTACGTGGGAGGTAAAAACAGAATAATTTCTGTAACAATAATGTTATGCGAAGTTGCAAATGCTTGCCAACAGCTTTCTCATTTATCAATATGTCAAAGGTATTTTGGTAAAACTCTGTACCAGAAATTCCTAATTCGTAGAAAAGTTTCCGTAGCAGAAAATAAGTATTCTTTTGCTTTATAAGAAATAAGTTTACTTGTCAGAATGGGCTAACTGCTCTAACAACTAAAAACTCTCTGGGGGGCTTACCTGGTGGCGCAGTGGTTGGGAGTCTACCTGCCAATGCAGGGGACACGGGTTCGAGCCCCGGTCCGGGAGGATCCCACATGCCGCGGAGCGGCTTGGCCCGTGAGCCATGGCCACTGAGCCTGCGCGTCCGGAGCCTGTGCTCCGCAACGGGAGAGGCCACAACAGTGAGAGGCCCGCGTACCGCAAAACAAAACAGAACAAAACAAAAAAAACTCTCTGGGACTTAGACCTTTTTTGTGTTAACTCTTGCTCAAGTAACAGCCCAGTGTAATCAGAGGAGGGTGGGAGGTGGGCGGAGAACAGGAGAGAACCCTGCTGCACAGAATCGCTCATGGACTCAAGCTTTTTCCATCTAGTAACACCACCATCCTCCCCTCAGACCGCACTGTTGAATACGGAAGCCACTAGGCACATACGGCTATTTAAATTTAAATCTACTAAGTTAAATGAAAGTTAAAATTCAGTTCCAGGGCTTCCCTGGTGGCGCAGTGGTTGAGAGTCCGCCTGCCGATGCATGGGACTCAGTTTCATGTCCCGGTCCGGGAAGATCCCACGTGCCACGGAGCGGCTGGGCCCGTGAGCCATGGCCGCTGAGCCTGCGCGTCCGGAGCCTGTGCTCCGCAACGGGAGAGGCCACGACAGTGAGAGACCCGTGTACTTCAAAAAAAAAAAAAAAATTCAGTTCCACAGTTGCATTAACTATATTTCAAGTGCTCAATAACCACCTGTGGCTAGTGGCTGCCATATAGGACAGGCAAATAGAGAACATTGCCATCATCACAGGAAGTTCCATTCGTTAGCACTGCCCTAAAGACTCTTTGTCCTCCAGTGGATTTTCTGCAGAGGGCAGCAGACAAGGGAAGGGAAGGGAAGAGAGGGAGCAGAGTGTTCTGTGGGAGATGTTTTGAGCACCAGACCTGGAAGTGGTGGCCCTTGCTTTAATCGCCACATTATTGGCCAGAACTTTGCCACCTAACTGCAAGGGAGCATGGGAAATGTAGTCTTCCTGCATGCCCAGGATGAAAGACAACAGGATTTGTTGAACACATCACATCGTTTCTACCACAACTGGTGTACCTGCATACATATTGTTAGAAGATAACGAATGTATCTATTTCAACTTACATTCACCCTAAGCTATATTTTGAATTGGGTTTAGTGCAACATAGATTTATTAGAGCAACCTTTGTCCTGAAGGAGGCCACATTTTAGCCGTTGAGGGGGAAATAAGACTTACACATATGAAGTCATTATGAAAACATAATAATCTCAGGTTAAAGGAGGAGGTGCACATAGTAAAACTATGGGGAGAGATGAATATGAGTTGGAGTGTGTACAGGAAACTTCTTAGAGAAGGTGAAACGTAAATGACCTTCAAGAATGGATTGGCAGAAAGAAGGCATACCAGGTGGTGGGAATAGTAGCAGCATAAATGCAGAGGTGGGATACACGTGGCCTGTTTGATAGGGGCAGGAATAAGGGGAGAAGGGGAATTAGAGCACAGAGCGCTTACTGGAAAGTAATGGGAAATAAGGTGGGTTGGGTTAGGTGATGCCAGACTCAGAGTGGCCTGAGAATCCCAGGATGGGGGGTTAAACTTGATCTCATAAGATACAGTGAGACTGAGTAGATTCTTGACCAGTCAAGTGTCATAACCAAACATGGGCGCTTTGAGGGGGAGAATATGATGGCACTGGGCAGGACGACCTAGTGAGGAGGGAGGACGCACACCACCTGGGGGCAGCTGATGCTTTCAGACATGAAGCAGTTGGGGTCTGGCTATGATAGGAAGATGTAGAAAAAGAGCTGGGTCCAAGAGCTATTATAAAATAAAATAGAATTCGGTGACAAACTTAGCAAAATATAATGGAGAATAAAAACCACAAACATGCCTTGGAGGTTTCTGATAGAAAGCCAAGTTGGAAGGAGAAAACAGTCTAGATGGACAGGGATGAGTTTATTTGTGTGTTTGGAGAAGAAGTGACAGTGGGACATTTAAAAGTGGAAATGTCCTTTATCGATATGGGACTTTATTGCAAAGACTGGATTATAAGTTACAGAAACCATCAGCGTAGTGATGATTAAAACCTTGAGGAAATAATGTGTTCTGATGGAGGGTAGTATGAGGACAGGAGATGATATTAATAATATTTACAGTAGTATTATTTAGAATACTTGCTAGGTTTCAGTCACTGGCTTATGATTTTCCCTGCATTACCTTACTTATTGCCAGGTCACAGATAGTCAGAGAGGTTATATGACTTGCCCGAGATCACAGAGTGGGTTAAGTGGCAGAACCAGGACTCAGACTTAAACTGCTGAATTCACAGTTCATGCCCTTGACTTCGGTTTGAATTTGGTTCCAGTCAACAAAAATCATTAAAATAAACTTTACTTTTATTATTATTATCATTATTATTATTATTTTTTGGCTACGCCACATGGCTTGCGGGATCTTAGTTCCCCGATCAGGGATCGAACCCAGGCCCCGGCAATGAAAGCACAGAGTCCTAACCACTGGAGCACCAGGGAATTCCCAAAATGAACTTTAATAATATTGAATACATCTTAAAAGCAAGGAAGATATTTATTTAAAAGACCTCCAGCAACACCAAATGCTGCTGAGAATTGTGATGAAATTGGGCCCTATGAGAAAAATGTGCAGAGTCCATTACGTGCAGGCCACCAGATTTGGAGATTAGAAGATCGCTGGCTTTAGGGGAAAAGGTTTTGGTGGAAATATGAGGATGGGAGTCAGAATTCAAGAGCTTATGGTGAGAAAAAGAGGTCAAGAAATATGCAGTTGATTTGCTTTAGGAGGAGAAAAAAGATTGAACAGTAGTGACAGATTAAACAGGAGGGTTTTTTTGTGTGTTTGTTTTGCTTTTATATCTTTCTCTATCCTTCCTTTTTTATTGTTATTATTTTTATTTGTGGCAAAATACACATAACATAAAATTTACTATCTTAACCTTTTTTTTTTTTTTTTTTTTTTTGCGGTACACGGGCCTCTCACTGTTGTGGCCTCTCCCGTTGCGGAGCACAGGCTCCGGATGCACAGGCTCAGTGGCCATGGCTCACAGGCCCAGCCGCTCCGTGGCATGTGGGATCCTCCTGGACTGGGGCACGAACCCGTGTCCCCTGCATCAGCAGGAGGACTCTCAACCACTGAGCCACCAGGGAAGCCCAATCTTAACCATTTTTAAGTGTACAGTTCAGTGGCATTATTAAGTACAGTCACATTGTTGTGCAGTCATCACCATCCATCTCTGGAATTCTTTTCACCTTGCAAAAGTGAAACTCTGTACCCATTAAGCAATAACTCCCCATTCCTTCCTCTCCCAACAGCCCCAGGAAACCACCATTCTACTGTCTGTCTCTGTGCATTGGAGTACTTTGGGTGCCTCACATAAACAGAACCATACAGTGTTTGTCCTTTTGTGACTGACTTATTTCACTTAGCATAATGTCCACAAAGTTCATCCATGTTGTAGCATGTGTCAGAATTTTTTCCTTCCTTTTTTTTGGCTGAATAATATTCCATCGTATGTATATGCCATATTTTGTTTCTCCACTCATTTATTGATGGACACTTGAGTTGCTTCTACCCCTTGTGAATAATGTTGCTGTGAACATAGGTATACATATATCTCCCTGATATCCTGCCTTCAATTCCTTTGGCTAAATACCCAGTTGCACCATTTTACCTTGCCACCAAGAGAGCACAAGGGTTCCAGTTTCTCCACGTCTGCACCAACACATTGTTTTGTTTCTGTTTTTTGGGTTTTTTTTTTTTTTTTGCTATAGTAGCTATTCTAATGGATGTGAGGTGGTATCTTATGGTTTTGATTGGCATTTCCCTAATTATTAGTGATGCCGAGCATCTTTTCATGTGCTTGTTACCCATTTTGTATATTTTCATTGGAGAAGTGTCTATTCAAGTCCTTTGTCTACTTTTTAATCAGGTTGTTTGGGGCTTTTTGTTGTTGAGTTGTAGGAGTTCTTTATACATCCCAGATATTAACCCCTTATCAGATATATGGTTTGCAAATATTTTCTCCCATTCTCTGGATTGCCTTTTCACTCTGTTGATTGTATCCTTTCATACTGGGAAGTTTTAAATTTTGATATAGTCCAATTGATCTGTTTTTTCTTTTGTTGCTTATGCTTTTGGTGTCTTAGCCAAGAAATTGTCAAATCTAATGTCATAAAATTTTTCATCTATATGTAGAGGGTTCACAAGTGACAGAGTAAACTTTAGAGAGACTTGGTCCCCAGAACCAGTATCAAAGGTCCATTCTCTTTCCCCAGGCTGGATTCATGCACGATGGCAGAATCCTGGCCCTGGATGTGGAGCATTATGGCAATGGAGGTGCCTCCCTGGATGAGTCGTTACTTGTAAGTGTTTTAATGAGCAAATTCACATTCTGGAAAGTGTTACATAAAATTATTTAATTCCGAAAAAGTGTTCAATAGTTAAATAATATTTCATTATAAAAGCATAAAGATTCGCAATGCAGGGAGCAAGTAGACTCATGTTACTTACTGGTGCCCCCAGGGTGAGCCCAGAGATACTGGCTAAGTCTGCATCTGTGTGTTATCTCCGTGTTTCCCAAACTTAGAGCTCTTTTCCCAGATGCAAGCATTAGACCTTCACCTTGACCCCACTGATGTTTTGAAATGGATACTTCTTTGCTGTAGGGCCACCCTGTGCACTATAAGATGTCCCTCAGTTTCATTGGCTTCTATCCAGTATGTGTCAGTGGCGCAGCTACCCTCCAGACCTAACAACCCAAAATATCTCCAGACATTGGCAAATGTCCCAGGAAGGAAGAGGGGAAAATTGCCCCTGGTTGAGAACAAATGCATTAGGCCAAATACCAACATTTTTTTTCCTGTTTTTCAGGATATTTTATTCTGTAAACAGAGAGAGACTCTACATTCTGTAGACTGAGAGGGCCTATGAATGCTTCAAAGGCTTTTGGAAACTTTTAAAACCTGGGGGGAAATGCATTAGCCCTAATGTGAAAATGTAAAAGTAATGATTTCAAAAAAAATTATTCAAATCTTTAAAAATCATTTTACAGTAAAAATGCATTTAGTTTGAGACATGGGTCAAGGTTAGCATGTTTGATGTGACGTAGGTCATTTCTGGCCTGATTTTGGTCCGAAGTCTCAGGATGGTAAAACAGGTGCAGAAGGATGAGGTCTCATCACATCAACTCTGGATTTCCCCAGATGATAGAGATGGGACTTCTGAAAATGGAAAATGCCTACAAGTTTCCCAACCTGCGCTGTCGGGCGTGGGCGTGCAGAACCAACCTTCCATCCAACACGGCTTTGCGAGGGTTTGGCTTTCCTCAGACAGGGCTGATCACCGAATCCTGTATCACGGAAGTTGCAGCCAAATGCGGGTTGTCTCCTGAGAAGGTAAAACTGAATTAGTTTCACAGACGAAAGAATGAATTTTAGAGGTGGGAGGGCCACTGGGAGTCTTCATGTTGAGGAATTTGTGGTCCATAGGGGCTACATGATTTTCTGGAGGTAACCCAGCTAACTAGTTAATACAGAGCAGGACTCCAGAGTTCAGGGGCCCTTGTCTTACTCGGGCTCCTCAAAAATCCTGGGGCAGAGGGTGTTGAGAAGTGAGCTCTGGATTCATTGTTAGTGACAAGTCTCCATGGGTTAGAAGTATAACTGCTACTAATAAGTTCTGTCAACCCTTCTTTCCTCTGCTTCCTTAACATCTTAGGGAGCTGTCATCTGAGTCATTTCAGTTACTAAAATGGCCTCCTTTCTGTTCTTTAAGTCTTGGTCCCAATTTCATTCATTAACAAGCTCGGTTCCCTTCCCAGGATCCTGGAGTAGAGTTGGGGTGGGCAGAAGGTGTGCCCTCTGCCCCCTTCTCCCTCCCGTGAGGACCAGGGAAAACAGACAGCATCTCCCCAGCTGACTTCTCCCAGCAAGCTCTCTGTCCTCTTCTTGGTTAGATGGAGCCACTTTTCAAGTATGTTGTCTCCGGGCTCCATTTCTGCCAGCCCTCTCAGAAATCGACAGTCCCCTGCAAGCATTAAATCTCCTACTGACCCTCAGCTGGCCCCTCACGCAGCATCCCCTGAAGCCCACGCCTCTTGGCCCCATGCTGCAGCCATCCATGGAAAGCCCCAGTCCCTGATTCATCTACCTCCTTCCCCCCAGCACTAGAATTTGTGACCATAGGCAGGAGCCATCATCTTTATGTCTCTTGAACTTGGGGGGGGCCTTGCCCCTCCCTTCCTGGCTGTCTCACCATGGCCTCTTTCCCAGATGTGCTGTCACATTGGTAGCACTAGGAGGAGGATCAGCTAATGACCTCCCTTCATCCCCAGAGAAGATGGAGGAGAGAGTAGCCGTCCTTCAAAACACCACAGCAGGGATTTCCCTGGTGGTCCAGTGGTTAAGATCCGCACTCCCAATGGAGGGGGTCTGGGTTAGATCCCTGGTCAGGGAACTAGGTACCACATGCCGCAACTAAAGATCCCACGTGCTGCAACTAAAGATCCCATGTGCTGCAACTTAAGATCCTGTGTGCCACAACTAAGACCCAGCACAGCCAAATAAATAAATAAATTTTTTTAAACCCCAAAAAACAACAACAAAAAAAAACACATTCCCCAAAATGGCACAGCTCACTAATTTCCAGTCATCCTTTTATAATGATCTGAGACTTTTTGGAGGGGGAGATGGGAAGAAGATATGTCTATAATGGCCCCTGTCAGCTTGGGGAGAGGGCTGGCCTCAACTGCTGAGAGTTTTCTCAGCTGAGAATGTGAAGTACTTGACCTTTTGTTCTCAGCTGCGTGCCTTAGTCACCAATTTCTGGGAATTCAGGAAGAATTCTACTCTGCTTCAGACATCCTGGGATAGAATCTCTTAATTGGCTTTTCATCCTAGTTATGGGCTATATTTAAACAAACTTTCATAGTTTCCTGTTTGGAAGTGAGTGGTCTTCTCTTGCCTCAGCATCTGAAAATTGAAATCACACGGATCATGTAGCCTGGAATTAAATTCAGCATTACCTTTCAACAGATACTCGCAAGTACAACTGGAATTAAGAGTCCACGGTGTACCTAGACTGCACTGTTGAGTTATATAAGGAATATGAGGCAAGGAGTCCTTCCTCTGAACTCACACAAGAGCGGCATCGAAGGCATATAAGTGCTAACACATTTGATAGAGGCTCTGAGTAGAGGAAGAGGAAGATGTTATGTGTTGGAAAAGGCTTCAGCAAGGAGTAGATTGAACTCAGTTTGGGTTTTCTATGATGAGCAGAATTTGACGAGGAGGACAGTGGGTGGGAGAGACTACGTCTGCCTCGTGCCCCCCCAACCCTTTTGATCTCCTTCTCTTTTGTAGGTCCGAACGATAAACATGTATAAGGAAATTGATCAAACACCCTACAAACAAGAGATTAATGCCAAGAACCTGATCCAGTGTTGGAAAGAATGCATGGCCATGTCTTCCTACGCCCTAAGGAAAGCAGCTGTAGAAAAATTCAACTCGGAGAATTGCTGGAAGAAGAAGGGGCTGGCAATGGTCCCCCTCAAGTTTCCTGTCGGCCTTGGATCAGTTGCTGCTGGTCAGGTCAGTTCTCCAAACAGACAAATCAAAAGGTGTTGAGGAAACTTTCCATTAAGGTGGATTAGCCATATGGTTGCAATATCTAATTGTTCAACTTCCCCAAAGCTGTGCTCCGTCCAACTAGTTTTTCTCCAGAGGAGACGAGAGCTACTTTGCCCACTTCCCCAGGGTTGGTGACAAGCATTCTTGCTGGGAAATTGGGAGACCCAACACCTATTCCTGGCCTTGGAATTGAACAGCTGAGTTAGCTCACTGTGGGCCCATATCACTTAAGTATAAAATAAGGGTGGGGACCAATGACCCCCAAGACTCCTCTTCAGCTACTCTGATTCTGTGAGATAGAAACAGGAAATGAAATAGTAACAAGAAGCTGCGAGGCAGTCAGTGTTCCTCCCCTTTTTGGTGGGTTGGGGAAAATTACATCCAGAAAAATAAATCATTTAAATAGCTTTTCAAACACAATCGTAGAAGTTTGTTTTTCACTTTACAGCCGTTAAAGGTATCATGGGGAGGACTGAAAATCTATTCTTTTTTTTTTTTTTTAATAAATTTATTTATTTATTTTTGGCTGCTTTGGGTCTTCATTGCTGCGCACAGGCTTTCTCTAGTTGGGGCGAGCAGAGGCTACTCTTTGTTGCGGTGCACGGGCTTCTCATTGCGGTGGCTTCTCTTGTTGCAGAGCATGGGCTCTAGGTACACAGGCTCCAGTAGTTGCAGCACGCGGGCTCGGTAGTTGTGGCTCATGGGCCCAGCCGCTCCACGGCATGTGGGACCTTCCAAGCCCAGGGCTCGAACCTGTGTCCCCTGCATTGGCAGGCAGATTCTTAACCACTGCGCCACCAGGGAAGTCCTGAAAAATCTATTCTTGTTGTTTACTTTCTTTAATTGATTAAATGAGTTCCCTGCTTGGTTGCTAAACCTCACTTGCAGGTTCCACCTCTTCAATCTTGAGTGGAACTTACCCCGGACAGCTGGTGGTCTTTATTGTCGCTCATTGTACAGCAGGGACGTGGGAACCCTGTTCCCTATGTTCTTACGTGTCCGTGTGTGTATCTATACATACATGTGGATGAGGCGGCAGAGCCCTCAAAACTGTAGTCACTCCCCTTCGCAGAGTTCACACCTTTGGCTGAACCGTGAAGAAGGTACGGCAGGTGTGTGTGTTGAGCGCTGACAGAATAGGGGTAAGTGGGGGTGGGGCCGTGAGGAGCACTAGTGTGTAGGCCGTGTGATGGGGAGGCCAGGAAAAGCAGGCAGGAAGGCCCTTCCCCCATTTCCACACCCATCATCCACCCATCTATCCTGACTCAGCCTTGATGAAATCACCAGAACGTTTTCATGCAGCTTTGATTGTAGGTGGGTTAACGCAGAGGGGCGTCTAACAGCACAGTGGTGATCTGAGTGCAGCCTTCCTATGCCTCTCCTGTTTACGACGGCAAAACAGCACAGATGTTGTTTAGTCATCTGCCTACGATTTACTCAGATGAGAGAGTCAAGAGGCTCTGGTTGAGGAATAAAGGCAAAAACAAGGTTATTTATTTATTTATTTATTTTTTTACAGTTTGAATTTTTTTTATTAGTTTCTGCTTTATAACAAAGTGAATCAGTTATACATATACATCTGTTCCCACATCCCTTCCCTCTTGCGTCTCCCTCCCTGCCACCCTCCCTATCCCACCCCTCCAGGCGATCACAAAGCACCGAGCTGATCTCCCTGTGCTATGCGGCTGCTTCCCACTAGCTATCTACCTTACGTTTGGTAGTGTATATATGTCCATGCCTCTCTCTCGCTTTGTCCCAGCTTACCCTTCCCCCTCCCCATATCCTCAAGTCCATTCTCAAGTAGGTCTGTGTCTTTATTCCTGTTTTACCCCTAGGTTCTTCATGACATTTTTTTCCTTAAATTCCATATATATGTAAAAACAAGGTTATTAAAAAGGAAAGGAAGGGGGGAAACTATCCCTAGAAAAGGGTTAGCGAACAGTGACTCTTTGTATATAGTTCTGGAGCAAACTGATTAGCCAGCGGGCAGCAGAGAGGTCAGTCTGGGCCAGCTGTCCTTGAGTACACCAACCAGGATCATGCAGAAAACAATTTCCATTGTATATGAATCTTCTGGAAATTTGGGGGCGTTAGGCTGTGGGTAGACATGGCAGGCTGTCTCTATTCAATGGTTGCCATTACTTAATACCTGGCCTCCACAGGAGACTAGGTCTGTCCCATTTCCCTCATCAGAAATTTCTCAAAAAGTAGATAAAAATTAACGATAATTACTGAGCACCTACTATGTTGTAAGTTCTTTTAGATTTTATCTCATTCAGCCCTCAGGGCAACCTATAAGATTTGTAACCTTATGTTAATGATGAGAAACTGAGGCTCAGAGAGCTTAAATAACTTGTCCAGAGTCCCACAGCTGGTGAGAGGCGGGGCTGGTGCTAGAACTCAGGTCTCAGAGGCTCCAGAAGCTCTGCTTTGTCAGCTACAGCAAGCTGCTTCCCCATAGCACCTTCTGGAGGGAACTGAGGTGGGATTCAGCTCAGCTGGGAAGAAACTAGACAACAGCCAGCAGCACAAATTCATTCTCAAAGGCTCCTGAGACGCTCTCCCCACCACCACCATCCCCTCCCATCCTTCCCTGGAAACCAGCTTCTGTGCTTAAAACATTTGCTTAAGGCTGAATTGCAGAGTTGAATTGAGGAGTTTGAGATCAGTCAGGCTGCTTCCTGGAAGCCACACGCTGAAAGCCTCTGTTCTGAAGCAAACCAGATAGAGGGGGGAACTAGAGCACCTTCTGTGTCTACGGCACTAGGCTGAGTGATTTGCAATTTCCCACTTGATTTAAGCCCTATCTCCCCTCTGTTGGCTGGTGTGAGGGGGAGCTGAAGCCCACAGAGGTCCGCTGTCCTACGGAAGGACATCCAGCTAGTGAGTGGTAGAAAAAGGACTTGACTTCAGGACGGTGCTCCCAACAGCTGAGGCTGTCAGACATGCCTCACCTGCATTACATTTAATTCCTAGACAGAGCACTGAAGTGCACACAGTATCTAATGAACCTCTGTATTCCCAGTGCTTCATACGGTGCCTGGCACAGAAGAGGAACTCAACTGTTTGAATGGCTGCGACATTTTGGGAATCTGTTGGGTCAAAGCTCATGTCTCACCAACACCAGCAGTCATTGCTTGAGGACTTAAATTTCACAGACTAAGTTCCAGGTTTATATTAGAGAACTATCTGTTCCCACGTGCCAGTTGTGCTGATTTCGTAGATGCACCTTTTTTTTTTTTTTGCGGTACGCGGGCCTCTCACTGTTGTGGCCTCTCCCGTTGTGGAGCACAGGCTCCGGATGCGCAGGCTTAGTGGCCATGGCTCACGGGCCTAGCCGCTCTGTGGCATGTGGGATCCTCCCAGACAGGGGCACGAACCCGTGTCCCCTGCATCGGCAGGCGGACTCTCAACCACTGCGCCACCAGGGAAGCCCGTGGATGCAGCTTTGCAGCATTATCTTTTGTGGCGCTAACAGTGGGCCATCCGGTGGTGCCACTTAACTGAACCAAATTCGACATTTTAAGTGGCCCAAGAAGACTGCAGCAGCACATGGGACAAGTTACTCAGCAGTCTCGGACAGAAATGCTGCCCTGGACACACAGGCAGAGCGCTGCTGCCAGCGGGGTCACACATGAAGGAAATGCACAATCCACTGTACTTGTAGTTCAGTCACATGTGCCAGCTACACATTTCACCCACAAGCAACTTCTGAATTGCTGGCAGAGCCAAGGAGGCCAAATACAGTGTCTACAAGCTTAAGGAACAGATTAAATGGCTATGCTGTTGCCAATTCATTTATCAAACTTTTATTGAGTACTTACTGCTCATGAGGCACTATGTTGCTTTGCAAAGGATGCCTTAGGACACAGACTTTCCTTTCAGGGGGCTTACATTCCAGCAGACTACAAAGAGGTGCCGTAGAATGGAGCCCAGGAGCAGCCGCTGCAGCTGGCATCCCCTGCCGTCTGGTGCATAACCCCTGGGCAGCCCGCCCCGGGTGCTTTGTAGAGGATGTCACTCCTTATCTTTATTGTTTAGAGAATAAATGACCAGGAGCACAAGACAGTGTTTCCAGGACTGATATGTCAACAGACAGTAAAACATGCTCTGCTGGATCTCCCCGAGGCACTTGGATATGATTATTATGGCAACGATGCTTCTCCTAAGGTTCTAAGATTCTCCCTTGGGCTGTGAGTGTATGTGCCTTTGTCCTCAGAGAAAGTGCTCCTATGTCCCCATTTTCTCAATACATCCCTAGTTTGTACCAGCTGACCAGGTAAATAGAGTGCGTTTTCACTGTCGAAGTGCCTGATTTGGAATGCTAGAGGCTTCTGCTTGTCATTTGCTAGAGTAGTGTGAACCTTTGGATGCCAGTAAAGAGACAGCTCTTCAAGTGTGGCCCATGGCCCACAGGTGGCTATAAAGGTCCTTCTGGTGGGCAAAGAATCGATCTAGGAATGCACTCCTTTCCTTGGGCATATCTGGTGATTGACATGCAGTTCCTTTGACTTTCACTTCTGACCAGGGTTGTTTATACGTAATCTAAGTGAGTAAAGCAAGGCTTAAAAATTTTAGCTTCATTAAATGGAAATTAGCTTGTTACCAGAATTTTCTGAAGACCTGCCTTTACAAATCCTAGATTATTATGCCACTCTGCATAGAAGCTTAGATATTAAGAAACCTAGCCGATAGCTTTTAGTGACCCCTGGCTGGCCTAGACTACATCTAAGAGGCTGGCATTTCCCAATTGAGCAGCAGTAAAGGTGTGTGCCTTGCAGGCCCCCTGAACCACAGTGGAAGCACTAGAAGCATTTTTCTCTAGGCCCATATGCTGTTAATATTGCTCGCATACTGGAGACTCAAAGTGAAGGCGCCGTTCACATTTTCTGCCGTCTCCTGGGATATCTCAGTCTCCTGGCCCATCTCCATACCCCCTAGTTTAGCACAAGCAGACTTGGCAAGAAGGCACATTCCTATTGACTGTAAAACATGCTTAGCTTAGAGCCTGGGTGTTTCTGACCACAGCAGCCCTTTATTCTATGTCAGCTGTTTGGTTCCTTCTGTATTCCTGTGGGAGCTGTGCAGTTAGATAAGATTACTTCCAAGTTCTCTTCGAACTCTAAAGCCCTATAACTCGGGGCCAAGATGATTGAGGGTGGGCTTAGCTCATTTTGCAGCAAAACAGTAATGTCTATCTGCCCCATCTTACTTGGATTTTTATTTTTGCTTCTCTATAACATACCTACAACTATGGGGATAAGTGTTCATGTAAACAAGTCTTCCTTCTTCCCCAAACTATCTATACTTAACTTTGCATTTAAAACTGACACCCTCTCCCCCCAAAAAGTCCAAATCCAGATTATTGTTCCACCCTGGGTAGGGGGGATCCTTGAAGGTGCCAGTGCGCTCAGCTGTTCTACTGAGGAAATAGTAGCATAAGCAGCCTAATCCTGCCCCAGACTCACAGCCATCCAGCGACAAGCTGGCCTCTTGTGGGACGATCATGAGGTAGCACCTGTCCCTGCCTTGCCCTGGCTCTGCTCACTGCTCTCAGGGCGATGGGCAAAGGGTCTGTGTTTATTTCAGCAGATGTGGAAAGGAGGGAGGGGATGCTTTACAGGGAAAAGGTTTTCTCATTGACAAGATACGTGATAATGCCAATCAAACAGATCGTGGCAACCGTTTTCATCTTTTTTGCTTAGGCTGCTGCCCTGGTTCACATTTATCTAGATGGGTCTGTGCTGGTGACTCATGGTGGAATTGAAATGGGGCAGGGGGTCCACACTAAAATGATTCAGGTAAGAATGCAGATAATTGGATTAAGTCGGATGTGTGCTTGTAGATACGTGTATGAGAGAGGAACTTGGAGTGTACATTTTCTGTTCCAAAATAAAAAGGGTAGGAGACTTTAGCTTTGACTACTTCAGCTGCTAAGCTATTCACAGAAACTGGGTAAACAAGCCAGTTTTGTAACTCACCCTCCTAAGAGAACGTGGTAGAATAGCCTCTGGTTGTCTCACTGCTAAAGAAGGTTGTATGGTCATTTGCTGCTTTCCTTTGGATATATTAACAAGTGAGTTGTCTTTTTTGAACCTTTGCTGCGCAATAAAAAGATTTAGAAATTCTGATGTATTGCATTATTTCTTGCCCTTTTTATAGTAAGGACTCTGAACAACTGATAGTATAAAACACATTTGATATTTCTAACCAAACTACCAGTTTTCTTTTCGCTCAATTATTTTAGAATAATTTTTAGCTACTGTTTCTATTTTGCTAATTATTGTAATATTATAGATTATAAAACAGTTGAAAGGCAAACATTGTTTTAGAAAACCCTGCACAATTCTACCACTTAGCAATAATCACTGTTTTGGGGTCTCTCTATTTTGACTTTTATTCTTTTTCAAAAAATCACTAGCATTCTGTTTATATAATTTTATATCCTGGATTTTGACCTATCCTTATATAGAGTGACCATTTCCTCCTGTCATTAAGAATTCTTTACAATCATGATTTTTAATGCTGCATGTATATGTCTGTATAATTTATTTAGCCGTCCCCAATTGTTGAACACTTCAGTGAACATTTTTGTTCATAAACCTGTGATCAAACCAATGATTTTTTTAAAGTAAATTCCAGGAATGGAATTACTGGGTCACAGAATATATCTTAAGTCACTTGACACATGTTACTGAATTGTTTTCCAGAAAGTATCCATCACATTACACCACTATCTAACATTGTACGTTATGGATTGTTTTTTAAAAAATCTTAGATAATTTAATAGAGAAAAGTATCTCATTATTGCTTTAATTTGCACTTTTCTTATCATAGAGGTGCTGAATATATGTTTTATTTCATGTTATCACTCACTTGAGAATTGTGTGGTCATACCTGTCCCCCTTTCTGGGGTGAGACTTCCGTGTTTTCCTTATTGGGCCGCCAGAAACCTTTCTGTTCTAAGCCTATGCACTTTGTGTAGGCAGTCTTCTGAAAGCCAGTGATGGGGAGGGCTCTGTATGCTTTATGCCCCTGTCATAATTGTGGACAAACTCAACTAAGCCATACTGCTACCGGGAAAGAGAATGTGGAACCAGCTGAGATTAGTAGTATGATTTTGCCCCATCATTAAACACAAAGGAAGAACCTAGCGGCCAGCTAAGTCCTTATGTTGGCCAGTGGCACTGGTACTTCTGGGATCTCCGGTTGGTGCAGCTGCTTTAACAAAGCCATTGTCCTTTCTCAGAAATGCTCTCTTCCTGGAGCATCTCCAGAAATGTGGATAAGGCATCTCCTCTCTGATGAAGTCAGATTTGCTAGAATTTTGCAGAGTACAGAGGTAGGAGAGGCCTTGAAGGTGTTGATTTCATGATGATGAAAACATGAAACATTTCTTCCTGCCTTGGCTTGGGGCCTGACTCACCTCCTCTTCCTGGTGCACAAAAGAAAGTCAAAGAATAAGAAAGTGTGCTCAGGGCTGGGGGGCCAGACTAGCTACAGGGTCTTAGACAAGAGGAACTTCTTGTGGCTGGAAGAATTCGTGGTCCTGCTGCTTGTTCCAGTTGGGCATGGGGGTGTTCCACACACATGCTACCATGTGCTAAGTGCACGGGTCTATGACTAACCAAAGAAAAGTGAAAGAAGATCTCTTCCAAAATCCAGGTGGCCAGTCGTGAATTAAGGATGCCATTGTCCAACATCCACCTTCGGGGAACAAGCACAGAAACCGTCCCTAATGCAAACATCTCTGGAGGTTCCGTGGTGGCCGATCTCAATGGGTTGGCAGTAAAGGTAAAAATCGTTGCAGTGGCACCCAAATCATGAACCCCATCAAGGCTGGAGCTCAGAAGATGTTGCAAATCAACCCAGCTCTTGTCTCCTTCCCACACCCTCTTGGGGAAAACTGCTCCTTCCCCCAGTGGGGGGCTCAGTCAGTGTCCAGGACTGGCCACTCTCCCGAGTGGGAGATGCCACCTCCTTTCTCCCTCACTCCTGACAGCTCACTGGTCCCCAAGCCCTCTCAGTTCTACTCAGAAGTGTCTCTTTCCAGTTCCAGGTTGCAGCACCACGGCTGCTTTGGTTCAAACTCGCGCCTCTTGTCAGGGCCATCGCAAGGCTCTGTCTGTCCACCGCAGTTTCATTGCCTTTCACTCTGGCTTTCTGCAGCCAGGGAAAGCTTTCCCACAAAATAAATCTGACCATGCTGAGCTTAAAAACAGTGACCGGTGGTTTATCAACAGTTTTTCTGTTAAGTCGTGACCGCTTAGCAGGGCTTACAAGGCCCCCATCCCAGGCGGTCTGTCTTTAAGACCAGCTCATGCTTCACCCCCAACCCCATGAGACCTTTCACACCACGTCTTAAACGGGGGTTGGTGTCTTCCTTCTCCGTGTATCATGGGCCTCTTAAATAAGCCTATATAATAGTACATAACAGTGTGTTTTTGAAATTGTTGTTCGCGTGACATTATGGTCATAATTTTAACTAAAAAATAATCCCTAGGACGCTTGTCAAACTCTTCTAAAACGCCTTGAACCCATCATCAGCAAGAATCCTGGAGGCACTTGGAAGGACTGGGTGAGACTCACTTGTTACTTTGTGTTGTATGTTAGGAAAAAAAAGGAGAGAGGAGAGTGAGATGTGTGACTCAAATATCAGTAGAAAGGGCACATTAAAAGGTACTGCAGTTACATCATGATCAATAGAAGCCTTTGGCTCTCGGCATGTGGAAATATTATCACAGCATGATGGAGGAACTCCTACATCTGGGACAATTCTCTCTTAGAGAAAAGATGGTTCTTGTGTCCAGAACTCTTGTTTCAATCAAGAATTAATTAATGTTTCTTCCTAAGGAATCTAGGTATTTTCTAGATAATAGCAGTCCATCTATTTGTTCTTTTTTGGGGGTTCCGCTGTTCCTAAAATTGGAAGATAACACTAGAATCCTTTTATAAAAGTAAAAATCATATAAGCACTCTTTTAGACAGAGGAAACCAAGCCATTTGGGTATATATTCAGCAAGTAGTAGGCACTAAATGGAATGGAAATATTCAACTGCTTCCTTTCATCTACCTAAAATCTAATTGGATGAGAAGACACACATTCTAAAGTCAACTAGGAAACTTTTCAGAGTAACAGGTTCTAAAGTACCAGATGGTGTGGAATGGATACCCACTGAAGGCTGACAGTTCTAGGATGTCAAGTCATATTAAAGCACTGGTCTGGAGGAAATAACATTGGAGAGTCTTACTTAGAAACGGTTCCTGCTATTCCATAGAGTTAGGATTCATTCTATAATTCATATTTATAGGAGCTCTCAATCCTTTCTGGGCATATTTATTTCTGCCCTTTGCCCAGTGCTTCCTGGGAGAGTCTGGTTGGAGAAAGATGGAGAGAGATGCAGTGCAAGGGAGTCGGTCCTCCACCATCAAAAAATGCTGCCATTCAGCCCACTTTCCTCTGTAATGGTTGCACTTCTCACATTTTTCTTTCTCAGACTTGGGGGCATCATTTTGTATCTTAGTCAACTGTGTACACTGCAGAGTCAGGAGAACCTTTGGTGTAAATGGTACAACTTAGTAAGATTGTACCCCTGTCCTAAGTCTGTTATGGATACATGATATTAAAATTAAATGTCTGACCACCCATTTTTTTCCTGAAATGTTCTGTGTTAATAGGCTAAGTCTTTCCAGGTGAGTGAGTGAAATTCTTCATAAGCAGAACATGTGTTGCCCACAGTAGTCCAATCTATAAGTGTAACATACCATGGGAGTCATTTATTATGATGATATGCATTGAACAAATGCTATTCCTACAAGCAGTGAACCATAAATGCCTATAGAGATGGAAAACGCTGAAAGGAATAAATTAAACTTGGTCCTTCCTAGTTATTACTACTGATCACTTTATTTAACACAGAGTAAAATGAATATTGAAGTCTCGAGTGATTCTTACTTTAAACATCTTTATTGCATCACGTTGTATTCTTCTTTCCCAGGCACAGGCTGCTTTTAATGAAAGCATTAGTCTTTCAGCTACTGGATACTTCAGGTAAATAGTCCTTTCAATCGCATGCTATGGAAAATAGCAGCAGTATCTTGAGGGGAAGTTTCATTTCTGTTTGGCAAAAAATGATTTTGTACCTTGTGTTAACCCACTGTTATAAAGAACATTTAGGTGCTACTTAATCCAAATTTCCAGAAAGCCTGGGAAAAAATAGACACACAAATAAAATACAGCTGAATCGATGATTCAAATCATACTGGGAAGTACTGGAGGGTTCCCTGGGGGTTAGTGCTTGGGACCCACAACAGTGGTTGACCTTTTGTTGAAAACTCAGTGTGTCCCTTAAGTTAGGAAATGAAGGGAAAAGGATGCAAATTAAACCCATAATAAGATAAATACCATTTCACACCTTCTAGATTGGCAAAATATAAGAATTTGACAATACCTGTGTGTTGTCAAGATGTGGCACAACTAGAACTCAGACACTTTGGAAAAGAATCTATCAATTTATCGAGTTATTTTAATGGAGAGTGGAAGCCATCAGAGAATAGAGTGACATAGAGAGTCATACCTGGTTTTGTCTCTTTGTCACTTGTCATGGGTGTCCCAGGCTATCAGGAATTGGCTATCAGGAATAAGCCCCTCCAGACTGGGCAGAGCAGAGGAGAGAAGGGTAGAAAGTACTGGCAAGCTGCTGGCCTATGCTTCTCTTCCACCATGGCATTCGTTTGGTGTTCTTAAAGAATAGTTAGGAACAGAGCAGGCCATGGTGCCTGATGGAGCGACCAGAGTAGTGGCACAGAATGAGAGCCAAGGGGCCTGATCCCTCTCACAGAAGGCTGAATCCTAGAGCCAGCAAGACGGGTGAACAGGCAAGCGTGCACCTTTGAAGGAGTGTTTGGTGTAAAATCCAGGTGGAATCCCCCAAATCTGATGGCGATAGGATTACATGACCCAATATTAGCCAAAAGCAATAGGATGAATGTCCATACAGTCAGCAGTTAACTTCCAAGCATAAGGAGTCAGTGGTAGGGAGTGGTTTCATGTTTTTTCAGGCAAAGGAAGTTTAATAAGAAAGAAGTAAATATTTATTTATTCAGCAGACTTATTGCATGTATTATGTGCTACACATCATTGTACATGTGCACTCCTCTGGTTTGCTGTGCATACAAATTGAGCACAGCTCTTAACGGGTCTGTTTAACCATTGTGGTCTGCAATTAGGGGACTTGATCACTTAACAACCCTCCTCAAGAATTCTGTTTCCTCCAGGGGTTATGAGTCGAACATGAACTGGGAGACAGGCGAAGGCCGTCCTTTTGAATACTTTGTTTATGGAGCTGCCTGTTCCGAGGTTGAGATAGACTGTCTGACAGGTGCTCATAAGGTCAGTACCAATTGGGAAGGTCTTCAAGTTGAACTCTAGATACATCTATTTTCCACGTATTCCATCTGTCTGAGCACCAGAGAGGCACCATGTAATCGGCCTAAGGATAATTTGTCTGTTTTACCAAGGAAAATAGAGGCTCAGCAATCGCCTCGGTATTTTATGTGGAAAACAACTGGCAGCCTCTCTTCTTTATTTCCCCTGCTCTTTCAAGTGGAATCAGGAAAAAAAAATCACTTCAAGGAAGAAACACAGCCTACAGGGGGCTTCAAGGAAGAAACAGCCTACAGGGGGCTTCCTCTTGCATGAAATGCCATCATATGGCATTCTTTTTTTTTTTTTTTTTTTTTAAAGAAGGTGTTGGGTGTAGGAGTTTATTAATTAATTTATTTATTTTTGCTGTGTTGGGTCTTCGTTTCTGTGAGAGGGCTTTCTCTAGTTGTGGCAAGCGGGGGCCACTCTTCATCGCGGTGCACGGGCCTCTCACTATCCTGGTCTCTCTTGTTATGGAGCACAGGCTCCAGACGTGCAGGCTCAGTAGTTGTGGCTCACAGGCTCAGTTGCTCCACGGCATGTGGGATCCTCCCAGATCAGGGCTCGAACCTGTGTCCCCTGCATTAGCAGGCAGATTCTCAACCCCTGCGCCACCAGGGAAGCCCCATATGGCGTTCTTGAAGGATTTCATAAGCATCCACAATCTGCTAACAAGCACCAAGGGCCAGCCCAGGGGAGCTAGTGGCCAGCTTTTGATATCTTTTGTCCAGCTAGGTCCTGCTTTTTAGATAGTTTAAGAGCATCCTTATGCTTTTAAGGAATGCTATGGGGCTTCCCTGGTGGCGCAGTGGTTGAGAGTCCGCCTGCTGATGCAGGGGACACGGGTTCGTGCCCCGGTCCGGGAAGATCCCACATGCCGTGGAGCGGCTGGGCCCGTGAGCCATGGCCGCTGAGCCTGCGTATACGGAGCCTGTGCTCCGCAACGGGAGAGGCCACAACAGTGAGAGGCCCGCGTACCGCAAAAAAAAAAAAAAAAAAAAAAAAAAAAAAGAAATGCTATGAGGAGATGCTCACACAGATTCTCACACACACACACACACACACACACACACACACACACACACACTCCTGCTTCAAGGACTCAGAGTTTCTCCTCTTGTAGCTGGGCTTCTGAGGGTAAATGAAGCCCCTTTCCACTATCAATAACAATAAATGATCATCGATGGATTAAATGGGACTGTGATGCCCTCACAGCTGTCATGTGATAATCTGCCCAAAAGTTACCCAGAGGCAAGCTCTAGTTCTTGATATTTCCAAACATCCTTTGTGACTGCATCTTGGATTGTGATCAAATCTAAGTTTTCATTTAATATGTCTCCAGCCTGTATGTTTTTAAACTGTAGTCAGCCTAATCTTTGAAATTATATACACCGTTATTGAACCTACACCTTTATTGAATCTGCCCATTCAAGTATCTAGCATGTCTGGATTCTGATTCAAACCAGATTACTTTTGGGGAAACTTGGACTGGGGCAAGACAGTGATCACTCTAAGCATGCTTTTCATGCTACAGTAGCTGTCCTGTGTGAGGGAGTTCAGTAGAAAGTTCTCTCATGCTGACTGATTTCTACGCCCCCCCTCCCTCGAAGAAAATGTTGGTGAAGACTTAATCATTTGGGTTTCCTTGTGTCTTGCATGTGCCTTAGTCTTGTTAACATCTAAGAACAGGGAAATAATTAGCCTTGGTATGAAATGTTAAGGTGTGCTCTTATAATTTATTGAACAGTCTTTTTATATAAATTTATTTATTTATTTTTGGCTGCGTTGGGTCTTTGTTGCTATGCACGGGCTTTCTGTAGTTGCAGCGAGCGGGGGCTACTCTTTCATTGCGGTGCGCAGCCTTCTCATGGCAGAGACTTCTCTTGCTGCGGAGCACGGGCTCTAGGCGCGCAGGCTTCAGTAGTTGTGGCATGCGGCCTCAGTAGTTGTGGCTCGCGGACTCTAGAGCGCAGGCCCAGTAGTTATGGCGCACGGGCTTAGTTGCTCAGCGGCATATGAGATCTTCCTGGACCAGGGCTCAAACCCGTGTCCTCTGCATTGGCAGGCGGATTCTTAACCACTGCGCCAGCAGGGAAGCCCAACTGAACAATCTTAAGAGATGCATGAAACAGCCTTATCAGATGTCTTCATAAAAGCTAGATCTGAGGCTCAGGTTAGGTATCACCCCAAGGCAAAGGCTGTAATGTGACATCCCACTAAGGGACCTCCCTGTGGCCTGTTTTTCAGAAATTCTCCTCATATTGATGGAATTGCTTTAACAGACATTTATTAGCTGATACCATTTCTGAGGGCCAGGAACCTGGGAGTGGCTTATTGGGGTGATTCTGGCTTGGGTTTCCTCATGAGGTTACCGCCAAGCTGTCGGCCAGGGCTGCAGTCATCTCAAGGCTCAGTGGCAGCTGGAGAATCCGATTCCAAGCTGCAGTGCATGGTTGTTGGCAGGAAGCTTCAATTTCTCACTGGCTGTTGGCCAGAGGGCTCCATTCCTCACCACTTGGACCTCTCCATAGGATGTTTCAGTGTCCTCAGGACGTGAAAGCTGGTTCCCCGCGAGGGATTGGTCCAAAGGAAAAGGAGAGAGAGAGAGTATGGGTGATTAGGATAGAACCCAAGACAGAAGCCACAGTCAGCCTAGTCTCGGAGTGCTGAACTATTACTCCTGCCATATCCTACTGATCACACAAGCCACCCCTGGTAGAGTGCGGGAGCGGGCTGCATGAGGACGTGAATACGGGGAGGTGGGGGCCATTGAGGGCCATCGTGGAGTCTGGCTGCCACAGCCTAGAACAGCCCTATCAAATGACAGTGCAGACAGCAGGAAGTCCACAGCCTTGAAAGCAAAACCTTCACTAACACTGCAGAATTGAGAGCACCCCTGCTCGCTTCCAGTTGAGGCCACTGGTCTCCTAGAAGAGGCCACCAGCCTTGCTAACTGGTGTGGAAGAGAAATTTACATTTCACTGTGTCTTTACACAGGAGGGGTGGGTGCCTGAAGTTTTATTACAGTAAAACATTCTAGATCACTATCTAATTTACTTAAGAAAAATGCTAGATGAAAGTCCCAGATCGAATAAGGAAATTCTTGGGTTTCCTTTGTTCCATTAATAATTATAAGTTGGGCTTCTCTGGTGGCGCAGTGGTTGAGAGTCCGCCTGCCGATGCAGGGGACATGGGTTCGTGCCCCGGTCCGGGAGGATCCCACATGCCGTGGAGCAGCTGGGCCTGTGAGCCATGGCCGCTGAGCCTGCGCGTCTGGAGCCTGTGCTCCGCAACGGGAGAGGCCACAACAGTGAGAGGCCCGCGTACCGCAAAAAATATATATATATAATAATAATTATTATTATTATTATAAGTAGAATCTGTCATGACAAATACCATATGTCACAGAAAAGAAGGTACAGACCTGCTGAGGAGCAAAGGTGTCACCACCAGCCTGGCTGGGCCTGCTGTCCTTCTCCTCGTTTGTAGGTTATCAGAGAACGTTTGGTCACCAAAATGGTAACGTTAGATTTAATCTCTGCTCTGCTCTGAAAATGAAAAATGTTGCTGATGTACCCTGAGTTCTTGATTCAGTAACTATCACCCAGCCAGCTGGACTCTGAATGTGGTGTTGTGTGGTAGCCACAAAGTTTTGCAACAAGGATCAAGAGGGCCATAGACATTTTCTCTTTTCTGTGGCATATGTTCTATTTGTTATAGTGGATTAAATGGAATATGTTACATCACTCAGCTGGAATCAAAATCAAGTAAATATTTTTCTCTCCTATTTTTTCCAAGAAAAAGAAATCACTGATTAAGCTGGTTGAGTATTTATATAACTTTGAAAGTTATACATAATAAACTTTGTTGCTTCTTTCTCCTGAAGTATAATGTGGCCCAAAGATAGGTTCTTTTCCAATGCCATCCTGACAGGAACTGCTTCTCGACTTTGTCTCCCCAAGTTGTATTCATTAAACTGACATTTTTACTTTTTTTTATATTCCTAGAACATCAGAACAGACATTGTCATGGATGTTGGCTGCAGTATAAATCCGGCCCTTGACATAGGCCAGGTATGTGGAAATGACTTTCCTGACTCCCTATTTGTAAAAGTCAAAACTTCTGGGGGATCTGCCAGGAACACATCCCGTTGGCTTGCTTATTCATCATCTTCTTATTCTATCCCTTTATTCAGAATCTTTCCGTTCAGGACAGCCACAGAACTCAAATCTCTTAGTGTTTAAAAAAGGGAAGGGAACAAAGGTGTTTCAGGTAGTTTTTGAAGAAACATACAGTCTGTGACTGGGGAGCTTGAATGAGCAGGACTAAGCCTAGAGGTGAAAAGTGAGCCCCATCCCTGTGGGCTGGAAGTAGAATGCAGTGCTTAGTGCTGAATCCTGGGAAGACGATGGGCTCTGGCGTCAGGGAGTTTAATGTTGGGTTGAGATAACAAACGTCAAATAGTTACAGCAGCAGCTGTTGATGGGTAGCCTATTTTGCCCACAGACATTTTAAAATTTATATTTGAAATAATTAACAAGATTGAAAAATCACAAGCTATTTTACATGAATTTTCAAATGGCTAGCACCTCTTGGAAACACAGAAAATTTGCCAACACCGGAGCTACATTTCCACGAGGAAAAGTTGATTGGCTGCTTCTTTAGAGAGTCACATGCTCTCTGGAAGCTTCACTCACTTTCTTTACCTGCCTCAGCCCCAGTGGGCCATTCAGCTCCCTACTTGCAATGGAGCGTATAGTCTGAGGGACTCTCCAATTAGGACATTGACTGGAGAATGGGAAGAATGTATGGGTTGGAGAAGTCAAAGCAGGCTTCCGGGAGGAAGTGGTGTGGACCAGGTAGTCAAAGAATGATCGGGAAGAGGTGTTCCGGGTGGGAGGAGAGTGGAGGAAATCAACCTAAAGAAAGAGCTAAGATTCTGCACACCTTGTGTTCATGGCTGGCAGTGAGGAGAGGCTGGTGGCAGTGCTCACCCATGTCCCAGGAGCAGGATGTGAGGCTGGAGGTAGGGAGCAGAAGAGGGCCGGGCTGGTGGAAGCCTCCAAAGACAGGCACCTCACTTAGCAGGGGGAGGGGAGTTGGCCCGGGGAGCAGTCTGGAGTGTTAGGAAGCTTCCTCTAACATCGGGGTAGAGAAGAACGTCTCTGCTAATAGATAGAAGTGAGGATGGAGATGGGTGGAGAAAATATGGACACAGGAAGGAAAGAAAGGAAGAAGAGACTCAGAAATCAGAAGTCTGTGTGGAAAGGTAATTTTGTCCACGTGCTGACATCTAAGAACCGGAGCATTTTAAAGCTGTAAAGGAAGCTAAGCAAGCACACGGTTCGAACCCTTCATGTTACAAGCGAGGAAACTGAGTCCAGAGATGTGAGGCTGGCAGGCTCGTGAGTGAGGAGCTGCTAAGGTTCCAGAGCCCCGAGAGCCTTTCCTGGGGTGCTGGGGTCTGTGGCCAACCAGCTGCCTTGTAGGCAGAAAAAGTCAGGGCATGTGGGCTACGGGCTCCCTGAGGGTTCTTCCAGAGCTGCAATTTTAATGCCAAGCTGAGATTCGAACTCAAGTCCTTTGAGTGAACTTAGCGCTCGCTAAGATGTTCAGACATGCTTCGAGGTGAACTTGTAAGTAAACATTTGGAGACGTACTCCAAGACATGCTGCAAACCCCCTTCAACTGCATTTTTAAAATTCAGACTAACAGCAAGAAGGTGAAATGTTACTGTTGACTGTCTTTTCTCATATATGGAAATTTTTTTTTTTTGCCTCAGATTGAAGGTGCATTTATTCAAGGCATGGGACTTTATACAATAGAAGAACTGAATTATTCTCCTCAGGGGGTCCTGTACACTCGGGGCCCAAACCAATATAAGATCCCTGCCATCTGTGACATCCCCACGGAGTTGCACGTTTCCTTGTTGCCTCCATCTCAAAACTCAAATACCCTGTATTCGTCTAAGGTAAGCTGTGCTCTATGAATAGATGCATGTTTATGTGATATCTGTGCCAGGAGGGAGGGGCTACATTTATCTCTTGGTTGTTTGGGGGTTTTGCCAGGATTGTCGGGGAAAAAAGCCCTATTAAACATTTTGTTTGTTTGTTTGGCCACCATGCGGCTTACAGGATCTCAGTTCCCCAACCAGGGATTGAACCCGTGCCCCCCACAGTGGAACACGGAGTACTAAACACTGGACCACCAGGGAATTCCCAAAACATTTTAATTTTAACGTAATTTAACAACATTATACAATTTTTAAAAAATACTCCAAATCTGGGCTTCCCTGGTGGCGCAGTGGTTGAGAGTCCACCTGCCAATGCAGGGGACACGGGTTTGTGCCCCAGTCTGGGAAGATCCCACGTGCCGCGGAGTGGCTGGGCCCGTGAGCCATGGCCGCTGGGCCTGTGCATCCGGAGCCTGTGCTCCACAACGGGGGAGGCCACAACAGTGAGAGGCCCACGTACCGCAAAAAAAAAAAAAACTCCAAATCGTGGAGACTAACACAAACTACTAGTACCATCAGGTTGTCTGATTTTTCATCTTAATGCCTATATCTGCTTTCTCCATTTGGGATCATTTCCTTAGGCTGGAATCCTAAGAATGGGAATACTGGGTTAAAATAGTGAATTAACTTTTTAAAGGAAAAAGTTGTACATGTAATATTTAATATTTTATGTACCCGTACATGCACATATGTACCTATAGATGCACATATACATAATACACATACATATGTATATATATATATATATATATATATATATATACAGAGAGAGAAAGAGAGAGTCATAATCTAGTTGACTTGTTTCCCTTCCAGGGTCTGGGAGAGTCTGGGGTATTCCTGGGGTGTTCGGTGTTTTTCGCCATCCAGGACGCGGTAAGTGCAGCACGACAGGAGAGAGGGCTGCTTGGACCGTTGAAGCTCAATAGTCCACTGACCCCAGAGAAGATTAGAATGGCCTGTGAAGACAAGTTCACAAAAATGGTATGTTCTGCTCATACAAGTCTGAATTGTTTTTTCCCCTGTCCTTGTGGTTAAGTTTCATTAACCCACCATGGTGGTTTTCCACGGAGGAAGAGGTGACAGGGGTCCCGAAGACATCTGAGCAGGACAGCAGCCTGCCTGCAGTGGGGCTCAGTTCTGCACCACTAAACAAGAAAGATTCATTCTTCATTTCTTCATTCATCAATCGTATATTCCTCCTTATTAGTTTTGTTCCCTTCCCAGGACACATTAGTCAGGAATAAAGTTCAGGAACCATGCCCTGAACCCAAGAATCCCAGGCCGAGAATCTGGGCCACCTCCGCAATCTAACTTCCTTGGAAGGAAGTTTAGAAGACAGACTAAACTTCCTTCCAAACCACTGGGAGGAGGTGCCATTCCTCATTTGCACCACAGAGTAGGACGGGCCCTTTCCCAACCCCCAGCAGCAGGAATCCCTCCTGCAAGCCAACCCCGCCTCCCGCCCCGCCCCCTTCCGGCTGAGCAAACATCTCAGCTCTCCTTGGGCGCTTCCAGTGGGATTTTTCATTGTAGGAGGAGGTCATGCCATTGACAGTGACTCCTCTGACCGTAAACAAGTTATTCCTTATACTGAGGGGAGAGCCCCGTCCTATACCTCCTCTCATGAGGGCCCTTCATGGTACCCCTCATAGCTCTTCCTAAACCCCACGAATCGCTGCTTCACTCTGAAGAAGCACAGAGGCTGATTCCACCTTTCCTTTGTCCCTCTTCAAGCATGAGATGACTCTCATAGCTGTCCTGCCCTGCCTGACCCTTGGTCTTCTCCTGGATTCCTCCACGTTTCTCATACTGTCATGGCCAGACCTCTCATTGTCCTGGTCACCCTCTGGGTGATTTTTATCCTATTTTATAGTCTGCTATTTGTCACACGTCACAAACATTTTCCAAGTTGCAAACATCCAAACTTGTCCTTTTATTCCAGATTCCAAGAGATGAACCTGGATCCTATGTTCCTTGGAGTGTACCCATATGAATCAAATACAAACCTCTGGCGAAGATGGGGTGGCTCTTCCAACAAAGCAATCTATCCAGTCTCAATGCTCTAGGATGATGGGTCTGAAAGACAAATTTTCACAGTTCAGAAATCATTTCACAGAGTATTGCTTTTATAGGATGCTGATTTTAAATGTTCCATTTGGAGTTTGATAGATATGCTTAAGCAATTTAGAAATCATATTTTAAATGGCATAAATGCTAACTGGTTTCCTCTAGAATGGTATTCTTTATTATTCTGTCCCTTAAATCCATCCAGCTGAGTGGAATGGAAGATAATGGTTTGTATGTGATTCATAGTTGGCTTGTATTCACCAACAGAAATTATACTGTCTAGTGAAAGGCGGTTTTCTAAATAATTTTATTAGTATGAACTGTAAAGTTGTCATTTTCTCATTTGTCCCCATCTGCTATCACCCTCTTTTTCTTGTCAGAATGGATCTAGGCACTATGTCTAAAGAGTCTAGGATGAAAGAAAAAACCAGATAAATTGAACTTAATCAAAACTAAAAACTTTTGTGCTTCAGAAGACACTATGAGAAATTGAAAAGACACACCACAGGACAGGAGAAAGTATTGAAAATATTTGCAAATCATATGTCTGATAAAGATCTAGTGTGCAGAATATATTTTAAAACTCTTACAACTCAACAATAAAAAGATAAATGACCCAATTTTTAAATGGGCAAAGGAATTAAATAGACATTTCTCCAAAGACATCTAGGTGGCCAATAAGCCATGAAAAGATGCTCAAACTCATTAGTCATGAAGAAAATGCCAATGAAAACCACAATGAGATATCATTTCCCACCCACTAGGATGGCTGTAATCAAAATGATGGACAATAGTAAGTGCTGGCAAGAATGTGAAGCAATTGGAACCCTTATCCATTGCTGGGGAGAATGA
This sequence comes from Mesoplodon densirostris, assembly GCF_025265405.1. Taxonomy (NCBI): domain Eukaryota; kingdom Metazoa; phylum Chordata; class Mammalia; order Artiodactyla; family Ziphiidae; genus Mesoplodon; species Mesoplodon densirostris. The sequence goes on along the minus strand of NC_082668.1, from coordinate 36,065,719 downwards.
AAATGGTGCAGGTCCTCTGGCAAACAGTTTGGCAGTTCCTCAGAAAGTTAAACATGTAGTTAGCATATGACCACTCTTACATGTATACTCAAGAGAATTGAAAACGTATGTTCACACAAAAACTTGTACAAAAAGGTTCATAGCATTATTTATGGGCTTCCTTGGTGGCGCAGTGGTTGGGAGTCCACCTGCCGATGCAGGGGACGCAGGTTCGTGCCCCGGTCCGGGAGGATCCCACGTGCCATGGAGCAGCTGGGCCCATGAGCCATGGCCACTGAGCCTGCGCGTCCAGAGCCTGCGCTCCGCAACGGGAGAGGCCACAACAGTGAGAGGCCCGTGTACCGCAAAAAAAAAAAAAAAAAAAAAAAAAAAAAAAAAAAAACTTGTACACAAAGGTTCATAGCATTATTTATAATAGCCCAAACTGGAAACAGCCCAACTCTGTAAACTGATATATGTGGTATATCTATATAAGGGAATATTATTGAGCCATACAACGAATGAGATACTGATACACGCTACAACATGGATGGACCTTGACAATATTATCTGAGTGAAAGTAGCCAGGCACAAAAGGCCACATATTAATAGTGTGATTCCGTCTATGAAATGTCCAGAATAGGCAAATTCATAGAAACAGAAAGTAGATTAATGGTTGCCAGGCCCTGAGGGGAAAAGGGAATGGGACGGTGATGGCTAATGGGTGTGGGGTTTCTTTTCAGGCTGTTGACAATGTTTTGGAATTGGATAGTGATGATGGGTGAACAACCTGTGTATATACTAAAAACCACTGAATTATACACACTTTAAAAGAGTGAATTTTATGGTATGTGAGAAACAGAAAACATGGAAGAGTGAGAAGTTGTGAGATTCATAAGAAATTTATCCCAATGGCCTTTAGTGACAGGAAACCTCAAAGTGGATTAAGCAGCAAGACAGAATCGCTGAAAACCTCCATGTCCATTAATGGCAGAGAGAAACATCAGCACTGATGTATAAAGGACTAGAGACTAGAGTATAATATCTTCTCCCTGTCACACTTTCAACTCTTGACTCTTGTCCCAGAGCCAGGTAAGATGGCAAAACTTCTTCAATGGCCTAGGACTAAAGACTAAGGTCATTCTTATTATGGTTACACATGGTTACATTAAAACCCTTTAAAGAGCAGACTTTCTCATTCATATCACAAATGATTATGGAGCACCTACTATGTGCCAGGCACTGTTCTAGTCACTTAGGACATAACAGTAAACCAGATCAACAAAGATCCCTGCCCTTGTGAAGATTATAATCTAGTCAGGGGAGACAGACAGAAAATAATAAATATAATTGAATTACAGAGTGTGATTGATGGAGCCGAGTGCTGAGGGAACAATGCAAGTAGGACAAGGTTAAGGCGACGGAGAGTGAGGGAGGCCTGGAGCTGGTTGCAGCTGGTAGGTCTGGGGATGAGGATGGTGAGGGTCTGAGCCAAGAAGGTACCTGGAGGAAGAGCACGTCAGAGCATTTGGGGGCAGCGTGCCTGCCTCTCTGTGGACAGAAATGGCGCTTGTGAGCCTGGAACAGGCCTGGGGAGGGGCAGACAAGCAGAGCCTTGAGACCACTGGGAGGACGTGGGCTTTTAACCTGAGTGAAATGCAGAGCAGAGAAGTAACATGAACTGACCCATTTTAAGGTCTCACCCTGGATGCTGTGGTGACACAGATCAAAGGAGGGCACATTCTTAGGATCCTCACAACTTGGCTCCCCCAGGTTTTCTGTGTCTTCTGCTTTCTCCCCCTCTCCTTTCCTCCCTTTGCCAACCCCTCCTCCAGCCCACGTCTATAAATGCTGGGATCTCCCAGGGAGCCGTGGGTCCTCATCTCTCATCTCACTCCCTCTCCCTGGCGGGTGCCTTCACTCCTGTGGCTTCTCTGCCTGCAGCCTGGGCTTCTCTCACTCCAAGTCCAGCTTTGGAAACCCAACTTCTCTGTCACTGCCACTTGGATGTCTCAAAGGCACCTCCATCTTAATGGGTCCCAAATAGATCTTCTTGTCAGTGCAGCCGTCCACAAGATGCTGAGCCAAAGCCCGGGGTTGGGGGGAAGGGGGGAGTGATCCGAGATGCTCCGTCCTCCAGGTGCGCAAGTCCTGTTACTCCCACCTCAGAGAAGTGTCTTACCTCTGCCTCTCACCCTCTTTGTTCCCATGTTGTTCCAAACCATCATTATTTCTAACTTGACTATTGCGGTAGCCTCCTCATCTTTGCCCGTGTTCATTTTGTTTCCCTTCCAAACCATTCTCCAGATTAAAGCCAAAGTTACGTGTAGAAGTATGGACACACACACACACACACACACAATATGATCATGTTACGATCTTGCCTCAAATCCTGCCATGGCTTCCTACTCATCCCACCAGAATACTGTTCCAAGTCCCTAAGGTGGCGTGTGTACCCTCAGTGATCTGGCTCCTGCCTACCTCTCCAGCATTATCTCACAACCCCCTCTCTTTTACCATGAACACTTCCCGTTCTGATTCTCGCTTTGGAACCTTTGCCTGTGTCCTGTGCCTTGAAGACACTATCACTTCGACCTATCCTTTTGTCTGTCTGATACTGTGTCGTGCTTCTCTCATTTTAAAATGCACGCAAATAACTTGAGGATCTTGTTAAAATGCAATTAAGCAAGCCCAGAAGCAATAAGGTAAGTTGGAAGTGGCACATCCAAACCCAAACACAAGCAGGAATTGGAGGAACAAGCAAAAGCTGCAGGTAACCCAGACCCCGTTACCCACTACTGTCACATCAGCATGTCTCCCGCAAATCAGCCCTGTGGCTACACGGTGGAGTGAGAGCTCCTCTGTGACAAACCGATGGACAAAGGAAAAGGCAGCTTGGTTCACAGATGGCTGGGCTCAGTCTGTGTGTACAAGCCAGGTATGGGTGGTGTCTTCACTACAGCCCCACTCAGAGGTGGTGAGGGCCGATTCTCCTGATGGGCAGAGCTTTGGATGGCGCACCTGGTCATCCACTTTGTGTGGAAAGCTGAGTGGCCCAAGGTTAAAATACATATGGACTCATGTGTAGTAGTGACAATCTCATACTTGATTGGTTGTACTACCGCACACATTTTGGAAGGTGATTTAGTTGGACCCAGCAGTGTACATACCCTTCGACCCAGGAATTCCAGTTCTAGCAGAAAACACCCACCATGAAAGAGGCAAAGTAGACAAAATGGCATTTGACATTAGCCACCTCTGTCCCTGGTCACTCCACTGCTGACACAATGGATGTGGGAAGGGCCAGGAGGGCAGGGATGGGCCCTGTGCATCCATGTAGCTGATGCTGAATGTCCAACCGGCCCCCAATACAGACCAAAGCTAGTCCCCAGTTTGGCAGCATCCTTCCAGGAGGCCAATTCGCCACTTGGTGGCAAGCTGACAACATTGAACACTTCTACCCTGGAAGGAGCTGTGATTTATTTTAACAGAAAGAGATGCATGTCTTGGGTGAAGTTTTGCTGTGCCTGCCTCCAGGACCTCAGCCATCACCACTGCCTAAGGGCTTACTTAGTATTAAATCTGCTCTTGTAGGATCCCCCATAACATCACCTCAGAACAATTTACAGCAAATACTGTCACCTGCTTTGCAGCAGGGTGAGGTAAGCGTGAGATATGGGATCCAATGGTCATATCACATATGTACCACTCAGAAGCGCCTGGGCAATGGAATGACCTAGAGAGGGTACAACGGACATGCCATCTGGAAGCCTTGTGAGGATGGAACTCCATCCTCCCAGATGCAGGATACTCGCAATTGAAGGGCTATATGTGATGTCTCCAGTGGACAGTTAACAAACCAGCATAAAATACCTGGACATTTACAGCAGATTATGGTTAATATCCCTTGTATATAAGAAAATTCTTCAGGGCTTCCCTGATGGTGAAGTGGTTGAGAATCTGCCTGCTAGTGCAGGGGACACGGGTTCGAGCCCTGGTCTGGGAGGATCCCATATGTCGCGGAGCAACTGGGCCCGTGAGCCACAACTACTGAGCCTGCACGTCTGGAGCTTGTGCTCCGCAACAAGAGAGGCCACGACAGTGAGAGGCCCACGCACCGCGATGAAGAGTGGCCCCCGCTAGCCGCAACTAGAGAAAGCCCTTGCACAGAAACGAAGACCCAACACAGCCAAAAATAAAAATAAATTAATTAAAAGAGAATTCTTCAAATTAGTAAGAAAGTAAAAAACCTAATAGAAAATAGAGGACAGAAGAATAAATAAAAATATTCACTAAATCTATAGCAAGATGGAATATCTCACAATAACAGAAGAAATGCCAATTATGAACTGAAATTCCCCCCAGATATTTGAAAAATGCCAAGGATGGATGGTACTCAGTGCTGGCGAAGCATATGGGGAAACAGACACTCTCTCATACACGATTCATTGTATTACTGCACATTTTGGAAGCCAGTTTAGTTGGACCTAGTAGCATGCACATCCTCCAACCCAGGAATTCCAGTTCTCAGAATTTGTGCAGCAGAAATACTTGCTCAAATGTGCAAAGATAAAGCCTACTTGTAATAGTGAAAAATGGAAAACAATGTAAACTTAGAGGACAGTTTAATAAATTATGATAATAATAAAAATAGTTAACATTTATTGAGAACTTACTAGGTGCCAGGTGCTGTTCTAAGTACACCTATTAGCTGATTGAATCCTCACAGCAATCCCCAGAGAGATACTACTATTTTTGTCCATTTCACAGGTGAGGCAATTGAGGCACAAAGCGCCTAAGTAACTTGAGAAAAGCAAATTTCGAAGTAATATGAATAGTTTGATTTCACTTTCTAGATTCATGTACGTACATATATTTCATATACGCATGGAAAAATTCTGTATGGATACAGAGGAATCTGGTAATAGTTAACTCTGAAAAGTGAAAATTGGGAAGGAGAATTTTCGCTTTTACTTTATACAATTTTGTGGTTTTGATTTAAAAAAAATAAGCATTAGTTTCATAATTTAAAAACAAATACATTAACAACTAAAAACACACCTGAATGCATTACAGCTACATGATTTAGTTCCATTTCAGATTAAAGAAAGTTCTTGTTGCTGGCTGTAAGAAGAAAAAATTTTTTTAATTTATTTATTTATCTATTTATGGCTGTGTTGGGTCTTCGTTTCCGTGCGAGGGCTTTCTCTAGTTGTGGCAAGCGGGGGCCAGTCTTCATCGCGGTGCGCGGGCCTCTCACTGCTTCGGCCCCTCCCGTTGCGGAGCACAGGCTCCCGACGCGCAGGCTCAGCGGCCATGGCCCACGAGCCCAGCCGCTCCGCGGCATGTGGGATCCTCCCGGACCGGGGCTCGAAGCCGTGTCCCCTGCATTGGCAGGTAGACTCCCAACCACTGCGCCACCAGGGAAGCCCCTGTAAGAAGAAATTTTATTCCGGTGGGTCGCCCCTAGGGCAGGGAAAAGTGTACATTGTGTAAGAACTAGATTGAGATTGACCCTTCAAATTGGCCTAAGGGAGGAGGAAAGTGAGGCTAACAGAGGGAGGCAGGGAAATAAGACAACTGAGAGGCAGGCAAACAGGATTTGACGGCAGGAACACAGACAGAGAGCAGACCAGAATCACCCCTCGGGGCTGCCCTCTGTCCTGCTGGTCATCCTCCCATGGGAACATCTCGGCCCCTGGCTCAGGTGGACACAGCAGCAGGTGCTTTCGGTGCAACTCCACGACATTCAGCCAATTATTCTGGCGTAATGTCTCATTCTAAGGAGTCAGATGAACTTGTTTTCTTTGTGAATGGAAGGAAGGTAAGTTTATCACGCTGTAGTTTCTAAATTTATGTAGAGAAAGAAACCATGGTAGCAAGAAGGTATTAGGTTCAGGTGACCAGCGCGTGAACTGGTGATTGACTCAGTGACCATGGCACCCCATCAATCTGTAGGTCTCTGGGAGGAGGGGGTGGAATCTACTTGTAAAATGCATTAGGACTACTAGATGAAAAGCACTGGATTATGTTGATGTCTTCAAACTACATTTGGTAATTGCATGCCAAATTAGATTGTATTCACTAAGTGTTAGGCATCGATTTCTCTTTATGACCATCTTCCGCATCTCTCTCTTCCTCCCCACTTCCTTCCTCCCCTCTGCCTCAAGCCACCCTCCCCCGACACACACAAATTAGGAGTGTAAAATCTTCAGATCATTTGCAACTAATTATAAAACTTTTCACCAGCAAGACTAGAAGAGACGTCATCCCGGAAAGCTAGGGATAAATTTTACAGTTAGTTTACATTTTAATCTGTTACTTTTTTTTTTTTTTTTTTTCAGTACACGATCCTCTCACCATTGTGGCCTCTCCCGTTGCGAAGCACAGGCTCCGGACACGCAGGCCCAGCGGCCATGGCCCACGGGCCCAGCAGCTCCACGACACGTGGGATCCTCCCGGACCGGGGCACGAACCCACGTCCCCTGCATCGGAAGGCAGTCTCCCAACCACTGCGCCACCAGGGAAGCCCAATCTGTTACTTCTTTAAGTGGGCTTAAATCAGACCTTTGTCCTTAAATTAGGACAAAGGGCAAAAGAATTTTCTGGTCCCACTTTTGTTTTGAGTTCTTGAGATTTAACTAAGACACAATCCACGAATGGAATGTGCACTTTGCTTTTCACTGTCTTTAACGCTGGACCTGAAGGGCAACCCAGCATCGTTGTTCTCAGTCCCACTGGTAGAGAGGAAGAGGCAGTTGAGGTTGAAACTGAGCATAATGGTCCCATGTGTGCCCCCTCCACGTAGGGCTGTGTACAGAAATGGAGGCTCAGGGCAGCTATATGCCCCAGATCACTCAGCTAATAGGCATCAGAGGGACATTGCTTCTCATCTTTCTGCTCCCAGAGTTTGTGCTGCTTCCCCTGGACCAAGTTTCCTCTCCTCAGGTGGTGGCAAGCCTTCTAGAATCCCTTCACCAACGGGAAGTGGCAGTGAGTTGTGCAAATGTTTTCCCGTGGGTGCTGAAATCATGCTATTTGATTACTACCGCCAAGGTCTTGTTTTCTTAACTTTGCAAATATGAGTGACAAACAAAGAGTATGTTTTATAGGTAGTATTGAGAGTTAAAACCAATTTACTCAACTCTGTGAACTCAAGAATTTAAAAAGTTTATAATATTCAGTATTTCATAATCTTTTATTATTTTCCTGAAACCCGTGTTGTGTTAGAATGCAAATCCTTGTTGGTTATCCTCTGACACAAAGGCAAACATTTGGACAAAATAAAGCCAAATACAATACAGTGTTATGTAATTTTATAATTGCAAAGAGTGATGTTTGATCAACTCAGGCAAACAAGATCAACAAGCATAGTCCGAATGATTCTTATTATTCAGAAATAACGGGCTACAGGTAAACTGCCTCAATCTATAGAATCATTTCCTCTGCAGGGGTCATTGAGAGTAATTCAGATCCTGAAGTAAATTTATTATTCTACCTGAGAAAACACTGTATCTTTTTGTTTGTTTGGGAAATCAAAGCTAATAAGAAACTCTGGAAACTTTGCAATCTCTCTTGCAAAGTTTAGAACTGTTTCTTCCTATCATGCTTCATTACAAACATTTTTTTTTAACCAGATTTATTGCTTGTTACATCATTTGACTGTGGGGCTGATTCACTGAATCAGTTTATTTAGCAATTAAATAATATTAAATAAGGCAACTGTGCCAACTTACACCAGCCCTAGCTTAGCTGACTCTACCACCTCCTCCCTCTTCTAATCAGCAGCTTGATAAGGCTGATCTGTATTCACAGGGATAGGCCTTGACTAGGAGATGTAATGTGAGCTTCTTTTTTTTTAAAATAGATCTTTATAATGAAATTAGAACACTACCTAACACCATACACAAAAATAAACTCCAGATGGATTAAAGACTTAAATGTAAGACCAGACACTATAAAACTCTTAGAGGAAAACATAGGAAAAACATTCTTTGACATAAACCAGAGCAAGATCTTTTTTGACCCACCTCCTAGAGTAACAGAAATAAAAACAAAAATAAACAAATGGGACTTAATTAAACTTAAAAGCTTTTGCACAGCAAAGGAAACCATAAACAAGACAAAAAGACAACCCTCAGAATGGGAGAAAATATTTGCAAATGAAACAACAGACAAAGGATTAATCTCCAAAATATACAAACAGCTCATGGAGCTCAATATCAAAAAAACAAACAATCCAATTTAAAAATGGGCGGAAGACCTAAATAGACATTACAAACATTTTGATTGTAGGTAGGATTAAAGTAAGTGGCTTGTCTTGCAAATGGAATGGTATAAAACAATGGTTCCTGAATTTAAGCAAGGATAATGATCACCTGGAAATATTGTTTGAAATGTGGGAGTTTTTGAGCCCCACTCCCTGACACCTGATTCATTCTGAGAAACTAAAGTTCATGGGGGCCCTCAGCCTCTTGGTCAGTGTCACATGTAGCTGAGGGTCCTGCCTTGGTCTCCAGGGCCAGCCGCCAGGCCAGCTGTGAGCACGTGATCACTGTCTGCACTGACCCTCTATGCAACTGAGGGTTGACCAGTGAGAGCTCTGGAGAGCTGGGGTCTGCCTGAATTCACCAGAGTTGAGCCCCAGACTGCGGCTGACAGTCCGGCCTCCTGGAGGGTGTTCTGACTGATTCCTAACCTTCAATCACAGTGTAAAGACAGGAGCCCCCTGTAGACTTGTCCTGGGGCAGGTTTGGAGACCAGAAAACACATCTATACCTGCAATCTGGAAAGAAGTGAAACCCACCATTTAAGAAAAAAAAAAAAATGTCATGAAGAACCTAAGGGTAAGACAGGAGTAAAGACACAGACCTACTAGAGAATGGACTTGAGGATATGGGGAGGGAGAAGGGTAAGCTGTGACAAAGCGAGAGAGTGGCACGGACATATATACACTACCAAATGTAAAATAGATAGCTAGTGGGAAGCAGCCGCATAGCACAGGGAGATCAGCTCGGTGGTTTGTGACCACCTAGAGGGGTGGGATAGGGAGGGTGGGAGGGAGGGAGACGCAAGAGGGAAGAGATATGGGAACATATGTATATGTATAACTGATTCACTTTGTTATAAAGCAGAAACTAACACACCAGTGTAAAGCAATTATACTCCAATAAAGATGTAGGAAAAAAAAAAAAAAAGAGAAGGACCCTGAGAGACATTGATTTTTGTTTGCTTGTTTCAATACCAAAAAAAAGTGTGAAAAGTGCCCTTAGAAACTCAACAGGCAGCAGTACCTTGTTTGTGTACCTTCTTTCCACTTTGACATCTTCACATTCTTGTGACTGTATAAAGGTGTCATGACAGCATTGGGTTGTGTCCCACAACCATGCAGAAAACCAGCTCTAATTCACTACATCCCCTCTGCTCATTCCATCATCGATTTATGAATGAATTGAAAGTTCAGGCATTTTGTGATGGATGGCTATAGATTTCTTTTTCTTTTCTTAGGCCAAGCACCCAAAGTTGTATTATATTCTCTTCCAATTATCCTACGTTTCCTTGTTTAAAAGAAGTGGTACTGGGGAGGCTCCAATTATATTAGAAATTTTCCATTTTCGATGGTTTGTGTGCCTTTTAGATACTTCCTCCTTTCCTGTCTTTGTGTGAATTAAAAAGAGAGAGAGACCCCAGGAGAGATCTAAAAGCCTGCTCTCCCCCTTCCTAATAACGCTCCTGTAGACAGATGACCATATTCAGGGTCAAACTCAAGTTCTCTCCTCCTCTTGAGAGGTACAATGAATTTCATGTGCATTCACAAGCCTGAACATTTAGGGGAAATGCCCAATTATCCTCATTACTTATTCAACCAGTATCTATCAAGCTTCCCCTGTCCTAGGCACTGGGAACCAAAGTTACCTGCCCTCGTGGAGTTTACACGCTGCTGAAGTTATTGAATGACTTGCCTTCAAGGTGGTCTCTTAACTTCTTCCTCATATCCTCTGGGTCTTTTATAAGATCACAGGTAACCTGGAGATTGTTTGAAGGGTAACGAATTTATTTGACCAGACATATAACAGCTGGCAAACCGAAAAGGGTATAGGAGTAAACAGAGACCATTTCAACTCCAAAACTATTTTTCAACAAGATAGTTGGGAGGGGGAAATGGCTTTTTTAATTCCAAGTAATAGAATATTTATTTTTAGGTCTCCATACTCAAGTTCCAAATCATTGATGTAATGGCCCAGCTTTGATACATACTTAACTAATTGTATTCATATCAAAGTAATTACTATTATAATCATCTAAATACATTTTCCTTTTTCTTTTTTAGAAACTGCTGCTGTCACTGTGCCAATTCTTTTCGGCTTCACTGTGTGAACTCTGAAGTCACGCCTCCGTCGCTGCCTGCCTGGTGCCCATCTGCTCTCTCGATGGGGCTGCTGCCGCCACCTTAGAAGGCATAGGAAGCACCAAAACCAGGATTGATCTAGTTCAGGTAAAAGCATAGGTTAATGAGTTCAGGATAAATATAGATCTAGGTGACTCCTTTAGCTGTTTGGGCCATGGCTTATGGTTTTAGAGGACAAAGATGGTAGGCGAAAAAGTAAAACAGATGGCTAGTGGGAAGCAGCTGCATAGCACAGGGAGATCAGTTCGGTGCTTTGTGACCACCTAGAGGGGTGGGATAGGGAGGGTGGGAGGGAGACACAAGAGGGAGGAGATATGGGGATATATGTATATGTATAGCTGATTCACTTTGTTATACAGCAGAAACTAACACACCATTGTAAAGCAATTATACTCCAGTAAAGATGTAAAGAAAATAGATATGGTAGGTGAAGGTCTCTGTCCCTCTCATAGGAAGAAATAGTAACATTTCCTTAATTTCTTTTTTCATTCTGTGGCTTTCTTTATTATTATTTGAAGCTTATTACACTTCTGTAAAAATGTACGGGCAAGTGGTGCAGAGGGAGTGACTCTCTGAGTCACTTCAGACCATCTAATTGCCTCAGGGAGGAATCCTTCCTGCAGGAAGGTTTTGGGACCTATGCACAAAGACACAGAAATGCACATTTATCTTGTTTCCTATAACGAAATGAAAAAGACAAGGTTGCCTATTCTGTGTTTGATCTGTGTAAATGGCCAAGCTGCTAATTCTAGCCAGAAGAAAATACTTAAAAAAAAAAAAAAACTTTTGTGACTTAGATATTTGAATTTGGCATGCTATGTGATAGTCTTTAGTCAAGACTATATATGTTGAATAAGTAATAAACATTTTGGGGGTAAGGACTATGTCTCGTGCTAAAATACCCTCCCACACCATAAGGCATTGGTGTGCCAGGAAGGTCGCCGGCAGACCACTGAACCGGAGGCCAGGGGGAAGGAACCTCACCGACCTTTTGTCCTTTTACTCCCACGAAGCCCCTCACACCATCAGAGGCACACAGCTGGGCGCATCAGTCTCAAGGCTGGTTTGTGTGGGATTTTTAAACTCAGGTACTCAGCTGCATTAGTACAAATGTCCAAAAATGAATGAAACACCAGCTAACCCTTCAGCGGGAATAGGAAGTAGAAAAGCTGGAGCTCTCTCTATGGACAGAAGACTTTACAACAAATCACTCGAATTCAATTTTTTCCCCAAGTGGTAGCAGAATGAGAGGGAGAACAAAATAAAAGCAGATAATCTCAATGTCTGTGGTCTTGGTTGAATCCAAACTGTGCCCTTGAAGTCATGCCCCAGGTTAACTTCGAGGACTTCCTCCCCAGAGACATCAATGGACTCTCTCCCCAGAAAGCATCCCTTGGCGTCTTACATGTGAATAATCACAGCACTTCCAGCCTATACCTGCCGGGCCTGTGCCGACCTTTAGTTGTACCAGTCAGAGCCTCTGCCTCATTTCTGAGAGCTTCTTACCCCTCAGCTTTCAGGCTGGATCCTCTGTGTTCTCTGCTTTTAGAGAAGGATTGCTAAAGGCCATGGTACCCATTGCGAGTTCTGCACCCCAGGCCTGGTGATGAGCATCTTCAGTCTCCTAAGGAACCACCCAGAGCCCCACCACAGAGCAGTCAATGGGAAGCTTGGGTGGTGAGTCCCAAACCTCTACACTGTAGAACGAGTACTATCCTTGACAAGATGAGCAGGAGGCTCAAGAATTTTCCTCCAAGGAATCAGGCCAAAGGACTTGGCAAAGATTGACTCGTTGATCTCTGTGACCCACTTCTCTCAAGCTGTGCTGGCAAGTATTATCCATCCCTATTTAGCAGGAGGGGAAACTGAGGCAGCCGGCCAAGAAGTAAAGTGAATTTTCCACATGACTGTTACATTCTTGGAATCATATCAATTGTTTCTGCTCACTTTAACGTAATGTATGTTTGGGAAGCACATGTTTATGGAAACAGTCTTTGCATGGGTGATTTTGATGCAGTTGCAATGTTATTGGAATGGTGTTTGGAAATATTAGGCCTTTAAAAATCTTTTAATTATGTACTTAGAGTCAGCCAAAAGAAGCAATGAACTTTTGTTTGCTTTATGTTTTGCTGTGGCTGTAGCTGCTACAGTTGTTATTTAAGTATTATTAACGCTTATGAAGTTATAGACTCTTAGGGATCAGAAGAAACTCCCTTATGACTCATCAACTTGTACTCAATGGAAAAAAGCCTTAAGACTTTTAAAGCAGTGTTTCCCCTTTTTCCATTTTGGAAACTTTTAAATTCTTATTAAATTGCATATATGCCTGTCACGTTGTTTTCTAACTTTGATACTATTATTTGCAAATCAGATAAACATTACCTTCTGTCTGTATGTATGTCATTGATTAAAATACTGAATAGAATAAGCCAAGCGGAGAACTATGAGAAAATTAATCAACACTGTTGACATTGGACTTGTTCACTCAAGTACAAACCCTTCTGGGGTATCATTCATTTACATTTCTTCATCCCCTCCACAGAGGGAGCACAGCCAGCATCAAATGCCTCATAAAACCCCCGTGCACTGTGTCTACAGCACTGACCAGCTTCTCAGTGTAGAAATCTTCTCTCAAGGGACTTCCCTGGTGGTGCAGTGGTTAAGAATCCTCCTGCCAGTGCAGGGGACACGGGTTTGAGCCCTGGTCCGGGAAGATTCCACATGCTGCGGAGCAACTAAGCCCGTGCGCCACAACTACTGAGCCCACGAGCCACAACTACTGAAGCCCGGCTCCTAGAGCCCGTGCTCCGCAACAAGAGAAGCCACAGCAATGAGAAGCCTGCACACCGCAATGAAGAGTAGCCCCTGCTCGCTGCAGCTAGAGAAAGCCCGTGCACAGCAACGAAGACCCAATGCAGCCATAAATAAATAAATAAATAAACAAACAAATAAATAAATAAATAAATTTATATTAAAAAAAAAGAAATCTTCTCTCAAAAGGGAAAGAGGCTAGTTTTCTTCAGTATTCACTCTCCTCTTAGGGACCACTTCTCGAGGCCCCCTCATCAATAACCCATTCCAGAATAGATGCAGAGATTTGCCCAAGAACAAAGTCAACCTCATCAGCGTGCATTTTTTCGAGGACCAGGATCAATGGTCGCCTGTCTCCAGGGCTCCAGCTCTGCTCTGGTTTCCTGTGATGTCCCAAAACACTACTGACCATGGTTTCACAATCTCATCTATAAATTCAAGGTCATGGGACAAAGTTCACCTTGATCGATCTGACCACTTGAACAGATCTAAAGAAGCTAAGTGCTGTCTTAAAATCTCCACATGTGGTGGGCATCACATCTTTTTAAATGTGCTTATCTGATGCTTTTGGTTTACCAAGTATTCCTCTGGTGAGAAATACGGAAGCAAAACTAGGAATAAAATAGTTGTGCCTTCTCTCTGACACTTGTTAATATTACTCTATCTTCACTGAGCAGTATATTTGTTCTTTGATTGATACATCTTATGTTCGATAGCATTTCCCACAAAAATTCTCTCTGTCTGGCACTTAGCCAACTTGGCACTGCTCTGACTCATACTTCTGCCTTTGGTGTCAGTTTGCCCCATTACTTCCATAATTTGTTCCTGTCCTCTTTGTCTTTGCTGAGCAGAGAACACTCTGGTTACAGTGCCCCCCACACCCACAGTCCTTATTTCTTCATTTACTGTTACATCCTCCAAATTTCATTTCTGAGAGCTTCCTGGGCATTTTATGCTACATTTCCTTTTTACAGTTGCTGGTAAATGGGAGAAGAGCCATCACCGCTCTGTACTTTCTGAAATGGACTTATGAGAAGCCTATAGCCCTGACTAACAACACCGAGCACTCTTGTCTTTCTCTTGTTAGGAACCCAAAGATGTTCTCCCTAAACATTCTGTCACTCTCCTATCACAGCCTTTGTGGTTGGCTCGACAGCCATTCCCCTCATTTATTCCTCTCACTTTTTGAGCCACGCAGGCATTTTTTAGGGCTTCTTCTTTAAAAGAGGTAGAGCTCTCAAACCTGGGTAATTGAAGGATCCCTTCCCAGCTATATTCTCTCTCTGTTCAAGTTTTGTGATTTGCTTTAGGGAGGCCCCATCCGTACCTTTCGTTGGGCCAAGAGGCTTGTGTTGTCCAAACCCCGCTGGGAGCAACCTTCTGGTTCAAGAGGTAGGATGGGTTTGGAGGCACGAAGACATCCCCTGTTGGGGCTGCAGAGAATGCTGAAACTACATGTTCAGATCAAGGAAGCTGGATCCAATAAGCCAGAAGTAGAATAAGCCTCAGCCCCAAAACTAAGGGGCTAGAGGCAGATATCAAAGGTAAAGCAATTATACTCCAATAAAGATTTTTTTTTAAAAAAAAAGCCATGGAAAGCCAAGGATCAGAGGGTCAGGTATAAAAACACTAAGTTAGGAAAATAAAAGCAGGGAATCTGGACAGTTACTTTTAGCAAGCACTGTGGCCATAGTGTGAGGTAGGAGAGAGTCATAGCTACATTTCTGTTTGTTTCTATTTGCATTCTCACCCAAATGGTCTCTATTCCCTTTCTTCCTGTGAAGTTCCTGGATCTCCACTCAAGTTTATATTTTATGATCATATGGTCCCGCCCTTTGTTAGTTTTCTTGTTTTTAACATTGCCAGGTACCACGTGGATCTCATCCCTCTAGGTTTTGGTGGTGTCCATTAGACAACAGTAGCATCATTGCACCAAAATTGCAAGTCTTCTTTCTTTATCACCCATAGTCTGTGCTTTAATATCTAGAGTTAGGACCCAGAACGGAGTCCCAACAATCTGAGACTAAGGACGGTGTTGGGAATGGACTCCTTAAGCCACATTTGATACTTCTGACATCAACAGAAATATAAAGAAGAGTGGACTCCAGGATGGTAGTTCATATACATAAAAAATAATGTTACAGAAAATCGAATAAAGTGCTTAATCTAACTATTCCTCACTCTTCAGCTATAATTTTCCTTACATCACCTCCCTGCGAAGTGTCAACTAACCATGTTTAGTCCCTGTTAGAACGGGTAGACTTCCCTGGAACTGTAATAGCCAACAGACAGAACTGGATTCAGTGGTTCCCCAGGCCAACTCTGGTTTAGAAAGCCATTTCTAATTTTGTCTGAGACCCGCTTTCCTGTAATGTCCACATAGGGGATAATGTTGGGCAAATCCGTGCCTCGTTTATGAGACAGCCTTTCCCATAGGTGCAGCCAGCTCTCAACCCCTCTATCCTTTTGCACTCACCCTCCTTGTCCCCTTTCTTTTTTCTTTCCCCCCTCCACCCCGACATCCCCTCCTTGTCCCCTTTCTGGCTGAGTTATTGCCATACGTTTTTCTAACGTCTCTTACTTCCTGAGACTCCAGGTAACATCTCCATAAATGATTCCTGAATCCTCTCCTACTGCTTCTCTCTCTGGACCCTTCCCTCCCATACCTAATCCTGAGCTCACTGTAACCTCCACTCTTTAAACTTTTACTATTTTATGCTAGAAACGAGGTATGATTTGGTAATTTTGAAATAGTAGTTAGCTATTAACCCCCTTTTTCTCCCGTTTTTGTTTTTAAACCCCACATTTGTTTATTTATTTATTTTGTGCTGTGTTGGGTCTTCATTTCTGTGCGAGGGCTTTCTCTAGTTGTGGCAAGCGGGGGCCACTCTTCATCGCGGTGCACAGGCCTTTCACTATCGTGGCCTCTCTTGTTGCAGAGCACAGGCTCCAGACGTGCAGGCTCAGTAGTTGTGGCTCATGGGCCTAGTTGCTCTGCGGCATATGGGATTCTCCCAGACCAGGGCTCGAACCCGTGTCCTCTGCATTAGCAGGCAGATTCTCAACCACTGCACGACCAGGGAAGCCAATGTAACCTCCACTCTTACTCTGCTAAACCAGCCCCTCTCCTGCCTTCCATGCTTATGGTAAATGGTACCACCATTGTGTGATTTTTCTCACCCAGAACCAAGGCCTGATGATTTTAACACGCACTAGCCCTCCAGCTCATCTGTCGCTTTTCCTCCACACTCACGCTGCCCTAATCCAGACCATCTTCATTTACACTGAGATCATTACACAAGTTCTGCACCTGGTTACCTTCCTTCCCACACCTCCCACACAACCCAACTCACAGCAAGGTCCTCACATTTCCCAGAATTCCTTACGAAGCTTTTAAAAAATGTGATGGCCTAGGATTTCCCTCAGTTTTACTGGATTGGAACCTTGTGTGGAGTAGCCCAGGAATAGCTCAGAATTTTTACAAAACTCCCCAGGTGACAAACGTAGCCAGTCTGCAGGTCTGGAATCAAGAACCACTGCATACTGTAGCCCAAGAAACCTTCCAGAACTATCAGTTCAGAGATGCTGAGTGGCTCCCACTGGCCCCAAATGCTGTCTCAAAACTGAAGCCACCTCTGAAGACATTCCACATTCTGTCTGCTCTGACCCCTCACACCACCTCCTTCTAATCACTTCCCTGTGGTCAAAGCCACCGACTTGGTTTCTTCCTAACACCTTGTGGACAGCTGCCCAATCTGAGTCTGTGCTGGCTCCATTCCCTCCTCGCTCCTTTTCCAGGAAGCCTCTGCAACCACTGTTCCCAGACCTTGGGGAGCCTGCCATCTGGACCCCTCTTCTGATGCATGGCTTCTGTTGGCCCTAATTGTAGTTCATCTTGATCCAGCCAGGCCCTGTGCTTGGCACAGGACAACTGCTTGACAGATGCTCCTCTCGTCAGAGTAAAATTGAGGGACTGGTCTGTCCCTCACTGCCATGTATCCCGAGCCCAGTCCAGGGCCTTTCAAACAGGAGAGACTCAGTACTTGGCTGTTAATGACCGTGGTGCTTATCAAACTCTGACTTTTTTTTTTTAACCAAAAGACTAAAACACTAATTTTTTTTCTTCAAGTTTGTACCAAATTGTGTAAAAAAGAAGACCTGCAGCCCTTGGACTCAACCCAGGAGCTTATATTTCCACCTGAACTAATGGTATGTTCTTTTCTCCTGATTTATTTCTCTTTTTATGTCAACTCTAAGGGAATAACAGTCCATCAGCTCACCCCCAGGTGATACTTTCCAGCATCTTTAACTCAGATATCTTAACATGAATGTCAAAAGGAAAATGTAGGGCTTCCCTGGTGGCGCAGTGGTTGAGAGTCCACCTGCCGATGCAGGGGACACAGATTCGTGCCCCGGTCTGGGAAAATCCCACATGCCGCGGAGCGGCTGGGCCCATGAGCCATGGCCGCTGAGCCTGCACGTCCAGAGCCTGTGCTCCGCAACGGGAGAGGCCACAATGGTGAGAGGCCCGCGTACCACAAAAAAAAAAAAAAAAGGAAAATGTAAAACATCTTCAAAAAAAAGCAGTCTCTTCCTTATAACTTGTTTCTTTAGTTTTTGCCTCACTAAAAATAAAGCCAAAGTGAACAAGGATTTACTATCTATCATAGGAAATTTTACTTACTCAAAGTGTTAATTGACTTAATATCAATTTGTCCCATGGGTACCTTTGCACTACCGTCACCTTCAGGAAACTGTGGAAGGCATTCCCCTCCCTGCCCTGCCCCTGAGTGGACCCACCTTGTCCATGACCTTTCATCTAGTAGAACTCATCTCCTTCTGTGTCCAAAGCAGGACAGTCAGAGTCTGTTTTGGCACACAGGCATCTTTATTAAAATCCAAAGAAAACCCAGGGTACAAACTGTAAGCAGGTGAGGGCAGTTACCAGCTCCTTATATCACTTACCTGACAGCCTGACACAGGCTTAAATCATTTTCTTTTCTTTTTATTTTTATTTTATTTTATTTTATTTTTTTTTTTGCGGTATGCGGGCCTCTCACTGTTGTGGCCTCCCCCGTTGCGGAGCACAGGCTCCGGACGCGCAGGCTCCGGACGCGCAGGCTCAGCGGCCATGGCTCACGGGCCCAGCCGCTCCGTGGCATATGGGATCCTCCCAGACCGGGGCACGAACCCGTATCCCCTGCATCGGCAGGCGGACTCTCAACCACTTGCGCCACCAGGGAGGCCCTCTTTTCTTTTTAAAAACTTGTTCTTCCAGGCATCTCTTGGACTCATTTGTAATTGTTGTACAAACTTCTATGGGGAGCATCCCAAACGTCGGCACTTTGCTAGGCCCTTGGGATACAGAAATGATACACTACCTGTCTCTCAGGAGCTCACAGTCAGATGGAAGAGTCAGACAGATGTGCCCATAACAATTAACAATAGAAGGCCAAGAGGGCTGTATGGAGACCTAGGAACCGGGGTCTGGGAGTGGAGCAGAGAGCAAGAGGTGGGAAAGGGTGGACATCCAGAGAGACTTTGCCAAAGAGCCAAGCTTGAGCTGAAACTTGAATTATAAATAGAAGTTATCAAGAAGTAGGAAGGGGAAATGAATGGGACATGGAGAGGGAATTCTAGGTAAAGTAAAAATCACATGTATTGGCTAGTGGCTTTGCGGAACTCAGAGCTTTCAGGAAAAACCAACAATCCCAAATGATGAGGGCATCGCCTGTTGGAGGGCTCACTGTAACCCCCACCCCTACCCCAAAGTGTGGGACTGGAAAGGGCGGAGAAGGGCAGGTTCTGATGGGCCTTTAGTGCAGATCTAAAGAATATCAATATTTTGCGCAGGTAATGGAGAGTCATGAAAGGATTTCAATAAAGGATATTCACCATTTGGAAAGATTACTCTGGCTGTTGTATGGGGTAAACATTGGAAGGGGTCACAAGGGAATGCAGGGTGACAGGTGGGTATCACACAGCCCAGGAGAGGGACAATGGTGTCTAGGATTAGGGTGCTGGTGGTGGAAATGGAGAGAGGGGGCAGACGGGAGAGAGGGTTAAGAGGCAAAATCAATAGGGTTTGGTGGGGATTGGGGTTGAAGAGTTTGAGTTTTGTCTTATTTATTGGTGGAAGAAGCTTGAAGATTGATGGGAAGAATACATGTAAAAGGGAGAAGCTGGAAACTTCAGAGATGGAAGGGGTGGGTCGAAAGCATAGACTGAGGAACGCCTTCTCTATTTCTTTCAGAAACCTTTCACTAACACAGTCTTCTCAAGTCTGGGGAGGAATCCCACTGTGCTCCCTAGAGCTCTGTCCTTATCCTGTAGGGTATCTTCTGCCAGATCGATATCACCTATGTACTCACTAGGTTGTGAGCACAAGCCACCTGTGAGGAAAATGTGGCATTCACTGCTGTGTCACCATTGCCCTGCAGGGCATCTCAATTTTTTGGTCTCAAGACTGCTTATACCCTTAAAAAATGATTGAGGGCCCTAAAGAGCCTTTATTTATGTGGGTTATATCTATTAACATTTGAAGTATTTGAAATTAAAACTGGAAATTTTTTGTCTTGTTTTGTTTTGTTTTTGGCCACACCGCATGGCTTGCAGGATCTTTCTTCCCCGACCAGGGATTGAACCCCGGTCTCATTGGTGAAAGCGCCGAGTACCAACCACTGGACTGCCAGGGAATTCCCCAAACTGGGAAATGCTTTACACATTTTTTAATTTGAAAATAACATGGATGTGGACCTAGAGACTGTCATACAGAGTGAAGTAAGTCAGAAAGAGGAAAACAAATATCGTATATTAACATATATATGTGGAATCTGAAAAAATTGGTATAGACAATCTTATTTACAAAGCAGATATAGAGGCACAGACGTAGAGAACAAATGTATGGATACCAAGGGGGAAAGGAGAGGGTGGGATTAATTGGGAGATTGGGATCGACATAGATACATTATTTTTTTTAATAGTTTGGGGTCTTTTATTTTTTTTTCTATTTATTATTTTTTTTGCGGTACGTGGGCCTCTCACTGTTGTGGCCTCTCCTGCCACGGAGCATAGGCTCCGGACGCTCAGGCTCAGCAGCCATGGCTCACGGACCCAGCCGCTCCACGGCATGTGGGATCCTCCCGGACCGGGGCACGAACCCGTGTCCCCTGTATCGGCAGGCGGACT
This sequence comes from Mesoplodon densirostris, assembly GCF_025265405.1. NCBI lineage: Eukaryota > Metazoa > Chordata > Mammalia > Artiodactyla > Ziphiidae > Mesoplodon > Mesoplodon densirostris. The sequence goes on along the minus strand of NC_082668.1, from coordinate 36,045,333 downwards.
CGCAACCACTGCGCCACCAGGGAAGCCCTTTTATTATTATTTTCTTTAATAAATTTATTTATTTATTTATTTCTGGCTGTGTTGGGTCTTCGTTGCTGCGCGCAGGCTTTCTCTAGCTGCGTCGAGCAGGGGCTACTCTTGGTTGCAGTGCGCGGGCTTCTTATCGCGGTGGCTTCTGCTGGTGAGGAGCACGGGCTCTAGGGCATGCGGGCTTCAGTAGTTGTGACTCTTGGTCTCTAGAGCGCAGGCTCAGTAGTTGTGGCACACAGGCATGTGGGATCTTCCCGGACCGGGGCTCAAACCCATGTCCCCTGCATTGGCAGGTGGATTCTTAACCACTGCGCCACCAGGGAAGTCCGACACAGATACACTATTGATACCATGTATAAAGTAGATAACAAATGAGAACCTACTTTATAGCAAAGGGACCTCTACTCAATGCTCTGTGGTGACCTAAATGGGAAGGAAATCCAAAAAAAAGAGGGGATATATGTATAAGTGTAGCTGATTCACTTTGCTGTACAGTAGAAACTAACACAACATTGTAAAGCAACTGTACTCCAATAAAAAATTTTTTTAAAAAGAAAATAACATGGGTGAACACATTGCACATTAGCATGAAAAACATACGATTCATGAAGAATAACTCTATCTTTCCAAAGAGAAATCAATGAGAAGAGTGGCATTGTTTTACAATTTTTGCAAAGCTCTTTACTACTGGCTTAAAAGGCAGCTGGATTTGCATATCTGCTTCTACATTCAGCCTGTTACTGTACCACACATGGTGCAACCTGTGGAAAGCTCCAGTGCAACTCGTGAGAGAATGAGAAGGAAGAGGGTAAATATTATTATAAAATAGTTTTGACCTTGGAACCCCTGAAAGGAATCCATGGACTATCCTCTGAGAACCACTGGCCCAACCTGGTGAGACACACGTACAGATTGTTTCATTAACTGGAGCTTTTAATCAGTTCCCAGAAACTTCCATCTCTCTGTCATTCTTTCCGACAAAACACATAACTTAAGACAAGATTTACAGAATTCTTATGAAAAGAAATTATCTTTTAGCCAATCTGCCGTTATTGTTAAATTTCCATCACTTTAGTCAATTAAGCAACTTCCACCATGATTTTTGTTCAGTGTTGAAATTATTCAGTGTGAAATGATTTATGGAAACACAGACCTCCACCCAAAGATCTGCCCTTTTGATGGCTCCCACAAAGAGCAAAACAGTTTTGCATAAAACATTTTTCTAAAGGTAGAATCAAATTTAATTTCAAACAAATTAATTCAATTCCCTTGAGAAATGGTTTCCTTATTTTTTTTAACTAGCGGAAGTTGTTTAAACCATGTTTTTTCCAGATGCATGGAACCATTTCAACTTTAGAGGACTCCAGGCAGGGAGCCTGGTGCCCTCGGGTTCATGGTTCTGCTCACATTAACCATCTGTGTCTCCTTGACTAGGTCACATCCCCTCTTTGAGCCTCATGGTTAGTCCCTTCTATAAAACTAGGCCAGTGGTTCTCAGATTTACTCATGTGAAGGAGCAAGCAGAAGTCAAGGGCTTTTCCTTGAATACCATATTCTTTGCTGAACATCATAAAATAGTGGCAAATTTAGTTAGGCTGAGTGGAATAGGAACTATTTCAGACTTAGAAAATATGACTTATTATATGGTCCCTGTACCAGGTTAAAACAGGAAGCACAGAAATCCATTAAAAAGAAGAGAAAGGAAAAGAAAAGGTCACCCAATTAAGCGTGATCTACTCTTTGCAAATCACCCTCATAAATATTTACTTGTTCATTCCATCTTATTGTCAACTCTCACTTGCAGTGCCCTTGGTTTTAGAGAAACAAAATGGGAGGAAAACTTTAATAAAATTCTGCTCTTTAACTACTTCTGCTAACCGAGAAAAGTCCAACTTTCCGCTGTAGCTGTAAAACCCCTCAATCTTGCTTGGGAAACAATGAAGGTCGGTGAAAGGAAGGTCCCTATTGGCTTTAGACAATTCTGTTCTTTCACAGAACTGTGAAACTGTGAACAATTCTGTTCTTTCACAGAACATTCTGTTCTTTCACCATGTTTCAACAAACAGCCAGCCTTACCTCACAGAAGTATGGCCTCTGAGAGCCAAAATATCTTCTAGTCAAATCCCTAATTTGCAGATAAAATCAAGCCTAGAGAGTCACTGAGATTTTCCTAAATTCACCTGGCTCCCTAGTGGTCAGTCAGGGCTTAGAACCTGGGTCTCCCGTTTCCTGATGGACTCAGTGTTTTTGCACTTTGCAAGCCTGCCTGATAATAAATAGCACACACTCCTGGCGCACATACAGTTAATTCTCTGTTGATGTTCTGTTATCATTTGTAACTTAGCCAGCAATTATTTCTTCGGTTGAGAAGTTGACATTAGAAACCTCATCCCTGGCACATAAGATTCTTGTTTGTTTATAAGATAAGATTTAATTAAAATCCACTTAGTTTTTTTTTTTAACTAGAAGAGATGGAAAAATAAATATGCAAAGCAGTGAATTTACTTGTGAATTGACTAGGCTACTGTTCTATGAGTATCTGTCTTTGTTTTGTTATCATGGTGGGTTCCATTAAATCTTGTTCAGTTTGTAAGCTCTAATGAAGGCCGTGTGTTTGTCACTGACACCAGCATTAAGTCTGAATTTATCTGTTGCTGAGATTGGCAAAAGAGCCCAAGAAGAAATGTCTGGCTTTCTATGGGGAGAGGACTCCCTGGATCACCCTAGGAACCATAAATGACCTCTGGGACTGAAGATGAAGGACCCTAAAGCTCCCCTTGTGGGGAACACTTGTGATGGTGACGGCAATGACACCACAGTTCCTACTTTGACTGAAAATCAAAATTAATGAAAGAAGATGAGTCATAGCATCTGCTCACAAATCAAAATACATACCTGGTGATTCCAACACGCCCTTTTGCCCAACTAATAGCCGGCTTGTTATATAATTAAAATCTCTGGCTCCTAAGGAGCCGTTTCACCTCTCAGTGCAACTCTAGGATGTGGTCGAAAACAAGCCTCATTTGTCACAGTTTTATTTCACTTTGCTTATTAGGCCTATGATAATTGGCCTTCTAGGTCACAGTGTTATTTGCAACATGAAATCTAGCTGGCTTCTTTCCCACTAATGATAATTCTCCTACCTGTAAGGGCCTGATACAAAGTTTAAAGAAACGTTCCATCCAGTTATTATCTCTCTTGCAAGGGTGTTGGAATTATTTATAGTGACTAACACACAAGGTGTGTTCTCATTTATTATAACAAGATCCTTATGTTACAGATGGTTCTGCTAAAGAAAGCTAAGGCTACTTGCCACTAACCAAATCACAGGATCATGAGGCTGGAAGAAATTATATTTTCCAGTGTGATGCTCAACTGCATCTGATCTTATTCAGAAAATCCTGGTAAAGATTGTACATTGTCTCTCTTTTTTTTTTTAAACTGACTTTAAAATTTTTTAATTTTATTCATTTTTTTATATAGCAGGTTCTTATTACTTATCTATTTTATACACATCAGTGAATACATGTCAGTCCCAATCTCCCAATTCACCCCCTCCCCACTGCTTTCCCCCCTTGGTGTCCATACGTTTGTTCTCTACATCTGTGTCTCTATTTCTGCCCTGCAAACCGGTTCATCTGTACCATTTTTCTAGGTTCCACATATATGTGTTAATATATAATATTTGTTTTTCTGCTTCTGACTTACTTCACTCTGTATGACAGTCTCTAGATCCATCCATGTCTCTACAAATGACCCAATTTCATTTCTTTTTATGGCTGAGTAATATTCCATTGTATATATGTGTCACATCTTCTTTATCCATTCATCTGTCGATGGACACTTAGGTTGCTTCCATGGCCTGGCTATTGTAAATAGAGCTGCAATGAACACTGTGGTATATGACTCTTTTTGAATTATGGTTTTCTCAGGGTATATGCCCAGTAGTGGGATTGCTGGGTCGTATGGTAGTTCTATTTTTAGTTTTTTAAGGAACCTCCATACTGTTCTCCATAGTGGCTGTATCAATTTGCATTCCCACCAACAGTGCAAGAGGGTTCCCTTTTCTCCACACCCTCTTCAGCATTTGTTGTTTGTAGATTTTCTGTAGATTTTCAAGATACCCATTCTTGTACATTTTCTCTTCAGACTCAGTTTTCTGCACAGAGCTGTGGCTCAACAAATGTTTGCTGATTCACCCAGAAACTCCTCCAGCTGCCCTAGCTACCTCCATTGTTCAAGCGGCGCTTTGTGAGTTTCTCCTCTCCAGCAGCAGATGGCAACAGCGACCACATTCCCTGTTAAACAGCCCGTGGTGTTTTCATAGGCCAAAATAGTCACCAGGCACTCACTCCTTCAGTTTTCCCTTCTCCAAGCAGCCTGTCCCAAAGGTATCCAACAAGGAGAGGCTTTTTTTTTTTTTTTTTTTTTTTTACTATTTAGAACTCAATTCTTTCTTTCTTTTTTTTTTTTGTACTCAATTCCATAGACCAATATTACTCTGTGAAAAGTACAGGTAAAATAAAATCATTTTAAAACACTCATTTGGGGGACTTCCCTGGTGGTTCAGTGGTTAAGAAGCTGCCTGCCAATGCAGGGGACACAGGTTCGAGCCCTGGTCTGGGAAGATCCCACATGCCGCAGAGCAACTAAGCCCGTGCACCACAACCACTGATCCTGCGCTCTAGAGCCCGCGAGCCACAACTACTGAAGCCCGCGCCTCGAGCCTACGCTCTGCAACGAGAGAAGCCACCGCAATGAGAAGCCCGGGCACCACAATGAAGAGTAGCCCCCGCTCGCCGCAACTAAAGCCCACACGCAGCAACAAAGACCCAATGCAGCCAAACATACATTAATTAATAAAAACACTCATTTGTCTATTAATTGTATAGTTATTAAGCACTTACCATGTGCCAGGCACTGGGCTATATAAATCATGAAAAATACATGATTTCTTCCCTAGGAACTCATCGTATTGTGGGAAAGATAGACGTAGAAAAAGAGCGATAAGTGTGATACTATTTGGCTGCACCACTCGGCTTGCAGGATCTTAGATTGAACCCAGGCCCTAGGCCATTGAAAGCATGGAGTCCTAACCACTGGACCGCCAGGGAATTCTCAATATTTTCTTTTTCATCAGTGGAATCTTCCTCTACAATCTAAGGGATGCTTTCAAAATTGTACTGTTTTTGGATTAGCCCAGTTACAGCGATTTTTAAATTTTAATGAAGGAGAATTTGGGGATTTTTAAGTGAGGAAAAGACAAAAATAAATACCCATTTTAAACACTGCATACATATGAAACAGAAATAGACTCACCGACAAAGAGAACAGACTTGTGGTTGCCAAGGGGGAAGGGGTTGGGGGAGGGATGGAGTGGGGAGTTGGGGTTAGCAGATGTAAGCTATTATATATGGAATGGATAAACAACTAAGTCCTACTGTATAGCACAGAGAACTATATTCAGTATCCTATGATAAACCATAATGGAAAAGAATATATAAAAAAGAATGTGTGTATATATATATATATACAACTGAATCCCTTTGCTATACAGCAGAAATTAATACAACATTGTAAATCAACTATACGTCAATTTAAAAAAAACAGCAAAAAAAACCCCACACTGCATACATTAAGAAAACAGTGTTTTTTTGTTTGTTTTTTTGCGGTACGCGGGCCTCTCACTGTTGTGGCCTCTCTCGTTGCGGAGCACAGGCTCCGGACGCGCAGGCTCAGCGGCCATGGTTGACGGGCCCAGCCGCTCCGCGGCATGTGGGATCCTCCCGGACCGGGGCACAAACCTGTGTCCCCTGCATGAGCAGGTGGACTCTCAACCACTGCACCACCAGGGAAGCCCAACAGTGTGTTTTTAAATGTTGCTTTCTATCTTGTAGAAATGAGAATTAGAATGCAGAATTACTAATCAGATATGTACAGTAAGAGAAATTCTACCTAATATACCTTTTCTGTCATTATTGTAGTCCTCTGGAAAACTGAAAATTGTAGTTTACACACACAAAACCCCAGCTGTTATTGCTGCTGATTTCACCTGTGGTTTCAGAACTGCTGAGTCAATTTCATGGTTCTGGCTCTTTAAGAGATTAACTCATTCTCTCGATCTTTACTTTCTCTGCCTTTGACCTTGGCTCATGTTGTAGTAAATATTCTTTGAAGTCTAAATAAATATCTGTTTTATAATTTCAAAGGGCAGGGACCTCAATATGCACACATTCAGTATCAAATCACAGTCATGTTAGAATGAGTCAAATAAGTTCATGTTCTGAGTTCAGAATGCAATTTAACAGAAAGGTGGACAAGTTGACAGCTGTCTTCTTTCTAGATGAATCCTTAGACTCCTGAGCTGGGATACCTGTTCTAAATTAGCCTATTTGATATGTAAAACAGAACCTTATTAAAGAAAATTCTTCCCCGAAATGAATTCATCAGTCACATCTATTTATGTATTAGTCAAATGGTCTTAGCTCCAAGAAGTACTCAAAGACAACCTTATTTAAAATGAGAGTTGCAGGGCTTCCCTGGTGGCACAGTGATTGAGAGTCCGCCTGCCGATGCAGGGGACACTGGTTCGTGCCCCGGTCCGCGAAGATCCCACATGCCGCGGGAGCAGCTGGGCCCGTGAGCCATGGCCGCTGAGCCTGCGCGTCCAGAGCCTGTGCTCCGCGAAGGGAGAGGCCACAACAGTGAGAGGCCCGCGAACGCAAAAAAAAAAAAAAAAAAAAAGAGAGAGAGAGAGTTGCAGCATTTATTTCAGGTTCTTTTTAAAGAATCTTGCTTTCTGTCCAACTTCCCAAAATTAAAGCATGAGCTCCCTCTGCTGAGTGAATTATTGTATGAAACAGAATCTAAAATTGTGCAGTGCCTGTGATGCCAGAAAATTCTTAGAAACAAGCAATTATGATGTGAAAAAAATATTTTCCTTTTTAAAAATCATGACTATAATATGGGATGGAATGGAAAAGTGGAGGAGAGTAATTTACAAGGTAGAGATTCGTTAGTTGAGATGTTTCCCCCTAAGCCTCACTCCTGCATGGCGACACTTTATAACCACCATTGCTGGAATCACCAGGAAGTGTTTTCAAGCCCCTGTTCTCACACCTACCCTATTACCTGGCTTTGGTTCTTCATAGCACTTAATCATATCTGAAATTACCGTCCTTGTGTATTCATTGATCTGGTGATGGCTGTCTTCCCCTGCTAAAATGCTGTCTTCCTGTTAGAGAAGAACTTGTCTGCTCTCAGCCCTAGAACAGTGCCAGGCACACAGTAGGTGAACAGGAATATTTGTTAATGGGTGGAGGAAGAGAGGGAAGCAGGAAGTCAGATTAGCACTTGCTGAAAGTGTCACCTAGGAATATGATCCATTTAGAGAACGATTCGGTACCAGTTATGTAGAACTGGATACAAATTAGTAGGAAATGAGAGAAAGAGAGAATTACTGAAGGCATAGGGAAAGGAGTGTGGAATTCAGGTTTAACCTTAAAGATGGGGAGGGTTTGGTCAAGTTAGACAAGGAAGCAAGCAAGCATTGTGCTAGGCACTGGGATACAATGGTCTTTAAAAAATAAAAAGGCATGGACGCCACCCTCACGAAGCCTACAGTTTAAGTGTGAAGATAGATGTCAAACAAATAATCACACAAACTAAAATTTCAACTGGACAAGTGCTCCAAAGGAGAGGTGCATGGTGTTAGGGGAACAGATAACAGGAGGACCGATTCTATAGGGGAGTTAGAGAAGGCTTCTCCTAGCTGAGATCAAAGGGTAAGTGGGGATAACCAGGTAAAGAGGATGAGTGCAGCGCATGCCAGGGGCTGGAGATGGAAAACAGCGCTGCTGCTGGACCACGAGGGAAGAGGCCGGAGATGGACCCATCACCCAGGAGGGAGCGCTGACTTTGTGGAGCAAGAAAGGGTTCTAATGGTTTCCGTATTTTTTCAGGGGTTCTAAGCTATTTTGACTCTCTTTTTCTTACTTTCTGTATTTACAAGATGGTCCACAATGAGTATATGTTCCTTTAATAATCAGAAAAATGGGACATTTACAAACGAAAAAGTTGTCACCATATGTCCACTGGAGCCTTCTTTCCCTACTCGCCTTCTTTTCCACGTTTACAGAATATGAATGACGATATCTCGCTTTCGGGCAGGACAGCCTGGGAGAGGCCGCCACACAGCTCCCAGAGGCAAAACACAGCAGTGAATCACCTGAGAACCTGGGCTTCACAGCAGATCATGGCTCTTTGTTCTCTTGGCCCACCTCCGGGTGTGGGTACCTTAGTGTGGAAAGGTTGTATCACTCAGTATTGCTGCCGTTTCCTGCTACATCCATCCGTGCTTTCCACGAGGCCAAATCAGACAGACTACTTAATTTCAGATCTTCGTGGCATAAGACACTTGAATGATCAGGTTCTAAGGGAGGTGGGCGCTGCCTTCCTGGTCCCCCCACCCAGGCCCTGTCTGCCGTTGTCTGTTGAGGGTCTATCCCATCCAGAAAGTCTATGTTAACAGCCCCCAAAGGGGATTTTTAACTTGTTGCCTTAAAAAGACAACTAACGGATTCGTTGAGAGCAACTGAACTGGTAATCAATGTGAATGAGAATGACACAATTTATTCAACCTTTTAGGGTAATTCTATATTATAGCAACTATAATATGTCATATATAAAATATTAACTATATACTAAAAATATACTAAACTATTAACTATAGACTATAATCTACATATAAATAACATACCACAGAGTTATCCTTGTTACCCCTCAGGGTCTCTGTATGAAAGAATTGTTGGGTTGTGCCTGCAGCCCAGTCTCAACCCTCCTCTTTGAATGCTGGGGCTTTGCGTTTCTGTTGGCTTCCTCTGGATCCTGTTCTGTTCACATTCTAGCTGCCTGAGTTAGAATGGCTGTATCTCCCTGCAAGGGCCTTTAACCACTGATGGTAATCTCAGTCTATCTGCAGTCCAGTGTTCAAAGTGAATTCTTCAAAGATGGAATCCTCATCCATGGCCTGCCCTGGGAGGCAGCTTCCCCAGAAGGAAGGTTGTGACTGTGTGTCGCCCACGGGCCATCGTTTCTCTGCCCTCACTCACACCTGACGCCCTCGTTCCTTGTCAGCTCTGGGCTGCCTGCATCTGTACTGCAGCCGTGGGAAGGGTTCAGTAGTGCTTCATTGGGAAAAATGTTAACTATAGTGGAATCCCCAGAAGAGGATTCATGAGGATCACAAGACATCTTTGATGGTGTCAAGAACCTATTGACTATAAAATACCTAGATTTATACTGACCTTGTCAGGTAAATTAATTGGAGAGGGAAGTTCCCACAGGACCGGCCTGGGGAAGTGCCCCTCTGTGGTGAAACTGAAGACAAAACAGAACACATTTTGGTTTACAAACTACACGAGAAAAATAGGTCTCTTTTTACTTTTTTTTAAAAAATAACTTTCTCTTTCTTTTTTAAAATTTATTTATTTATTTGTTTATTTCTTTATTTACCTTTGGCTGCATTGGGTCTTCGCCGCTGCGCACGGCCCTCTCCAGCTGCAGTGGGAGGGGCCCACTCCTTGCCGCAGTGCGCAGGCTTCTCATTGCGGTGGCTTCTCTCGTTGTGGAGCACAGGCTGTAGGAGCGCGGGCTTCGGTAGTTGTGGTGCACGGGCTTAGTTGCTCTGCGGCATGAGGGATCTTCCTGGACCAGGGCTCGGACCAGGGCTCGAACCCGTGTCCCCTGCATTGTCAGGCGGACTCTTCACCACTGCACCACCAGGGAAGCCCTTTACTTGACTTTTGACCAAAAAATGTTTTAGCCAGTCTGACCCTCTGCCTTATCCATCAAGCTGGCTTTTGAATGTCTTTTACCTCTTACCATGAAGCAAACCCCCTTCAAGGGATAAACATTTATTGCCACAGAGGCCACAGGCTTTGAATGAACACCCCTCCCAGAGGGCTCCCCAAATGTCTTGAGGAGGACAGCACTGTTGAGATAAGTGTGTGGTCTCTCCCAAGGAGACTAGTTCCAGGGGAGTAATATTTAGTTGCACGTCTACAGTTCAGGATTTGGATTGAAAATAATCACATGCCTCTATGGCTGTCTTTCATTGATTGATGTTATTGCTGTCATTTGGATTTTATTTGTTGATGTCACTGTTCTTGTGAGTAACATACCTGTGCTTACCACTGACCCTCTCAAGATATCTCAGCTCTTCAAACTCACCCGCATGCTCTCTGCCACAGGATACCATCTGTCTGCCACTGTCACATGTACTCACTGATTCAGACCCTTCTGCCCAATAAATTGCCCCTTGTAGCCTCGGCAGAGTGCTTCCCGTTAGCACAGGTGGAAAGCTTTTTCTCCAAGGCAGGGTCCCTAGACACATCTGGATGTAACCATATCATGGGAGAGTCACGACACTATGTGTGGCTCTTTTCAATTTCATTTTAACTTTAGAATGCCTTTTTATCATAAGAATACTACTGCATTAATCAAGTATAAGGTTGTTCCAGTAGTATATGGTGCCTATACTTAATGCTTCTTCCCCCACCCCCCAACAAGAAGGAACGCGGTAAATTCCTTTAAATGATCATTTTCTTTCTGGAGAAACACATGCAAGCCTTAAACCGGATCAAGTCCTAGTTTCTGTTTTCATTTCTGTCTTTAGAAAGGTATAAGATTATGAACTTTATGATGTCCACTTTCATCTGTTTTAGTTACTTTATTTTTATCTTGAATTGGATTCAACATAATAAAAATAGAGTTTGCAGCAAATATTTTACACATGCCTAGGTGCAAACAGTAATAACAGATTAGATGTTGATCTACATCATTAGAGGGCTTTAGGTCATTGCACTATTTTCTTATCCATCTTCTTTAAAAGTTCTAAAAACCTAGGATCCTTAGCATCTCAAATCATATCATTGAAAGAGACTAATAAGCTTGTGGCATAGGTGAGGAGGGGTGAGGTCCAAAGAAATTTAATTATTTCAACACGGTCTCACAGCGAATAGGTGGCAAAACCAGGACCAGAACTCTCAAAGAGTAAAAATACTGAAACCAAGTAGCATACTGCTTAAATGTTTGAAATAAAATGTTAGGGGTTAGTAGAAGCCCACCAACAGGGGGCAGCAAAGACCTTCTCGCCTGCCTCGGTGTAATTTATGTTCTAGTTTTAGGGTTGTGGCTTTTTCTCTGATGTGGTTTCTGACGTGACAGAACCAAGAAAACAGATGTGTTATCAGTCCTGGCCTTAGTGACAATGAGAAATCAGGTGGTCGCTGGCGAGGTGGTGTCTCCAGGCCAGAATATGTACCGCAGAGCCCAGTGGATGACAGCACCTCTGTTCCTAGGTTATTGAGTGAGGCAGCTGTCTCTGCAGGAAGACAGCTTTTAAAGCACTCGAATCTGGATTTTTCACTAAGAATTGTTTCCAATAGTCAATAAATTAGGCAAAGGAGAGCAACAAAAGTAAAAAACTGCCAGAAATTCTCATGTGCATTTCTAAGCAAATATCAGCGACCATAGTCATGTCAGCTGCATGGCTATGGGGTTGGAAATGAGGTGAAGTTGGGAGGGGAAGATGAAAGATAAATTCAGAGTGTGGATGCAAAAGACTAGGCTGGGGCTTCCCTGGTGGCGCAGTGGTTGAGAGTCCACCTGTCGATGCAGGGGACACAGGTTCGTGCCCCGGTCCGGGCAGATCCCACATGCTGCGGAGCGGCTGGGCCCGTGAGCCATGGCCGCTGAGCCTCGCGTCCGGAGCCTGTGCTCCGCAACGGGAGAGGCCACAACAGTGAGAGGCCCGCGTACCGCAAAAAAAAAAAAAAAGACTAGGCTGAACCAGCTCCCTTCCCAGCCTACAAGGGGGCACTGGGGTCTCCGCAGGCTCCCCCTCCAGTCTGCTGGCTCCCCTCTTTCTCATGCTTGGCCCCCTTTCCTCCTGTGGTCCTCTCCGCCTTCCCCTGGGTCTCACATTTCAGACCTTGCTGTGCTTCCAGTCCCTCACTCAGGACTCAGACTCCAGTTTCCATTGATGAAGGGGGCGGGAGGGGGCGTGTGCTTACTCAGGCACTTGTCCTCCGCTCCCACTAAAGAAGGTTGTCCCCCGTCCAGCTCGGCTGACAGTGGAAATGGATTTTATCAACCTACCTGTACTTATCCAGTTACACAGATTAGTTTTCTGGGAGCATAATAACACCTTTTCTTATCTGTCCCCTGGAGTCAGAGTCTGCCCTGTCAGTTGCAAAGCCACATTTGGAAATCATCGGGGAGGTAAGCCCTACACTGGGTATAGGACCAGGTCAAGTATGGACTGAAAAATCAACTTAGAATGTACGTATACATGTGTACACATGCATTTTGTGCTTTTTTTAAATAAAAGTGAAACATGTCCTTTCATGGATGTTTGACAAATATGGAAGGATGTAAGGAAGAACACTGAAATCTCTTATAAACCTACCTCCAATATACAGCCACAGTCAAAGTATTTTGAAAATATTAAAAACTTGATTCTCATACACATCTAAACAAAGCACACATGAAAGATTTACTTAACTCATCACTGAGGGAACCAGCTAGATGATAAAACTGAATGAAAGTGAATTTGAGAGACTGAGTGTACATGCACTGAGAGAACAAGGAAGGAAGACTGCTAGCTTAGATACCAAGATGGTTCCTATGTTGCAGAGAATAAAACCGTAATCTTTAAGAGCAGATATAACTTGATTAGCTACTGGGGGAAAAAATCCACATGTTGTCATGTAACTTCACAGAGTCCAGGCTCTAAATCAATAGTAAAGACAGTCATCCTGCTTATCTGCAGTTTCACTTTTCTGTGGTTTCAGTTACCCCTGGTCAATCACACTCCAAAAATATTAAATGGAAAATTCCAGAAATAAACAATTCATACATTTTAAATTGTGCACCATTCTGAGGAGCATGATGAAATCTCTCTGAGTCCCACTCCATCCCGGCAGGGATGTGAAGCACCCCTTAGTTCAGCGTTTCCTTCCCGTTATTCACTTAGTAGCCATCTCGGTTACCCACAGTATCCTAGTGCTTGTGTTCAAGTAACGCTTATTTTACTTCATAATGGTCCCAAAGAGCAAGAGTAGTGATGTGGGCAATCTGGATATTCTCTTTCTGTGCCTTATTTATGAACTCTATCATAGGTATATATGTATAGGGAAAAAACAATATGTATAGAGTTAGTACTATTTGCAGTTTCAGGCAGCCGCTGGGGGTCTTGGAATACAGTCCCTTCAGATAAGAGGTGACAACTATAATAAGTTAAACAAAGGAATGTTCCCCTACAGAATCAGATAATCACTGAGTGGCTCTGCTAGACTGTTTTGATATGACATGGAAAGGACATACACTCATTCTTTTTTCCAAGCCTTGGATAGTTTTGCTTAACACATAATTATGATTTTAATAGATTTCCTCTAGTCTTTTGAGTTTTTAGGGTGTATATAAATATGTGAATAAATAAAACACATATTTTTACCAAGTGATGATTATGTTTTATATATAATCAGACATGTTTCTTTTTTCACTTTATAGTGTATCATGAACATTTTTCCATGTCACTAAACATTTTTCAAAAACAATTTTTTTGTGTGTGTGGTACGCGGGCCTCTCACTGTTGTGGCCTCTCCCGTTGTGGAGCACAGGCTCCGGACGTGCAGGCTCAGCGGCCATGGCTCACGGGCCCAGCCGCTCCGCGGCATGTGGGATCCTCCCGGACCGGGGCACGAACCCGCGTCCCCTGCATCAGCAGGCGGACTCTCAACCACTGCGCCACCAGGGAAGCCCCCAAAACAATTTTTTTTTTTTTTTTTTTTTTTTGCGGTACGTGGGCCTCTCACTGTTGTGGCCACTCCCGCTGCGGAGCACAGGCTCCGGACGCGCAGGCTCAGCGGCCATGGCTCACGGGCCCAGCCGCTCCGCAGCATGTGGGATCCTCCCGGACCGGGGCACGAACCCGCGTCCCCTGCATCGGCAGGCGGACTCTCAACCACTGCGCCACCAGGGAAGCCCGCCCCAAAAAACAATTTTAATGGCTACGTTTTTTTATTCAGATGGATGTGCTATAATTTATGTAACCAATCCCTCATTGTTGAGAACAATAATATTATAGTGAATGTTCTAGTACATAAATCTTTGCATTTCATTTCCACTTATGTCCAATTCCAATTAGTTCCTAGAAGTGAAGTTTCTGTCAACTTTTTAGGTCCTTAATACTTGTAGCCTTTAGGAAGATTATTTCACTTACACTTTCAGCAACTGAGTGTGATTACATTTATTTCATCACACCCTTACCAACACTGGGTATATATATATTTTATATATATTGTATATATATTTCTAACATATATATTTCTAATATTTGACAGTTTAGAAAAAAGGGTATCTTATTATTTTGATTAGCATTTATTTAATTATCCATGAAGTTATACATTTTTTTAAATTATATTGACTTTTTAAACATTTTTTTGGAGTATAATTGCTTTACAATGTTGTGTTAGTTGCTGCTATATAACAAAGTGAATCAGCTATATGTATACATATATCCCCATATCCTCTCCCTCTTGCGTCTCCCTCCCACCCTCCCTATAGCTCTGTTATGTTTTTATGCTAATAAAATCTCACAAAAATGAACAGTAAGGACAGATCTGAAGGACAAAAATACAACAAAAGGCAGCAGGAAGCCTGAGAGAAATGCAGGGGGAAAGGATTTTGTGGCTGACCCCTGTGGCTGGAAGCAGACTTATTGTTGTATGCATGTACGACAGACGGTCACATTCACATGGTCCTCAGGACCCCAGACCAACCCACTGCTATAGACCCAGGACGAACAGGGGAGAGAGGGCAGAGCAGTGGTCAAACGTGTTTCCCATATCAGAAAGCTGGTTCTCGCACTGGCACTGACTGATCTGCTGTGGCTGGGTTGGTTGTTGGCCCACATAGGTTTACCAGATGGCACAAAAGAGCCTGTTATTTGAGATCTGCCCAGTGTTCGTCCCCAGGATCTCTGGAAGATGTCTGCAGGGGCCAGGAGTATTCCCTGCGTTACATGGAATTCCTCTGGTTACATGGAATTACAGAAGGTAAGAACTGACATTCCTTAAAGATCTTCTTTTACCTGTTGCCCCATTTGCCTGAATGGAATTTTATCCTCACCCCACCTCCAAATTCAGAGTCCCAGGTCAATAGAAAATTCTCCACTCTCGGTTTATAAGTTCAAATGATTTTTAGTTGAGAAGCATGGATCTAATCTTGCACTTTTGCTGGTATAGAAACTGAAGCCCAAAGGGCTTAAAGCAAACAAGCAAATGAACAAAAACTCCTGCCCAAAATTAATACAGCAGAACCGGGACTAGAACTCCTGTCTCCCAGTTTCCCATGTGACCCTCGTTTGATCAGCACTGCCTGCCTGGAGGGAGATATTGCATAGGCTGGCTTCCAAAGTTGTCAGATGACGTTGACCAGAGCACATGGCCTTCCACTTGCCAGTATTAGAAATGTTTACCTCAAGTGGACTTTCACTAAGATCTGTTTTATGAAACGTGTATGCTTTCTCAGAAAAGCAGAGTTTCCCACATATTAGCTGTCCCAAATCCATCTTCACTCATGGTCCAGTCCCCACCCCAACTCATCTTCATCACACCTACCCTCTTATCTTCACACTGGTAGACAGCGAGGAAGAAGAAAATTCCAGTTTAAGTTGAACAGACTAGTTTGGAAAGTTCTTTCTCACGTAGACTAGGGAAAGATCTACCCATTTCTTAGTGGATGTCTCTATCTCATCAACACTCCTGCTTGGTTGATTTGCTTCGTGATTGGCTTTGGTTTTGTAAACATAGAGTGTAGATCCTCAGCAGCCCCTCCAAGACCCAGGTAGATGCTCCATCATGCACCAGTTCGGTATTAAAAATGCCACAGGAGAGGCTGTATTTTGTGATGACATGCCTGTCTTAGCAGGAGAATGCTTCCTGGGTGTGCAACCAGCACCACATGCTAAAATCATGTAAGTAAACAAGGGCAGAGTTAGAAAGCCAGAAATATCTAGCAGGTATTATAAAGGCATAATTATCTATTAACAATCTACCCAACTCAGTACATCAAAGTATTTCACAAAAAAGCAATCCCAGCATTTAGCTTGGTAAAAGAAAATTTTTAAATAAGAAAGAAAACTGGGTTTGGGAACAGGTAAAAGAGTGCATCCCTGCCAAGATAAGGAGCTGGTATATGAACAGCTGGCCATTACTACCTGAGATTGTAAAGGATGACAATAACTTCCTCAGCTCATGAGATCCCAAAGAGCTATAATTCTCTCTACTGTTTTTCTGAATGTCCATCTTCAAAGGAGCTTGAGTTCCCAGAAGTGCCACCAACTGAGCATTGGTTTAGGAAACCTCAAGGATATGCCTTCAGTGGAAGGTGAGAATAACAAAATGCTCCCCTGAGGACGCCCTTTTTTGTCATCCTCAGCATCCAATGAAACAAATGTTTTCCACTTCCATAGTGTTAGCACAGTTTTAACACACTGTCATTATAGACTTGCCTGGTGGTGCTCCTGTGAATTACACTGGGGTTCTTGAGATTCTGTTCACACATAAGAGGGCCATGACATCCCATGTAACACTTGGTTCCTTTGTGGTTCTGTTTCCTTCCCAGTCCCACTGATGCCTCCAAGGCCCTGGCATTGCCTGGTGTGGTCCACCTGATAAAAACTCAGGATGACCCATGATAATGGCAGTGAAGTAGAAAGACCATCTGCATAGGACCAGGTGGTATGACCAGAGTGTCTCAGATGCTCATGGTGTTTTCATAGTGGCAGCTGCTACTCCCTGGTGCTATTTTCCAAAGGCCTTTATACACAGGACCACATGTAACCCTCCTCACAACCTTAGAACCTTAGATTATTTATTTGTACTAAGCCTTATTTCAGAATGAATTTGAGACAGCGAAGAACCCTCTTAGGTTGGCATTTTAAGATGAAGACACTGAGGCTTAGAGAGTTCTAGTGAATTGCCTGAGGTCATAGAGCTAGTGGTGGCGGAGCTGAGCTGGTGTTCAAGCCCCATGCTCTACCCTACAAGAAACCCCACGCATCATCCCAGGGCATGTTGTCCCTGGCTGACAGGGACCTTGCTGCTATACATTTTCATTCCCTTCTGACATGTGACTTATGATGGGGGCAAGACTCTCCATCAAATACATTTTGATTCTGTTTCATTTGTGTTGTTTAATTTTGAAAAATAAATTTAAAAAGTAACCTTGAAAAATCCCTTGAATTGTCCATAAAGTCCAGAACACAAGGTTTTATACATATGATCCTATTCGGTAATGTTTATGCAAACTAAAGTCTGAGAACAACGTGACTTAAAATACGGAACAAAGGTTAAGTTTCTATGCAGGTGTCTGAGTGTTGAAATCATTCTCCTTTAACATTCCCATCAAATTCCTGGCTAGGGGTGGAGGGAGAATTCTAAAGGCCACCTGCTCGCCTTCAGGGATTAGACTAATCTAAATTGAGCCTCCAGAATGTTTGTGGTTGTGAGGATTAAAGGTGTTAGAGGAGTCCCAGTTTCAGTGAAGGCTGAAGTTCATAGGTAACTTAAGTGTGCACATGACGGGATTCCATTCTATGATGGTCATGTTTTCTGAGCTGTACCAGGTCAAGATACATGGTTTGAGGCACTAGGACATTGTGTCTGAAATCTGTGCTGTCCTAGGAAATTCCTGGAGTGACGGTTAACATTGAGTTTGGTTTTCAGTGTGAGAATGTGGAGGCGACCAAAGTCAGGAATCTTGAATTACACTATATCGGTAATACCTTTTGTTTGTTACCACCCATGGGATGCAATACAACACAGGTCATTCATCAGGCCTGACAAAAAATGAGAACAAAGAAATGTGGAGGAGGCATTTCAACTTTTGATCAAGTCATTGAAGGTCAATTCTTAAGTCCCTTTTCATCATGAAAATTTTAAAATACTGATGCGATTTTAATCGATGATGCTGCTTCTATAGAACTTGGGTGCAACTGACACATCTTAATTCTTCTCATGGAAGTTAGTAAAGAGATGGACCATCCAGAACATCAGACTCAGAGAGGAGTGAGAGGTTTTATGAAAGACATTGAATCCTTGGCCAAAAAATAGTACTGGTTCCATAGACTATGGAAGTCATTTGAGGGTTTGAATAGGAAGGTGATAGGATCAAAATTTCCCTTCAGTGAACCTGGCAGTGCAGTTTGAACATAAGTGTCCACTGGAAACAAGGTCAAAGGTCATTATAGTATGCCAAGTGAGAGATAACGGCTGGCACCTGGGAGTAGAGAGGAGAATACAGGTACAAGTCGCTAACTAGGTGTGAAGAGTAAAAAGAATCAAAGAAAACCTTGAAATTAGAGATTGGCAGAAGATGAGGGTTCAAGGGGCCAGCAAGCCATGTGAGGGTACTGTCCACAGCCAGTTAGAAGGAAATTCTGGTGCTTTGAGAAATGCTGAGGCTGGAGATGTAGGTTTGGGAGAAGCCATGTGAGTGAATGATGTCACCAAAGGAGAGAATAATATCTGAAAATCAATTTTTAAAACATATATCACACCTAGTTTTTCAGAGATTTCCGAATAAAAAGACAAATACTCTACGACCAGAATCTGAAGTAAAGGGGTGGAGAGAGAAGGAATTTGTCCTATGATTTATTAAGGAAAATTATAGCCACCAAACTCATGGCAGAAGCTGGAGGGAGAAGAGACAGAAACAGAGGCCTGAAAACAGAATCTTTGGCAACACTTTTCACTGGAGTTACTATTAAATTCCCAGACTTCTATCACAGAGAGAACTAAAATTGGATGAACCTAATAATTCCAGGATACCCTTCCTAGATATTCAGGGGTATGAATTCAAAAGCTGCCCATATATAAATATTTTTTGGTACCAGGTCAATTTAAAATTTATGTTGATGGGTTGATCATTAAATGCTTCTTTCCAATTGCCCTGGTACTTTTCTGCACCATCTCCAGCTTCTTGAAGGCAAACAAACTTTATATTCTACCTACGATTAATTATAGATTTCTGAAGTTTTTACTTTGCACTTCAGTGAAATTTAGAAAAAAAAGATTTTATCCTCCACTCCTTCCCTCCCCTCTCCCCCTCACATGCAACCATTTATTCTTCACAGCTGAGGTCCCTGTAGGTTTTAAAGAGGACTCTTTCTTCTTTTTAAATTTTTTAATATATTTTTTTAACTTTTTATTGAAGCATAGTTGAATTACAATGTTGTGTTAATTACTTCTGTACAGAAAGTGACTCATTTATATATATATATATATATATATACATTCTTTTTCATATTCTTTTCCATTATGATTTATCACAGGATATTGACTACAGTTCCCTGTGCTATACAGTAGGACCTTGTTGTTTACCCATTCTGTATATACAAGTTTGCACCTGCTAAACCCAAACTCCCAGTCCAACCTTCTCTCACCGCCCTCCCCCTTGGCAACCACCAGTCTATTTTCTATGTGCCTGATTCTATTTCTGTTTCATAGATAGGTTCATTTGTGTCATATTTTAGATTTCACATATAAGTGATATCATGTGGTATTTATCTTTCTCTGACCTACTTCACTTAGTACGATAATCTCTAGTTGCATCCATGTTACTGCAAATGGCATTATTTTGTTCTTTTTTTATGACTGAGTAGTATTCCATTGTATATATATACCACATCTTCTTTATCCATTAATCTGTTGATGGATATTTATGTTGCTTCCATGTCTTGGCTATTGTGAATAGTGCTGCTATGAACATAGGGGTGCATGTATTTTTTGAATTACAGTTTTGTCTGGATATAGGCCCAGGAGTGGGATCGCTGGATCATATGGTAGTTCTATTTTTAGTTTTCTGAGGAACCTCCATACTGTTCTCCATAGTGGCTATATCAGTTTACATTCCCACCAACAATGTAAGAGGGTTCCCTTTTCTCCACACCTAAAGAGGCCTCTTTCAGTGGGTGCTGGTTGTGGTTTGGATTTAATCTTTCTAGTAGATAGATGCAAGACGAATGACTGGCTGGGTGTGACTGCTGAAGTGCTAGTCTCTATGTGCTGGGTAAAGCCACCCCTGCCCCTTGGGCAGTTTCACTGCAGAAGTAGATTCACCCTTGGGTGAGAACATCTCATTATTTATTCTTATCTGATCACTGACTTTTTGCTCAAGTCAGTAATAATTAGTTTCTAGTTCTTGAGAATACGCCAATGAAAGCAGATAGGGAAATGGAGCCAAACATGTGGGAGATTTTAAATTGCACATAATCGCTCAATTCTCCTGTGTATAATAATAGCTGCCTGTGAAAACTTTGCCAAATTAAAATGATTCAAGATAGGAAACCAAATGTTACTCCCATGACCTAGAAGAAAATAATAGTAACACTTAGTAAAATGTGCTGTATTGTGTTTTGAATATGTTTAAATTAAGTAGCTCTAAAAATAAAACCCTGTGGGAATTCCCTGGCAGTCCAATGGTTAGGACTCTGCACTCTCACTGCGAGGACCCGGGTTCAATCCCTGTCGGGGAATTAAGACCTCGCATGCCGCAAGGCAACGCCAAAAATTTTTTTTAAATAAATTAAAAAAAATTTTTTTTAATAAAAATAAATATAAAACCCTCATCTGCTTGCTGTGTTTAGCAGGGGAAACACACTTAGGACAGGAACATTATTATGTGGCACGAAAGGCAGAGGATAAAGAAGTGGACATAACCTGTCAAGCCAGGATGCAGCATTAACACAGGTTGGTACATTTCTAGTCACGATTTTTGGGTCATGATGCACTTCTAAATGAGGTGTTGTCATTTTCTTGATTTATAGCTGTGGAACCCAGGTATAAAAGCTAATGCTTAGGCAAACATTAAACATCAAGAAAAAGGCAAAGCCCAGCCCCGATTTGTACCAGTCTCCTCTAGTCTCCTCCAAAAGTCCTCCTCCCC
This sequence comes from Mesoplodon densirostris, assembly GCF_025265405.1. NCBI lineage: Eukaryota > Metazoa > Chordata > Mammalia > Artiodactyla > Ziphiidae > Mesoplodon > Mesoplodon densirostris. Next base: position 36,024,291 of record NC_082668.1, on the reverse strand, counting down.
TTCTTCCCAGATAATAGCTGCCTCCTACTTCATAAAAAAGGAATAACAATGATTGAGGCCCATCAAGTATGAACTGCCCCAATCCCCATCTCCCCTCCCCACCTCCACCATGCATGCAGTCTCGGATGGTGAGGGCTCCTCCCTCCTTTCCGGGGTCAGTGTTGACACCAGCTCCCTTGTTCCACACACTCTCCACAATTATCCCTTCTATGTTCCATACCTTTAACTTCCATCTCTTTACTGCCTCATTCTGAGAAATTCAAGTCCATCCCATCCTTAAAAGTAACCCTCTCTTGATTCTGCTTCCTCCTCTAGCTATTGTTTCTTTCTCCTTCCCTTCAGAGACAAGTTTTTATAGCAATTTCCTACCCTGTCTACTTCCTTCCTTCCTGTTTATGCCTCAACTTACTGCTTCTGCCAAGGCCACCAGTGGCCTACTAGTCCTCCAATGTGAGAGACTCTTCAGCTCTTTCTGGACATCTCTGCTGCCTTCTCTGCTGCAGACCGTTTGGTCCTTGCAACTCTACTCTCCTGGCTTCTCTGACATTAATCTCTCGAGCTTCTCTTTATGCCTCTTTGTTCCTTCTTTAATTTCTCTCTGGCTCCTCCATCTCTGCCTAGTCCTATTATTCTTCTGGAAATCCAGACCCCTTAGAGTATAAAGGTATAGACCTTTCTCCCAAAGAAAAAGGACCTTTCTCCCAGATAAACTATTTCCTGTATAAGTAAGTCTACTAGCTTCAACAAACAACCCCAAACCCTAATGGATTAGCACAACCAAGGTTGATTTCTTGATTGGGCAAATCAATGTGAATGTTCTCCTAGGTGGCTCTTCTCCAAGCATGATTCAGGAAGCCACCCTCCAACATTATGTGGCTCAGCCATCTTGGAGTCTTCAGCTTCCAACTGCACAGATGGGAAGTCAGGGACAGTGAAAGATGCATATGATCCTGCCCCCATTCCATTGGCCAGAGCTTGGTCACATGACGTCACCTAGAAGCAGGGGAAGGTACCTGCCCCCATTCCATTGGCTGGAGCTCAGTCACATGATTTCACCTAGAGGCAGGAGAAACTGAGAAAAGTAGCTAGCTACACACTTAGAAAGGAAGAGAAGTGGGTATTGGCAAATGCTGCGGGGTCTCCCAGACTCCTTGATGCCTAGATTAAGAACTGCTTTAAATGTTAGAATTCCCCTGGATCCCATAGCTCATTGCTCTTCACTTTCTTTAAGGTCTCATTGGTGATCTTATTGTCTCTCATCGTTTCTCTACCCTCTCCATGCTGGTAATTATCCACTTTAGCTCTGACCTTTCCCATGAAGATCTGACTTCTATATCTAAGATATTTCATTTTGTTGGGCCATGGACACCTTAAAATCAACAAGATCAAAACTCAACTAACCATCCTCCTCCTTAAACCAATTTCTTATTCTGTTTTTGACCTTAAATAATGACCTTATCATTCACTTACTCACAGAAGGCAGAAAACTAAGTGGCATTCTCAATCTCTCACCCTCACTTCCTGCAGAAAATCCTCCCAACTACCTCTTAAATGTTCTTTGAAAACTATATAACATGTTTCTCTTGTGTTTTACTATTTAAATTTTTTTGAAAAATTTCAGTCATTTGGAAAAATGAAAACCTATATGCTCTTCCCCTAGATTCACCAATTATTAATATTTTGCCATATTTGTGCCCTTCTCTCTCTCTCCCCTATCCCACCCTCCTCTATCAGTGTTCGTTCTTCTGAATGCTTGAAATTCTTCAAAATAAAAAATTTAAATAGCAAAACATCAGAAGGAAATAAAATGTTAAATACACACACACGTATTCCTACAGTATCTTCCTTCATAATCACAGCACAATCATTCTTGGGAAATTTAACATTACATAATACTATTTCTCTCATATATGAGTCATATTCAAATTTCTCCAATTGACTCAATAATGTCCTGGGATTTTGGGTTTTTTTTTTTCTGGTCCTGGATTGAATCCAGGATCATACACTGCATGTCTCTTTTATCTCTTTTATTCTAAAACAGTCTCAGATATTTTTTTCATGGCATCAATATTTTTGAAGAGCCAGGAGGACCGTTCAGCAGAATATCCCTTTGTTTGGATTTGATGGGTTTTCCCTCCTGATTGGATTCAGGGTAAACATTTTTGGCAGGAACATCAGGAATGTCTTTTGATCACCACACATCTGGAGGCACAACACCTTAATGTGCCCCATTATCAGTGATATTAAGTTTGATCATTTGGTTAAAGTGGTACTGCCAGGTTTATCCTATGCAAAGGTATCTTTTCCCCTTTGTAGTGAATATGCTATCCGTGGAGTGATAGTTTGAGACTGAATGAATATTCTGTTCCTCCCAAATCTTTCACCCATTGGTTTTATTTATTTATTTATTTTAAAATTTATTTTATTTATTTATTTTTGGCTGCGTTGGGTCTTCATTGCTTTCTCTAGTTGCAGCAAGCGGGGCCTAATCTTCGTTGCGGTGCGCAGGCTTCTCATCGCGGTGGCTTCTCTTGTTGTGGAGCACGGGCTCTAGGAGCACAGGCTTCAGTGGGCTCAGTAGTTGTGGCACACAGGCTTAGCTGCTCCGTGGCATGTGGGATCTTCCTGGACCAGGGCTCGAACCCATGTCCCCTGCATTGCCAGGAGGATTCTTAACCACTGTGCCACCAGAGAAGCCCCACCCATTGGTTTTAATATCACTAATGATTCTTGCCTGGTGATTTCTTCTAACTTTGTTATACATTTTACATTTATTACTTGACATTCTTCTGTAAAGAAATTAAAATTTTTTGTATCAATACGGGCTTTAAAAAAATTAATGTGTCAAAATCCTTTCCAATCATATGATTTTTGACACTCAGATTGTTCCACATTTGCCAGTAGGAGCCCCTTCAAGCTGCCTCCTGTAGCCTTTTGACATAAATCCATCAGCTTTTGAGCACATTCTTACTTTCTAACTCAACAAGATTGCGTCCTTTCTTGGCCCCAAATCTGGAATTGACCTTTCTCCAAGGAGTCCTGGTTACTTGTAGTGGGAAATGGTATTGAGAAACCAGATCTGGTGTTAGGTGTGTTCATTGCTACAGGGGCGTCTTTGCTCTTTCCTATTTTCAGTTAGGAAATACATATTTTTAAAAGAAATGAGTTCATATTTCTTTTAATACTTCTAATTCCAATCCAAAACTGCAGGGTTCTTCCTCACTTACCCCCATTCCATATTTGTAACCCCCTTCACCCACACTGAGAACTCTGGTTCCCAAAAATATACATGTATTTATTCATTTGCACAGTCCTGTAAACACCCACACAAAATAGTTTCAGAATCACTACACTCAGCACTACAAACCACAAACTTACTAAGTAAAGTTGAAGCTTTCTTTTTATTCTAACAATCGATCCTAGTGAGAGTGTATACCCTGAAAATTGAGTTCAAAATGTACTTGGATTAATGTTTTGTGATAATAGCATCAGTTTTACATACAGCTAAATTCATTTGTTTCTGTTTATATATTCAATTTTAGAGAATTTTCCCCATCGCCATTTACGTAATTTTTTATCATGTAAAACATCCTCATAACTATTAATGGCTGTATATAATGCTTCAGTTGTTGATATTTCACTAGTAAGCTATTTGGGCTTAACTTTAGACTTTACAAAGCCTTCTTCAGGGGATTCAGAAGAGTTTTCAGAAATATATTATAATTAGTAATTTGTTCTTCCCCAGTGTCCTTGTACACCTAAGAGTGTGACATACCATCTCCTGCCAACCTACCTGCCATGATTATCCCTTGGGATACAGGCCACAAGCAGGGACTCATGGTGTTTATCCTCGCCTCCACTCCTCTTACCCCCGCCGTGGTGTTTGGGGCACTCCTGGGACTCCCGCCACCCCCAGGCAGAAATGACCCAGCAAAGACCATTCTTTTGAGCAGTGGTCTTAATCCCTGGTGCAATTACTATCACCTGGAGAGATTTTTGAATGCTGATACTTATCTCCCCTTCAGACCAGTTAGGTCAAAATCCCTGGGTGTGGGATTTTGTCAGTCAGGCTTCTTTGTTTGTTTGTTTTCCTTCATGCATTGCTTTATGAGGAGCTACTTATCAGTCTTGAAAACTCTGAGCACAAGGTTCTCGAGATGCCACCCAATCCAAATATCTATTGATAACAATCCATGGAGGGGCTCTTTTTTTCCCCAGAAGTATATCAAGAATTAATTATGCATCCCCGAATCTTTAGAAATCATTTAAAATTTTCTGTAACTTAGATGTAAATATAGAGAATAAGATAGAAATTACATGCAGTGGTGCTTTGATATTTTCAGTTCATCCCTCATCCAAGAATTGGTGAGTCTTCAGACAGTTAGAGCTAAAGACTGTCCTTGGCCTTTCTCTGCTTCAGTTTTACAATATGTTTATGTTTCTAGTATCTTTCTTACCCCACACAGCTCTGTGGATGTCTGATTCAGGACCCTTCTTGCACTACACGAATTACTCTCAGTTCCTAGACACCTAGTCTTCTTATCATCGTGTTTCCACAGAGGCTGCTCCCACCACCACTCACTGCAAAGAATGCCTCCTGCTCCTCCCCTGGCCTCTCATCCAGGGGCTCACCTGCTCTACCTTCTACCTGTCTATTCCTAGTGGGGCTTAGCATTCTGTGCTGGTGGGCTGTATTCTGCCCAGTGAGGCAGCAGAAATTATTTCCTGATTGATGTCTGAGTCAAACACGGATCCTGTACTGAGCAGACACATAGGCATACAAAGAAAGAGACACCTTTCTTTAACTTGCTCCCATCTGCAGCTGCAGAGTTACCATCACCACTCCTCACCTGCCTCAGTGGGACCATCACCAGCCTCAGACCCAAGGTTACCTTCGTGGCACACGTGCTGCCTTGCCCGCCTGACTCAGGATCATTTTTAAAAGGCATTATAGGCATATGTTCAATTTTTAGTAGTCCAACCAAAATTAGGCAGACTGTGATCTTAAGAGCTTCATAAAGGAGGTGGTATTAAGTGACTTAGTGAAAAAAGAAAAGGGTGGGGTTCAGTATGCTGAAGAAAAACCACTAGGTTTCTGTTATGGGCTTCGCAAGCAAAGTGATGTTTTCTTGGGAGGTGGCTTCGGCCACTTTTATGGGGTGGATTTAAAATAGAAATGGTTAGAGAAGACTCTGGAATTTGAACAACTGCAGTAGTTTGGATGTAAGAGAATTAAGGCTCAGACAAAAGGATGGCTGTTGAAAGAGGAGAATAGAATCCTAGAAATGTTATGAGAGAAGAAATAAATGGCAAGCTTTGAACATGGATTCGTATTTGGATGGAGAATATGAGAAATTAAGGCTTGAAACAAAACTTTGCAGAACAGTTAATCATTAATGCCATTAATTATATAAAGAATCTTGTCAAAGTTAGTAATAAAGGAATCAAAAAAAAATCTCAAACTAGAGGGTATGGAGAAAAGGGAACCCCCCTACACTGTTGGTGGGAATGTAAATTGGTGCAGACACTATAGAGAACAGTATGGATGTTCCTTTAAAAACTAAAAATAGAGTTACCATATGATCCAGCAATCCCAATCCTGGACATATATCCGGAAAAGATGAAAACTCTAATCGAAAAGATACATGCACCCTAATGTTCATAACAGCACTGTTTACAATAGCCAAGACATGGAACCCAAATGTCCATCAACAGATGATCGGATAAAGAGGATGTGATATATATATATATATATATATATATATATATATATATATATATATACAGTGAAATACTATTCAGCCACAAAAAAGAATGAAATAATGCCATTCCCAGCAACATGGATGGACTTGGAGGTTATCATACTAAGTGAAATACGTCAGACAGAGAAAGACAAATATCATTCAATATCACTTATATGTGGAATCTAAAGATATTATACAAAGGAACTTGTAAATTTACAAAACAGAAATAGACTCAGACAGAGAAAACAAACTACGGTTACCAAAGGGGAAATGTGGGGGGAGGGAATAATTAGGGATTTGGGGTTAACAGACACATGCTACTATCCTTAAAACAGATAAACAACAAGGTCCTACTGTATAGCACAGGGAACTGTATTCAATATCCTGTGATAAACCATAATGGAAAAGAATCCGAAAAAGAATATACACGTATAACTGAATCACCTTGCTGTATACCTGAAACACTGTCAATCAACTATACTTCAATTTAAAAAAAAAGAAAGCAATGAAAAAAATCTCAAACTACTCAGAGGAAATCCAATGAATTGTTTTTGATAACCAATCTTAAAAACTGAGAGTTATGTACAAAAACCACAAAAAGTGGTCCATTGTGACTCCTAAGAAAGATCAACAGAAAAGGAACTTCTTAAACATAAAGATAGCTTCCCAGCTGCCTCATTTATTAAGAAGAAGCAAGAAATTTATAGCTTCCTACTCTTTCCTGGGTGTTATTCTACTCTTTGTCTCCTAACTCATATAGTCAAGAAGATGACAATGGTTTCTGGAATATTCCATAAACATGAACTCACAGTCTCAAATCATTTAAAGTTGTGATTCTATTTTTTTCCTCTCCATTTTATATTCCAACCCATTTTATTCTAAAGGTAGGGATGACATAATAATAAATGGAGGATGCCACCTACTACTTGGGAAATATAAGGTGTAGAAAGTCATTACATGCAATAAAAATTCAGTGATTGACTAGCTTGCAGTTTCAAATATCTACAGAACCCTGTGTTCACCCACAGGCTCCACTGACAATGTGATTTCTGCACCTTCTTATCAAGCCCCACTACTGCACTATGTGACAGTTGAGTCACTGCACATAAAAGAAAAGGGAACATTAATGCAGGGAATGAGAGAAAGGCTAAAAGCAGGATGAACGTGTGAATAGAAGCCATAGCATTTGCAGGTCTCCTTGTTTTGGGGGACCTTGGGAATACAGACAGATTAGGATTTGGGGTGACACTGGGCCAAGCCTGATTCATCCTCATGCATTTATAACCTGGTTATACAAATGCTCCTGTTCACTGAAGGATATTCTTCTGGCACCATCAACACTGTGGAATATAGCCTTGAGTATGTAAAGAAGCAGAAAATACCACTAAGAATCTAAAACAACCATCACAAAGCTCAAGCACTATACCCCAGGAGATTTCAGCCTGTGGGAGAGGAACTTTGGTTCTTACTCTGAGCTCTATCAAGACTAATTTACAAGCATGGGTGATTTCCCACTCCACCGTGCATTAGAAGTAAATCCCTGCTCAGACATCACCTTCTCTAGGAAATCCCCCTGTGTGAGCCTAGATTCCCTGCACAGTTCATTCAGCATCATAATTGGTGAGCACTTCCCACATGCCAGGTGCTCTCTTTCCCAGCACCCTGAACATCTCATCCTGAATCAAGTGGCTTGTCATAAGCTGGTCTCCCTGCCAGACCACTGGCTTCTTGTGCGGGGAAGTTTCCTGCCTTTGCATTTCTATTCTCCTAGTATCTAGCACATAAAATACACATACAAGATGCTCAATAAGTATGTGCTGAAATGCAGTGTGTGACAGCACACCATAAAGGAGTCAGGCGGGGGGCCTCCCTGGTGGCGCAGTGGTTGAGAGTCCGCCTGCCGATGCAGGGGACACGGGTTCGTGCCCCGGTCTGGGAAAATCCCATATGCCGCGGAGCGGCTGGGCCCGTGAGCCATGGCCGCTGAGCCTGCGCGTCCGGAGCCTGTGCTCTGCAACGGGAGAGGCCACAACAGTGAGAGGCCCGCGTACCGCAAAAAAAAAAAAAAAAAAAAAGAAAGAAAAAAAGGAGTCAGGGGTCAGGCAGGTAGAGAGTCATACACGGCTGCTTTCCTTGAAGGGACCATTCATTCAACAGATAGATAAGTAGTTCAGGGTTCTTCAGTAGAGCCCACCAGAGAGTATCAAGTAAGTCAACCAGAACAGTGATTGAGAGCTTCAACATTAAAATAATGGAAGAAACTCAGAACGTTTAGTCTGAAGAAGAAAAGAGCTGAGGTGTGAGCGTGGGCCGCTGTCAGGAGACGGGAAGCAGCCAAGGGAGGAAGGGCTGTACCTGTGGACGCTGAAAGCCAAACAAAACACAGCGACTGGTCAGCCAGGATAGAATCCCCAGGGCTCCCGTCTCACCCTGCCCCCTCCCTGCAGTCTCTAAGCTGGGGCTCCCTGGACGTTGGACTTCCTCCCTCCCCTGATCGCCTTCTGGCATCCACGGTCGCACATCAGGGCTCCCCGGCATTGACGCTCGGCCACCCCACCTTCAGCCGTACTCTAGTGACTGCGTGTCCTTTTGATGGATGTCTCAGGTTTCCCCAAAACGACTTCCACAGAGCTCACTCATCGTTTCCTCTCTTCCCTCCCACCGCCCTCGCCCCAAGGCTTGTAGGTGTCATGGCATGACACCCTTGGCATCCGGAAGGAGGGCAGAGGTTTGAGCCTGTCCCAGGCACACTCCTCCTCTGCTTATACGAAGGGAAACACTTACGTGGCCACTTCTCAGCAGCTCCTCTCCCGCCCGGAGCCTGGGCCTCATCCTTGACCCTCATCCAAGCCCAACTGCCTTTGCAGCTTTGTCTCGTGTTCCAGAACCGCACTGAGTCCCTCCCACGACCCCTCTGACTCACTGTCTAATCCCTTGGCAACAGGTATGAAGGCATCACTGGCCTATTGGGCTTTGTCCTGTGTTCCCCCGATGTTTCTGACTATTCTAGAAGCTTCAGAACTCGTCTTTTCTCTACCTGCTCATCTCCTTGAGGGAGGCCCCACCTTTTACCTTTGCTTCCTAATGAGCCCTCAAATAGAAACCCACAGCCCACTCCATTTATAGATGGAATCTTCATGACCCACCCCCGCTATGATTTTGTGATACACATATTTTTTAATTCTCGCAATACATGTATTCTAATTTAAATAACAAATATATGCTATAACACCTTGGAGGAGGAGGTGCTGTCCTGAGATCCAGAAAACAATGGTTTGTCCCAGCTCCACAGAAGGTTGGGAACGCTGCACCCATCCAGCAGAGCTGTTCTTTCCATTCTTTTCTTTACCTGGGGTTGGACTCACTGATTCAGGAGATATTCATACAAGAGGGCACTCCCCCCCCCCAAAAAAAAGTGTTCCTTATTTGGGACTTCTTAAATAAATTATGCTGCATCTATATGATGGACTGCTGGGCAGATATTAAAATAAATGAGGTAGAGCTTTATATGCTGCTATGGGAAAATATCCAAGAATGATGTTTATAATATTATACCTTTTGTAAAAATCATCTCACAAAATTATGGCGTATTCATAAAATAACTTCTAGAAGGAATTTCAAGGAAATGATGACAGTGGTTACCTTCAGGAAGAGAGACAGGGCTGGTAAGTGGGCAGGGGAGACTTCACTCTTCATCTTGTACCTTCCTGTATTATTTGATTTTTCTAACTGGGTACATGTACATGTTCATAATCCCTTCTATGAAGCCCTTTAGGCCAGATGTATTTTGGGATTCTTATTTTCCTGATTTAAAAGATCATATGATCTGTCTACCAGATATTATGTAAAATCTTCAGCAGAGTCTGGGGAAACATACCCTATTCAAGCTTGTATTTCCTCAGCGAAGTGTATGATTATTCACACTGAGATTTTTTAAAAGACTATGAATCTCATCATTGGATGAGATCAAGTCAGGTTTCTCCACCATGTTGGTTTTCAGGGCTTTTTGGAATTCATAATTGCAGATAAGGGACTGAGGACTTATATTAGCACTATTCAATTTTTCTTATGATAACAGGGTGTGAGCAATGAGATAATGGATGACTTTTTTTCTTTATACTTTGCTATATTCTATTCCTTACTTTTCTCTGCATGTTTTTTACTTCCCAGAAGCAGTTGACAGTAATATGCTCAGAGGAACAAGAACACACACTCACTAGGACAGAGTGGCAATCCCTAAATGACAACTGAGGGCAAAAAGAGCCAGTAATCCAACAAAGGACAAGGAGCTCTAAATTCTGCTGGGTGTTAACAATTTGGGTCAATTTGTTATTGCTTCGCAGGGCAGAAGAAGCAGGGTGAGAGCATTCCCCATTGAATTCAACCTCACAATAGGAAAGAGGGAGATAGGAGAACAGTGCCCAGCAGGCATTCGAACTGTAACTATTAGTGCAGCTGAAAATGGCAAGAGGACCAAGAGAAAGCTCATGACTAAATTCTAACAATAAAGTGTACATGTAGGCTTTTCTCTACTTCACAGTTTTCATGGAGTGGCACCTTTGCTATTCACAGGTGGCACACACTTTTTGATGAACCCACTGATCCTGTACGTACTTGAATGAAACTGTCTTTATTTTAGGGACTTTTGGTACTTCATTTGTGACTCCCTCACTGTCAAAGATTCGTGTACAGATGGCAGGGAGAACAGATTTCTAATTTTATTTCCAGGCTGCTGTTTGATTCATGTCTACACAGATGGGGCTGTATTGGTAGTTCATGATGTAGTTGGATCGGGACAAGGTATTAACACCAAAATGATACGTGTGAGGTTGTTTCAGTTTCACCATCAGCCAAGATTAGACTTTATAAAATATTCCCAGACACTATTATATCACCTGTGGGCTTTCTAATGCAATGACCAGAATTGCCCACAGGTGTCCCTAGGCGCTCATTCTGGATTACCTGTCAATGAGGCAGCTGGGATTTGGGAAGGGGGCTTCACCTCCCTTCTCTAGTGAGAGGGGTTTCACCAAAACTCAGCTCCCCAAGGACCACTGGCTCCTTTCCTCCTGTAGAGAATCTGTAATTGCTCATGGGCTCCTAAGCCAAGATGCTGGGCTACCAGCATTCCAGACAACTCTTGTACATAATTAGCACCCCAAATTCAGACTTCCTGGTACCAGACAACCTGTTCATTGCCTCATCAATGAGCCCACTTTCTCATGCTCATCTTATCAAAGAGGGGCCCATAGTAGAGTCAGGGCCCTTCCTCTAGAATATGGACCCATGCTGCATGTACAGTGGGCCTCTCCATGGGTCATGAAAAGATGGGGAATCTGTGCTTTCTCTTTGCAAGAAACCCCTTTCCTCAATAAAGACTTTTTAAAACCCATGTCATGTGGCATTGTGGGATTTGTTTTGACCTCTGACACTTGACAGGTTTGGGATATAGGGAAGCATTTCCTATTTAAAAGTTTTTAAACTCTTAAAAATATTTGGTTGTTATGTGTCCACCTAAACCACAGATTATGAATCTCCTTATCACTTTTCAAAAGAGACAAAAGACTTTTCTATAGGTTTAAATTAGTGTCCTAGAGCACATTCTGTCCACTTGTTTTCCTGTGCAGGTAGCCAGCCATGAATTAAAGATACTGATGTCTTGTATACATCTTGGAGAGATAAATACCATGACTGTGCCCAACCTTGGTCTCCACTAGTGCAGACGTCAATGGCAAAGCTGTGTGGGTGATGATTTTACTGACACCAAACTTCCTCTTAAATCTCAAACCCTTTTTCCAGAGGAGTCCTCTGCTCTAGTCCAGAAAATTTCTCATGATGCCTTCCTTCCTCATGAGCACTGGACAGAAGAGGGTAAAACACCATCTCATAGTGTTTCTCGGTACCACCTGAAATAGTGGGCACAGGATTATTGTTTAGCAGCGTAAGTTCTATTTTTCCTTAATACATTTTAAGAACACCACCCCAAGACCCTAACTTCACAAAGGCAGGACACACTGCCTTTCTTCCTGAAGCATTATTTGAAGTATAGAATGTAATATGATCCATTCATTCCCAGCCTGGCCATGGGAAACCACAGAAGAAGGGGGCTCAAGAGGAACTCTCAGGTGGAGATAATTGGATCTTGAGCCAGGAGGTTCTCTCTTTGAAGGCTTGAAATGTAAATTGGTACCACTCCTGTACCCTTGCCATTTCACTATGTCCAAGCAGAGCACAGTTATAACAAGCCCCTACACAAAATACCTCCTTACTTGAGAACGATGACCACCCCAGACAGCCCTCTCAGGGGTTCGGAGAGCCAAAGGTCATGGTAGCTAAAAAAGGACAAGTGCAACGTTCCACTTTGAAAGGGTGTGGGCAGAGATCTCCCTGGTTTGGTCTGCCGAACTTGAGTACCAAGGCCAAGAGTAATCTACTCAATACTGGTAACTCTGTAACCATTTGGGTTACAAGAATGTCTTCTTTAAGAAGTGTCACTTAGATGACATCAAGCACTGCAGTTACCTAATCTTATTTAGTACCTAAAACAACCCTTCAAAGCAGGTATTAGGGTGACCATATCATCCAAACCAAGATACTCTGGACAGCAAAGGAAGTCGTCAATATTAACGTAAAGATAAGAAGTGTAACCAAGGGATTGTCCTGGGCAGACCAGGTGTGTGGTCACCTATTGTTAGTATCTCCAGGTCACAGATGAGATCCCTGAGGCATGGAGAGTGTAAGTCTGCTGAGGAGAAGCAGAGCTATTCAAGCCCAGGGATGTCTGACTCCAAAACCCATGTCTCTTCACACCACGCGGCCTCGCTCTTACCTGATCTGGGAATAGTTCTGGTGCTCGCTGCTCTGGGCAGTGGTATTCATAGCCTTGCTAAGTATGCTGCAAATCTTAAATGGAACCTTAACAGATCAAGCAAATAAGAACAGAGCTGTTTTGGTAGAACTGGGCGAATGGGGCTCACATTGTCTGGCTTCCCTCCAGCCTCCTCCTTTACCTCTTGGGTGACCCTCTAAGCCCCACCGTTTTTACAAGGAACACCAGGGCCTGGCCGTCACCTAGATGTGGAGTCAAACCACATGGAAGCTATTTGAGGAAGGACAGAGAATATAATGGTTGGTGCCAGATGAGAACCCCTGCTGCATTTAGAAGTCCTGACCATTTAATTCTCTGTCACTCTGCTTTTTCCACCTGCAGCGTTCCTGCCAGACCCTCATGCAACACCGTGAGCCCATTAGTAGCCAGAATCCTAATGACACCCGGAAGGGGCAGGTGAGCTCCAGGTGTGGCTGAAGCCTGCAGAGCTCCGGTGGGCTGTGTGGTAGAAGCATTTGTCTCATGTTCTACTGCATCCCTCAGGGCTTCCTTCTCCTCCCCTGCCCAGTGCTGCCCCATCTTCAGGAGCAGACGGATCACCTGGGCATCTTGTTAAAATGCAGATTCTGATTCAACAGGTCTTGGGTGGCGCCTTAGAGGCTGCATTTCTCTCAAGCTCCCAGGTAATGACTATGCTGTTGGACTGCACGTTAAGTAGCAAGAGCTTAGGCGACAGGTACACATCAGCAACACAGATTTTACAGAACAGGAGTATGTGGTTCATATGGATATGTTTTCACATCCAGAGAAGCACTTCAGAGCTGTTAAATGCTGTTCTTGTTTAAACGCAACTTACTGTGTGTCTGGTTATTAGCAAAAGAAAGTAGAGCTTATACCATCCCGTTCACTTCTGGGAATTTACAGAGAAAAAGCAGTACATTTATAGGAAGTCCTTGCGTGAGAAGCTGTTAAGTTTGATCATGTTTTGAAAAACACCTTTGACTAATTTACAAATATGTGCTACTTTCCACATGCACATTTTAAACTTTCATGGGAAAACTGGATAGGTATTCCCTGGGTGGCAGTTCTTGCTCTTCTTCCAGGAATAAAATGTTCATATGACAACATGACCCAGGTTTTAAAATTGAGGGAGGAGAGGTTCTGCAAAGCCACATGAGTGCTTAATTAGTGCTGTTTGAAAGTCACTTTGATGTTTCATGGGAGACCCTCAGGGAGCAGTGATGGATGGGACACACTGGCAGCAACATAAGTGATCTACCAAAGTTACCTCTTTTTCACTTTGTTCCTTTGAACTTAAAAATATACTATGCATATTCTAACCATAGCCCATAGCTGTAGCTCCACCCTAGGCCCAGGAATGGGGACAGGAAGATTTTGCTTGGGGTCCCTGCATTTAAACTTCCACCACAGACTTCTACCTCCATCACTTTTACAATTGTTCTTCAAACAGATTCACCAAAACAGTGACTTTGTCTCCTCACCATGTTTGTTGTTCACTCAGCAAATTAATATTCCCAATAATAAGAAGTATGACTGCAAGAAAATGGGCATTTTCCCATGTTTTGATCCTTTTGTCCAGTTTTATATTTTTCCTTTGAAAACATTTCTCTTTTGCAGGTTAACAAAGCCTTTACTCAAAAGCATTAGTCTTTCTACCACTTGGGTATTTTGGGTAAGGGGTATTTAATACTGTCCTAAAATTATTCTCCATTAGAAGAGAAAAGAAGCTTTGAAAAGTCATGCTTCATTGTTCACATTTTTTAATATTGTTTATTATTATTTATTTTATTTTACTTTCATTGAAAGGAATGCTTCTTTCATTAGGGAGAGGAATGTATTATCATGCTGGGATGGTGGAAATTTTTGAGATAAGTCCCATAATTTCCTACATGTAATGTCTCGTTACACCTAAAACAACCACAGGTTTACAAGCTAGTTGTTGATGGTCCCATGCATAATGTCAACAGCTTAGGACAGAGGGATTTTTGCAAAGCTTTTTAGTGCTGTCTGGCATGGATTTAGCGCTTATGCCTTTCGGTCTCAATAATTAATAGGAATGCAACATTTGTTGCTTCTTAGTATATCTTGCCCTCCAGAAATGTTGCCTTACATTCTGCCTCCTGAGGGTCTCTTGTCAAATGGAGGCTTGATTATAGTAGCTGCGAGTCAAACCATAGATGACCAAAACAGCCCCATACAAGTAAAGTTGAACAATGTACCACATCAGCCAAGGGAGTTTGTCCAAGCAGGCAACAAGGAGATCCCACTGGAAGCAACAAAAACTAACCCTGCTCTTACCAGATAAACATATATTGGCACATCTTTCGAGCTTATTGGGAGGGTGGTATGATTTTCTGGTGATGGCCATAAAGTTACAACACACATCTGAAAGTAGGTTGGGATCCACCTACAGTGGGGTGCAGGCTCAGGGCGGGGCAAGAGCCTTGTTCCTAGATCTGTCAAGGCCAAGTGAGATGACCTGCCTACTTTTATATTGGAGTCATAGAAACACGGACAAATCTGGAAAGAGCATGGAGTCAGCCCTCTGAAAATCTAATTGTGCCAGAAAGCAAGGGAGTGCTTGAAGAATGATGAGGACAGGTCAAAAGCACACAGAGAGTGTTGAAGGGGTTTTCCCACTGGCCAAAGCTGGTCATGAATTTTTGTTCTTTGTTTCTAAGATCACTTTTCCTACAGTGTGATCATTTTTATTACTCTTTTTAAGGCACTAACTTGCTATATTTCTCTAAACTTAAGACCTGTACAAGGAGTCCCAAGATACCATGAGTAGGAGATTGCTTGCTGAACTTTGCTGCTTTTTTTTTTTGCGGTACGCGGGCCTCTCACTGTTGTGGCCTCTCCCGTTGCGGAGCACAGGCTCCGGACGCGCAGGCCCAGCGGCCATGGCTCACGGGCCCAGCCGCTCCGCGGCACGTGGGATCTTCCTGGACCGGGGCACGAACCCGTGTCCCCTGCATCAGCAGGCGGACTCTCAACCACTGCGCCACCAGGGGAGCCCTGACCTTTGCTTTTTATAGTCCTCTAATGACCTCATAGCATTCTGTGTATTTCTTAAATTCACTCTACTGTTGGCCTATGACCTGTTTTGCTTTCTCTCTGATAGTAAACTTAGATGTGAAGCCAAAATATCACCAGAAAACCCTCCCTGCTTTTTTTGCTCTTTTATAGTTGCGGGGACAAGAATCATAACAACTGTAAAAGGAACAGACTACTCGGATTCTATATGACCACCACAGTCGCCTTCCCGGAGGTGGGTCTACACAGGAAGCCAAATCAGAACCAGAAGTTTCCCCAACAAGCACAGAATCAGAAGGGAGGTTGATGATCTGGCTCTTCAATGGAATCATACAAAGCCAGGCTCACATATCACCTCACTGGCAGCCAAACCAGGAAATACCAAACCTGGCCAAGGTTCCCTGCCCACTGCCGGTATTTGGCTCTGTTTTTTTCTTTTCCCCAAGCTTGCAAGGCTTCTCATACTCCTCTTCTGATTAATGTGTTAACATGGTCACTTCCTGACAGGTATTCTGAAAAATATTGTACAACTTTTTAAATGTATATGTCAAAAGCAACCTGTCTACAAGAAGAATGGTAAAAGAGGAGTTGTCATACTCAGAAAATATTCTAATCTGCACTATTCATATATATAATACTAACATTTATATATGTTATAATATATGTTATAAACTTATAGCTGTAAACTAATGCCATAAAATACAACAAATGGAAGAATTTGTTACCAAGGGATGAGTAGAGCGAACTGAAGTGACTTTAAGGTAAATATGTTTAAATTCCATTCCTCAAAGGAATATACTTATTTTTTAAATTGGAGGATATGAAAAAGTTGGTGACTATGAATCAAGCATAAGTTCATATGAAAAGAATTAGTAAAATATCCTGACGATGAAAAATATGGTCCTTGAACTTAGAAAACTTGAGACTTAAAAAAACAAAGAAAACTTGAAACCAGACATAACTTTTAAATGAAAATATGTGTAACAGGTTGTCTTTAGCCCCAGGATTAGTGAATAAGCACCATTTACTGAGTGTGTGCTTTGTATAAGACATGTTAACAATTTTTTAAATTGAGGTATAGTTGATTGTGTAAGTTTAAGGTATACAACTTTTGGTTTGATACATTTATATATTGCAATATGATTAGCATTAGCTAACACCTCTATTATATTATTGTATTTCTTTTTTTGTGGTGAGAACCACTAAGATCTATTCTTTTGGCAACTTTGAAGTTTACAATTCAGAATTGTTGCTATAACCATTATATTGTGCATTAGATCTCCAGAACTTACCTACTAATTGCAAGTTTATACCCTTAACAACATGTCCCCAATTTCCCACACCCTAATCCTTGGTAACCACCATTCTACTCTCTTTAGAGTATAAGTTGTTATGAGTTTGGCTTTTTTAGATTCCACATATAAGTGAGATCATGCAATATTTGTCTTTCTGTGTCTGGCTTATCTCACTTAGCATAATATCCTCCAGGTTCACCTACGTTGTTGCAAATGCCCCGATTTCCTTCTTTTTTTAAGGCTGAGCAGTGTTTCAGTGTATATATAGACCACATTTTCTTTATCCACTCATCAGTCAATGGATACTTATGTTGTTTCCATATCTTGGCTACTGTAAATAATGCTGCAATGAACATAGGAGTGCAGATATTTCTTCAAGATAGTGATTTCAGGGCTTCCCTGGTGGCGCAGTGGTTGAGAGTCCGCCTGCTGATGCAGGGGACACAGGTTTGTGCCCCGGTCCGGGAAGATCCCACATGCCGCGGAGCGGCTGGGCCCATGAGCCATGGCCGCTGAGCCTGCGCATCCGGAGCCTGTGCTCCGCAATGGGAGAGGCCACAACAGTGAGAGGCCCGTGTACCGCAAAATAAAATAAAATAAAATAAATAAATAAAAAAAATTTTTTTAAAAGATAGTGATTTCAATTCCTCTGGATAAATACCCAGGAGTGGAATTGTTGGACCATACGGTAGCTCCATTTTTAATTTTCTGGTTTTCCACAGTGGCTGCACCAATACATTCCCACCAACAGTGCACAAGCGTTCCCTTTTCTCCACAACTCACCTATACTTGTTGTCTTTTGACTTTTTGATAGTAGCCACTCTAACAGGTGTGAAGTGATATCTCATTTTGGTTTTGATTTGCATTTCCCCAGTGATTAGTGATATTGAGCATCTTTTCATATAGCTGTTGGCCATTTATATGTCTCTTCTGGAAAAATGTCTATTTGGGTCCTTTGCCCATTTTTCAATTGAGTTATTTGTATTTTTGCTATTGAGTTGTATGAGTTCTTTATATATTTTGGGTATTAACCCCTTATCATATATATGATTTGCAAATATTTTCTCCCATTCCGTAGGTTGCCTTTTCATTTTGTTGATTGTTTCCTTTGTTATGCAGAAACTTTTTAGTTTGATGTAGTCCCACTTGTTTACTTTTGCTTTTGTTACCTGTGCTTTTGGTGTCAATTCCAAAAAAAATCATTGCTAAGACCAATGTTAGGAAGCTTTTCCTCTATGTTTTCGTTTGGGAGTTTTATGGTTTCAGGTCTTATATGTACATAATTTCATATCCTGCCTTTTTTTCCCCATTTGATATGTTTTTATCATACCTATTTGCCACATTATTACCTCATCTTCATAACTATTATTTTTAATGACTATAATATTAAGACTGATTATGGTGAAAATTTGCAACTTTAATTTTATAGGGAGATGGACTAGTACAGGTACTTATAAACCTTAAAAATGCTATTAGATTACATATCAAAAATTTTATGAGTGACATCAGCAGCACGGTGTCATGAGTCGTTCCTTTTTTCTCTCCCCGTTGATTTACAACTAATTGGACATCCGTAAGCGAAAAAAAAAGCACCCTGAAAGGCATAAACAGGACACCCGTGAGATCCATCCCTCTGCGCATCTGAAAGAAGGTGGATTGGACCCTAGAGGAACTGGCAAAGAGACAGAATTGGAGGCCGAGCTGGTGGCGGCAGAGAAGGCTTCGAGCCAGCACGACCTTTCTACCAGAGGAGGTGGAGGGTGAAGGCGGGGTGGTGGGGGGGAAGGGAGCGGGGCCTGCCCAGCCATGTGCTGAGCTGTAGGGATCAGTTGCTCTGTTGCTCTCTCTCAGGAGAGGCCAGAGTGACTGGGGAGAGGAAAAGGAAAGGGAAGCAGGCAAAGAGAACTGAAGGAAAATGTCTCCCGCTGCCTGCCTCAGGAGGCAAGAGCACTGCCCAAGGACCTCTGGGACTCCTCTACTGGAGGACCTCCCTATCAGGCATCGGTACACTCAAAGCCCCAAGTGTTAACTGGCTCACTGGCTCTGCCATCACATTTTGCTTTTTTTTTTCTTTTTTTCTTTTAATACACTGCCCAATCTCAGCAATTAATTAGCGCTGGTAAGAGAAACCAAAAATTTGTGCTATAGCACCACCTTCTGGAAAACAAAAGGAATGCTCTTTAACTACCAGTCTGTAGAACGGTTAGAATCAAAATAAAGCCTTGCCTAAATGAGAAATTTGCTACTTCAAATGCAGCGACAGAGGCACTTTTCACCAAACACCGTGAAAAATCATGGTAATATGGTATCACAAAAATAAAATGACAATTTTCTAGCAAAGACATGGAATATTGGGATCTAACTGATAAATTAAAATAGCAGTTATGAAGAAATTCAATGAGCTACAAGAAAATTCAGGAAGACGATACAATGATCTCAGGAATAAGAGTAATGAACAGAAGGACTACTTTACCAAAGAGGTTGAAAATCTGAAAAAGAACCAAACAGAATTTCTGGAACTCAATAAATGAGATGAAGAATGCATTACAATACATTGGAAATAGAGCAGATCATATGGAAGAAAGAATTAGTGAGCTCAAAGATAGAAATATAGAAATGATTCAAGTGGGAGAGGAGCGAGAACTAAGATTTTTAAAGAGTGAAGAAACCTTATGAGAACTATCTGACTACATTAGAAAAGCCAGCATAAGAATAATGGGCATCCCAGAAGGAGAAGAAAGAGACAAGGGAGGAAAAAAACATATTTAAAGAAATAATAGCTGAGAGCTTCTCAAACTGGGGAAGGAATTGAATATACAAATGTACATAGCTATAGAACATCTTATTTTTGCAACACAAAAAGACCTTCCCCAAGAGACATTATATTAAAATTGTCAAAAGTCAACGGTAAAGAATTTTAAAGGCAGCCAGGGGAAAAAAGCAGTAAGCTACAAATGTATCCCCATTAAGCTATCAGCAGATTTCTCAGCAGAAATTCTATAGGCCAGAGAGAGTGGAATGAAATATTCAAAATAGTGAAAGATAAACATTGTCAGCCACGAATGCTCTCTGGCAAAGTTATCCTTCAGATATGAAAGAGAAATAAAGTCTTTCCCAGACAAACAAAAGCTAAGGGAGTTCACCACCACTAGACCTGCTTTATAAGAAATGTTGAAAGGAGCTATTCAAGTTGAAACAAAGGAAAGTACACAGAACTCTGATTAAGGTGATAGTTAGTCAGAATTAGAATACTATAACTTTTTTTTAGAATAATATATTATATTCTTACCTATAGCACAAAGTTAAAAGGAAAAGATCATTAAAAATAACTATAGCTACTACATCTTGGTAATAAAATCACAGCATAAAAAGAGATAATTTGTTACACCAAAAATATAAAAGGGGGAAAGTAAAAAAATGAAGCCTTTATAGGTGATTGAAAGTAAAATGCTATCAGAAGAAAAAGGACTATTTTATTTATGAGACGTTTTATGTAAACCTCATGATAACCACAAAGCAAAAATCTAGAATAGAGACATGAAATATTAAAAAGGGGGAGACTGAGCAAATCCTCATGGAAAACCACCAACTTAAAATGTAAACAGAAACAGAAGGAGAAAGAAACAATGGAGAGACAAAATAATCAGAAGGCAAAAGATAAAATGGCCGTAGTAAATCCTTACATGTCAATAATCACCCTAAATGTAAATGGATTGAACTCACTAATCAAAAGGCACAGAGCAACGGATGAATAAAAAAAAAAAAAAAAAAAAACGGAAACAAGACCTAACCATATGCTGCCTGCAGGAGATTTATTTCAGCTCTAAAAGACCCATAGGCTCAAAGTGAAAGGATGGAAGATGGTATTTCAAGCAAATGGAAACAAAAAGGAGGCAGGCATAGCCAACCTATATCAGACAAAATAGACTTCAAACCAAAAAGGGTAACAAGAGACAAAGGTGGTCATTATATAATGATAAAGGGGTCAATACATTAAGAAGATATAACAATTTTAAGTACATACACTCCCAACACCCAAGTACCGAAATATTGGGTTGGCCAAAAAGTGACTTCGGTTTGTTAGTAAAAATAAAAGACACATTTTTCATTTTCACCAAGAACTTTATTGAACAATGTATTCACCGTTTTGTTCCACTACCTTCTGCCATTTTCCAGGCAACTTCATAATTCCATCTTCCCAAAACTTTTTATCTTTGTGAGCAAAGAACTGTTCCAGATGCCTTTTATAGTCTTCCAGGGAATTGAAATTTTTTTCCATTAAGAGAATTTTGTAAAGGCCAAAATAAATGAAAATCCAAAGGTGCAATGTCTGGTGAATACAGCGGATGAATTGGAACTTCCCAGCCAAGCCGTAACAGTTTTTGCCTGGTCATCAAAGAAACACGCAGTCTTGCATTATCCTGATTGAAGATTTTGTGTTTTCCGTTGATTAATTCCAGATACTTTTTGTCGAGTGCTGCTTTCAGTTGGTCTAATTGGGAGCAGTACTTGTTGGAATTAATCTTTTGGTTTTCCAGAAGGAGCTCATAATGGAAGACTCCCTTCCAATCCCACCATATACACAACCTCACCTTCTTTGGATGAAAACCGGCCTTTGGTGGTGTTGTTGGTGGTTCATTTGGCTTGCCCCAAATCTCTTCCATTCCACCTTACTGTGCAGTATCTACATATCATTACCCGTCACAATTTGTTTTAAAAATGGAACATTTTTCTTACTTTTAAGTAGAGAATTGCATGCAGAAATACAGTCAAGAAAGTGTTTTTTTGTTTGTTTGTTTGTTTTTGCAGTATGCGGGCCTCTCACTGTTGTGGCCTCTCCCGCTGCGGAGCACAGGCTCCGGACGCACAGGCTCAGAGGCCACGGCTCACGGGCCTAGCCTCTCCTGGCATGTGGGATCTTCCCAGACCGGGCACGAACCTGTATCCCTTGCATCAGCAGGCGGACTCTCAACCACTGCGCCACCAGGGAAGCCCAAGAAGGTTTTTTTTGCTTAACTTATGTGGAACCCAAACATCAAAGTGATGAACATAACCAAGCTGGTGCAAATGATTTTCAACGCTTGATTTGGATATTTTGAGTATGTCGGCTGTCTCCCGCGAGGTATAACATTGATTATTCTTAATTAATGTCTCAATTTGATTGCTATCAACTTCAACTGGTCTACCTGTCTGTGGAGCATTGTCCAGCAAGAAATCTCCAGCACAAAACTTCGCAAATCGCTTTTGACATGTTCGATCAGTCACAGCACCTTCTCCATACACTGCACAAATCTTTTTTTCGCATTTCGGTTGCATTTTTACCTTTCTCGAAATAATAAAACATAATATGCTGAAAAATGTTGCTTTTTTTCTTCCATCTTCGATACTAAAATGGCTACACAAAAATTCACCAATTTTGATAAGTTTTTTTTAAATGCATGTGCTGATATGACAGCTGTCACAATACTATCTAACAAAATTGTTTCGAATGAAGTTAAAGACAACTAAGCGCTACTAGATCCATCTTACGGAAAATACCAAATGAACTTTTTGGCCAACCCAATATATTAAGCAATTAATAACATGTCTTAAGGCAGAAATAGACAACATAAAATAATTGGAGGGAATTTCAATATTCCACTCTCAGCACTATTGCTGATCATCCAGACAGAAAATCAACAAAAATGTTGGAACTGGACCACACTTTAGACCAAGAGAACTTAATAGAAATATACAGAGCATTCATCCAACAGCCTAATATACATTTTTCTCAAGTGCACATGGTATATTCTCCAGGACAGATCATATGATAACTACAATATAAATCTTGGCAAATTTAAGAAGATTGAAATTGTATCAACTATCTTGCCTGACCATAGTGGTATGAAACCAGAAATCAACAAAAGGAAAGTGAGAAGATCTACAAATATGTGAAAACTAAGCAACACACTTCTAAATGACGATTGGGTCAAAGAAGAAATCGAAAGGAAAATAAAAAATTATTTTGAAACAAATGAAAATTGACATAGGACATATACGTACACACCTTATTCTATGGCACCAGTGAGTTGGTACATGAATGTTCCACACACTAATCACATATTTTACTTGCTTTGAATACAGGTGGAGAGAAGCAACTCTCTTTCTTCTGTTTCCTGGGCATCACTAAACTGTTCTATTAACTAAAATTATTTCCTTATCTTCTTTTTTTTTTTTCTCATACAAGTGTAGAATGAGAATCCTTGAATTTACTTATTCACTCAACAAACATTTATAGATTGCATAGTTGTAGGCAATACTACAGACCTACTGAATCAAGTAGGGTCCAGGAATCTGTGTTTTCAACAAATTTTCCAGGAGTGTGTGATACCCACTGACAGTAGGAACCACTGACTGATGGTTGACTGTCTAGGTAACCACTAAGGAGATCAGTCAGAAACTCATCACAGACAGGCAAGAGATGGAAGAAGCATAAATTAGGTCAGTAGAAGAGTGAGGAAGAGGAGACAGATGTTCAGAAATGTGAGGTAAATTGGCTGGTGTTGATGAGGTAGGCAGTAGATGGGAAGAAAAAGAAAGAAAGAATAGATCACAAATTTCCATAATGGAGATCCAATCATGGTGGTCTCCGGGACTGAAATTTCAAGTTAAGAAGACGATGAGGGCCTCCCTGGTGGCGCAGTGGTTGAGAGTCCGCCTGCCAATGCAGGGGATACGGGTTCGTGCCCCGGTCTGGGAGGATCCCATATGCCGCGGAGCGGCTGGGCCCGTGAGCCATGGCCGCTGGGCCTGCGCATCCGGAGCCTGTGCTCCGCAACGGGAGAGGCCACAACAGTGAGAGGCCCGCATACCGCAAAAAGAAAAAAAAAAAAAAGAAGACGATGAACACTTAAAAGACAAAAGTATGAGCTCAGCTTAGTTCTGTTGACTCCCAGGTATCTATGAGAGACCCAGGTGGAAGTGTCAAGGGGAAGGTTGGAGATCCAAGTCTAAAGTTCAGGGCCTGCGATGAAGATGTAGATTTGGAAGTGATCCACAGAGAAGTGGTAGTTGAAACCACACCAGAATCCAGGATCATGGCAGGGAGAGGGAGAGAGAATAGATGGGCCAAGGGTGAAAGCCTGGGGGCCTTAACTCCACAGTGAAGAGCTGAACAGTTGTGCTCTTTAACATTTTAATATAACCCAAATGTTTTAGCATATCACAAATATGAACAAAGAAAATGTTTGAAAGTTTATTTCAGTATAAAATTCACAGTTCCAATCATTAATTCTTCTTGAACCAAATTTTTGTAGGGTTCACTTCTATTTAAATAACTACTAGATTAAAAATGTAGTCAAATTGTGTCAGAATTTAGTCCTTGGAATGAGGGAAAGAGGGGGACTGATGCTGGGATATGAACCCATTGCTAAAGAAATTGGCTGGGACATTCTCCCTTGAGAGAGAACAGATCCAAGACCTTGGCCACCATCCTCAGACTTTGAAAGACATCCTAGTAACTAAAAAAGGATCTGAGAGTTCCTTCTATTGGTCAAATGACTTTAAGATGAATGAACCTTGTTCTAAAGGTTAGACCACAGGAGAATTGGGGATCTGTTTCTAAAATCACCATTATGCAAATGATTCATTGGACTATTGAAGATTAGCATTATTTGTTTTTGTAAGCAAATACAGGCACTTTCCTAAAATCTGCAAAAGAACATCAGAAAGTCACTTCTTGCATCTACAAGTAGAATATTGAGAGCTGGAGACTCCTGGACTCCAGAGGAGTCAGTCACTAAAGGAACTACATCTTTAGATGATAATTGGAAATTCTTAGCACAGGATAAAAAAGTGAGATTCATTTCTTTCTGTGCCTTAGATTTGAAGGAGTGTTTATTCAAGGTCTTGGACTTTATACTTCGGGGAGCTGAAATTTTCTCCCAAAGGAAACGTACACACCCATGGTCCAAAGCTGCACAAAATACCTGATTTAAAAAAAAAAAAAAGAGTATTGATAACCCAGAGGAGCTCCCTGTGTCTCTGCTGGCACCAACATGAAATCCAATAGCAATCTATTCCTCCGAGGTAAGCATCTAAACCTTCCTTTAATTTGTCCTGCAAAAAAATTTTTATGAATGAGTGAACTAATCTATCTATCTCTCAGGGGAAAAAATCATAGTGAGGAATTCACTGAGAATAAAACCCTGAGAGATACAGAAATGAAAAACACAAGAGAGAAAACACAGAAGGGAAAACTACATTGAGATGATGCCAGAGTGTAAAGGCATGACTACAGCTCCTATTATCGGCTATAACTAGTTCTCAGAAGGTGTCTCTAGCACCAGGACATTCATTTCAGTGTCCAGAGTCCTTGGGGTTTTTTGATAAAACACAGAAGCCATATTGGTGTCCTTTGCAGAGTATTGGGAGGTTTTGTAGTCCTTGTATCATCTGCCAACACCAGAGGACTTGGCACTTCTCAAGCTTAGCCCAGAGGGATGCATTTGAGCCAATGCTTAAATAAAATAAAAAGATAAACCTGATTCCTTTCACAGGCCCTCACAGTTTCATCCCCCTTGTCCCTCATGTAGCAGCGGATGACAGGAGGAGCCAGGGTCCCCCAAGGCAGAGGGAGAGGGCCTGCCAATGCAGTTTGCATCTACTTTGCTCACTTCTTATGGCTAACAGCCCTCCCATAAGACCCAAAAGGTTTCCAGGTGGATCCTGGTTTTACCCAACCTCTTTGACCCAAGACTATCAAATGGATCCTTCCTCAAGTGTCTCAGACAAATATGTACCAAAATTTCCAAATTGGTTTTACCAAATATAAAAATTAAATAAATCTGTATATCTACTAGAAGAATAGGGCAAAGCATTTCAAAACAAGAGTGTAGTACTTTATCAGCAGATGCCCTTGTTTGCTATTGGATTAAACCATATTAAATTGTTGGTGTTTGACTATTTTTGACATAAAAATGATCATTTCGTGTGGTTCAATCTAACAGGTGAGGAATTACTGGGAGAGCAAAGGCTAATGGTGCCTAATCTGGGAAAACACTAACCAAGGCAGATTTGTCTCCAGATTCACACTGATGTAGGAAGAAGGACTAGCTCCCCAGATGCCAAAGACTCCTCAATGTTCCCACTTATAGTCTCATAGCAGAAATCCTTTCTCCTCAGATGCTGTCAAAAGTCCCTTATGAGCCCCTAAAAATTACTAAAACTCAGGTATTTCAACAGCCCACTCTAAGTTTAAGAGAAATTAACTGTTTTGCAACTAGAAAAGATTATGTAAGTAGAGCATACCACTGTGAAGAGCAAGGGACAGTATGGGAACAATTGGGGACCTACATTATTCTCCCTGACCCTTGACCTACATACTGTCCAGCCTTAGAAGACAGACACTTCACTCTCTTCCCTGAAACAGGGTTTTGAATTGTCTCGAAACAAATGAACTCCTCGGTTCTCAACTAATCAGTACATCTACAGAAAGAAAAAAGTCAAAAACAAAAAAACTTCTCATACATATTTAAAAGTCAGTTCCAACAATGATACACACACACACGTATACACACATTGAAAACTTCCCAAAGTTTTCCCGGTTGAACAAACTACTGAGTCCTTGAATTAATAAACAATATGGACATTGGTTTTAAGTGAGCATTGCTGGTTTTTCTGTAGTCTCTTAAGGACAAAATTCTTCTCTAGAAAAGTTTTAACTTATGCACACACACACATTTGTAAGCCTTTCTGTTTATGCTTCTAAAAGAAACTTATAATCGGCTCACGGTGGGGTAGTTGACAAATAATTATAAATAGCAATGACAGGGAATCCTAAACTCCCCTAAGCTCTCTGACTCCTGCCCTCAAAAGTCCCAGACACTGACGTACAAATAAGCTGATTTTTCCTTTGGATCTTCAGCCCAAAGCCCTGATGTAGAAAGTTGGGAGCTACACTGGCAAACGCAAGGGACAGTATGCCCAATTTATGAAAATTTCTTTGCATAAACTGGAGGTAAGAAGAGTTTCTCCATAAAATCTAGAGTTTAATCCCCACCCCAGGCCTTCCAGCATTTGGACAGCTCCCTTGTGGGCAATGTCCCAAGCTCTCTTTCCTTAGCCTAGTAGGAGGAAAAGTCATGGGGGCAAAGAGGAACCAGAGAGGGAGAGAGAGTGCACCTGCTTCCTCTCAGGAAAGGCAAGCCAGCCCTGCATCTCCTGCATCTCACCTCTACAGCCTCCCTTTGAAAGCAGCCCCAACCTTCTCACTCCTCCATCCTATGGACAGAAAAGCACACAAGACAGGGGTGAGAGAACATCTCAATCTGAGCTTGTCACTAGGAAAGCCCTTCTCATTGAAATGTCCCCACAATGAAAGGAGTAACCAATAAAATAGCCTTAGCCCTTGGCCTATTTTGGTGGCAACACTCCTTCCTTTTGGAGGGGAGTGGAGGCAAGGGGCAAGGGGGAATGGGGATTTCTCTTAGCCTGTAGAGCATGCATTCCCTCTTTCTGAACCTTTAGCTGTGTTTACTGCAGCTTTCTTGGGCTGGCTTATCTCTGCCCCCACTTAATTACATAATGCGCCCCCATGAGAACCTCAGAGCCTGAACAATCCCACCTCACTCTTGGACCACGTGATGCAGTAGCTCACCTGCACTGGTAAAAGCCTCAAAATAAGACTCCAAGGATTTATTTTACAGTCAGCCTGTCTGGATTATATCTCAAACCAGTCTCAGGATTTTGGAATGTCCACACAGCAAACCAGCAGTGGGAGCTGCTCACCTTTTCTGAGAGAACAGGTGAATGAGCAGACGATGTTCGATGAATTCCTTTCACCCTGTTCAGCCTCTGGACCAGCAGCAAAGAGAAGGAACATCTTCTATCCCCTAAAAGAAGAGGGAGGTTGCATCCTGTAAAACTTGCTCACACTGTTAGAGAGGGAGGAAGTATCTACATCACCACCAGAACCTCACTACCCCTCAAGCAAGAAGCAGGTTAAGTCCTACTCACAACACTTTGTTACCAAGGGCCTTCCTTCCTGAAGCCACCCCTACCAGTGAGAGGGTTTTGCCAACATTCCAAAAAGTGAAATCTACACCTGAAGAGAACAAAACCAGGGCATCCCTGCTAGGCAAGCTCAGGATGCTGAAGCAGAAAGCTGGTCCTGTATCCTTCTCCCTTCTCCCTCCAATGCTATCCCAACCCTCATATGATGCCCAAAGGGACCTCCTACACTACCCCAGCCCCTCCAATGTACAGTGACACATCCCCTATCTCAAGCCAAGCTCAAAGATGTCATTGTACAGGAACTTAATCCATTCTGTAATAATGTAATCAACCCTTTCTTGGGTGGATAATCTGAATTGTCACTCATCTGACTTTCCAGGACCCCTGCTCTACTACTCCTGTCTAAAGCCGACTATGTTCCCATTTCTCAGGAACTTTTTGGTGTTCCTTTTCCCTATTAAAGAAAGCTGAGGGTTTTATGCAATCACCTAAATGTCACATAAGGGGATTAAAACCTGGGCTCCCATTTTAATATGTGTGGAGCTTAGGGGCTTCCAGTCCGTGAAGAATCTAGTGTTCCATTTGATTTTTCATCTTTTTCTAAGGTTTAAAGACTGACATGGCAAGATGAACATCCTTATCTTGATCTCAGTTATGGTCCTGGATATAGTAGCTCAAAGAGGTTGGGCTTAATACCCTTTCCATCTACAGAACTGATCATTATTTGTGATGTGGCAACACATCAGCCCACACATAGAGTTGGGGTGTTGGAATGGAAAATGTTAATAAAGCCAAGGTGATGTTTCTTTGAGCTTGTCTCTTCAAGGGCCATCACCTCTGGATAGCATTTCACCAAACCTGGTTTATACAGCTTATAGCTTACCCACTTCTCAACCGTATAAGCTGGTGTCCTCTCTCACCACACTACCGAAACAGCTGTTCCCAAAGTCCCCAAAGACCTCTGTGCTACTTTAGCCCTTCTTGACCACTTAGCAGATTCGTCATGGCTAGCTTCTCCCACTCCTTCCTTCTTAAAATACGCTCCTCCCTTGGTTCCTATGATGCTTCACCCTTGTGATGTTCCCGCTCCTTCTCAGGCTCTTCCTTCCCTGTTTGCTTTTTGTTTGTCTGCTTTTGCACATTCCCACCAATGTTGATGTTCCTCAGGACTCCATCCTGGACCTCTTTGGTTTCATTCTATGGGCATTTCCTAGACAGCCTTATCCACTAGTCAGTATCTATAGCATCTTGAGGCCAAGGCTTATTTCTCTCACCTGTCTCCTCAGTCCCAGAACAATGGCTACACATAAGATACACCTAACAAATATTTGGTGGGTTAAACTGCTGTTTCTCTTTAATAACATCAAATCTATGGCTGCCTCCCAGGCCCCCTCCATCAGCGCCTGTATTTCCCCACAAAAAGTGTAAAGTTTACTACACTGTACTTCCTAAAGAAAGACAGAGATGGTTCTTTCCTTGGCCCTTCTCCTGTCCCTTGGGTAAAATTTCTCAGGTAGGCTCCTGAATAGTTTTTCAACCTGCAGTTCACTGCCTGATAGAAGGTCATAAAGTTAATGTACTAGGTTACAACCACAATTTTTAAATTAAGCAGAATATAACACACTAATATAGGCAATATCAAAATGTTTTATACATGAGGGACGGGATTTATTTCTTAACTCTCTGTATGTGTGAATGTGTGCATGTAGCACACATTGAGTGTACTTGGTAAAAATGTAAAATTTATATATTACAGTGAATTATGGTCAAAAAAAAGTTTGAGAAAAACTGCTCTGAAGTGTCCACATACTATATCCAGGTCAAGGGTAATCCCAGTACAGTTTATCTCATAAACAACATATCCTTCTACTAAGCCCTAACAAGTATCATGAACTTAAATCCATTACAGAGCAAGTTTCAGAATAAGTAATCTTTTCATTTTAGTAGTTTCCTAAAAAGATGGACTACTCAAAAATTCAGGGCTTGTGTTGTCACTTAAATTTTTTCTTCTTTTAAACAAACTTCATCAAAATGAAAATTAAGGGCTTCCCTGGTGGTGCAGTGGTTGGGAATCCGCCTGCCAATGCAGGGGACACGGGTTCGAGCCCTGGTCCGGGAAGATCCCACATGCCGTGGAGCAACTAAGCCCGTGCGCCACAGCTACTGAGCCTGCGCTCTAGAGCCCGTGAGCCACAACTACTGAGCCCGTGTGCCACAACTACTGAAGCCCGCGCGCATAGAGACTGTGCTCCGCAACAAGAGAAGCCACTGCAAGGAGAAGCCTGTGCGCAGCAGCAAAGACCCAATGCAGCCAAAAAAAAAAAAAAAAATCAGATGACTAGGTTCAAATCCCAGCTCTGCCACTTAAACTAACTGTGTGGTTTTTTTTTAACATCTTTATTGGAGTATAATTGCTTTACAATGGTGTGTTAGTTTCTGCTTTATAACAAAGTGAATCAGCTATACATATACATATATCTCCATATCTCCTCCCTCTTCCATCTCCCTCCCACCCTCCCTATCCCACCCCTCTAGGTGGTCACAAAGCACCAAGCTGATCTCCCTGTGCTATGCGGCTGCTTCCCACTAGCTATCTAGTTTACATTAGGTAGTGTATAAATGTCCATGCCACTCTCTCACTTTGTCACAGCTTACCCTTCCCCCA
This sequence comes from Mesoplodon densirostris, assembly GCF_025265405.1. Lineage (NCBI taxonomy): Eukaryota > Metazoa > Chordata > Mammalia > Artiodactyla > Ziphiidae > Mesoplodon > Mesoplodon densirostris. The sequence continues at coordinate 35,993,709 of NC_082668.1, read as the reverse complement.
CCCTGTGTCCTCAAGTCCATTCTCCACACCTGCATCTTTATTCTTGTCCTGCCCCGAGGTTCTTCAGAACCATTTTTATTTTTTTTTAGATTTCATATATATGTGTTAACATACAGTATTTATTTTTCTCTTTCTGACTTACTTCACTCTGTATGACAGTCTCTAGGTCCATCCACCTCACTACAAATAACTCAATTTCATTTCTTTTCATGGCTGAGTAATATTCCATTGTATATATCTGCCACATCTTATTTATCCATTCATCTGTTGATGGACATCTAGGTTGCTTCCATGTCCTGGCTATTGTAAATAGAGCTGCAATGAACATCGTGGTACATGACTGTTTTTGAATTATGGTTTTCTCAGAGCAGATGGCCAGTAGTGGGATGGCTGGGTCGTATGGTAGTTCTATTTTTAGTTTTTTAAGGAACCTCCATACTGTTCTCCATAGTGGCTGCATCAATTTACATTCCCACCAACAGTGCAAGAGGGTTCCCTTTCCTCCACACCCTCTCCAGCATTTATTGTTTGTAGATTTTTTGATGATGGCCATTCTGACTGGTGTGAGGTGATACCTCACTGTAGTTTTGATTTGCATTTCTCTAATGATTAGTGATGTTGAGCATTCTCTCATGTGTTTGCTGGCAATCTGTATATCTTCTTTGGAGAAATGTCTATTTTGTTTTTTTTAACCTTAGGCAAGTTTTTGACCTGTCAGTGCCTCAGCTTCCGCATCTGTCAACTAGAGAAAAAAATGGTACCTACCTAGTAGAGGCCCTGCATTAAATGAACTGAGCTGTAAAAGTCTTTAACATAGTCTGACACATATTAACAGCTAAGTAAGTACTAGCGATAGATATTATCAGCCTCTGCCACCTGATAGGATGGGGTGATAGGATAGGGTGGGCAAGGGAGAAGGAGTCCAAGGTAAGTCCGAGGTTATACTCAGGTGAGTGGAGGAAGTGGTGCCTTTAACAGAAGTAGACAACACAGGAGGAGGAGCTGCTTTCAAAGGGAAGGTGGAGAATTTGATTTTAGATTTATAGCCTGGTAGTCAGCCAAGGGGTTTATCCAACAGGCAGTGAATTCCGGATTGGCAAGAGGTCTGGGCCGCAGACAGATTCATGAGTCAGTGCAAATTAGTAATTAGAGCCAGGAAGCACTGAACACCTGGAAAGAAGTGGTGAGCGCTGGAGTCTGGGCACACAGCCAGAGCAGGAGCACACCTTCAGGCAGAGCCAATGCCTGCCACGGGGAAGGGGGCGCCCACTAGACAGCAAGATCTGAAAGGCCCTGAAAAGTCCCCCATTACACACCTACTTAAAACAAAAAGCCCCTCCACTGGCCTGAAAAGCACAAGATCATACCCCTGCAGTGGATGAACCCCAGCAAGCCTCGATTAATGTGCCCCTAACTCCAGGGGGGCTGAGGGTCTCAAAACTCGGGTGAGGAGGCATGGACTCCGGTCTGCAGGCTGATGGGCAAATGTCACTTGGCAGTGGCATGGATGAGGCCAGCCAGGCGGGAGAGGCGGTCACAGGAAATGAGCCGCGGAACGTTGGGCGACTTCGGGGGAAACCGCGCACAGGCTCAAACCGTTTGCGGCCTGGGAATAGTTAGGTGATGTGCAGCTCACCCAGACCCGGTCTGGAGCCACTGGCCATTCTGACCAGCCTCTCCCGGTGCCCAAACACCCGTCTCGCCATAAATCCGAGACCGCAAAGGCCTGGCGAGGGTCCCGCCGAGATGCGAAGCGCCTGGTGACGAGCGAGGAATGAATGCTACCTGCTCAACCGACACTTCCCGCTTCCCGCGGGACACGGGACGCTTTGCTTTCTCAGATAAGAGTCAACGGAGAGCGTGGTCGTGCGCCCACCAGGTCCGGGGCGCGGCCGAGCTTCTGGGGCGGGGAGACGCCACCGGGGCGGGGGTCACCGGGCTGGGCGGAAGCCCGGACGCGCACGCGCGGAGCAACGGCCGCGCCAATGTCCGCCCCGCGAGGACCCTGGGCACCGCGGCCGTTGGGCCGTTGACGCCGCGGCGCAGGGAGGACCAGGACCCAGACAAGCCAGCCAGCCCCGCCAGGCCCTGCTCGCGGGGACCAGGGGACAATGACCAGGCCAGCAGCAGCCATCCTCAGTTCTCCCTCCAGGGCATCCTTGTAAAGAAAGAGCGCAGCCGGGCGTCTTGAGGACCCATGACCACGAGAGTGGTGGCGTTTATCCTTGTGCTCTGGAGCAAAGAGAATTTAGGCAAAACATGTTTAAGCCAGCCTGGCTGTTTTCTGCAGTAGATTCAGTGGTTCTTGAAAAGCATCTTGGTAGGAAAAAGAAACTGAAAACTGTACCAGGCAAGGACCGAAGGAAACCGTTCTGTAAAGAGAAGTGCCTCAAATAGCTTCAGATACCTTGATGCTTCCTTAAACCCACTTGTCAAGCTTTTCAAAAACTCAGAGTAGGGCTTCCCTGGTGGCGCAGTGGTTGAGAGTCCGCCTGCCGATGCAGGGGACGAGGGTTCGTGCCCCGGTCTGGGAGGATCCCACATGCCGCGGAGCGGGTGGGCCCGTGAACCATGGCCGCTGAGCCTGTGCGTCCGGAGCCTGTGCTCCGCAACAGGAGAGACCACAACAGTGAGAGGCCCGCGTGAGAGGCCCGCGTGAGAGGCCCGCGTGAGAGGCCCGCGTACTGCAAAAAAAAAAAAAAAAAAAAAAAAAAAACCTCAGAGTAAATGTACGATTCATCTGTGTTGTATCAATGCAAGTACAAATGGATGTATATTCTGCTTTCAAGAAGTGGATGTTTCTTCATCCATTGCCTGCTCCATGAAGCGAAAAGAGTTTAACTGAAGGAGATACCTGGTTTCCCAATCTTCATCCATTGCCTGCTCCATGAAGGGAAAAGAGTTTAACTGAAGCAGATACCTGGTTTCCCAAGTGTAGGAAAGATAAATTTCCTTCCTTGAAACAGCAAGGACAAAAACGTGCCAGCATTCGCTTGAGGATTTTATCACCAGTGGTCTGGCCTCCCTGAGATTACTGGGAAAAGTATGTCACTATTGCAGGAGGGCTGTCCTCGTTTTCAGAGTGGTGGCTTGCTGTGCTCTGGACAGAACAGGGTTGTGGGCTGGACCTGGGAAATCAGTAAAGGAGCTTGGAGGGAATAGCCTGAGGCGTGGGAGGAGCTGCCCAGGATGGTGGGGAGCTGGTGTACCCTGACTGAGCTAATTTGTTACTTACGTTGTTAGCATTGTTTTTCTAGCTCAAGACACTGAATGAGCCATAGGGCAGATCTGTGTGCTTACTGCCTTGAAGAAGCAGTTTTCACATTATATTCACTCTCTTTCCACAGCAGCAGGTATTGAACTTGGACAGCAAAATTCTGATCGTGGTGTGTCTGCTATAACTTCCTGTGTATGTCACCAGAAAAGAAAACTGCAAGTGATTGTCAGCTACAAAATTCAGAAAGCGGAGAGTCTCATCAGCTGGAACTTGGCAAACTTGTTTTGCCTACTTTATATTTAAGGACCTCACTGAACTAAGTAAGCTAATGTTACTAACAGTGAAAAAGATTCTCTCTGAATGCCTTCTCTTTATCATGCTCCTTTGCATGTATAAAGAAAAGATTTAAAGCCAAGAAAATGTCTTTTAAAATAATTATGTTATAAAGATGTCATCTTCTGCTTGTGGTTTATCATAACAGACAGGTACTGAAAAAATTGGGAAACTCTATGCAATAAACACAGATTTTCTTTTAAGATAAATTTTGACCCCACCAAATATTAGTGAATTCTAGTTATCCATGTGTAAATGTTCTCTTATTTAGATAAAATATTGGTAACGGAAGAATTTTATAGTCTAAATATAAATTGTTTTACTTGGTGTGTTTAGCCTTTTGCTCTTATTACATACTGAATCTTTCCTCAGTTTCCATATCCCTCCAGTAGGTACTTGTTTTTAAAAATTACATACGTCTTTGTTTTTTTGTAAACTTAAGATAACTTTATGCTTGTTTGACTTTGCTTTTACTTTATTTTAGATTCAAATGGCATTATTTCATTCCTTTTATGGCTGAGTAATATTCTGTTGTATGTATATACACCACATCTTCTTGATCCAGTCATCTGTTGGTGGGCACTTGGGTTGCTCCCATGTCTTATCTATTATAAATAGTGCTGCTATGAACATTGGGGTGCATGTATCTTTTCAAATTAGTGTTTTCGTTTTTTCCGGATATATACCCAGGAGTAGAATTGCTAGATCATATGGTAGTTCTATTTTTACTTTTTTGAGGAACCTCCATACTGTTTTCCATAGAGGCTGCACCAATTTACATTCCCACCAACAGTGTACGAAGGTCCCTTTTCTCCACATTCTCTACAATATTTGTTATTTGTAGATTTTTAATGATAGCTATTCTGACAGGTGTGAGGTGATACCTCATTGTGGCTTTGATTTGCATTTCTCTAATAATTAGCAATGTTGAGCATCTTTTTATGTGCCTGTTATCCATCTATATGTCTTCTAGAAGGACATTTTAAATAAGATTATTTGTCATGATTTGATATGTTGATTCCCTATGTTTACTGCTATATCAAAAAAAGCAGCTTAGTTTCTTTTTAGCTAGAGTAATAGAGTAGGGATTGTGTACATTTAGTCTGCTTTGGTATGTCGAAGAATTAGGAATCCTTTTAGTTTACCCACAAAAACAACGAATACCTCTTTGGAAAGAGAAAACAAGCTTATACAAGTTAAACATAATTCTTGAAGTATAGATAGGTTAAATGCTCAAAAAAAGAAACTACTGCTGCTAATTAATTATAGTGAGTAGTTTAAAATATTTTTATGGCTGAGTAATATTCCATTGTATATATGTGCCACATCTTCTTTATCCATTCATCCAATGATGGACACTTAGGTTGTTTCCATCTCCGGACATATATACAGTACCAAATGTAAGGTAGATAGATAGTGGGGATCAGCCGCATAGCACAGGGAGATCAGCTCAGTGCTTTGTGACCACCTGGAGGGGTGGGATAGGGAGGGTGGGAGGGAGGGAGACGCAAGAGGGAAGGGATGTATATGTATGACTGATTCACTTCGTTATAAAGCAGAAACTAATAAAAAAAAAAGAAAAAAAAATTTTTTTACTGTTTTTAAATCATATTCCTTGTCTCCTGAATTTTTCTGTTAGATTCCATGAACTGATTCTAAATGCTGCTGCCTAATGTTTGGGGCTTGAGAACACAGGTTGCTGTTCTGAATGATTTAAAGACTTAGCAGGTCATTAGTATACACATCTTCATCTAAAGTACATAAAAAATTAAGGCACTTTTAAATTTTCATATTTCATATTTATAAAATTTATCATATTTATATATATTTTTAATATCATGTAATCTCCAGTTATATGTATAAGCAATTATGTTCCTGAAGTTTCAACAAAAATATGGCATTTAATTCAATATAATCAATATAGCATTCCTTCAGTTGTGTGCCATACTTTCAGGCTGATTTTATAAAGAACATGAAAACCTATACCATAACATTACTATTCTTGGGGAAAATGGGAGAACAGAAAGGATTTTGTGGTTGTTTGCTTGCTATTTGTGAAGTTTATTACATAAGATGCTATGCCTAAAAATTAATTTTACTGGGCTTTTATCATTAGTCTAAATATTGCAGTATAATGAGTGATAATCCATGATGACTGTAAAAACAAACACCTGTTTATTTTAATGCCAACAAGTTTGTTGGCAACTCGCTTGACTTTCTGAGGCTCTCAGTAATCAAAGAATTATTAATTCACTCAGTAAAATATTAGATAAGGCAGAGTCATCTCCTAAGATGGAAGCGAATTTAAGGGAACTATGGAAGTAATTCCATAAAACCTATAGAAATATTTGCCACCATAACTTCAACAAAGTAATTCTATTCATTGACTTTTTCCCTCTATATGTGTGCTCAAAAATGAAGATTGTTTGTATTTAGATCTACTGTGTTAAGGTGAGAGTGGCCAAATACTTGCAGCCAGTATACTTATAGGTTAAGGTTCAAAAGGCATAAACACTCAATACTTTTAATACCCAAAGCATATTTAAAAATTCTATGGGCTTCCCTGGTGGCGCAGTGGTTGAGAGTCCGCCTGCCGATGCAGGGGACACAGGTTCGTACCCCGGTCCAGGAAGATCCCACATGCCGCGGAGCGGCTGGGCCCGTGAGCCATGGCCGCTAAGCCTGTGCATCCGGAGCCTGTGCTCCGCAGCGGGAGAGGCCACAACAGTGAGAGGCCCGCGTACCGCACAAAAAATAAAAAACCAAAAAAAAAGAAAAATTCTCCAGTCTGGAGTATTCTAACATAAATGTTCAAATACTGAACAATAGCTAATATCAAACTTCTTTTTGTACAATTTTTATACTTTATACAAACAAGCTGATTTTGCACATGGACTCACCATAAATACATTCAAGTCAATAAAATCTTTTTGAATTCCCACTCATTCCCTTTCATCTTTTTCTTTTGGGGTGCCCCCTTCTCTATCCATCATTTTCAAAAACTGGAGCTGCCTGTCTGAGGGTCACGTGAAGGGTGAAGAGGGTGGTAGGCTAAGCAGGAATTTACAATTAGGGATGCAATTTACATATAGGCAGTCAAGAGTTTTTGTTGGAACTATAGCAAATAAAATAATAACTACAATAATAATAAGCAATATTTGCATGCCACTGTCCAGTTTCCAAAACATTTTCACATGCTCCACCCAGCTTAAGCTTCATAGTTTGCTTCTGGGTACTTAATAAAATTTCACTTTGTAATTTTTACTGAATCATTCATTATATCCAGCTGTCAGTTTCTTGAGGGCAGTGACTGTGTTTTGTATTTTATGAACGTACACATACATGAGCCCCCTGGAAGTAAATGTTCTTAAACTGATTGCCAAATGGTTAAGAGCTTCAAGTGGAAGATTTACTGGATTTTATGATGAAAGATCTATTAAGACTGTTAAGGAGACCAATGACACCATCAGAGAGAACAGTAGGAAAATCTGTGGCAAATGGGCCAAAGTAAGGGGATTGGACACAGGGAGACCAGGAAGAGAAGATTCCAGGAATCCCCCTTGGAAGGATTAATTCTGGGCCAAAGCTCTTCATTATTTTTAATGGCTAAATTGTTTTCCATAATATCTGTATATCATAGTCAACTATTTTTTCCATTGAAGTGCATTTGTCCTCTTACACTGAGGAGTGTGTATCCTAAATTTTTGGTAGTATAAGCAATGGAAATTTATAGGCATGAAGTTGAATATAATAGTTATATCCTAGTTCTTATTCCTAATTCTACTTATTTGAATTTTCTCATTTTTTTCCTTAAGCAGACTTGTTAAATATTTAATTATTAGATTTTCCCAAAAAAGTTTTTGGTTTTATTTATCAATTCTACTCTTTTCCCATTTTCTAAATATTTTTTCTTCTTCTATCTTTGTTATCCCTATTCCTACTTTTTCTGGATTTATTTTTCTTTTTCTGCCTTCTTGAGTTGAAAGGTTAGCTCTTTTATTTTCAATCATTCTAGATTAAAAATAAAACATTTCAAGTTATAAAATTTCCCCCTCAATATAGTTTTAGTCACATGTCATAGGTTTTGACATAGAACCTTTTCATTGTCTATTTTTATAATTCTATATTTTCTTTTTTTAGTCTTTCTTTGAGCCTGAGTGTTAAGAATTTTTTTTAATTTATTTATTTTTTGTTTATTTATTTTTGGCTGCGTTGGGTCTTCATTGCTGCACGTGGGCTCTCTCCAGTTGCGGTGCACGGGCTTCTCACTACGGTGGCCTCTCCCACTGCAGAGCACGGGCTCCAGGCACGCAGGCTCAGCAGTTGTGGCTCAAGGACTCTAGAGCGCAGGCTCAGCGGCCATGGCTCATGGGCTTATTTGCTCCGTGGCATGTGGGATCCTCCCGGACCAGGGCACGAACCTGTGTCCCCTGCATTGGCAGGCGGACTCTCAACCACTGCGCCACCAGGGAAGCCCCAAGAATTTTTTAAAATTTATTTTTATTTACTTATTTTTTGGCTGCATTGGGTCTTTGTTGCTGTGCGCAGGCTTTCTCTATTTGCGGTGAGCAGGGGCTTCTCTTCATTGCGGTGCACTTCTCATTGTTGTGGCTTTTCTTGTTGCAGAGCACAGGCTCTAGGCATGTGGGCTTCAGTAGTTGTGGCACACAGGCTCAGTAGTTGTGGCGCACAGGCTTAGTTGCTCTGTGGCATGTAGGATCTTTCCAGACCAGGGCTCGAACCCATGTCCCCTGTATTGGCAAGCAGACTCTTAACCACTGCGCCACCAGGTAAGTCCCAAGAATTTTATTTTAAAATTTATCTGTGGCTAGATGTCTTTTGTTCGTCTTTTTATCATTTCCAATTAATATGGATTGCACTGTGATCACTAATGATTGTTCAAAGGGAAAATGACTAGAATATGCAATAAGAAACAAACTGGGGTGGGGGTGAGGAACATATGCATGAGACATAGCCTTAAAGGGTAAAGAAAAATAATGAAAACAAGGCACAAATAAGAAGAGGAAGTGAGAGGGCTCAAGTGGCTGGACAGAACAGAGAACTGAGTCTGTCAGTTACTAGCATGGCAGGAGGTTTGGATTGTTTAATATGGTACCTGATGCAAGACAGTGTTAGGAGACCAGAATGACATAGGGAAGGGAGAGTAATGTGCAAGAAAGACAGTCCTCAAAGGAAATCCAGATGCTCCTTGTTGAGAAGGCTCTTTGAAGACTACCAAGAAATGCCTGACTTGACCTGCTCTAATGGTTTAAGTGTTAAGATGATAATATTTTCCTGCACCATTCCGTGATATTTTAGCTTCTTGGGTGGGCTTACTATTTCTAGATCTTCCAGTAAATTGGAGGGATGAATTTCAACATAGAAAATGAGCCAAGAGCCCAAACTGTGGAACCCATCCCACTCGTACTATTTTCTTCATCCAACAGTCATTTTTGAGTTCCTGTTATGACCAGTACTGTGCCATATGATAAGCACAAAGGGTCATCAGCTTCTAAATGTCTAACTTATTCACAGCCCAATATGTATGCCAATTCTCTTTTTGCTGACCAGAAAGGAGAGAGAGAACGAGTGACTGGCCAAGGTAGCAGTTATTTCGCAGCCAGAAGAAAATTCCGTATACCCACTATCTACCTACAATACCACAGTCACCAGGGGAGCAGGAGAAGAGATGCGTTCCCTGAGCCACTCCCTAATTATTTCTTTCAATGAGGGGTTTCATTAATGAAGCTTGCCCAGAAATGTCATGGCATCCACAAGTCCCTAGGGAGGCATTGGTACTTAATGGTGACCAGCCAGGATGCTGGAGCGAGGCTGCCCGGGTTTGAGTCCTGGCTTTACTACTTCTAGAGTATGACCTTGGGCAAGTTTCTTTTTTTTTTTTTTTTTTTTTGCTGTACACGGGCCTCTCACTGCTGTGGCCTCTCCCGTTGCGGAGCACAGGCTCCGGACACACAGGCTCCGCGGCCATGGCTCGCGGGCCCAGCCGCTCCGCGGCATGTGGGATCTTCCGGGATCGGGGCACGAACCCGTGTCCCCTGCATCGGCAGGCGGACTCTCAACCACTGCGCCACCAGGGAAGCCCTGGGCAAGTTTCTTAAACTCTCATGTCTTGGTGTTTTGGACCTGTAAATGGGTACTATAATAGTCCTTGCCTTACTAGATTGATTTGAGGATTAAATAAGCTAATACTTAGAACAGTGTCTGGCACATAGTGAGCACTCAATAAAAGTGAACTCTTATTGTTATTCCAGAATGCAGGTGCCTTCACCAGTGCAGAGTCACGGAGGCATTGCCAGTCCTGCAGAGAGAATGAAGCTACCAAAGAGAACACAGACACAGGATGCTCAAGTTAAACAAAGCCACAGCATCATGCAGTCCTTTTCATTACAAAATTAAATAGCTGTCTAGAAAGTTGTGAAGCAAATTGGAGAGAGACCAAGACTTCAGTAGAAATCACTGAAAGGGATTTTGTACTTAAAAACTTTTCTTTGAGCAAGTGCCTAAGTAAAAGTTAGCAACTGTCTGTGATGAACACTGAAAGCCCTGAAATAAGTAGTGGGACTCCTAGCAGGACAAGAACAGCATAGATCACCCAGAAGAGGGTCCAGAAAGAACATAGACTATCGTCTGAGCCACAGTGGATAGGCTTATTATCAGTTCTTTAGTACGAAACAACAGGATAGACCCACTCTAAAATCTTTAGGATAAAGCTCATTACAGTATGAATTTAGTCATTCTTTTTAAAAGAGCATCCATTTTGTCTTTATAAAGTCATAGGTGAACCAGGCTTTGTGCTAAGCATTGGAAACACATGGTGAACAAGACAGACCCTGCCCACATGGAGTTTATGACCCTAGGAGAGACTTGACATTAACCAAGTAATCACACAAATGTCATTGCAAGCTTTGTTAAGTGCTCAGAAGAAATATGAAATGGTCAGTGAAGATAATGTAAGGGACTTTGAGACTTGGGAGTCCGAGAGCAACAGCAATGCCATGCCCTGAGGATAAGGGGACATTGCCTGGGCAAGAACTGCAGCAGATGGTGCCAGGGAATAGCATGCTTGAAGGCTCTGCGGTGGGAAATGAGAGGTGTGAGCCAGCGACTGGGAGAAGGCCTGTGCGGGGAGCATGTCAGTGGGATGGAGAGCCTGCCAGGCAGGGCCATGTTAGCATCTTTGCTTTCTTCCAAATACAGGGCAGCTCACTGAGGGGTTTAGGCACACACAGTTGACATTGACATATTCAGATTTGTGTTTTCAACGGATCCTTGCAGTTGCAGTGTGGAAGCAAGTTTGAGGGACTAGAATGGAAAAGAGAAGTCTATTTTGGGAGGCTTTCAACCTGGCTGTTAGAGCCAAGGTTATGGTGCCCACAACCAAATACAGAGACCCCTTTACTGAGTCGGATCCCAAAAGGCTCATACCTATCTGGGTGCTCCACGTGCTAGAGTGACACCCAAACCATAGGAGTCCATGTGACCACAGTGAAGCTTTTATTTGGGTAAATTTAGTTGAATCAAAAAGGTGTCAAGGGGGGCTTCCCTGGTGGCGCAGTGGTTGAGAGTCCGCCTGCCGATGCAGGGGACACGGGTTCGTGCCCCGATCCCGGAAGATCCCACATGTCGCGGAGCGGCTGGGCCCGCGAGCCATGGCCGCGGAGCCTGTGTGTCCGGAGCCTGTGCTCCGCAACGGGAGAGGCCACAGCAGTGAGAGGCCCACGTACAGCAAAAAAAAAAAAAAAAAAAAAAAAAAGGTGTCAAGGGGCTTCCCTGGTGGCGCAATGGTTGAGAGTCCGCCTGCCAATGCAGGGGACACGGGTTCGTGCCCCGGTCCAGGAAGATCCCACATGCCACGGAGCGGCTAAAACCGTGAGCCATGGCCGCTGAGCCTGTGCGTCTGGAGCCTATGCTCCACAACGGGAGAGGCCACAACAGTGAGAGGCCCGTGTACCACAAAAAAAAAAAAAAGTGTCAAGAATAACATTAGCCATATAGAAGTTTGTGAAACTAATGGGTTTGACCTAGTGAAATAAGCTGGGAATGTGAGACCGAAATGATTAGCTGCTGTGCTGGGGTTTGAAGAGGCTGCCTGATTTCAGGACAACTGAGCGATAGATAGAGGAATTAAACAGATGAAGATCAAATTACTATCCCAATTTTATTAAAAGCAAAGTTGAAGAATTGGCTTAGGGCTGTGGGCAAGCCATGTTGCACATATTTCACTTCTGAATTCAACCTGCCCTGATCGTAGTGGGCCCTGTGACTGGGGCAGGTGGTGCAAGATGGGGCCTGTTTGGGGGACTTTTGCCTTTGGGGGCTCCTTCCTCCATAAACAAATATTAGAAATTATATTTTACGGCTGAATTGGTACAAAAGTATAATCCAGGGTGGTTTATATTCATTTTTTCTTCTGATTTTAAAAGAAAAGAAAACGTTTCGTGGCCCTCTAAACTGGGGTACGTCAGCCCAGCAGAGGGCAGAATCCTAGAGTCTCAGGCAGGTAGGTCCTGAGATGGAGGAGAGGGGATATGAGCTGAAAGTGCCAGCAATGGACAGTGCTACTCTCATAGCCTCCACCCATGGAACATGACTGGTTGTCCCTCCAGCAAAGTACACTAGGATCCAAATAAATGTTCTGGTCCTGGCTGACCAAATTTGTGTACCAGCAGATTCCCGTTCCCATGGATCCATGTACCAAGCGGCATTAAGAAATACAGTCTGGTAGCCAAAAATAATGTTAGTGTGTTTTCCAGTCTTTGTGTCTCCTGAAGAATGTTCATTGAAATCTGTAACTCATCACACTTCCAGAAAGCCTGTTTCCTCCTAATTCGGTCAAGCCCTGCAAATAACTGCCCTTACTGCAAACCCACCTATCTAACCCTAGTCTGGCTTGTCTGTCTTCCCCAACTCTTTCTTCCTTTTGTTTCCTCCCCACCATTAACCTGCTTGGTCTCCAGGAAGGGAAGCACAGAGACCCATGGGGAGGGGGAAATGCCCCTCCCTGTGAGGGGTAGAGAGGAGGAAGGAGGAAGCAGTGGGGAGGACTCACCTACTGCGTCCGTCTTTGCCCTCTCACACCGCAGAAGCCAGAAGCCTTAAAAAATAGCCCGTTTTGTTACAATGACAATAGACAATGTCTAATAGAAATAGAAGTGCCCTATAGCAGGGCCCAGCTGTCTCTGGAGATGCAGGTGAGCCAGTGGGCACAGGAGGGGCCGGGTAGGGGGCGGGGAGTGGCAGAGAGGCCACACCCCCATTTTTGACTGGAAGAAGAGAAGGGCAGTGTTATCCAGCCCTCCATGTGCCCGTTTGTCTTAACTCCTGGGGTAGAGAGCAACTGCGTGGCAGAAGAATGCTATGGAATTCTTGGCCAACCACTTGGTGGGCAGAACCGAGGCCTCCATTGCATAGATGAACCAGAATTCAAAAACAACAACATCAAGTACAGATTGTAAATTATAGGCAAAAGCTATGGAAATGTTCGAGGAAAGCAGTACCGTTTAAACAATTCTGTCCTAAGGGGCCTTATTTCTGTCTGGGTGTTTGATTTGTTACACATGGACAAGTGGCATGTGTGTGTTTCAACAGCTGGTGCTTTCAGACTCCAGAGGGTGATTCCATGAAATCTCCAGGCCTGTGATGCAGCCCAGCTCCCAACATGACCTGCATTTCCAGCGAGGACGAGAAGTCCATAGTTTTTACATCTTTGAGCAAACAAGACCCATGCCTACTGATAAGGCAAGACCTCAAGAAATATCTGACTCCAAGGGATAACTGCCCATTTTCACATGGTAGGAGAAAACATATCTCTGTATTATTACAAGCTCAAACAAGCCCTGGAAGGAACTCTGTGCTATTAAATCTTAAGGAACAGTTGGTGTTCTATTTATACACATTTCTACTCACCAGGGAGACACTGCAGCTCCATCTGCTTGAAAAAGATGTCGAAATAACCTGGACCTGGAATTGCCAACACATCTCACGAGGGTGGTGCTGGGTCTTTCAACCAAGCAGGTTCCATCAGTGGTGAAACTAAGCCAACCCAGCGAGGGGCTGGGCACCCAGAGTCAGGCCATACAATTTTTAAAAACGTGATGGATAAAAGCTAGGGGATAAATTACCATGACATTTAAAAGCTGCAATCGTTTCTATTTCACAGGCAGTGAAAACTTTATTACTCTGTTAGGGTAGACTATTCCAGCATTCCAAGGAAACTGAGAATTATTCTCTGTCTCACAGGTGGTTGAGGAAACAAGAATAAGAAATTACAAATAGGAATCTCATAGGGCACAGACTCACTTGTACAAAACACGTAACTATCTTTGGGTGCCTCAGAACCTCATTTGTAAAATGGAGATTTGATTCCTACCTCAAAGATTATCACAATGGGGAGCCTTCAAGATGGTGGAGGAGTAAGATGTGGAGATCACCTTCCTCCCCACAAATATATCAAAACTAAATCTACATGTGGAACAACTCCTACAGAACCCCTACTGTACGCTGGCAGAAGACCTCAGACTTCCCAAAGGGCAAGAAAATCCCCATGTACCTGGGTAGAGCAAAAGAAAAAAGAAAAAACAGAGACAAAAGAATAGGGACGGGACTTGCACCTCGGGCAGGGAGGTGTGAAGGAGGAAAGGTTTCCACACACTAGGAAGCCCCTTCACTGGTGGAGACAGGGGGTGAGCCGGGGGGTGGGGGGAAGCTTCAGAGACATGGAGGAGAGCGCAGCAACAGGGGTGCACAGGGCAAAGCGGAGAGACTCCCACACAGAGGATCGCTGCCAACCGGTACTCACCAGTCCGAGAGGCTTGTCTGCTCACCCGCCAGGGCGAGTAGGGGCTGGGAGCTGAGGCTTGGACTTTGGAGTTCAGATCCCAGGGAGATGACTGGGGTTGGCTGCGTGAACACAGCCTGAAGGGGGCTAGTGCGCCACAGCTAGCTGGGAGGGAGTCTGGGAAAAAGTCTGGACCTGCCTAAGAGGCAAGAGACCATTGTTTTGGGGTGTGTGAGGAGAGGGGATTCCTTTCCTGTCTGCACACAGAAGGCAGAACACCACCTAAATGAGCTCCAGAGACCAGCATGAGCTGCAGCTATCAGCTCGGACACCAGAGGTGGACACCAGAGATGGGTACGAAACGCTAACACTGCTGCTGCAGCCACCAAAAATCCTGTGTGCAAGCACAGGTCAGTATACACACACACACACACACACACACACACACACACACACACCAGGAGCCTGTGTAGCCTGCCACTGCCAGGGTCCTGTGATCCAGGGACAACTTCCCCAGGAGAACACATGGCGTGCCTCAGGCTGTTGCAACATCATGATGGCCTCTGCCGCTGCAGGCTGCCCCACATTCCAATTATAACTACCGTACCCCTCCCTCCCCCAGGTATGAGTGAGCAAGAGCCCTCTAATCAGCCACTCCTTTACCACCCTCCTGTCTGGGTGGGGAACAGATGCCTGAGGGTGACCTACACGCAGAGGTAGGGCCGAAACCAAAGCTGAACCCCATGGACTGTGCAAACAAAGAAGAGATAGGGAAATTTCTCCCTGCAGCCTTAAAAGCAGCAGATTAAATCCCCACAATCAACTTGATGTACCCTGCATCTGTGGAATACCTGAATAGACAACGAATAATCCCAAAGTTGAGGCAGTGGACTTTGGGAGCAACTGTAGACTTGGGGTTTCCTGTCTGAGACTGATTTGTTTCTGATTTTTATGTTTACCTTAGCATAGTTTTTAGCACTTGTTGTCATTGGTGGATTTGTGTATTGGTTTGGTTGCTCTCTCTTTTTATTATTATTATTTTTTAAAATTTTTTATTTAAATTAAAAAATTTTTTTCATTTTAGTAATTAAAATTATTTATTTAAAAAAAATTTTTTTTCTTTCTTTTTTTCTCCCTTTTCTTCTGAGCCATGTGGCTGACAGGGTCTTGGTGCTCCAGCCTGGTGTCAGGCCTGAGCCTCTGAGGTGGGAGAGCCGAGTTCAGGACACTGGACCACCAGAGACCTCCCAGTCCCACGTAATATCAATCAATGAGAGCTCTCCCAGAGATCTCCGTCTCAATGCTAAGACCCAGCTCCACCCAACAGCCAGCAAGCTCCAGTGTTGGATGCCCCATGCCAAACAACTAGCAAGACAGGAACGTAACCTCACCCATTAGCAGAGAGACTGCCTAAAATCATACTAAGTTCACAGACACCCCAAAACACACCACTGGACACAGCCCTGCCCACCAGGAAGACAAGGTCCAGCCCCATGCACCAGAACACAGGCACCAGTTCCCTCCACCAGGAAGCCTACACAAGCCACTGAACCAACCTTGCCCACTGAGAGCAGACACCAAAAACAATGGGAGTTACGAACTGCAGCCTGTGAAAAGGAGACCCCAAACACAGTAAGTTAAGCAAAATAAGAAGACAGAGAAATAAGCAGCAGACGAAGGAGCAAGGTAAAAACCCACCAGACCAAACAAATGAAGAGGAAATAGGCAGTCTACCTGAAAAAGAATTCAGAATAATGATAATAAAGATGATCCAAAATCTTGGAAATAGAATGGAGAAAATACAAGAAACTTTTAAAAAATACCTAGAAGAGCTAGAGAGCAAACAAAGATGAACAACACAATAAAATGAAACTTAAAATTCTCTAGAAGGAATCAATAACAGAATAACTGAGGCAAAAGAACGGTTAAGTGACCTGGAAGATAAAATAGTGGAAATAACTACCACAGAGCAGAATAAAGAAAAAATAATGAAAAGAATTGAGGACAGTCTCAGAGACCTCTGGAACAACATTAAACACACCAACATTTGAATTATAGGGGTCCCAGGAGTAGAAGAGAAAAAGAAAGGGACTGAGAAAATATTTGAAGAGATTATAGTTGAAAACTTCCCTAACATGGAAAAGGAAATAGTCACTCAAGTCCAGGAAGCACAGAGAGTCCCATACAGGATAAATCCAAGGAGAAACATGCCAGGACACATATTAATCAAACTATCAAAAATTAAATACAAAGAAAAAATATTAAAAGTAGCAAGGGAAAAGCAACAAATAACATATAAGCGAATCCCCATAAGGTTAACAGCTGATCTTTCAGCAGAAACTTTGCAAGCCAGAAGGGAGTGGCAGGACATATTTAAAGTGATGAAAGGGAAAAACCTACAACCAAGATTACTGTACCCAACAAAGATCTCATTCAGATTCGACAGAGAAATTAAAACCTTTACAGACAAGCAAAAGATAAGAGAATTCAGCACCACCAAAACAGCTTTACAACAAATGCTAAAGGAACTTCTCTAGGCAGGAAACAGAACAGAAGGAAAAGACCTACAAAAACAAACTCAAAACAGTTAAGAAAATGGTAGTAGGAACATACGTATTGATAATTACCTTAAATGTAAACATATTAAATGCTCCAACCAAAAGACATAGACTGGCTGAATGGATACAAAAACAAGACCTGTATATATGCTGACTACAAGAGACCCACCTCAGACCTAGGGACACGTACAGACTGAAAGTGAGGGGATGGAAAAAGATATTCCATGAAAATGGAAATCAAAAGAAAGCTGGAGTAGCAATACTCATATCAGACAAAATAGACTTTTTGTTGTTGTTGTTGTTGTTGTTGGGGTATGGACTTTAACACTGTATTTTGAAGTCCTGTTATTAAATAAATCACTTTTAGGATTTTTAAGTATTTCTGATAAATTGTCCCATTTATCATTATTTTTGGTAATACTTCTTTCTTTCTTTTTTTTGCTCTGAATTGTATACTTCTTTCTTGAAATCTATGTTGTTTGATGTTTCTATAGTCACACTCTCTCTCTACTTATTGTTTGAATGGTTTATAATTTGTGTCTTTTTACTTTCAATCCAGACAAAATAGACTTTAAAATAAAGAATATTACAAGAGACAAAGAAGGACACTGCATAATGATCAAGGGATCGATTCAAGAAGAAGATGTAACAATTGTAAATATTTATGCACCCAACACAGGAGCACCTCAATACATAGGGCAAATGCTAACAGCCATAAAAGGGGAAATTGACAGTAACAGAATAATAGTTGGGGACTTTAACACTCCACTTTCACCAATGGACAGATCATCCAAAATGAAAATAAATAAGGAAACACAGCTTTAAATGACACAATGGACCAAATAGACTTAATTGATATTTATAGGCCATTCCATCCAAAAGCAGCAGAATACACTTTCTTCTCAAGTGCTCATGGAACATTCTCCAGGATAGATCATATCTTGGATCACAAATCAAGCCTTAGTAAATTTAAGAAAATTGAAATTGTATCAAGTATCTTTTCCAACCACAACTATGAGACTACATATCAATTACAGGAAAAAAAAACTATAAAAAATACAAACACATGGAGGCTAAACAATACACTACTAAATAACTAAGCGATCACTGAAGAAATCAAAGAGGAAATCAAAAAATACCTAGAAGCAAATGACAATGAAAACATGACGACCCAAAACCTATGGGATTCAGCAAAAGCAGTTCTAATGGCGAAGTTTATAGCAATACAATCTTACCTCAAGAAACAGGAAAAATCTCAAATAAACAGCCTAACCTTACACCTAAAGCAACTAGAGAAAGAAGAACAACAAAAAAAACCCCAAAGTTAGCAGAAGGAAAGAAATCATAAAAATCAGATCAGAAATAAATGAAAAAGAAATGAAGGAAACAGCAAAAAAAATCAATAAAACAAAAAGGTGGTTCTTTGAGAAGATAAACAAAATTGATAAACCATTAGCCAGACTCATCAAGAAAAAAAAGGGAGAAGACTCAAATCAACAGAATTAGAAATGAAAAAGAAGTAACAACTGACACTGTAGAAATACACAGGATCATGAGAGATTACTACAAGCAACTATATGCCAATAAAATGGACAACCTGGAAGAAATGGACAAATTCTTAGAAAAACACAACCTTCCAAGACTGAACCATGAAGACATAGAAAATATGAACAGACCAATCACAAGCACTGAAATTGAAACTGTGATCAAAAATCTTCCGACAAAAAAAGCCCAGGACCAGATGGCTTCACAGGCGAATTCTATCAAACATTTAGAGAAGAGCTAACACCTATCCTTCTCAAACTCTTCCAAAATATAGCAGAGGGAGGAACACTCCCAAACTCATTCTACAAGGCCATCATCACCCTGATACCAAAACCGGACAAAGATGTCACAAAAAAAGAAAACTACAGGTCAATATAACTGATGAACATAGATGCAAAAATCCTCAACAAAATACTAGCAAACAGAATTCAACAGCACATTAAAAGGATCATACACCATGATCAAGTGGGGTTTATCTCAGGGATGCAAAGTTTCTTCAATATATGCAAATCAGTCAATGTGATACACCACATTAACAAATTAAGGAATAAAAACCATATGATAATCTCAGTAGACTCAGAAACAGCTTTTGACAAATTTCAACACCTATTTATGATAAAAACTCTCCAGAAAATGGGCATAAAGGGAACCTACCTCAACATAATATAGGCCATATGTGATGAACCCACAGCCAACATTGTTCTCAATGGTGAAAAACTGAAACCATTTCCACTAAGATCAGGAACAAGACAAGGTTGCCCCCTCTCACCACCATTATTCAACATAGTTTTGGAAGTTTTAGCCACAGCAATCAGACAAGAAAAAGAAACAAAAGGAATCCAAATAGGAAAAGAAGAGGTAAAACTGTCACTGTTTGCAGATGACATGATACTATACATAGAAAATCCTAAAGATGCCACCAGAGAACTACTAGAACTAATCAATGAATTTGGTAAGGTTGCAGGATACAAAATTAATGCACATGAGTGTGGGAGGGAGGGAGATGCAAGAGGGAAGAGATATGGGAATATATGTATATGTATAACTGATTCACTTTGTTATAAAGCAGAAACTAACACACCATTGTAAAGCAATTATACTCCAGTAAAGATGTTAAAAAAAATTAATGCACAGATACAGGGTGAAGTAAGTCAAAAAGAGAAAAACAAATACCGTATGCTAACACATATATATGGAATCTAAAAAAAGAAAAAAGAACCTAGGTTCTGATGAATGTAGGGGCAGGACAGGAATAACGATGCAGATGAAGAGAGTGGAGTTGATGACAGGGAGAGGGGGAAGGGTAAGCTGGGACGAAGTGAGAGAGTAGCTTTGACATATAGACACTACCATATGTAAAATAGATAGCTAGTGGGAAGCAGCTGTATAGCACAGGGAGATCAGCTCAGTGTTTTGTGACTAGAGGGGTGGGATAGGGAGGGTGGGAGGGAGATGCAAGAAGGAGGGGATATGGGGTTATATGTATACATATAGCTGATTCACTTCGTTATACAGCAGAAACGAACACAACATTGTAAAGTAATTATACTCCAATAAAGATGTTAAAAAATAAAAAGATTATCACAAATATTAAATGAGCTAATACAGGGAAGCTTTTCACTCAGCATATACTTGAGTACTGAATAAAGGTTAGCAATTACACAACTGTAATATATTTTATATATTCATTTACTCTATGTATATATAGTAATTATATATATTAAATTATATATATATGTAAATATATATGTTTAAATTCTATCTCAAGCTCTATTCCACCTGGCAGCAGAAACTGAGTCCTACTCAATGGAAACCCAGCAGTACAAAGTTCCTGTAGTAGATTTGGGACAGTGGCCTTAGGAGAAGACACTAACCTTTGGCATCCCTGTCTTTGGGCCTGGCATTTCTGCATTTCTTTTTGCATTCCTGATGTAAGAACCGCACTCTGAAGGCTGGGAGTGTGGCATGCCCTCACCAGTACCTGAAGAATGGGAAAAAGAGTGGCAAGGGGGAAGCACATCAGCTAATATTTCCTGCCACAGTAGAAATAGGACTTTACAGTTCCCATGGGGTTTGTGCTTATATATCATCTGGGAGCTGATGACTCTTAAATTGGCATCTACAGTCTGGATGACTCCTCTGACCTCCAGATTCCTATATCCAATTGACATGTGGACTTGAAAGTCAAATAAGCAACTCAAACTGAACAGACCCAGGAGAAGACTCCCACCCCCAATGTTACAAACCCAGTTCTCCTATCTCAGCAAGTAACTCCACAGTTCACCCACCTGCTCAAGCCAGAAACCTAGGACTGATCCTTGAGTCCTCTCTTTCCTTTACCCCCACCTGTATGTCACCTATCAACTGATCCAGTTGGTTCTACCTCCAAAATTCATACCAAGTCTGTCCCCTTCTCTCCATCTGATGCCACCACCTTACGCCCTAGTCTAATTCCCCATCAACCCCGTCAATAGCTTCAGATCTGGTATCCAGGCTACCCTCTTATCAGCAATAACTCATTCCCTATACAGTGGAATGATCTAATATAAATCATGTTACATCCCAGCTCAAAACTCTCTGTGGCATCCCTTCCCACCTAGAAACCTGCGAACCCCTCTCCCTGGCCCTGCCATCTCTGATCTTCTCTCATGCCATCTTCCTCCTTCTCTCCACACACACCCACACTGGCTTTCTTTCTGCTTTTCAACATGACAAGCTCATTTCTTCCTTTGGGCCACTTGGGGCTCTCTTTTCCTGTGCCTTCTCTCAGTAGGCTGGCCTTTAGGACTCAGCTCAAATGCACCGCAGTGCTGACTACCCAAAACTAAACTAGTCTTTTAAGTCAGTTTGTATCACCTTCCCCTCTTTATCACATGGCCTACCATTTCCTGAAGTTAACTTATTTCTCTAGTTGTTTTTATCCCATCACATTCTAAATACATGGCATTTTGTTGTGTTGGCCAAAAAGTTCGTTTGGGTTTTTCTGTAAGATGTTATAGGAAAACCCGAACAAACTTTTTGGCCAACCCAATATGTAGTACTTTACGGTTCCCACAGAACTCACACACACACGCACACACACACACAAACACACACACCCCTAAGATCCAGGAGAACAATGATCTTGTCAGGCACGCAAATATTTTTGAATAAAAGAACCATCTTATTTGATAATCATATTCCTCTCACTCATTCTCATGCAATTCATATGCAAGGATAAAACTACTTGTAAATCTCTGAAACGTAATACACAATTTCAAACTTCCTTGACTTTACACGGTGGTTCCTTCTGCTGAAATGTCCTTTCTTTGTTCTTGTATTCATCCTTCAAACCCCTGTTTGGGTAAGGAGCACGCAGAGGGATGAGGATGGGAACTGCGGAGGCAGCAAGGCAGGGGAGGGTGGGGCCGTACTGCCCGGCCAGTGAGGTCAGAACTCGGGGTTCGAAGGAAGATTGGAGTCTCTGTAGTGAAATTCTGTCCCAAACCCGGAGCCCTCCCTCTCCTCAAGACAGGAAGCAAAGGGAGGCAGCTTTGAATATCCAACAACGCACTCACCATCTCCATTTGCACCACGTGCATGCTTTTTAGGGTTCCCAAACTTTTCGTATCCAAATAGAACTTGAGATGTAAAAGACAGCTCCAGTCCCCTGCTCAGCCCAAAAGCTGTGGGGACATTTTTGATTCCACCCCTGACACACACACACACACACACACCCCTCACATCCAATCTGTCAGCAAATCTGGCCCCTTCTTACCACTCCCCCAACTCTCACCCTAGTCCAAGCCTCATCATCCCTTGACTAGGCCAATGTCATAACTTCTAATTATCTCTCTTCTCCCACCCTTGCCCCTACCCTTCATTCTCTGCAAACAGCTGAGCCATCTTTTTAAAACTTAGACCCTGTCACCCCCTCCTAAAAGCCCTCCAATGGCTTCCCATCATATTTAGACAGCTCAGCAAAACCTTTACCATGCCTACCAGGCCTCCCTACTTGCTCTGGCCCAGACTCTGGTCACTGACGACTCCTCCAGCCTCATTTCCTACCATGTTTCCATCTGGAGCACAGGAAGGAGGTCAAAGACACAGACTTTGGAGCAACTCTGTCACCATTGCCTATGTGACATTGGACAAGTTGCCTAATGTCTCTGTGCCTCAGTTTCTGCATCTTGAAAGTGAAGATGACAATACCATTTTACCAAGCTGTTGTAGGATTAAGGGAGTCCTGAGAAGGGTCTCCAGCCCATAGCAAGCTTATGTACATGTTTCTGGTTTTAAGTAGTTCGAGGTCTTAACCCTTAAATTTGAAGAAACAAGTGAATATAAAAAAAAAGATTAAGGGGCTTCCTTGGTGGCGCAGTGGTTAAGAATCCGCCTGCCAATGCAGGGGACATGGGTTCCAGCCCTGGTCTGGGAAGATCCCACATGCCGAGGAGCAACGAAGCCCATGCGCCACAACTACTGAGCTCACGTGCCACAACTACTGAGCCTGTGTCCTCTTTTCTCTGGGTTCAGTGTTGCTGCCCTTCCTGATGAGTTTCTCTCCAATTCTCCTCTCTAATCTTGCCTGACTGTACCCAGCAGAGGAGCTGCCTGAGCCAGGGATGGCAGATAGCTTTCATCTTGTGTGCCAGGGTTTTTTTTTTTTTTTTTTTTTTTTTTGCGGTACGTGGGCCTCTCACTGCTGTGGCCTCTCCCATTGCGGAGCACAGGCTCCGGACACGCAGGCTCAGCGGCCATGGCTCACAGGCCCAGCCGCTCCGCGGCATGTGGGATCCTCCCGGACCGGGGCACGAACCCATGTCCCCTGCATCGGCAGGCAGACTCTCAACCACTGCGCCACCAGGGAAGCCCTGATGTGCCAGGTTTGATCTGTTGGGAGGAGCAGCCTGGAGCACCACAGGATAGACAGAGCAGAGATTTATGTTCTCTTCTGCTCTTCCTTCACATTGGCACCTCCGTTTCACTGGGGGAGGGGAGGTGGCAGAGACAGAAGTGGCTCCCCTATAACATACTCCCTTATGACCCCCTTAGGGGATCTTCTCAGGCTAAACATTTTTATGACTTTATGTGGCTGTGAGTTATCTTGAGTCAATTTTGGAATCTACCTGTTTCCCCATCTTGGTCCTTTCCAGGTAACTCTAAGGAAAAATAATACAGAATTTACAATTGTCACATATATTAGAAAGTTCTGAAATAATGCTCCATTATTTCTCCAAAATTCTAGTTCCAAGTGTTAGAAATGGTTTCCTTTGTTGTTTTTGGTCCTTGTGAATCCACCACCTATCAAAAACATGCCCCCCAAAACAACGGATAGAATTGCCATAACATGTTGGTATTATCTTCCTAAAATCCCTTCTCTTATTTCAACAGTATAGGTCATAGAGAAGAATGGTGATCCTGAAGTAAATCTACTATTCTACTTGAGGAAAGTCTGTATCCTCACATTTTACTGCAATCGATCTGGATTGGGCGGTGAAAAAAAGACCATGCTAAGACTTCTGAAGAAAGTCACTCTGTATTTGCTCTAGGTAAATAAGCTTGTGTTCAATTTGTACAGTCTAGTTGGAGTTCAGAGAATGCATCTAAAAGTGATAGATTTGTGCTTTATTTGTTGTACTTTTCACCAGAGCAAAACCAAAATAATCATCCAGTGAACCTTGAGTGTGCTAACTTTGGGAATAACTTTATGACTTTTGAGCCCCATGGTCACCTTGATGATGGTTTTATATTCAGGAGTGTGAATGTAAAAATGTCCAGCCAGGGAATTCCCCAGAGGTCCAGCAGTTAAGACTCTGAGCTTCCATTGCAGGGGGCACGGGTTCAATCCCTGATTGGGGAATTAAGATCCTGCATGCCACGTGGCGGGTCCCCACCAAAAAAAAGATTAAAAATTTCCAGCCACTTGCTCAAGGGTGCATGTTACTGACAATAGCTTCCCACAAGGGCATTTCATTGACTTGTCAAGTTTTTATAATCCGTATCAGAGAAAACAAGATTTTATAAATATATTTCAAAATCCCGATGTATAACTAATGTACTCCCAGCTGTTAACCTCTGATCTGGACCCTTTTTCACTTCTCACTCCTCCTGCACCTTCAATAAATAGTCAAAAAGAAATTCCTGGGTTTGGGTGCAACTATAAAAGGGTAGCACAAGGGAGTGATTGTGGCAGTGGTTACACAGATCTATGAGATAAAATTGCATAGAACTGAGTATACCCCCATGATATGAGTGCATGCATAAGTGATGAAATCTGAAGAAGCCCTGGAGTCTGGTTATCAGCATGATGGCGATATCAATTTCCTGGTTTTGTTATTGTACTGCAGTTTTATGGGATGTCATCACTGGGGGAAGCTGGGGGATAGGCCCATAGGACCATCTCCTATTTTTGCAACTTCTTGTAAGACTATAATTGTTTCAAAATAATAAGTTAAGGGAGCTCCCTGGTGGCCTAGTGGTTAGGATTCCGGGCTTTCACTGCTGTGGCCTGGGTTCCATCCATGGTCAGGGACCTGAGATTCCACAAGCCACAAGGCGTGGCCAATAAATAAATAAATAAATAACAACATAATAAGTTAAAAATAAGTATACTTATTGAGCACCTACTAAGAGCCAGGCACTGTGTTAAGCACTAAGGAGTCAGTGGTGTACAAGACAATCCTGCCTCCAGAATCTTCACTTCCTTCTGCTTCTGTTTTTTTGCCTCCCAATGTGCACATCTAAAAACATGACTTCCTTTCTCCCTGTTCTTTCCTTGCCAGACTTATCTAATAAATTGTGTGTATCTGATGCCTCATTTTCTCTCCAGCCTCCATCTTTCACTATTTAACATTTCAATCTGGTTTCCTACCCCATTATTTTACTACTGTAGCCAGTATGGTCCCCTAGTGTCCCCATTGCACTCACTGTTCCAGGAATTGGCTTATAGTTGAAACAAAACAAAACAAAAACCAAACAGGCCAAATCCTCCCTCACTGGTTCCGCCATCTCCCATTTACCCAGCTTCAAAGTCTCAGTGTTAGCACACCGTATCACTTCCCTTTTATTACGCTTCTAAATCTACTACACACTTTACCATGCTTTCTCTAGACATCTTAAAATGAAGAAATCCTATATCAGGAATAAGCTGAAAATTCATGGACTCCCAGGTAAGCATAGCCAGAAGCAGCCCCAGTCTCCCATTTTCCCACCCCTTCCCTCAGTGTCCCTCTCTGTTCATTCCTTTCTGGTGTCTAGTATCATAAATAAGTTGTTCTAAGGAATTAAGACTCACCTAAGACTTCCAGATCTCAACCTCTGATTACAGAGTCAGCAGTTCTGAGATGGAATTAAGGGCTTCATTTTTATTATTATTATTATTATTTTGCGGTATGCGGGCCCCTCACTGTTGTGGCCTCTCCCATTGCGGAGCACAGGCTCCGGACGCACAGGCTCAGTGGCCATGGCTCACGGGCCCAGCCGCTCCGTGGCATGTGGGATCTTCCCGGACCGGGACATGAACCTGTGTCCCCTGCATCAGCAGGCAGAGTCTCAACCACTGCGCCACCAGGGAAGCCCAGGGCTTTATTTTTAAGTTGTTCCTCAAGTGGTTGATTCTCATGAATATTTATGAATAAGCACAGATTTCCTACCAGAATCAGCACCCCACATGCACATACCAGCACTGACCTTCTTCACTTTTCACAGGACTCTCATGGTCCCTCCCAGAGCCCTCTACCTAAGTTATATTCATAACTTTATCTTATTTTCCTTAAGGCAGGTGTCCAATATTACAAAAACTTCAGGCTGCCACAAAACTCCAATTTGCTGCTGGCTTGGAGCCTGGCTTAGGTGTCATTTGCAGAATAGGACACACTCACACAAAGAGAAAACTTTGTCTGGAGGCATCTCCACCTCCCTTCAACCATTCCACTCTTTCCTTGCCCAAGTTCACAGCCTCCCACTGAGCTACCCACCCATCCCGGCCTCCCTGCCCAGACCTGTTGGGGTGCAATCCTGCATCACCTCTCCTTCCACATGACACCTCCTGGCCTGCTGTTAAGTGATCCAATCTGTAAAACAAGATAAAGCACCACAAAGAGTGGATGGCCCACAGCTGCTTGGGTCAAGGAGGGTGTGTCATAGAGAGTTGCTTAATCCGGGTGAGATCCTGGCTCTAGGATAAAACTGGAGAAATGAGATGTGTCAGAGGCTCCCTAAACATTTGTCCTTATTTTCCCCTCACATATACCATCACTGAAGCCCTAACACTTCTTGCAGTGCTTCTTTTAAAATTTTATTTTATTTTTTATTTTTATTTTTTCGGTACGCGGGCCTCTCACTGTTGTGGCCTCTCCCATTGCAGAGCACAGGCTCCGGACACGCAGGTTCAGCAGCCATGGCTCACGGGTCCAGCCGCTCCGCGTCATGTGGGATCCTCCCAGACTGGGGCACGAACCCGTGTCCCCTGCATTGGCAGGCGGACTCTCAACCGCTGCGCCACCAGGGAAGCCCTCTTGCAGTTCTTGAAACAACTATTCAGTTGATGAATTTTACCAAGCACCAGGTGTTCAAATGACAGTAAGCTAGAAGACAGCCTCTGCCCTCGGTCTAGTGAGGGAAACAGCCAGTGAAGAAGCAGACAGCGGGCGTGATGAGTGCCATGTTGTCGGGACACGGGCAGGGCACTCACAGCAGGCTTGGGGATGGAAGGAGGAGAGGAGGGTTATATAGGAGTTGCTAGGCAAAGGGACGTCTTGGGGGCGAGGGTGTCCTTGTCTGTGTTATGTGTGAGCTGGGGCGGATACAGAGGCGAGAGAATATATTGCTTTTGAGGGAACTGAAAGCAATTTATTCTGACGGATGTAAAGAGTTGTGTGTGGGGATGGGAGGGTGTAACAAGAGATGAAGGAGGAGTGAGATCGTTGAGGCAAAGAATCAAGTTTGACCCCGACGTCACATTCTCTGCCTGGCACGTGGGACACAATCACTCACTGATGGATGACCAGAAGCCAGTGGAAATTCCATGGTCAACTGCCCATGCTGGCCATGAGCATTTAGTCTCAGGGTAACTTCTGGATATGCTGTAGGGCTGTGTATCTTGGGGACACTGAGAAAGTTCTTTTCTTAAAGGACCAAAAAATAAACTTCTGATATATTATTGTTTGAATTTGACTTATTATGTAGGGTTGCCAGCTTTAGCATAGAAAAATACAGTATGCCCAGGTAAATTTGAATTTGAATGCATGGGACATACACTAAAATATAATTTATTTTTTATCTGAACTTCAGATTTAACTGGGTGTCCTATATTATATCTGGCAACCCTACCTAGTGATGAGCTTTAGGATGAGTCAACAGAATATGGAAGAAACTGCTTAAGTCAGACACTTCTGGTGGGAGTGGCATTAAACGAGTTGTTTGGTGACCAGAGGACAAAGCAGCCAATTGAATCAACTTTTTCCTTTTCACTCAAGGCAATGTTAACATGTGCAGCACAGAGCTGTTTTAAGGTCTGACAGAGTGAAAAGTGAAAATTTGCCTCCATCTTTGAGCCAGATGGCTCCTGGTTTCCTTTGCTTGGAAATGTCAGGATACCAAAGGCAAAGAGAAAGGCTTTCTCTGCCTTTTCTGTTCCGGTCAACGGTGCATTCTCACTAAGGTATCACCCACATGACTTGACTTCCCTGAGCTGGCTTAGACTGAGGACCAAAGAACAGAGGAAGTGGGTGTGCAGCCACTATGAACCTCTGCAAAGAATCTCAGCACTTTACTCCAAGGTGTCCTGATCCGGTATTACTTCTTCATGGGCAGCAACTTCCAAGATGAAATCAGTCTCCACCTCCACCCAAGCCAAGTATAATCTGCACCCATGAAGTCCTTTTTAAACCTCACCCAGAAAAGGTCCCAAGCAAATTCCAGTAGATTCTAATAGAACCTGTAGCAGGGGATTTACATATATTGTTTGTTGTTTCTTTGTCAAAATATGCCAGCGTCATACAGGGAAGGGGAACACAGAGGCTGTTGACATTACTGGTTCAGGAGCCAAGATTATTCAATTAATATTCTCTAATCCCATAAGAAAGCAAAAGCATTACATTGCTGAACAAGGGAAAGTTTAACTTCCCGATGGGGGTTTCTGAATTTTACACACGCACCATCTCCCAGCACTTCCACAGCAATAATATAACACGAGTCCAGAATCCATTGTCCACAACCCTGAATTCAACAGGCTTTTTCATACTCATTGGGAGGCAGACTCTGATCTAACTGTCATGAGGTTCTTTGTAGTCTTCATGTGTCCCACTCAGTGTGAATATACATATGACTCACTGCAGAAACATTAGTGTTTGACTGCAAACACTAGCCCCACCTGGAGGGCGATTGTACTATCTTTCTAAAATCCAGAAAATGTTGGATTCAGAAATGCATCGGGGTTTTCAGATGAAGCAGTGTAGTGTGGGTCTGTAGGGATTTCTTCTCCCCTTTCACCAGTTAGCTCATTTATATGCAAAAAAGTAGAACAACTCTCTAAGCAGGAAATCTTGGTGGAAGACTCCAGAAAATGACTTACTTGTTATCAGTATCCGAAGAAGAAAATGGTAGAAAGCAGAGCGGCCTGGGCCCCTCTTTTCTTTGACTCCCTTCCTTCCGGTCCACCTCACAGGAAGTATGAAGTATGGTTGCAGGGGAGGAGGCTGCAGTGCATGCACCGTCATGGTGTCAAGATACAACCCCGAGTGCTTCCCTGGTGGTGCAGTGGTTGAGAGTCTGCCTGCCGATGCAGGGGACACGGGTTCGTGCCCCGGTCCGGGAGGATCCCACATGCCGCGGAGCGACTGGGCCCGTGAGCCATGACCGCTGAGCCTGCGTGTCCGGAGCCTGTGCTCCGCAAAGGGAGAGGCCACAACAGTGAGAGGCCCGCGTACCGCAAAAAACAAAAAACAAACAAAAAAACCCCCTGAGACCAAGAAGATCCAGTATCCTTTGTGTTGGCCCCAGCACTTCTGGAAAGAATGCAGGGCCTCCACCTCCTGTCCATATGTCCCCTCTCCTCTCTCCAGGTGTCCATCGCGCTCACACGGCCTCCAGGCCTGTCTCCTGCAGCTTCCCAGGCTCCAGATCTTTCCCATGGACTTTCTTCCCATCAGAGTATATCTGTCCTGTGTGCCAGGCTCTCAGGGCCATGCTCTCTGTTGCTGTACAGCTACTTCCTTTGCTTTTGAGCAGGAGATCTCAGAGTGGGGGCCAGGCAAGAGTGCCTTTAACACAAAGAGGTGATACATTGTCCTGGCAGAAGAGTTAGGTCAACATGCACTAGAAAAGTTATTCCCCTGGAAGGGCTAAGTGAGACCTCAAGTCATGCTACATGATCGAGCATTTTAGGTCACCTTGACGTAAAATGTAAATTTACTCACTAATTGAATGTGGTGGGGGAGTTGTCTAGCATGATTCCCAAGTTTTTGTGTTAGGTCCCTGAGTGACGCTGTTCACAGATGAGGAAGGGGAGAAGCAGAGGAGGGAAAAGGGGTGAGTTCAGCTTTGGACGCATTGCATTGCAGTAATTACGGGACACCTGAGAGGGATTGTCCACGGGTATCTATGTCGACAGGTCTGTTATTCAGAGGAGAGGTGTCATCCGGAGCTATAGTTTATTCAACTTTATCAACATAAATACTAACAATGATAATAAAAATAGCTAACATTTATTGAATGTGAGGCACTGTTCAAAGTAATTTACATGTTATCGTATTCAGTCCCCAAAATAACACTGAGATAGGCTTGACTATCACTAATACTGAATAAAGCGGAAACGGAGGCAAGAGGGTTAAATAACTTGTCAATGTCACGAGGGCCAGTTAGTGGTGAAGACAAGTTTTCAGCTCTGGTTGTCTGGAATGTAGCAGGAACCAGAGAAGAGCTTCTAAGTGCAGGACACTGTAGAACAACAGACAGGGAAATGGGCAAAGAAAGACACCCTCACAAAGGAGACCAAGAGGGAGTAGCCAGAGTTGAAAGGAGCATCTAGAAGAGAAATTTCCAAGATGGTAGAAGTGCAATAGTATGAAATACCAGGGAGAGGCCCAGAGCCATTAGGTTGCTCCCAGAGCATTGTCAGCAGGGACGTGGGGCTAGAAGGCAAGGTACAGATGGTGAGGTACAGACAGGAGTGACTGGAGGGCCAGGAAGTCTTGGACAGCTTTTGAAGAAACTTGACTAAGAAGGGGAGAAAGATGGGCTATTAGCTGAAGAGAGATAATGATTTGGGGATTTTTTTTAGCACAACAAACACTTGAACTTACTTCTAAATTCAAGGGAATTTAGGGAAATGAGACCCTAGAAAGGAAGAGGTTAGGAAGGCAAGTGATAATGGAGCGAGTCCATGGGGAGAAAAGAATAGATGGCATCCAGAGCACAGGGGAGGAGGTCGGGGGATTCCTCACCCTCCCGGCCTGGAATGGGGATGAGGCTGACTGCAGCTGTAGATGAGTAGGGATGGGCTGGGTGGTGAAGGGAACTCTTGCCTCTATTTCCTGGAGGAGTCATAAGGGTAAGACAGGAGAGCAATGAACACTGGAAAATTTGAGAGAAAAAAGGAGAGCGAGATAACATTAAGAGGAAGTAAGCTTAATGGGGGAGGGGGACTGGAGGACACAAAAAACACAACTGCACAGTGAACCCAGGGTCACTCTTGCTCTGTACACCAAGCACTATTCTAAGAGACTAAATTGGACTAATGAAGCCAGGACCCCATTCCCAACCAGTGAGATGAGAATCTAGTGCTAACACATCTGCTGTGTCATCAATACAGACTCTAGTGTGGGAGAGATGGTCAAGACAAGGGCATAAACTCACGGCTTCCACACTTGGCCATACATTTGAATCAGCTGAGGAGTTTTGAAAAGTGATGGAGTGATTGCATCCCAGAGATCCTGGTTTAATTAGGCTGCCATGCAACCAGAGTATTTGTATTTTTAAAAACTTCACACAGTTGAGGATCACTGGGGTAAATTACCCCATGGTGGTTTACATAAGTCAGTATATCATCTTATGATGAGTAAAAAGCTTTCTTTCTCTGAAATGAGAAAAATAAATGGAGAGTGAGTGTCTCTTGGAGGTCCTATGCAAAACACATTGTTCTTTTTTTTCTATTTCTCTCTACCATTCTACTCCAGCCATATGTAAGTCCTTTCTTTTTTTTTTTTTTTTTCTTTTTTTTTTTTGCGGTACATGGGCCTCTCACTGTTGTGGCCTCTCCCGTTGCGGAGAACAGGCTCCGGACACGCAGGCTCAGTAGCCATGGCCCACGGGCCCAGCTGCTCCACGGCATATGGGATCTTCCCGGACCGGGGCACGAGCCCATGTCCCCTGCATCGGCAGGCGGACTCTCAACCACTGCACCACCAGGGAAGGCCATACATTTTTTGGTTGAATTCATTTTTAAGCACTCTATGTCTTGGAACTACTGTGAATGGAAATTCTTCCACTTCCATTTTTTTATTATTATTTTTTAAGATTTTTATTTTTTGGCTTCGATGGGTCTTTGTTGCTATATGCAGGCTTTCTCTAGTTGTGGTGAGCGGGGGCTACTCTTCATTGCGGTGCGTGGGCTTCTCATTGCAGTGGCTTCTCTTGTTGCAGAGCACGGGCTGTAAGTGCAAGGGCTTCCACAGTTGCGGCACACAGGCTCAGTAGTTGTGGCACACGGGTTTAGTTGCTCTGAGCCATGTGGGATCTTCCTGGACCAGGGCTCGAACCCGTGTCCCCTGCATTGTTAGGCAGATTCTTATCCACTGCACCACCAGGGAAGTCCTTCCACTTCCATTTTTAAGTGTGTATTTACATAATAACAAAAACTATTAATTTTTCAATATTTATATTATATCAATCACTAAATCGAGTTTTCTTCTCTTCCAATGTTTATATCAACTTATACAAGTTATCTCATCTTTCTGTTATTTTACTACATCTGTTATAACCTCCAGGGCAGTGTTATCCAATTATGGTAAGAAAGGGCATCCCTAGCTAATCCTTGATTTTAATTGAATATTTTTATTTTTGCCTGTAAGGATAATATTAATTATTGTTTATTGTAAATACTCTTATTCACTAGTTTCTTCCTGTTCTCTTTGATTTAGAGTATTTCTTAGGAATGTCTGCTGAATTTTATCAAGTAACTTAATAGCATTTATCAATTTGATTAATTTTGATCCTTTATTTTCTTGATGTAACAAACTAAGTTAAATTTTAAAATGTCATAAATTTCTGATATTGAACTGCATTTGTGTCCCAGAAACAAGCCTTACTTGATATATTATCCTTTAGTGCATTGCTGGATCCTATTTACTAATATTTTATTTAGAATTTTTGTGTCTACATTCATAAGCAGATCTATTCTACAATTTTTTGTACTGTCTGAGTTGGGTTTCATTGTTAACATTTTGCTAGGTTTATAAGATGAATTGGGGATAATTTCTATTGTATATGACCTGGGAGAGTTTAAATAACATTGGCATTATCTTAATAATTATGTAAAATTCATCTGTAAATACATTTGTTCCTGGTGCTTTGTTCAGTGATAGAGCTTTAATCTTTGCCATTCTCTTCCATAATAAGTTGTCTTGTTGTTTAAATTTGCCTGTTATGTCTTTGACCCATCTATGTTTCATCCTTTCTTTTTCACTTTAAACATGTTTCTTAGTATATGTATATATATTTTTTGGGTGGGGGAGGGTGAGTATTTTTCTAATCCAATCTGCTAGTCGTTATTTTTAAGTAGTAATAGTTATTTCATTTCTATATCTTATAATTATCTAAAATGTTTAATTTTTCTATTTATTTATACATATATAACAAATAATATAATGTCACATATTTATATAATTCAGGCTTCCTCTCCTCTTCACATTTCTCAATGGGGTTGTTTTCTGTTTGATCCTTCTCAGGTGGTAAGGTGGTTGTTACCCTGGCAGGAATACTTAGCTCCACCCACAGGGTATCTATTGTCCTTCTCTCCTCTCAGAAACCAAACCTGCAGCTGCTAGTCTCCCACCCTCTATCATCCACGTGGCAGCGAGAAGTTTGACGCCAGGCTGAATTCTTTTCTTTCATAGAAAACTTGATCTCTCAACCTAGTACCTTGTAAGAAATTCTTTTTACCCTTGGAGTACAAAAATGGTGTCAGGAGATGTCAGATGCATGTCTTTCTCTTCAATCCAGCCTGGAACTTGAGGAGACTTTCCAATCTCTAGACTCAGATCTCTCTTCAGCTCACAGAGAGTGTCTCCCTTGGTGTTCCCTGGCTTGTAGACACATCTCTCCAATCTTCCTCCATCGACTGAATTGTTTGTAAGTTGGTTGGTTGGTTTTTTTCTTGAGAAAGTCTTGGGGGCAGGGGTTGTCTTAGTCCATTGGGTACTATAACAAAATACTACAGACCAGGTAGCTTACAAACAACAGGCATTTATTTCTTATAGTTCTGGAGGCCAGAAGTCCAAGATCAAGGCACCAGGGAGTTGGTGTCCAGTGAGCACTTGCTGCCTGGTTCATAGACTGCTGTCTTCTAACTGTGCCCTCACTTGGTAGAAGGAGCAAGGGAGCTCTCTGGGGTCCCTTTTATAAGGGCACTAATCACATATATGAGGGCTCTGCCCTCATGACCTCATCACCTCCCAAAGCCCCACACCTTCTAATACCATCATCTTGCGGGTTAGGATTCAACATATGAATTTGGGGGGACACAAACATTCAGAGCATAGCATTCCACCCCTGCCCCACAGAATTCATGACCTTCTTTCATGCAGGCAAAGTGCTACATAGGAAATAAAACATGCTGTGTGCTTTCAAAATACAGTGGTGTGACAGGCATAGAATAGACATTTCCATTGCAAAAGGGAGAAATAGGAAAGAAGAAAAGGATGGCAGGTCCAGAGATGTCCAAATCCTTAAGGCTCCAGAATAATCCCCTTTGGCTAGATGCTCTAGAATAATCCTCTTTGGCTAGATGCTCTAGCTTCCAGGCCCACTGGAGCTATGACCTGCCTTCAGGACCCGCTGGGCCTGCCTTCAGGATTCCACCCCATCAGCTCTCCTGGGCAGAAGTTGGGCCCAATGCCTCTGCTGGGCATTGCCCTAGTGGGGGCTGTCTACCATGGTCCCGCCCCAGGCTGTTCTCTGCTTGGTGGCCAGCACAGCTCCAGGTGGCTCCATCCCTCAACAACAGGCAGAGGTAGCCACGCCCCAGCTGGTACACTCAGCAGGCAGGTGGAGGCTGTGCAGCTTGGACCAGCCAAAGGCCCTCACCTAACCAGTTGGACAGGAAGTGGAGCCCGCAGTGTGGGCACAGGGCAGCAGCAGCCCCTCCTTTGAAATCATTCTGCCTCCCAGGCCCTTGCACGCTAGGCCTCTGATGGAAGGGGCGGCCCTAATGAGGGCTGCACTTCAATAATCTTTTTTTTTTTTTTAATTCAAATTGACAGTTGTCTCCTCTGACAGCTCCCTTTTGCTGAGTGTGTTCTATTTTGAATAATTGTCCCTCTAACTTTTGGGTCTGTATGAGTTGCCAAGGGCTGCGCTAACAAATGACCACACGCTGGCTGGTTTAAAACAACAGAAATGTATCCTCTCACTGTTCTTTTTTTTTTTTTTTTTTTTTCCATTTTTTTTATTAGTTTCTGCTTTATAACAAAGTGAATCAGTCATACATATACATCTGTTCCCACATCCCCTCCCTCATGCATCTCCCTCCCTCCCACCCTCCCTATCCCTCCCCTCCAGGCAGTCACAAAGCACCGAGCTGATCTCCCTGTGCTCTGCGGCTGCTTCCCACTGTCTATCTAGCCTACGTTTGGTAGTGTATATATGTCCATGCCTCTCTTTCGCTTTGTCACAGCTTACCCTTCCCCCTCCCCATATCCTCAAGTCCATTCTCAAGTAGGTCTGTGTCTTTATTCCCGTTTTACCCCTAGGTTCTTCATGACATTTTTTTTTTCTTATATTCCATATATATGTGTTAGCATACGGTATTTGTCTTTCTCTTTCTGACTTACTTCACTCTGTATGACAGACTATAGGTCTATCCACCTCATTACAAATAGCTCAGTTTCGTTTCTTTTTATGGCTGAGTAATATTCCATTGTATATATGTGCCACATCTTCTTTATCCATTCATCCGATGATGGACACTTAGGTTGTTTCCAGCTCCGGGCTATTGTGAATAGAGCTGCAATGAACATTTTGGTACATGTCTCTTTTTGAATTATGGTTTTCTCAGGGTATATGCCTAGTAGTGGGATTGCTGGATCATATGGTAGTTCTATTTTTAGTTTTTTAAGGAACCTCCATACTGTTCTCCATAGTGGCTGTACCAATTCACATTCCCACCAGCAGTGCAAGAGTGTTCCCTTTTCTCCACACCCTCTCCAGCATTTATTGTTTCTAGATTTCTTGATGATGGCCATTCTGACTGGTGTGAGATGATATCTCATTGTAGTTTTGATTTGCATTTCTCTAATGATTAATGATGTTGAGCATTCTTTCATGTGTTTGTTGGCAGTCTGTATATCTTCTTTGGAGAAATGCCTATTTAAGTCTTCTGCCCATTTTTGGATTGGGTTGTTTGTTTTTTTGCTATTGAGCTGCATGAGCTGTTTATAAATTTTGGAGATTAATCCTTTGTCAGTTGCTTCATTTGCAAATATTTTCTCCCATTCTGAGGGTTGTCTTTTGGTCTTGTTTATGGTTTCCTTTGCTGTGCAAAAGCTTTTCAGTTTCATTAGGTCCCATTTGTTTATCTTTGTTTTTATTTCCATTTCTCTAGGAGGTGGGTCCAAAAGGATCTTGCTGTGATTTATGTCATAGAGTGTTCTACCTATGTTTTCCTCTAAGAGTTTGATAGTTTCTGGCCTTACATTTAAGTCTTTAATCCATTTTGAGCTTATTTTTGTGTATGGTGTTAGGGAATGATCTAATCTCATACTTTTACATGTCCCTGTCCAGTTTTCCCAGCACCACTTATTGAAGAGGCTGTCCTTTCTCCACTGTACATTCCTCTCACTGTTCTGAAGGCTGGAAGTCTGAAATCAAAGCGTCAACAGGGCCATACTTCCTCTGAATGCTCAGGGAAGGAGTGTCCCTTGCCTCTCGCTCGCCAGCTTGCGGTGGTTGTCAGCAATGCTTGGTATTCCCTGTTTATAGACACATCACTCCAATCTCTGCCTCCATGTCTATCTTCCCTCCGTGTATGTCTGTCTGTCTCCAAATCTCCCTCTCCTTATAAGGGCCCTTATAGGGCCCACTCTATTTCAGTGTGACTTCATCTTAATTTGATTGCATCTATAAAGACCCAGTTTCCAAATAAGATCACATTGGGAAATTCATGCAGCTCAATCCGCAACAGGCCCCCTTGAATATATTTGTCAGCTTACAGGGCTCCAACCTAGTTATTGGAGTACCCTAAGAAGCACCAGGCTATAGAAGCCAACGTGATCCTGATTCACATGGTGAGCTGGCAGGGCAGAAGCAGGAATCCTACCAGTGCCCTTCTAAGGAAACTGAGGAAGACTCACAGCCTTACAGCTCCCTTGACTCCCCTCATACTCACCCATTGGGAAGAAAGGGCTTGGATGGCCCATGTGGCACCCCAAAGGACCAAACTCTCCTCCAGATTCACAGTTCTCAAAGTGCAGATTTCCAGGGTCTTCCCCCGCCTGGAACCTCTCCCCACACACAGCCCAGGCCTCACTGGCACTCAGCTTCCCACAAGCCCAGCAGCCACCTGGCTCCGCAGAGGCTGGAAGATCGGAGCTGGGAGGGGCAGGGAAGGGACCTCACAGTCAAAGAGGTTGAGAATGGAGGGTCTGGAACCTAGACATGTAATGACCAACCTAAGGTCATTTAATGACCAACCTGGGGTTCCTAAAAGCACCCACTGTTGGTCTGCTTGCCAGTGTTCCATCTTCAGGTTTTGAGGAGCTCGCAAGAGAAGGCAGCATCCCAGGGACACAGAAGTAGTGGCAAGTACTTTTCCATTTACATCAGCAGGCAAGACTGGTTACATTTTTTTTCCCAGAAATAAGTTTGTTTGAATTGTTGGGGAGGGGTGTCATTTCCAATGTGAATTCTTTCCTTGGGTGACAGGGATTCTTTGATGTAACTCATAAGACCTTTTTTATAACATACATACAAGCACCTGGGTCAATAGATGTGGCATTTCTCCCACCCACTGGAACAACCCATTTAAAAGGAAAGAAATAAAAAAAAAAAAAAAGCAGTGGTTGCTTTTTTCCCCGTTGTCTTGAATGAGATCGGAGAATCAGAAAAACTTGGCAGAGACAACCTCCTATCTTCCTACTGTGAACAACCTTTGTTCCCTCTGCCACGAGGGATCTTTAGACTCAGCTCCCCAGAGCCCTGAGGGTTTCCGAAGGAGAGAAAACCAGAGGACTTTAGGCCTCACCCATAGCCCTCCAGGCTAAGCAGTAACCGTCTTAATAATTTGTTTACACTTCACAAGATACCATTCAAGCAAAACTTTCCCTGCGTGTTGGAAAAACACTTCTTTAAAGCCATTCAAGGTCAATTTCCAGTTTCCCAGCAATGAATGTATTTGGTTCCCTAATCCATAGTACTTATATCTTCCAACTCTAATACCGTAATCTGACTTTAGTACTCTAAAACTGATCTTCTCCAGTAAATGCTTGTGTTTTATATTGACTCTGAAGGAGTTACTCCTATAAATATTTTGAAACACCATGATTTATGCTTTTTGTTGGCAGTATCCACGCTCCTATAAATGGGAATCGTGTGTTCTTTGTGATCACTGGCTGCTCTGTTTTAAAAAGCAGAGTGAAGGAATTCCCTGGAAATCCAGTGGTTAGGACTCCATGCTTCCACTGCCAGGGGCAGAGGCCAAAAACAGAAAACAAGGGCAGAATAAGATGGTGAACAGACTGTGTGGACCCTTAAACAATCCCTGCGTTGGTTTTCCCCTAAGTGGAAGCAGCCAGAGGAAGGGCCTCCGTCTCCACACGCCACTCTCCCTCTCCCCCAGCCTGCCTCCCCTCCATTCCCAATTCTCTTGAAATCAACTCCTAGTCATCTTGTGGGCCTACATGTCCCTTCCTCAGGGAAGTCTTCTCTGATCCTTCTCCCCAGACAAAGCTAATTGCTCTGTTCTATGTTTCTCACAATGGTTGATATTTAATTACATGTTAATTGTTTCTCTTACTAACTATAAACTCTTTGGAGGAAGAAAACATGTAGATCTTATTTTCCACTGTGCCTCTACCACTTAGCATAATGCCTGGTGCAAGGCAGATGCTTAATAACTGCTGGGCCAATGAATGAATGATCACTAATGCCTCCTTCATTTAAAGTATTTGGGGTAATCAGTAAAGCATTCATGAATCCCTGCAATGAACAAGTTGTCATCCATGCTGAGCATGGTGGGGGAAACAACCAGCTGCTTAACCTCCAGGAGCTTATTAGTTAATTGGGAAAATGAGATACGAACATTGATAAGCCAACAAACTATTAGTAGCAGATTAGAGACTGGTTTCCTGATTTATTAAGTGGAAAGTAAAGAAGCAATTGGTTGGATCTGCAGATGCTTTTGGAATTGAGAGAAAGCAGTGAAGAGAGGTTTGATGCTGCTTTTGTGTGTGTGTGTGTGTGTGTGTGTGTGTGTGTGTGTGTGTGTGTGTGGTACACGGGCCTCTCACTGTTGTGGCCTCTCCCTTTGCGGAGCACAGACTCTGGACGTGCAGGCTCAGCGGCCATGGCTCACGGGCCCAGCAGCTCCGCGGCATGTGGGATCTTCCCAGACCGGGACACGAACCCGTGTCCCCTGCATTGGCAGGTGGATTCTCAACCACTGCGCCACCAGGGAAGCCCCTGATGCTGCTTTTTGATGGTAAATAGAGAAGGAGGGAAGATACAAGGACAAACAACCACAGCTGGTTAGGAACAGGGTTGTTATCACTGCAACATGGAAGAGCCTTCTTTGGTCACTTAACAGGTACTCACTGGGCATCTATTCTGTGGTCGGCACCATTCCAGGCCTGGGATACAGTGGTGCCCTCAGGTAGCTTGCATTCTACTGGAGAAAGCAAATACCAGGTGAAGAAGCATCGGGTAGGACTGAGTGCCATGAAGAAAACAAAACAGAGCTGTTAGGAGAGTGATGGACATGCTCCTTCAGACGGGGTGGTCAGGGAAGAGCTCAGACCCAAGTACCAAGAAGGCAGAGACATGCCAGCATCTGAGAGAAGAGAAGTCGAGGCAGAACGGGTAACGTGCACCAAGGCCTAGGACAGGAACGAACTCAGCACATTCAAAAAGCAGGGAGGGCTTCCCTGGTGGCGCAGTGGTTGAGAGTCCGCCTGCCGATGCAGGGGACATGGGTTCGTGTCCCGGTTCGGGAGAATCCCACATGCCGCAGAGCAGCTGTGCCCGTGAGCCATGGCCGTTGAGCTTGCGCGTCCGGAGCCTATGCTCCGCAACGGGAGAGGCCACAACAGTGAGAGGCCCGCGTACCACAAAAAAAAAAAAAAGAAGAAGCAGGGAAAGGCCAGTGTGGCAGAGACGACAACCAAGGGAGAAAGCGGTGAAGCTGCGCTCAGAGAGGTGGGCCCTAGTTTATTTATCTGTTGAGTGGTTACCTAGACTGGATCACTATTTTCCAATGGAATAATCCTGTGGGCCAGGAGGAAGGAGGAAAGGCATCAAGGTGCTGGGTGGATGCAACACCCTACACCTCCACTTCAGGGCACAGACTGGACTTGTCCATGCAATTTCCTGTGAGTAGACATTTCTGCAGCTAGAATAAGAAAAACGTTGGAGCAAGTGGGAGGTCTCTGAAAGCCCACTGCTAGCTCTCCATGAGAAGGAGGAAGTCCATCCAGGACATGCCCCTGGGGCGGAAGCAGCATGCAGAGTGGGTTTAAGTTTAAACAGTTTATGGTTTTCACACTGAAGCCCTCCAACTTCCGAGGAAGCACGAAAAGGTGTGGGCTCTTCACGAGCAAGCTTCAAAGCCAGGATTGGTGGGAGGCAAAGTGAGGCATGAGCTAGGAGGCCGGGCCACACAGGTGCCCTTGACTTAAAAGGCCATGAAGCAAGGGAGTCTCCACCCCCTGCCCTGCTCTCTGGGGCTCCAGGCTGTCTGCTTCCACACAGGGAGAGATTTCAGTTGCTCGGACCTAAATCCTTTCTGCTCATTTCTGCAGCTGGTGCCAAAGAGCATTCCCATTTGGAGCTGTAAGGTGAAACTTTATCTACGGGTGCAATGCCTTGCCCATCGAGATCGGATGAATTGGTTTTCTTTGTGAATGGGTGGAAGGTAAGGGTTGGGTGTCACTACCATAGTTTGCAGAGACAACAGGAAACTTCTAAGGTGAGGGGAGCACTTGTGGCCTGTTTGGGTTGAGACCGCTCCAATCAGGGACAAGAAGCCAGAGGCTGGGAACCAGGCTAATTTGGCCCGTTATCCAGTCCGCCCGGGCTCGGCCTCTGGGAATGTGGGGAGGCAGTAAAGCATTGGGGGTAATGGCACGTGCCTCGGTGTCAGACAGCCTTGGTTCCAAGCCGGCTCTGCCTTTTACTGGACAAGCTTCTACAAGTTACTTCACCTCCCTGAGCCTCAGGGTGCCCATCTTTACGGCTATTGTAAAGATTAAGAGAGAGACGCTTCTTTCATTGATTAGGAACCTCCTAAATTCTTATACGAGGCCCTTAGCACTGGGCCTGATATACTGAAGGCCCTCTATTCTAGCAACATATACCAATTCTCAAACTCAGGAGGATAAGAAATGGAGCGCTCTTTATTTTTCTGTTTTTTGAACTTAATTTTTCTGTTGAGTCTCCATTATACAGAATTAGTTGACGTGTAATTGCAGTCAATTTCCAGGCCCCCTCTTTCCCTGAGTTGCAGTTGAATTGCAGGAGGAAATGCTACAACACTTTTCCCTGGCAGCCACCCCTCCAGGCCTCACCATCAGTCCACACAGCCCACTAGTTAACCCTCAGTGCCTTCTGCCGGGCCTGTTCTTCTCCTGCGTCTCTCAAGGGACCATTCTGTGCTCCAAGGCATGCAGCTTCTCTGGGGTCTTGCCACCTCTCCTCCAGGGCCCCTCAGCCTTCCCATCCCATGAGCTTAGCTGGAATTTGGTCAGGTACCTCCACCCCTGCCCCACGTGGGGGCTTGGCCCAAGGAAGGAGATAGAGCAGAGCCTCTACCTTCTCATCACTTTCGTTTTAACTCTCTCTCCTGTATCCAGTCTCCACCGCCAGCAGCCACTAAACGTTCTTCCAAAACTCTCACTTACAAGCTGAGTCCTTACTCGCTTGTTCCACTGGCCTGGGCTTTGGAGGCTCCTTCCTCTATTTTCTGTCCTGCATCCCTTCTGAGGCATGAGCCCAGAATGAAGTGGCTGCAGCCCAGATAGGGAATAAATCAAGGGTTAGAGGAAACACAGGTTGTGTGGTAGGAGTGGAATCAGCTAGATTATAAAAATATTATCCAACCACCTTCTCATTAAGTGCTTTCAAAAGACCTGGGCGACTTCCCTGGTGGCGCAGTGGTTAAGACTGCATGCTCCCAATGCTGGGGGACCGGGTTCAATCCCTGGTCAAGGAAATAGATCCCACATGCATGCCACAACTAAGGAGCCTGCGTGACACCACTAAGACCCTGGGCAACCAAATAAATAAATATTCAAAAGACCTGGGATGAAAGTAAGGGCAGGCAGATGAGGACTGCTTCTTTCATTGATAGCAGCCCCTAGAGATCCAGAAAGCTCTTGAATTGTAATATCTCAACTTGGAAGCATCCTCCTATACTATTTTATTCTTTGAGGTCTACAAAAGTTCATGTTTTTCTTCTGGGGAGAAAGAAGAACCAAACATGAGTGGCCCACTGTAGCTTCCTTTCCTCTGTTGCAACAAAATGGCTGGAGGTGTTTACAGGACACCCAAAGAAAAAGTGAAAGTAAATAAACAAATGGGAAAGAAGCAGCAAAGAAGCTCCCTCCGTGGCTTTAGAGTGCCAAATCCCCCACTTTTCAAGGTGAGGGAGGGAGGAATTCTAGTGTTCTCCCCGAGCCTCCCTGGGTCCTGAGCTGGGGCCACAAGGCTCACCACTGGCCACGCTGCCAGTGGCACATTCAGGGACCACTCCAGGATGGTAGCAACTCCCTCACCTCCCCTTTCTGCCACCAGGTCTTAGGATCCCTGATGTTATCAAACATACTCCCCAAAGGAGGTGTCTCAGAGGTGCCAGAATAGAAACCCTTCCTATTCAGCCTTCTTCCCTCAAGGACCCTTCACACTTACATATACAGACACAGACACAGACATACACACACACACACACA
Source organism: Mesoplodon densirostris (assembly GCF_025265405.1). Lineage (NCBI taxonomy): Eukaryota > Metazoa > Chordata > Mammalia > Artiodactyla > Ziphiidae > Mesoplodon > Mesoplodon densirostris. The sequence goes on along the minus strand of NC_082668.1, from coordinate 35,950,905 downwards.
CACACACACACACACACACAGCATCCAAGTCCTTCTCCAATTTGAAGTATTTCAAGAGTACAAAAGACTGGGTTAAAAGACTCCACAAATTTAGATAGTGGAGCAAACGTGAAGAATTTAAGTGCCAGGGGCATTTTTTTTTTATAGCTCTCTATTTTTTTTATAGCTCTCTATTTTATGGCTCTCTCTAAACTGTGTTAGTTTCTGTTGTACAACAAGTGAATCAGCCATACACATACATATATCCCCATATCCCCTCTCTTCTGAGCCTCCCTCCCACCCTACCTATCCTACCCCTCTAGGTCGTCACAAAGCACCGAGCTGATTTCCCTGTGCTATGCTGCTGCTTCCCACTAGCTAACCAAAGCAATCTACAGATTCATTGCAATCCCTATCAAACTACCAATGGCATTCTTCACAGAACTAGAACAAAAAATTTTATAATTCCTATAGAAACACAAAAGACCCCGAATAGCCAAAGCAATCTTGAGAAAGAAAAATGGAGCTGAAGGAATCAGGCTCCCTGACTTCAAACTATACTACAAAGCTACAGTAATCAAGACAGTATGGTACTGGCACAAAAACAGAAATATAGATCAATGGTATAGGATAGAAAGCCCAGAGATAAACCCACGCACCTATGGTCACCTAATTTACGACAAAGGAGGCAAGAACATACAATGGAGAAAAGAAAGCCTCTTCAATAAGTGGTGCTGGGAAAACTGGACAGCTACATGTAAAAGAATGAAATTAGAACACTCCCTAACACCATATACAAAAATATATTCCAAATGGACTAAAGATCTAAATGTAAAACCAGACACTATAAAACTCTTAGAGGAAAACACAGGGGCATCTTTACACAGTGGTGGTTCCCAACTCTAATCACATATAAGAGCACTGTTGCCACAGATGCTTGGTGAGTCTTTTACTCCATAAATGTGTGTAAAAGTTGTTTGCCTGTAGAGCACAAAAAGAGAGGCAAATGAAATCAGGCCTAATATACCCCAGTCCATAAACCAAGCAGGCCATGACAGGCATTCCTCTGGGTCACCCATTCAATTCCCATAATATTCTCTTTTCTGTTTCTAGTGCAGGTGATCAAGAGGAATGTGGACCCAGAAGTCACCCTGCTGACCTTCTTACGAAAGAACTGGACCCTTTTGATCCCAGTCTTGGCCGGGTCCGTGTTTGCCTTAAAACATAGGCCAGCTACAATTATGAGAACTAATCAAATCTCTCCATCCCCACACAGCCAGATCCCGTGGCCCTTGCTCTTTATTTGCTTTTGGCAATGGTTCTAAGGATATTAAGTTAATTGAGCTATTTGGAGAGGATAAAGTTTCCCCAGAGTTTCTTATATCTTGATTTAATAGCCATGAAATAGAAGCTAAGCTCTTTCTTTCAGCACTAATTATTCCTTTAAGTGCCTTCCAAATCCCCAAGATGGTGGTTATGTAATAGAGGTTTGTGTTGCATGTACCCTTCCCTGGAAGAAAACCAAATTCTCCAGTTTCAGGAAGAGCACGTGTCGTAGGAGAAGATTACCTTTCTCTACATCTGTTTTCTCACAACAGATTTTCCCCACCATTCTATATTCTGAAATTTAGATCTTCATAACAGCAAACATATTTTAATTGGTAAATCTAATGGATCTCTCAGAGAAGCCAAAAAAAAGAAAGACAGAAATTACAAGTTTTGTTTAAAAGCCCACATGGTTTTTAATTTGTTGTCAACGTTTGAAAATTAGGAAATCTCATTTTAAAAAAAAAAAAAGGAATTTCTCATGAAAAATGGGAAGATAGTCCTTCCTGCCCGGCAGCAGTCTTGCTTAGAGCTGAGTGGGACCTGTCATCCTCCCATCTAAAATGGGGCACAAGATCTCCAGTCACACCCAGCCCACTCCACTCATTCACACACCTCTCCGATAAGCATTTATGGTTATGACTTAATTTAGATGAGCAAGCCATATGGCTTAAAAAAAAAAAGCCAAAGATTCCAAAGTCTTCTTAGCCAGTCTAGTTAATTACATCCAATCCATAAACTGTGTGGAAACGGACCACAATCAGGGAGAAGGATGACTAAAGAGAGGATCAGAGGCTGAGCCTTGGGATTGGACCTGGACCAAGCAGGAGCAGAGGGACACTCCAGGTGGGATATGAAAATAAGGACGGGAGTTTTCTCCAAAGGCTCACTGACTTGGTTTCAAATGCAGTACAAATTACTGGGCAAAACTAGCAATACATTAAACTGCTCAAAATAAGTGTTTCTCTTCCAATTACATGATTGGAACCCAGAAGAATACCTATAATGAAATAGGATTTTTCCAAGGGCTTTTACTTCTGTAAGCCTACAAGATGCTTATGCTAAGCCTGTGAAGATAAAGTAGGTATTACCTTTCCCTCTTTGCAAGCGAGGAAACAGGCAGGGAGAGGTTCCTATGTCCAGTGTCACAAAGCTAGGAAGATACAGAGTTGTCTTGACTGAGGCCTGCGGGCAGGCGAATGCCTTCTCAGATCTGCACCTCACCCCACAAAGGAGACTTTCCTCGCTAGTGACACCCTAGGAAGGGGGCTCTAATAGAGGCGACGTGTCCTCCTGGGAGTCTTTCCTTGACCACCCTTCCCAGTGCACCTGACAGGAACCAAGTATGCCTGCAGAAGAGGAGGCTGTGGCCCCTGCACTGTGATGTTGTCTAAGCGAGACCCCATGTCCCAGGAGATAAGGTATCTGCACAGATGCCCAGAGGCCAGGCTTGCACTCTCATCTCACAGCGGACGAAGATCTCAAAGACCTTCCCGCCTTGTGATTCTAACCCTCTCTAGGTCTTAGACCCCTCTGAGAAGCTGATAAAATCTATGAGCTTTTACAAAAACTAATAACGTTTTGCACACAATTTCCGGGAGATCGTGGACCTCCCAAGGCCCATAGATGCATCCCAGGTTAAGAATCCCCAATTAAGGGACCTCCCTATTGGTCCAGAGGTTAAGACTCTGTGCTTCCACTGCAAGGGGCATGGGTTTGACCCCTGGGGAACAAAGGGAAGGGAAGATCCTGCATACTGCAGATCCCACATACCGCAGATCCCGCATGCGCACAGTGCGGCCAGAAAGAAAGAAAGAAAGAAAAAGAAAGAAAGAAAAAAAGAAAGAAAGAAAAAGATAGAAAGAAAAAAAGAAAGAAAGAAACCACAATTTAGGCCAAGCATTCATTTTACAGATGAGGAAACTGATGTCAGAAGGATGAAGTGACTTGCTCAAGGTCATGCAACTAGTATGTAGAACAACACCTTGAGCCCACGTTTTCTGGCTCTGGCACTAATATTCTTTCTACTGTTGGGCTGGATCTGGGCCATGATTCCAGCCTTTCATTAAGGGCCAGATTCCAGGACTTGGGCTGCTCCCAAATCCACTGGCCCAAGAAATCAAGAAATGGCCTCAGGACACAGGCCTTCCAACTCTGCTGAATGACCTCATACAGAGAGTTTAAAATGAACAAGCAAAAAAATTATCAAATACGGTTAAAAGACAAAGGTGCGCCTTTTACCTGTTATGGGATCAATGTTTACTAGTTGACGTCCAACCATATTCCTGATGACACGAGTCCATTCCCACTGAGACCAGACCCAGGTGGGTCTGTTCTAGGCTTGGAAAATGTTTCTGAGGTTCAGAATGCCCGCATTCCCCCTAAGGATCCCAATTCTTATAGATAATACAGAGTCGGCAGAGAGGACTCTGAATTCTTCCTCCCAGGCACTCCTCCAGGTCTCCATCCTCTCGGCTGAGTGACAGGGAGAAGGGGTGGTTTCCACTGCCCTTCTTGGTTCTCACATTCCCCACAGGGCAGAGCTGTGTTCCTTTGGATTTTCCTTGTGCTTCTCATATAAGACACTTCTCTGTCGCCGTGTGCCTGGTGCCCATCTGCTCTCTGTGTGGGGCTGCTGTCACCACTGTGAACGGTGTTGGAAGCATCAAAATGAGGCTTCGCCCCGTGCAGGTAAAAGCACATCCTAAATTTCTCATTTCTTAACTCTGTCTTTGTAATCAACACTGTGTTGACTGTGCCTCCTGGGGCTTCTAGGTTGTGGTCCAGTAAGTAGAAGCTTTGGATGCATGTTGATCAAGATAATAATATCTGTTAAGTGATTTAAAAGAAAGCTAGAAATCCATCTACATTTCATTAGCTGATCATCTTTCTTCTTACTTTTTCTACTTGAATGATAACAGCATGATCAAAACATTGATTAATGCCCATTAGACTGTGAGGCAGAATAAATATTGCACAAAGAGCATTGTGCATAGAATAAAACACCTCTGAGGATAACAGAGTAAAATTCAGGATTATTCCCTCTGGCATGGAGTTTTAAGAGTACTGTGACATACACTGGTATAAACACACCAGTTCCTCTGTCATTGTCACAGGGGTTTGGAGAGTCATAGGTCCAGACCCATTAACACTGCGAGTCCTTCCAGGAAGAAGGAGTCTGGATTTAACCACATAAGAGTCAATTCCAGGAAGGTCAACAAAGGCCAAAGACCCAGCAGAGTTTACTAGAGTCTCTGAGAAGGTCAGAGAGGATGTTCACCCCAAGGCCAATAAGCCCAAATCCTAGAATTATACTACATTCTGAATCCAGAGCAAGGCTTTAATGTGCCCAAGAATCAATCAGCTGGGAGCTTGTTAAAAATGCAGATTATGGGTCAAGAAGTTTGGAGCAGAGGCCTGAGGTTCTGCATTTCCTAAAAGACCGCAGGTGGAACCAACACTGCTGGTCCACGGACTGCACTTCAAATAGCAAGGATCTAGAACACAGACCAAAATCATGGACCTTTGAAAGCAGAGCTCCCTTTGAGCCACACCAGAAGAATTTAAAGAAGAAAGTAACACGAGGTCCATAGTGGAGAGTCTCCACAAGTTAATCAGAAAGAGGTGACCCCGTGCTCAGAACCAGGCTGGGAAAGAAATAGGGGTGCTCAAGGAAACTGATTTTGAAATTACACACGCTTTCCTTATAACTACTGATTTCTGGAGAATTCTTCTCACTCTGGGAATGGAGGTTGCGTGCTAATTCCCAATTAGAAGGATCTGGGCATTCGAGCTTGAGAAGTCATCGTAATGCTAGAACACGGCTTCCAGGTCACCTCCTCCAGAAAGAAAGGGGATGCCGGCCCACTCTGCCCAAGGGGAGTGTGCACTGCTCAGGAAGAGGGTTCCACCATGACAAGAGGGACACAGGATGTGGACCCTGGCAGGAGGCGGTGGCAGCAGGAAGGCAGGGCCTGTGACCATGCCTGTATGCTTCCAGGAGAGGATTGCTGAGAGCCATGGCACCCGGTGCAGGATCTGCACCCCAGGGATGGTGATGTCCATGTACACGCTGCTCAGGAGCCACCCGCAGCCTTCAGAGGAGCAGCTGCTGGCAGCCCTGGGGGTAGGTCTGACTTGAACAAGCCCACTGCCCACCAAAGCCAGATGGGGTCATGCGTCAGCCTGATCCTCCCCACCTACAATGCCACCCCAGCCCCGTTCAGGGACCCCTCGGTTGTTTCCGAAGTAGCTGCTTTCACCCCTGAGCAGAGAAGAATGTCAAGGTGTATCTGCTTATCAGAGCACTTGCCGCACAGAACTAAAGAGCACGCGTGGCCCACACCCGCATCTCGACACCCTGCTTTTCTACCCAGTGACTTATGTGGCTGCCTTCATTCGGGCTGTCATAACAGAGCACCTCAAACTGGGGGTGTTAAAGCAGCAGGAATTCCCTCTCTCGCAGTTCTGATGGTGAAGGACCTGAAATCTAGGCTCTCGAAGAGGACTCTTCCTTGCCTCTTCCTAGCTTCTGGTGGTGGACAGCAGTCCTGGCGTTCCCTGACTTAGAGATTCATCACTCCCGTCTCTGCCTCCATCTTCTCATGGCCTTCTCCCCTGTGTGTCTGTGTCCAAATTTCCCTCTTCTTACAATCCAGTCACTGGATTAAGGCCTACCCTCATCCAGTAGGGCCTCATCTTAACTTGATTACATCTGCATCACTGCAGATTTCCAAATAAGGTCACATTCACAGGTTCCGGAGGTTAGAACGTCAACGTATCTTCTGGGGGCAGGGGGGGACACGATTCAACCCATAACACAGCCCTTCATGTATCGAAGGGAATCCTTTAAAATTTGCAGGCTTCCCTGGTGGCGCAATGGTTGAGAGTCCGCCTACCGATGCAGGGGACACAGGTTTGTGCCCCGGTCCGGGAAGATCACATATGCTGCGGAGCGGCTGGGCCCATGAGCCATAGCCGCTGAGCCTGCGCGTCCGGAGCCTGTGCTCCGCAACGGGAGAGGCCACAACAGTGAGAGGCCCGCGTACCGCAAAAAGAAAAAAAAATTTTCCAATGGGTTTAACTTACTAAAGAGTTCATGAGAATTCCTTGGCGGTCCAGTGGTTAGGACTCTGCATTCATTGCTGAGGGTCTGGGTTCAATCCCTGGTTGGGCAACTAACGTCCCACAAGCGGTGCAGCACAGCCAAATAAATAAATAAAGAGGAGTTCATAAACATATCCCTTTTGCAGGATCAATAAAGCTCATGTCAGGTGTCAACAATCCCTAAACCAGACATCTGTTACACAGTAGATATACAAATCCTTAGATTGAGGCCTGAAGGGTGAGCACCACACACTCTCCTAATCTGCCAGTTGCCGGTGGACTTCCTTTACTCTCTCTGCTCCACTGCAGAAAATCACGTCAAATCACCTAAAACCCTGCCTTCCTTAGGTTCTTCCACTATTTGAGGTCCTTCAGCAGCTCCTTACCCCTCATGTGGCCACGCCTACCCTCCTTCACCGGCATTCAGAGGAGTCCAACAGCTGGCCTCCCAAACTCACTCTTCCTCCTCAGCTACATGAGTCCCTGCTGGCCAGTCTCTTCTCAACCCTCAATCCTCCTCATGTTTCCACTTCTGCACCTCTGCTTGTGCTGCGCTGTGAACCCCGAATGCCCCTCCCCTGCTCTCCACCAATCCATTGCTTTCTCATCCTTCAACCCAAGCTTCTTTGTGAAGTCTCCCCCGATGAACTCAATTCCACACTGACCCTCCTCCATCCCACCCTCCCCCATGCCTTCATCCTTGGAAACCTGAGTTTCTTACACTTTACCATGCAATAGAATTACCTGCAGACCTCTTAAATGCAGATTCCTCCACCGGACCCAGACATTCTAATTTAGGAGAATTGGAGAAAGGTCAGAGATTTGCATTTTAAACAAATAGCAGAAATTCTGATGCAGTGACCTAAAATCCACTGAGGGGCACTACTAACAGCCTGTCCGAGGCACTACACTTCACTCACATGGTGCCTTAGAAATGGCCACATTTTCTTGTTTTGGGATCGCTTGCATCTTACATAGTATCTGAAATATAGTTGCTGTCAATAGATACATGTTGAATGAATGAATAATTTAATAGATGGATGCAACTGAGCTCACCAGATAGACTATCATCTTCTTTAGAACAGAGAATAAAACTGGAATTGAGGTGGTGGGAAGGATAATTATCTAAGAAGAAGAAAAAAAGCAGTGAACAGCCTAGTGGCTATTTAAATATTCTCAAAAACAAAACAAAACGCCTGTGTTTGTTTCAATTTTCTAAAGAAAAATAAATTAAAAATCAGTAAAAATAAAGAATACTGATAACTTTTCTTCTCCTCTGATTAGGTAATCTATGCCACTGCACTGGGTATCGGCCAATTCTTGCAAGTGGAGGGACCTTTTGTTTGGTGAGTAGGGGACTATGCAGGCAACCTACAGAGCAAGAATGACAGTGACAGCTGGTCCAGGCTGAGAGCACAGGAGGTGAGGTTTTTAGACCATCTAAATGGACCATACGGAAGACCAATTGAGTTAGCTCCAACTAACTCATGGGAGTTTGAGCTCTTTGTTGAGAGAAGTGTGAACGTTACACCACCTTTGATGCTCTACATCACACCACTGGGAAGCTAGGTGGTCTAGCCAGCCAGCCAGACATCTTCCATGGCTAGTTCAGCAAGGCCTCAGGACAGGACACGTAGGAGGGCTCAAGGAAACCCAAGGAGGCCCAAGGAGACAAGCAAAGACATGGAGTTTGCTTTGGGGAGGCAAGGTTAGTTCCAAGAATCCAGACCATCTGGGGAAGTGTGAGCAGATAAAGAAGCCAAAAATCTAGAGTGGAATCCAAGATTCACCCCAAGTACCAGAGTGCCGGGAGTTTCCCCCACCAAAGAGCAGTATCGCACTAGGCTGCTGTGAAAATCAAATGAGAAATTGTAGGCTCATAACAAAGTCTTCCTTAGCACTTAGTAAGAACTCAACAAATAGTTACTACTGTATTGAGGATGCTGTCCACACTATGAATAGTGTTTGCCAGGGAAACCAGACAAGTACATCCGATCACCCTCTACAGAGGGCAGGATGGATGTAGGCAGTGCTGCCCTTAGACCCAAGCAAGGAGGATTCCAAACTTTGGAGAGCCCCTCGCTGGCCCTCCTCCAGCCAATCTCAGGAGGCCACGGTGCCAAAGTGACTTGTTTGCCTCGAGCCTTCACCCTTTTCTAGACTGTGCTCCAGATATGTTCTTGACCCCATTCCCAGGCACAAGCCTCTTCCCCAAGTCCATCTTCCTCGGGAAGATCATAACAGCCAGCATGTGCACACTGAGGCCAAAGACTAGCTGTTTGGGGAATGAGTAGACAGAGCTTGGACATGCAGGCTGGCTCACAGGTGTGTGAGGCCCTTCACGGTACAGAACAGAGCCAGGGTGGGGAGGGAAGTGCAGCAGGCCACAGGCCGGGGGCCTCCATTTGTATTCTTGCCTCAACTCCACAAATAGTGGATGAGGGCCTGGAAATGGACCAGCAGGTGTGTCCCACTCCCCAGAGCCAGCCAGGTCCCCAGTGAGTGTCCCATCTTCTACTGCCACATGGGGGAGCCAGCAGGTGACAAGCTGAGAAAATGAATATCTTGTAAACCCATCAAATTGCTGGTGTAAATAGGAAAACATTTGTGAAATACAAAGAGAGGAAGTTAAAGGCAACCTCTGTCCCTCTGGAATGTGGATGTTATCCATCTTTCCAGGCACAGACTCTGGGGATAAAAGCAAAAATATAGTCAGAGACCCACCCTGCAGCCAACTGGCCCCAGGGACCTTCATGGGTGAAAGGAAACTAGCCCCGGTGGGAATACCCAAGGCTCCCATTTATTAGGCAAGAGAAGACTGGCTTCTTCTGTTATCTCTCACTCATGGTCCATCATGAGAGCGCCCAGAGTTCTGGGTGAGCGAGGAAGCACTACTGGCTTCGCTCAGCTGGTTTTGCTTCTTGGACAGAGAAGAAGCTGTCTCTGCACAGCTGCCAGCCTGAGACATTTGTGCAGAGACAGAGAACTGAAGTATCTGGAAGAAAGTATTTTACTAGAAACTTAGGAGAGACTATTTGAGGAAGAAGGTACAAGAGGTAAGCTTGGAGAAAATGGGAAATGAAAGAACCAGCAAGTAGAAACCTGCTTTAAAATTCATTGATTGTCCATTCATTCCCAGTCAGTCCCACGCAGTTTGCAAATGTCAGGGAGATCGGGTTCCCAAATGGTTTTCTTTCTCTTTTTTTTTTTTTTTGTCTTTCTTTTTTTTTCTCTTTTTAAGGTCCCTTTATAAATGATAATACTCAGTGTTGTTGAGTCTTGTATATACTAGAGAATGGATAAATTATTATTGCTGTGAAAAGCATCGTATCAATTGATTCTACAACTAGGAATTCACCTAAGAAAAAATTCAGAGATGTACACAAAGCTGTACATGTAATGAATAGAAATGTTCATTATGGTATTTGTAGTTATAAAATGAAAAAAAACCCCACTAAGTATACATCAATAGCAAATTTTACAACTATATTATGGAATAGCCAGAAGATGGACTATTATGCAATCAGCAAAATTATATTTTAAAGGCTTTTTAATGATAGGCAAATAAATGAACAAAAAGTCAAAGTAAAAAGTATATTGTACTATAACTATAGTACAAATATATATTACATAAAAATATTATCAGTGGAATAGAGTAATGATAGTTTATTTCTTTTATGCTTCTCCATATTCTTTATTATTGTTTTAAGCTATATAATATATACTGTGTGTGTATTATATATTCTATATATTTATCTGTATCACTGTATTTAAAAAATAAAGTAAAAAAAAAAAGAAAGATCTTGTGATTATCCCTATTCCAGTAGAAACCACCAAAAGTGACTTTAAAAGTTTGGAGCCTCATTTAAATTGTCAAACCCTTCAAGGCACACAACCATTTACAGGTTAAAAAGTTTTTCATCTCAAGGCATTTCACTATCCTAGGAGTCAAATGGTTGTCAACAGAAAGGAACAGGAAAATGCTGCCTGGATGGGGAGAAAAAGATTCTTCCTCACTCGACAGGAAAAGTGACGTGAGTCCCTTTGTTTGTCCTCTTCCTGAGAGTATCGCTTAATGCCGGCCAGTGCTGCAACTGTGCTTGTGAGTTTTGATGGTCGTTCTCTGCTTTACTTACAAACGTCCAGAGTGCAGGCACGAATAAGGCACTTTTCATTTGGGATCTGGGTAAAGTGGTGATTCAAAGCCCACGATCTGATTTCCCCCTTCACTCACTGGAAGGCTGAAACAATAAAACATAAACCCACTCAGACAAGAGAAAAAAGACCTACCCCAACTACGATGAGTCCCATCCTTGCCTGGCCCTACTCATGCAGAGCTGGCCTCTATCACCATCTCCTCCTTTGCAGAGAGAGGGCACTGCAACGTCAGGAAGGCTGAGGAGCCTGTCCAAAGATACATGGCAAGTTCATGGCTCCCACAGCTGGGAAGTCCAGCCTGAAACACACCAGTCTCTGGCTTTTTTCTCTGAGAGACACTAGTTTCAAAACAAAGACCCACGGCCAAGCTCTTAAAGGAATTACTCAGAGAGAATTCCTAGTTCGAATATAGGAAAAATAGAGTCTGCTCCCTGTAGACACGGAAAACTAAGAGAACACAGTTGGCCTCAGACAAAACTGAGCCCGTCATTCCCTACTGCATGTGTTTCTATCCTTAACACCCCGGGAATTCAATCTGGGCAATGATTGCACTCTGGGGTCCACCTGGATCACTTTAACCAAATGCAAAAGGACATATTTAAACTGGACTGTGCCCCAATATTCCTTATAAAGAGAAACACAATTTTAAGGTGGATCTTATGATCACTGAGCCACATGCCCTTTCCCTATACGAAAAGACACACAGGAAGCCACATTATAAGGCGAAGGTTGCTTGGTGACCATGGATGCAGAGCAATTGGGTAATCTTAAGGGTAACATCATAGAAGACGCCCCTCCATCCATCAGGTAGACCTGCTGGATGGCAGGTGTCTGCCCCATGACACTCCCTTCTCTTGAAGCTATGTTAATATCTTCCATGGGGTAACTGTAAAGTCTTGGCCTGGTCCCTGTTTAGGGGAACTTTAATTCCTCAGCTCTGATTCATTTTGTTTGTTTTACATTTTAATTCTCAGACACTATCTTGCTTCTAGGCTTTAGACATACACCACATTATTGACCTCAGGTACTGCCTATACTTCTAATTCCAACTTACACAAAAACTGATCCTTCAGATGTTGGCCGGTTATGCTTCAGTCTGGGGTCCTAACCTACACAAGGAACAACTGCAAGTTTTCCTTCTGCAACTTGGGAAGACCTTAGAGAGATAGGGAAAAAGGCAGGGGAGTATTGGACAAATGTCAGGTCATTTCACTTACTTGTCACAATTACCCTTCAAAATAGGCGTGATTTCTATTTAATCCTTAGAGAGGTTAAGTACCTTTCCATTGAGAGGGTCAGAGAGCCAAGTCATGGCAGAACTGAGAAGGAACCCAGGCCTGTCTGTCTCCCTATCCCCCATGTTCTTCCCCACGACACAGCCCTCTAGCCCTGCATCCCACAGTTCCCTCCCAATTTGTCTTTCTCTTCAGGAAGGTTTCCTGGGAATAAGTGTTTCCAAAGGTAAAATATGTTTGATTCAGACAAGATTCCAGTTTGGGTAACTTTTCACTGTGCTTTAGTTTCCTAATAGGGAAAGTGGAGTTGATAAATTTACTTTCTTTGTACAATTGTTGTGAGGATTAAGTAAATTATTGATACGTGTAAAAGTACTTGGAACGTAAGCACCCCATAAATGTTAACTATTGTTATTAAAGCAAGTGGTGTGTGTGTGTGTGTGTGTGTGTGTGTGTGTGTTTACACATGGGTCTGTATGTTTAGAGTCATTTTTTTACTTAAACTATAGGACTTCTCAGAGTTTTGAATCCTGACTTGACAGGTGAGGGAATAGAGGTTGGGGCACAGTGGAGAGGATTTCCCACGTTTATTTGACCTGTGATTGTTTTTCATAGGCTGTCTTGGTGTTTTGCAGGGTACTGTTTGAACTATTTAACAGAATACTCTTTAACATCACATTAGTGTCAAATCAGTATTTCTCTTACAACAAGATTCTTACTTAAAACTATTTGGTTTGGGGCTTCCCTGGTGGCGCAGTGGTTGAGAGTCCGCCTGCCAATGCAGGGGACACGGGTTCGTGCCCCGGTCCGGGAAGATCCCACATGCCGCCGAGTGGCTGGGCCCGTGAGCCATGGCCGCTGAGCCTGCGCGTCCGGAACCTGTGCTCTGCAACGGGAGAGGCCACAACAGTGAGAGGCCCGCGTACCGCAAAAAAAATATATATATATATTTGGTTTGAACTATTTTCCCATACAAGGAGAATCAGACAGTTATTACTATGTTCATTTTGCCTAATGAATGTAAAGAATTACAATGCTGTTTCCATTTGAGCAGGGCTGACAGAACAATCTTCTCCTGCCCTTTATAAAGATTTGCATGGAGCTATTTGCAAAAGAGGAGTTCCAGCCCTTGGACCTTACCCAGGAGCTCATATTTCCCCCAGAACTCTTGGTAAGGTGAGTTGGGTGTTTTATGTGCTCGTTTCAGTGCCACTGGTTATAAGCTCAGTTTTCTAAAACAACACTTTCCGTCCTGTGAAATTATCAAATTGTGGAAATGCTTGATCAAATCAGTATGCCTGTCCCTATCCAGCTCACCAAGCCCTGGCTGTTGCCCTGCACACTTTCCCCGAAGCCTCAGCTGAGGCTATTTTTTAAAGCGATTTCATCATTACTCCCATCACTGTCATCTGCAGTGTGTCCCTATTGACTGTCCCAAGCAATCCAGTTTTTCTCAGCTTCTAACTTGGCCTTTCCAGCCTTTTCCAGATATTGACCTCAAGGGGCACTTCCAAGGCCTCCTGATACCTCAACCTTCCCTCTGTTAGCATCTCTATCTTTCCTCTCTAACATCCAGTGGTCCCATTCCATAAAATGCCTATCTCTGAAAGATTCTGATGTGTTTATTCATGCATTCAACAAATATTCATCATTCAGCAACATGCCAGGCACTGTTTGGGGTACTGAATATACAACAGGGAACAAAACTCACACAGACGTGACCCCAAGGAGTTTGTAACCTGGTGGCAGAGACAGACAATGAGCAAGATAATAGATAAGTTACATAGTGTGTTAGCAAGTGAGAAGGAGAACAAAATGAAACAGAGAAAGGGGATAGGATGATGCAGGGGGTTGCAACTTTAAATATCCGGCCAGAGAAAACTTCTCTGAGAAGGTAACATTTGAAGAAAGTCCTGAAAGAGGGGAGGGAACTGGCCACGAAGATACATGGAGGAAGAGCAGTCCAGGCAGTGGGGCAGCAAGTGCAAAGGTGCCAAGGAGGGGAGAACTCCTGGCCTGATCAAGGGACGGAGCAGGGGCCAGCCTGGCTGGAGCACAGTGAACCAGAGAGATCAGAAAGCTGCGGGCCAGGGGGTGGGCAGACCATGCTGAACTTAGACTACTTGGTTTTTACTCTGCCTGAGATGAGAAGCTATCAGAGAAGTTGGACAGAAGAGGGGTACGCTCCTATTAACCTTGTAATGGGATCCAGGGTCGTTTTGGCTTCTGGGATGGGAGTAGCCTGCGGAGGGGGCGAGGGAAGGAGCAGTGAGCCCATTAGGGCACTAATGTCATCCTGAGAATGGTGGTGCTGGACCAGGCGGCCAGCATGCAGGTGGTGAGGAGGGAGTGGATTCTGGATACATTTTGGAAGAAGAGCTAACAAGATTTCCTGATGAATGTGATGTAGGGGCGGGGTCCCCAACCCACCCGACCGTGGACAGATACCGGCCGCAGCCTGTTAGGCACAGGGCAACACAGCAGGAGTAAGCGGCGGGCAAGCAAGCTACATCTGCCACTCCCCATTGCTCCCTATCGCTTGCATTACTGCCTGAACCATCCCCCCACCACCACGTCCGTGGAAAAGCTGTCTTCCACGAAACCAGTCCCTGGTGCCAGGAAGGTTGGGGACCGCTGCTGTAGAGTGTGGGAGAGAGATTGGAGTCACTGCTGACTCCGGGGCTTTGGGCAGCTGGAAAGGGGAGTGGCCATTTACAGAGAAGAGGAAGACCTCCGGAGGAGCAGGGCCTTTTGCCTTTGGGGGGTCCTTTTCCGGGGCTTGGAGGGAGATGGGATATGAGGAGCTCAGTTTTGGACACGTTAAATTTGAGATGCCTATTACACATCTAAGGAGAGACACTGAGTACTCGTTCAGGAGTTCAGAGGAAAAGATGAAGATTCTAATTTAGGAGTATTAGTATAATTATGATTTTTAAGGCCATGATACTAAATTATGTTGAATTCATCTATACTGAAGGGTCAGTGACAGATGCCAGTTCATAGTGTTGCTTTCCTCCAAAGAACTACACATTATCAAGGCTTAAGCTAAAGGAGTACATATCTAATTATGGAAATTCAGGCCTTAGCCAATGGGTGTACTGAGTGTCCTTTTGGTCAAGGGGACCCCAGAGCTTCTGAAATCTCTCTAGAGGAACATACCTCCACCTAGGATCTATCATAACCCAGGAATACAGGTGTGCACAGGTGCACACACCTTATTATTTGCACGTAGAGAATGGCAGAGAACCCAGAAAAACGAACCCTGGCCTTTCATGGAAAGAGCATCACCTGGATCTCCCCTGGGACCCTCAAGGACCTCCTGGAGCTGAAAGCAAAACACCTGGAAGGCCCTCTCATCCTGGGCAACAGCTCGCTGGGTGAGTGATTGCAATGGTTCACACTCCACCATTTGTGCCGAGCTGGACTTCCTGTCCCCCACTGTGCTCACAGTCTACAAAAACTACTTTTTAAGGATAAAAACCTCATTTTTTAAATAAAAATGCTATAATACTGTATCATAAAATGTACTACTATATTGTATATTATATAATAATTATTTATATAACATAGTATTTTTATATATACTATATATTTTTATAAATACTAGCATATATGTGCTATATAGACTCATATATAAATTATATATACAATATTAAAGTATAATACAAATATCGTATTATTATAACAAAATGGTCTCCAAAATTGGAGGTACATACACCCTGGGAGTATGCAGTGTAACCTCTTGAGGTGTGGGAAAAAAGTATTAGAGGACTGTTTATCATTTAATTTACTTTGTCCTTTTTAACTTTGTTTTTGTTAAATAAAATAGAATTTTATAAAATATGTATGGATATATTAACAATGCACACCTAGTTATCACCACACCCAGTTTAAGAACCAGAGCTTTGGGCTTCCCTGGTGGCGCAGTGGTTGGGAATCTGCCTGCCAATGCAGGGGACACGGGTTCGTGCCCCGGTCCAGGAAGATCCCACATGCCACGGAACAGCAGGGCCCGTGAGCCATGGCTGCTGAGCCTGCACGTCCGGAGCCTGTGCTCTGTAACGGGAGAGGCCACAACAGTGAGAGGCCCGCGTACCGCAAAAAAAAAAAAAAAAAGAACCAGAGCTTTACCAAGAACTTTGAATGCCCCATGGGCCCTCCCAAACCACAGGCCCTCCCCTTGCCTTCTCCTTAGAGGCACTCATTAGCCTGAATATGATGTTGGTTAGTCTCTTCCTCATTTTTACAATTTTACCCCATATATTTGAGTAACTAAGCACCATGTCCCTTAGTTTTGCATATTTTTGAACTTCACATAAATAGACTGACACGGTATTATTCTTCTGCAATTTGCTTTGTGCGTTCAACATTGAGCTGAGATTCACCCACATTGTGGCGTGTAACTGTGCTGCTGGATTCCATCGTGTGTCCAGGGCACAATTTGCTCATCCATCCTATTGCTCAAGGAGGTGGAGTGCTCTCCAAGTTTTTGCTATTACAGATAGCTTTATATGTGTCTCCTGGTGCCCACATGCAAGGGTTTTCTAAGAACCTCTCATCCATTTTATTTCCTATTTTTATATACATGTAGAGAGTATAAATAAATACATATACCAGGAGAGCCTGTGCTATAAAATTACTTGGCAGGGTGTATGGCCACCGCTTTCACATCTATACACATTTATTGCCAGTTTTTAAAATTAGCATCTGAATATTTTTATGAGAAACTCTCAATGCCAAAAAATTGCATTTTCTCTTTCCTAACTCTCTCTAGAATATATAATGCATTTACTTTCAAGACCTGCGTTGAAATCTCAAGGATATTTTCACCCAGTTCTCCTCTCTCCTGCTAGGATTTCTGAGCTGATTATGGTGTCTAAAACAAGTGATGGTGAGTTCCAGGTGTTCTTCGTAAAATATCAATGAACCGATTCCTGCACTAAACTTAACACTGCTATATAGTTTAGAACTTCCTCATACATTTATCTTGTCTGGCCTGTTTCCAATTCTTCATCATTTTCCTGATGTGATATGACATCCCCACCATGAAACTTTACTGTCAAAAGCCTTGCACAGAATATGAGGTACCTGAACTGATTCACTTTGTTATAAAGCAGAAACTAAAAAAAAAAAAAAAAAAAAAGAATATGAGGTACTTGGATAATGTCATTCAAGACCCTGCAGTCAGCTGCAGGATTCTTGCCTATAAAAAGCTACTGTCGGGCTTCCCTGGTGGCGCAGTGGTTGGGGGTCCGCCTGCCGATGCAGGGAACACGGGTTTGTGACCCGGTCCGGGAAGATCCCACATGCCGCGGAGCGGCTGGGCCCGTGGGCCATGGCCACTGAGCCTGCGCATCCGGAGCCTGTGCTCCACAATGGGAGAGGCCACAGCGGTGAGAGGCCCGTGTACCGCAAAAAAAAAAAAAGTCACAGTCTTGCAGTGTCATTTTAATGGGAAGACAGCAAGAGAGAACTGGCACTCTCCAATGGTTGGATGGTCAATTCCAGGGAGGGAGTATGTTCGCAGGAGGAAAGTAGGCGATGTAGTGTCTGACACTCAAATGCTACTTGTCTCATGGGGACAATGGCAAAAGGCCAAGTGAGACAAAAACCTGCCCGGGCAAACACCCCCAGTCACTTACAACATCCTTAAGGGCCCCTTTTGTACAGATGCTGCATCAGGCAAGCTGGCACCCACAGAGTAGGAAGGAAACATGCAAGTCTTTGCCTTCAAGATGCACTGCAAACCCTTTGGCAAAAGGAACCTTATTTTAGTCCTTCCCTCATCCCCCAGATCTCCTAGCATATATGTGCCTGTTCCAGATACATGCATATATGTGCTAAATTACTGACAAATAACTGAATGCAAAAAACAAACAAACAAATGAGTGGGTCAGAAACTTGAATTAGGGAGGCAGAGGTAATAATGACTTCCTTAACTCAGGCAACAGGGAGGTTGACTGAACTGAAAGCTTTAGTCCAGACTGACTGGTAGGCCACCGTATGTTTTTGGAGGTTGGTGGTGGGCAGGGGAGGGGACCCACCTTGGCTGTATCACTGCCATCCAGGAGTCCTACCTTCCCGGCCTCAACCGTCATCAGCCAGACTTTGACCGTGCTGCAGACCAGCAAGCCTGGCCTTCCCTGGCCTCACCCCACCCACTTGCTAGGAAAGGGACCCTTCCTGGTTTTGCCCAGCACCACAGCTTCACAGCTTCAGCCTTGGGACAACTCAGGTAGCACACCTGCATACCACTCAGAAGAGGAGGAGGAGAACGTGCTTAGATTTATCTGAAATCTTGGGGTTGGAGAGAAGAGAAAGAGGGAAGAGTAAAATGGGTGGCTTGGGAGTATAGTCAAGTAGCTTAAGCAGACGGTCAAGACCCGAAAACCCTTCCCCTCATCTTCACCCCAGGCATCGTTTAGCCCACGGTTTTCAAACTTGTCTTCAGCACCACAACCCTGTCCTCAAACAAATCTTAGTAAATGAAAATAAGTTGCTCTACTTGAAGGAGGGGGAAGACTTTCTCCATCCCACGGAGCTCCTATATCGACCTCCGCCAGGGCCAGGACTCAAGGCAAGTGAACTTGCCCAAGGTCCCCAAACTGGCTAGTGGCGGGTCATCAAGCCACACATCTCCCACTTCCAATCCAGAACTCTTGTCTTTACTGCCATTCCCCATCCCCCAGGCCCACCCCACGGCCTGTCCAGTTGGCTATTTATCAGTTTGGACTCTGCAGGCAAAGTAGAGCCAGATTCTAAAATCTGAGGAAACAAACAATGCACTTTCCTTGGGGGCCCCTTAAACTTTAAGTGTGAGTAATCTCTAGTGGCCTCCAGGGACCTTTCCCAGGGTGCTCAAACTTTTCCTAAGGCCCAGAAGAATGAAGGACACTGGTGGGGGAGGGGTACGTGGGAGCCAGATGTACCCACCACCACCACCAGCAGTCTCCCGCAGGAAGTCATTTTCTGTGACAGCTTACGCTTGTTTAAATGTTGTGTGCTGGGCTTCCCTGGTGGCGCAGTGGTTGAGAGTCCACCTGCCGATGCAGGGGGACACGGGTTCGTGCCCCGGTCTGGGAAGATCCCACATGCCACCGAGCGGCTGGGCCCGTGAGCCATGGCCGCTGAGCCTGCACGTCCGGAGCCCGTGCTCCGCAACGGGAGAGGCCACAACACTGAGAGGCCCGCGTACCGCAAAAAAAAAAAAAAAAAAAAAAAAAAAAAATGTTGTGTGCTTACGCTTGTTTAAATGTTGTGTGCTAATCCGTGTCACATACACGCTTGGCTCTGTATACTTCTTTTTCCTCAAAATCTTTAGTATAGGAAGTGCTCCAGAAAGTTGCTGCGCCTTTAACCCATAGACCCGAAAACTCTGAGAAGCATGGAGTTAAAACAAAATCCATGTTCTGAGAATCAAACAAAGATAAGGCTCTTTTCAACTCTGTTGAAATACAGGCTAGGTTTTGTGACCAAAGATGGAATAAAATATGAATGGAAATACAGTAAATAGAATTTCCTCGGTACAGCTATGTCAGGCCTGGCACAAAGTGAGCAACGGAAAGAGCCAAACGAAAGCCCCAGAATGGATCGTCTGGCCTCAGCCTGAGTCTGAAATCCATACTTCTGAGAACCCAGGCAGTAGCAACAGCTGGCGTTTTACTCTCCCCTAGGGCTGAACTGCCCTATTCTAGGTCAAATAAGGGATGATCGTACTGGTCTGTGTGATGCTCCTGACCTTAAAAAGATATTAATAATAATGATAAGAATAATGTCTTTGTCTCTGATTTCTTCCCTACGAATAAGGCTCTGGGTCTATAGGGTAGGAGGAACTGTATGATAGGAAACAAGCTTGGTCTTCCCAGTGCTCCTGCAGGCAAAGGGAAGGCAGGATTTTGCAGAAGTTCAAGACCAAGCTTTATTGGAGCTTGTACTGATGGGAAGCAATAGACCATCCCTGGTGGGTCTGGGATGGGATCCCGTGTTACGGAGTGCCTTGTATGAGATGCTGAAGCAGAAACAGGGTGAGGACTCTAAGTTGAGAGATGCTCCAGGGCAGAAGAGCAGTTCAGTTACTTTTAGGCAAGATTTGCTTAGCATGTAGATAATAAGGAGAAACTAGTGGTTTCTCTAATCAATTAGGTTAGCTATGATCATTGAAGCAGCAGGGGGTGTTGTGTGTGTATGTTGGCAGGGGTGGGGGAAGTATTGTGCCAAGTACGTTGTTAATACTGATGAAAATAAAGTTATGTGGGAGGGTGAAATATTCTCCACGATTAATCCACAAGAGAAAAACCAAAGCCCAGCCCACAACCTGTTAAAAAACAGACTAACTGAGGTTAGAACCCAGCCTTGGAAATGATGTCAAATCATATTCTACGTGTTAGTGATTCATTCTACAAACCCCAGAGAGATTAATTTTTAAAGTCCAGCTAAGTCACCTCCTGATGGTTTGGTGACTTCATTTTCAAAGATTGATCTGAACCCTTTACATCCCTACTACAGAGAAGCCCAAAGCCAGCGCTAATATCCTGCCAATACTCACGAGTATGGCTGCAACGGTTTTTAAATTCTGAATTACTTCCTTGCCAGCCAGCAAATAGCATTGCCCTGATCCCCCTAGATGGATGCTCTTCTATTGCTCCTGCCCCCCAAGCCCCTCCCTGGGAACCCCCAACATCCCCACACCTAACAACAACCAACATAATACCTAGGGAAGCTCCTTGCATGAGCTGTGTTCATTCTGATTGGCCGGTGCTCCTCCTGGAACTGGTTGTTGACGATTTTGAATATCAAGGCTACCTGTAGAGGTGCAAAGCAACAGTAAAAGCATTATTGATTTTAGACAATGACCTAGGAAATTGAAAGACCTTTGATTGTTTTCATGCCATCATATTTATCCCCCTTAATCACAAAACAGCTTTGCATAGCTTCACTGTGGTCAGTCAGGAGGGGGTCACAGAAAGTTCTAGTAGAGTCTGCCACCTGCTAGTTTTTACTGTCATCCCTTCTCTCTAGCCTCTGCTTTCTTGCATTCATTCAAAGAGTGTAGACCAACCCAGGGGTTCCCAACCCTGGCTGCCCAGGAGAACTCCCTGGGGAGACTTTGATAAAGCCCTGCACCCAGAGATTCTGATTTGATTGACGTGGGAGTGGGCATCTGTGCTGTTTGAGTTCTGGTGATTCTCCGAGCAGCCAGTGTGGAGAGCCACCGCACTAGCTGGACACCAAGGCCCTGGAGCCATGCTTACAGTCCAGCTGCTCCTCCCACATCACCTGTAAAAACAATGTGCTTTCCAGGACTGACAATAGATGCTGCCTGCAGTCTGGCCCAGGTCAAGGACATCTTGGCTGAGAGGGTATCTGAGTTCCTGGAGAAGACCCAGACAAACCAAGCATTCCTGAAGCACCTGAAGAGCCTGGCAGGCAGGCAGATCTGGAATATGGCCGTATGTCCTCCGGGCCAATCACGAGGCCCACTGCACCTATTTCTTAACCTCACTGAAATGTTGAAATAAGCATTGGCAGAATCAGTGTGCAAAAGGGTCTCAGCAGATTGAAACGACAGGCACAATAAGTAACTATTCAATATTTAACATACATTATTTAATAACATATTTCAAAGAAGACTCTAAGTCAAGTTCAACAGAATAAGCCAAGTAGGAATACTAGTGCTAATTTTGTGATAAGACCTTCAAAGAAGCTAATTTAGACTTAGGCTGCGTTAACGGAAGTATAATACCTAAAATAAGGAGGGTAGTCTCCTCTACCTCAGACTGTTCAGATCACAGCTGAAGAATAATGCTCAGATCAGGGAATCACACTTCAAGGTCTGGTTGTTTTTGACCTCAGAAGAAAGCAGAAGCAAGTTTTCAAAGTACACATGCTCCTTCCCTTACGTACCCCAAATGGTGTATTAGAAATCCTTGGGATACAGGGAATGGAGGGAGAACATGTTTCCTTTGAAAAATCTCTTCAAGTGATTCCAGAATGTTCCCATTCACTGTCAAGAACTCTGACTCAGACCCTGGAGCCTGGCAAGGAGATGGTGGCAGGAGAGTTGGGGGGTTGGAAACCACATCAGAAAGAGGAATGGTGGGGGTGGGGACAATCAGAGGGACCATGAGAGCTGCCTTCAAATATTTCTAGACTCCCAAGGAGATGTGTGATGTATTTCATATGATCACAAAGGGTAGAAGTATGACCGATAGCTGAGAATCCAGGGATGCAGATTTCCACTCAGTGGAAACAAGAATTTTAAAATTGAGCTGCTCATCGCTCTATGACATAAATCACAGCAAAAGCCTTTTTGACCCACCTCCTAGAGAAATGGAAATAAAAACAAAAATAAACAAATGGGACCTAATGAAACTTAAAAGCTTTTGCACAGCAAAGGAAACCATAAACAAGACAAAAAGACAACCCTCAGAATGGGAGAAAATATTTCAAATGAAGCAACTGACAAAGGATAAATCTCCAAAATTTACAAGCAGCTCATGCAGCTCAATAACAAAAAAGCAAACAACCCAATCCGAAAATGGGCAGAAGACCTAAATAGACATTTCTCCAAAGAAGATCTATAGATTGCCAACAAACACATGAAAGAATGCTCAACATCATTAATCATCAGAGAAATGCAAATCCAAACTACAATGAGATATCATCTCACACCAGTCAGAATGGCCTTCATCAAAAAATCTAGAAACAATAAATGCTGGAGAGGGTGTGGAGAAAAGGGAACACTCTTGCACAGTTGGTGGGAATGTAAATTGATACAGCCACTATGGACAACAGTATGGAGATTCCTTAAAAAACTACAAATAGAATTACCATACGACCCAGCAATCCCACTACTGGGCATATACCCTGAGAAAACCATAATTCAAAAAGAGTCATGTACCAAAATGTTCATTGCAGCTCTATTTACAATAGCCAGGACATGGAAGCAACCTAAGTGTCCATCAACAGATGAATGGATAAAAAACATGTGGCACATATATACAGTGGAATATTACTCAGCCATAAAAAGAAATGAAATTGAGTTATTTGTAGTGAGGTGGATGGACCTAGAGTCTGTCATACAGAGTGAAGTAAGTCAGAAGGAGAAAAACAAATACTGTATGCTAACATATATATGGAATCTAAGGAAAAAAATGTCATGAAGAACCTAGGCGTAAGACGGGAATAAAGACACAGACCTACTAGAGCATGGACTTGAGGATATGGGGAGGGGGAAGGGTAAGCTGTGACAAAGTGAGAGAGTGGCATGGACATATATACACTACCAAACGTAAACTAGATAGCTAGTGGGAAGCAGCCACAAAGCACAGGGAGATCAGCTTGG
This sequence comes from Mesoplodon densirostris, assembly GCF_025265405.1. Classification (NCBI taxonomy): domain Eukaryota; kingdom Metazoa; phylum Chordata; class Mammalia; order Artiodactyla; family Ziphiidae; genus Mesoplodon; species Mesoplodon densirostris. The sequence goes on along the minus strand of NC_082668.1, from coordinate 35,927,757 downwards.
TGCTTTGTGACCACCTAGAGGGGTGGGATAGGGAGGGTGGCAGGGAGGGAGACGTAAGAGGGAAGAGATATGGGAACATATGTATATGTATAACTGATTCACTTTGTTATAAAGCAGTAACTAACACACCATTGTAAAGCAATTATACTCTAATAAAGATGTTAAAAAAAAATTGAGCTGTTCATAGAGGAACTGGGGTTCCCTGTCCTCACCCATGTTCCAGCCCGGGTCAACACAGCCCAGGTTGTCCCTGTAGATTCCATCACTACATGGGAAGGAGAGCACTGAGTGGACTGGCCGGTCATTTCCCTGCCACATTCTGAGATGCTACAGCCTCAAGCAGATCCAAGTGGAATCTCCCAAGAGGAAAAGGGCAACTCTCCCTCAGTGATGTGGATGCCCAGCACCTCAACACAGCCCACAGGAAGTCCAGCCATTTCAGAGGCCGTGAGATGAGGCTGAGATTCCAAGGCAGGACAGCACCTCTGTGGCCAGCACTGTGGCCACCTGCACCAGCTAAGTAGGGGTGGCTCAGAATTGGCTGCTGAGCCTCCCTCACTTGAATCCCAGTCCTGCCCCTTCCTAGCTGGCAGACCTTGATCAAGTTTCATAATTTCTCTGTGCCCCAGTGTCTTCATCTGTAAAGGGGGGATAATTGCATCATCTCGCTGGGCTGTTGTGAGGATTGAGCAAATACGTGTGAAGGGGTTAGACAGCAGGTGGAACATACCAAGTGCCGTGGAGTGGTACCATCCATTCCTCACCCGATCCAAAGTCGCAGGTGGGTGGAGGCCTCCCACGTGGTCTGAACTGAGTCTCGTCTGCAGAGCACACTGAGACTCCTCTTGACCCTTTCACTACCAGAGAAGACCATAAGCAGGTGCCTGTGGGTCTCGGATTTGAGGGACCGAATGCCGAGGCTGTAACTCTTAGGGGGACACATTATAAGCCGGCATTGCTGTTCAGATCTGAATCCAGTTCTGGCTGTGGGCAACACTACCCTCAATCTGATATCAGAAGGTAAGCTACCCCAGAGCACTCTGAACAGCTCCTGAAAAGTTTTTGTCTGTTTTTAAAGAATTGCTATATCAGAGCCCAGGTCTCTGACTCTCAATCCACCACGGGAAGCTCAGGCTCCTGGCAGGAGGCACACTGATGCAAGGGGTGGCTGATGCTTCCTTCCGCACCACCTGCCACACATACACACAACACCCAGCCTGGACCACAGCTCAGTTAGCCCGCCATCAGCCTGGGGTGGTATCAGAGGCTGATGTGAAGGCTCTCTGTGGCCTGAGGACCAGCACCTCCTTCTCTTCATGCCCACCCCCCCTCCAGCTGCTGTGTGAGAAACCACAGATCTAGTGAGGACACGCTGGGGACATCGTGGGACCCCTGGGGGCAGGAGGAAGGTGATGACTAATTTTACATGCTGGCTGAGAGGGATGCTCCCTTGGGGCGCTCCGTGCTATACCACCCTTGTCTCCCCCGAAGTGCTCAGCCTTCACGCTGTCTCCGGCTGCTACAGGGGTGCTAGCACTCCCGTTTACTGGGTGCTGACTTTGTGCCAGGCTCTGCTGGATACTTTACACACGTCACATCTAATGTGTGCAACCACCCGGCGGAGGTCGCTTGTAGAGGCAGGCATGGGATGGAAACCCAGTCTGCTTGATTTCCAGATGGGCATGCTTGTCTCTTCTCCATCAGCGCCTCCCCAGGGCTTCTAACTCCCCGCTTCCCTTGTTTCTCGCCCTCCCTCACCCATCAAATGCCCTCCTACCGGCTGACATGGGCCCAGGCACTGGGTGCAGGGGAGCAGTCACACTGCCCCTTGTGAACTTCGGGGTGTGGCCAAACAGGAATTATATTACAGGCATTGTAACCCTCCCCAGGGGATTGCTGGCTAACACAATCCCGTCCCTGGTGGGTGGGAACTGAGGAGTGTTGGGAGAGACCTACTGGCAGAGGACAAGCTCTCATGCCCCCATTCAGCTTTGTGTGGGACGCACCCAGAGGGGAGGAGAGGAAAGGCCTCACCCCTGCCTGGCCCAGTCAACTGTTTTGCTGAGTCCTCCAGGCCTGCGGTCCAGGACGCCCTTAGCTCAACCCCCAAAGACTAAGGGAGAAGCAGCCAAGGCTCTGGGGCATCAGGATAGCAAGGATGGCCCGGCCCCCATGGGGCCTTCTACACTAGGACTAGGACTAGTAGTACTAGCTGTGTTCTTCTGCTGGGGTGTCGGTCGTTACCTTTGGCTTAAGGTCTCTGTTTTCCCAGCTCTGCCAAAGCCACCTCCAGCCTGAGCTCAGCCCGCTCCAGTGAGGCCAGTAGCAGGGAGGGAAAGGTCCACAGGGGCTCCTTTGGGGTCCCCCTGCTGCCTGCCTTCCAATCAGCATACCGCTGCTGTGTCTGGAGAGGAACCCACGTCAGATTCCCTGCCCTGCTGCTTGATCTTCTCACCACATCTCCTCTGTGGAGCCACAACCACTTTTTAAAGCCGGAGGGGACTTCTCTGACCACCATGTGGTGACAACGGGGCCGAAAGGAGGTTTTGTGAATTGTTCACTTTGCTTTAAAGGTGTGGGTATCCCGCTTAGAGGCCAACAGCGGTGCCGAGAACAAAAGGCAAATCCAATGATCTGAGCTCTGTTAATAATGGAAACAAACCACGTCTCAGCTTAAGTTACGCCCTTACCCGGATCACAGTACTGAACGAGTTAGATTTAGTTAACCGGCCTCTGCTGAAAGATGAAGACAGGCCTGACAGGCCTTGGGGACAGGAAGAGACCCAGTTCACACGGCACGTGCACTAACAAGAGTAAGTGTCATGCAGCTGCTGCGACCCCTCCCCGTGGAAGGGACAAGGGCGCCTGGTCCACGGCGCGCTCAGATCCCCGCGCGGCTCCACGCAGAGAAAGGTGACCTTTTCTTCTCCGCTGCTGTCATTTAAGAGTACAGGATAATCTCGCATTCCTGTTGCACCTGTGCAGAAATGTCATTTTCTTCAACAGATTCCTCTAAGTGAACATGTTCCTGCTGGGTTGGCGAAGTGCAGACCTGGAGCCGGAGGGAATTTCGGAGTCTGCGTATATTCCCCACTCTCAAAAGGTAAGAATTCCGCTGGTCACTTTTGAGAGTTGTTTTTCTCTTTGCATAACTGAGTCCAGTCATCTGTAGAGATTTCAGAACAGATGGAAGGAAAATAAGGCTGCCCTGAAAACCTGTTTCCTGTCCTCTGCAGTCTGGTGCGGCCCCAAGGCTTTCAGCAACCCTTGAGTGGGCAGCTCCAGGTGACCGGCTGCGGTCGTTGCTTCAGCTGTGGGGTGGCGCCTGCCAGGCCCGCGGAGGCGCTTCCACACCCCCTCGTGTCCAATATCAATGCTGGGAGGCGGAAATTCAAGTTCTCTTGCTGCTGAATGAGCTTCTCCACCTGACCCAAAGGAGGCAGAGGTTGCGGCCAGATCTCCGCGCTCCCCACCCCCCCACCCCAGAGCTGACCCCAACAGTTCAGAGAAACAGGAGTGCCTAACCCACCAGCCCTGGGGGAGATGTGGCCACCCAGCCAGCTACCGAGGGGGCCCTCTGTTCTTACTCCCTGTTCCCTGTGCTTCTCCCCCAAACTGTACCTGAATCCTAGAGGACAGTCTTGCCAAGAGGGGCAATACTTCATACACACACACAGTGATCCCAAGCCAGGAGTCACCTTGGTCATATAGGAAGTCTTATATTAAGTCATGCTTTCAGCCATGTATGACCTTCATTTATTTTTCCTTGGGAATGGAAACTTTGAAATCTGTTCCCGAGCCAGTGTGCATCTGGGTAAGGGCCCCAGACAGGAAAACAAGCTGACCAAACACAGCACCCTCGGTGGCCACACAGATGGAAACACACTCGAGGCACCGGCCATCTCCATTAACACTCTGGCAGCACAACAGTGGTCATGGTGCCAAGGGTAAGGGGGGCGGCCATCACCATCCTGACTCTTGTCTCAGATAGAAGAGTCCCTAGTCCACTGTTGGAAAGTTCTATTCAACGCCTTTACGAACTTTGCAAAATGGAAAAATGATAGCATCTACAAGCCAAGAAATTCGGTGGGTCTCTTTCACACTTTCAGCAAATCACATTTAAAAGCACCTGTGGTGAGGACGCTCCTCCATCCTCACAGGGGACAAAGGGAACTGGAGACCGGAGTTAATGGCACCCGGAAATAAGAGCATGTGGAAATGCTCCAGGCATTTTGTGCAGAGGCATCCTGACCTCAGAGGGAAAGTGCGCAGTGATCCCTGCTCATTGAGGGTATGGGGGGATGGGGACAGACCTTTGGGAGGACATCATTCTCTCTTTGAACGAACAGGCAGCCAAATGGTCCTCAAATTGTGCCAAGCGTCCTTTGTGTCCATTTAGATTGAGTCTAAGTGATTAATTAGTGGCACCAAGAAGCAGAAAACTTGCTCTTAGTTTTAACATATCAAATAACTCCAAACGGCTTTTGTCTCCACAGTGGGAATCTGTGTCAGCCTTCCGACAGGCTCAGTGCCAGCAAAATGCCTTGGCCCATGTGAATGCTGGCAGGCAAGTCCTCTTCAGAGAGGGCACAGACACCATCGAGGACCTGAGCATCGCCTACAGAGGGGTCGGGGCTGCCACAGTCAGTGCACAAAAATCCTGCCAGCAGCTCCTAGGGACGTAAGCAACAAACCCTGGACCCTGAAGGTGAAGCTTGATGTCAAAAAAAACAAGTGGGAAGATGGAAATTCCTATGTGTAGAATCATTGCTTGTTCTTTCTGTGATTTTGCTAAATGAATCCAACCTTATTTGACTTTGATTAATTAGGTGCCACTCTTTGGGTGAGGGATACAACACATATGGCCCAGGGCTGTGTTCAGCCCCAGTGCTCTTGTGCATGTCAACACTCCAGCAAACCCACACCAGGCAGCATCCAAGTGGCACCTACCACTCCCACTGCTTGGGGGCACTTACCGCTCCCACTGCTCGGGGGCACCTAATTTCTTCCTCAGTAAAGGCAGTGTCTGAGTCTGAGTCCTGTCCAGTTCATAATTGAATTGACCCTAATGGTCTATTTATTTAATGCCTGGTTCCAGCATGTTCAGGCTACTCAGTGCAATCTCCCAGGCCTCAGTTTTCCTGAACGGCTTGTTTAGGTGATTTCTAAGTGCCTATCCAACTCATAAAATGAGACTCTGGGGTGTCTGAACCGCCACCATCCAAAATCTAGCACATGCCAGTAGTCACTGAGGCCACCGTTCTCCAGGCGCTGGGGTGAGCTGATGCTGGATGAGGCCTGCAGGCTGCTCCTGGACGAAGTCTCCCTCCCAGGCTGGGCTCCAGGTGGGAGGGTGGCATTCAAGAGGACTCTGGTGGTCAGCTTCTTCTGCAAATTCTACCTACAAGTTCTGCAGGAACAGAAGCTAACAGAACTGTTCTCTGTGCCTGTAAGTGCTCTGGCTTTTATGTGCTCCTGGCAGCATAAGCTCCCAACTTCCCCACTACTTTTGCAAACTTTCTTGTGGGCAGCCTGTCAGTTCCCAGACATCCCTTCTTCCAGAACTCAGCCCTGAAGGACTACTGCGTGAGGCTCAGGATGCCAGACTGTTTTCAGTGCACAGATGTTTACCACATGCCCTGAGCAGGGAAACATGACGGGACCCTTGCCTCCTATGTGCAATTTTTTTCTCTTTTAAAATCAACTTTATTGAAGTATAATTACATAGAACAAAATGCACCTATTTAAACTCAGAGAGTTTTGACAGTTGTGTAAACTGGCGTCACCACCACCTCAAACAAGAGATAGGGTATTTCCATCACCCCAAAAAGTGCCCTTTTGCCCTTCTGCTGTCAATCCTCCCACCCCTGCCTCCAGGCAACACCCCTGATCTGCTTTGTGACACTATAGATTAGTTTTGCCTATTCTAGAATTTTATATTCAATGTGAAATATAAAATAAAATTTTATTTTTCAAAAAACTAAAAGGTTGGATGGTGGTGGGATGAATTGGGAGATTGGGACTGACATGTATACACTGATGTGTATAAAATGGATGACTAATAAGAACCTGCTGTATAAGAAAATAAATAAAATCAAATTAAAAAAAAAACTAAAAGGTTTATATGCTAATATTTAAGTAGCTTCTTTTCAGAATTTCTGTTTATAAACTTCTGGAATAAGTTACCAAAGCAAAATATTTTCACTCTCTTTCTCCCTCTCTCTCTCCCCCTCCCCCTCTGTCTTCTGAATCTATCTTTCCTCCCCTGACTGTGACTACAACTCTCACCCTAACTTGCACCCCTGTTCCCCACTCACACCCCACGCCAGCAGCCCAGTGTTCCTAAACTGTCTGGTTTTCATTCATTCAGATGAAGACCCTCACAGGACTTCCCTGGAGGTCCAGTGGTTAGGACTCCATGCTTCCACTGCAGGGGGCCCGGGTTTATCCCTGGCTGGGGAACGAAGATCCCGCAAGCTGTGCAGCGAGGCCAAAAGAAAGAAAGATGAAGACCCTCACAAGCCAAATTTACTAGAATAATTCTTGCTGCCATTGAATTTCTTTTCTTTTTTTTTTTTTTTTTTTTTTTGCGGTACGTGGGTCTCTGACTGTTGTGGCCTCTCCCGTTGTGGAGCACAGGCTCCGGACGCACAGGCTCAGCGGCCATGGCTCACGGGCCCACCCGCTCCGCGGCATGTGGGATCTTCCCCAGACCGGGGTACGAACCCGTGTCCCCTGCATCGGCAGGCGGACTCTCAACCACTGCGCCACCAGGGAAGCCCACCATTGAATTTCTTAATCAAGACCCTTGATGTGTTTCAGTGACACCCAGAGAGACTTCCCAGTTTTGCTGCTCTCCCAGAAAAACTGAGTTGCTGAGGAAAATAATCAGGATTTGGGTTCTTTGTATTCAATGAACCACCCCAACTCGTTCTAGAATGGCTTTTCCAACCCCAGATTTTCTTGCTTCTCCTCCTGCCTCTGCCCAGCTTGCTGACAGGCCTCTCTCTCCTCAGACTGACTTGAGGATCAGATTCAAACAGTCAGTCCAGGTCTTCCTTATGTGGAAATGGAGGGAGGGCAAGGAACATTCACAGAAGTGAATCCTGGGAGGTGATGTGGATTTGCGTCATCCAGGCTACCCGAACCTTACGGTTTCTTGGCTACTTAAGCCAAGTCACTTTCAAAGCCCAGTTTAATCATAGACTAATCAGCTTATCTTTACTGTTTTGAATCGCCTTTCAGAACAGATGCCGTTATTCTGAAATTTCAGACCGATTCCTAAGTGCTGTAGAAGACTTCCCGGTCACAGTACCCCAGGGAGTCCAAAGGTACCAGGTCAGTGAGTTTAATTTAATGGAAACCGAGAAACTAAGAGACAGCTGTAGCTGTGCGAACAAGTAAGTGCTTCAAAGTTGTGATTTTCCCTTCTAACTTTCTGGTTTTTGCTAGCACATTGGCCCTTTGTTCAGGCCGATCCAGGGAGAGGCTGGATCTAAGATCAGGCCTGAGCTGCCGCTGGATGCACTCAGGGCCAAACCGACCTGAAACATTTGACCATCTGACTGATAATTGAGAGTGTCTTCAAACTGCTGTTCTTTGGGCATTTGTTTGAGGAACAGCTAAGCCAGGAGTCGGGGGAAGGACAGAGCAGGACGGTAGCAAGGTTCAGCCTCCAGCCCTGATTGCAAATGTTTAATCTCCAGTCGGCAAGACAAGAGCCCTGCAAGTAACTGAACCCCCTCTTCTTGAAGGACAATTTCGAAAGTATCTATTATTATCTGTTAGAGCACAGCCCCTCCCGCCACCCGATCTCCACACACAGTCCACACATAGATCTTCCCTGAGAAGAGTTCCAGAATAAACACGTGCTCCCTTTACTTTTTAGTAAGTATATTTTAGGAGTATAGTTGCTTTACAATGTTGTGTTAGTTTCTACAGTACAGCAAAGTGAATCAGCTATACGTATACATATATCCCCTCTTTTTTGGATTTCCTTCCCATTTAGGTCACCACAGAGCACTGAGTAGAGTTCTCTGTGCTATATACTGTAGCTTCTCATTAGTTGCCTATTTTATACATAGTATCAATTGTGTATATATGTCAATCCCAATCTCCCAATTCATCCATTTACTTATACTGCCAGGGATATTTTTGGGCACAAAAATATCACAAGGGCAGCCGAGGCACCTTAGACCAGATCTGGATAGACTCCATTGCCATGTGCCCCCCATCTCCCACCAGAGGCCCTGCTCCAGCTGATAAGCAGGCTTTTGGCTTAGATTTTGGTCCCCCATCCTCAGGAATTATAGCACTCTAGGCCTCATCATCATGGTCACTTTACGTGTAAACAGGCTGATCATTGGAAAGGTGAGAAAGCAGGACAGGGAGACCCTCTGAATTCCAGAATAAAGGGGTACGGGGCACCACTTGGGAAAAGAACATGCCCAAAGGGGAAGCCAGAGTGCCCCTTCACCTACTTCACAATTTTGCCAAAACATTGGCCCTGTCTAAAGCATTGCCGCATAACTGAAATAACAATTCCCCAGTCTAGTTACATCATTAAATTGCCACGCTCATCTGACCCACTCCAGTGTGTGTCGCCTGAGGGTGACCGTCTGATTTCTCAATCCTGAATCAGGAGTGTTGGTAATCGGCCAGGTCACTTCTGAACATTAAAGTTTTCCAGGGAAACCCTTGTCTTTCTCTGTAGAGTGTGGATTCTAACCAACCCCTCCAAGATCCAGTCGGATGCCCCATCATGCACCTACCAGGCCTTAAACATGCCACAGATGAAGCCGTATTTTGTGATGCCATCCCCAGGCTGGATAAAGAACTTTCAATGGCTTTGGTGACCAGTACCAAAGCCCATGCAAAAATCATGTAAGTAAATGAAAAGCTTTCGAAAGGCTTCTTTAAAGCACACTTGGGGATTCCCTTGGAGGAATGTGACCATTCTCCTGAAATGTTCTAAACCCAAAGAACCTTATGGAAAGAATTTTAAAAAGGTCACCAGTCCCAGGAGGAGGAAGGGAGTGTAACTGGAAATGCCCATCATGAAAGAGAGACAAACATCACAGTTCGGGCCCTGCCTTCATTCTAATCTCATCTCCCTGCTGATGCCTCAGGCATGGCTCAAAGGAGTAACTCTGAGTAGGGCTAATATTCAGCCGGTGATAAAACAATGAATGGGGACTTCCCTGGTGGCGCAGTGGTTGGGAATCCGCCTGCCAATGCAGGGGACACGGGTTCGTGCCCCGGTCTGAGAGGCCCGCGTACCGCAAAAAAAAAAAAAAAAGTGCCTTCAGTTTTTTAAATAAAAATAAAAGATATTTTTCACTTTCACCAAGAACTTTATTGAACAATGTATTCACCCTTTTGTTCCACTACCTTCTGCCATTTTTCAGGCAACTTCATAATTCCATCTTCCCAAAACTTTTTATCTTTTTGAGCAAAGAACTGTCCCAGGTGCCTTTTATTGTCTTCCAGGGAATTGAAATTTTTTCCATTAAGAGCATTTTTTAAAGACCGAAATAAATGGAAATCCGAAGGTGCAATGGCTGGTGCATACAGCATATGAATCAGAACTTCCCAGCCAAGCTGTAACAGTTTTTGCCTGGTCATCAAAGAAACATGCGGTCTTGCGTTATCCTGATGGAAGATTATGCGTTTTCTGTAGACTAATTCTGTACGCTTTTCGTTGAGTGCCACTTTCAGTTGGTCTAATTGGAAGCAGTACTTGTTGGAATTAGTCATTTGGTTTTCCAGAAGGAGTTCATAATAGAGGTCTCCCTTCCAATCCCACCATATACACAACCTCACTTTCTTTGATTGAAGACGAGCCTTTGGTGTGTTTGGTGGTGGTTCATTTTGCTTGCCCCACAATCTCTTCTGTTCCACATTATTGTACAGTATCCACTTTTCATCACCCATCGCAATTTGTTTTAAAAACGGAACGTTTTCTTTACGTTTCAGTAGAGATTCGCATTCAGAAATATGGTCAAGAAGGTTTTTTTCACTTAACTTATGTGGAACCCAAACATCAAAGCGATTCACATAACCAAGCTGGTGCAAATGATTTTCCACACTTGATTTGGATATTTTGAGTATGTCGGCTGCCTCCTGCGTGGTATAACATTGGTTGTTCTCAATTATTGTTTCAATTTGATCGCTATCAACTTCAAGTGGTCTACCTGTGTTGATGCTCAACTGGACTGTGGAGCATCATCCAGCAAGAAATCTCCAGCACGAAACTTTGCAAACCACTTTTGACACGTTCGGCCAGTCATAGCACCTTCTCCATACACTGCACAAATCTTTTTTTGCGTTTCAGTTGCGTTTTTACTTTTCTTGAAATAATAAAGCATAAGATGTCGAAAATGTTGCTTTTTTTCTTCCATCTTCAATGTTAAAATGGCTACACAAAAATTCACCAATTTTGATGTCTTTTTTCTAAATGCACGCTGATATGACAGCTGTCACATAGAATCTAACAAAATTGTTTCAAATGAAGTTAAAGACAACTAAGCACTACTAGAGCCATCTTACAGAAAAAACTGAACGAACCTTTTGGTCCACCCAGTACCACAGACTGGATAGCTTAAAAAAGAGAATTGTATCTTCTCACAGTTCTAGCAGCTAGAAGTCCAAGATCAAGGTGTTGGCAGGTTTCTCCTGAGGCCACTCTTCCCAGCTTGCAGATGGTCACCTTCTCCTGTGTCCTCACATGGCCTTTTCTCTGTGTATGAGCCTCCCTGGTGTCCCTACCTTTTCTTCTTCTGTTTTGTTTGTTTGTTTGTTTGTTTTGTCCCTACCTCTTCTTATAAGGACACCAGACATATTGGATTAGAGCTCCACCCTTAGGACCTCATTTCACCTTCATTACCTCTTTAAAGGCCTTATCTCCAATATAGTCGCCTTGGGGGTCAGCCCTCAACATATGAATTTTGGGGTTGTGGGGTGGGGGGAAGCACAGGAATCACATTGTACAAAAAATACCCTCCTCATCTTTAAACTCTAAAATGACTCCATGAAGGCGACACTCGCAGACGACCCTTGACAGAGGATACAGCAGATTCAGGTCACAGCCAATCTCACATCCACTCTGGGGCTTACATTCACTGAGTAAAATGGCCAGTAGAAGCATCTGTATGATTTTAATTAATTTTTTTTTTTTTTTTTGCTGGATGTGGGCCTCTCACTGTTGTGGCCTCTCTCGTTGCAGAGCGCAGGCTCCAGACGCGCAGGCTCGGCGGCCATGGCTTACAGGCCCAGCCACTTTGCGGCATGTGGGATCTTCCTGGACCAGGGCACAAACCTGTGTCCCCTGCATCGGCAGGCGGACTCTCAACCACTGTGCCACCAGGGAAGCCCTTAATTAATTTTTAAATTAAAATTTAAAAGAAATTTTTTTTAGCCAAGCACATGTAGTCACATGTGGTTATTATTGGTCAACAATGATAACTAAAACACCAGCCATTGGTAAGCTTGCACTAACAGTACTTCTACCCAGAATTTTCCACCTGATTCATGTATGTACTTTCCACAGGTACTCTGGGTGGGCCAGATCATCTGTGCTGTGGTTGCAGAGACAGATGTACAGGCAAAGCACGCAAAAAGATAAAGGTAACCTGGAAGAACTGGAGCCCATAATCTTTACCATTGAGGTAAGCAGTCTGCCTGATCTCTCCCATAAGGTTGTAGAATCAAAAGTTCCTTTGCAAACTTGTTAATGCGAGACTAATTCAGGGCTCTACTTTTCTTTTTTTGTCACTGGCTTGCTCTGGAAAAATCAGCTTTCTCTGGAAGATATTACTTACATGAATTAAAATTAGCTTTGGCTCCAAGAAACAGGAAAAAAATAGAAGTTTTTTTCTTTCTCATATTCAGAAAATCTAGAAATGGCCAGTCCTGGGCTTATATGTGTTTCTAAGTGTCAAGAGTCTGGCCTCCTTGTATATAGTTGCTCCATCCTGCGTGGTTTCCATTCTCCAGATCACACTTTGATCCACAGTGACTATTGAACTCTGGCCATTGAGTCCACATTTCAGTCAGCAGAGAGAATGAGGTGATGAAAAAGAGCATATCCCCTCCCCTTAAGGACACTTCCAGAAGCTGCACATAACCTTCCTACCTCTCCTTGGGTAGAACCTAGTCACATGCCACACCAACATACCTAGAAAGGGGATCTGGGAAATGTAGACTGTATTCTAGGTGGCCAGGTATTCACTAGAAATTGGGGATTCTATTACTTGAAAATAGTGAGAATGGATATTAGGAGCAATAATCTTTTCAAGGTCGAGCCCAAAAGCAGTGGGACTTCCATGATGAAATTCCACAGAAATTTCCACTCTCATTTCTGGGTCTAGTGATGGAATGAAAATGCTACTTCCAGCAAAAATAATGAATTTAGTTTAGAAAAGTGAGATGTGGACAGGGGTTTGCATGTTCTAATTCAATGAAAGATAAGATCATAGCAATTAAGTTGAGAAAACGTATTTATTTCTTTGCTTGTGAAAGAAAATAAAATTTTTTCAAAGGCCCTAGTGAACCATTTGAACATTTTTTAAATGTTCCTAAAAGGTACAACTTGCTCAATATTCAAAGTGTTAAAGAGGTCATGTTTCTTGTTCTTTCTAAACCAAATCAACTCTGTTCCAAATTCCCATTTCGTCAAGTTTGCAAGAAGTCCAAGCCATTGTTCTTGGCTCACCCCCCTTCCTAGGGTTGTACTAGGATCCTAACAAGGGTTTTTTGAAATTTTAATTCCAATCCCATTTCCTCAAGGGGGAAATGTCACCCAAAGGACACACTCATGAAATATCTTGGGACTTGGAATGTTTAGAGATCTAGAGTTCCCTCCGATTAGGACTGTCCACCATCAGCAAAAAAATTCTTTTGCGAAGAAAAGTAGGTAGGACTTCCCTGGTGGCACAGTGGTTAAGAATCCGCCTGCCAGCGCAGGGGACACGGGTTTGATCCCTGGTCTGGGAAGATCCCACATGCCACGGAGCAACTAAGCCTGTGCGCCAAAACTATTGAACCTGCACTCTAGAGCCCAAGAGCCACAACTGAAGCCTGTGCGCCTAGAGCCCATGCTCCGCAACAAGAGAAAAGCCACCGCAATGAGAAGCCCATGCACCGCAACGAAGAGTAGCCCCCGCTCACCGCAACTAGAGAAAGCCCCTGTGCAGCAACGAAGACCCAACACAGCCAAAAAATAAATAAATAAAATAAAATAATTTTAAAAAAATCCTTTTATGGGGCTTCTCTGGTGGGGCAGTGGTTGAGATCCGCCTGCCGATGCAGGGGACATGGGTTCGTGCCCCAGTCTGGGAAGATCCCACATGCTGCGGAGCGGCTGGGCCCGTGAGCCATGGCTGCTGAGCCTGGGCGTCCGGAGCCTGTGCTCCACAATGGGAGAGGCCACAACAGTGAGAGGCCCACGTACCGAAAAAAAAAAAATCCTTTTATGAAGGAAAGCAAGTAGGACTTCCATGGTGGCCCAGTGGTTAAGAATCCACCTGCCAATGTAGGGGACATGGGTTTGATCCCTGGTCTGGGAAGATCCCACATGTGTGGAACAACTAAGCCCATGCGCCACAACTACTGAGCCTGCGCTCTAGAGCCCATGAACCACAACTACTGAGCCCATGCACCACAACTACTGAAGCCTGTGCGCCTAGAGCCCATGCTCCCCAACAATAGAAAAGCCACCGCAATGAGAAGCCCACACACCGCAACGAAGAGTAGCCCCCGCCCTCCGCAACTAGAGAAAGCCCACGTGCAGCAACAAAGACTCAACACAGCCAAAAATAAGTAAATAAAATAAAAAATAAATTAATTAAAAAAAAAGAAAAGTAGCTACAAGAACAGTCATATATACCAATACTCATTAATCCATTCATTCATTAACATGACTATATATATGAGAGGCAGTATAGGGTACTAGTTAAAAGCACAGGTTCTAAAACCAGGGCTTCCCTGGTGGCACAGTGGTTGGGAGTCCTCCTGCCGATGCAGGGGACGCGGGTTCGTGCCCCGGTCCGGGAGGATCCCACATTCCACGGAGCGGCTGGGCCCGTGAGCCATGGCCGCTGAGCCTGCGTGTCTGGAGCCTGTGCCCTGCAGCAGGAGAGGCCACAGCAGTGAGAGGCCCACGTACCACAAAAATAATAATAATAATAGTAATAAATAAATAAATAGAACCAAACTGCCCAGTTTGAATCCTGGCTACACCACTTCCTAACTGTGTGACCTTGGGCTAGTTTCTTAACCTGTCTGTGCCATGGTTTCCTCATTTGTAAAATGAAGGTAATAATAATAATACCTACCTCATTGAGTTGTTGTAAGACTAAATGAGTTAGTATGTGCAAAGCACTTAGAACAGTGCCTGGCACATGTTGATAGTTAGTACTTGATAAATATAACATATATTATAATAAGATTATACTACCCTAGGACACATTTATGGGACGGCAATAAACATACTTCCACATGTACTATGGTGACATATTGAGATCTTGGTTTAGCAAAAAATGAAAATTTCAACTATATTCTTCATTTTCTGCTGCTTTGAGAAAGTCAGTATTCATTATTAGGCAAGATCCTTCTGAAAACTAAGCCCAGGCTTGAAAGCTGCCTCTATCACTTATTTGAAGTGTGACTTTGAGAAAGTTATTTTAACCTCCTTAAGCCCAGTTTCTTCATCTGGAAAATGGAGAGAATAATAGAATTCATGTGAGAATACATGTAAATACACTGTATATTGTACAGTGTTTGACACAAAACATGCACTCAATAAATATTAGCTGCTTTCCTTATTCCCATTATCGTCATTAGCAAGAAAGGCGATGGACTTGAGGCCATTGGCAAGTGAGAATGCAGGAGTCAGGTGCCATTGTCAAGTGTGGAAAACACCTGGATCTAAAGGTTAAGCAAGGATCAGCTGTCCTAGGTCAATGCACAGAACCACAGGACAGGATGGCTTCCAGTCTTCATGTGTGAGTCAGTTCATGTAATTGTCCAAAAAACACCCCTAGAGCAAAGGGCTAGAAAGGCCCTTATGAGATATGCCAAATACACAAAGAAATGAACAAACTGCCTACTGTGTCTGTTGCACTTTCTTGCCCAAGAGATGTGTTAGGACGTTAGTCCTCCCCCATTAACATGGTCTCCATCCTATACGTGAGCTCCCTAAGTCTGACACAAGTATTTTTCTTCCAGAAGAGGGGAAAAAGGGAGCGCCCTGAGCCTCGCTCTTACTGCATTTGGATCTATCACTTGTTCCCTGGAGATCTACGCTGAAAATGAGAAATGAATAGTTATCATCCCGGACCATCATGGTGTCCCCAGATCTCAACTCTAAATGTTTCTCTAATCCTTGTTGGTTTTCTCTGCAATTTAGAAGGTATTTCCTCTGACATCTCATCTCTGCGGGGAGTCTGCTACTCTAGTATGTGCTCCCTTGCTTGCCTGACTCCTTTGTGTGTCTTACCAGATGGCGATTTTCGGGAGTTTACTGGGTTTTGAGTAAGAACAAATTGCCATTGGAAGAAAACAGTAAAAAGAATTAGCTCTTTTTCTTCCTGTCACTCAGGATGCCATAAAACACAACTCATTCCTGTGCCCTGAAAAAAAAACTTGAACAAGGAAACATTGAGGAGGCATTTGAAAAAGTCGATCAAATTGTTGAAGGTAAGTGACTCAGGATGTTTCACAGAATCTTTGCGCAACGTTCTTCTGAAGCAGCCATTGAGAACACGTGACTTCCTCTCAGAAAGACCATCTTCTAAAGTCTTGTCATTTTGCCAAAGTTCTCTTTTCTCGCTTCCTTTCAAATTGGCTTATGTGTTGTTTTGGGGGGTGGGGTGTAGCAAGCAATAGAATAAACAGAAGAAAAATTCCTAAGACTTTGATTAGTCAAGGACAGAGTGAAGAACGGAAGCAGACACTTTCAACTTGTTATCCAGAACCGCAGTCTCTGAAACAGATGGCCTCAGTTGTCACAGGACAAACGCCTGATCCATCAATGCCTTGGTCAGGACAAATCCAGCTGGCCAGTGCACGTCTCACTTGCTTTTGAATTCCCCAACCAGCATACAACTTCAGGCATTTCCCCGTGCTTGCCCTTGACAGGAGAAATCCATGTTGGAGGACAGGAACAGTTTTACATGGAAACACAGCGAGTGCTTGTTATTCCAAAGACAGAGGACAAAGAACTGGACATTTATGTGTCAACACAGGATCCAGCCCACATGCAGGTGAGGTCCAGGATCACCCCCAGCTTCCTAATTGTGTCATGGTCTTCCACCTCCACAGCCTCACAGCTGGCCACCATTTTACCTGCCGAATCTTAGAATAAAAGTATCGGACATCAGCAGAGCAGCTAAGACCCCAGAACCTTTTCTGATGTTTTCTGGTCTTGTCAAGTAAATGAAAGAACTGCCACAGCCATTTTCAGTTTGAAGTGTACATTCATGGGCTTCGTGCTTAAATGTGATTGTGATTGGATGACAACACTTAATTATTTCCATACTTGATTTTTCCCTAAAGTAATCACGACAGGTAACCTTTGGAGTAAACACATCACTTCATAGCACATTTTCATTTCCCCAGTCATAAAGTGCTCCAGGTTTTAGCTGCAAACATATCTTCTTCTTTAGTAGATTGTCAGGTGTTCACTAGCTTTCACCTTGCTGGGACTTTAGGGGTAGGGGTTTGTCTAAGATCCAGGTTCTGACAGGAATCCAGGACAGTTTCCCTTTAGGAAAGTACCATTTTTCTGCTGGAAAGTCTGCTGGAGACTAACAATGTTTATAAACTCAGTAGAGCTCTGAAAGACAGATTCAGACTATCTCAGTTGTTTCTTTCTTTGTCTTTTACGGACAGTAGATGTCGATGAATTTTGCTGTGATGTTTCAGGAAGCAAAAACCTTCTTTACCATTTCACTCTTGTAAACCTTTCCCGTTATCTACCTTTTACAGAAAACAGCGTCCTCTACTTTAACCGTCCCATCAACAGAATCACCTGTCCTGTAAAACGAGTGGGTGGAGGTTTAGGCGGGAAGGTAGGAGGACCAGCTGTATTGGGGCTATTGCAGCTGTGGGCACGATCAGGTAAGTGCACTTGGGGACACGGGAGGGAGTAAAATGCACAGAGCTGAGGGCAGATCAGTGGCCTGAGAGTCACTTGGGCTGCTGTCATAACCATCTGAGTGTCCTTGGGCAACTCAGCCTCCTGTCTCTTTTTCTTTATAATTGTAGGTAACACCCACCCTTCTAGAGTTATTGGAAAAGTCAAATGCACATAGAACTTTGAATAGGCTAATTTGCTCTATAAAGGAAAAGTGGTATTATTAGTTGAACACCTCCAGAGCTGACGCAGCCCCGTCCCCGAGCTTCAGGGAAGGTGACCCACTTAGGGGTGGGGCAAGTCACCTGCCCAAGTGGAGTGTCAAGGGGGAAGGCTGCTCCCCAACTTTTCCTTCCTACCGTCAGCTGAAGACAGAGTGGGGTGAGGAAAACAAGGCTCCCACCCTCTCCCTCACTGCTCCTGGCAAGGACTTGCTCTGCAGTGTGTGCTCAATGGACACCTGACATCCTCAAAGAGAGCTCCTGAGCTGACCTCAACCAGAAGTCTTGCTCCTTCACTGTTCATGCTGTTCATGGCGCTGGCTTTTCTATTCCTCATTCATTTTTTATGGCTGTTTTTTGTTTTGTTTTGTTACTATGTCAAAGGCCCAATCAGCCTGCAAATTTCAAAGGTCCTGCTTCCTTTGACAACTTCCATGTAGTTCAAGGGTCCCAAAGCACTCAGATATGTGTCTCATTTTGCAATGACAGGTGGGGAAAAGGTGGAATCTGAAATCCATCCCTAGTGTTTTCTGTAATGAAACTCTTTGTATTCACACCCAACAAGGAGTCAACAAGGGATAATGAATTCATCGTATTCCCACCAAGCTTTGTGCATTTAAGACTTCTCAAACATGACTGCACATCAGAATCATCTGGGAGCATTTAAATCCTAGTACCTAGGCTTCCCCATGTTGATCCAGGCATCAGTCTATTTTAAAATTTCCCCAGTGATTCCACTGTGCAGCCAAGTGTGGGAACCAGTGTCTTAAGCTACAACACCAGGGCTTCCCTGGTGGCGCAGTGGTTGAGAGTCCGCCTGCCGATGCAGGGGACACGAGTTCGTGCCCCGGTCCGGGAAGATCCCATGTGCCGCGGAGTGGCTGGGCCCGTGAGCCATGGCCGCTGAGCCTGCGTGTCCGGAGCCTGTGCGCCGCAATGGGAGAGGCCACAACAGTGAGAGGCCCGCGTGCCGCAAAAAAAAAAAAGCTACAACACCTGCCATGCACTAAGTGTTCCCCAGAGCAGTGTTCCCAAACTGCTGATAATAAGAGTCTCCTGGGCTCATAGAAATTCTTGCCTCCCCATCCCAGACCCACTGAATCAGAATCACCAGGGGATGGATGTGGAAACTGTATATTTAACTGATACTCCTGGTAGTCCTCGTCATTAAAGAGGACCATAAAACCCTGAGGTAGAGTCGTGGTTTTCAACATGTACCTGAAGACACCTGCATCAGAATCACTGAGGAAAATGCAGATTCTAGGGCTCCTCCCAACCTATCGAATCAGAGTCCTAGTGCTAAGGCTCAGGAATCTGCATTTCACCAGCACTCCAGATGATTCATCTGCACTTCAAAGTCTGGGAACCTCTGCCCTAGAGAAACAGAAAGCCTGGACATCCTCACTACCCAAGGGCCCAACTTAGCTAACATAGTAGCATTCATAGCTGAAAATGAAGATCCTAATCCAGACTTCCTAGGCCATGTGCTTGGCCTTGTTTTTCCAGTTGTGTTGTTAAGTTTGATTTACCTGTTCACACTCTTTCGCCTCTGTAACTAGTGGCGGGGATATGCAAAATGGTTGGATCTAGGTGAGGGTCAAATTTGAAGCCATGAGAACACAAGTTAACTGACATGTGACATTAATCTCCTTTGGCTAGTTCGTCAAACAATGAGTTCTAGAACACAGAGATAATAGTAATTTAGCCATACATCAATTCATATCAGTGCCTAGCATATCATATGCACTCAGTGAATGTATATAAGTGACGGGTGGGTGGTTAAATAAATGGTTGGATATATAGGTGGGAGGGTGGATGGTGGATGGATGGGTAGAAAGGTGGATAGATGGATGGGTGGGTAAATAGTTAAATGAGGGGATGGATAAATAGGTGGGCGGATGGTAGATGGGTGGATGGATGGATGGATGGATGGGTGGGTGGGATGGATGAAGAATCTAAAATTTGTTTCTTTAGAACTGGTCACCCCATTCGTCTTGTTCTTGATTGTGAAGATGATATGTTAATAACTGGGAGAAGACACCCATTATTTGGAAAATATAAAGTAAGTATTAAAGATGAAAATATTGAAGTACCTCATTTTATTTGAATGGTTTATCCTTTTCTATTATTTTGATTTTGCTAAATTCTAAAAACAATCATCTTAGCACCTACAATATTAAAATGGATGCTGTGTGTTTGAATACTCATAATAACATTTTATGAGGAACTTTTAGTAAATTTGTTGTAAAATTATGAAGAAGCTAAATGATAAAAATAATTTCCAATAATGACAAAAAAACACTATTGAAGGAATGGGATTTATGTTAGTGGTTCCTCAAAGACAAAAAAAAAAGAAAGAAACTACAGACATTGATGTACCAAAACTTCTTGACTATAAAAATATTATTTTGCAGTAGAAACTGTTGGGAAACAATTTGACCGTTTTAACTGCAAAATTATTTTTTACAAGTGTTTCCACCAAATGGTTATGAAAGCTCCACAAAAGCTTTTTGCAAATAGGAAAAAAGAATCAACTAACTAGTGAAATAACTTAAATTGTCTCAAACCACGTTCATTGCATTTTTATGCAACTATAGCATAAACACTATTAAAAATAACTGCTGGGATCTGGTTGACAACAATATTACTTTTCAAATTTGTGATTGAGTGTTAGGACAGTTCTAATGTAATGTTTCTATATCAAACATGCTTCATTTGGGAATTGCTTATAGCATACACATAGCTAGATTTTCTGTCTGATTTTGTCATTTGGTAATTTTGACAAACGCTAGGCTGAAGTTTTCATGAAGAAAGGTTTGCTAAGAAAAATAGTACCATAAATGAGGGAGCAGAGAGATTCTTAAGCTGTTCGATATAAACCTTTCAAGAATTTTGGAATTACCATAAATTCTAAATTTGTACATTTTGCTCCATTTCCTAACTTCTCTGATTTACTATCCAACAGTTCCCTTGGAGTAGATGATAACCAAATAGGTAAATGGTTCCATCAGTGTATTTATCCCTGATTTCAGAAAGGCAAAGGGACCAAGGCCAATTCTTTTTTAGTAGAACTACACTAGGGAGTGGGAATTTTTCTTTTCAACCTGGGCTGTGCAGACAAAATGATCCAGGTGGGCAGGAAGGGAGTGGCAACTTGAGAAAAATGCAAGCTGCCCGGTAGTAACAGCAGCATGAGCTCACATTCGTTACATGCTTCATCAGTGACAAAGTGCTTCACTAGCTCAGTAAGGTGAGAGCAGTCATTCCCGTGTCCGTTTCCCGACCTCAGAGGCTTTCCTGTAAAAAGATGCACTGTGATTCATTCCAATGCACTCTGGAATCCCAGAGACTTTTTTCCGCAAGGGGGAAAAACACAGACTAAATTAGAAGGAAAACCAGTAAAAAGTGAAGGAAAATCTTCCAAGAACAAGGAAGAAGAGGGTAGCAATTATATGCTGGGAGACAAGCAAGAACTTTAGAATTCCATACTGACTGTGAAGACAGAAAATTACACATTGAAAGGAAAGGGCTCAGCAAAATTCAGGTCACAGGAGGTCTTTGTCAGCGAAGCACTGAAAAACAAGAGAATGTCCAGACGTGGTCCACCACAGAGCAAACGGGGGTGGTCTGTCTTCAGTCCTGCTCATGGAGGAGCTGGGCTGCAGCTCAAGCTTAGCATTAAATTCTAAACATATCGTAAAATGTTCATCATTTGGTGACAGGTGGGATTCATGAACAATGGGCGAATCAAGGCTCTAGACATTGGGTGCTTCATTAATAGAGGGTGCACACTGGATGACTTGGAGCAGGTATGTGCATCAGAAACTGGCACCGTCCTGCTTCGTGAATAGAATGCAGGATTTCTTTCTTTTTTATTTATTGATTTATTGATTTATTTTGGCTGCATTGGGTCTTCATTGCTGCGCACGGGCTTTCTCTAGTTGTGGCGAGCGGGGACTACTCTTCATTGTGGTGCATGGGCTTCTCACTGTGGTGGCTTCTCTTGTTACGGAGCACGGGCTCTAGGTGCACAGGCTTCAGTAGTTGTGGCACGCGGGCTCAGTAGTTGTGGCTCACAGGCTCTAGAGCAAAGGTTCAGTAGTTGTGGCACATGGGCTTAGTTGCTCTGTGGCATGTGGGATCTTCCCGGACCAGGACTCGAACCCATGTCCCCTGCATTGGCAGGCAGATTCTTAACCACTGTGCCACCAGGGAAGCCCCAGAATTTCTATATGAGTCTTTGCGGAGCACTTTCTTCAAGTACTTACCTAGTTCCACAAGCGGTTCAACTCTGTACTTAACTTTTAGAGAAAAGAAAAAAAAATGTCCAGTATTATGTGAATATATCCTTTTACTTTAGGTAGTAGAATTTCTTATACTGAAGCTGAAAAATGCATATATAAAATCCCCAACCTCAGGTTCCAGGGCCATGCATGCCTGACAAATTTACCATCTGACGTGGCCTTTCATGGATTTGGCTTCCCACAAGGAACCCTGGTAACAGAATCTGGCATCACAGCTGTGGCAGCCAAATGTGGCCTTCCGCCAGAAGAGGTAAGGTTGTAATCGAAGTCATAACCTAGGTTGCTGAAGAATCAGATGAGGTGTGAAACCAGCTACCCAAGGAAACACCCCAGAAGAACCATACAAATTAGCCCTGGCTCAGAATTCAAGATAAATTAGGGACTACCTAAAAGAACTCACCTCCGCCTGTCGGTCTCCTTCCTTATGCAACGATTTCTCTTTTTCTTTCTTTTTAAAAATTTGTACGAAAGGGATTACTCTTTTTAAAATTCAAACCAGGGATTTCCCTGGTGGCGCAGTGGTTAAGAATCCGCCTGCCAACTAAGGGGACACGGGTTCAAGCCCTGGTCCGGGAAGATCCCACATGCCGCGGAGCAACTAAGCCCGTGTGCCACAACTACTGAGCCTGTGCTCTAGAGCCCACGAGCCACAACTACTGAGCCCACATGTCACAACTATTGAAGCCCGTGTGCCTAGAGCCCATGCTCTGCAACAAGAGAAGTTACCGCATTGAGAAGCCTGTGCACCGCAACAAAGAGTAGCCCACCCTGATGCAACTAGAGAAAGCCATGCAACAACCAAGACCCAAAGTAGCCAATAAATAAATAAATAAATAAATTTATTTTTTTTAAAAAAATTCAAACCGTACTGAAGTTTTTAAAGTAAAAAGTGTACATCCTTTCAGCCTCCGTCCATACTGGTTGAGGGTAACCATTGTTAACAGTTCCATGTTTATTGTTCTAGCCCTTTCTCTATGTTTACCCACCCATCTGTATTCATACACAATTACATAAATGCTGACATGTGATGCAAATGTGCACATATGTGATTATTTACCAAAATGAGACCATAATAAACACATAATTCTGCACCTACTTTTTCTACTTAATATGCCATGGCCATCTTCCCATGTCAGTAAAATGATCTACTTCATTCATTTTCATGACTGAATACTTCTGTGTAATATGAATGTACCATAATTTATTTAGCCACTCCACTATTGATACACATTCAGGTTGTTACCCATTTTTTGCTATTAAAATGGTATTGGTACAGAGGTACCAAGGTTGTATCTTTGCTCTATTGTGCATATCTGTAGGATAAACTTACAGAAGTGGAATTGCTGGTGCACTTGAAAACTTTTGAGAGGTATTGCCAAAAGAATGCCCTCCAAAAAGATTATCTTGTGCAAGATCCTAGAAAGTACACAGTATGTACGATATGCCAGACCAAAGAGAGGCAGCCACTGGCAACTGAGATAATTGTTGATAACACGCTTCCACTCCTCACACATTCCAAGCAAATCCCAGCCTGCTTTTTCCATTTCTATCCCCTGTTTCCCCAGTATAGACCCTCTGCTCCAGCAAAGACTCTCCATGTCTTCGAACCCCTTTGTCCTTAAGTTCAACAGGGAGGACCACCAGGTCTGTGAATTGTGATTGTTGGGGTACTTCCTACACACAGGAACACCTAAATATTGAACAAGGAAGACGGTAGTTATCCTAGGAGAAGTCACATAAAGTGTTCTATGGGTACAAAGGAGAAAAACATCACATTGGCTTGGGGGAGGGGAGTCAAGCAGAACTTTCTGGAGGAGATGGCACTGGGGTGGGCCTTGAAGGAAAGGTAATCTGGGCCAGTGGAACACTTGAACAATGAGAGGCAGCCTCTTTGTGGCTCAGTTTCTTTATCTACAAAATGAGGACAATATGACTCACCTCACAGAGTTTCCACAAGAATTAATTGAATTTGTTAATATTTGGTTTCATAAACTAGGTAGTAGTATGCCAGTGTAACTGCTGATAATCATAATTCCTTTATTGTCATCAGAGTGGCTGGGGATGATGAAAAACCCTGAGCATATCTCAGTGGGCTCTCCTTCTTCTCTGTCAGATGTTGCAAGTTTCTAGGACATGACACACCTATATTTAAATACATTTCTAAAAAATTTGACCACACATTCCAAAGGCAGTTGGAAGGCTTAGAGAAGATCTGCTATTTGTCACTAGCTGCAGTGCTCTTCCTGTCTAGCAAAACAAGTCTTCAGTTATGACAATAAATCCTTGCTTTCATAGCCTGTCTACCAACACTGCTCCCCATCTCTGAACCTTGTAGGAAAAAAAGGAAAATCTACCCGCTTCAGCCCCTCCATCCCACTGCCCTTCAAAGATCAGTTACTACCTCTATCTTCCACTTCCAGGAGGGAGAGACCCCGATTGGTGCATTGAAGAAGACAGGAGAAATACCACCCCCCATTATTTCGGCAAAAACACATGCTGTTCAAAGAAAAAGAAGAAAGACCCTGTCTTCTCCCCAATGAAGTTTACGCTTTAGTGGGGAGGCTTTACAAGTCTCTGTTTTGCAATCATTTTCTGTCTTATCATAACTATTGACTCAATTTCCCACCCACTTCAGATTAGGGAGAAAAACATGTACGGAACAGTTGATAAAACCATCTACAAACAAGCATTCAGCCCTGAAACCCTGATAAGATGTTGGAATGAATGTCTGGACATGTCTTCCTTTCACAACAGAAGAATGCAATAAGAAGAATTACTGGAAGAAGAGAGGCATTGCTATGATCCCCATGAAGTTCTAAGTCGGATTTGCTGCAACAAGATATCATCAGGTAAGTCTTGCATGTGTGGGAAGTAACCCTCGTTCAGACACACTCTGGCTCTCCGACGTGGGAAGAGTGTCACATTCCCCAGGGTACTGAGCCCCTCCCCCAGCACCTGGGAGAAGTGTACAGAACTCTCCTGAGCAGTCCCCCATCTGCAAGCACTTTCAGCACAGCGCAGTAGAAAAACACCTCAGTGGCAGAAAACGGCATCAGCAAGCATGAGATCCACAGAAGCAAAACTTCCATGATGGAGCATTGACCCCTGCTGAACCCCCGCTGTTCCAAAAGGGGACAGGAGCCCACGAGGCCCATGGTGCCATGCTTTCTGAGCTTGGAGGTCTCACGGCTTGGGCAAGAATGGGCTTCTCCTGCTCTGTGCCCCAGACCCTGCAGCACTCTTCCGTGCCCCTAAGTCTGAGGCAGAGAAGTCATTCCATCTTGCCGTTGACAGGCTGGCTGTTCTCCTAGCCACCTCTCCTGGGAATCTGTGTCAATTCTGCAGGGGTGGAATGGGGGTGGGAGGGTCCAAAAATTCTCCCAGGTAGATTTGTGGAAGAAGAGTCAAGTCATTCAGAGGCTCATCCAGAAGGGAGGAGGGAGGGCAGCATAGGGATGGGACCTTTGAACAGCACAAACCCTGGTACAGATGAGTTTCCCAGCAATCCCAATGGGTCATATACAGGAAGGATGTTAGAAAACTGGGAAAGGCTGCTGCTTCCCCATTGCTGTCCGCCAAAAGCAGAAACTCAGCAACTGGAAAATCTTACATGCATTAGGTCTAGATCTAAATCTAAAATCCAAATCTGAAAGTGCATTAGATCTCCCTTGTGCGTATCATTGAAAGCATTCTTCCACTTATACTCAGCTACTGGCAGCCAGCACACATACACACACACACACACACACACACACACACACACAACACAAAAGCTGCCCTGTCAAAGGGAATCCCTCTTAGGGAATAAAGCAGTTGCCCCAAATCCCTAATCAACTGGAGCCACATGGACCTGAGAAATCCTTGGCCCTGCCACTTATTAGCTGTGTGAAATTAAGCATGTTATTCAAGCTCTCCGAGCCTCAGCTTCCCCAATTATAAAATGAGAATAATAACCCTTTCTCCTAGGACTGACGAGGATTCAATGAGATGCTGAATGTAGGATTTGGCAGTGTTCCTGGAATGCTGTGTGTAGCGCTAAGCCCCTCCACAGGAGATCTCAGACACATCTCTCAGGGCTGTGGCTCCTCTGGTGGGTAGGACTCCCTGGACTCCTGGATCACATTCCTGTTTGGGTCCAGAGTGCCCCTTTTATAAAGAGACACAAGGAGGTTAACCGTCACGTCTACAAGTCTGGACTGAATCAACAGCCGGGGTATAAGAGATCCTGGACAGCTGCCAGTGTGGTTTTTCTCTCTGACACCAAGTGCTGTCTGTCCTCCACCAATTCCCCAACACCAACTGGGTGTCCAACAATTCAGTTCCAGCACTAACTACCCAGAGTTGTCACAGAACCCACAGATCAAGGACTGAGTCCTACAGGATGGTCCCCACTTCAGACGCCAGTGCAAACAGGGTACCCGTACTACCTACACTTCTGCTCAGACAAATACAAATTCAGGGGTTTCCACTACCCACCCTCAGGTTTGATAATGCCATAGAACAACTCACAGAACTCAGGAAAGCACTTTACTATGATTATTACTAGTTTATTACAAAGGCTACAACCCAAGAATAAATAGCCAATGGGAGAGATGCACAGGGCAAGGGATGAGAGAAGGGGAGCCGAGCTTCCAATGCCCTCTTCATCCAGGCACACTGCCTCCAGCTTGTGGATGTGTTCACCAACCCAGAAGCTCCCAGAACCTTGTCACTTGGGGCTGGGGGTGGGGTGGGGGGGTTGATAATGGACTTCATTACATAGGTGTCGTTCATTACATTATTGACCATTGGTGACTGAACTGCTCTCCCCTCCCTGGAGACTGGGAGATAGGGCTGAAAGATGGCACCCTCTGACCATGTACTTTGTTGTTCTAATAATGAGCACCCATCCTGAAGTTATCTAGGCTCCCTCCCTGAACCATCCCATTAGCACACAGAAGACAGTAAATTCCAAGAGTTTTGGGAGTTCTGTGCCAAGAACCAGGGCCAAAGACCACATCTTTTTTGGTTTTTATTATTTTTTTATGGATGTATGGTTGCTGCACAATATTATAGTTACAGGTACACAAGTTACAGGTATACAATGTAGTGATTCACAATTTTAAAAGTTATAATCCATTTATATTTACTATAAAATATTGGCTATATTCCCCATATTGTATAATATATCCTTGTGCCACATATTTACTTTTTTTTTTTTTTTTGCGGTACGCAGGCCTCTCACTGTTGTGGCCTCTCCCGTTGCGGAGCACAGGCTCCGGACGCACAGGCTCAGCGGCCATGGCTCACGGGCCCAGCCGCTCTGCGGCATGTGGGATCTTCCCGGACCGGGGCACGAACCCGCGTCCCCTGCATCGGCAGGCGGACTCTCAACCACTGTGCCACCAGGGAAGCCCCACATATTTACTTTTTATTATACCACATCTCCCCTCACTTGCATGGCCACCTTTCACCTAAACCATAGCCTACTCTCTACCATCATCCATGGGAGACAGCTTCTCATCTTGCTACAAAAAAAAAAAAATCTTTAAATCAAGCGCCGACTTTGTCTCCATTTGAAAGGCCTCCAGCTTCCCCACAGAGTTCTAAATTGACACACCCAAGAATCATCTGTCTGAGAGTTGAAGTGTGTTATTCCAGGTCAGCCAATGACTCACAAAGCTGGAAAACCTACTCTCTAAATTCGGTATGAGAAGTACTCTCCTCAAAGGGAGTCAAAGGCCCACAGTGAATAAATACTATTATTAGCACCTACAAGCCTTGATGCCCCGGAGCGCCTCCAAGCCACCCTGGGCTTCCGGGCATCTCCAGACACGAATAAAGTCCCAATTCCTCCTCCTCCTCCTGGAAAGAAAAACACCACATTTCCATTTGTCCAACTCAACAAACATGTATTTAGTGTCTCTGTGATTCAGACCTGCTCAAAGTTCTCTGCAGGACTCAGAGATGAACAAGACCAGGGGCCCCTCCTCTGAGAGACTCACAGGAGAGCCTATCACACCAGTATTTGTTTCCTATGGCTGCTCTAACAAAGTACCACAAGGCTTGGTGGCTTAAAACAACAGATTTATTCTCTCACAGTTCTGGAGGCTAGAAGTTCAAACTACAGGTGTCAGCAAGGCCATGTTCCTTCTGAAGTCTCCTGGGAAGAATACTTCCTTGCCTCTTGCAGCTTATGGTGGCCTCCATCTTCACGTGACCTTCTTATAAGGACACTAGCCAATGTCCTAGTGGGCCCGCCCTAACCCACAATGACCTCATCTTAACTAATTACACCTGCACAGACTCCATTTCCAAATAAAGTTACATTCTGAGGTTCTAGGTGGACATGAATTTGAGGTGTAGGAGGGGACACTATTCAACCCAGTACACCCCTGTAAGAGGAAGTGCAGAGGAAGGGGTCATTGATCCTTCCCAGAGGGGAATTAGAAGCATTCAAGGAAATTTTCACAGAATAGAGACTTGGGGTGAGGGTCTGAAGGCTGGGGAGCAGGCCAGGAAGAGAGAACAGCATCAGCAAGAGTACAGGTCAGGGAGGAGCAGATGTCAGGCCTGACTTGGACGCAAGGAGGGAAAAAACAGGGATGAATCTGGGAAAGTTCAAGAGACCAGATCCCAAAGGGCCTCGTATTGTGGTAAGGAGCCGGGCTTTCCCCTACAGACAATAGGGAGTTTTCACCCACCTTGCCCAGTGGCGAACCCTTCTTCCCTCCATGATTCCATTCATTTGGGGGAACGCTTCCCGGGCTCCGCAGAAGCAGCTGGATCTGTTCTCCCAGAGCCCCTTCCGCCACATCCATTATCTCACAGAACATTCCACACAATAATGACTTGCTCTCCAGCCTGTCCCCCCACTATGCTGTGAGCTATTTGAGGAAGAACCACGTCTTATTCGTCTTTACATGTCGAGCTGAGCACAGGTTGGCACATAACCTGTGCAAGCACTTACAAATGTTGAAGGAGCTGGTTGAGTGGTCAGCCAGAGGATTTAAGCAGAGGAATGACTTTCAAAGAGTTCATATCTACACCGATGGGTCTGTATTGGTCACACATGGAGTCAACGAACTGGGTCAAGGTATTCACACCAAAATGCTACAGGTGAGAGAAATAAAATTCATCTCTCTATACATTGTTGACATGACAGACATGTGGCACTAATTTTAGAGTCAATGATGACTCCCTGTATGCAAACCCTAAGATCTTGACTATTTAGTTGAAAAACTTCTTACATATGAAATAGAATGGCTGAGGTGGTGGAAATCCTACACGTGTGCAGATACTCCTGGAGCTTGGCCCAGGTTTATGGACAGAGATGGTTCTTAGTGAAAACACCATTGATGTGTCCCCAGAGCACTGTGGTGGGTACACCGTGTAGGCTTACCTAGAGTAGGCGTTTCTCAACTTTTCTATTTTGAGACCAGTATGTATAATTTTTAAAGTTTGGACAATAATGTCAGGTGGCTAATGGATTGTTTTGAGAAGCAAGGACAAGTATTTCATCAACTGTCATCATCCTATAATTTTTAAAGGATATCTTAAAACACACACATATACCCAAAGTAGGAAGATACAATCCCAGGATAAAAAAAGAATAATGCTTTAAATTGAATAAGTGTAACTTTATGACTAACTTACTAGATTGTTATAGTGCACATCTGCAGCTTTTGACTATCCAGCCTCTTAGCTCCTTTGGAATACCCCTCCCACATTCCATATAGTTCTGAAAGACTCCTCAATTCTGGTACCTTTTAACCTCATCCCCCTCCTGGCCCCAATGCCTGCCACAGATATATAGGCACAGGACCCTGATCTGACCAATCATAGTTCCTGAACCCTGCTGGCTGCAGGGATTGGTCCAGGAAGAAGAAACATGGCCAAGCAAGGCCAAACAACATCCTTTCCTGGAACTGATGTGTAGATGTTAGGAGAAAGGAACTATTTTTCCTTGTGGTAGTTTAGCTACTATGCTATAGGCCAGTGGTTGTCAGAGACAATTCTGTGCCATGGATGAAACCTGTCTACCGTTGAAAATGACATGGCCATTGTAGAAAGAAAAGCAAATATGAGAGGCTGTGGGAGAATCCAGATGAGACCACTAAGCCCCTAGATACAGATACATGTGATACTAGCTCCTCCATCCTTCCCAGTTATGTGGACCAATAAATTCCTTTTGGATTTTCATCACCAAGAATTCATCAAATTGTCCTTTTTTTTTCTCATTTTGCATCTTTCTGGGGAAACTTAATCACTGAACAGTATTAGTCTGAAGCTTGGCAAGTATGAACAGGTACATGCCTGCAGACATCTAGAGAAAGTGTTTTTGCAGAAACTAAAACACAGTATCAGCCAAAACAGTGCTATATCCTTTTCCTTCCTTCCCTCCCTTTCTTTCTTTTTCATTTTTTCTTGATTAAATGTCTTAATTTCCACATGTGTCTGCTGGAGAAATGGAAGGAAAAGCACAGAAAAGGAAAAAGTGAATAGCACATACTAGAGGAGTATAAGCAAGTGGGAACAAATAGAAGAAAAGAGGGAGGAAGCTAAAATTAAGGTGGGAATGAGGGCAAGAAAGAAGACAGGCCCCCAGGGTCCTTCCAAGTTCATCTGATAACCAATACCAACAGACTGAAGACCAAACTGAGTCAGTCAATCTAATCTCTGTCTCTCTTCCTGCCACTGCCACTAAGTAAATCTGAATAATCTCAACTTGGCCTATTCTCTACACATGTAAAATTTAGAAAAAAGGAAATCCTTAACATCCTAAATGCACTAAATTTGAATAGAAGAACTGCCGTGGGATATTACCAAGAAAACACTTTAAAAATTAGCATGAGGGCTTCCCTGGTGGCGCAGTGGTTGAGAGTCCACCCACCGACGCAGGGGACACGGGTTCGTGCCCTGGTCCGGGAAGATCCCACATGCCGCGGAGCGGCTAGGCCCATAAGCCATGGCCGCTGAGCCTACGCGTCCGGAGCCTGTGCTCCACAACGGGAGAGGCCACAACAGTGAGAGGCCCACGTACTGCAAAATAAAAAATAAAATAAATAAAATAAAATAAAAATTAGCATGAGGCCCTACTAAAAAGTGGTTTTAATTCTTAAAAGACACACTATTTTAGGCTTTAAAGGATATTGTGGATGTAATAAAAATAGTAATTGTTTAATTAAGAAAAATAATGACTCAAGTCTTCATAGAAGTCCTTACCAGACTTGAAATTATTTCTTTTTCTCATAGGTGGCCAGCCGTGAATTAAAAATACCCATGTCATACATGCACATCTCTGAAACAAGTACAGCCATGATATCTAATACAATTGCTACAGCAGCATCCATTGGCTCAGATGTCAATGGCAGAGCCGTGCATGTGCTTCCTCCTGTCTGTCTTTTCCTGGGTGCTTTCTCCACATCTCTGGTTTTCTTAGCTGGACATAGTCACGGTGGTTGGATTCAGAGAAGTTATCTGTGTCACTGAACATAGGCTTGGGGTCACGAAAATGCCAGGAGAGGGTGTTAATTGGAGTAAGCTAAACTGAGGTGACAAATAGACCCAGAATATAATGGCTCCAACACAACAAAAGTTCTTTCTTGCACACAATCCAGAGGGAATATTCGGTCATTCGAGCACCCAGAGTGTGATGGCAATTCCTTCATCTTCAACACGTGGCTTTCAAGGTTGCCCTAAGCATCATCACTTGGGTGATCTGAAGGGAAAGAACATGGAGGCCAGACTTGGGAGGGATGCAAGTCACTTCCCCTCATCATCCATTAGCAGAACCAGTCTCAGGCCATGTCCAACAACAAGGGAGGTTGGTGAAATGTAGAGCAGTGGGAAACCATGGACCAGCTACTATGGAAGAAGGGGAGAATGGATTTTGGTGAACAAATTTTCTGTGTCCCTGGGAGACACAGAACAAAGAAATCTGGGTACCAAGTAATGCAGACCTGTGCAAGTTTCCCTTGATACAAACAAGTTCTTGCAGGCAGGTAGGCCGACAGAACCCCAGCCAGGTAGATATGGTGCAATTAAAGTGTCTGCATTAGTAGAGTTCTACCAGACTACTCATCCTTTTTCTTTGTACTTATTTTTCTAACTAATGTAAAAAAAGACTGCTAAATTTTCACTAGTTCAGAATAGAACCATGACTTCATATTCCTAATTCAAAGATCTGACTGCATGTACTTTTGAAGTAATATCTATTTGTCATGTTTCTGTTATAAACTATCCACTTTTTCCACTGGGACATTCTGGGGAGGCATATAGCCTCACTCCCAGGACACTGCACTTATGCTACCAAGAGGAACCACTTTCAAATCCATCTTATCTTTGTGGAGACACCTCCTAGGGGATCAAAAAAACAGACTATTTTTGCTCAGAACAAGGTGGGAAACCTCAAATTCATGAGATCCAATTTTAGGTAGAATCAAACACAAAATAGGAACTGCTCTGTGTGTATGGAAGTCGTCAGCCCAAACTAGGCATTAATCCATCTTCTAGGGTTTGGGGTTTCTATATCAAGGATCATAAACTTTGTGGATCTAGCTTATTACAGAAACAAATTTAATTATTTTCTCACTTCACACTCAAAGCCAAGGCCTTCACTGCAGTAGTTTGATGACAGATGGATGAACAGACAACAGACTGGACAGACAGTTGAACAATATCTCAGACCCAGAGGGATACTGGCATGTCATTGTTACAGACTAAAGAGCACAAATTTGAATGAAAATAGGATGTTTTGTTCCATAGACCTTAATGGCTGGAAAATACGAAAAAAGGTATAAATCCAAAATGTAGAAAAAACAAAGAAGAAGGAATTAAGAACATGAATATTCTTAGAAAGGGGATCTGAGAGTAGAAATTCAGCTGAGTTCATAGTTTCACAGGAAGTGAGTGAGGAAGGGAGAACACCCTCTATAACTGATATTCTCCTCATGATCAGGGGCTGTGTTGGTATTGTCTCTGCGTTCCCAATGTGTCAGTATCAGGCACCCCAAAAGCATTCACTGACCTGATCAATTGTCAACCAATATTCTTTCAAATCCTAACCACCACACTCTTCTCTAATGAGGATTCATTTCTTTACTCCTTCAAGAATGCTTGTCAGATTCTTCTGAAACACCTTGAGCCCATCATTAAGAAAAATCCAGAAGGTACCTGCAAAGACTGGGTAAGTGTTCCACTCTGTCTGTTACTACAAATGAGAAAGCAATCCAAACCTGTGCTGACAGAGCTGTGGTAGTGCACACACGCACCAAGTAGAGTCAGACCTAGGAGTGGATTTCTGTGAAAGGGCAGGATCAGCAGGTGATACAGCTGCTCCATGATGTATCCCAGGTATGAGTGGAGAGAGAGCACAGGGAACCACATCGCTGAGAGGAGGAACAGAAGTGTATGAAGAATTACCAGAGGCCTTACCTCTTTTCTTTCTTAAATAAGAAAGAAAAGACTGAGTCTTCCTAAGCCATAAAAATGTGATATTTGGGGAGGGAGGAAGAAAACTAAAAAGCCTAATTGCTACTGAATATATCTCAAGGGAAAAGACTTGTTTAATCCAACTTTACAATGTCCTATATCTTATTTCATTAGAACAATTATCTCACACTTGCACACACACTTATCAGAGTTCTAACACTTAGAAATGAAGCTCCAAATATCTTGTGAACTAAGCCCCTACATCACAGATGTGCAGCAGGATTCTATTTTACTTGCTTAATTTAGATTTCTGAACTCAGTCAGAAGGAAATTGTTAGTGCACTAGCTGAGGAGAAAAAAATATTAGGATGGGTTCTATTATTGGTAACAAAGCACCAGTAACAATTGTCAGATGTCAATTCTGATATACAGAATATTTTCCTTCTCACCTATCAGATGGTATGTTTGTTTTATTCTGACTAAATATGCCCATTCTGCACATAGAAATTGCTTTTGAACAAAGAATCAGTCTTTCAGCCACTGGATACTCCAGGTAAACACTACAATAATGCCTTGACTTGGCTAAGAAATTATGAGGCCATCAAATCACTCTGGGCCTCAGTTCTTTCAGTTGTAAAATAAGTTGGTTTTTTTTAAATAAATTTTATTTTTATTTATTTATTATTTTTGGCTGTGTTGGGTCTTTGTTGCTGTGCACAGGCTTTCTCTAGTTGCAACGAGTGGGTGCTACTCTTCGTTCCGGTGTGTGGGCTTCTTATTACGGTGGCTTCTCTTGTTGCAGAACACAGGCTCTAGGCGCGCGGGCTTCAGTAGTTGCGGCTCACGGGCTTCAGTAGTTGTGGCTCATGGGCTCAGTAGTTGTGGCGCATGGGCTTAGTTGCTCCGCGGTATGTAGGATCTTCCTGGACCAGGGCTGGAACCCTTGTCCCCTGCATTGGCAGGTGGATTCTTAACCACTGCACCACCAGGGAAGCCCGTAAAATAAGTTTTTATTATGTGATCCTTAAGGTTCCTTCTAGGCCCCAAATTCCATGACTTTGAAGAGGCCTTTGAGCTATGTCCAAAGAAATATTAAATAATAAAAATACCCCTATTTGCTAAAAAAATAAATAAACATGACTTACGATGTCTAATCATTATTGACTATTCTTTACTATGAGTAGTAATACCATTAGAAATAAGTTACAATTCAATTTTACACATCTTCCTATCTTTACCATAAAACTTTTCTATTTTGAAGCTCCTTGCTGGGCAAGAGAGATGGATAGGATGCTTAATTTAGACTTCTGAACTCAGTCAGAAGGAAATTGTTAGTGTATCAGCTGAGGAGAAAAAATATTAGAATGGGTTCTATTGTTGGTAACAAAGCAAAAGAGATGGAGGGGTGGATAGGATGGATAGGACGCATCCTGGTTGCAGTGCCTGGCAGTGGGAGGCCCTCAGTAAATGCACATTAATTAAATGAAGCACAGAGAGGGGAGCTGATTGTCAAACACAGGAAGTGTATGACATTAGTTTTACAATCAAATGAAACAAGCCAACAAACCACACACACACACACACACACACACACAGGTATAGAAAATCCTCATGAAGAAAGGAGGTAATGGCCAGCCCAGTGCCCTGTACATAATAAATTCCAAATTCCTGAGTTCAGTAATCCAAGAAGAGGGCAAATCAGCCCTCTAGCTGGATCCATCTTCCATTAATAAACACATCGAATTACTGGACCTTTCTCACCAGCCCTGAATTACCACCAGTCCCCTATGAGTTTGGTTAGCACAATCTAGGGGGTCCCTCTGGGAACCCTAATAAAAATCAGTTGAGGGCTTCCCTAGTGGCGCAGTGGTTGAGAGTCCGCCTGCCGATGCAGGGGACATGGGTTCGTGCCCTGGTCCAGGAAGATCCCACATGCCGCGGAGCGGCTAGGCCCATGAGCCATGGCCGCTGGGTCTGCGCATCCGGAGCCTGTGCTCCGCAACGGGAGAGACCACAACAGTGAGAGGCCCGCGTACTGCAAAAAAAAAAAAAAAAAAAATCAGTTGAGGTTTTCAATGTGCAGATCTAAAAGTCAAACCTTAAACCCTCAAGATGCAGACACCCTGTGAGGTCTGGACCGAAACAGTTTGTTGGCTTCTCTCTTTTTGGCATCCTAACTGCAGCACAAAGCATATCCTCTTTAAAAATGGAGGCAAATGTTAGTGTCGCTGTAAGTAGCTAGACTGTAAATATGGGTAACTTAAAAGCAGTCACGGGCTTCCCTGGTGGCGCAGTGGTTGAGAGTCCGCCTGCTGATGCAGGGCACGTGGGTTCGTGCCCCGGTCCAGGAAGATCCCACATGCCGCGGCGCGGCTGGGCCCGTGAGCCATGGCCGCTGAGCCTGCGCGTCCGGAGCCTGTGCTCCGCAACGGAAGAGACCACAACAGTCAGAGACCCACGTACCGCCAAAAAAAAAAAAGGCAAAAGGCAAAAGGAAGCTCAGAGCCTAGCTTTCAGTTCGTCGAGAGTAATAAGCAGGCCCTTGAGTCCCTGTGTTTGTGGCCAGTCACTTATAGGCAGGCATTCAGGAAAACCCTGGGTTTGCAGGTGCCTTCATGGAGTGTACTGTGTAATAATAAGAGGAACCTACCAGGTACCAGGCACTGTGCTAGGTGCTTTTGCACTTCCTGAACCTCATGACACCCTGTAAAGTAGGTATCATTGGCCTAAATTTCACTGATAAAGAACAGGGGCTCAGAGAGGTGATGTCACCCAGAGAAACACAGGGAGTAAGGGCCAGGATACAGACTCCATCTCTCTAGCTCACAGGTTGCAAATTGGGGGCCCGCTGGTAGAATCTAGCCTGCAGTGTTTTCAAAGGTCAGGGAATCTTACATTAAAATACGAATTTCTAAATCCTCTTGAAAAATTGGATGTTCTGGTAATTTGGACTACATTCCTGAAAAACAACAATTAGCTAGAGCTGAAGAATAGCCGCCCCTTTAGACAGGCCACAGAGTTATCACTACTACACCATAATTCCCACTATTCCTTATTGTCCTTCATCTGTCCACATCATTCATTTACATTACCTTACTGTTCCTTACAGATGCTAAGCCTGCAACTCATCATCTGGTACCAAATTGTGTACTCTTTCTTCTAGAGTACCTTGCCTTCCCTGACCCTGGAGTCATAATGTGGCTCATGAAGTTGTCCAGTTCAGTCCACTGAATGTGCTTTTTAAAATAGGCTATCCTCCCCTCACCCAACACACACACTCACACACACACAGACACACACACACACCCCTTTCCTACAGAACAAAGATTTAACCCACACAGGATTTTTGAAAAGGGAAGTTCAGGCAATACTAGGATTTTTGAGAACTCAAGCTTCATTCAATCAGTAAGTCAGTCAACAAACAATTATTGGAAATTACTGTGTGCAAGACACTGTGCTAGGAGTTGGGGATACAATGGTGAAAAAGATCTGTCCCTCACCTACAGTGGCTTGTCGTTTAGTAATAGAAGCTTCTAAAACAAATGTGTTTCTTTGCAGGGTCTGGGAGTGTCTAGGATGTTCCTGGGGTCATCGGTGTTCTTCACCATCACTGATGCTGTGGCTCAGCACACAGAGAAGGAGACATAGCTGAGGACCTCACAGTGAAGAGCCCAGCGACCCCAGAATGGGTTCGAATGTCCTGTGCAGATAGGTTCACAGAGATGGTATGGAATTACTGTTTATTTTCCTAAAAGGTGATTTTTCTACTTCCTGCTCCTTAGACCACTCAGGTAAATTTAAAAGCTAATGTGAAGACGCAAGAGGGAAGAGATATGGGAACATATGTATATGTATAACTGATTCACTTTGTTATAAAGCAGAAACTAACACACCATTGTAAAGCAATTATACTCCAATAAAGATGTTAAAAAAAGCTAATGTGTGTCTAATCAAATTATAAGAGCACATTATAAGATATAAGCTAATCAAAGTACAAGATGATAAAAATAAATCACATAAATACCTTTAGTATATGTCATAATTTTAACTTTATAAAAAGCATTTCCCCATCTGTTATGTAATTTGATCATCTGGGCAATCCTGTAGTAGGATAATTTATGGTGCCTCAAAAACTAATAGCTAAATGTGAAATAACTGACTGATTTCACAAAACTGTTCTAAGTATTCCCTCCCTCTGTCCTACCTAATCTATCCAATTCTTCAAGAAAAACAAACACAAAAAATAACCCAGATCATGGAGAAGTATTTGATAATGCCACTTTCCATGTTTCCTATACAATTATAGAGTACACACAGTCTGTCCTTCATTTAGGAAACGTGATCTCATGACCCACTGCTGCTTTTCTACTTCATTCCATTTCATGACAGTGCCTCCCAGCCCGGGGGCGAGGACTCAGGAGCCATCTGCTAGATACACATGCACACAGCAATGCCAACCTGCTGACCATGGCAGACACGCAGCGTTGGGTAGGTCACTGAGTCCACCCTGTGTAGATTTCTTCATAGCTTCGTAATATCAACAATGATGGTAGTTTGCATTGACTGACCACTGCACTAAATATTTTACAGATTATCTCATTACTCATTCCTACAACTCTATCAGGTAACTATGATGATTTTCTTCATTTTACTATTGAGGAAACTGAGGTATAGTAATTTACCCAAGGTTAAGATTCAAGCCCAGACCGTCTGGCTCCAGTAGAAGTATATTGCCTCCTAGAGAGAAAAGAATTGATTCTCTACTTCTTAAAAGAAATTTGTATTTTCATATCTATATTAAAAGAAGTCCAAATACTTAACTGACCTCTTCAAAACAGGCAGCCAGGGCTTCCCTGGTGGCGCAGTGGTTGAGAGTCCACCTGCCGATGCAGGGGACACGGGTTCGTGCCCTGGTCTGGGAAGATCGCACATGCCGCAGAGCGGCTGGGCCCATGAGCCATGGCCGCTGAGCCTGCGTGTCCAGAGCCTGTGCTCTGCAACGGGAGAGGCCACAACAGTGAGAGGCCCGTGTACCGCAAAAAAAAAAAACAAAAAAAAAACAAAAAAAAAAACAGCCAGCCGTAGAGTGAAAGACCTAGGATTTAGGAATATTGCTTAAAGGAATATGTCATAATTACTCATTTCCTTCTCCTACATGATCCAGTCCTCTTCCCGTCTCCAGATCTGACTCAGCATTTCTTGAACTCCAATAATACTGACCACCCTGGATTTTTCTCTGTCCCCTCAGGCTGACGCTCAGCTGATTGCACTGGCCACAGAAAGAATTCCAATCACCTGCTTTGGGCCAGTCCCTCCTCAGATGGCCAAGACCAGGGAATCAGCCCTCCTCCACTCTGGGAGCTCCTTCTCTGGGCTGATTTTGGCCTGGAGAGCCATGTCTGCCTATTTCCAGCAGCACCAGTGACATGTTAACTGCAGAATCGTGTGATCTTCACCCCAAAAGCACAAGAACTTCTGACCTTTAAACAAAAGTTCTTGATCGTCTTTGGCAGTAATAAATATCCTTTTCTGGAATGGGGCAGGTTAGGGAACCGAAAAGATACAACACAACAGAAAGATACTTCTAATCTTCCTTTCTTGACTGGGCTCAACATTTTCAGTCCTCAATTGTCCCTGCTTTCAGAAAATTAATTCCTTTGTTTCCAAGATTTCAGGCCATTTTTCATAGTCCGACAGTCTGGCAAAGTCACGTTGTCACATGCAACGGTAAGAAGTGAATCGCTTTGATTTCATTCACTGTTTGAAACGCAGCCTATCGGCTACCTGGTCCATGTAGTGAGGCCATATTTTCTCCCCAGTCTGATGGTTTCTTGATAAGATTAATTAAATGTCTTCATGGATATAAATCATCTACTAATTTGTACACCCACCAATCAAATGCTCAGAGTCAATGTGAGAGTAATCTACCATTTTCTAAAATACTCATAAATGGATGCATGGCCAATATATATCACCTCTTATGTTATAATCTATATTTCATATTATAAACCTCATATTTTTTTGCATTACACGGGCCTCTCACTATTGTGGCCTCTCCCATAGCGGAGCACAGGCTCCGGACGCGCAGGCTCAGCGGCCATGGCTCAGCGGCCATGGCTCACGGGCCCAGCCACTCCGCGGCATGTGGGATCCTCCCGGACCGGGGTACGAACCCGTGTCCCCTGCATCGGTAGGCGGACTCTCAACCACTGCGCCACCAGGGAAGCCCTATAAACCTCATTTTTGTAACAAGTATTTTTTATCTTCATAAAAGTCACACATGTCCATTATGGAAAAATTAGAAAATGCTGAAAAGAATAAGATGAAAGTTAAAATCACCCATAATCCCACTCACCAGAAATAGCCATAACCATTTTTGGTGATATATATATACACATACATACACACACACACATAAACACATTTTTAACCATATTTTAATTCTTATAGGTTTATATGTACAAAATATCTTATTTATGTATTCATTTTACAAAATTGGGATATCCCTGACATAAATGTTTAAAAAGATTTGAACAGTTTAATTGGGGGTTACTCAGTTGAGCCTTCATCCACAGGAAGTCTGGATTGAGAAGATAATTTTCCCATGCAATATCACTCAAAAATATAGTTGCTTAAACCCAAAAAGAAAATACCTGGCCAAAGTTATTTATCCCCAAAACTTATAATCTTTTTTTTTTTTTTTTTTTTTTTTTTTTTTTGCGGTACGCGGGCCTCTCACTGCTGCGGCCCCTCCCGTTGCAGAGCACAGGCTCCGGACGCGCAGGCTTAGCGACCATGGCTCACGGGCCCAGCTGCTCCGCGGCATGTGGTATCTTCTCGGACCGGGGCACAAACCCGTGTCCCGTGCATCGGCAGGCAGACTCTCAACCACTGCGCCACCAGGGAAGCCCCCGAAGATATGAAATTTGATTAAGATATGAAAGGTGAGTAGGGGGTTAGCCAGGTGAGGAAAAACAAGAAAATGGTTCCAAGCAGTGGGAAGCGCTGGTGGAGGCCTCTGTCCTTGACATGAGGAACAGACAGCAAATGTAACTACTGTGGAGAGACAAGGTGGGGTAGGGAACCCGTGCGGCTCGAGAAGTGGGTGGGGGCCAGCCATGCTGGACTTCGCAGGTTTATAGGTTTGGCAGGTGATGTAAACAGGTTTATCTTTATCCTAAGATCAATGGGAACCTTTTCGCCTGTGTACATGCTAGAGTGACATGATCATATTTGTCACACCACGTTGCAGTAAGGAGACCAGTTAGTAGGTTGCTTTGACCCAGGCTAGGGAGATGGTAGTTGGACTTAGAGTCTCTAGAAAATAAGCTTCTTGAAGGTAGAGGTCACTCTCTGTTTCATTCACTGCTGTATTCCCAGCACCCAGATCAATTCCTGGCACCTATTAGATACTCAGCAAATGTTTGTTTAATGAATGAGTGACATAGTGGTTAGAAATGGAGGAAATAGACTGGTGGAAAAGATTGTCAGGGGCATGGTGAAGGACTAGCTACTGAGTATGAGGGAGAGAAATGTCAGGCCAAGTCAAGGTTTCTGGTTTGTGTTACTATATGGATAAAGGAGTATTGACATTTCCTGTGACAGGAAGTGGCAGAAGAATCTGTTTTGTGGGTTTCTGGTTCTCTCTGTTAAACTAAGAGTCAGGACTTCCTCCTCTTTGTCTCTCTTGGGAGGCCCCACTCAAGGCTGGCTTCTGGTTGTCCTCTCCTCTGTTGGTGTACAGCTGAGGAGAGGGGATCTGCAGGCCAGAACAGAGAAATGCTTGGCTCACTGAAGTCTTGTCAAGGATTTGAAGAAGCCTATATTCTCATTGATTCAAATATATGTGAGGTCAGTGGAATGGCTAGGAATATTGTGGGTCAGGATGAGAATGAAAGATAAATGGTCTTTCTCAACATGTTTTAAGTAGCCTTAATAACAAGAGGCTTATTATTAAGAAGTTAAAACTTCTGCCCTGCTCTTGCCTCCAAAACTTATTCCAGTGGCTATAAATAAAGATTATTTATCTTTATAAATAATCAGCTTTATAAATAAGCGGCTGGGCCCGTGAGCCATGGCCGCTGGGCCTGCACGTCCGGAGCCTGTGCTCCGCGACGGGAGAGGCCGCGGCAGTGAGAGGCCCGTGTACCGCAAAAAAAAAAAAATTTCATATCTTCAATCAAATTCATATCTTAATCAAATCAAATTAAATGATACTTTCCTTCTCGCATAGTTTGAGGTACGAGGAGTATAGTGGTGAACTAGACTCAAAGGCGCCTTCTCTCTAGTTGTTTATGGTATAGCAGAGGGGGAAGACAAACAATTACTGTAAATTATAAGGGCTTGCCTAACTGTGGGTTATCCCTGTGTGTCAATAGAATAAACTTTTCTAATTTAACCTTTTCTTACAGTCAAAGGGGTATGAGATGTGGCCCCAGCTTTGATCATTTATCATGTAATCATTCATTCATCTAGCATGCTTATTCAGCCCTTTCCATGTGCCAGGCACTGCTGGTAGCTAAAAAAATAGTGAGATAGTCAATCTCTGCCATATGGAGCCTACATTCTATTGGGGAAACCAGACAGTAAACAAATAAAGAAACAAACAATTTCAGGTGGTGATAAATACTGTGAAGCAAAATAGAAGAGTAGGGGGCTAGCTTGTGATAGAGAGATTATTTTAGATTATTAGAGAAGGTTTCTCTGGAGTATTTACATTTGAGCCGAGGCCTGTATAAAGTGGGGGAGCAAGCATAAAGCTGGTAATGGTGTGTTCCAGGCAGAGAACAGCTAGTGCAAAGGCCCTGTGGCAGTTTCAATGGATTCAAAGTAGCCTGGGACTAAGTAGTCCTCCAAAATGGCCTTCTTTGTAAGTTTCTGATCTTGACTCCCTGGTGGAAAAAAACTTGTAACTGAAAGGCTGCAGTTGTTGTTCTCCGTGGCAGAGAGATAAAAGAAATAGAAATATGCGGTCAAGCAACTTTATCTTTACATCATCAGGGTGAAACCCGGATAGTCCTTATCCAATCATCAGTTTCCTGGCAACTAGCCCCTATCACAGTGCAGGTCTACTGCTTCAGATCTTTCGAAACTACAGTTCATTCACACAGCAGGCCTCCTGAAATTGTTGTAGCCTGGCTCTTGACACAGACCAGTTTTTTAAAGCACCTTGGAGCAAATCTGAGCCTGTATTAGCATTTACATTTGGTCGAACTCCAATGTGGTTTTTTAGTTGAGATATATAATGCTTCACACTGGCATACAATATTGTACTATGAAAAAAAATTTTTTTGAGAAATATAGATACTAACACTCTTTGTATTTGGCCTTTGAATACTTTTGTCAAAAGAATTTGTTCTGACAAGTAAGAAGGTGAGACGGTCAGGTCTGTGTACTAGAACATGAGCATTGGAAAGCCCCAAACCTCCTCTTATAACAAGTTTCTTATAATCATAAGGTAAATAAAAGCCAGCATATAGCTACTTCTTAAACAGAAATCAGGGTCAAACATTCAGTATTTTTCCTTTGGAATTAAGTAAAATAATGCATGTAAAAATACTGTGTAAATACAAGTCACCATGTAAATATGACAGTTAAGGTCTCCACCTAATACCTATAACTGTTAATGACGTTTTTCAAAATATACCTCTCCCAAAGGCTTAAAAAGAGTTTACCACATTAAATCAAGTTGAACTGCTGAGAGCAGAAAAAACAGCCCTTAAGATTTAGCAGCCTGTTTTTCACGGGTAATTGACTTTAAGCATCAATGAAAAGCAGACATTTGTAAGAAGGCTGGAGCATTTTTGTTATAAAAATTTCTGCAGTTTGTATAATCATATCAAAAGTTGTTTTTTTTAACCAGTGTGGCTTTG
Organism: Mesoplodon densirostris; assembly: GCF_025265405.1. Taxonomy (NCBI): domain Eukaryota; kingdom Metazoa; phylum Chordata; class Mammalia; order Artiodactyla; family Ziphiidae; genus Mesoplodon; species Mesoplodon densirostris. Next base: position 35,884,814 of record NC_082668.1, on the reverse strand, counting down.
GTAACCTTGATCAGAGTTGTTGATTTTTGCTCTTATCCCTTTCTTAGGTGGTTAACTCTTGGTCAGAACAGTGATGCTAGTGATAGTTTCTGCTCTGAGCCCAACAGAGCAGCCTGGCTCAAACAGATACCACAAAAAATATCATTTCTATACAAAATCTCCTTTTTGGTGATGGGAGAAAGAAAAATGTAGTTATTGGAAAATGTATTTTGTGTAGTCATTTAAAATTCCACAAGAAAAAAAAAGAATTAATTCTACCAAGGACTAAAAAGACAACTTGAATAAATGGAAAGGCATGTTCTGTTCTTGTATAGGAACATTCAAAATCATGAAGATATCAATTCTTCCTAAGTTGGTCTATAACTCTATTTTTAAAATATCTACAGGATATTTTTGGTACTAAATGATTCTAATGTTCATTTGGGAAAAGAAACAAGCAACAGTAGCTCAAATAATTCTGAAAAAAGAACAAGAAGGGACTTACAGAGGTAAAAAGAGAGTATAATAAAATAATCAGATATTTGGGCAAGCAAAGTTGAAACAGATTGTATACTGAGTTGGGAATCAGCCTTGCTGCAGTGCTGGCCAAGTAGGTTTGCACCAGCTTTTGGGTCCCTAGGTGTTTGAGTCACTCAAGGGTAATTTTTTATGTTGAACCATATGAAATACTTGTCTTTGACCTACAAAAATATCAGTTTCAACTTAATATGGTTTAACTTAGTATTTGGAATGAAAAAATGAGGGAAAAATCACAGCAGGGAATCTGAGTCAAAGTCTTTTGCCAGTGGCCAAAAACAAGGAAACCAAGTATCACACCAAGATTAAGGGCCTTAAAACTGGTCCCCAACTCAGAGATACAACTCATGATTGGTAGCTGATGCAATTGAACTGGAGCAGGCCAGGCATGAAGTGAGCAAAGTCCCAAGGAACAGCTACAGATTCTTAAAAGAGATATGTTTTCCCTTCTGGATTTCTAAAATTTTTAAATAACAAATTTTTTTAAGTTTTTAATTAAAATGTATAAAATAAATTTCCATGTGGAACTTTAAAAATAAATAAATAAATAAATAAAATAAAATAAAATAAAATTCCACAAGAAAAAAAATGAAATTTCCTTTAAAGGTATAAAGAAAATGCCTAATTAACACTTTCAAATTAGGACCTTCCTTAGAAACAAGGATTTCATTTTTTAAAAAATCTTTAGGATTCAGAGACATGAAGGGTTCCACAACCATAAAAATTAGAAAAATACTGCTTTGGAGAACTTGTCCTGCCCTGTTATTCTATAAAGTTGGCACGTGTCTTGTTTCTAAAGACATTTACCTTCCCCCCTTTGAAAACCTAAAACATACCAATGGGGAGAGGGCCTGGGGGAGGGGCATTAAGATTAAGAGACACAAACTACTATGTATAAAATAAATAAGCAACAAGAATATATTGTACGGTACAGGGAAATATAGCCACTATTTTGTAATAACTTTAAATGGAGTATAATCTATAAAAATATTGAGTCATAAAAAATATATATATTGAGTCACTATATTGTATACCTGAAACTAATAAAACATTGTAAATCAATTTATACTAACGACACCCTGTCAGCCAGAATCCACACTGTCAGGCTCACAAAGCCTTCATCTGCAGTGACTCCCGGAATGAATGCATAGAGGAGGTGAGCCTGAGCTGGGAGCTCTGGGTGACTGGGGAGGAAGGCAAAGACTGGGCATGTAGACAGTCTGGAGGAGGCTGAGGGCTGCTGAAGGCCATGAGTATGTCTGACTGAAGTGACTGGGACACAGCTGTCCACAGGCTGACTGGAGGCCTCACTGGGCCACAGGAGTCCAAGGGAGGAAGTGGGGCAGGAGCACAAAGAGAAAGGAGACAGAAGCAGAAGGGTCACAGGCAGGACAAAAAATTACACAAGAGTTTTGCACACATGAGCCGAAGAGCTGGGGAACTTAGTGGGAGTAGCCAGGGTAAAATAAGTTGAAAGTAATAAAGAAAAAATGTTTTGGCTCCTTAAAAAAAAAATCCTTGGGCTTCCCTGGTGGCGCAGTGGTTGAGAGTCCGCCTGCCGATGCAGGGGACACGGATTCGTGCCCCGGTCCGGGAAGATCCTACATGTCGCGGAGCGGCTGGGCCAGTGAGCAATGGCCGCTGAGCCTGCGCGTCCGGAGCCTGTGCTCCGCAACGGGAGAGGCCACAACAGTGAGAGGCCTGCGTACCACAAAAACAAACAAAAAAAAAGTTAAAAAAAAAAATCCTTAACTGTGTAATCTAATATGAATGTGAGAAATTTGTGTGTTTTATCATTTGTATCATTTTAAATGATGGTGAATATAATTTTTATTTTAATTTGGTGTATTAGGGCTAAGGATGGTTACTGGGTATTTATTTTCCATTTGTCAGGGTTGAGAACTATAAAGCACTAAGAACAGGGGGTCTGAATAAAAATTATTCATGTAAGTTGATGCACTAAAATCTGGGTGGCATGGATATGAATAAAATACTTTTTTAAAAAGACGTATTTGAAGCCACATTCTAAAAACCAGTTCTTTGGGCTCTATAAGCCTTGTTAAAGAATAAAACTTACTATAAGTAATACATTCACACAGTTAAAAAAAATATGAAAAGTTATACAGTGTAAAGACTCTCATACCACCATCCCATCCAGCCAATTCTTACACAAGCACAAAGTATAACCACTTTTATTAGCTACTTTTTACTTTTTACTTTTTTCTTTCCTTCAGGAATAGCTGGTCCCAGAATGCCCAGTCACTGTTGTCAAGATTAGAGCTACTCCCGACTGACCCCACAGATGGATGGGACACAAAGGCCAAATGTCAGCATGTCAGGGTGAGTCTAAGGCAGCAGGACAAGCACATGGTTCCTGCCTGTTACCCCTGCTGGACACACTGAGTGAGATGCTGTTCCCCCTTTCTCTGTCTAGACAATTCCACCCCCTTTTCCATGTCAGCAGTACCTTGGTGCCCATAATAGTGAGAAATTGTAACCCTTGACACTCATCTGGGCTCTATGTTCTTCCCCCTTGGGTCTTGGGTGCACAGGAGGCATTGTACACTTGCCTTCAGAGCCTGGCTTCTCTGGGTGGGTCTTCTCTCACGTAAAGGAAAAACAATCTGCTCTGAGCTCCACCCTGGAACAGTAAAAACACTTGATCGTCTCATATAACTGGGTAGACAAGTAGCAAAAAGTAGGCTTTCTGACTTTCAAGATACCAAAAAGAAGTAAAAAAAATAGGCGGAAATAATTGGCAATAGAAAATAAAGGCATCTCTCAGCCTCCCTACACATTGAATGAGTCAATGTTAAGAAACCACAGATTGCAAAACGAGAGCGTTCTTTCCTTGGCACAGACACGGCAGCAGGAGACGCCCCCATGCTCCCTTAACTTCACTCTGGCTGACGTCACCAGCTGTCTAGCTGCTCTTGCTCCAAACCGTTCTGCACAGAGCTGCTGGGATAATCTTTCTCAACATCTGTAACCACCCACCCTCCCTGGCTAAATGAGTAGCATCCAACAGGACAGTTTCTTCTTCCAAAAAGGATGGTGCTAACATTGGCATAGTGGTCATCTGTCATTTTTATCTGACTGGGGTCTTTTCCTTTGAGAAGTTACCTGTCCTCCACTCCATGTGTTCCAGGAGGGCTGTGGGAAAGGCACAGATAAGCCAGATCAGAGTTCCTCTGATGAGAGTCAGACTCTTGAGTGAGCTACACAAGGTTAAAAGGCCACTGGAGCAGATTCCCTGGATGGCCGGGCCAGGCATGGAGAGTACATGAGCTCTGCAGCTGAGATCCTCAGAGGTGCCCCTGTTCCTACACATCTGAAGCCTGGCTTCTTCAGCTCAGCACTCAGTTCTGTGAGCTACAGAGTACCTTTCCAATTGTATTACTCTCCTTAAAAAAAAAAAAAAAAAAAAAAGCAATTCCCTAGCGATCCAGTGGTTAGGACTCAGTGCTTTCCCTGATCAGGCGCTTTCACTGATCGGGTTCAATCCCTGATCAGCGAACTAAGATCCCACAAGTCGCATGGCGCAGCCAAAAAAAAAAAAAAAAAAGTATTACTTTCCTAGGCCTGTTGTAGCAAATGACCACAAACTGAATGGCTTAACTATTTATTTCCTCACAGTTCTGGAAGCTAGAAGTCTGAAATCAAGGTGTTGGCAAGGCCATGGGTTCTAGGGAAGAATCCCTCCTTGCCTCTTCTAGAGGCTCCTGGTCTTCTTGGCTTGTAGCTGCATCACTCCAATCTCTTCCCCCATCAGCATACGGCCTTCTTCCCTGTGTGTCTGTGTCCAGCTCTCTCTCTCTTTCTCTTATTAAAACAGCAATCATTGGATTTGGGACAACCCTAATCCAGTATGACCTCTAATCTTAACTAATTACATTTGCAAAGACCCTATTTCCAAACAAAGTCACATTCTGAGGTTCCAGGTAGACATGAATTTGGGGTGACACTACTCAACCCATCATGCCAATAAACCTTCTTGCTGAGGCTAACAGATACAGTTTGGGGTGGATGTGACCTTTCCTCCTTTATGCCCTATTGTACCTGGTTCTTCTTTCTCTCCCACCAACTATTTGTCTACACGTGTATCCTCCCTTTCTAGACAATGGGTCCACTGTGGTGTCAGGAACTGTATTTTACTCATCCTTTACCACAGGGTCTATCTCAAACCGGTACTTAACACATGTTTGACTAAGGAAGAGCAAACAAATATGCTCTATTCAAACAGAAAGTTTTGATAGTTGTGAAACCTATACTGTGTAACTCAGATATTCATAAGCCAGGAGATCTAAGGAAGGTAAAAATAAAGAAACTAGTTCCTTAACAGAGAAATCAGGCTACATTGTTATTGAATTTTAATCTGTTGGAGTCACTATTTATGTTACTTGCACATGTTGCAAATTTTTCCAAAACTTGGAAATAAGGGGAAAAAATACTGTGGGAGGGTTCAAAGTCATACTCCAGAACTAATAAACCCATTAATAAGTAATTTGATGCTCTAGGGATGCCCTGTCCAATATGGTGGTCGTAAGCCACATGTGGCTTATTTAGATTTTAATTTTAATTAATTACATTAAAAAGTCAGTTCCCTAGTTACCCTAGCCACCTTCCAAGTACTCAATAGCCATGCGTGGCTGGTGGGTACAATATTGAACAGCATAGAGGAGACCATATTCGTCATCCCAGAAAGTTATATTGGACAGTACTGCTCTAGGGAAATGGAACTTTATGTATCTACTATTTATTAGGGTTCATCCTCTGAAAAGATATGTCTTGAGGTAGGTAGTCTCTAGAAACTGGAAAAGGCCACGAAATGGGTTCGCCGCTAGAGTCTCCAGAAGGAGCACAGCACTGCGGACACTTTGATTTTAGCCCAGTGTGACCCATTTTGGACATATGACCTCCAAAACTGTAAGATAATAAATCTGTATTATTTTAAGCCACCAAGTGTGTGGTGATTTGTTACAGCAGCAATAGGAAACTAATACAGGTGTCAACTTGTAGAACATTGACAAACAGCAAATGATTTCTGTAGAGTGGAAAAGATAACCCTAAAGGTTTCAGGAGTTTTTTTGCCCTGTAGGACATTCACCAGTTTTGTTTTGGTTTTTGGGTTGTTTTTTGTTTTGTGTTTGTTTGTTTGTTTTTGTTTTGTTTTGTTTTGTTTTGGTCTAATTGTGTAATCTTATTCTGGCATTCTTTTCTTCCGTATCAGTTTCTCATATCTTCCTTTGAACTTGTGCTTTCATCTTGGCTCCCTCATTGACTATATCTTTGACCTTGCTCACTGTACATTATATGAGTCATGGTTTAATATTTTTAAAGTTAGACACTGATACACGGCTAGCAAGGATAAACAAACAGACACAGGACTCTGAGATTTTTCTGTATGTCAGAAGAGGCTACCCAATTTATATAGTGATGAAATTGATGAACACAGTTCATTTACAATTTAACTGAATAAATATCATATCCTACAACAAATATAATTTATTGACTAAATGTAACCAGTAGACAATTACATTCCAGGGAGAAGGTGCAAGGAACTTTGTCTTAACTTTGAACAAGCCCAGTGTAATTAACATTAAATGTATAACTAAGGAGGAACTTTGTCCTTTTTTAGCAAATATTACAAGAGCAGAGCCTGTACCAATACAAGCAAGACCTTTTCCACTTGTTCAGTATCTTAGTTCCTTGTGCTTAAGAAATTGCTGGCATATAAATGTTCTCCAAGGCTTATCCAAATCAGTATATTGAAAATGCAAAGTACTTGATTTTTTCCTCCTCAGGCCTGTCAAACACCATTGTGACAATAGTTTATTTATATTTTTAACTAAAGACTAGATGAATCAAAGTTTAGGGGCTTAATATTTCAATCCTATCCTCAAGTTGCTCACAATGTGTAAACATTGAGGAGATATGATGTACATACAAACAAAACAACAGCAACAACAAAACCCTGTCCCCTCTCCTGCCCTGAGGCTCTTCTCCCCACTCCCTTAAGCACCTGGAAGAAGCAAGCATGAACATATCAGAACCATGTAAAGAGCTTTTTTAAAATTCCCCTATCTGGCTGCCCACCCTTACCCTATCCTGATACACCACCCCAAAGTGGTATTGCCAGAATCTAGGTAGCTTAAAAATCTATAGGAGGGGGCTTCCCTGGTGGCGCAGTGGTTGAGAATCTGCCTGCCAATGCAGGGGACACAGGTTCGAGCCCTGGTCTCGGAAGATTCCACGTGCCGCGGAGCAACTAGGCCCGTGAGCCACAACTACTGAGCCTGCGCATCTGGAGCTTGTGCTCCGCAACAAGAGAGGATGCGATAGTGAGAGGCCCACGCACTGCGACGAAGAGTGGCCCCCGCTCGCCACAACTAGAGAAAGCCCTCGCACAGAAACGAAGAGCCAACACAGCCAAAAATAAATAAATTAATTAATTAATTAATTAATTTTAAAAAATCTATAGGAGGAAGTAGAGAAGCAATTATACAAAACACATTTTAAGAGGTATATATCGCCCTAGTTAAAATAGAATCCTATGGGGTCTCACCTTCTAGCCCACCACACCTCCCTTCCCCCAGAGTGATCTTTCTAAAATGCTAACAGTCTGCTGGTGGCTTACTTTGATAATCTCCAGTGGCCTCCACAGTTGACCAGATTGTCACAAACTGATCTAAAGCAATTGGGCAATTGACAAATACAACAATCGACAGATTCTTTTAATAAATCTTGGCTGACTCCACCAGTTAAGGGTTAGGTCAAGCATCTCACACGGCAGGTTCACTTTGAGTGGGCACAACACTCTGATGGCAGAATCATCTAACCTTCCAGTTGGACAAGTGACAGCATCCTCTGGGAAGAAGGCACTCAGAACCAATAGTGCTCCCAGCACTGCCTGCTGGATCCCTACACCTTCTTCAGATAAGGGTCATAGGGCCAGGTTATCTTTCTAGACAACCATGTTATCTTATTTCTATCATCCCCTATACCAGTTAACAAAACCTTAAGATGGAGTTTTAGAAAATTATTTGAAATGTTTTTTTAATATAAATTTATTTACTTATTTATTTAAATTTATTTTTTATTTTTGGCTGCATTGGATCTTCGTTGCTGTGCACGGGCTTTCTCTAGTTGCAGCGAACGGGGGCTACTCTTCATTGCGGTTTGCAGGCTTCTCACTGCGGTGGCTTCTCTTGTAGCAGAGCACGAGCTCTAGGCACGCGGGCTTCATTAGTTGTGGCTCGGGGGTTCTAGAACACAGGCTCAGTAGTTGTGGAACACGGGCTTAGTTGCTCCATGGCATGTGGGATCTTCCCGGACAGGGGCTCGAACCCGTGTCTCCTGCATTGGCAGGCGGATTCTTAACCACTGTGCCACCAGGGAAGCCCTGAAATGTTTAGGGAACCAGTTTTGAAGTGCAAATTCATGGTCTGGATTCTTCAAATGCAAATTTACTACACAAGTTGACTGTATCTAGGGTATAGATAAAAGTTAATTTATGTTTAAATACATCACATAGTTTATACTAAATTTCTAAAGTATTTTAAAGTAAATTACTACACAGAAAATGGAACACAGATTAAGACCAAACTCTTCAGCATAGCCTCCTAGGTCCTTCTCAATCCCCACCTCATCTCTGTCACCCTTCACCCTACATACACAGACACAGATACACACACACTCTACACTAGACACACCAAGCTGCTTCCTGCTCTTAGAATCTGGCAGCTATCATCACATTTCAGGCTTTTTCACGTGCTGTTTCTTGGCTCTATTTCTCCATCAAACCAACCTCCTCTCTTCCTTCAAGACCCACCTCAAATATCTCCTACTCAGGATTCTTTGGGAATCCCTTCCTCCCCAACGGTGGATTTGGTCACTCCCTCCTCCATATTCTAATGGCATCCAGTACAAACCTCTACATCTGCACATTGACAATGGTATCGTGCTTGTCCTTACTATGTCCCTCACTGGACAACGCAAATCACCTAAGTACCATGATTTACTGTCTTCAGCTCTCCATTACAGCACACCAGACATACAATTGGTATTTACTGGATATTTACTGAATCAGGGAAATAAAAACGGAGGGCTTAGAACATTTTGTTGTTACCTCTTTCCTGCCTAGAAAAAGCAGAGAGCTTCCTAATGTGTTCTCAGCAAATGCATTTCTCAAAGACAAATCTGTTGCGTGTTTTTGTTTTGTTTTCTTTCCTTTCTAGGCAACTCATTCTCAAAATGTCATAAAACACCAAAGTTCCTTTTTTTTCACTTTTATGTGAATTTTTAAAATTGAAGTATAGTTGATTTTACAATATTACCTTAGTTCAGGTGTGCAACATAGTGATTTGATATTTTTATAGGTTACACTCTACTTTTTTTCTAATTATCTGTCCATAGCACTTTAAAAATTATTTTATTTTATTTATTTATTTTTGGCTGTATAAGGTCTTAGTTGCAGCACACAGGATCTTCACTGCAGCATGCGGGATCTTTTGTTGCAGCATGTGGGCTCTTCGTTGCAGCACACAGGCTTCTCTCTAGTTGTGGTGTGAAGGCTCAGTAGTTGTGGCACGCAGGCTTAGTTGCCCTGAGGCTTGTAGGATCTTAGTTCCCCGACCAGGGATTGAATCTGCATCCCCTGCATTGGAAGGCAGATTCTTAACCACTGGGCCACCAGCAAAGTCCCAGGTTATAGTCTATTTAAAGTTATCATAAAGGGACTTCCCTGATGGCGCAGTGGTTGGGGGTCTGCCTGCCAATGCAGGGGACATGGGTTCGAGCCCTAGTCTGGGAAGATCCCACATGTTGCAGAGCGGCTAGGTCCGTGCGCCACAACTGCTGAGCCTGCACTCTAGAGCCCACGAGCCACAACTACTGAGCCCGTGTGCCGCAACTACTGAAGCCCACACGCCTAGAGCCTGTGCTCCGCAACAAGAGAGGCCACTGCAGTGAGGAGCCCGCACATTGCAGTGAGGGGGGCCCCCGCTCGCCACAACTAGAGAAAGACCTCATGCAGCAATGAAGACCCAACACAGCCAAAATAAATAAATAAATAAATAAATTTATTTTAAAAAGTTATCATAAATAATGGCCATATTTCCCTTTACTGTACAATATATCTTTGTTGCTTATTTATTTTATACATATTTAGTTTGTATCTTCTAGTCCCCTACCCCTATCCTGCCCCTCCCCACCACTTCACTCTTCCAACTGGTAACCACTGCTTTGTTCTCTACATCTGTGAGTCTGTTTCTGTTTTGTTATATTCATTCATTTGTTTTCTTTTTAGATTCCACATATGAGTGATAGCATACAGTATTTGTCTTTCTCTGTCTGCCTTATTTCACTAAGCATAATACCCTCTAGTTTCAACCATGTTGTTGCAAATGGCAGAATTTCATTCTTTTTTATGGCTGATTAATATTCCATGTGTGTATATATATACGTATATATCTATATCTCACATCTTCTTTATCCATTCACCTATTGATGTATACTTAGGTTGCTTCCATACCTTGGTGATTGTAAATAATGCTGCAGTGAACATTGGGGTGCATTTGTCTTTCTGAATTAGAAATTACAAAGTTCTTAATGTTATTTAACCTTTTTACTTGGCTTCTGAAAATTCTTCATGGCATTTTTGTATTTTAAAATGTGAACTGAATGCTAAGAAATAGGTATAGAGAACTGATGGAGAATTTCACTTTAACATTTCCTATAACAAGTCACCTAGTGCTAACTAAGAATCTCTGTTGTGGGTAAGCCTTATTGCATAATGTCCCCTGAGGCTACAGCTCCTGCAACTGGTCAGGTTCTGAAAAAGAAAGCTATGTTTTAAAAGAAAACTATTTTTATCCCAGAAAGACCTGGGAAATCCTCCAAGACAGTTTTAATACTGCATTTTAAGAGTAGAACCTGAAACGCATCTTAAGAAAAAAGGTTCTATTTTTTTCTCACCAGCTAAATTGATATTAAATTTACTTAACAGTAGTCCATGGCCTTCTTTCGGAAGAATAACAATCATTGTCAGCTTACTTTGAAAGTAAAGCAGTCCTTCTTACTCAGAAAGTTTCTGTGGAAAGTTATAAAATGCATGTGAGGGATTTCCCTGGTGGTCCAGTGGGTAGGACTCCAAGCTCCCAATACAGGGGGCCTGGGTTCGATCCCTGGTCCAGGAACTAGATCCCGCCACAACTAAAAGATCCTGCATGCCACAGCTAAGACCCATCACAGCCAAAATAAATAAATCGATAAATATTTAAAAAATAAATAAAAAATAAAATTAAATGCATGTGAAAATATTTTGTAAACTTTAACATCCTCTATAAACATAAGGTCTACTATGACCAGTGTATTAATATTAATAGTAGTAGAACACACCAATTAGTAGCAGTAGTAGTAGTGACTACTACTAGTAAGAGTAGTAGTACACTGCTGCTGCTGCTACTAATACTACTTTGAATAATAATAATAATAGTAAAGCAGTTCTATTTAGTTTAGTTGCCTTTTTATTTTTTGTAAATAACTTTACATCACACAGAGGCCTCCAAAAAGTAAAATTTGGTTTATAAATAGACATCAAAGAAAGATGGCCATGTGAATATGTCAAGCAACAGTTCAACATACATTTGAGATAATTTTCTAACACAGAAACATTTAAATCTGGGTTATCAGTAAGATTTCTTGTTCTTTAGGAACAAGGAAAAGATTTCCTTTGCATTTTAATATACCAAAGGATATGAATTAATAAGCAATAAACAGTCCTTCCTAAATAATCCTATAGCTAACAATTATACCATATGCCATCACAGTTAACTTTGTTAGGTTCTTTTTTGTTTTATTAATAAATACCTTGAATGTTATATAACTTAGAATGTAGATATTGTGGTCATCCATAATATTACTTACTTAGCAAGTCACCTCAAACTACTTTCTGAATAAACAGTTTACAAGAACAAAGAGTTTTCACCTTAACCTATCATCATTCCTATGTGGAGAGATTGAATGCCAGGTTTCTTGAATCCCTAAGCCTGAAAAATCTAAATAATAGAGTGTGTTGGCTGATCCTGAATAAACCCAGTTTTGCTGGAGAAATACCTGCCAGTCTATTTGTTTTAGGTCAATATTTTGGTAACCCATATGGGGGCCAGATGGCTCTGGGGCAGATGAGCCAACAGGTGCAGTAACCACAATTAAGCCCAGTGAGCTCACTGCTTTTCTTGCTGCCCCTGAAGTTTGAAGGTATGTCTTTCTCTTGGACTCAGGCTTCCAGCCTCTTTGCACTAGAAGCTCTCCAGGACTTATTCAGGATCTATTTTAAGGTTTTGTCCTTTCTGGTTAAGGTCTTGTTCTGTATGTGAGTACTCATTTGGCACTTTATTCTGATTCAGAGATCAGACTGTTTCAACTGAAGCTGGCTGAGAACCCTTTGGCTCATTACTACTGCAGCAGGAGCTGTTTCACTGAAACTGTGTCAATTCAGCTGTCCACCTATTCCATTGGAATAGGGGCTGTTCTATGGGAACTGGCTGAGAAGTCTTCAGCCTGGCTCCTCAGGGATCAAGTTGTTTCCTTAGAACTGACTGGTATTAGGCCTGAAGGCTGTTTGAGCTAAAAGTTGTTTGAGATATTTGACTGTTTAAGCTATTTGAATTGAGTTGTTTGAGCTGCAAGTTGTTGAAAAGTATTCTTTTAGAATGGAAAGATATCCCATGCTCTTGGATTGGAAGAATTAATAGTGTTTAAATGGTCATACAACCCAAAGCAATCTACAGATTTAATGCAATCCCTATCAAATTATCCATGACACTTCTCACAGAACTAGAACAAAGAATCCCAAAATGTATATGGAATCATAAAAGACCCAGAATTGCCAAAGCAATCCTGAAGAAAAAGAACAAAGCAGGAGACATAACCCTCCCAGACTTCAGACAATACTACAAAGCTTCAGTAATCAAAACAGCATGGTATTGGCACAAAAACAGAATATGGATCAATGTAACAGAATAGAGAGCCCAGAAATAAACCCACATGCCTAAAGTCAATTAATCTTCGACAAAGGAGGCAAGAATATACAATGGGGAAAAGACAGTCTCTTCAGCAAGTGGTATTGTGAAAGTTGGACAGCCACATGTAAATCAATGAAGTTAGAACACACCCTCAACACCATACACAAAAATAAACTCAAGATGGCTTAAAGACTTAAATATAAGACATGACACCATAAAACTCCTAGAAGTAGGCAAAACATTCTCTGACATAAATCGTACCAATGTTTTCTTAGGTCAGTCTCCCAAGGCAATAGAAATAAAAGCAAAACTAAACAAATGGAGAGTTCCCTGGTGGTCTAGTGGTTAGGATTCCAGGCTTTCACTGCCATGGCCTGGGTTCAATCCCTGGTCAGGAACTGAGATCCCACAGCCATGCAGTGTGGCCAAAAAAAACCAAAAGGGACCTCATCAAACTTACAAACTTTTGCACAGCAAAGGAAACCATAAACAAAATGAAAAGACAACCTATGGAATAGGAGAAAATATTTGCAAATGATGCAACTGACAAGGGCTTAGTTTCCGAAATATACAAACAGTTCATATAACTCAACAACAACAACAAAAAACAACCCAATCAAAAAATGGGCAGAAGATCTAAATAGACATTACTCCAAAGAAGCCATACAGATGGCCAATAGGCACATGAAAAGATGTTCAACTTTGGTAATTATTAGAGAAATGCAAATCGAAACTATAATGAGGTACCACCTCACACTGGTCAGAGTGGCCATCATTAAAAAGTCTACAAATAACAAATGCTGGAGAGGGTATGGGAAATGCTGTTGGTAGGAATGTAAGTTGGTGCAGTCACTATGGAAAACAGTACAGATGTTCATCAAAAAACTAAAAATAGAGTTGCCATATGATCCAGCAATCCCATTTCTGGGTATATATCCAGACAAAACCATAATCAAAAAGATACATACACCCCAGTGTTCATAGTAGCACTATTTACAATAGCCAAGACATGGACACAACCTAAATGTCCATCAATAGATGAATAGATAAAGGAGATGTGGTACATATAGACAATGGAATACTACTCAGCCATAAAAAAAGAATGAAATAATGCCATTTGCAGCAACATGGATGGACCTAGAGATTATCATACTAAGTGAAATAAGTCAGAAGGAGAAAGGCAAATACCATATGATATCACTTATACGTGGAATCTAAAATATGACACAAAAGAACTTATCTATGAAACAGAAACAGACTCACAGACCTAGAGAACAGACTTGTGGTTGCCAAAGGGGAGGGGGATGAAGGAGGGATGGAGTGAGAATTTGGGGTTAGCAGATGCAAACTATTATATACAGAATGGATAAACAACAAGGTCCTACTGTATAGCACAGGGAACTATATACAATATCCTGTGATAAACCATAATGGAAAAGAATATAAAAAAGAATATATGTGTATGTATAACTGAATCACTTTGCTGTACAGCAGAAATTAGCACAGCATTGGAAATCAACTATACTTCAATAAATATGTATATATTATTAAATATAATAAATTTTTTAAAAAATTATTCTTTTACTCTGGAGAAAAACCTCTGAGAAATGATACCCCAGTTATCAAATATTCTGAGGATGCCCCACCCTAGAGAGGGACTCCGGCTGATTTCATGTTTAAAACGCATTGTCCTTCCTCATGCATATTTCTGACTAAATGGACTGACTTGACCAAAGGCAATTTAAAATAATGGGAATTCCCTGGTGGTCCAGTGGTTAGGACTCTGCACTCTCACTGCCAGGGCCCAGATTCAATCCCTGGTCAGGGAACTAAGATCCTGAAAGCCACTCGGTGAAGCCAAAAAATAAAAAACAGAGTATCAATGGCCATTATGGGGAACTTTTGAAATCCCCAAACTTAATTTTCTTAAAACCAATTTATATTACAATAGCTCTAAAACTTCCAGAACTGAATGGAATGCCTATTTTGATTGTTATTTTGAGGCTTCTGAATGTAAAATTGCCTCTCTGCAAAATAAGATTTTAAGATTAACTGAGGGAAATAAACAAATAATTAAAGGAAAAATGTCTCCCAAAGCCTCGAGCTCTTCTTCCTCAGCTTCTTTGTCTCAGGCTCCACCTCCAGTGCCACCTTCCTCCCTTCCTTCAATGCCCTCAGTTCCTCCATACTAATTCTCTCTCTGAACTTCCCTTTTTCTCTGAAACTCTCCCCACTCCTTTTCCTCTGAACTTATCATTACCTGTCCCTTTAAAATTAAGCCTGCTGAGGATCCAGAGGCTAAACCCTTAATTTCTTATATTCCCTAGACTAAAGCTGAACTGTGAGCCATAGTCAAATATTTTCCCAAAGTAACCAAAGATTCTCACAGATTTGCTGAGGGATTTACTGTAGTCATTCAAACTTATCAATCTGGTTTCTCTGACTTATATCAGCTAGTTCATACGCTTGTCAGTGAAGGTCTGCCCACTATTGGATGAAAACTGCTAAATGAAAAAATCCTAAAAGGTTTCTAAAATTACAAACAGGAAACCAGCCCACTACCTTGTTATATTATCAGGCTTGGGCAATCGCTACCGGACTTCACAGAGCAATTCCTAGGGCTTCTCCAAAGCCTGTTGACTGGAACAAAATTCAGCCTTGCACACAAAAATCTGATGAAACTGTTCATGACTGTTACAGTTGACTTCAGATAATTTTTAAAGAAAATTCTGGTTTTCCTTCAGATGTTGATTCCACCCAGGTGGGTTTTAGCTCTATGTTTATTAATGGGCCGAACTGGCACCTTTCCCTTCAAGTAAAAAAGGACAGAATGGAATGCAAAATTATTTCCACTCCAGATTTAGTGAATCTGACAAACCAGTGCTCTCACACTCTAGATGACTCACCTATAAGGAAGACAGCCAAAACTCTTAATCTTCAACTCCAGCAATTGAAGGTCCCTAAATAAGACCAGAACCCTCCTAGTTTCTGCTACTACTACAAAGAGCTAGGACACTGGAAAAGAGATTTTACAGATTCAAGCACTTCAGGTGCCTTCAGCCCTTTAACCAGCCTTTCCAACAGCCTCCCAATTCTCAATGATGGGGTGCCAAGGAACTAAAGGGGCTCTTCCCAACCCTCCCTCTTAATTGGCTTAGAGAAACACTTCTCCAGGTTGGGGATGAATCTCCTCCAGTCCTAAGAGACATCAGAGCCACACTCTCAGTGCTCAAGCCCACTACTGTAAAGCAGCCCCTGCTTCGGAGTACTAAAACCGTTCAAATAGTGGGAAGCTCTAATGAGCCAAGAGATTCCTGTCTCTGAACTGATTCCCTTTCACTTAGACCCTTTGAGACATATACACCCTTTTCTCCTTAGTTCCTCCTCTTCTATCCATTTATGAGGCTGAAACTTCTTAGAGAAGTATCATGGCAGAATTTCTTGCTCCCAAAAGGGGGAATAATTCTAGAATTTGAGTCATCACAGCAGCCAACAAGGTGAATCAAATGACCCTATGATGTCTTTTATTTGCTCCATCTCTCATGGCACTAGAAATGATTGTGGAAACACTGATCATTTGTGCCTATTGAATTAGGAGCTACCATCCTCCTTATGGGCAAAATCTCCAACCGATATTGGCAAAATTCACAGCACACCTCCCATCAAGATTCAAATAGATCCTTCAAAACCTCCTCACAGAATTAATCAATACCCTATAAGTAAAGAAGTCCTTCAATGCACAGAGCCCATAATAAAAGAATACAAGGCTCAAGGCCTCAGTATCCTTTGTACTAGTCCCTGTAATGCCCCCATTCTACTGGTGAGAAAACCCAAGGGCCCACGGTGGAGGTTTGTCCAGGACCTCCAAGCAATAAACAACATTGTTCTCCCTTGACACGCTGTGGTCCCTAACCCTTACACATTACTAATACCCATTCCCACCAGAGTAAATTCTTTACTGTAATTGATTCTTGTAGCGAATTCTTTAGTATTCTGATTGATGAAGCTGGCCGATACCATTTTGTCTTCACTTGGGAAGAAAAACAATTCACCTGGACACTAATGCCCCAGGGTTTTTACTCGGAATCCTTAGTCTCACACATCCTGAAGGCTGTTCTGGATGATATAAAGTTCCCTTGAGGTTCTACTTTGTTGCAATATGTGGATGATTTGCTTCTTTGCTCTCCTTCTCAAGCCTCCTCACAGGAAGACAGCATCTACTTGCTAAAGCTTTTAGCCTTAAAGGGACATAAGGTCACCAAGGAAAAATTGCCATTTGCCCAAACCCAGGTTTGATATTTAGGGCATCAGATATCAGAATAAGGGCTACACCTAGATCCAGACAGACTTCATAATGTCCTAAGTTTCCCAGACCCCCAAACTAAGCACCAACTGTGAGATTTTTCTCAGGCTAGCTGGTTACTGCTGAAATTGAATTCCAAATTTCTCTTTTATGGCCAAACTTCTGTATGTTTTACTAAAGAACATCAACCCCGACCCAATTTTATGGGAAGAATCAGACAACATAGCTTTTAAGTCCTTAAAGGAGAGTTTGATGAGCCCACCTGCCCTTTGGGCATCCCAATTATCAGATTCTCTTTTGTATATGAAAAGGAAGGGAAGGTCCTTGGGGTACTCACCCCAAAACACAGGGGCCTCTGTTAACCCATAGGGTATTATAACCAGAAACAGAACCGTGTGGCACTGGAATACTCCCTGGCCATAGAGCTGTTACAGCCTTTTGGTTAAGGTCACCAAGAAAATAATTGTGGGATCCCCTTTATCCATTTTTATACCCCATACAGTAGAAGATCTCCTCAGTTCTCATCACACTCAACATTTTTCAGTCAGCTGCCTCACCTCCTGTGAAATACTTTTGTTAACTGCTCTTCACATAATTCTTTTTTTTTTTTTTTTTTTTGCGGTACGCGGGCCTCTCACTGTTGTGGCCTCTCCCGTTGCAGAGCACAGGCTCCGGACGTGCAGGCTCAGCGGCCATGGCTCACGGACCCAGCCGCTCCGCGGCATGTGGAATCTTCCCAGACCGGGGCACGAACCCGCATCCCCTGCATCGGCAGGCGGACTCTCAACCACTGTGCCACCAGGGAAGCCCCCACATAATTCTTTTATTTTATAATAACCTTAACCCTGCTACTCTTCTCCCCTCCATCACTGACAAGGTCCCTCACCACTACTTAATTCTGACAGGTCACCTCCAGACTCCCCATGATAATCTGCAGGAAATACGTTTATGGAACGCTGACATCTCACAGTTCAATGACGGTTCTTATTTAAAATGTGACAATGGCCAGTTTTTGTAAATGTTCTATGTATTTTTGAGGAGATTGTGGATTTTCAGTTTGTTGACTCTGAGAATCCATATGTCCATTAAATTTAGATTGTTAATAGTGCTTTTCATAGCTTCTCTATTTTTCCTAATTTTCTATATTTGCTATATTAAACAATGTATAGTGAAAAAAAAAGGTGACAATGGCAAATGTTGTGCTGGGTATGCTACTGCCACCCCTTTTGATGTTGTTGAGGCAGTATCTTTACCCATGACTACTTCAGCCAAGAGGCTGAATTATACGCTCTTACACGGGCTTGCACTTTAGGCAAAGGGCAAAAATGCCAATACTCATACTGATATTAGATATACTTTTGAAGCACTTTCATGATTTTGGAATGTTGTGGAAGCAACATGGCTTCCTTATTTCTGCAAAAATGAAATTTAGAATGACCCCTATGTTCAGGAATTATTGGATGCAATACTTTTACCTGCCACTTTACGTATTATTAAGATTCTGAGGCATTCTAAACTTGACTCTCTGGAAGCTAAGGGAAATCATCTTGCTGACATTTCCACAAGGAATGTTGCTCTTAAAGGAACCAACAGCAGCCAAACCTCTATCATGGTTCAAAGGGATATTTCCCCAAATGACAACTTAGAAAAACTGGCTAGAGAAGTTAGCCAGCCTCAAAAAAAAAGAAAAGCAAGATTTAAAATTCAACAATTGTTGGTTTGATAAAGAGAAAGCTCTCATTTGGATGAAATAACACCCCAGGCCTACCGAAGACTAAAATTCCCATTGCTCACCACTGTACATGCACTAAACCATTAGTCTACTGACAAAGTGATAGCATTCATCAATCAGTATTGGTGGGGAAACACCAAGGCTGCAAAAAGTGCCTATCTCACTTGTCCCACTTGTCTGAAATACAGCCCAGGGATTCTTGTCCATATTGCTGCCATTTTTTTTTAAACATCTTTATTGCAGTATAATTGCTTCACTATGTTGTGTTAGTTGCCGCTGTACAACAATGTGAATCAGCTATACGTGTACATATATCCCCATATCTCCTCCCTCTTGCATCTCCCTCTCACCCTCCCTATCCCACCCCTCTAGGTGGACACAAAGCACCGAGCTGATCTTCCTGTACTATGCGGCTGCTTCCCACTAGCTATCTATTTTACATTTGGTAGTGTATATATGTCCAAGCCACTCTCTCACTTCGTCCCAGTTTACCCTTCCCCCCACTCCATGTCTTCAAGTCCATTCTCTACGTCTGCGTCTTTATTCCTGAACTTTTTTTTTTTAGATTCCATATATATGTGTTAGCATACGGTATTTGTTTTTCTCTTTCTGACTTACTTCACTCTGTATGACAGACTCTAGGTCCAACCACCTCACTACAAATAACTCAATTTCGTTTCTATTTATGGCTAACATTCCATTGTATATGTGTGCCACACCTTCTTTATCCATTCATCTGTCGATGGACACTTAGGTTGCTTCCATGTCCTGGCTATTGTAAATAGAGCTGCAATGAACATTGTGGTACATGACTCTTTTTGAATTATGGTTTTCTCAGGGTATATGCCCAGTAGTGGGATTGCTGGGTCATATGGTAGTTTTATTTTTAGTTTTTTAAGGAACTTCCATAGTGTTCTCCATAGTGGCTGTATCAATTTATATTCCCGCAAACAGTGCAAAAGTGTTCCCTTTTCTCTACACTCTCTCCAGCATTTATTGTTTGTAGATTTTTTGATGATGGCCATTCTGGCCGGTGTCAGGTGATACCTCATTGTAGTTTTGATTTGCATTTCTCCAGTGAAATTAGTGATGTTGAGCATCCTTTCATGTGTTTGTTGGCAATGTGTATATCTTCTTTGGAGAAATGTTGATTTAGGTCTTCAGCCCATTTTTGGATTGGGTCGTTTGTTTTTTTGATATTGAGCTGCATAAGCTGCTTGTATATTTTGGAGATTAATCCTTTGTCAGTTGCTTCACTTGCAAATATTTTCTCCCATTCTGAGGGTTGTCTTTTTGTCTTGTTTATGGTTTCCTTTGCTGTGCTAAAGCTTTTAAGTGTCATTAGGTCCCATTTGTTTATTTTTGTTTTTATCTCCATTTCTCTAGGAGGTGGGTCAAAAAGGATCTTGCTGTAATTTACATCATAGAGTGTTCTGCCTATGTTTTCCTCTAAGAGTTTGATAGTGTCTGGACTTACATTTAGGTCTTTAATCTATTTTGAGTTTATTTTTGTGTGTGGTGTTAGGAAGTGTTCTAATTTCATTCTTTTACATGTAGCTGTCCAGTTTTCCCAGCACCGCTTATTGAAGAGACCATCTTTTCTCCATTGCATATCCTTGCCTCCTTTGTCATAGATTAAGTGACCACAGGTGCATGAGTTTATCTCTGGGCTTTCTATCCTGTTCCATTGATCATATTTCTGTTTTTGTGCCAGTATCATACTGTCTTGATTACTGTAGCTTTGTAGTATAGTCTGAAGTCCGGGAGCCTGATTCCTCCAGCTCCGTTTTTCTTTCTCAAGATTGCTTTGGCTATTTGGGGTCTTTCGTGTTTCCATACAAACTGTGAAATTTTTTGTTCTAGTTCTGTGAAAAATGCCATTGGTAGTTTGATAGGGATTGCATTGAATCTGTAGGTTGTTTGGGGTAGTATAGTCACTTTCACAATGTTGATTCTTCCAATCCAAGAACATGGTATATCTCTCCATCTGTTTGTATCGTCTTTAATTTTTTTTTTTTTTTTTTTTTTTTTTTTTTTTTTTTTTTTTTGCTGTACGCGGGCCTCTCACTGTTGTGGCCTCCCCCATTGCGGAGCACAGGCTCCGGACGCACAGGCCCAGCGGCCATGGCTCACGGGCCCAGCCTCTCCGTAGCATGTGGGATCTTCCCAGACCGGGGCACGAACCCGTATCCCCTGCATCGGCAGGCGTACTCTCAACCACTGCGCCACCAGGGAAGCCCCGTCTTTAATTTTTTTCATCAGTGTCTTATAGTTTTCTGCATACAGGTCTTTTGTCTCCTGAGATAGATTTATTCCTAGGTATTTTATTTTTTTGCTGCAATGGTAAATGGGAGTGTTTCCTTAATTTCTCTTTCAGATTTTTCATCATTAGTGTATAGGAATGCAAGAGATTTCTGTGCATTAATTTTGGCTCTTAGACATTTTACATTGCTTAATGGGCTGCTCAAGTTCTGGCAAATGGATTTCATACAACTTCCTTCATCTCATAGATATAAATATGTTTTTGTCACAGTCCATTTGTTTTCACACTGAAGTGAAGCCTTCCCTTGAGACAGGCTACTGCTTCTTCTATGGCTAAAGTACTTTTGGAAAAATTTATCCCAACCTGGAGAACTCCTCTTGAACTTCAGAGTGATTGAGGAACCATTTTGTTGGTCAGGTACTTCTTTTTTTTTTTGCCATGCCCCACAGCATGTGGGGTCTTAGTTCTCCGATGAGGGACCAAACCCATGCCCCCTGCAGTGGAAGCTCGGAGTCTTAACCACTGGACTGCCAGGGAAGTCCCGCTGGTCAGATACTTCGACAAGTCGGCACTGTTTGGTTGGTTTTACAACACTTTTATTGTATTTACCACCCTCAATCCTCTGATTTAGTCAGACACACTAATAGCACTATTCTCAATTGGCAAAATGTGTAGAGGCCCTCCAAATACCTTGGCCAAAAGCATTGAAGTTGGTCCTTCTAAATCTCAGATCCATGCCTTCTGGAACTCATAAACTTTGAGAGAGTCACAGGACGCCCAATGCAATTGGCTCTTGCCTCTTTTGATCCACAACTTATAAAAGGAGAGGTACTCCAATATTGCAAAAGCCTAATTGCTTCTATCAAAAATAACTCTGTTTTGGTAGGACAATCTTTTCACAGGTACTCTAGGAAGACAAAGACCTTAAGCATCACACCTTGAAACCTGGAGATTTTGTCTTTTGGAAAAGAAACCTCTAGAAGACCTTGCTGGAGAGGGCCCTTTCAAGTACTACTAACCAACCCTTGTGCCACCAAACTCCAGGGAACAGATTCTTAGATTCATATGACACACTAAAGAAAGAACCAAACTCTGACTGGAACTGCAAATCACCTGGTGACCTGACAGTAAAGATTTTCCAGAATTGAAGCGGATGACATCTAATGAGACAGTTTTCCCAAGATACAGAGAAGGCCTGTTGGAAGTCTGTTGCTGAACCTTGGATGATGACATAATACTTCAGAAAATCTCCAATCTCTATAATCTTGATAACATATGGAAATTAAGTAAAAAGTGCTTGAGAGTTCTCCCTCAAATGTGACCTCAATAGGTTTCCAATCTGTGCACTTTCCCCCAGTATGAGACACTACACCCAGGAAAGATCCTTCCTGGCATTGGTGAACAAAAAGCCATTGAAACTGGAAAACCTGACTCTTGATCAGCAGTGCTTTCAGAGAAAGATCTTGATCAAAAGGGGGAACTGTAAAAAATTAATAAACAGAAACCTCAATTAAATAGAGTTGGGAGACCAGCAAGGGGGGCACTCATGGCCTGGGACAACAGCAGATCCCAATAAGAAAACTCTTTTTTCCTGATGATAATTCAGCCAGTGAAAAGCCATGGACTCTTTGTTTGCTATAGTCCTCCCCACTTCCTTTTCCCCTCTATAAAAGAGTTCTCCTGGGCTTCCCTGGTGGCGCAGTGGTTGAGAGTCTGCCTGCCGATGCAGGGGACATGGGTTCGTGCCCCAGTCCGGGAGGATCCCACATGCCGCGGAGCAGCTGGGCCCGTGAGCTATGGCCACTGAGCCTGCGCATCTGGAGCCTGTGCTCTGCAACAGGATTGGCCACAACAGTGAGAGGCCCGTGTACCACAAAAAAAAAAAAAAAAAAAAAAAGAGTTCTCCTTTCCTTGCTGTGCCAAGACTTGCATGTGTCTCACCATGGTTGCAGACCACTAACTGCAATTATCTGCTGATCCCAGATAAACCTATTTTTACTGGAGAAATAACTGGCAGTCTGTTTTAGGTCAAGAACACACGTACATATATGCATACATACATATGTATTTATGAGTGTGTGTGTATATATGATACAGTATCTAAGCCACGTTCATCAGGTGTTCTATAATCTTCTATTCAAAGCATAGGAGTATAAATACTTTTCCCAGATCATTTTCCAAGGGAAGCAATGTGCTTGTTGAAACAGGCCCTTGGCATCTTCCTTGCTACCAGAATAAAGACCTATTGTTACTTGTCCTTGAAAAAGAAGCATCTATTTCCACCACCAAAGTTAAAAGCAATATCAAGCTCACATGTTGCAACTAACACCTTTCATCTAAGTAGGTCAAAATTTTTAACCCAAAAGTACTATGGGGATCTCACAGCAAAGGCAGAGTAAAGAGGTCAGCAAATCTTCTCTCCAAAAAAAACTAGAAAACTGGGTAAAATTGTCCAAAACTACCATTTCAGGACTCTAGAAATCAACCAAAGGGCAACAACAAGTTTAGAAGTTTATTCATGAAAAACTGCTAAACCTCAGATAAGAACAGGAATTCTGTGGCATTCTTGTCTGGAAGGAAAGGATAAAGATCAGAGTGGAAATTAATGAAATAAAACAAAAAATAGAGAAAAATCAATGAAACCAGAAGATTTTTGTTTCTTTGAAAACATCAACAAACTGATAAACCTTTAGCTATACTGACCAAGAAAAAAAAGAGAAGACACAAATTTACCAAAATAGGAATGAAACATGAGACCTCACTGCCAACTTTATAAATTATAAAATGATTATAATAAAATATTATGAACAACTTCATGCCAACAAATTAGACAATTTAGATGAAATGACAAATTCCTAGAAAGACACAAATTACCAAAGTTGACTAATGAAGAAAGAGAAAATCTGAACAGATCTATAACAAGTAAAGGATTTGAACTTTTTTTTTTTTTTTTTTTTTTTTTTTTTGTGGTACGCGGGCCTCTCACTGCTGCGGCCTCCCCCCTTGCGGAGCACAGGCTCCGGACGCGCAGGCTCCGGACGCGCAGGCCCAGCGGCCATGGCTCACGGGCCCAGCCGCTCCGCGGCATATGGGATCCTCCCAGACCGGGGCACGAACCCGTATCCCCTGCATCGGCAGGCGGACTCTCAACCACTTGCGCCACCAGGGAGGCCCCCAAGGATTTGAACTATTAATTTAAAATATTCCCATAAAGGAAAGCCCCAGTCCATATAGCTTCACTGATGAATTCTATCAAATATTTTGAAAAGAAATACAAGTCCTATACAAATATTATGAAGAATGTCAGGAATGATTAATAAAATATGTTCATTCATGAAATAAATCTTAATTGAAAGTAGGGAAGCCAATCTGGCCTATCAATGATAAAAGTTCCAAAATATTTTAAATCATAAGACACTGTCTCAAGGACTTCCCTGGTGGCTCAGGGGTTAAGAATTTGCCTGCCAATGCAGGGGATACGGGTTCAAGCCCTGGTCCGGGAAGATCCCACATGCCACAGAGCAACTAAGCCCGTGTGCCACAACTACTGAAGCCTGCGCACCTAGAGCCCTCGCTCCGCAACACGAGAAGCCGGCGCACCACAAGGAAGAGTAGCCCCCACTTGCCGCGACTAGAGAAAGCCCACACGCAGCAATGAAGACCCAATGTAGCCATAAATAAATAAATAAATAAATTTACTAAAAAAAAAAAAAGACACTCTCAAATGTTGCTAATATTTTACCAAAACCTTTATTATTTACACCTGGAGTTTGCAAGTTTAGCCAGTTTAGAATTCTTAACTGAGCATTGAAAGTCTGAATAACAAAGTTTTATACAGCACTAACAAAACAAAAGCCAATCTGAGGCAGCCCAGGACCTTGTCTTATGGGACATTTCCTCAAAGATCGGATTTATCCCTCCTCTCCTTAAGGTCATCAGTTACACTAGTACAGTATTTATCAAGTAGGAGCAGAATATATTGCTAGGAAATCCAATCAGTTCAAGGATACCAAAACGAGGAAACAAAGAGATCTGGAACCCCAATTATGAGAGTTAGAAGAGTCTTAACTATCATGTACAGCTTTGGTACTCACATTTTACAAAGAGCTTAAGTGACTCATGTGAAATCACAAAAATAGCCAGGGACTAGATCCTCCTTTAATTGTCTATCTTCCAGCATCCCTGTAAGTAAACCAGCTTGAACTTGCTTGTCACCCTTTCTCCTCCATAGTCAAGTCTATGACTGTGATATGAGTACTGGCTTTATCAAATTCATTCCATACATATTAAAGCATGTTGCTTGCCATACATTGAGGCAGCACTAAAATGAGTGAGAAGTTGCCATTGCCATCCAGAATTTCAGTTTAAGAGAAAAGATAAGACAATTGCAAATGCAAAAGTAGACCAAATATCAGGAAGAAAGTACAAGGTGCAAAGTTCAAAAAAGGAATGCGTTCACATCAGATGAAATGACTAAGAAAGGCTTGCAGGAAAGGGTAGTATGTAAGATACGACTTGAAACAATAAGTAGGATTTTGACAATAGAAAGTGAGGGAAGGACATCTCAAGAAGAGGGAAGACACAGTGTGTCCAGTCTGACTAAAACATAGAGTTCAGTTGTTTAAGAGCTTTCTCTACCATGATATCAGTTTACAAACATTTCCCATGCCAGCCCACTGCACCTACTCCCATGGGTGCACCCAAAAGCATAGATAAAATAGGCTGCTTGCTATATACAACTCCTAGTAACCCCACTCCCTCTCTCACTTCCAAGAACATATATCAGAATGCAAATGAATGATAATGATCTTATAATAGATGACTTTCGATCTGCTTTAATTTTTAAAGAAAATAATTTGTTAACTTTAATAAAGTTTTTTGTCAAGAATTGCTTGTTACACACCCCATAATGGATGGCAATAAGTTAAGAACCACCAATGTGATGGGAAACAGTGGTGGAAAACATTGGTCAGAGCTATCCTCAGGTGGCCTCAAGTGCAAACCAAGGTATTTAAACTGTGAAGAGAAATGATTCAGGCTGCATTTGGGAAAATTACTCTGGAAGTGTGGAGAAAGAGATAGCACAGTTAGGAAGTTATTGCAAAAGTCCCAGTTAGTTACAGGTAATAGAGGCCCAAATCAAGATAGTACCAGGAAAGGAGGATGGAAATAAGAAATGTGACAAATATAGAAGATAAGCTTTGTGACTGCACAGGTCTAAGTTATGACTTCTGTATCTCTAGAAGTCTCTAGTTCAATAAATATTTGTTGAATGGGTAAATACATAAGATCTTGGTAGCAAGGCAGTATATTATAATGGTGGAGTCAGACTGCTTGGGTTCCAATCAAGCTCTTTACTTACTAGTTCAATAAACTTGGGCAAGTTACTTGACCTCTCTATGCCTCAGTCTTCCCATCTATAAAATGGGGCTAATAATAGTTTCTAGATCATAGTGTAGTTTTGAGGATTAAATGAGGTTAATATGGAAAGTGCTTAGAAGAATGCATGATACATACCTGCTATATTAAAGTAGCTATTATTTTTATTAGTGAAACATTATATCTTTAACAGAACTTCAGAAGTGAGAAACGCAGTTTGGGGGGAAGAGTAATCAATAGTATTAAGGGTTTAGTTTGGTATTCCAGGAGAGATACCAGATAGGGTGGACTGGGGGCTTGAGAAAAAGGATGGGGCTAAACTTACCCAACAAGCCCCAGTCACACTAGCCCTGTCAGTTCCTCCAGTAAGTCAGGTTTTTTTCTCCTACCTCAGGATCTTTCCACTGCTGTTCCCTCAACCTCAAAGAGCACAGAGCCCGGACTCAACAAATATTTGTTCAATAGATAAATTTGGAACTCTTTTAAATGGAGATAAAAGTTAAATCCCTGAGAATATATGACGCTGCCACGTAAGAAAATCTGAGAAAAGATGATGTAAGGTGTGACTACAAAAAAGATGAGCCAAGTAGGTCAGAAAGAGAAAAACAAATACCGTATGCTAACACATATAAGAAAAAAAATCTAAGAAAAAAAATTGGTTATGAAGAACCTAGGGGCAGGACAGGAATAAAGACGCAGACGTAGAGGATGGACTTGAGGACACGGGGAGGGGGAAGGGTAAGCTGGGACGAAGTGAGAGAGTAGCACTGACATATACACACTACCTAATGTAAAACAGATAGCTAGTGGGAAGCAGCCGCATAGCACAGGGAGATCATCTCGGTGCTCTGTGACCACCTAGAGGGGTGGGATAGGGAGGGTAGGAGGGAGATGCAAGAGGGAGGGGATATGGGGATATATGTATACGTATAGCTGATTCACTTTGTTATAAAGCAGAAACTAACACACCATTGTAAAGCAATTATACTCCAATAAAGATGTTAAAAAAAAAAGAAAAGATGAGCCAGCAAATACAAAGGACTATGCAGAGGTAACCAGGAGAGTTGGAGTGAAGTTTTAAGGAGATGGGTAACACCCTAAATGCTCAAAATTGAAAGAATCACTGGATTTGGGAATAATTCTGGGAAAGAACACTGAGAAAGTAATTTTCCATGAAGTTGGGAGGAGCATGGGGCAAAGATCAGATTGTTAAGGAAAAATAAATCAACTAAAACAAACTAATTTACCAAATGTTTGATAAGGAGGAGAAGCAGGGTCCAAGAAAGGTGATTTTAGGGACAAACCCTGTTTTTAGGGTTTCTCTGGTAATAGGAGAGTAAGGAAGCAGATGGAGAGGCAAACAACTAAGGTACAAACGGAATGAAAATATAAGGCTAGATCCTGGAGACACTGTGCATCGTTATTTGTACAGGTATATAACGTCCACAGTACTTTTCGCACTTTTCTTCCCCCAGCTCTCTGATGATACATCCTCTAATTCAGTGATTCACACTTGAGGTCCCTAGACTGGCAGCATCAAGCATCACAGGGAACTTGTTAGACATGCACATTCTTGGGTCCCACACCAGATCTACCTAATTCAGGCGAAGCTCAGCAAAGTGTTTTAACAAGTCCTCCAGAGGATTCTGATGATCTCCAAGTTCCCACAACCATCGTACTCAGGACGGAACTACCAAGACCACTGCAAGGAAGGCGGCCGCAGTCGGAGGGCCGAACTTCCTTCCGACCCCTATCTGGCTTTTCCTCGCTCCTAAGAGGGGCAGTGCACAACCCCACCCAGCCAGCACCGCAGAGCAATGTTGCCCCGCTTCGGACTTAGCCTGAGCAAGTGCTGCCAAGCCCAGCCGCAGTAGAGACCATGTATGGGCCCCTTAGCAAACTCGGGCTCCGCCCACGAAGGGCCTGGGCCCCCCCAGCCCTCGGGCTTCGACTTCCGGCGCTACTGGGGCGGGGGGGTGGGGGGCTCAGTGGGGAAGGGACTCAGGCCGGACGTGTCCAACTTCCTCGACACCGGCAGGGGTGGTGGGGGGTATTCGTTCTCCTAACCCCTCCATGTGCTAACTAAGAGGCCGGAGGACACGGCGATGGAAGAAAGATGGGCTAGTCTAGGCTAAGTGTCCGGGAAATCTGGAATCCAATAGAGGAATAAAGAACCTTTGAAAAACCTCTTCGCTTCCTTTCCCTCCTTTCCCACCCCACGCCCCGAAGCCGCCATCAGGGAGGGGCGGGCAGAGCACCGGAGGAAGAAATCTCGCGATAGGAGACCGGCCGGGGCGGGGGTGGCACCTCTTCCCTCCGCCTCCCCTCCTCTCGTTAGTTCCGGTCGCAGAGGAGACACCGCCGCAGTTGCCGCCACCTCCGGGATTTCTGGCTCTTTTCTCTTCGCCTTATATTCGGTGAGGCGCAGGGCCCGCTCGTCTCGCGCTGAGGTTGCGGCCCGTAGTCGCTGGGCGGCGGATGAGGGAGGCGGCAGGTCCTGTGCGGCCCGGCTTGGATGGGCCCGGGCGGAGGCCGCCGCATGAGGCCGGATCAGATCCGGCGCCGGGATTCAGAGGTCGGGGCCGCTGCTTCAGCAGGGAGGCCGAGGGGCGGGTGCCCGGGCCGGAACGTGGGGCCCGAGTGTGCCCCGCGGCGCCACAGGCGGAGGCAGTGGGCTGGGCAGGTCCCCCTGCGGCCCTGCCCGGCCTGGGTAACAAAGGGCCGTGGCCTCTGTTGGGTAATGTACGCATGGGGGGTTTCGGCAGGCGGGGCGGAGGAGCCGCCACCACCACTGCGGCCGCCTCCGCTGCCGCTGCTTTCCCGGGAGGGAGGGCGGATGTACGGGGCGGCTGGGCCCCAGGCGCGAAGCGCCTCGGCGCCTGTGGTCCGTTCGCGGCAGCGGCCACCACCGCCAACAACGGGGTCAGTAGAGACGGGGCTGAGGGCGAGGAGCAGCCCCTCCGGCTCCCCGCCGTGCCCAAGGGGGTCCTGGGCGGGAGGCACGGGAAGGGTTGGATGGGGAGACACGTGCCCAGGGAGGCGGCTTGTATTGTAAGGTATGGGACGGAGGAGGCTAGGCCGGCTCTCAGCCCCTTTCTCAGGCTGGAGTGGTGCAAGCGCACACTGCGGTCACGGGCACGATTTCAGAGTAGGGTAGTGCTCGTCATAACCAGGCCCCTCGATGAAGGGATTCGCCCTCTGATAGCGTCTTTAAATTGACTTGCATATTTTGGATACCTCCAGACTGTGGTGGTCATCTCTGTTAGTCCTCTGTGGTGCTCAGAGTGGTGGAAGATGTAGGCGAATTTAAAGAGGAAGAGACTAACTCTGTTTATGGTGGGTGATTTGCCACTAGTCGCTGTGGCGCTGAAAAGTCATTTAAAAGTGTGCTTCACATTTCATCTTTAAAGGGCAAAGGTAATTCTGTGTGCCTGCCCCAGGTCTCTTGCTAGGCTGGAAGTGTATGTTCTATGTGGTTTACACGTGACTAGGCCAGGGTTTGATACTTTGTTTTTAAAATGGATGTTATGGCACTGATGTTTTAAGGCCTTATTTTTCCCCCTCTAGGGTGTCTTTTATGAATAATCAAAAGCAGCAAAAGCCAACGCTATCAGGCCAGCGTTTTAAAACCAGAAAAAGAGGTAAATATTTATATTTTAATAATATCTCTCTTCAGACCTCCAAAGTAACTTTTATGTCTTGGTTTCTCTGGCACGCTGTTGCTTAGCATTAAAACCTAAAGAGAAAGTACCGAAAGGAACTTGAGTTTCTAGTTGACTGCCATTTCAGATATACCCTTAATATTTCTACTACCTTTAAGACTTTTGGTATCAACATATATGTGTCTAAGCAGGCTAGTGAATGATGTTTTTGTTGTGCAGATAAAGTGCCTCTACAAAAAGAAAGTATGGGCTGCATTTTCACTCGCTAAATTTCATTTAAGGAAACTTCTGCTTGAGGGAAAAGGTTAATTTATGAAAGGAGAGCTCCTAATGTGACTACTAGTTTCACCCAAACTTTGTGAACATCTGTGGGAGAAAAATCAGACTTTAACCCATGGAAGTTAATTATGGAACAGAGTTCACATTGCAGTGTCTTTTGAAACTATTCCCTCACAGACTTAGTAAGAAAACTACGAGAATTATATTAACTACTTGTGTGTATTATCAGGTACTTCGATGAATATTGAATTCTGTAGCAAGGCACTGCACTAGTGACACACAGTTAAATGAGATGTGGTCTCAGATATATTTTGTATTGGGTTTAATATTTTACCCCTACACTTTTCAGTGTTGTTGCTCAAAAGCACATATTGACCTTATTTTACAGGAAACTTTTAGGAAATAGAGAACTGGGTAGGCTACTCTTTATAAATTGTGTTTTTCTATCCTGAGTGGCAGACACTTTGAAATATATATTACAGCATCTTTTATGATTTCTGATTGTAGCCTGCCCCCTTACAGCAGGGAGACCAAAGAGTAAGTGGATTCTAGTCTTTGCAGATTCATTTAGATTTAAGCCAGCAAATTTTCTCAAGAGGAGGCATAGAAGTTGGGAGCCAGAGCAATTCTGCAGTAATGGAAAACTCTGTATCCTCAAGTTATGTGGATTACTGATACCGCCTTTGTGTAAATATAGTATCAAGTACTTTTATTATTGTTGTTAGTACCAGGAAGACATGTCACTTCCCCGGTTCCAGATTGCGATCACTCATGGCCTCCTAGTTCTTGATGATTGGGTCCTGGGTATGGTGAACAACCATCCCAATTTGCCTGGGACTGAATACAGTTCCCAGGACACAGATCCTTTCAGTGCTAAAAAAAAAAAGAAAGTCCTAGGCAAACAGGGAAGAGTTGGTCACCCTAGTGCTGTGTAGAAATTAAGATATCATCTAACCTAGATAGGGAAATCAAACCCTACCCTGGAGTGTGTGATAGCAGCCCAGTAAAGGCTAGGTATGTACCCAAGGCACTTTTTAGAGTGCTTTATATTTTATTTATGTCATTTAATATTCACAACTTTATGAGATAGGTCCTACTCTTAATCATCATTTTACCATAGGGAAATTCAAACATGAAGAATGGGGCCAATTGCTTAAATTCAGACAGTTAAGTGGTGATCTCGATTTGAATCATGCAGTTTGAATCCAGAGCCCTTACTCATAACTGCTACATGACATGTATTGGACACTCAGTAAATGTACTTTCTAAAGATTACCTTAATAAGTAGTAAATGAGTGATTTTTTTTTTAAGTAGAAAGTGTTATGGGCACTTTTAAAGAAAATCAAGAGCTCCCTTTCACTCAGGAATGAAGTTTACCTGAGGTATAGAAGATATCCTAAATTTCAGAAAAGCTCAGAAGTAATGGAAGAGCATTCCAGGTGGAAATTGTAACCTGGCAGTAGGAACACACCAGCTCATTTAGCTCACTTAGGAGACTTGTGTGAAAAAATAGTGGGAGAAAAGCCACACAGTTCTTATGATAGGCAGTCCTGCCTTGCACTTGTAGAGGTGCAACTTGCAAAGCATGTGTGTTTAGTCTCCTGTTGTGTTTTCTTGTGTTGCAGGTCTTGGGTAATCTAGGTAGTGTTTGTTATTTCCAGCTATTGAAATAAATGAAATTGTGATGAATGTGGTTAACTTATTCAGTAATTACAGCTTCATAAGGTTGTGGTTTCATGGTATTTTAGTAAACCTTTTAAAACTAAATGTTTTGGGGTTTTCCCCCAGATGAAAAAGAGAGGTTTGACCCTACTCAGTTTCAAGACTGCATTATTCAAGGCTTAACTGAAACTGGTACTGATTTGGAAGCAGTAGCAAAGTTTCTTGATGCTTCTGGAGCAAAACTTGATTACCGCCGATATGCAGAAACACTCTTTGACATTCTGGTGGCTGGTGGAATGCTGGGTAAGTGTCTGGGTCTTGTGGGAAGTGTGTTGTATGGGAATTATGTAGAATCCAGAATATGAACTATTTGACAAACCTATCAAATCAGGGTGGCTTTTTTTTTTTTACCCCCTTAGGATTTTCCCTTTTTTCTTCTCAAATTATAGTAAATTTGCCAATTGCCTTGCTCTGTCTAGCTTTATATTTGAAATCCATTACAGAACCATAACATTTGAGGAAGACTTGTCTGACATATAAGTCCCAACAATGTCTTCCATCAGTGATTTTTCCAACTTGTGTTTGTACACTCTCAGTTAATGAAGAAATTCCTATCTCTTGTTCTGTCTTTATCAAATACTTTATAAATTTAACCCTCGTATCCAAGGGTTCCGCATCCATGGATTCAGCCAACTGTGGATCAAAAATATTCCCCGGAGTGGTGGGGAGGGATTGTCCAGAATGTTCCAAAAAGCAAAACTTGCATTTCCCATACTCCAGTAACTATGTAGCATTTACATTGTATTCTGTTTTATAAGTAACCTAGAGACTGTTTAAAGTATACATAAGGATATGTGTAGGTTATATGTAAATACTCTGCCCTTTCATATAAGGGACTTGAGCATCTGCAGATTCTGGTATCCACGACGGTCCTGGAACCAATTCAGGACAGCTCTGTACCTGAAGACTCTAATCCTGTACTCTTCTATGTATTAGCCACTAGCCACTTGTGGCTATCAATCACTTAGAATGTGGCTAGTACAAATTCAGAGGTACTGAAAATGTAAAATACACATTGGAGTTTAAAGACAATGCTAAAAAGAATGTAAGATATCTCTAATATTTTGAATACTGAAATGTTAAAATCAATATTTTTTATGTGTTGGGTTAAAGTATATCAAAATAATTTCACCTTTTTTTTTTTTAATTAATTGATTTATTTTTGGCTGTGTTGGGTCTTTCTTGCTGTGCGTGGGCTTTCTCTAGTTGCGGCGAGCAGGGGCTGCTCTTCGTTGTGGTGCGCAGGCTTCTTATTGCGGTGGCTTCTCTTATTGCAGAGCACTGGCTCTAGGCACGTGGGCTTCAGTAGTTGTGGCTCAGGGGCTCAGTAGTTGTGGCTTGCGGGCTCTAGAGTGCAGGCTCAGTAGTTGTGGCACATGGGCTTAGTTGGTCTGTGGCATGTGGGATCTTCCCAGCCGAGGGCTTGAACCTATGTCCCCTGCATTGGTAGGCGGATTCTTAACCTCTGCACCACCAGGGAAGCCCCTCACCTTTTATTTTTAATATGGCTACTAGAAGATTCAAAGTTACATTATGTGCTCACATTATATTTCTACCCATAGCCTTGCTGATTTACTCCTGCCTCCACCCTGACGGCTCAGACT
The DNA here is from genome assembly GCF_025265405.1 of Mesoplodon densirostris. Classification (NCBI taxonomy): domain Eukaryota; kingdom Metazoa; phylum Chordata; class Mammalia; order Artiodactyla; family Ziphiidae; genus Mesoplodon; species Mesoplodon densirostris. The sequence continues at coordinate 35,851,327 of NC_082668.1, read as the reverse complement.
ATCTTAATAGAATGTGCTACTTAGTTATATATTTTCAAAGGATACTGGTAATTTCATTTCCATGGCTCTTTAAAGTACTCCAAAATGTTTTCACAGTAAGTGTATTGAACCTTGGCCAAGCTGATAGAATCAGAACTCTATTTGTATACATGCAGGATGGAGGCTTAGAGAGGCTTCAGTAGCTTGCATGCGATCAAACAGTTGCTCAGTGGTGGAACGGGAACTTAAATGTTCATATGTTCTAATGCCTAGTCAGATGAGTATCTCTTTTATTGTAGTATCATTTGTAGTAAGAAATGGGAAACATACCTATTTTCTATTCATAATACTGCTATCAATAAGCCGCTTTTTAAAATGCTTTTTAAAGGATCATTTTTAATAAGGAGATTTTCAAACATATCCTGGAGAGAATAGTGTAATAAACTAAGGATCTGCTACCCAACTTCAGCAATTTTTAACGATCTTACTTCATCTATTACCCCACCAACTTCATCTCCCCTCCCCTGTATTTTAAAGTGTATGTCAGGGCTTCTCTGGTGGCGCAGTGGTTGAGAGTCCGCCTGCCAATGCGGGGGACACGGGTTCGTGCCCCGGTCCGGGAGGATCCTGCGTGCCACGGAGCGGCTGGGCCCGTGGGCCATGGCCGCTGGGCCTGCGCGTCCGGAGCCTGTGCTGCACAGCGGGAGAGGCCACAGCAGTGAGAGGCCCGCGTACCGCAAAAACAAAAACAAAAACAAACAAACAAAAAATAAAGTGTATGTCAGACATCATTTTATCCATAAATACTTACAAATGTATCTAAAAGATAAAGTCTCTAACTTGCAGGTTTTTATAGCCCAGCCTCTTTGGAAGTCTATGAAAGGCTTTCTGTATGGAAAGTCAGAACCAACTCTGAACATCTCTACTTGAGTGACAGATTTGACACTGCCGAATTAATGCAGTGAGTGAGTTTCATTGGGTTGCTGAAGAGGGTTGTTTTATTTATTCCAGTAAATTGTTTTCACTTTGTTCACACGTATGGAACCAACCAGCCATGTTCCTACTGAGAGATTGACTTGCTTTCAAATCATCTTAGAATTTTTATCAGTTTATTTTATAATGAGAATCCTTACAGAAAATAAGATTGACTAGTATATACAGATGTTGAACTATAATGTTGTACACCTGAAACATAAAAATAAAAAGTTAAGTTAAAGTTTAAAAGAAAGTAAGATTGAAATAATTACTAATTTTAAATGAAGGTCATTGCAAATTTTTTGTAAAATATACCTTAGCCCCAGGTGGTACACTGGCAGATGACATGATGCGTACAGATGTCTGTGTGTTCGCAGCACAAGAAGACCTAGAGACCATGCAAGCATTTGCTCAGGTAAATTAAACTTTACATAATTATTTCAGTTAGCTGTTATCCATCTAACTAATGTTTAAGGAATAGTCTGCTTTTAAGAGATTGCTGGTAGCAGGTTGAAGGAATCTGAGCTGAAGGTTTAGAGGTGTTCTGGGTGTGCAGTATGATGGTTTAGGAACTTAAAAATGTGCTGAGGAAAACGAAATAGAAAAAAATTGAATCAGCTCTCCTTTTCCTATTTGTCCCTCTAAAATTAATCAATTTTTTAGGGAAAAAAGTCAAGCTGAAAAAGGAAAATCAGTTCCCTGTCGTGATTTTCATCACTAAATTATTCTGCATATAGCTTTTTAAAGGTGAATGAGTTATAGGCAGATTAGCTTCTTTACCAGTCACAGTCTCGTTTGAAAGTTGCATACATAGTTATGCTTGTGTTACTGTAAGCAAAGAATTAAAATGCACCTAACCTAGGGATTGTTGTCTATGTCATTAGGAAAGCAGAACTATATTTTATGATCCTATTCTGTTAATATCCTACAAATGGGTAAATGACTTGTATTTGAGCAATAATTAGTCCATGCTTTGATATTTGGCACTAAAATCTATTGCCGGGTGGCGGTTAAAGTGTTAACAGTATTGGTATATTGTAGATTTGGGAATTGACAGACTTCCCAAGCTGGTTTAAACATCTGATGAAAGGTTCACCTTCTTTGCTATTCTGGAGATACTGTGGAGAGGTCTTAGTTGCCCTGACTTAGATCTTTTGGGAATCTGACATTTTTACATATGAGGTTATCATTCAGTTCCTTTACTATTCTTACAGGTTTTTAACAAGTTAATCAGGCGCTACAAATACCTGGAGAAGGGTTTTGAAGATGAAGTTAAAAAGGTATGAGCAGCAATATGCTTTGTGGAAAACAAAAGGTTGGGGTCAAAGAAGGGAATGTTAAATCCTAATTCTGCCACGGATTTGAGATAATTTTAGATATTTAGGTAGGCTGTCTGAAATGAAGTTTGGGGGTATATCATTTTGTAATTTGCTGTACACTGTTTCTTAGCTCTATATCCAAACAAGTGGCAAAGGGGTTAAAATCCAAGTGGGGTTTGTTTAGAAGACCGAGAGTAGCAGATCAGAGCTAAACATATTGACAAAGGGAAATTTAACATACCTGCTGAGTCTTAGATAGTCTACATATAAGTGCACAGAAAATTTGGTAAGGTTAATAGTATCATTTAATGAATATGAGACACTGTCTTAATCATTAACTCATTTAATATTCTCAAAAGTCCTGTGGAACAAGTTTTATTATCCACATTTGCATATGAGAAGACTGAGACAGAGGTTAAGTATCTTGCCCAAGGTCACTCAGCTAGTGAGTATTATAACCAAGATATAAACTTGTATGGTTAGGCCCCAGAGCCCACAATTTTAACCAATGTAATATGCTTTACTGCTTCTATTTATATAATGCATTTGCTCTTTTAACCGTTAACTGTTTACTTTTATAGCTGCTGCTGTTCTTAAAGGGTTTTTCAGAGTCGGAGAGGAACAAGCTGGCTATGTTGACTGGTGTTCTTCTGGCTAATGGAACACTGAACGCATCCATTCTTAATAGCCTTTATAATGAGAATTTGGTTAAAGAAGGTAATCAAGCTTTAGTAAAGGATGATCTTTAGTTGGCTGAGGGTGGGGTAGATGAGAGCCTGAAAGATGAACTGATACAAAAGTTAAGATATAGTTTATGTAGATTTGACTTGTGTGATAGTCTTAGTTTTTTAACTAGTATCCTTAAATTTAATTGGTTCATTTCAGCTCATTAATGTATACCTTTGGCATTTAGGCTTAACAACTGTCTATAGACATACAGCAAATATCCAGGGTCTAGATAAAATGTGACTGATTGTAAAGTAGAAATAGAAATGCTGTGGAAACCCAGAGAGAGATTAATCCCAACTGGGAAACTTGGGAACATCTTGAAAAGAGAAAATGGGGAAAATGGCAAGCCGAAAAAGAAAATAAGTTCCCTTTTGTGATTTCCATAGTTAAATTATTCTGTACAGTAATTTAAAAGCTAACTTTTTTTTTTATTGCTTAGAGTTCTGAGTTATTTAACATGCCTTATTTTTATTCTCACAACAACCCTGTCAAGTGTTAAGAATTGTTACTGTCATTTTACATATCAGAAAACAGTTTAACTTGACTAACAGTACACAACTAGCAAATGGTAGAGTAGAGAAATGGGAGTAGAATGGTAAGCAGTGGCAGAGGGAAGTTCAGGGGTCAGCTTGGGGATAAAGTGAATAATCCTGTGTGGTGGAACCTCATAGGGAGGAAATGGGAGATAGTCATTGAAATCCAGGAAGGTACTTCTGTTAAGTAAGCTCTGTTTTTCTACAGGGGTTTCAGCAGCTTTTGCTGTAAAGCTCTTTAAATCATGGATAAATGAAAAAGATATCCATGCAGTAGCTGCAAGTCTTCGGAAAGTGAGCATGGATAACAGACTGATGGTTTGTAACTTTTCATTCTTCACAGTCTTGAAAGCTTAATAGGCAACTTTCCCATTTTTAATCTGTGAAAAGAGGAAAAATGTTTTTCTTAATCTGATTTGAAGACCATTTAACCAGATTAAATTCTCCTTTCAGGAACTTTTTCCTGCCAATAAACAAAGCGTTGAACACTTCACAAAGTATTTTACTGAGGCAGGCTTGAAAGAGCTTTCAGAGTATGTTCGGAACCAGCAAACCATAGGAGCTCGTAAGGAACTCCAGAAAGAACTTCAAGAACAGATGTCCCGTGGTGATCCATTTAAGGATGTGAGATATTCTTATTTAAACTATCTTTATATGGCCAAGTTTCTGGCTAAGAAAATTTTTACTCATTTCAGAAACTTTAAAGTATTTCACCAGTGAGTTTTAGTAATAGCCATAGAATGTTATGCTGGGGCTTTGCCTCAATCTTTTTCATATTCATTGCCTTATGGGTACCCAGAAATCATAACACTTGGGGATTTTTGTAAGGTGCAAGCCAACAGACAGACCTTCTGTTTCCATCTTGGTCTTTTCCTAGGTAGTTTGCCTATGTGTAATACAGGGTTTGAACTAGAAGTCCATATCTTGTTCTAAAAGTTCTATGATTATATATGGTCTCCTGGTCATTGCTAGTGGCATGGAAAGGTGTTTATGCTTTTGTGAAAGGTCTAAGTTTCATGTGTGTAGTATCTACATATCAAAATTATTTCTGTACTAAATTTGGATTCTTTTGCAGATAATTTTGTATGTCAAGGAGGAGATGAAAAAAAACAACATCCCAGAACCAGTTGTCATCGGAATAGTATGGTCCAGTGTAATGAGCACTGTGGAATGGAACAAAAAAGAGGAGCTTGTAGCAGAGCAAGCCATCAAGCACTTGAAGGTATTAGAACTGTGCCTTTTGGTAAAACGTTATTCTTGTAAGTGGGGGTAAGTGAACTGTCAGTGTACTTTTCTAAAAGGATTTATCACATCCTGTGCTTCCTGGGGATAAACCACCGGTAAGTAGACAAATAACATACTAACTATTGATGATAACCTTTTAAAAAGTCTGATTTGGGCTTTCTTTGGCTCACAGGTTAAAAACAAATACATGTTTAAAAGTAGATTGAACCTGTAATTTGGTCTTTGTTTTTGAGAGAATATTGGAAAACAGGAGGATTCTTTTTTTTTTCCCTTTAAAATATTAACATTTGGGCCTCCCTGGTGGCGCAAGTGGTTGGGAGTCCGCCTGCCGATGCAGGGGATACGGGTTCGTGCCCCGGTCTGGGAGGATCCCATATGCCGCGGAGCGGCTGGGCCCGTGAGCCATGGCCGCTGAGCCTGCGCGTCCGGAGCCTGTGCTCCGCAACGGGGGAGGCCACAACAGTGAGAGGCCCGCATACCGCAAAAAAAAAAAAAAAAAAAAAAAAAAAAGATTAACATTGTATTCACAATTATCTAGAATCCTTGGTGTAGTATTGCTTTTTTGATTTAAATGCTTAATTTTTCTGCTTTACTCTTTTTTTTTAACTTCCACTAAATAGAATATAATCCACAGTGATTTTAAAAGATGAATTATGTCTTAGGAATTTATAATAGATGGCCATTGTACTAAATGACTCAATCTTTTCTCCCTTCCCTTTAAAAGCAATACAGCCCTCTACTTGCTGCCTTTACAACTCAAGGTCAGTCTGAGCTGACTCTGTTACTGAAGATTCAGGAGTATTGCTATGACAACATTCATTTCATGAAAGCCTTCCAGAAAATAGTGGTGCTTTTTTATAAAGGTAAGTTAAATTTTGAATTTTGTGAATACATTTGACAGATATACTAGGAAACTCAAAATAATTCTAATGAGTAGTTCTCTGAACGTCAGCACCCTAAAATATTTTACTCTAATCACAGGACTGAGTTGTCTCTGATTTAATTAGTTACTTTTGAGTGCATTATCTTTAAAACATCTCTGAAGCTTATTAACAAGTTAAAATCTAAAGCCTTCTTGATGAGGCCTCAAACTTTGCCTCCTATATTCCCCCAGTCCTCTTCCCCAAACAGATGATTTTTTTGGTTCCCATATTTTAAACTTAGAGGTCTCCCTGCATCCCTGCATCCCCAGGTTTAGTTTTGTTTTGTTTTTTAAAGGATAGGGTAATGAACTCCAAGTATGCTGTGCTTCAGTGATTATCAACTTGTGGTTATCTATCAAATATCCCTGGTCATTTATCACAAGGTTTTTCAACCTTGGTACTACTATTTTGGGCCGGATAACTATTTTGTAGGTGACTGTCCTATGCACTGTAGAGTGTGTAACAGCATCCCTGGCATCAGCCCAATAGGTGCCAGTAGCACCTCTCCCCAGTGTAACCAAGAATGTCTGTAAACATTGTCCGATGTCCCCAAGGGATAAAACTGCCTTCAGTTGAAAGAATCACTGGTTTAATAAGGTTGATTTCCTGTTTGTACGTTCATACATTGGCCGCAAGTTGATAAAAAGTTTCTTAATATAGTGTTCTCATTTCATCTTTTCTACTTTAAATTTTAATTCATTGAAGAAACCAGTTAAGAGAGAGTTCTGAATACAGATTTATTTTGTAAGCAACCAAAATATTTGCTTTTCAGTGAGATCGTTTTTGCCACGAAGGCGTTTGCACCTTAGGGCAGGGGGTCCCCACACCTCCAGGCCTGTGGTCTGCGGCCCATCAGGAGCCGGGCCGCACAGCAGGAGGTGAGGAGCGGGCGAGCGAGCGAAGCTTCATCTGCCGCCCCCATCGCTCGCGTGACCGCCTGAGCCATATCTCCCACCCCCCATCCCCCATGGAAAAATCTGTCTTCCACAAAACCGGTCCCTGGTGCCAGAAAGGTTGAGGACCACAGCCTTAGGGGGTTTCTAACTCTGCCTTAGTTAGAGAAGTACCATATGAAAACTCCACGAATGTAAAGGTTGCTCTCTTCTTTATAGCTGAAGTTCTGAGTGAAGAACCCATTCTGAAGTGGTATAAAGATGCACATGTTGCCAAGGGGAAAAGTGTCTTCCTTGAGCAAATGAAAAAGTTTGTAGAGTGGCTCAAAAATGCTGAAGAAGGTAAGTCTTTTCATTTGAGCAGCTTTTTGTTTTTTGTTTTTTGTTTTTGGTAAAGCCTGAGAACTTACTTTAATGTGACCAAGAGTATGTCCATACATGTTGCCTCCTTTCATTCAGGTGCCATTTTGTACCTGAGTACAGATTTTTGTTCATTTATGACAGACCTGCAAAAACTTACTACTTTAAAGTAGGTGAGGAAAACTAGACTTCAGGTATTTTGATGGCTTGGCCATAAAACTATCATTCTTAGGAAATTAGAAAATTTTAAGAATAGTTAATATTTATGAATTTTGAGGTTTACAAATAAATACATTTAATATCCCCCTCATATGAGTAGAGAATTATTAATAAAATTCCTTTAAGTTATAAACAGAAGTTTTGCTTTCTGATACCATGTAATGCTTGACTGCACTTTTCCCCTTTTCTAGAATCTGAGTCTGAAGCTGAAGAAGGTGACTGAATTTGAAACTACACCCTCAGTAAAGCAAACAGGAATTGTAGATAAAATGTCATGTCTCATGTGTCCTGGTTCTTACATCTTCCTACCTCCCTATATCAAGCATGATATAAGGGCTTTCATGGCAAATTTTATTTTAACTGTTTCTATGGTTACTGGAAATGTTGGATTTAGTTTCTAAAACCATGTTTTAAGTAGCTACAGGAGCTATAGATTTGAATCTAATGTTGCATTAGTCTTTTCAGTTATCTTCTACCTCCTGTATTTTCTACTGTAATAATGTAATTTAAGGCCTTCCACAATGAACAGTTCACTTTTTCCCTGGGTTTTCTATATAAACAGTTTTCAAGATATGATTTGGTTAAAAATAATTTGTTATAAAAATTCTGTTTGCAAATTAAACTGTAAAAGTATCCAGAGTCTCAGAAGGCAGTGATTTGTGTGATAATTTGGTATGCCCAAAGCCCTGTTCATCAATGAAAATCTCATGTACAATAATTAGATTCATTAACGTGAATCTTGAGTATTTGGACCACTGCTTGCATGTTGATATTTTCTTGCATTTTTAACCCCAGATGTACTTGAGCTCAATTGTTTGCTCTCTGATTTTCATTCCTTAAAATGAAGCCATGGAGAACAAACTTGAAAGTGAGGTGTTTGGGAAATTGTATGTGGCGGTGGTGGGAAGAAAAAAGTTGAGCTTTTACCCATTGAGAAACCTCTGCATTCAGTTTGCTTCTTTCTAGACAAAACAAATGAATATTCTTTTCATACCGCCATTTTCAAATATACCTTGGAAAAGCCTTGTCATTTAAAGTATTTTACAGTTGTCATACACTTAGATTGGTAAGAAAGGACTCATAAAACAGTATAGGTAAAGCAAATGACTGTACTAAACCCAGAAAATTGTTTAAAGAAAAGTGGTTAGCATGTTCTAATTGGGATTCTAAATATAACTCATATTTCCTGTTGGCTTAGAGTATTTGTTGCAAAGAATGAAGTGCAGTGATAATGATTATCCTACTTGGTCATACTGGGCCAGCTTCATTCTCTTCACAGATTCATATATGACTCAAGCATCTGCCTATTAATTTACCCCAGTTGCCAATATTTGAAATTGCCATGAGCCAAATATCTCTTCTGTACAGTTGATCCATTTATTTAATGGCTGCCTTTTAATTTCCATCTTAATTTTCTTGCTACCCGTCTTTATATGTAGTCATTAGAAAACAAAATGTGGCCACACTTTTTGGTGGAAAGATTTCATGTTAAAAGTGAACATTTTGAAAGCTTTTTTGATTGGTGAAAGAAATGAGCTTGGAATAATGCCGCCAGAGACTGAGTAGGAATTGCCCCTTTCAGAGGTGCCATTCTTAGGAGCTAAAAATTAGGTGTTTAAAAGTTTATCTTGAGGGAATAACATGTAATATTGTTTGAAATAAAGGTATAATAACCTTATGAAGAAGAGCATTATAACTGATACCGTTGTGAAGGGGGTGAAATTGTTAAATGAATGACGTTGATAAAGCTTTCATGCGCAGACAAAATGTATTCATTAGGTTTCTACATAGTGATCTGCTTTTACTTTGTAATTTGTAGTCCTTAAAAGACTTTTTTAAAAAAATAAAGTCCATCCTTACACTTAGGTTTATATAGGTTAATCTTTTTAATTTTTAATTTTTTTTGTAATTTCCATGTTAATGCCTACTGGTAACTGTGTGTTATGCATTCAGACATCTCTACTATGTAAGCATTAAATAATTGCTCTTTTCATCCTTATGACCCCCAAACTGTAAACACCTACACAGAATTCTGAGGTAGCAGAAACTACGTTAACGTTTCTACAACCAGATCATTGCATGTTACTGCAGTACAGAGTGCACCTTACTATATACTGTGTATAGTGAAAGTGTATAGTTTTCCAGAACTACATTATTATCTCTGATCACAGTTTTTTCCTTCATGGCAAAGTAGTATTTACTTACTACAATATTATAGTAAATGGATAAAGTCACCTGTGACAGTATAGTGTAAAGAAAGGGAATGCTTTCTAAGAAGACTTTGCAGATTTTCATTTTGAATTTTAAGTGGCAATTTTGAATTTCAGCTTCCAGTGCCAATCTCAAACCTGTAATTCTTAATATAGTTGTTAAGACTGTACTTGTAATTATGATCAGATAAATGTTAATTGATTTTCCTAACTTGGTGTCAGTTTCTAAGGATAAGTCTCCTCTTAGATGCCATAATTAAATGTGTTTAGAGCTGATGATAAATTTCTTAATCTTAATTATTCTGGGAGTACTGTCCTAGAGACATTATGTTCTTATGAAAATTCCAAATGCCAAAAATGCCATTTTGACATAGCATAGTGATGGTGGGGAGAAGAAATGCATGTGACTGAGAGATTGACTTCTAATTCAGTGTTTCTTAAAGCTTTTTTTCATCAACCCCAGCCCCAAAGCCTTTTAAACTTTTTTTTTTTTAATAGTGCCCCAGTGAATTTTTTTGGCCACGCCACACAGCTTGTGGGATCTCGGTTCCCCAACCAGGGATTGAACCACAGCCCTTGGCAGTGAAAGCGTGGAGTCCTAACCACTGGACCACCAGGGAATTCTCCCCAATTTTAGTATCATAGATATACTGTATATATATTATATCTGCTTTATACATGAAAAGAGTAAGGGGTTTTTTTTGGTCCTACTTGGGGGTGACACCACCCCCATTTGAGAATGCGGATCCTAATATATCTTTTTTTAAAGGAGAGGGGACCTAGTGATAGACATTTGCATTGGCGGATGTGTCTTTATGTGTGTCCAAATCTTGAAGCAGTATTTTTCTGCCAGGGTCACTAGAAAATAGAAGAACTTTGTTTTCTGCCAGTCACCATCTTATAACAGCTGTGCTTTATACCCTTCCCACCATAGGCATCAGACAAATCATTTCCCATTGGCTTTGGAGGTCTTGCCAGATTCCTACTTGACTTATAAATGTATCATAAATAGAATCATTCAGGTTCCTTCTCATCTATAAAAATCAATTAAAATCCTAGGTGAGTGATTTATTTTAATTAAAGTTGTTCATTATAACATTGATAAATGGCATTGAAATTTTACTGATGAGTTGACTATCATATTCAAGTAGGCTGCTTGCAGGAACTGATAGAACTATTGGTTGATTTAAAATGTAACATAGATGCCAAAGTTCTAGTGTACATTATTACCTAGACTACTGAATTATCTTTGTAAAAATTTTCTCAGATGCTATTTACAGGTGCCATGTAAAATAGGCTAACGTGCATTTCTGTGAGAATTCTGGTAAACTGCCTTGCTATGATTTTTCATGTAAAGTATTAGTCCTCTAGTAGTGATACAGGGTATGTCTATTCACCAGCCTACTGAAACCTAGTGGTTTGAAATATTAAGAAATAAATTTTTAAGAAGACTTTATTTAAGTGGGATCTAGAAGATGTGATAAGTACTTTTGACTTTGAAATAATGTATTTATAATTGGCCTCTGTCTAAAAACTTGAATTGCAGTGGATTTGTACCTAAACACAATCTTATGCATAATTGTATGAAATTTGGTATGGATCAGAAAGGCTTCCAAACTCCTTTTCCTTCCCCACTTCTCTTCCTTCTATTTAACTATGGGCTGTTAGCAGCCATTATCAAATCCAATCATTTTAATTTTCCAATGCACCTACAGTCCTTTTATCCTTATTCTAAGATTATCATTTCACCTCTTAATGAATTGAAAAAATGGTGAGGATACTTTACAAATTCACTCTATCACTGTCAATTTAGTAACTCTTAATAACTTTAGTTAAAGTAAAAGCTCAACTGCTTGTGCCTACTACAGTGCCGTAGAGGAGACGTGGCAACAAATCTGCTCAGTCCTTTGCTTTGTAGACTTTAACTAGAGGGGCCAGTGTCTTATTAAACTGATATGATTAGAATGGTTATGGTTGTATTACTGCAGGTCTGGGAACTATGCATTAAATGTGTGTAATGAATTTGGGGTGCTACAAAGTTATCAAATATAACTGAGCTGTTTCAGGGAATTCCCAGTCAGTGTAACCATTTTAAAGTCGGATGAAAATAGTTTAAACCATTTTTTTAAGCTTGAAATCCTGAAGGCTGTGCTTCAAGTTGACTTAGAGGTAAACCTATTGGGGAAATAAGTGACCCACTTACAGACTGAAGCCTCTATTACTTCAGAAAGATGTTCTACATTTTCTGGCATCCTGAGAATAAAATATTATGTCTGTAAGTACACCTCATTTCCATTCTAGTTAGGACTAATGGATCCTCATGTGGCAAAAAGCTGAAGAATGGAGAAAACTGGGTAGCCGATAATCCAGATAGTTCTTGGCACTCTGAACAACCTCAAGTACAGCCATCCAAGCCAGTAATTATATTGCTGCGTTATTTCTTTGTGAAATTTGCTTCTTGTCTGTACCCTTGAAATTGAATAAAATTTCATGAGACTCCTTATTAATGTAAAGAGAAAAGCAATGACTTGCACTGGTTGTTGTATGCTAATAACCTTTGAGTGCTGGAGTTGGCCAACATTCAGTCCTTGTCCTGGTCCTTACTGTTTTGCCTTCGTGTTTAAAGTACCATCAAAAGGCCTGTGCCCTCAGAAAAAAAATTTTTTCTCCAAACAACGTTTGCTTTAGTTTGGCTCACATGTACTTCAAACTCCTATCCAAACACACACATATTCAAAAAATGCCAGTGTTTCACTTCGTAAAATGTAATGCCGTCTACCTTCTCCAGAAGGTTTCAAGTCCCTTCCCTTTCAGCCCTCACATCTAACAGATCAAATCCTGCCTGTTCCAATTATTGAAATCACTTCTCTCCAGTGCCATCACCTGAATTCGAGCCATCCACATCTATTAACAGCTAGAGTAGTCTTTAAATGCAAGTGTAGTTTGTTTTAAGGCGTTTGCCTTTGCCTGGAGGGCCCTGCAAAATTCTTTAACTGAATCTGCTTTCCCCTCATTCACCACTATATACCCAGTATCCGATATTTGTCAGGTAGTAAGCATTACGTTTTAGTTGAATAAGTGAAGTAATGAGAACAAATCCAGTGTTTCCTGGATTAGAAGTTGAAGGTATGAAAAACTGCACTGAGGGGGATGTTTACATGTAGAATGAAGGCTGTTCCATGAGTTACAAATATTTAAATATTTAGAAGCAACTTTCTTTAGACGAGATGAATCCAAGATTTCTGTTCCGTGGTTAGGGTTGCTATGACTGATGCGGCCAGGATGGATTAGAGGCTGTCAGTCAACAGATGCACGCTGCTGGGTGCTCCGCTGAGTTGAGGGCTGTGGAGGTGAGCAGGCCTGGATGCCAGAATTCAGGCCTACAGGAGGAGGCAGGTAATGGAGAGTGAGGCGAGTGCAGCGCAAGGACGCTGGAGGTGCTAGCACATTGGAGAGGGTCCACTTGAAGGGCTATCACCTACCATTCAAATCCCACGAGGGAAGCTACACTGAACAAAATACGGTTTGCAAGCCCTCAACCTCAAAACAGTGCATGCCTACCTGAAACAGTCTTGGAGAAAGATGTCTCGCTCATCTGTGAGCTGTGCGATTGAGGCAACTGATAAAACTCCTGAGCCTTCTTTTCTGCATCTGTAAAATCAAATGATGCCCATCTCATGGAGTGGTTGAGGCATTTGCAATGAAATAATCTATTTAAATAAAATAGAGGTGCTTGGTGCAGTACTTGTCACGTAATCACTCAGTGAATAGTGGCTATTATTATTTGGCAAGGAAGGATCTGTTCATGGGGAACTAAGAGCCCTGGCAGGTTTCTTGCTTGATTTGAACTGGTAAAAGGTACGGGAAGTTCCAACACCCATCATCATCTTGCCTGCTTCAGCAACGTGTAGAAAGACCCATGATGACAACTGAAAGCCTCATGGCCTAGTAAGAATGGATGTCATGATTTGTAAGCGTGGTCAAGTATTCAGAGTAAATGTCCTCCCAAAACTTCATTCTCACCTTTTTAACTCTTAGATTCAACAATGTAAAAGTTAAAAAGCTACAAAGACAACGAGAGAAGAGTTAACGGCAGATGAAAAATAATCAGCTGTTGGAAGAAGGAAAGCAGATGACCTACTGGCTTGGTTTTAGCTCTCTGTTCTAAGCCCCTGTAGCACAGCAGAGAGCTAACAACAATGAGAAGTAGATTGATACTGCAGGGCCCAGGAAAGTCTCAGATGTTGGGACCACTAGTTTTTCTAAGGATGGGAGTAAGGACTGGAGCTGAAAATAGATGCGCTTACTGGGCTCTGTACAGAGGAGTACCCACCTTCTCTATCCCTTCCCCTTAACTTATGCCCCCAGCTCACTGCCCTTCCACAAGCTCAGCAGAAAATGGGTTACCATCTGGAGAAACGGGGGAGAAATGACAGGGGCTATGGACTGGTTGATACCAGACACAGATGAGAGTAAGCACCGTATTAAAATTCAGAACCAAAGAAGTTAATAAAGTGGGCAGATCCCTAGCACTATACCCCTGTGTGGCAGACGTACCATGGTCCCCAGTGTTAATTCCCTGATTTTTTCTTAGAATCTCCAACTTTTAGCTGGACATGTCTGCTCAGAAAACATCTGCCAGCCTCCCTTGTAAGCAAGTGTGGCCATATGATTAAGATACCGAGGATGGGATGGGCTCCTTCTAGTGCCCTTAGAGCAGGGGTCCCCAACCCCCAGGCCGTGGACCCCTACCGGTCCACGGCCTGTTAGCGACTGGGCCGCACAGCAGGAGGTGAGTGGTGGGCAAGCGAGCGAAGCTTCATCTGCCGCTCCCCGTCGCTCCCCACCGCTCCCCACTGCTCGCATTACCGCCTGAACCAGACCCTCCCCACCCCCGCAAAAGTTGTCTTCCACGAAACCAGTTCCTGGTGCCAAAAAGGTTGGGGACCGTTGCCTGAGAGGAAGAGGCTATGTCTTTTTCCCTTCCCTATCTCCTTCCTGCTAGCTGGGAAATGGGCACAATGACTGGAGTTCAAACAGGATCCTTGGACCGTAAAGATGAACTATTTGTGGAGAATTGCAGAGCAACAAAATAGGAAGAGCCTGAGTTCTTGACACAAACAGCATTCCATCCCTGGACAACCTACATCTGGACTTCTTTCAGATAATAAAGAAATAAAATTTTCTTATTTCAATCATTTTTATTTTAGGTCCCCTAACACATGCAGATGAATGTAATCCTGAATGGTTATTTAAAAATATAAAGTGGGACTTCCCTGGTGGCACAGTGGTTAAGAATCTGCCTGCCAATGCAGGGGACACGGGTTCAAGCCCTGATCCAGCAAGATCCCACATGCCACGGAGCAACTAAGCCTGTGCACCACAACTACTGAGTCCGCGTGCTGCAACTACTGAAGCCCACGCACCTAGAGCCCGTGCTCTGCAATGAGAAGCCCACGCACCTCAAAGAAGAGTAGCCCCCGTTTGCTGCAACTAGAGAAAGCCCATGCACAGCAACGAAGACCCAATGCAGCCAAAAATTAAAAAAAAAAAAAATATATATATATATATATATAAACATAATAGACTTGAGGAGAAAATCCAAATAGATCAATCGTCTCAGGAAAAGAAATCAAGTGGTAGTGTGTGAGAGATGATGAAGCTATCATCTCTCAGCTCCAGACCCTTTCATCCTATGTGATGCTGGGGCTGGGACTCTGCCGACTACATTTCTTATATGTCATCTGGTTCCCAGTTAGGCTCTGCCTCTAGGGGGTTCTAGAGGGAGACTGGAATGATGAAGAACTTGCTCCTCCCTGTTTGCTTCCTGTTCCTGTCAGTGTCACCACAGCAATGGCCCTCACCCTGGCAGTGGCACTTGGTTCCATTCTGCAGTATTCCCATACTACCAGAATCAGTCTTATTGTGGTCACTCTCAGAGATACCAGCACCAGCCAGTTGGCATTTTCCTCTCAAAGGTCTGCCCCCAGCTCTGTGAAGTTCATTCTCTGAGTCCAAGGCTCTAGTACCAGCCAGGTAAGGGCACCTCCCCAAGCTAAATCCCAGCTCTTTGGGCTCTCTTCTAAACCTTTTAATTATTTAAATAATCCGAACATCTTTCCTTTTTACCGCCAGCCATAGAGATGATTTCTACTTCCTGTAATTACTACCTCTGTGATACATTGGTATTCCCTCTTTGCCTTTTCAATTCTCTAGTTCTTGCTTTAAAATACTTTATATTAAATCTCTCTGTTAAAACTATTAGATTTTCTCTTGTCTCCTGGATGGAAAGAATTGGTACCAGGAGTGGTCCTAGAAAATTCTGAAAGAAGGGTATTTGGGATCTGGTTTGTACTTGAATACACTGCTGAGCTTTTTGTCAGTGGGAAACAGAAGTCGAGGAATCTGGCATGGAATAGCATCCCAGTTAATCAAATTATTGATGAAGCACTTACAAATGAAGTGTTTGAGAGACCAAGTGCCTGCTGCATTTGGCGATTATTGCAATAATGATTACTACAAGGACTGTGGCTTGGAATGGCTGCATCTGAATGCATGAGACACCACAGAGGCCAGAAGGCAATGAGATCACACATTCAAGGTGCTAAAAAAAAAACAACCAGAATGCCAACCAAAAATTCTATATCCAGCAAATTTATCCTTCAAAAATGAAGGAAAATTTGAGACATTCCCAGAAAAACAAAAACTGAGAAAATCTGTTACAAGAAGACCTGCTCTACCTACATGAAATACTAAAGGAGTCAGTCCTTTAGGCTGAAATGAAGACAGTGGGGACTTCCCCGGTGGTTCAGCAGCTAAGACTCTGCGTTCCCAATGCAGGGTGCCCAGGTTCGATCCCTGGTCAGGGAACTGGATCCCACATCCGCAACTAAAATTCCTGCATGCCACAACTGAGATCCCGAGTGCTGGAACTAAGACCCAGAGCAGCCAAATAGATAGATAGATAGATAGATAGATAGATAGATAGATAGATAGATATTTTTTAGAAGAAGGATACTGGATAGTAACTCAAACTCACATAAAGAATGTTGGTAAATGTTACTACATAGGTAAATATAAAAGATAGTATAAATGTATTTTTTGTTTCTAATTCTTTTTTCTCTCCTGATGTATAATACAAGTACCATAAACCAATAATGATAAAACTGTGTTGATGAACTTCTGATGTCTAATGATGTAATCTGTATGACAGTAATAGCACAAAGAAGGCTAGAGAGAGCACAGCTACATAGGAGCAAACTTTTGCATAATATTGAGCTGGATTCCAAAAGGTAGTCCCCCACGAGGGAGCTGCCGAGAGCAGGTGTTCAAGGAAAACAAGAAGGAAGCTTCATGGGCTTTTATGACCTAGCATGACTTCTGCTATAGTCTATTATTTGAAGCAGTTACCAGTGCCAAAGAACATGTGAAGTGGGAGATACTGTGGTAGATATTTTTGGAAAAGTTCTGCCACACCTATCTTACAGAAATACTTGTATTTGCTAAGAGGGAAAAAAAGCAAGAGGTGCAATCTCATTTGTAAAGTTTAAAAATGTGTACAGATGCAAATGCATAGAGAGGACTAGAAGGGCAAGGGATATCTCCACTGGTTATCTCTGGGATGGGGATGAGGAAGATGGGTGAAGCAGGACTTTTATACATATGTGTGTGTGTGTGTGTGTGTGTGTGTGTGTGTATTTTGGCCACACCTCCTGGCATATGGTATCTTAGTTCCCTGACCAGGGATGGAACCCGTGGCCCCTGCAGTGGAAGAGCAGAGTCTTAACCACTGGACCACCAGGGAAGTCCCTCATATATTTTAATCTACATTATTTTATATTATTTTGAATCTTCTATTAACGAGAATTGTTCATTTATTAGTTGAGTAATAAAATATAAAAGTTGAAAATATCAGCTTTTAAAAAATAATATAATCTATGGATGCCTTCAATTTACCAGACAAAAGACTAATTTAAGGCAACATGTATATGACTGCTAATACACTGATAATAACATAATACCACCAATTAAGGCTCAGGGATTAGAAACACAGGGGTTTCAGAGGAATCTGAGAAATGAGGGGAGATTTTCTAGAGCCTACAATTCAAAGTTCTTTGTAAAAGCAGAGCGATAGAGTTATTCCATGCCTGGCTTACCAAATTAATAAATCTAGCAGTACAGTAAATTTCACAGGATGCAGGAAAACTAAGAATTTATGGCAGGCAATATAGATTTACAAATGTTGTAGTTGCTGATCTACATGCAGAATGAAAATCCCAAGTTTTGCTGTCTGGGATAAAGCACCAAGTATTTTGGTTGTTTGTTGGTTTTAACAAAGTCCAAGGAACCCATCCTATGCTCACCTTTCTCTCCATCAATATCGTATAGCTGGGATTTCTGCTTCTGGCAATGGCAGGATAACTTATTCCAAACAAACTCTCTTACTAAGAGCAACTAGAAAACCTGAATAAAATGTAAAATGTAAAATATATAAGTTGGAAACATTGGGGACTTACCAACAGTGATGACTTGAGGGGCCAACATCCCTGAGAAGGGAAAAGGGAGGTCCAAAGAGGGAACCCCTCAAAATACTAAGGCATTTACCAATGGCAGCTGAGAGGTCGAGCAGAATTTTAAGTGGCTGCATGGGGCTGGGGGGAAAAAGTGTGGTGAAGGCCTGCCATGGAGGACCTCAGATGTTTCACTTGGGATCCTGCAGCAGACCCACTGGTGCCCCGCCCACTCCTCCTGGACCTCCACATCATAAATGGAGGTTAACTTCCAGCTGCCAGCATCTCATTTGCATTGCTTTGTCTGTGAGCCTGACTGTGAAACGCTAATAATGTATTCTCCCCACCACAGGAGTCCTCAACATTGCCCCTTGGGTAGAATATTCTGAGGCTCATTTTCTACACTGACTCCCAGACTTCCACAGAATTAAGCTCCAGGTATCCACAACAGGAACTTCCTGATAATGCACCGTTTTGGCTGCCTTCCCTTCCCTGTCCCACTTCACTCTCTTACTGGTGTTTTCTGGAATCACCTCCCAAATAAGCTACTTGCTTTTGAAATCATGTTTCAGAGTTTCTGCTTCTGGGGAAATCCCAAACTAAAGCAGTTGGGCCTAGAATTGATCCTGCAAGATGAGGTCCTCAAGATGGGATTCCTGATTGGATCACTAACCGACCAGATGGTAACAAGGAGGATGTATCAGGTCCTGATAATCCCTGCATAAAGACGCTCACCTGTGATAAGCTGGGACAGGATGCAAGGGGAAGGGGGTGCGCTGGCTTCTACAACATCACTGACGGTGGAGAGACGGCAGCAATAGTTACAAAGACTGAGATGAAATGAAGGAAGGAAATCACAGGTTTGGGTCAGCATCTATCAACTCATGGCCAGAAGGAGAAAAACCAGAAAGGCCCCCGGTAGCATTTAAAGAGAACCTCATGTCCTGCAGCCAGTGACTATGCTAAACATCGGGCACAGTACTCAACTGTGGGAGTAGCAGAATGCTAAAGAAACCTACGTTTACAGCCTTCCAGTGTTACAGTCTGGACCCCGGTACCCTAGTAAGGGAGTGGGGCTCTGTGACCTGGGATGGGAGGTACTTGAGAACCTTGAAGCACCAGATTCCCTGAACCCTCTGGCATGGCAGAAGCAGCCCACTCTCTCATGCTAGGGGAGGGTGCCTCACGCTTTTCCTCACGACTGTAAAAAGGCCTCACTTAAAGCCCTCAGAAAATGATTTATTTTTCTCTTGAAACTCCATCCTTGCCTTTCCTGATTGCTTCTAGGTGAAAACCAGGATTTTGGCATGACCTATTTGGAGAAATACTACTTCCGTTTTGGGAAGAGAGGTATTTATCAAAAGCTCTGCAGGACCTGACTAATATGTACAGCAGGAACTGGGAGAACATGACTGGAATTGAACTTGAAGGTATTGAAGCAGGGATGGGGGAGGGGCAGAATACAAGGCTGGATAAGGGCGAGTTTGTTGATATGGGGGAATTTTCCCTTGGCTCAGGACTTAACTCCAAGGGCACCTGGGACTTGTCCTAATATGCTGCTGGGATGACACCTCGAAACTCAGGAAAACTAATGCCCTACAGTAAAATAAGGAGATGCTGGAACTGCCTTGGCAGAATATTGAGGCAAGGGCCAAAAGTCTCAGAGTGATAACAGATATTCTAAAATGAATTTATTGTTAGACGACCATGCTCCATAAGAGGGCCCCCAGGACATTCTCTTCACTAAATCAATAAAGAACAAGAGACCCAGCATCACTGAGAAGCTTAGAGGTGGCTCTCCCCTGTAGGCCAGGATTATCAGTAGGGGATGCTGGTATGAAACTGGGGTTTTTTGTTATTTATTTATTTACTTACTTACTTATTTATTTATGCTGTGCCGGGTATTAGCTGCGGCACATGGGATCTTCGCTGAGGCACACGGGATCTTTATTGAGGCATGCAGACTTCTTAGTTGCAGCATGCGGACTTCTTAGTTGCGGCATGCAGACTCTTAGTGGTGGCACACATGCAGGATCTCATTCCCCAACCAGGGATCAAACCCGGGCCCCCTGCATTGGGAACATGCAGTCTTACCCACTGGACCACCAGGGAAGTCCCTGGAACTGGGTTTTTTAGTGTCAGTTGGGATGAATGGATTCCAGAATAGCAGAGGCCAGAGTGCGACACTTCAGCATCAGAGGCAAAGTGGATGTAATTATTGTAACATCAGCAAATTCAAGTTGGCAACTAGGGGAGCCCTGACCTGCATGGATCTGTGATTAACTACCTCACCCCTCCTAGAGATGTATATAATAAACAAAAATGTTCAAGAGCAAATGAGCAAGGAACTATACTCAATATTTCATAGTGACCTATAAGGGAAAAGAATCTGAAAAATATATATATACATATACATATGTATAACTGAATCACTTTGCTGTACACCTGAAACTAACACAACATTGTAAATCAACTATACTTCAATTAAAAAAAATTTTTTTTTGGCCACGCCACACAGCTTGTGGGATCTCAGTTCTCTGACCAGGGATGAAACCGGGCCATGGCAATGAAAGCCTGGAATCCTAACCACTAGGCCACCAGGGAACTCCCCAGTTTTTTTTTTTTTTTTAATGCATTAGGGGAGCTGCTATGTAAAGGTATTCTGCTATAAAATCTTTTGTATAGCCAATAAATCGTCCTTGAATTATATTTAAAAAATAAAAAACAATAAAATAAAATTTGGCAATCTAAAAAACAAAACAAAACAAAACAGCAAATGAGCAGAAGGCTGATGTCAGCTACCATGATGGAAAATCACAATTCCCTCCCCAGTTGCCAGGTCTGAGCTGGCTCTCAGACGAAGAGCCCATAGATTGAAGGGAAGACTGTGTTCCCTTAAGGAAGAACCCTGCAACACCTCAGCTAGTATACACACTGTCAATTTTCCTATTCTTTCCCCAAAGACCATTACCAAAGTAAGTGTAAGCTGGGGAAACTGGAATACCTAGCACTTTTTAAAAAATTTTATCATTTAAAAAATTATTTATTTATTTATTTATTTATTAGGCTGCATCGGGTCTTACTTGCAACACGTGGGCTCTTCATTGTTGCACGCAGGCTTCTCTCTAGTTGTGGTGTGCAGGCTCTAGAGCACACAGGCTCAATAGTTGCAGCACACAGGCTTAGTTCCCCCGTGGCAGGTGGGATCTTAGTTCCCCTACCAGGGATCAAACCCATGTCCCCTGCATTGGAAGGCAGATTCTTAACCACTGGACCACCAGGGAAGTTCCTGGAATGCCTAGCACTTTTGAGGGCCTTTTGGGTCAGGGTCTGCTATATACAATGCTTGTGTCCCCCCAGCCCCCAAATTCGTATGTTGAAATTCCAGTCCCCAATGTGACAGTATTTAGAGATGGGGCCTTTGAGAGGTAATCAGGTCATGAGGGCGGAGTCATCATGCCCTTATAAGATGGCAGAGAGCTTGCCTCTTCCCTTTCTCACTCTCTCTCTCTCTCTCTCTCTGCCATGTGAGGACACAGCAAGAAGGTGTCTGCAAACCAGGAAATGGGCTCTCAATGGGAACCAAATAGATTGGTACCTTGATTTTGGACTTCCCAGACTTCAGAATTATGAGAAATAAATTTCTGTTGTTTAAGACACCCAGGCAAGGGTATTTTTGTTATAACAGCCCAAACTGACTAAGGCAGGGTCTGAGCTGATACTGATCCTAGGGAAACCAAAATGTGCAGATGGGGATTCCCCTGGTGGTCAAGTGGGTAAAATTCTGCGCTCCCAATGCAGGGGGCCTGGGTTTGATCCCTAGTTGAGGAACTAGATCCCACATACATGCTACAGCTAAGAGTCCACATGCCACAACTAAGAAGCCCACATGCCACAACTAAGAAGCCCACATGCTGTAACTGAGAAGCATACATGCCACAACTAAGACCCAGCACAGCCAAAATAAATATAATTAATTAATTTTTAAAAAAAAGGAAAGTGGGCTTCCCTAGTGGCGCAGTGGTTGAGAGTCCGCCTGCCGATGCAGGGAACACGGGTTCGTGCCCCGGTCCAGGAAGATCCCACATGCTGTGGAGCAACTAAGCGCGTGCGCCACAACTACTGAGCCTGCGTTCTAGAGCTTGCGAGCCACAACTACTGAGCCCGTGTGCCACAACTACTGAAGCCCGCACACCTAGAGCCCGTGCCCAGCAACAAGAGAAGCCACTGCAATGAGAAGCCCACACAACAAAACGAAGAGTAGCCCTCGCTTACTGCAACTAGAGAAAGCCTGAGTGCAGCAACAAAGATCCAACACAGCCAAAAATAAATAAATAAAATTATTTTTTAAAAAAAGAGACACTTTATGACAAGAAGATGCTACCATGGGCACACAACCATGGAGCTCACCAGTGCTACTATACCACTTCACTCACTAGCTATTGATCATATAGAATATTGAAATGGCCTCTTAAAAGTACAGCCAAGGGGGTGGAGTCAAGATTGCTGTGTGGGAAGACGCCGAGTTACCATCTCCCCCCAACTACGATGCCTGCCAGCTGCTGGTGGGGGACCCTGACGCCCAAGGAGACGGGAGGAACCCCCAAGTGTACCAGTAGGACGTGGGGGAACTGAGCAGGGAGGAGAAGTGGAGGCCAGACAGGATCGGTGCCCCTGAGGCCAGGGAGATCAGGAGGGGCAGGCAGGTGGGGCCCTCTGGGAGGAGCAGAGGGCGTTTGCCCCGCCCATCTGGCCAGGGGAGCCTGCTGGGCTCCCAGGCTGGTCCCCTGCCCTCCAAGGCCCCCCCACCCCCTGCCCCCGGCCGCATTGGTCCTGGGGGCATAGGAGGGGAGAACAGGAGAGGCAGGCGGGAGGGGCCCTCCAGACGGAGGAGCAGGAGAGGAGAAGAGGGCGTCTGCCCCGTCCACTCAAGCCCAGGAAGCCTGCTGGGTGCCCAGGTGAGGTCCCCTGCCCTCTGAGACCAGGGGTGGGGGGCACGCCTGGGCACCTTCTATTCCTTTAGCCTAAGCCCCACCCCCCACAGACCCCAGGGCCTTTCCAGCCCTCTGGGTCCTGAGCATTGGCCCCACCCACTGCCCAAACCTTGCCCTTGCTTAGGCCCCGCCCTCTACAGCCAAGGCCTTCCCCCCACTTTTTTTTTCCATTTTCTTTTTTTCCCTCCCTCTCTTTTTTACTATCATGGTACTGTTGTACCTTCCAGTTGTTAATTCATCTACATTTTTATTTTTATATTTTTTCTAACATATCTGTTAGTTTCCTAGTCTAATTTTATTTTTTACTTTTTGTTCTTTTTTTTTTGGCCACTGCACACGGCTTGCAGGATCTTGGTTCATGAGCTCGGGGTTGGGCCAAAGCTCCTGTGGTGGGAGCTCTGAGCCCAAACCACTGGACCAACAGAACCTCAGAACCCAGGGAATATTCATTGGAGTGAGGTCTCATGGAGATCCTCATCTCAGCACCACAACCCAGCTGTACCCAACAGCCTACAAACTCCAGTGTTGGAAGCCTCAGGCCAAGCAAACAGTAAGACAGGAACACAATCCCACTCATAAAAAAATGAGACAGCAAAAAAAAAAAATGTCACAAATGTAGGAGCAAGGTAAAAACCTACAAGACCAAATAATGAAGAGGAAATAGGCAATCTACTTGAAAAAGAATTCAGAGTAATGATAGTAAATATGATCCAGAATCTCAGAATTAGAATGGAGGCATGGACTGAGAAAATACAAGAAACGTTTAACAAAGATCTAGAAGAACTAAAGAACAAACAAACAGAGATGAACAACACAATAACTGAAATGAAAAATACACTAGAAGGAATCAATAACAGAATAACTGAGGCAGAAGAACGAATAAGTGAGCTGGAAGACAGAATGGTAGAATTCACTGCTGTGGAACAGAATAAAGAAAAAAGAATGAAAAGAATTGAAGACATTCTCAGAGATATCTGGGACAACACTAAATGCACCAACGTTCGAATTATAGGGGTCCCAGAAGAAGAAGAGAAAAATAAAGGGTCTGAGCAAATATTTGAAGAGATTATAATCGAAAACTTCCCTAACATGGGAAAGGAAATAGTCACCCAAGTCCAGGAAGCACAGAGAGTCCCATATAGGATAAACCCTAGGAAAAACACACCAAGACACATATTAATCAAACTAACAAAAATTAAATTCAAAGAAACAATATTAAAAGCACCAAGGGAAAAACAAAAAATAACATACAAATGAATCCCCATAAGGTTATCAGTTGATTTTTCAGCAGAAACTCTGCAGGCCAGAAGGGAGTGGCAGGATATACTTAAAAGTGATGAAAGAGAAAAACCTATAACCAAGATTACTCTACCCAGCAAGGATCTCATTCAGGTTCAACGGAGAAATCAAAAGCTTTTCAGACAAGCAAAATCTAAGAGAATTCAGCACCACCAAACCAGCTTTACAACAAATGCTAAAGAAGCTTTTCTAGGGAGGAAACACAAGAGAAGAAAAAGGCCCACAAAAACAAACCCAAAACAATTAAGAACATGGTAAAAGGAACAAACATATCAGTAATGACTTTGAATGTAAATGGATTAAATACCCCAACCAAAAGACATAGACTGGCTAAATGGACACAAAAACAAGACCCATACATATGCTGTCTACAAGAAACCCACTTCAGACCTAGGGACAGATACAAACTGAAAGTGAAGGGATGGGAAAAGATATTCCATACAAATGGAAATCAAAACAAAGCTGGAGTAGCAATACTTGTATCTGATAAAATAGACTTTAAAATAAAGACTGTTACAAGAGATAAGGAAGGACACTACTTAATGATCAAAGGATCAATCTGAAAAGAAAATATAACAGTTATAAATGTTTATGCACCCAACATAGGAGCACCTCAATACATATGGCAAACAACTATGAAAGGAGAAATCGACAGTAACACATTAATAGTAGGGGACTTTAAAACCCACCTACACCAATGGACAGATCATCCAAACAGAAAATAAATAAGGAAGCACAAGCTTTAAATGACACAACAGACCAGGTAAATTTAATTGATATTTATAGAACATTCCACCTAAAAGTAGCAGAATACACTTTCTTCTCAAGTGCACACAGAACATTCTCCAGGATAGATCACATCTTGGGTCACAAATCAAGCCTCAGAAAATTTAAGAAAATCTAAATCATATCAAGCATCTTTTCTGACGACAACAGTATGAGACTGGAAATCAACTGAAAGGAAAAAAACTGTAAAACCCACAAATACATGGAGGCTAAACAGTGCACTGTTTAGAAAATACATAGAAAATCCTAAAGATGCCACCAGAAAACTACTAGAACTAACCAATGAATTTGGTAAGGCTGCAGGATACAAAATTAATGCACAGAAATCTCTGGCATTCCTATACACCAACAACAAAAAATCAGAAAGAGAAATCAAGGAAACACACCCATTTACCACTGCAACAAAAAGAATAAAATACCTAGGAATAAACCTGCCTAAGGAGGCGAAAGACTGGTACTCAGAAAACTATAAAACATTGATGAAAGAAATCAAAGATGACATAAACAGATGGAGAAAAATACCATGTTCTTGAACTGGAAGAATCAATATTGTGAAAACGAAAATGACTATACTACCCAAAGCAATCTACAGATTCAATGCTATCAAACTACCAACGGCATTCTTCACAGAATTAAAACTAAAAAGTTTACAGTTCATATGGAAACACAGAAGACCCTGAATAGCCAAAGCAATCTTGAGAAAGAAAAATGGAGTTGGAGGAATCAGGCTCCCTGACTTCAAACTATACCACAAAGCTACAGTAATCAAGACAGTATAGTACTGGCACAAAACCAAAAATGCAGATCAACGGTACAGGAGAGAATGCTCAGAGATAAACCCACGCACTAATGGTCACCTAATTTATGACAAAGGAGGCAAGAACATACAATGGAGAAAAGAAAGCCTCTTCAATAAGTGGTGCTGGGGGCTTCCCTGGTGGCGCAGTGGTGAAGAATCTGCCTGCCAGTGCAGGGCACATGGGTTCGTGCCCCGGTCCGGGAGGATCCCACATGCCGCGGAGTGGCTGGGCCCGTGAGCCATGGCCGCTGAGCCTGCGGGTCCGGAGCCTGTGCTCCGCAACGGGAGAGGCCACAACAGTAAGAGGCCCGCGTACTGCAAAAAAAAAAAAAAGTGGTGCTGAGAAAACTGGACAGCTACATGTAAAAGAATGAAATTAGAACACTCCTTAACACTATACACAAAAATAAACTCCAAATGGATTAAAGATCTAAATGTAAGACCAGAAACTATAAAACTCTTAGAGGAAAACATAGGAAAAACACTCTTTGACATAAACCACAGCAAGATCTTTTTTGACCCACCTCTTAGAGTAACAGAAATAAAAACAAAAATAAACAAATGGGACCTAATGAAACTTAAAAGCTTTTGCACAGCAAAGGAAACCATAAACAAGATAAAAAGACAACCCTCAGAATGGGAGAAAATATTTGCAAATGAAACAACAAAGGATTAATCTCCAAAATATACAAACAGCTTATGGAGCTCAATATCAAAAAAACAAACAATCCAGTTCAAAAATGGGTGGAAGACCTAAATAGACATTTCACCAAGGAAGACATTCAGATGGCCAAGAGGCACATGAAAAGATGCTCAACATCACTAATTATTAGAGAAATGCAAATCAAAACTACAATGAGGTATCACCTCACGCTGGCCAGAATGGCCATCATCAAAAAATCTACAAACAATAAATGCTGGAAAGGGTGTGGTGAAAAGCGAACCCTCCTGCACTGTTGGTGGGAATGTAAACTGATAAAACCAGGATAGAAAAGAGTATTGAGGTTCCTTTAAAAACTAAAAATAGAACTACCATATGACCCAGCAATCCTACTACTGGGCATATACCCTGAGAAAACCATAATTCAAAAAGAGTCATGTACCACAATGTTCATTGCAGCTCTATTTACAATAGCCAGGACATGGAAGCAACCTAAGTGTCCATCAACAGATGAATGGATAAAGAAGATGTGGCACATATATACAATGGGATATTACTCAGCCATAAAAAGAAATGAAATTGAGTTATTTGTAGTGAAGTGGATGGACCTAGAGACTGTCATACAGAGTGAAGTAAGTCAGAAAGAGAAAAACAAATACCATATGCTAACGCATATATATGGAACCTAAAAGAAAAAAAAATGGTACTGATGAACCTAGTTGCAGGGCAGGAATAAAGATGTAGACATAGAGAATGGACTTGAGACACGGGGCAGGAGGGGGAAGCTAGGGCAAAGTGAGAGTAGCATCGACATATATACACTACTGAATGTAAAATAGTTAGCTAGTGAGAAGCAGCAGCATAGCACAGGGAGATCATCTCAGTGCTTTGCTATGACCTAGAGGGGTGGGATAGGGAGGATGGGAGGGAGGCTCAAGACGGAGGGTATATGGAGACATATGTATGCATATGGCTGATTCACTTTAGTGTACAGCTTCACAGTATTGTAAGCAATTATACTCCAATAAAGATCTATTTTAAAAAAGTGCAGCCAAGACATCGATTTAGGGGTAACAATCTGTGAGATTGGGGCACTATCCTTCAAGATGTGTTATATACTTTGAACTAATGACCATCATGTGCTATTGTTTCCCCACTGGATAGAATGCATGACTCGGGGCCAGCAACCCACTTGGGAACACTCCTGAACTGGAGGTCTTGTTCCAAGGACAGGAGGAAACTTCCACAAGGGGACACCCAGTAAGAGTTCCACTAAACCTAAGGCTTTGACTGCTGCCTGATTATTTGGGCCTTCTTACGCTGGCTGACCATAAGCCAAGTAAAGGTGTTAGTATATCACAGGGAAACGGGCCTGATTATTATGAAAGATAGGGTTGCTGCTACAGGGGCAAGGCAGAATATGTCTGGAACTTTAAGGACTCACTCTTGGTATGCCTATGACTTGATAATTCCAAGTGGGCAACTGCAGCAACCATGGCCTTACAAAGGCAAGGTAAGCAGAGACTGAGTCGCCTCAAAAGGGATGACGGTTGGGCATCCCATTGATGAGAAGCAAGCATTCTCAACCAGCAGAGTGTGAATCTAGAATGTGTGGTAGACGAGAGGGTGATAAATATTAACACTGGCCTCAGGACCAATTATAGCAGTGCAGGCTTTATAGCTTATTCTAATCAACCTCCACTTACAAGTGTTTGGGTGTTTTTTTTGTTTGTTTTTGTGTGTGTGTGTGCTTTTTTTTTTTTTTTTTGCGGTACGCGGGCCTCTCACTGTTGTGGCCTCTCCTGTTGTGGAGCACAGGCTCCGGACGCGCAGGCTCAGCGGCCATGGCTCACGGGCCCAGCCACTCCGCGGCATGTGGTATCTTCCCGGACCGGGGCACAAACCCGCGTCCCCTGCATCGGCAGGCGGACTCTCAACCACTGCGCCACCAGGGAAGACCTGTGTGTGTGTTTTTTTAAATTATGACCAGCCACCACTTGGAGGATGCAGTGTCAGGACAGAGTCAACTTAATGTAGGGTCTGAGGGGATGTCAGCAGGGGAAGGAATGGAGTGTAGTATATAATCCTGGTGTCTTCCCTCATCCCATCAGGCCTTACCAGGTCCCACTTCTCCTACAAAAACCTGCATCTTTTTGCCTGAGGTTTTTGCCTGAGCCAGAGCCCACTCTGCCTAAATGCAGAGTCCAAAAGTACCAAGAATTAAGCCCACCCATGCTTCCGTGTTTAGTCAGTGCAGCCTTAATCACCACTAGGAGTTACTTAATAGATTTCTCTCTCTCTGGTCTCTCGGGTAGAATAACTTTAAGACATGTTCTACACTGGTTCCCAGAGTTCCTCTGTGGTATTAAACTTCAACTATCTACAGTGACAACTGCTTGACAGTATACCCTGTATTGGCTGTTCTTCATTCCCTGTCTCACCTCCCCATTCCACAATTGATGGCATCATCTCCCAAATAAACTACCTGCAGTCCAATCTTTGTCTCAGGTTCTGCCTCTGGGGCAACCCAAACTAACAGAGACTACCTGAGTACACACCTTAGAAGTAAGAGTAGACTTGGACACAGATTAGCCCTGAAAAAGATTGAAGCCCAGTTTCAAATCAGCTCAGTACCTGATTGGATTAAGATGATTTGTCTTTCCTCTACAGGCATACCTAGGAGATATTGCTGGTTTGGTTCTAGACAACTGCAGTAAAGAGACTATCACAATAAAGCAACTAACACTAATTTTATGGTTTCCCAGCAATGCATATACAAGTTATGTTTACACTATACTGTAGTCTATTAAGTGTGCAATATCATTATGTATAAAAAAGCAATGTAGGGACTTCCCTGGTGGTGCAGTAGTTAAGACTCCACGCTCCCAATGCAGGGGGACCGGGTTCGACCCCTGGTCAGGGAGCTAGATCCCACATGCATGCCGTAACTAAGAGTTCGCATGCCGCAACTAAGGAGCCCACATGCTAAGGGTTCATGTGCCACAACTAAGGAGCCCATGAGCCACAACGAAGAAGCCCACCTGCCACAAGTAAGATCCTGCACAACCAAATAAATAAATATTTTTTTCAAAAGCAATGTACACACCTTAATTTTAAAACTTTATTGGTAAAAGATGCTAACCATCATCAGTGAGTCATAATCTTTTTGCTGGTGGAGAGTCTTCCCTCAGTGCTGACTGATCAGGGTGTTGTTTGCTGAAGGGTGGGGTGGCCGTGTCAAATTCTTAAACTAAAACAATGAAGTGTACCACATCAATTCACTCTTCCTTTCACAAACCACCTCTCTGTAGCATGCGATGCGCTGTTTGATACCATTTTACCCACAGCAGAATTTCTTTCAAAATTAGACTCGATCCTCTCAAACTCTGCTGCTGCTTCATCAACTAAGTTTATGTGATATCTAAATGCTTTGCCATTTTAATAATCTTTATAGCATCTTCACCAGGAGTAGACTCCATCTCAGGAAACCAGTCTCTTTGCTTCTCCATAAAGAAGCACCTTCTCATCACTTCAAGTTTTATTGTGAGATTGCAGCGATTCAGTCACATTTTCAGGCTCCACTCTAATGCCCTTGCTATTTTCACCACATCTGCAGTTATTTCCTCCACTTAAGTCTTGAGCCCCTCAAAGGTATCTAGGAGAGTTGGAATCAATTTCTTCCAAACTCCTCTTAATGCTGATCTTTTTATCTCTTCCCATGACTCACAAGTGTTCTTAACGGTATCCAGAATGGTGAATCCTTTCCAGAAGGTTTTCAATTGACTGCCCAGATCCATCAGAGGAATCACTATCTATGACAGTTATAGCCTATTATTTCTTAAATAATAAAGAGTTGAAATGTTGAAATTACTCCTTGATCCATGGGCTGCAGAATGGATTCTGTGTTAGCAGGCATGAAAACATTAATCTTGTTGTCCATCTCCGTCAGAGCTCTTAGGTGCACTGTCAATGAGCAGCAGTATTTTGAAAGGAATCTTATTTTTTCTGAGCAGTAAAGTCTCAACAGTGGGCTTAAAATTTTCAGTAAACCTGTTATAAACAGATGTGCTGTCATCCAGGCTTTGCTGTTCCATTTATAGAGCACAGGCAGGGACTTTCCTGGTGGCACAGTGGTTAAGAATCTGCCTGCCAATGCAGGGGACAAGGGTTCGATCCCTGGTCCAGGAAGATCCCACATGCTGCAAAGCAACTAAGCCCATGCACCACAACTACTGAGCCCGCGCTCTAGAGCCCACATGCCACAACTACTGAAGCCTGCGTGCTCTAGGGCCTGCGTGCTGCAACTACTGAGCCCACATGCTGCAACTACTGAAGCCTGTGCACCTAGAGCCCATGCTCCACAACGAGAAGCCACCGCAATGAGAAGCCCACGCGCTGCAACAATGAGTAGCCCCTGCTTGCCGCAACTAGAGAAAGCCCGCATGCAGCAATGAAGACCCAACGCAGCCAAAAATAAAAAATAAAATAGAAAATATAGAGCACAGGCAGAGTAGATTTAGCATAATTCTCAAGGGTCCTAGGAGTTTGGGAATGGTAAATAAGCACTGGCTTCAACTTAAAGTCACCAGCTGCATTAGCCCCTAACAAGAGTCAGCCTGTCCTTTAAAGCTTTGAAGCCAGGCACTGACTTCTCTCTAGCTATGAGAGTCCTAGATGGCATCTTCTTCCAAGATAAGGCTGTTTCATTTACACTGAAAAATCTGCTGTTCAGAGTAGCCACCTCCATTATCTCAGCTAGATCTTTTGGATAACTTTCTGCAGCTTCTCCATCAGTACTTGCTGCTTCACCTTGCACCTTTATGTTATGGTGACAGCTTCTTTCCTTAAACCTCACAAATCAATCTTTGCTAGCTTCAAACTTTTTCCCTGCAGCTTCCTCATCTCTCGCAGACTTCACAGAATGTAAGATAGTTATGGCCTTGCCTGGATTAGGCTTTGGCTTAAGGGAATGTTGTAGCTGGTTTCATCCTCTATTCAGACCACTAAAACTGTCTCCATATCAGCAATAAGGCTGTTTCGATTCGTGTGCTCACTGGAATAGCACTTTTAATTTCCTTCAGGAACTTTTCCTTTGCAGTCACGACTTGGCTGTTTGGTGCAAGAGGCCTAGCTTTCAGTTTATCTCAGCTTTTGACATGTCTTCCTCACTAAGCTTAATCATTTCTAGTTTGATTTAAAGTGAGAGACGTGCGACTCTTCTTTTCACTTGAACACTTAGAGGCCATGGTAGGGTTAATTGGTCTAATTTTAATATTGTTGTATCTCAGGGAATAGGGAGGCCTGAGGAGAAGGAGAGATGGGGGAACAGCTGGTTGATGGAGCAATCAGAAAGTTTATCAATTAAGTTTGCCATCTTATATGGGTGCGGTTTACGGTGAGCCAAAACAATTACAATAGTAACATCAAAAATCACTGGTCACAGAGCACCATGAAAATGTAATAATGAAATAGCCTAAAATATTGTGAGAACTACCAAACTGTGACACAGAGAAGGAAGTGAGCAAATGCTGTTGGAAAAATAGCGTCGACAGACTTGACACAGGGTTACCATAAACCTTCAGTTTTTAAAACACACTTTGTTTTAGACTTACTGTTATTGCACAATTAACAGACTACAGTGTAGGGTAAACATAACTTCTTTTAAAATTTATTTTTATTTTTGGCTATGCTGTGCGGCATGTGGGATCCTAGTTCTCCAACCAGGGATCGAACCTGTGCCCCCCTGCGGTGGAAGCGTGGAGTCTCAAACACTGGACCACCGGGGAAGTCCCGGTAAACATAACTTTTATATGCACTCGGAAACTAAAAAAATTTGTGTGACTTGCTTTATTGCAATACTCACTTTATTGCAGTGGTCTGGAACTGAGCCCACAATATCTCTCGGAGGTATACCTATAATAGGAAATGAAGCAATCCTACCCCTCCCAGCCAGGGTGGTACAGAGGCCTAGTAGGGAGCCAGAACTCCCAACTCTGCCCAGCAGTGATGAGAAGCCCCTCTCCAACCCTGGGTGTCAACAGGAGCTGGATGTCCACCCACACCTAGCAGTAACGAGGTAGTGCCCCCTCTTTTCCGACCAGGGTGGTGGTGTCAGAGGAGGCATGGTAAAATAGAATATTTAAATAAGACCCGGAGTCTCATAACACAAATGCCAAAAATGTCCCAGTTTCAATAAAAAAATCACTTGTCATACCAAGAATCAAGAAAATTACAACCTGAGAGAGAAAAGATAAAAAACAGATGCCAAGATAGCATAAATGCTAGAATTACCCAACGATGATTTTATTTTTTGGCTGCGCCACACGGCATGCAGGATCTTAGGTTCCCCAACCAGGGATCGAACCTGTGGCCCCTGCAGTGGAAGCATGGCGTCCTAACCACTGGACCACCAGGGAATTCCCACAACAATTTTAAAGCAGTCATCATAATGTTGCTGCAGTGAGCAATTACAAACACACTTGAAACAAATGGAAAACTAGAAAGTCTCAGCAAATAAAAAGGAGACATAAGGAGGAACCAGAAGGAAATTTTATAACTGAAAAACATAACTAAGGGGAAAACCCTCAATGGATGGGCTAAACAGCATAAAAGAGGGGAATGAGGAAAGAATTGGTACTCTTGAATAACAGAAATTATCCAATCTGAAAAATAAAGAAAATAGATGGAAAAAACAACCGACCTGAGGAACAGGGACCTGTGGAACATTAACAAATGATCTAATATTCATGTCACTGAAATCCCAGGAAGGAGAAAAAGTGCAATGCTGAAAATGTAGTCAAAGAAATATGGCTAAAAACTTTCCAAATTTAACTACAACTTTGAGAAGTTGAGTACAACTCCAAATAGGATAAACCCAAAGAAATAGACACCAAGACACATCATAGTCAAATTTCTGAAAATCTAGCCACCCATTGCCTATCTTTGTAACTAAAGTTTCATTGGAATACAGTAAAACCCATTTACAATGTGGTCTCCACAGAAAGTTGGTTTTTTCTTTGAACTTTAAAACTTAAAACATATACAAGAAAAAAAAATAGTGAACCCTCACTGACCCATCACCCAGTTTCAACTATTATTATCTCATGGCCAACCTTACTTTTCCTATACTGGCCCCCTTGCCCTCCAACTGCTTCCTCCAAACTCCTTGGATTTTTTTATTTTTTTTATTTTTTTTAATTTTTGGCTGCATTAGGTCTTCATTTTTGCATGCGGGCTTTCTCTAGTTGCAGGGAGTTGGGGCTACTCTTCACTGTGGTGCACGGGCTTCTCACTGTGGTGGCTTCTCTTGTTGCGGAGCACGGGCTCCAGGCGCACAGGCTTCAGTAGTTATGGCACACGGGCTCAGTAGTTGTGGCTCGTGGGCTCTAGAGCGCAGGCTCAGTAGTTGTGGTGCACAGGCTTAGTTGCTCCACAGCATGTGGGATCTTCCCGGACCAGGGCTCAAACCCGTGTCCCCTGCATTGGCAGGCAGATTCTTAACCACTGCACCACCAGAGAAGTCCCCCTCCTTGGATTTTTTTTTTTTTTGAAGCAAAACTAAGATGCCATAGCTTTTCTGGGAATTCTTTACTGTGACTATTGAAACAATTTTCTCTCTTCTACTGGGAGACTATAAGCCAGGGGCCGCAGGCAACCATTCCATTCTTGCAACCATGTGGAACTTTCTAGTGACTTTCTATCTCATGCAGAACAAAACCTGTACAACAATCTACAAAATCCTATGTGATGTGCCCCCCTAGGTCTCTCTCTCTAACCTCATCTCTTAACACTTTTTTCAACACCCATTCAGCTTCAACCACACTGGTCTCCTTGGTGCTCACTGAACATACTAAGGATGCTTTTGCTTCAGAGGCAGTTATTGTTTCCTCTGCCTGTACAGTCTTTCCCGGATTATCTACATGGATCTCTCCCTAAGAACTCTGCTCACAAAAAACCAAACCATGTATATGTACAGCTGATTCACTTTGTTATAAAGCAGAAACTAACACACCACCGTAAAGCAATTATACTCCAATAAAGATGTTTTAAAAAAATAAACCAAAACCAAAGAAAAATCTCTGATGTCACAGAGCTTACCTTTCAGAGGTGTAAAAATAGATGCCTACAGAGAAAAATAAAGCAGAAAAGGGGCACATGGATGGTGTTTGCAAGGGAGATCGTGGCAATTTTAAGTAATGTAGTCAGGGAAGCCCTCACTGAATTAAACACCTGAAGGAGAAAGATGGAGACACGTGCATATATAAGAGAAAGGACTGTACTTGCCAGGCTTCAGGATTAAGGAGGCCAGTGAGGCCACAGCCCTGCATTAGGAGAAAGTACCTAGCAATGTGGTAACATGGAGTGGCATAGCATACTATAAAGGTGATTATAAGGATTGTGGTGAAACTGATGGGGAAGTCTTTGAAGGACTTAGTGACTTGATATTCAGTTTTAACAGGCATACTCTGGCTCCTATTAATAGACTGGGGGTAGGTAGGGTGGGTGAGACTACTTACTGATGGTGCAAATTCTCCACTTCTGCCCTTGGCCACACCTTTTACATAACCTTGTTATACCCTCCCATGCAGACTCTGGGGTCCAGTCATGTGACTTTCTTTGGCCAATAGGATGTCAGCAAACTGGCTCTGGGACACCATTCCTGAGGAGGCAGGATAAGCCTCAAAGCCTGGAACTGCCTCTCTTTTAAATTTACGAAAATACAGGCCCTTAAGGGTTGTCATCTACTCTAACGTATCTTTCAGTCAAACATGTAACCAATGCATTCTAATCCTCAGAGCTTAGGTTAGGAATTAGTACAACTGAATATACAAGTCACCACCTTCAATGGCAAAAATTACACAACTAAAAATTTAAGACTATAATACAGTACATAATTTATGGTACCTAGGTTAAGTAATTTGAAACGTATCAACAATTTAGGGTTTACTCTTACTAAAATTCAGAGAAATCCTCTGCACAGGGAACCTTGATATAATTTTTAAGCGGGAAGTAAATTAAAAGACTATTGAAGGACTTCCCTGGT
Source organism: Mesoplodon densirostris (assembly GCF_025265405.1). Taxonomy (NCBI): domain Eukaryota; kingdom Metazoa; phylum Chordata; class Mammalia; order Artiodactyla; family Ziphiidae; genus Mesoplodon; species Mesoplodon densirostris. The sequence continues at coordinate 35,815,850 of NC_082668.1, read as the reverse complement.
GGTGCAGTGGTTAAGAATCTGCCTGCCAATGCATGGGACATGGGTTTGATCCTTGGTCTGGGAAGATCCCATATGCCGTGGAGCAATTAAGCCCATGCGCCCCAACTACTGAGCCCACACGCCACAACTACTGAAGCCCGTGCTCCCTAGGGCCTTCATGCCACAACTATGGAACCTGCGTGCTGCAACTACTGAAGCCTGCGTGCCTAGAGCCCGTGCTCCGCAACAAGAGGAGCCACTGAAATGAGAAGCCAGTGCACTGCAACAAAGAGTAGCCCCTGCTCATCACAACTAGAGAAAGCCTGCACACAGCAAAGAAGACTCAACGCAGCCAAAAATAAATAAATTAAATTAAATTAAAAAACAAAAAACACTATTGCATGGGCCAAAGGAAAATACCAAAACACGCAAAACATGTGTCCCTTCTTCCATAACAAATAGCCTATGTAGAATCTAGGCCACTATTCCAACCGCACTTTTCATATATTAAACTAACTTATGCTCCTAACTGTAATGTAAATGCTATAATCTTCTGTAGTTTTACAAATAATATAGGCAAGCACAGAGATTTAGTGATAGTCCAAGGTCACATAGCTAGTAAGGGCTAGATTTGAATCTATGCAGTTTGGCTCTGGAGTTGGGATACTTATCTTGGCAACAAGGAAGTATATCATGGACGACAAATCCACTTAAAATCTCTCAGCCTTAATGTACTTTTAAATTTCAAACACTCCTGTCACCCAAAACAAAAACCCTCCTTTCAACAAATCGTGCAGGAATAACTGGACATCAACATGCACAAAATTTAGGGACTTCCCTGGTGGTGCAATGGTTAAGAATCTGCCTGCCAATGCAGGGGACACGGGTTCAAGCTCTGGTCCAGGAAGATCCCACATGCCACAGAGCAACTAAGCCCACGCACCTAGAGCCCGTGCTCCGCAACAAGAGAAGCCACTGCAATGAAAAGCCCATGCACTGCAACGAAGAGTAGCCCCTGCTCGCCACAACTAGAGAAAGCCCACAAGCAGCAATGAAGACCCAATGCAGCCAAAAGTAAATAAATAAAATAAATTTATTTTAAAAAAGCACAAAATTTAATCTAGAGGCTTAAATTCTTTACAAAAATTAACTCAAGAGGGATCAAAGACTTAAATGTAATACACAAACCTATAAAACTTCAAAATAACATGGGAGAAAACCTAGACGATCTTGGGTACCAGTGACTTTTTAGAAACCTACCACCAAAAGCACAACCTACGAAAGAATTACCAACCGGACTGCTTACAGATCAACTTCTGCTCTGTGAAATACGATGCCAAGAGAACAAGACAAGCTAGACTGGGGGGAAATCACAATTTCTCACAAAACTAAAAATACTCTTACTATTTGATATAGCAATCGTACTTCTTGGTATCAATCCAAAGGAATTGGAAACTTAAGTCCACAAAAAAAAAAAAAACCCTGCACACAGATGTTAATGGCAACTTTTTCTTAACAGTTAAAAACAAAGATGTCCTTCAATAGGTGAATAGATGATAAACTGGTACATCCAGACAATGGACTACTAGCTCAGCACCTAAAAAAAAAAAAAGGAACTACAAGCAGATAATGAAGATTAACTAATGGAAAAAAACATGAAGATGAGGAGCTAATATTTGAACAAATGGAGATGGTCTATGAAAATGTTTGAATGTTATTTGTCTAAAACATCCAGAGACTTCCCTGGTGGTCCAGTGGGTAAGAAGCTGCCTTCCAATGCTGGGGACTTGGGTCCTCGGGGAATTAAGATCCCACATGCCACAGGGCAACTAAGCCCATGCGTGCACTAGAGCCTGCGTGCCACAACTACTGAGCCCACGCACAACTAGAGAGAAGCCCATGTGCCACAACGAAGAGAACATATGCAGCAACAAGAGCCTGCATGCCGCAATGAAGACCAGACACGGCCAAATAAATAAATTTTTAAAAATAAGAAGTCCACATAATCTTAGAGAACAGATGTTTATTATTTGCAACCAGAATGCTTTAGTTCTTGATGGCCCTCTCTGCTACACATCTATTAATACTTCACTGGACCAAACCACCTTGGAAAATATATGCTCATACAGGTTCTTTTTGTGAAAGATATTTATGATAGACAATTGTGAACTGCATAAAGATACAGACTAAAATGGAATGTTTCAGAAAGAACTAGGATAAAACAGCATCAGGTAGTAATGCTGCTAAGTCTTTATTAGTGTTACCATGTAAATAATGAGTGAAAGTTTCCATTTTATGTGGTTTTAGGATAAATTCAGTTTTTTTATTTTTTTAAATTTGATTAGGTACGTAATTTACATTACATTAAAATATTGAGGATATGCCATGTATAATTTTAAAAATTGCAGTAAAAATATATCCAGGGCTTCCCTGGTGGCGCAGTGGTTGAGGGTCTGCCTGCCGATGCAGGGGACGCGGGTTCCTGCGCCGGTCCGGGAGGATCCCACATGCCACGGAGCGGCTGGGCCCATGAGCCATGGCCACTGAGCCTGCGCGTCCAGAGCCTGTGCTCCACAACGCGAGAGGCCACAACAGTGAGAGGCCCACGTACCGCAAAACAACAACAACAACAAAATATATATATATTCATACCACACAACCCTACTGTTGCAATGCTTCCTACAAAGGGGGCTCTTCTACTGGGCTCCTGACCAGGTGTGTTTGCATGTGGGGAGCACTACCCAAAGTTTAGATCTTGCAGTGTCTTTCAGAATTTAAAAAATAAACTGGGGACTTCCCTGGTGGTCCAGTGGGTAAGATTCCATGCTCCCAATGCAGGGGGGCCTGGGTTCCATCCCTGGCCAGGGAACTATATCCCGCATACATGCAGCAACTACGAAGCCTGCATGCAGCAACTAAAACATTTGCATGCCACAACTAAGAACTGGTGCAGCCAAAATAAAAAATAATAAATTAAAAAAAAAATAAATTGTAAGCTAAAAAGAAATGAGCTATAAAGCTATGGAAACACAGAGGAACCTTCAATGCACATTACTCAAAAAATGAAAGCCAATCTGAAAAGACTACATACTGTACAACGCCAACTATATGACAGTCTAGGAAAGGCAAAACTAAGGACAGTAAAAATATCAGTGGTTGCCAGAGGTCGGAGGTGAGAAGGATGAATAGAGCGGATTTTTACAGCAGTGAAAACATTCTGTATCCTATAATGCTAAATACACGAGGGATGTGGATAACGCGGGAAGCTATACATGTGTGGAGCAAGAAGTATACTGGAAATCTCTGCACCTTCCTCTCAATTTTGCTGTGGATCTATAACTACTCTTAAAAAGTCTTAAAAAAAAAAAAAAGCCAACTGCGTAGAATCCTAAATTCCCCACTAACAAGCCATTTGTGGAATCCCACTGGGGGTGACAAGAAAGCAGCAATATTAAATTTGGGAATAAAGGGAGAATACAATTCTCTTGGCTCATCTCTAGTTCTTTGTATTCTATAACCTGGTTTCATTGCATTTGGTTTAGAGAAGGCAGGCATAACTCCCAATGCTGGCAACCCCTAAAATGCAAACAAAGCTAAACATTTCCAAAGACATAAGGAAAACTCTAGGAAGAGATACACATCCATTCTTACAATAACAGGTAGAACAAAAATGGTGCTAAAAACAAACTAAACAGATTCATATAAATTTTATAAGTACAAAAATTTATTCTGAATAAATCATTTTGTAATTACTGAAAAAGATGTTCATTACTTTACTTAGCTAATATTTACTTAAATCGAGTTACCCAAACAAAATAAACATGGCAATACAAAAATGTAAATTTACAAAAGCTGTACAAAATAACTTAAATTTAAAAATTAGACTGATACAGTCCATATGATCTCTTAAGGGAGCTATACAGTTATAGATTTATACACTTTTTTTAAGGGGGTAAAAGAAAGGATGCTTTAAGGCTTCTTTAAGAGTAATCCTTTTAGCTGGATCATACTCCAACATTTTCTGAATGAGGTCAAAGAGAAGCTCATGTTCAGCATCTTGAGAAAGCATAAATTCCTGAAAGGAAAATAAATACAATCAACAGCCTTTTCTACTACCACTTATTATAATTTTATTTCCCCACCAAAAAAAGAGGGAAAACTCAAGGTTTTGATCACTTAAGCAATGACCCAGGCTTACCTTCAGAGGTTTACAGCGCCTTGAAACATATCTGCCAGCAGAGCTATGTTCATCCCAGTCTAATCGATCATGATGGAAATATTTACGTTTCCTAAGAGTAAGTCCATATCCATTCATGTTTATAATGTTGACAATGAAAACTTAAAACATCTAGCAAAGGTGATCGAAGGCACTTACTCTTAAACATACCTGGTTTTCTGTATCATATGTTTTGGCAAAGGTCCAAGAATCCTTTCCATCATTGCCAAATGTTCCTTACTATCGTGTGTCTAAAATAGTAAAGAAAAGTTATTAACTACCTCTGTTTGCACACTGCGCTTTGTTCTTAAACACAGCTGCTAAATTTTTAGTCCATAGATTACAGGTCACAAAGGAAGGTGATCTCCAAAACAGGCATACTTTTAGCAAGTTACAGCTTAGAAGAAAAAATAATTAAGGCCTACAGAAGTTCACCAACAATTTCCCTAAATAAACAAAGACAACTATTTGTAATATACTTAGAAATGTTTCCAATAAAATAATAAATTATAAAGAAAATACAAATGCCCAACAGCATCAGAATTACACGTGATTTTCTTTATCTTTACCTACAATTAATAGTCTACAATGAGAGAGAGAAAAAGTGCTACCTAAATGTGTGTACTTTGTGTTAAATTCATATAAACAGGCAATTTACTTTTGCAAAATCACTGAAACAGATCATTGTCACTTACTGGAAATACTGTAAACCCAAGGTAATATTCAATAAGAATACATCCTATACTCCAGACATCACATGGCTGGGACCATCCTAGGGCTGCAAAATAAAGCAAATTGTTAATGAAAAACTCCTCAATATTTCTTACCAACATTTTAAAAAACAAGGATATAATCTGATGTTTGAGCTGGAAAGATCCTAAAGGAATCACTTAATCCAAGCTTAAACATAATACGATAGCATAGCATATAAGAATTAGTTAGGGCTCTGGAGACATCTAGTTTCAAGCCCCAAATCTGGCTTACTCTTTTCGGACTGATTTGGGAAATTTTTTTTTTCCCGAAACCTCCATTTACTAACTTGTAAAATGGGAGCAATCTACACCACGCAAAGACTGACTAGACATGACATGTATGAAGTATAACAGGCATTATATGATTATGTTTTAAAATCCCATCATGGGATTTCCCTGGCAGTGCAGTAGTTAAGACTCCATCTTCCACTGCAGGGGGCGCACGTTGGCCACACAGCCAAAAAATAAATAAAAATAACATCTCATCACATACTACAAATGGGCAAACTGAATTCTAGAAAGATTAAGCAACTTCTCAAAGTCCCAGAGCTGACTACTTGGAATAAGCAAGAGCTTAAAACCCTTAATGTGTTTTACTATACTAATCCCTAAAAGGGAAAAAGGTAGTCCTACAAACACCTAGAACTGTAAATAAATTTTAAAGTTAGCTTCAACAAAGACATACACAGGTCTCAAAGCACAATTAAGAGGGGCCTCCCTGGTGGCGCAAGTGGTTGAGAGTCCGCCTGCCGATGCAGGGGATACGGGTTCGTGCCCCGGTCTGGGAGGATCCCATATGCCGCGGAGCGGCTGGGCCCGTGAGCCATGGCCGCTGAGCCTGCGCGTCCGGAGCCTGCGCTCCGCAGCGGGGGAGGCCACAGCAGTGGGAGGCCCGCATACCGCAAAAAAAAAAAAAAAAAAAAAAAAAAGCACAATTAAGAAATTCTTACCTAAAATAACTTCAGGTGCCCTATAGTGTCTTGTAGATACCAATGTACTGTGATGTTCATCATCATATGTTGCACTTCCAAAGTCTACAACTTTAACATCTGGGTTTATTAAAGTACGTTCATCACGTTTCTGAAAATCAAAAATGATTAAGGAGGCATTACATTAAGAAGGTGTAAAATATTCACTTAAAACTATGAAGATAAAACTTACCATTTTGGGATTATATGCCTCTGTGTAGTCAGACTGTACAAATAAGATGTTTTCAGGCTTTAAGTCTGTGTGAGTCAACTTATTACTGTGCAGAACTGAGAAAGAAACAGAAAAAGTTCCTGTATTCTAAAAATTGAAAACCAAAAACCTAACCAAACCCCAAAGCCCTGCAACAAAAATCCTCTCTGAATGCCTTTTCGTATGTCCAAATAAGTGGTCAACATTCAATAGCCTACTACAAAACCACCAGGGACTAAAACCCATTACCCCTCTAAAAAGTTAGTTCACTGACAGCTAACTGCTTAGAAGAAGTATCTTTATCTTATGAAGCTGAGATTTGCCATTCCTTAATTTTAACCCAGTGGTTCTAGATTATCGTTTTTAGAAATTAGAAAGGTTAAATCAGTCTTATACTATTTATTATTATATGCTGGACAATATTCTCTTTACTGAATGAAATGCAGTAAACTGACCAACCGCTTGTAATCAACCACATCTTTCTCCTACCTACTCTTAAACAATGCCTTTTTAAAAATATATATATAATTTATTTTATTTATTTATTTTTGGCTGCGTTGGCTCTTCATTGCGGTGCACGGGCTCCTCATTGCTGTGGCTTCTCTTGTTGCGGAGCACAGGCTCTAGGCACGCAAGCTTCAGTAGCTGTGGCTCGTGGGCTCAGTAGTTGTGGTGCACGGGCTTAGTTGCTCCGCGGCACGTGGGATCCTCCTGGACCAGGGCTCGAACCCGTGTCCCCTGCGTTGGCAGGCGGATTCTTAACCACTGCACCACCAGGGAAGCCCTCTCCTACCTACTCTTAATTAAGTCAGGCCTCCAAGTCATATATGTTAGATTGTATTTTTTTCTTTTCAAAGATTCAAATTGGTCTGGTATTAAAAGCAGTCCCCATAAACTCAAGTTTCTGGAATATATGCCAAACACTTACAATTCACAGATTTGCATATCTGATATGCCATCTTCCTGATATGATCCAGTCGAAAGGGCAAAAAACCATTTTCCTTAATAAAGTCGTAAGTACTAAGTCCTAGTAGTTCAAACACAATGCAGACATGACCATGATGTTCAAACCACTCCAACATCTGGACACAGCGGCTATAAACACATGAGAAAAAGTACTGAGTACAGCCTCTTACAATTCAAATCTACCCGAGGCCATTTTCTAAGTTCTATTTTGATACTTACAATGTTCTGCTGGGGTCTGTTGTATTTAAGTGTTCCAGAACTTGTATTTCTGAGCGAGCAGCTTCACAATATCTATCCACATTTTTAACTATTTTTACTGCTACATGTCTACCTCCCCTGTTAATGAAAAGTTAACATTAAAAAAATGATAAAGATGATGTCCAATTCCAGTTTTCCATCACTCTTCAAACTGTACTACTTCTATTCTGACCCATTGTATTTGTTTTTTTGCATTTATGGTTTAGCATTCAGTTTGGTCTAATTATAAGTAAGTACTCTAACTTCAACTCAGTGTAAGCAACTAGAATGACCTTTGGGCATATGGTAGGGTCGGTAACACATGCTGAATGACAGATTTTTTTCATCAGACCACTTTAATTTTTTTTTGGTCCTTTAACTACGTACCAATAGCTCTAATTTAACAATACTGGGACATTATCACCTCAATTTACATTCCAACTAAGACGTAAAACAAATGTACATAGAGCAGTTTCTTCCTATAATACCAGTCACTGGCTAATAACTCCAATCTTCCTTTGGTCCAGGTTACCAAAAAAGTTGGGATATAGTGGGGATAAAGAGTTCTAGTTCTCAGAACCTTACCAACCAATAGTAGGAAGCCTCCTCTAATAATTCATTTGGAAAAGCTTTGCCATTCCAAAGGGGAAAAAAAATCAAACAGGAAACAAAGTAAAGAAAATTTCTTACACTATGTTAAGAAATTTCAATCAGTTGTTTGAAGGGCACAGATAATTAAACTTATGACACCAATCTAGGAGAGTTCTCAGCTCTAGCTGTGTTACCCCTTTATCAATTAGGTTACTTTCTAAGAATATAGGTTCCTAGGTAAACTACCCTGAAGATTGGTTCAATGTCTGGGGTAAGCAAAGCTCCACAGACTCCTAATATAAATCCAAGGCTAAAATCTACTAATCCAGAAAAAAAAAAAAAAAAAAAAAAACAATGGCCACAACTGTGCCCAGTGGGACAACAAAAGAATACTTTCTGAAACAATAAAATCTATTCTCAGCTTGTAATTAGAAACTTACACATACTATTAATAGCTACTGCTTAAGAACACAAAAGGTTAGTAACCTTATTGGAGTTTCCCATAAGGGAAACTCCAAGCTAAAAGGGTATAATGATGTATCTAATTCATGGTCAGACTATATCTTAAAGCTGAATAAATTTTCTATACTGTTCCCCTTCCCAAGTGCAATCCCAGGCCAGGAGACTTACGCTTTATGATCAATGCACTCCACGACTTTCCCAAAAGCTCCTTCACCTAAAGTATCAACAATTTCATCTAAAAGAGAGAAATAAAACTCAGTTATACCAAGAAGTGGAAACAGTGTACTTACAATAAAGGCTATCAAATGCAGATTATTCTAGTTGATGCTACAAATTTCCTTAGTCACTAGATATTTTATTGGTCAACACTGCCCAAAGACATATATAACTATTTTTAGGTCTAATTTCATTCTTAAGCTAATTTCATTAACTTGATTTACTGTTTTGGAAGTTCTGCATAACAAACATTAAATTTCTAAAGAAAGTAAAAACACAATCCCCCCCCACCAAAAGAAATGGAAAAAAACAAACAAAAACAGAGAAAGAAAAAAAGATTTCCAAATCCCTGAAATCTTAATCTATATATAGATTATGTTATCTGAAAAGTTAATAAGTGTTGAAAAATATTCTATACATCTTGCACTTAGTACGTCTCCACTCTGACAGATCAGGTGACCCTCCTCATCATCCTCTACACTCCTGGTTCTTTTCCTTCGGTGACTCTTCTGGAAACGTCAAGTGGGCGGCACCAAGATCATCCAGCCAATCAATATACCCGAGTGAATTCAGGGCAGAATACGAAATTCATTCAGCGGGGAGATATTCAGGCATTCAGATACACGCCAGGCCACAAACGGTTGGCAGGAGCAATTTCAAATTCAGTCCCCAGAAATTCACAGGGCACATAGTTTATGTTAACAGGAGAAAAACATGGCAAGGAACAGATTTTCAGATAAGATACTCAAAGTGGCAAGGCAACAAAACATAATACAATTGTTTTTCTTTTTTAAAAAAAATGCTTAGTTGTAGCATTCACTGAAACATAATTTTAAGTTTATCGTGTCCTAATTTAATGTTGCAAAATTGTAGAATATTTACTTGTCAAAAGTAGACTGTGGCCAAATTATAATTTCCCAGCTAAACTAAGAAAACAAATAACAAAACAGCAAATAAAATTAAAATCCTTATTTTGGGGAGAAAAAAAATTGGCATACAACACTATGGTATTTAAAATGTCATCTGAGCTTGATCTCCAAATTAACCCATAACCCATAACATTCAAATCTGTTTAAGTGGTTTCCTTAGTGAAAAAAGGATTAGAGAATATACTTTGCCAGAACAAAGAGGCATGCACGGCATAATCCTCAGTCGTACAAATATAAAAATTCTACTTCTATTTGTAGTAAGACTTTAATTTAACAAATCACATTTCTTAAAGTACTATAAGAAAACTTTCAGAATATCTTGTAATCCCTGCTATAAACTAACCTAAATTACCTCCTGTCACTGGAATGACAATTAGTTGCCAACTACTAATAAAATCTATTACTATATTAACTATACACATATGGTATTTGAAGAATTTCCTATCCAATGCACAAACACAAAGAATCCTGCAAGTTAAAATCCAGACGACTTTATCTTAAACAGACCTTCCTCAAATGATCAAACACAATTTCAAGTTTTCCTGTTCCACAAGGGAAATAAAATTTCCAAAATATTTTAAGAGCTCATACCCCATGTGAACGATGATATGAAGTGCTGTGGTGAATTCTGTGTTTGCTTTTATAACTACTTCTTCCACTTCTACCAGAGGACTTGCTACTATGGTTCTGATATCTGCTTTCATGATCTCTATGACGATGTCCAGGTTCACATCCTTGATTGTAGTCATTTCTGTATTCATCAATGTAGCGTCGACTATGATAATCCTTCCCATTTATGGATCTGCTTTCCACATAATAGCTAGAAAAAGAGAAAATGTGTTTTCACTGTTCTGTTAGTCCCAAATATCCTCAAATTCTCAGTAAATCTCTTAAAACAGTACTCTTAATAAGATTTTACGCTTTTCTTACCAAAAAGCAAAAAAAAAAAAAAAACACCTCCCACACAATTTTACAACCATTACAAGTTATCACTGGAAACAGAAATGGTAATCAGTTATTTTAAGTCGCCTCTAGTTTTAATCATGAACATGTATTTTCCCCCCGGTTTTACTGAGATACAACTGCTATGTAACACTGTAATACTTTTATACTGAGACACTATAAATATCCTCATTACCTATCAGATGTTTTAGAGTAATTATATCTGCAGCGCTTGTTCTCCCGTGCACTGCTATGTGATCTCCTCCTCCTTTTATGACTGCCGCTGCTGCTCCTCCATTTTCCATAATCCCAATCTTTTTCATCCCAATCAGGACAATAAGTTCTCTTTGAGTGTCTCATCTACATAAAAGACAAGTTTTTCCCAGTTAAATACTACCCCACACGTCAACACTGTTGCAAATTCACTCTAGTTGTGACGTTTTGTTGTTCTTTTAAATCAAAGTTCAAAAATCATCATCACCCAACCTGAAATCGCTGATAAACCCAATGATTTTTTTCCTGCTGTCTCAAAATCTAGAGTCTGAACTTTATTCACAGATATTCTGCATTATTCATGTCACGCTCAGATTTACTAAGAAGAGTGTTGGAAAAATAGGAGGAAATCTCAATTTCTGAACGTTGGGAAAAATCCTTTCCTGCCAGAAGCACAAATTCCTAACAACTTGAAAAAGACGTTATATAGAAACTTTTCACCAACTACCGTTCAAACCAGTACTACCTGCCCGGGCCTCACGTCGTCTCTAAAGGAAACTCGAAATCAAGAAGCTCCAATTGTTCTGGGCGGGGGGCTGCAAAAATAACCTTCGGCTAAACGGCCCCACTGACCGTCTTCTCTCACGCGCTCCTTCAAATACGCCATATTACTTTTCTTTCCTCGAAATCCTAAACCTGACTTTTGTTTACACCACTGAAGGCAAAGGCACGCGCCATTTTCCCCGGAATCCTTTAAGACTCAACTGGACATTAAGTGACACCGCCTTACACCAGGTCAACGTGTTCTTTCTTTTCATTTGTTAAGAACACTTCCTCAGAGGAGGGAGACTTAGGCACATTCCAGAACCCGGGTCAACGCCACCCCCCGCAGGCAGCCTTGCCGTCTCCGCCCCGCCGCCATTTTACAGCCCGGCCGAGGCCTCCGCCGCCGCAGACAACATGGCGCCCGTGGGCTCCGGGGCTCGGCCCTCCCCGCTCCCTTTGGGGAAGGCAAACGTTCGAGAACTTTCCCCGGCCTGGCAAACCCTATCGCTACCCTCCACCAGTGACTGGAGCGTTGCGGTTCAAACAGAAATTCGCAGCGACGGGCTTGGCAAAGCATGGAAGACGAGCGGACCACCTTTATGCAGCCGGGAGGGTAGGGAAAAGGGGGTTCACCGTGCCGGAGACTGCGGGCGCCCAACAAGCTTGGAGGGGAGCGTTACAAGCGTTCTCGAGGCACAAAAAGAGGCCCTGACACCTGGCCTGCTTCCTCCTAAGTCTTACCGTCCTGGAAAAGAGTCCAAGCCTAAGGAGACAATACTGGCGACGCGACCACGGAGAAAACGCAGCTAGCTGCTGCGAACTCCGGCAGCAAAATGGAGCTGACAGCCACCGCGTCAGGACTCTCCTGGAAAACACGATGACGCTGCAAACGGGCCTCCGCCTCCGGGCGGGGCGCGCACGCGGGGAGGGCTGAGCCGACTCCAGCTCCGATTTGTGCGCAGGTTCTGGGTCGGGCGCTCGGCGACCAAGGGTGGAGGGAGGGAAGCTGTTGTTAGCCGCCATGTTGGCCCCGCACTCCTTTCCGACTCTGAGAAAACATTATAAGAGTTGGAGAGAAGAGACTCGCTCATGGTCACTAAAAATTGTGTTTGTGAACGCTAGAAGTGAGGAAGAGTGAGGGAAGCAGGGTACAAAATAGCCTGTGCCCTATTGCAACCGCTTAAACGATGCTCTAAAAAAAAATTACACCATCTGCATCAAATAGCCCCAAATTGGGAATTGTCTGGATTTGGGCTTTTGTTAAAGTTATGAGACCTGTTTAAAACTAGTTAAATCTTCGGTGGCTGGGACCCACACGCACTGAACTTGGATTGTAAAGATTTTTCCCGAGGTTTTAAAAGTCGAAGAAATGTGAGAGCAAAAGCCTGGAGACAGAAAGTGGAACACCTCACAAGCAGCATTTCCGCGTTAAGCGAGACCTCTGCGGTGTAAAGGTGAAGTAAACTGCAAAAGGGGGAAATGGAAGGTCATTAGAAGAAGACAATTATCAGGAAACAACCTCTGAACAACAAAAATCAAGCTGCAATTTTTTTTCCAAGCTGCAATTTGATGGAACAAAGTAATTGCCAATCCTGACTCCCGCGCCCCGCCCCTTCTCCATTTTGTCACTTGAAAAAAATCACGTACTCATTACAAATTTAGTGGAACGCATAAAATTATCACGCATTACGGTAAAGAGTAATCTTACTGGTTTTATTTAGACAGGAGAGCAGCGTAGATAACCTGCCGGATACGGGTGCACAATTACTGTAGGGTAAAGTGATGAGGAATATGCATCCCCAGAATCCCTATGCTTGTTTGCATTTCTTAAGCCGCTTCTCAAAATGGATTTGAAGATGCTTTAAAACCATTAATACCTAGATTCTTACATGGGGTCAGGATCACTAAGTACAAGGTAAGGATTTCACTTGTGAGGGAGAACTTTCTCGCAGTAACTTGTGAAATTTACAGCTATTCGGTATATGTTTAACAGCACATTTAAATGTTAAGCAAAACCTAGGGAATCCCAGTCCTTGGAGTATAACAGTTAATCGAAGTCGTTGTGCTAAACACTGTACATAAATTCTCACTTAATCCTAACAGCAATCTAAATATGGGCATTAGCCATGTTCTCCTATTACAGGTCAAAGTTGCAGTTTGTGCAGACAGCAATTTAGAGTATTTAATTTCTTTAGACGAAATCCTCACAGTAAAATTACAGGGTAAAAGCCAATGAAAAAATCTTGTACATGTTGCCAAAATTGCTTTCCAAAATGGCTTTAAATTTAGCAAAGCCCACATACAGCCGACTACTGGTTCAGGATATATCCAAAGTTTCATTAATGACGTTAGCCATTTTAGTGCGTCTGTTAGTGCATGCTATGGGCTGTTTGAAGGGCTATGCTCCCCCCCCCATATACTCATGTGTTTAAGTGCTAACTTCCACTCCCTCAGAATGTGACTGTATTTGTAATGTGGACTGAAAAAAATGCACAATGTGAGAGTAGCGAGGTAAGTTTTATTTGGAGCAAAATGCCTGGGGAGATAGCCTCTCAGCTCTGAGGACCTGCTCCCAAGAGGTAGGGGGAGAAGTTAGTGTTATATATGATTTTAGTGAAGGGGGATATGTGCAGTCAAGCAAACCTTTTGGCAGAGGGTTGCTGCTAGCCACGAGGGGCAGGTAGTTGTCTCCATTAATGATTTTAGTGCTTTTCTAGATATGAGAAGATGCAAGAAATTGGGCTCATAAACTCTGAAAATATCTATCTGAAGGCCTGTTCTGCCAGTTTTTCCCAAAGCACAGGGTGCCTCATTCCTGATCTCCACTCTGAACTCCTTTCGAGGTGTGTTGAAAGTCAGTGACTGCAGTGGCTAGTGACTTCACTCTCATACACTAGAGCCAGATGGTAAGCGACAGTTTTTAGTTGGCAGTAAATAGGATCTTTACAGAGGTAATATGATTAAATGAGGTCATTAGGGAGGGGCCTAATCCACTTTAGCTGGTGTCTTTATAAAGAGATTGGGAAACACACACCCAGAGGAAAGATGACGTGAAGACCGGAGATGGTCATCTACATGCCAAGGAGGAAGGCCTCAGAGTAAACAACCCTGCCCACACCGTGATCTCCCAACTTGTCTCTAGGACTGTGAGAAATTTTTCTGTTGTTTAAGCCACCCAGTCTCTGGTACAGTACTTTGTTTTGGCGGCTCTAACTAAATTAGTGCATAACATTAAAATTTTTGTTATTTTGGTGGATACCGAACTTGTAACTTAATTTTCTAATTAGTGAAGTTGAACATTTTCTCTTGTGACTTGCCCATTCATACCTTATTGCTTTTTTGAATGTACAGTTCTCTTTTGTCCTATTTTCGTGCAGTTAAACCTATTCCATCTTTACCTCTGTCAAGTTTGTAAACTGAGAAACTGCTTTCTTCTTCAGAGGAATTCTTTGAAATGTTTTAAATTTTTCTTCTGTTTTCTTTAAAAAGGCAACTCTTTTATCCATCTGGAATTTTGGTATATCATGTGAGGTGACATTCTTTTGCTTTTTTTTCTCCATGTCATTTACTGGTTATCCTAACACAATTTATGGAATAACTTTTTTTTTTTTTTGTCTGCGCTGTGCAGCACAGGGGATCTTAGTTCCCTGGCCAGGGTTCCAACTCGTGCCCCCTGCAATGGAAGCACAGAGTCTTCACCACCACCAGGGAAGTCCCCTCTTCTCTTTTTTTAATGATTTTTGGATACCGCTTTAAATAAACTATGTATACACTACTGTTTACACTCTATTATTCTAGTCTTATCCCTCACACCATTACAGCTTTAATATTGATATTTGCAGCTTTATAAAGATTGGGATTAATTCCTCTTTCATTATATTTAAAAAATTTTCCATTATCATGTATTCTTCTAGATTTGCTTTAGAATTATTATATGGAGTATCACTACCTGAACCACAATTGGTACAAATTGAATTTAAGGAACCATCAATCCATTAGTGAAATAGTAACTAATCTATCCACTTTACTAAACTGATTAAAAGTTGAGTCCTTTGTATTAAAATTTATCTATTTACATGTCTCTTAGGTCCTTAGACTGTGCTCCCGTGGAGTAGACAGTGTCCGATGTCCTTTGTATCCAAACCTGGAAGAAGCTCAATAAATTACTTACTAGTTTTAGTTGTTCAAACAACAACAAAAAAACGTGTCTTCAGAAATACCCACCATAGAGATTATGAATGTGTTGCTAAATGGATTTGGAAAATTCCAAGTTCAACCAAGGTATGAATTACAACTATTCAATTTGCCATTAACCAAAAGGTCTGCAAGCCTTCTACTCAAGAGCTCCAAACGAGGATCTAACAGGACTCAAGAATTCTAATGAATTCAGGTACAATTCAAGAATGGTGGCTGCAGCAAAAATAGCCATGAAGGGGCCTCCCTGGTGGCGCAAGTGGTTGAGAGTCCGCCTGCCGATGCAGGGGATACGGGTTCGTGCCCCGGTCTGGGAGGATCCCATATGCCGCGGAGCGGCTGGGCCCGTGAGCCATGGCCGCTGGGCCTGCGCGTCCGGAGCCTGCACGTCCGGAGCCTGTGCTCCGCAACGGGGGAGGCCACAACAGTGAGAGGCCCGCATACCGCAAAAAAAAAAAAAATAGCCATGAAGTCTTCCCTCCCCTGAGAGCAAGGGAGACAAAGGGAGCAGCGAGCAGGCAGGGGAGCAGCGAGCAGGCAGAGAAGTAGCACAGCCGGCCCTGAGAGTTAATCATGTTGCGAAGTAAATAGAAGTGAGTTTTCTTTCTCCTCCTGAGAGCAAGGGAAAAAAAGGGAGCATCGAGCAGGCGAAAGCAGCAGCACAGCCGGCCCTGAGAGAGTTAATCACCCCTTGTTTAACTGTCACTAATTTGTAGTAACTGGATTTGTGGTTTACAAGGCGAACCTCACTCCGACACTGTAATTTACATTCGGCACCCATCACCCCTGACTCTGTGTGTTACCCGTTTCTCACTCCCTGCACTTACATTCTACATGCCCCTCGTAACAAGTCACCCCCTATAGTTTTTGAATTTCAGAGACAAGGTCACAGACCGATAAACCAGAGGCAAATGGACAGTTACCAGACTGCCAGACCCCAATTACCAGGCAGCCTGACGCCAGCTATGACTGTTTTGAAATAATGCAAAGGAAAGGAAGCATGCAAGACCTTCACTACTTCGATCCTTATATAACCCGGGCTGTGAGCCCCACATCTAAAATCTCCCGATTCCCAAGGAGGGGGGGCACAGTTGTTGGGGCGCTAGCTTGCTGTGTCTTCCCTTCTGCCTAGCAGAAAAATAAAGCCATCTCTCTCTTCCTCCAAAATCCCTGTCTCCGTATTTCTGTTCGGCCTCGGTGCACAGGGAAGCCGATATTTCGGCAACGTGGTGAAGCAGGTTTCAGGCATAGTTTGTTTATTCTATCCCTTAAACTCGTATGAGTTTTAACTCCCTTTGCTGTGAAACCATGATTATTTGGCAACTTCTGATAGTCTGGGTCAAGGGTTGGCAAACTTCCTTAAAAGGCCAGAGAGTAAATATTCTAGGCTTGCAGGCTGTTTGGTTTCTGTCACAGCCAATCAGTTCTGCTCTTGTAGCACAAAATAACCAGAGCTACTGCATAAACGTGGAAATGGCAGATTTCCAAGAAAATGTTATCTGCAAAAACAGGTGGTCAGCCTGAGGGCTGTAGTTTGCCAACCTCTTGTCTAGTTGGGGAACCACATTACTTTCGTTTTAAAGAGAATTTGGGTTGATCAGCAATATTCTAATCTTCTAGTCTTCTGAGTAGTTTATACTTACTGCCAAGTAATACATGGAACCGAATGTCAATTATCCAACTGCTAATGTGATCAGTGAACCAGTCAATTCAGTGTGAGTGGACAGAAATCAACGTTCTGGATTTTGATCCCCATGGTAGCCTACAAGAGGCCCAAGGGGGAGCCAGTATACCTCCCTATGTATGAGATCCTTATGGGTACAACTAAGCAGACATAAGAATAAGACATAAGAATGAGCTCTAAGAACCCAGAAGTCATATTTGTACCACTAAAAAAATGGCACAGTTTGGAATAAAAATTGAGGCAATGTCAGTCAGTACAAAACTTCCTGACCATCAGTAAAAAACTCTTAAGGGTGGTGACAAAAATTCAATGACATGTTTGGAGAAGAAAGATATCAAGTATAAGAAGTGGCAAACCAAATTCTGGCCTAAAAGAGGCCTTAATACTAATTCTAGAAACTAATGGTTAAAAGGGTGAAACAAAACATGAGGGCATTAGTGTAACTGGCCCCTCAGTTTAGTGTAAGGTATGGAAGGTACCAATAGTAACAAGAGAATAACTGCAAGCTAACTCCCTAATTGCAGTTAAGAATTAATTAGATCAGCCATCTGCAGAAATGATACAAATGAAGATATGTTTGGTATCAGTTTTAGGAATACCCCAAATCTAACCTAGGTGATCTAGACAGTGAGTGGGACATAGTTCTTTAACAAATCAATAGTAGAGCCTGATAAATGGCCTGATTAGGTGAGAGCCCTGATATGGTTAAGAGCACAGCTTCCATTTACTTGCTACAGAACACTTACTACATGCCAGAAGCTTTATACACACTATTTCATTTAATCCTCACAAGAGTCATGTGAAGGATTATTTATGTATGAGAAAATTAAAGCTTGGAGATGTTAACTTGCCTAAAGTTAATAGTAGGGGGCAGAGCTGTGATTCAAACCCAGACCAGAACTCTACAATGAATTGTATTTTTCAAATGGATCATCTGTAGAACTCTATCCTGCATTATATTTATTTATTTATTTTCTACCCTGCATTTTGAAAAGATATATTTTTAAAAAATGTTCCATGGGCAAATCAGTTGGGAAATTCCGAGTGTTTACTGTACCTTGAGACTTCTCTGAGCCTTTACTATAAATTTAAAGACCAGGGAAAATAACAACTGGATTGACTGGCCTTTCTCGGCCATCTCTTTATTTGTCCTTCCTCTTTCTAACTGTATAAAGTAAATAATTAATAGAAAATAATATTTCCAGGATGTGGACTACATATGGATGGTAGGAGCATGTAATTAGGGTGCTCAACAATGCCTAGATTTGAGACTCAGCATTTAAAAATGAATATTTATATGGAAAAACAAAATTAAACATAGGTTTTTTTTTTTTTTTAATTAAAGAAATGCATCAGGTAATAGTTACAGTAAAGATTACCCTCTACGAATAGGAGTAAAAGCTGTTTGGGGCTTCCCTGGTGGTGTAGTGCTTGAGAGTCCGCCTGCCGATGCAGGGGACACGGGTTCGTGCCCCGGTCCGGGAAGATCCCACATGACGCAGAGCGGCTGGGCCCGTGAGCCATGGCCACTGAGCCTGCACGTCCGGAGCCTGTCCTCCGCAGCGGGAGAGGCCACAGCAGTGAGAGGCCCGCGTAACGCCAAAAAAAAAAAAAAAAAAAAAAAAGCTGTTTGGCTTCCCTTGGTACCACCAACTCACAGAAGATCTTAGCTGTAAACAAGTAGATCTTAGTTGTAAACAAGTTGTATAATGATGCAATCTCTGACATAATTAAAACTGGGTAAACCATAATAGGTGTGTTCCTTGAATAGTTTGCCAAGTATTTGTCCAGGTCTATTATAGCTACTGAGCAAATGGGTTGGCATGAATAGTTATGTCCTTAATGTGTACATCATTAAGAGGTCGATATGTCTTCTCATTTACTGGTAACTTCTCCAATTCATCTAGAGTCTCCAGACCATCTATTACCCTGAAAGAGAAACAATATAATGTTTGAAAATATCCTGAGATCGAAACATAATATCCAAATATCTATAGCAATTACAGTCTCTCACCATGTCTCATAGTTCTTTGAATTCCCCAGTTGAGTGTACAATAAAATATCGCTTTGATTTTCTGCCATAGGTAGGGGCCAAAATTCAAAAACAAAAATTCATTTTTATGCCTTTAGACAACAATAGCAATGGAAAGGAATATTCCCACCAAAGTATCTAAACATTGCATTCGGCCTCATTCACATGGAATAGCTACAAATGGGGCTAATATAACCAGTCATAAGGTTTTCTTTGTTATAGGAAAAACCTGGAGAAAGTATGTAAGGATGACACTAGTATTATCAGTACTGCCCTACACTGAAGGTCCTGAAGTGGGTGGCCTCTTTGCACTTTATTGTTTAAATATGGTGTTTTTATTTTTTGCTTCTGGACAACAAAAAACAATATTCAGAATAGGAGAAGAGAAGATCAACAGTTAAGCCCACTTCCAGCAAGCCCATTTCATGTTTCTATCAAGAAAAAATATATATATATTGAGAGCTATCCTTCTAATATGTTCTAGAAAGTTAGTCTAAAACATTTGCTAAGAAAAAGTGGCTTTTTAGATAATACCTCCTAGTGCAATTCAACTCAATTGCTAAGACATACTATGTACTTTAAAAAACTATGTACTTAAAAAAAAAAGACATACTATGTACTTTAAAAAGTACCAGTACATACTATGTACTGGTACTTTCTTTTAATAAAATGGATAACATTTCCATTTTATTTTACATTTCCACTAAAGTGATACTATAATCAAAGCCTTTGGATTTTACACCCAAATGTAGGACAATTAAGGTCTTGAAATTATAAGCTTTAAATGCTTTCCCATGGGAAGGAAATCCAAAAAAAGAGGGGATATAGGTATATGTATAGCTGATTCATTTTGCTGTACAGTAGAAACTAACACAACATAGTAAAGCAACTATACTCCAGTAAAAACTAACCAACTAACTAACTAAAGGCTTTCCTACCTTCTGGGTCAGTAAGAGAGAAAGAGGGTACAAGAAACAGATCTCAGACAAAAAAGGGCATGTAGAATTGAAGCAAGTAAGCCTAGTTAAGTATCTGGGACATGGGCCCCTTTGAGAACCAGTGGAAAGCTATGTACCCTTTTTTCAGAAAAATGTATGTGCATATATACAAAACAATTTCAAGGAGGTACTGGACCAAAGATTAAGAATCCTTGTTCTAAACTCTACAGTTTTTTTTACCAATCTAGTAAGATAAGTCCTAGTAATTACTAATCAATAATTCTGAATGGTGGGTTAAAGGAGAAAAGAAAAAAAAGGGGGTTTGGTGCTCGCTGCGGCAGCACATATACTAAAATTGGAACGATACAGAGAAGGTTAGCATGGCCCCTGAGCAAGGAAGACACGCAAATTCGTGAAGCCCACAAAAACTACTAAAGGCTATAATATTCCTTTTCATTGATTATTACTAATCTATAAATTAGACATGTATATGGAATAAAAAAGAAAAGCTGTGGACTCTTCTATTTTTAATTAACCTAGCTTGGCATTCAAACTGTTAAATAAAACAAACTCTAAAACTGTGCCTTGGTTTATTAAGCATAGTAAATATTTGTTGACAAACTGACTTCCTGTTGATTTATAAAAGCAATTCCCAGGTAGAGTACTTGTAATGGATATTCTTGCAGAGACTGCTAAACACTCCCTAGGATCCAATCTCCCCTTCTTATTCACAGAGGCCTGGTTTTATTGCAAGTGGCAATATGTCTGGCTAAGAAACACTGCCTACCCTCCCTTGTAGGTAAGTTCTGGGCTTTCCAGGAGAGCTTTTGGGAAAGGGGCCGACTCAGCTGGCAAGCACCTTTGCCCTTCCTCCTTCTTCCTGCTTGGAGTACAACTGTTCCAACCGGGGCTGTGCTGCCCTAGTTATGGCCATGAAGTGAGCTTTAGAATGACAGCTAAAGACGGTTGAGAAGAAAGACAGAGGCACCTGGAACACTGGTGATATAACAGAACCACCATCCCAGTCCATCTTGTTTAAGCAACTGTTTTTCAGATGTGTTAGTTGATGCAAGATGTTATTCTTAATGAAAACAGATACATACTGTTAACTTGCATAATGATCCTGAAAAAACAGTACTGGCCCTTCTTTTACAAAATAAGAAAACTGAGGCTCAGAGAGGTTGTACGTTTCCCAAGGTCACAGGGCTGTTACGTGGTGGACTTAAATTTCAGGTACGTATAGCTCTCATACTGCTCTTTCAGTATTAGTTATGCTATCATCACAGCCACTCATATGCATCCTTTGCACTGAAATTCCAAAGAAAACCATAACCAGAATACTCACTTTCCAAATACTGTGTATTTCATGTCCAGATGTGGCTGCTTCCCATAGGTGATGAAGAACTGAGATCCATTGGTGTTTGGGCCATTATTAGCCATAGATACAACACCTCTAACGTTGTGCTGAAAAAGAAAGACCAAAGTATTAGCTGTTTTTACATAAGTATTCCAAATAAAGGATTGAAACAAGATGTGCACTCTACCTTCCCAGTATTTAAGGGATCAAGAAAACATGTAATCAGCTTCCATTAGGGCTAATCCAAATGTTCAGTTTCTGTATTATCTGTATCTCTGGAAACTTGTATCTAAGTTGTTTATATATCAAATCATATTCCCCAATTAATTTCACCTTTGGAGAAGCAGAGCCACAGACACTTTTGGCAATACCAATGTATAATAGAAATAATCCTTGCATTTACATTAAGGAACAGTGTGCTGGCATGAAATGATCAGGCAGACAACAAAACCAAAATCCCCATAATCTCTTCACATATACACTGGACTCTGGCTAGTTTCTTTATCTGTAAAACAAGGGAGGTTGGACTAATTCAGGGGTTTACTCATAATTCAAATGCTCACAAGGGTTACCAGATAATAAACTGATAATTGGGCAGAATGTAAACATTAGGGAATGGTGGAGCCTGGCAAAAGGAATAGTGTAGCTTTTGCCTCAGGACGTTTACAATTTTTTTAAACCAATGGCCATAGAGAATACATCTGTGGGTCTTCCATCCATGGGCAGTCAGTTTATAACCCCAGGACTGGATGATCTAAGGAAGGCCTTGTCTAACTCTAATATTCATGATACTATTTGCTACACAAGGGACTGTGTACAGGAATTAAAAGGACTTTACTGATAAGATTGAAGACAGACAGAACTGTCTTACAGGGAGATGCCCAAATATAAAATATACTAAAAGTAACTCCAATGATTACTCTATCTTTAGCTATTCATCAGGGGACACTAATAAGACAAACTACAGAGATGCAGCTTCATAGAGATATTAATGCTTTACCATTCCCTAAAAGGTGACTACCAATAACACATGTAGTGTTTGATACATACATAAGAATATATGTACCACTTACAACTTAATAAAATCAGCGCCCACTAACCTATTTCCAAATTTTAAGAATTAAAATTTACCAAACTGTTGCATATGCCTATGTGCTCCTCTCAGCTATTACTTCAGCCTCTCCAAGAGGTAACCAGTGTTCTGATATCTTTACATTCGATACATGCCTATACAATATATTGTTTCCTTTCGCTTGTTTCTGAGCTCTATAAAATAGTATCATACTATGTGTAGTCTTCTGGGAAATGATTTCTACACTTAACATTATGTTTCTAAGATTCATACATGTATACATAGCTGTAGTTCTGACTTCTTTCACTGTATAACATTTTACTTCTGAATATACTACAACTTGTCCATTCAAAGATCAACAGACTGTTTCTAGACTTTTGTTATTATCAATAGTACTCTAGGAACACTCTTGTACATGCTTCCTAGTGTACATGTACATGAATTTCTCTAGGGTAAACATGTGGGAATGGAATTTCTGGGTTAGAGTACGTGAATATTCAATACATATCCTCAACTCTGGTATATAAGAAAATAGTTCTTAACCTTGTCTATCTAGGAATCACCAGGGAACCTTAAAATATAGTCGAGGTCCTAATCAGTTCTACTGACTTTTTCTCTAGACTTAGGGAGGTAAGGCCCTAATCTTTTATAGTTTTAAAACTTCCACAGGTGAATCTGTAACAGCAAAGTTTGAAAACCACTGGCATAGGATGACAGATCAGTACCAAGGAAGCAGTCATTCATTAATGCCTAAACAATCATTTCATTTCCAATTCAGAAAAAGGATGACTTTTTAAACAATTTATGACCTCCTAACCCCAACTCTGTAACAATATTTATGATAGAAAAGCAAAAGGATAAATTACTCCTAGTCACCATCCAGAGATAAACACTGCAACAAATATTTTTCAGAAGTTTTGCTGAGTATATTCTACTATAACTGAAAAATACTATACTAAATTACATATTCTGATTGAGGAGAACTGATGTCTTTTTTTCTAATTATAAACTTATCATTCTATGCAGACACAAGTTTGAAAGACCGCACAATACATTGTTAACTCATGTCATCTCTGGGGAATGGAACTGATTTTTTTTTTTTTTAATTGGCATGTACTAGTTTTTTAATTTTTAGAAGAAAAACAAATTCTTCAGAAAGTTTGAAAAATACAAAAAAAAAAGGAAATATAAATATCTAGTTTTACTGTGATGAAGATTTATTTATATGCACTTCTCTTTGACCTAGTTGAGATCTACCACAGACATTAAGTTAATACAGGAATATTCAAACATCTCAGAGAAGATGGTAAAAGCTGGAGATTGATAATATTGCAAGCAGGAGGTCTGATAGTCTCTCCTCTCCACTCTCAAAAAAAAAAGGCCAATGAGGGACTTCCCTGGCATTCCAGTGAAGATGCCACCTTCTAATGCGGGAGGTGAGGGTTCGAACCCTGGTTGGGGAACTAAGGTCCTGCATGCCACAGGGTGCAGCCAAAATTTAAAAAAAAAAAAAAAAAAAGGTCAATGATTCACGTCATTCAACATGAATTTTATAGTGAGGCATTAAGCCCCTTAGGTACATTACTGATTAAACATTTCAGATTGGACCCAAAGATGAGCTCACTTAAAGTCAAGATTCATGTGATGGTGAGATTCCAGTATATATTAGGCTAGAACTGCTACTTATATTTTCTCCCTGACGTCACTTATCAAGTATGCAAAAACTACAAAAGAGTATCTTTACTAATTATTTTAACCTGTATTATTACAACATATGTATCAAAGTTTCCAAGTGTAAACACAGCATGAAAAAATAGATTTTGAAGTATTTTGGATTTACCTTAAGATATTCACTGTATTCATCTTCAAATTTCCTGCCCCAGATACTGCAACCTCCTCTTCCAGTACCTGTATTACAAGACGAACAAATGAAAAAAAGTATTTAATTAAAGCTGAAAAAGGGTTCATTTTCTAAACATAAGGGCTAGTTTATATACCATAACTCTTTAAATACAAATAAAATTTGGTACGCCCTCTCTTACTTACCAAAATTGAACTTTAAAAACCATAAAAATATCTTTACAAAACCCAAAAACCCTCCTTATCAATACTGTTCATATTTTAGGGCTCGGTGCTAGTAGCTTCTGCTTAAAAATTTCTTGCTAAGGTAAGTTATAAAAACCCCACATGCTTTTATTTTTCTATTCTTTGTCTAGTCTCTTCTTCACACTACATACGCTGGGTATATACCCTAGGTATTACTGGAATAACTTACCTGTCGGATCTCCTGTTTGAACCATGAAACCCTTGATATTTCTATGAAATATACAGCCATTGTAGTAATTACTGGCACAAAGAGCCAAGAAATTCTGAAGAGAATAAAAACAATGATTGAGAAATGATGTAGCAGAAGATAAGAACCATTTAAGGTTTAAGAATATTTAAGATAAAGAACCAATTGTAGGGACTTCCCTGGTGGTGCAGTGGCTAAGAATCTGCCTGCCAATGCAGGGGACATAGGTTCGAGCCCTGGTCCAGGAATATCCCACATGCCACGGAGCAACTAAGCCTGTGCGCCACAACTACTGAGCCTGCGCCCTGGAGCCCGCACACCTAGAGACCATGCTCCACAACAAAAGAAGACAGCGCAATGAGAAGCCCACTCACCACAACTAGAGAAAGCCTGCGCACATTAACAAAGACAGAACACAGCCAGAAAAAAAAAAGCCAATTGTATTTACTGAAAACACTACAACAACCTATTTAAATGATATCTTTTAGGCATTACTTTGGATAATGTCACTGCCTAAAACTCTTCAATAGCTTCCTTCTGTTCTTGAAATAAAATGCAAAATCCTCAGGAGAGCCTAGCAAGCCCTGCATGACCTAGCCTACTTCTACATCTCATAATGATAATAACCCCTTCCCTGCTGCTTACTGTGTTAACCCCATCAGGCTTCTGAAAATTCATCCAAAATACACAGGCTTTCCCACCTTAAGGCCCTTGTACCTGCTATTTCTATACCTGGAATGTTCTTTTTATAAGTCCTTCCAGAGAGATGCCTTCATTACCTTTCGCACTCAGTGTTTTTTGTTTTTTGTTTTTTGTTTTTGTGGTACACGGGCCTCTCACCGTTGCAGCTTCTCCCGTTGCGGAGCACAGGCTCCAGACGCACAGGCTCAGCGGCCAAGGCTCACGGGCCCAGCCGCTCCGCGGCATGTGGGATCTTCCCGGACCGGGGCACGAACCCGTGTACCCTGCATCGGCAGGCGGACTCTCAACCACTGCGCCACCAGGGAAGCCCTCGCACTCAGTTTTTAAAGCATCACTTTCTTGGCTAGGCTTGCCCTCACCTTCTTTTAAATAAATCCTTTCCCATTATTCTCTATCTCACAACTTTATTTCCTTCAAAGCATTATTACCCTCTAGAATTACTTTTTTTCTAGAATGAATCTTCCCCCCTGCCTATCTTCCTGGGTAGAATATTAGCTCCACAACAGCAAGGCATGCCTCTTGCTCATCACTGTAGTTCTAGTTGCTGGCAAGATAGCCTTCCATAAATAACTTACTTAATGAATGAATATATATAGCTAACTCTTTTTCCTTCTTGTATTTCTCTCTCTCTCTTTTTTTTTTTGGCTGAGCCACGAAGCTTGCAGGATCTTAGTTCCCCGACCAGGGACTGAACCTGGGCCATGGCAGTGAAAGCACCAAGTCTTAACCACTGGACCGCCAGGGAACTCCCTCTTTTCCCCTTGTTTAAATGACAAGGATAGAACCTTGTCATTTAAACAAGTGAAATAATGTATGGAACAGTTCTCTTACCTAATATCTAATGATTATTTACATTTCTTGAGGAAAATGAGCCAAAAGAAAAAGATACCAGCCACTCTATGGTTAGAGAAAAATTCTCTACCCTTTCTTTGATCCAACTTTGACATCAGAAAAAGAAGTGTAAATTAGACCAGAAATTATCATTGCGGGTTTTTCTTGACAACAGTTTTTTTTTTTTTTTTTTTTTTCTGGTATGCGGGCCTCTCACTGTTGTGGCCTCTCCCGTTGCGGAGCACAGGCTCCGGACGCACAGGCTCAGCGGCCAAGGCTCACGGGCCCAGCCGCTCCGCGGCATGTGGGATCTTCCCGGACCGGGGCACGAACCCGTGTACCCTGCATCGGCAGGCGGACTCTCAACCACTGCGCCACCAGGGAAGCCCTTGCACTCAGTTTTTAAAGCATCACTTTCTTGGCTAGGCTTGCCCTCACCTTCTTTTAAATAAATCCTTTCCCATTATTCTCTATCTCACAACTTTATTTCCTTCAAAGCATTATTACCCTCTAGAATTACTTTTTTTCTAGAATGAATCTTCCCCCCTGCCTATCTTCCTGGGTAGAATATTAGCTCCACAACAGCAAGGCATGCCTCTTGCTCATCACTGTAGTTCTAGTTGCTGGCAAGATAGCCTTCCATAAATAACTTACTTAATGAATGAATATATATAGCTAACTCTTTTTCCTTCTTGTATTTCTCTCTCTCTCTTTTTTTTTTTGGCTGAGCCACGAAGCTTGCAGGATCTTAGTTCCCCGACCAGGGACTGAACCTGGGCCATGGCAGTGAAAGCACCAAGTCTTAACCACTGGACCGCCAGGGAACTCCCTCTTTTCCCCTTGTTTAAATGACAAGGATAGAACCTTGTCATTTAAACAAGTGAAATAATGTATGGAACAGTTCTCTTACCTAATATCTAATGATTATTTACATTTCTTGAGGAAAATGAGCCAAAAGAAAAAGATACCAGCCACTCTATGGTTAGAGAAAAATTCTCTACCCTTTCTTTGATCCAACTTTGACATCAGAAAAAGAAGTGTAAATTAGACCAGAAATTATCATTGCGGGTTTTTCTTGACAACAGTTTTTTTTTTTTTTTTTTTTTTTTCTGGTATGCGGGCCTCTCACTGTTGTGGCCTCTCCCGTTGCGGAGCACAGGCTCCGGACGCACAGGCTCAGCGGCCATGGCTCACGGGCCCAGCCGCTCTGCGGCATGTGGGATCTTCCCTGCACCGGCAGGCGGACTCTCAACCACTGCACCACCAGGGAAGCCCCTCTTGACAATAGTTTTATAGAAACTTTTTTTTTTGGATGTTGTTTAAGTAGATGACTCAATTTCAAAATGGTTATCCTGTTGCATTAACTCATCTTTTATACATACATTACGGTACTCACTTCACATGTTTTGGGTGTCCTCTCACAGAAGACTTCTATTTTAATATCACCTACATCTGTATGCAGTGTCACCGACTAAAAAGGAGAGAGAATGTGAGAACGAATGAGATTTCTTCAGGTGACTTTGTACACTGTATCATTTCCCTAACTAGATATTAAAGATGACTACCTGAATAAAAACGGAAAGAAACACCATTTCAGAGATGATCCACCCACACAGTAGCTCTGAGAGATAAGTTGTATTTCTTCAAAATTTATTTCAGCAGTAGAAAAAAAATTCCAGAAGAGAAACATAAATGTTAAAAAGTAAAATGATATCTATGCTAAAATATTTGGGAGCAAATATTGTGATGGAAATAGTCATTTCAAGTTTGAATTTTTCATCAATAAAAATAAAAACAGTTTTTATGTTAGTATTACTGACTTAAATGGCAATTCACCAAGTCATTAATATATATTGAAAAACAGTAAGAAAATGACTTTTACAAACATAGTTTCCACCATTTCCCTTATGTAATTTAATTGTGAGAGAGTTAAAAAACAATTTCTTTCTCCACTGAAGACAACAGACATAAAAAGTGTCAGTGTTTTCAGATCGTAAAAGTGCAGAGGTAACTAGAGTACTTCTTGCTTGCTTTTTGTTTAATCTGTTGTTTTGGTAGCTAGAATATTCCTTTTGTTACCCCATTCCAGAGAGGGTGGAATACTTCTGAGGCTTCCTTTTTAAATTCTCTTCTTACAATAGTTGTCCACCTTAGATCAAGAGCAAAAGGATCCAATTAAAATGATCACACCTGGCTATGCTCTTCTGACCCTGCAACACCACCTTTCCATCTCTATCCATCGTGTATCAATCTTTTTCCATAAAAGGTAAATTCTGTTTTAAGTGAAAAACATAATCTGAAATCACTTTACGCTGTATGCTTTTACAGATTATCATTGATTTGTTTTGTCACTGAAATTTCCATGCAGTTTTATTTCCCTTGACTGAATTTCTAAAAATTACTTATAATGAAAGACATTCATAAGAATTCTGTAAAATTTACCATTTTTCTTCTTGATGCTTTCAGGAAGTACTGTTACTTTCTCAGTTTACTGAGAGAAGTTCAAAAACGAGCCTCTATTTCCAAAAGAAAAAACAATTAAATTCATTTCCCTCTCTTAACTCACACTTGCTCATCTTTACCGCATATTTAACAGAAAAAGTCTCGATGAGCACCCATCCTGCTCCAAGTAATAAAAACCCGATTATGAAAGCGATCAGGCGATACTACTCGTCTCAAGCCCCTCAAGGCCTACTTCCACTGCTCTTCACGGGCCGGGTACATTCCCTCCTTGGGGTCTAGGCACTGGACGTTCCCCTTGCCTGGAACACGTATACTCAGACATCTGTATGGCTATTTTCCTCGCCTCCAAGTCTCTTCTCAAAAGTCTGGTCTGGACCTGATAACTCTATTTAAACCTGCCTTAACGATTTCCTTTTCCATAGCACTTAGCACTAATATACTCTATGCTTTACTAATTGTCTTATTTCAACAACACCCTCCCCGTACAGAATACTCACTGGAAGCAGCCCAAGAACTAACATACACAGCGCTCTGCGAGCATTTGAGTTAAAGTGAATGAAAGAATAAGTGACGTTACCCCATACTTACTTAACCACTTCGATTAGCACATCGGTTGTTAAAAGGGCAAAGGTGCAATCGCAGTTACCCCCACGGGTCTGTAGATTCGAAACTAAGTTTCTTCAGGCCACCGGAAGTCGAGCAAGGGACCCATTAGAGAGAACGCCCCTCACCTGCTCGCCTCCTCCCTCCGCCCCCTCCTCCCTGTCTCAAACCAAACGACTAGAACTAGGGAGACACCAATTTCTCCCCACCAGGAACACTTCTGACTATGAAAGGGTCAAAATTATCTTTTAATAATTACACTAGGACAAGAAGCGTAACTCTGGTCAACCTCTAGAAGTGCTTTGGGCTCAGACGCAAAACCATAAGGACCACCTCCCACCGGCTCCCCGGCCCCGCCCACTTGCACGAAGCCAGGAAGTTCCGCGCAGGACCGGAAGTAGCGCTCGCCGAGTTCCCGGGGCTGGTGAGTCCTGGGCGGGTTAAATTTCAATGTGAGAAGCTGAGGCCTTGGCGGTGGGCTGTGGTTTACGAGCCTGCTGCAGCGAAAGGTGGCAGGGGAGGAGATAGGCGCAGAAAAACGGCTTGCTGCGGGAGAGCATAGCGCTCTAGAGGGACCGGGGACTTAACTCACGGACTTATCGGCCGTGCCACTTGCGCTCTTCATTGACCTAGAAAAGGCCTGAAGTGGGACTGAAACAAGAGGGCGCAGTTTGCAGACTGTAAAGTGGGTCTTGCTAATGAATCTTAATAATAAATAGTGCAGACTCTAGGCCAGGCATTGTTCCCCGCTTCACGGTTAAATCTTGCAACCACGCTGTGAGCTGGGCACTATTATTTGCACCCTTCAGAGGTGGAAACCACAGAGGTAGAGTCCTCAGAGACAGCTGTGGCTTTGGGAGTCGGTCTGGTTTTAGAGTCGGTGCTCTTCCCACCATGCTCTGCCGCCTCCCATTCTCGTTAATTGTAACTTCAAGCTACTCAGCTTCGTAGGAAATGGGGAGTGTTTTGTTACTTACAAGGGCTCCTTCAAATGTAACAGTAGGTAACAGAACCGGCTTGGTGGCCCACTAGAGCGTCACTTTAGGGCTTGCCAGATTTACAAGAGTCTGGAGAATGGAGTAGTATCAGGACGTGGAATCTGGAGAGTGGAAGTGGTATAAGGACCCTTAGAAGATCTTCCAAGACCCCAGGTTCGAGTGGTTCCACCTCACTCCAAACTGTATATTGAATAAGTGCATTAAATATTAAATATTTCTTTTTTTATTATTTTATTTTATTTTTGGCTGCATTGGGTCTTCGTTGCTGCACGCAGGCTTTCTCTACTTGCGGCGAGCAGGGGCTACTCTTGGTTGCGGCGTGCAGGCTTCTTGCAGTGGCTTCTCTTGTTGCGGAGCACAGGCTCTAGGCATGCGGGCTTCAGTACTTGCGGCTCATGGGCTCCAGAGCGAGGGCGCAATAGTTGTGGCGCACGGGCTTAGTTGCTCCACGGCAGGTGGGATCTTCCCGGACCAGGGCTCGAACCTGTGTCCCCTGCATTGGCAAGCTGATTCTTAACCACTGTGCCACCAGGGAAGTCCGAATATTAATTATTTCTGCGTACAAATATTGAAAAAAAATTGCTTTTGAAATTGAGTTATGAGTATTTCATTAAATTTACAATTGACTATGCTTTCTTGTTAATTATTTTGCATATCATGAAATGCTTTTCTTCAAAAACAAAAGTGTTCATAGATACTAAATTTAAGAATGGAGCTGACAGTGTTATCTTTTGTATTGGATATAGATGTCTACAAGGCTTACAGACTGTGTGGGCCCTTACATCTTCACCTCTCCCACCTCTTGATTCTGGCCTTTGTGTGGCAGGTAGCTGTTGGCTCAGGGGCAGCAGCTCCTGCCCTTTCCTGTCTTGACCCTACCCATTCACAGAGTGACTCACCTGTGCATCCCATGGTTCTGGTTGCTGATAAAACACTTAACTTTTTTTTTAAACTAATATATTTTTTTGAATTTTATTTTATTTATTTTTATACAGCAGGTTCTTATTAGTTATCTACTTTATACATATTAGTGTATACATGTCAGTCCCAATCTCCCAGTTCATCCTACCACCACCCATACCCCGCCACTTTCCCCCCTTGGTGTCCATACAAAACACTTAACTTTTAAAATATGTTACTGTTACTCTTTTGATAAAGCACTTTTTATTGTCAGTATGTACCACCCTAACTCCAAATTCTGCTATGATGGGGGAAGGGGTCTGTGTCAGTCTGTATAGTAAGCATTTAGTGCCGGCCTATGTTGGTGATCCTGAGATACAGATCCTCCAGTAGCTTTAGCGTACTGGGGGAGACAGACAAACAGGAATATAATATTATGAGAATACCTAGTGCAAAAGCAGGTGGGACAGGGAGAGGGAAGACACTGAAAAGGAAGGTTTGTCAAGAAAAGCTTTATTTAGGAAGTCGAAAGGGTCTTGGAAGGAAGGGTATAATATTTAGAGAAATGGAGAAGGGTGGTTGAAGCCCAGGTGGGGAGAACAAGAACAAGGGTGTGTGGGAGGGGGCAGGGAGGAGGGAAGGAACATAATTGTGTGTTGTACAGCAGGTTTGTGCAAGGTGACTTAAACATATTAATCCATTTACTCCTCCAGACGGCCTGTGAGGTAAGTTATAGTGTCTCCCTTTTGTAGATGAGAAAACAAGCTCAGAGAGGTTAAATGACTTACCTATGGTACCGTGTGCCGGTAAGTGGCAGAGCCAGTATTTGAAGCCAGGCACGTAGGACTACAGCTCTTTTGCTCATATGCTTTGCTGTCTCAAAGGTCCATTTTCCGTGTTTTGACTTCAGATACTCAGTTTTACCTGACTTCTGCATGTTGTCATCTCGTGTACGCCTGGTGCCCACGACAGTCCGCCGAATCCATTCCCCGATCTGCACTTCTTCCCGTTCCTTCATGGATCTAAAGGCTGTCCTTTCCTCCTTGAATGACTTTGCATCCCTCTCCTTTGCTGAGAGTTGGGACAATGTTGGATTACTGGTGGAACCAAGCCCACCACACACTGTAAACACGCTCTTCCTAACCAATGATTTGACAGAAGAAGTGATGGACGAGGCGCTGCAGAAGAAGGCAGATCTCATTCTCTCCTACCATCCGCCTATTTTCCGACCTATGAAGCGCATCACCTGGAAAACCTGGAAAGAGCGCCTGGTGATCCGGGCGCTGGAGAACAGGGTCGGCATCTACTCTCCTCACACGGCCTATGATGCTGCTCCCCAGGGAGTCAACAACTGGCTGGCTAAAGGGCTTGGTGAGAAGCCTCTTGTTCTTTCATATTCAGTAGTTTCCCTACCAGTGCTTTGAAATTTTAGAATGTCTTTCCAGTAGTCTTTTAACCGCTTTAGGTATGGGGACCATTATTCTATTTTTGTATATTTTAAAATAATCTTGCTGAAATCTGGCAATTAAGTTGCATTTGAAAAATGAAATTTTTATCCTTAGTGAATAAGGACAGCATAGGAAGTCTTCATTTTTGATGGAGCTTTGTGATTCCTTACTCGTGTGGCACAGTGCCTGGCACTCAGGCACTCCAGAAACGCTTGTTAAACTGAACTGAAAGCTGAATCCTCTCCAAAATATACTTCATATGTCAATCAAATAGAGTTTTATTTTTATTTTTATTTATTTATTTATTTTTGCAGTACGCTGGCCTCTCACTGTTGTGGCCTCTCCCGTTGCGGAGCACAGGCTCAGGACGCGCAGGCTCAGCGGCCATGGCTCACGGGCTTAGTTGCTCCGCGGCATGTGAGATCTTCCCGGACCGGGGCACGAACCCGTGTCCCCTGCATCGGCAGGCGGACTCTCAACCATTGTGCCACCAGGGAAGCCCAAATAGAGTTTTATTGAATTAGTCCTTATGCCCAGCACAATGAGGGAAGTCAGCATATGTGTTTTAGCTTTTAGTAAGTCTTTTTAGTTAACTCATTTTGGGCCGAAGGTTCTGTGATGATATAATCTGGATTAATGTGGTCAAGTAAATTATGGGCATTTGCGACTTGAATCATAGTTCACATGAGTAAATTTAGTAAGTGGTCACAATTCTATATGTTATATAAAAATTCATGAGTCAGTCTTGTCCAACTTTTTGTGATATTTACGAGTCTTCTGGAAAATCTGAAAATAAATTTGATTATGTATGTCTGTACTAAATCCCTAAATTATGGGGATTGTTGGATGTATATATAAGGGATATGTACGTGTGTGTATATTATGTAAGCATCTGAGAATGAATCTTTTCAAAAATACTCATTTCTTAGAAGTTTTGCCCATAGTGGTTTATCTTTCTAATTTTTAAATAAACCCACAAAAACTCCAATTTCTGACAATTTTTTCTTTCTAGGAGTTTGCACCTCCAGGCCCATCCATGCTTCCAGAGCTCCTGACTACCCCACGGAGGGAACACACAGAGTAGAATTCAATGTTACCCACACCCAAGACCTGGACAAAGTCATTTCTGCAGTGAAAGGAATTGCAGGTGTATCTGTCACTTCTTTTTCTGCTAGGTACAATATCTTTTCCTCTTTTAGTGTATATTAATTTGTAAGAATCTTTCTTACAAATTCTATAACTCTGTTATTTAAGTTTGTAGCAAATCACTTTCCTAGGGTGGGTTTACAAAGCAGCATACTTCTCATTTGCCTGCGGGTCCCTAAGGAGAACCATGGGATCTTTTCAAAGCAATAAAAATGATAAGTAACACTTATTGAGTATTTTCTATGTGGGAGGGACTATATCACACATCCTACAGTATTTCTAATCCTCCTGGCAATATTGAAAGTTATTTTTACCTTAGGGTATGCAGATATACCCTAATTATATGCTGATAACATAGGTTTACTTTGATCAGTTCCCAGCAAATGATGATTCCCAAACACTTGAAAAGAAAAATACATTAAAGTGCCTCTTGGAAGGTCAATCATTTATTTAATTAGGGCTGAGATACCAAAATGTTGCTTCACAGACGTCCCTGGTGGCGCAGGGGTTAAGAATCCACTTGCCAATGCAGGGGACATGGGTTCGAACCCTGGTCCGGGAAGATCCCACGTGCCGTGGAGCAACTAAGCCCGCATGCCACAACTACTGAAGCCCACGCACCTAGAGCCCATGCTCCGCAGCAAGAGAAGCCACTGCAATGAGAAGCCTGCATACCATAACGAAGAGTAGCCCCCGGTTGCTGCACAGCAACAAAGACCCAATGCAGCAAAAAATTAATTAATTAATTTTTAAAAAATGTTGCTTCATTAGAGGTTTTTTGGGGGCTGATTTACCCTAATACCTACTAAAGCATCGTAAAAGACAAGTTATACAAAGCTAGGACTTAATAATTGTTAAAAAAAAAATAGGTACAATGACTTTTTTATAAAATGGAAATCTATTGCAATAATCGCACCTTGGGTAAACCCCATTGGCTACGATACTGCCACCGCACAAAGCTAAAATGGAAATCTATATCAGGCTACACCAAAAAGTGACTCTTTGATGAGTGGTTTTTAAGTGTAGATACATTATAGTAAAATCGTAGTAAATGTCCTCTAATAATATTGGGGAATTCCAAGAATCTTAAGAAAAATTGTTTATAAGATTTTGCATAGGTTCCAGTCATGGTGTCTTTTACCATACTGAAATACTGTGTAAATACTGAAATTAAAATTATACAAATAAAGCATGAAAAATTTAAGCAATACAAAAGTTCTCTTTGTCCCCTCTACTCAATCCCAGTATCTTCAACTCAAGTTGTCTTTTCCTTTGTTTTCAGAGAAGTGGGTATCTTTCCAAACATGTATAGGGACACAAAGAAATGTGTAGTTTTGTCTTATTCATTGCTTTCTTAATTAAATGGTATGCTGTATTTGCCTTTTTAACTTAAGATGTCCTAGAAATCTTTCCATGTATGTCTCTCTCTCTTTTTTTTTTTTTTTTTTTGCGGTACGCGGGCCTCTCACCGCTGCGGCCTCTCCCGTTGCGGAGCACAGGCTCCAGACGCGCAGGCTCAGTGGCCATGGCTCACGGGCCCAGCTGCTCCGCGGCATGCGGGATCCTCCCAGACCGGGGCACGAACCCGTGTCCCCTGCACCGGCAGGCGGACTCTCAACCACTGCGCCACCAGGGAAGCCCTATGTCTCTCTTTTTAATTGCTATGCAGTGTTTATTATGAATGTACTGTAATTTCTTGAAGTATTCCTCTTCCTAACTGAGGAATTTTTAAAACACTGATGCACATTTAGTTTGGTTCCAGTTTCTCCATATTACAGGTAATATCTGGGATTTACCATTAGATTGGGGGCCAGACATTGTTTTTGCTTTTTCTTTTCAAATCTCTGCAGATGGTTCCAGTGTTGAAATTACACTTCCACATTATCTTTTAAGGTGTCTTAGTTCTAGAATTCTATAATTATATTTAGAGTTTATGGTTAAATACAAAACTTTCTTGATGCTAGTTTTTTTGGAGAGGCTCTGGGGCATGGTTTTTTTTGGTGGGGGGGCTGTGCCCC
Organism: Mesoplodon densirostris; assembly: GCF_025265405.1. Classification (NCBI taxonomy): domain Eukaryota; kingdom Metazoa; phylum Chordata; class Mammalia; order Artiodactyla; family Ziphiidae; genus Mesoplodon; species Mesoplodon densirostris. The sequence goes on along the minus strand of NC_082668.1, from coordinate 35,779,943 downwards.
ACAGCTTGTAGGATCTTAGTTCCCAACCAGGGATCCAGGGATTGAAGGGATTGAACCCGGACCCCAGCAGTGAAAGCACTGAGTCCTAACCACAGAACCACCAGGGAATTCCCAAGGGCATTCCTTTTTTTATTTTATTTTTTTTAAGGGCATTGCTTTTTAAAGGGTGATTCAGGGACCTCTGAATCATTGCTAACGGGTGCTTACGAAAAATGCAGATTTGGGGCTTTATCCTAGATCTATGTAATTAGAATGGGGTTTGCCTGAGGATCTGTCCAGGAGATTCTTGTATTCAATGATGTTTGAAAATTAACTTTTCTAGGGCTTTAAAAAAATTCAGTTTGCCCCAGCCCCATTCATAGATGTTCTGTTTCACTGGATCTATAGAAGGGTCCAGCAGCTGTTATTTTAAGAAGCCAACAGGAGATTTCTGATGCACAACCAGGACTAAACTGTTCTAGAACAGGGGTTTCAAAGTGAGGTCCCTGGACCAGCAACATAAGCATCACCTGGAACTTGTTAGAAAGATAAATTCTTAGCCCCCACTCAGGCCTACTGAATTAGAAACTCTGGGGGTAGGGCCCAGCAGTCTGTTTTAATAAGGCCATGAGATGATTTTGATGCATGTGAAAGTTTTAGAAACACTATTCTAGAAAATAGTTTCGCTTGGAATTAAATCCTAAATTCCATATAAATCTAATCTCCTATTATAGGAGGTTGTAAACTGTGGATTCTTTTAAATACATTGTTTATATTTATCCTAAACCAGGAAGTGACTTTTTTTCTAGGACTGATGATGAAGAACAAACACGGCTCAGTCTGAATTGTACTCAACAAGCTTTGATGCAGGTGGTGGCTTTTCTTTCCCAGAACAAACAATATTATCAGAAGACTGAAATTCTGTCACTGGAGAAGGTAATAAAAAATGTGTTACTGTGCATTTCTGTTTGACAAATTCATATGTAAATTATTAGATACAAAGTGGTGATTGAAGGCATGTCATGCCCTGGAAAGTATATTTAAAACGGGAGACGTTTCAGGAATAAGAAAATGTTGGAACTTATCTTAGTCTGTTCGGGCTACTATAACATGTTTGGACTGCTATAACAGAGTGCCACAGACTGGATAGCTTATAAACAACAGAAAGTTATTTCTCACAGTTTTGGAGGCTGGAAAGTCCAAGATCATGGCACTGGTAGATTCGGAGTGGTGTCTGGTGGGAGTTCACTTTGTGGTTCAAAGATGGCGCCTTCCCTCTGTGTCCTCACACAGTAGAGGGGACTAAGTATCTCTCTGGAGCCTCTTTTCTAAAGCACTAATCCCATTTGTGTGGGTTCCAGCCTTATGACTTAAGTACCTCCCAAAGGCTACACCTCCTAATCCGTAGGTTAGGATTTCAACCTGTGAATTTGAGGGGGACAGAAACATTTAGACCATAGTGGCACTTCTTCAGGATTAGAGGCTCAGTTACAAGTTCAGTCTCTTATCTAATACCCTATGCCTGGACCGTTTTTATTCATTCTTTTAACTTGACAGCCATTTGTATGATGATTCCTATGTCTTTACTTCCTGTCTCAGAATGCTTTCTTAAGGTAAAAGATAAAAAATTTTAAAAGAAACTATATTTCCAGCCACTTTCTGAACATTTTCCACTTATGACTCTTACAAATATTTAAAATCCAATATATACAAGTATTGACCTTATCCCCATACCACACCTTTAAATACCACTTTTTTCTGTTTTATTGGTGGCATCATCATCTATCTTATTTGCGGTTTGCACAACTCTCCCTTGCCCCTGTAAATCCAAGCCCTGCTGATTCTGTCCCTAAATCTACAAAATGTTTCTCCTCTCCGTTTGCTTCACCACCACAGTAGTTGAAACTCTCATCTTCTCTCACTTGGGATATGAGTAGTCTCCTGAGTGGGCACCTACAGGAGACAATCCAGGCTTTTTAGCTTAGAGTGTGAAGCCCTTCATGACTGGCAAGGACCCCTGTGTCCGCGTCTTCTCCATCCACATCCCTTGCTCTGTATACCAGCTACACTGTCTGCTTTTCCATCTGCCCTGTGTGGTCTCTCCCATCTTGGCACCTTTGTACGTGATCTCTCTCTTTATTATTTATTTATTTATTTATTTATTTTTCTCTCTCTTTAGAATGCCTCTCCACATCTCACCCTGTCCCTAACCCACCACACTGCACTTGACATCACTCCTTTTTTAACTCCTTTCTGGTCTGTCTTCAAGACCCAAGTCGTTGTAGAACCTTGTTTGACTCCACTTATTCCAAGTACCCACCTCCTCTAGTCTCAACTCATTTATTTTGTCATTCCTTTGTGCTCCCATAAAAAAACAATACCTACTTTGTATTTAAAAACACTTTTATTTTCATTGTTTAAACATCTGCCTTCCCAGGAGACTGAGCTCCTAGAAGTCAGAGAATGTTTTTGTCAGGTTTGCATCCCCAAATTTTAGCCTGGAGCTGGTTTTATAGCAAGCTGATAGTATGCTTGTGTTTTTGGGGTTTTTTTTTTTGCGGTATGCGGGCCTCTCACTGTTGTGGCCTCTCCCTTTGTGGAGCACAGGCTCTGGACGCGCAGGCTCAGTGGCCATGGCTTACGGGCCCAGCCGCTCCGCGGCATGTGGGATCTTCCCAGACCAGGGTACGAACCTGTGTCCCCTGCATCTGCAGGCAGACTCTCAACCACTGTGCCACCGGGGAAGCCCAATATGCTTGTTTTATTGATCTCGGCATTTGCTGTTTGTTCTATGGATTTGTTTTCTAGGACTGATGATATACAGTTTTTCTAATTTCTGTTTCTCTTCAGCCTCTGCTTCTACATACTGGGATGGGACGGTTATGCACCCTGGATGAGTCTGTCTCCTTGGCAACCATGATTGAGCAAATCAAAAGTCACCTAAAACTGTCTCATGTTCGCCTTGCTCTTGGAGTAGGGAAGACCTTAGGTAAATATGTCTCCTTTATTTGTCCAGTGTACTTACTGATACTGTTGGGCAAAAATTGAAACTCTTGGCTGTGTCAGTATAGATGATAGAAACGTGTTAGCAGCTCACAGGAGATGACTGCTTTACTTTATCGATCAGGGTGGTTGAGGTTATACTGTGGTATACATCTCATTGGCCTAAACAAGATTTATTTCTCAGGCACACTCCGCGTTCATCTCAAATCGGTGGGGGAAGTTTGCTCCTTGTAGACTGGTTGCTGTTGCAGAGGGAGGGTTTCAAACCACCAGGTAAACATTCTAGTCTGGACATACGTACTCTGTTCAACTCACTGTCCAGAATTATTCAACCCAGGGAGAGCATGAAGTGCAGTCCTACCAATGTCCAGGAAGAAAACTGGAAATTGTGATTGCTCCAGTTACAATACGAATCTTAAATTTTACAATACTGGCAATATTTTATAGTGAGGTAGTGCTAAGTGATGTGATCCAGTGCGGTTTCTGAGTTTTGTAGCCGCTGCCTTTTTTCTCTTGGCTTTCCCCAGTATTTTGGGTAACAAAAGCAACGGGCAGAACATTTGTTGGACCCCTGCAGTGAGCCTAGCACTGTACCTGGTGTCCTGAGTGTGTGAGTTCCCACCGTGAAGGCGGCGAGTGGAGCGCAGGTGTTCTGAGTGTGGAATCTGAACGCCTTGGGTTCACATTTGTCCTGTTTGCTGCATGACTTTGACAGGCTACTTAACCCCCTGTGTCCTGGTAGCCTCGTCTGTAAAAACTGCAGAAATAATAAAACCTAACTCATCGAGGTGGTGGTATAATTCATGTGACTGGCACACATTAAGTGCAGTAAACGCTAGCTGACGTTAGCTGTCTGGGAAGTGTTATTATTCCCATTGTATAGGTGAAAAAAATTGAGGTTTGGAGAGAAACTTATCCAAAGTCCACAGCTGGATCAAACAACTCATGAGTGTTTGTTTCCAAAAAGGGTTGGTGGCAGAGATGGGATTGGACTTGTGACCAGCTCCAGTGCCACTCTTGTGAAATACCGCTAATGAAGCGTTCATTCTAGAAACCTAAGTGCTAAACACTTATTAGATTTTGGCTTGAAAGATTCTGTATTTCACTCTTCAGAGGGTGCTCTTTCAGGATAAATACGATATTAAAAAAAATGTGTGTCAAATCCATTCATAGCATCCTCTAACTAGCCCTTTTAGTTCCTTAGCTTCCTTACCTGGGAACAGAGGGTTACCTGCTTACCTCTCACTGTTACCTGGAGATCCGGGTGAGGTTGCTTTACTGAGCAGCATTGCAGTGAAGCCCAAAGCCTAGTGCTAATAGTGGTTGATACTATTCAGGGGTGCCTTATTTGGGCTTCTGCAGCAACATACGTCTGAAGGAATAATAATGCTGCCTTGGGTTGGCTCTGCAATGCCAGGGAATAGTCTGTTTGCCTATGTGAAGATGTGTTTTATTATTTTTTAAAACTTGGTAAGCAGGGCCTCCCTGGTGGCGCAGTGGTTAAGAGTCCGCCTGCCGATGCAGGGGATACGGGTTCGTGCCCCGGTCTGGGAGGATCCCATATGCCGCGGAGCGGCTGGGCCCGTGAGCCATGGCCGCTGGGCCTGCGCATCCGGAGCCTGTGCTCCGCAACGGGAGAGGCCACAACAGTGAGAGGCCCACATACCGCAAAAAGAAAAAAAAAAAAAAAACTTGGTAAGCAAAATTCACATACTGGCGATGAGACTAGGAGTGAAATCTGCATTACATTTAGGATTCTCGGTATAAATTATAATATTAAAATGAAGGGGAATTATAAAGTAGTGGCCTCTTGTTTCCTTTATCTGGAAGAGTCCCCAGTCAAAGTCGTGGCCGTGTGCGCTGGTTCTGGGAGCAGCGTCCTTCAGGGAACAGAGGCCGACCTTTACCTCACAGGTAGGACAGCCTTTGGATCTTTTTTCTACCCTTGTGCATCCCTTCCCTACCTTGATTTATTTTTTTTCAAGTTAAGAAATAGCATAGGGCTTCCCTGGTGGCGCAGTGGTTGAGAATCCGCCTGCCGATGCAGGGGACACGGGTTCGTGCCCCGGTCCGGGAAGATCCCACGTGCCGCGGAGCGGCTGGGCCCGTGAGCCATGGCCGCTGAGCCTGCGCGTCCGGAGCCTGTGCTCTGCAACGGGAGAGGCCACAACAGTGAGAGGCCCGTGTACCGCAAAAAAAAAAAAGCATATTTTAGGACATCATCTGACATATAGATGGATCTAATAATAGCAGGCTTTAGGACAGCATCTGACATATAGATGGATCTGTTATTTGAACCTGAAATAAGTAGGGACTGTGCCAAAATTGGGAACATACCATATTCTTTGTGGAGGGGAAAAAAATCATTAAACAATTAGATTATCTAAAAAACTGATGTTCAGCACTTACTTAACTTAACTTCTTCCTAAACATGATTTCTCTCAGATTTCATATGTAAGATAATAGGACACTTTTTACCTTGTCGTCTTAGGTAGAAAATGGTTCCTCTTACTCAGCCCTAAAGACAATCATCAGTTTCTATCAGTTATAACTCCAAAATCTTTCTAGAACTTTTCCCTGTATCTCCATCCAGGCATCCTCTACCTGAAGTACTTCATCAAGCTTCTAATCTTAATCTTCCACACACTCCCACAAAACTAACTTTCAAAAGTACAAATATGATGGTGGATGATATTATCCAGGCTAAAAACCCTTCAGTGATCTCCTTCAGCTGTCCTGGTGAAGCCTAAATGTTTCGTCCTCTTTCATGCAGCCTTTGTACATGCTGTTTTCCCTGGCTAAGATGTCTTCTCTGCCCCTCCGGACGTGCAGGCTCAGTGGCCATGGCTCACAGGCCCAGCCGCTCCGCGGCATGTGGGATCTTCCCGGACCGGGGCACGAACCTGTGTCCCCTGCATTGGCAGGCAGACTCTCAACCACTGCGCCGCCAGGGAAGCCCTGCCCCTTTCTTAAATTTCTAGTGGTAAAAGCTCAGAGACTCCTCCCCTGAGAAGCTTTTTCTTGACAGTGTCCAGCTCCTGCCCCTGGTGGTCATGACTTCCTCTCCCGATTCCTGTCACTTTGTTCTTAACCTACAGTATGCATTTCTTATTGGACATTAATTGTTTGGCTCCCAGGCTTTATACTCTGTCCTTGTGGGTAATACCTAACTGGTAACCTGGCCCATCATTCCTCCAAGGAGTTGGAGGCGCTTTGTACACTGCTGCTACCAGCAGTATTTCTACCTCTGTGCCTCCTGAGGGTTAGGAGACTGGAGGTTAAAGATTACTTTTCCCACTTCTAGGACTAGACTCAAGGGTCTTAAGCCCCTGGCCGTTCCTTTGGCTACCTCTGGGGCCCTCCGTTACTAAGGCCTCTCCTGCCACCCACACCCATGCCTTGTCTAGCACACCCCCTTACAGAGGCTGCTGCACTGGAAACATTGTCACATCCCTAAGTATAGAGGTGCAGCATCTGAGCAAGCATCATGTATTTTTTGAACCAACTAAAAATGTATGTGACCACTACCTGTTTTCTTTTCTATCCTTCAAAAGAGGTAAGATTTTTATAAGCCCTCAAATTTATACCAGATTGAAATAAACTTGCAGTGTATAGGCAATTTGATATCTTACAACATGGTGTTTCTGTTTTAAAATTTTAACATTTTACTTTGAAGGAATTTCAGAACTATAGAAAAGTTGCAAGAATAGTACAATGAACTCCTGTATACCCTTCACCTAGATTACTAATGGTTATATTTTGCCACATTTGTACATTTTCTCTCTCTCTCTGTAACATATCATACAATATATGTGTGTATATATTTGTGTATGCATAACTATATTTATATATTTCCATGTTTCCTCCCAAACTGTTTTATAATAAATTGCAGATATGGTGACCTTTTACCCCTAAATACCTCAGCATTATATCTCCTAAGAACAAGGACATTCTCTTATATGACCATGTTGTGATGATTTCAGGTTGATATCCAATCCATGATCACACACTACCTCTGGAATAGTTCTAAACTTTGTCTTCAGAGCACTGACATTTTTGAAGAGTGTAGGCCATTTGCTTTGTTGTATATCTCTCAGTTTGGAGTGTCTGTTTCTTCATAAATGACTTTTTTTAATTAGTTTTTTTATTATAAAGCAATATGTACATAAGATAAATTCACACAGTTGCAAAATGTTAAAATGTCCTTCCTATCTGGTTAGTTGGGGAAACAGAAAATATCTTCTTATCTGGCTAACTTAAGATGTCTATGGTCTGTGAGGCATCACTTTGAATATAACTTCAGGGATGGGAAGCCCCAGCCAATAGACCAGTTTTCATCACCCTTCCTTTGAGCTTGATGTGTTAGGTCATAAAGGGTAATATCCTAGAGAGACCAGCAGATGGCGAGATTGCTCCTTGCAATTATAAATTGTCTTTGATTTGCTTTTTCTTTCCCATAGCTGCCATCCTGAGCCAGCCTTTCTTTCCTTTGTCTTCTGGTGTTATTGCAGGGTCTTTATGGATTTTCCCACTTCCATGCCTTCTCCAGCCAGTGCATTTATAATAGTCCAGGCAGCCAGATTTTCCTTCCTAAAGCATGACTTCTAACTGAGCCATCCTAGTGTCTTTTTCTCCTTTTACTTTTTCTCTACTGTTACTTAGATTAAGATGTTTTAAAAGGTGCCTGAACAAAAACTATTCCTTATAATGAAATGATGCATATTTGGGTAGGGGGGAGTGTGGGGAATTGAAGATTTGGGCAGGGGGGCTTTTTTTTTCTAAGAACCATTTTTTTTAATGCCTTTATGTCTTTTAAATGTATTTCAAAATTATGCTTTTTATGAACAAGCCAAATTGTGCATAATATATTTTTGCTTTTAAGTTGGAAGTCATCAGATTCATAAATGGTGTTTTTTAAAATTCAAAACATTTGAGTTTTCCCAAAATCTTTTCACAAAAGATGAGATCCTCTTCCACCAGTAACTTCTAGGCATTTTGCCTAAGTCAAAGGAAAATACCTTGCTTTTAATTTAGAAATAACCTTAAGTTCATTTCATCCTTATGAATTAGACTACAGTTGATGCTGAAAATTTTGGTACTCACAAAGTGTAAAGGAGTCTCTGGGAAGTAAGCTTAGGATTTTCTTTAAGATTTATTTATTCATTTTATATTTTATTATTGATGCGTTGGGTCTTTCTTGCTGCACACGGGCTTTCTCTAGTTGGCGTCGAGTGGGGGCTACTCTTCGTTGCAGTGTATGGGCTTCACATCGCTGTAAGCCTAGGATTTTCGTGAGGTATTTGTTATTTAATAGTTACATAAGAAAGAAACTTTTTGAAAGCCCCATTTTACTTAGCAATGGTCATTTATTTTATTGTGGAAACATTTTGAATGGGTGTTCCTACAGGTCTAATTATGGCAGTATTAGATACTGTTGGATGTGTGAATTTGGTTACTTGCCTTGGATCTGCCAAGGAGAAAGAATTTGGAATTCTGTACCTCTTTGGAGGACATGTAAGAAACACGCATATAACTTTCTAGGTTTATATGTAAAGTTCTGCTGCATTACATTTGCTTCATACAGAATGCAAAGTTGGTATTTCTGCTGTTATGGTTCAGCATTCCTCAGACTCTGTGTCTAATATTTAAATATTTGTTCTTTCTTTTGTTGGCAGGTGAGATGTCCCATCATGATGTTCTAGATGCTGCTTCCCAAGGAATAAATGTGATCCTCTGTGAACACAGCAACACTGAACGAGGCTTTCTTTCTGATCTTCGAGATATGCTGGGTGCTTACTTGGAGAATAAGATTAATATTATCGTGTCAGAAATAGACAGGGACCCTCTTCATGTGGTATAATGCATGCAGGAACAACCAGATGACACAATCTACAAATCGAATGGCTCCCACCTCAAATGCATAACATCAATCAGCGGGGTATCCTTCTGAAAGAATGTCTTAGAAGGTACATTATCATTTCTGGTTTCTTGATCTGCTTCACCAGATGTTCTGTAGCTCAGAAGGTAAAAACAATAATATAAGAACCATTAAAGAACAATTATTATAAAGAACAAATTAAAGAATATATTGTATAATATGTATTCATTATAACCTCTAGGAAAGATGGAGTAAACCTGGTTACTTAACATTCTTGGGAAATATCAATAGCTCAAGTAGTCATCTCCTTAGCTTAATTATAGATGGGATGTGTCATTCTGTATCTCTCTGTCCTTAGTTATTTTAAAAATATACTTTTCCAAAAAAATATATATATACATATAAACCTTAAAAACTTGGGATTAGAACACGTATATATAGGTAGTAGCCTCTGGAGGGTGATAAGGTCTGTCTATATGTTTCTGTTCCTAGATCACTAATCTCCCACCTAAATTTCAGAATCAGGATGAGATTTATCAGGATGAGTTTTGTTTTTTGTGTTTTTTTTTTGGCCATGCTGTGCCGCATGCAGGATCTTAGTTCCCTGACCAGGGATCAAACCAGTGCCCCCTGCAGTGGAAGCACGGAGTCTTAACCACTGGACCTCCAGGGAAGTCCCTCAGGATGAGTTTTGCTTTTTGTTTTAAATATACGTGATCATTATTCATGTAATTATTGCTTTATTGCTTTTTAGGTAACTCACCTGTAATTTTATTAGTAATGTATTCAATATAAAGATGGTTAACTTTCAAAATAATGTTAGTGAGTACTTACACAGTATTAATTTTGTGCCAGGCACTCTTCTAGGTGCTTTATAAACACTTTCAATCCTTTATAAACAAGCATATAAGTATTGTTACTCCCATTTTACAGATGAGGAAACTGAAACAGAGGTTAAGTAGTTTGCCCAAGGCCACGTAGCTAGGAAGTGATGGAGTTAGTTAGGACACAAACTCAGGCAGTTTGGCTCCAGAGCCTGTGTGCTTAACTACAGTGTATCTTAATCAAATACATTGATGACAGAACTGATATAAGAGGTATGGAAGAAATCCTGAAGGGAAAAAAAAATCCATTTTAACTGTGATTTTCTCTGGGGAGTATGATGAGAGGTGTTTTTTTTTTTTTTGGCTGCGTTGGGTCTTCATTGCTGCGCACGGGCTTTCTCTAGTTGCGGCGAGCGGGGGCTACTCTTCGTAGTGGTGTGTGGTCTTCCAATTTCAGTGGCCTCTTTATTTTTTATTTTTTTTTCTTTTTGCAGTATGTGGGCCTCTCACTGTTGTGGCCTCTCCCGTTGCGGAGCACAGGCTCCGGATGCGCAGGCCCAGCGGCCATGGTTCACGGGCCCAGCCGCTCCGCGGCATATGGGATCCTCCCAGACCGGGGCACGAACCCGTATCCCCTGCATCGGCAGGCGGACTCTTAACCACTGCGCCACCAGGGAGGCCCCCAGTGGCCTCTTTAGTTGCGGAGCACGGGCTTTAGGCACGCAGGCTTCGGTAGTTTTGGCGCACGAGCTTAGTTGCTCCGCGGAATGTGGGATCTTCCCGGACCAGGGATCAAACCCATGTCCCCTTCATTGGCAGGCGAGTTCTTAACCACTGCACCACCAGGGAAGTCCCCGTTTTTTCTTTTTAATGCCTTTATATGTATTTCCAATTTCTCCACTGAGCATGTTACTATGGTAATGGCAAAAGCAAATCTTTTAAAATACTATTTGTCTAAGATGAGAAGCATAGAATTTTATATTTCCTTTGTAGGATCCTTTTCCTACCAATCTTTTTTCTCCTGGAGGCTTTGGGATCCTAACTTATATTCTTGGTGGTTCATCTGTAATACTGATTCACTACAGAAATAACCAGCAGGAGTGAGCCTTATGAAATGCCCCCCAGTTAGAGTTGGAGGAGCCACCAAGAAAGGTGGGAGAACAGCTAAGTGTCAGAAGCCAAGTAGAAGGCTTCAATGAGATGGTCAGCTTTGTCAAAGTAGAGAGAATGAGATGATAGCAGCTTTGAGAGACTGTCTTACTGGTATTTGCTTCATTCATTCATTCATTGTTCGCTTTCTGTGTGCTGGGCCCATAGAGATGTGGGGAGGATAGGACAGAAATTTGGATGACGGTTACAATAAACTCTTAAGTAACTATGATAAAGATATGCATAGGGTTTATAGGGAAGGTCTTCTGGGGAAAGGGGGTAGAGTTCAGTCAAGAGGGACAGCTTGAACAAGTGCACTAAGTAGAGAAACAGCACAGCACATTGAAAAACCCAAGTAATTAATTCACGTAAACCCAAGTAATTATTGTCATGGTGGAGAGCACAACGCAGGGGAGGTATGGTCAGAGGTGATGACGAAGAAATCAACTGAGGCCAGCAGCTCTCAAACCCTCCTTTCTTTCTTTATAGCACACTCAGGTGTGATGTGATTTCATCTGTAACTGACTGACGACGGCAGTAAGGATCTGAAGGAAGTAATTTTATGTTAAATCCAGTTTCTTTACTGTCGTGCTAGCATTTCTAAATAATTAAAAATACCCCCAAACACATCCTATGCAGGATTTATTTTTATTTTTTATTTTTTTCTTCCTGTGCAGTTTTTAAAAAATAAAGTACCACTCAAGATTATTTACTTTCAGCTGTCAAATTTTCTGAACTGTTTAACATGTTGATTGCTTACTTGTATTTATCATTGCTTTTCAAACTTTTAATGTGTACCAGAACATCTGGAGATTTAGTTAAAATGCAGATTGATTCAGATGCCTGAGTAAGGGCCCAAGCATTTCTTAAGTTCCCAGGAGATGCTGATGCTGCCATTTTGAGGACCACACTTTGGGTAGCAAAAGTAAAGGTGCTAAAGTATTTAGGGGACCTAAATACTTAAGACTTGAGGCCCAAGTGATATATGCCAAAATAATGAAAATTTGGTAATGAGCTTTGTTATACTCATGCTTAAAGTTATATTTTCCATAGCATTAGTTATTTCAAACTTACTTTATTCAACACATTAAGGATACTGTAACTTTATTTATTTTTATTTATTTTTTTGCGGTACGCGGGCCTCTCACTGTTGTGGCCTCTCCCGTTGCGGAGCACAGGCTCCGGACGCACAGACTCAGCAGCCATGGCTCACGGGCCCAGCTGCTCCGCGGCACGTGGGATCTTCCCGGACCGGGGCACGAACCCGTGTCCCCTGCATCGGCAGGCGGACTCTCAACCACTGCGCCACCAGGGAAGCCCGATACTGTAATTTTTAATGCTGTTAAAACCTCAACTAGATATTTCACATCACATTTTCATATTCTCTCAACTGCCTGGCACAGAGCCTTCTACTTAGTAAGTTCTCAGCAAACATGAATTAACATGGCTTAACAGCAATTTGAAAAATTAAACTATGGGAGACTCTCCCAAGGGAGAGAAATCAAATAATTACAAAAAGCCTGAGAAAGTCATTTACATGACAGTTTATCCCTTGGCTTTTAGGAGACACAGTCTGTGATGAGGCAGACTCTCGTGACTCCCTGTTATATCTGAGAGCTACTCAGGACTAAGCTGGAAGAGTCACCTCACCTCCTAGAATGTAGGAAAATACATTGTGAACTTGCTACTGGCTCCAGGTTTGAATTGGTTGGGGGGAATAATACAGTTGACCCTTAATGTGGGGTTTAGGAGTGCTGACCTTCTGCACAGTAAAAAATCCAAGTATAACTTATAGTTGGCTCTCCCTGTGTATGCTCAGTTTCTCTTTATATATCCGTGGGTTCAACCAACCGTGGATTGTGTAGTACTGTAGTATTTACTATTGGGAAAAAATCTGCATTTAAGTGGACCCACACAATTCGAACCTGTGTTGTTCAAGGGTCAGCTGTACATTTCTAAAGTTTTGTTAGTAATTTTTTTTAAGTAAAACCTATGCACCATCCCTTGAACTTACTGATCTTTTGTATGAATGACATGTTCATATATTAAAATGGCAAACATGATGCTAAGAAAGTTCAGTTTCTGGAGTATCACAAGAACCGGTTTAGAACTCCCTGCCTAAGGAATTCAGTATTATGCCAAGTTTGTAGAGTGTAACTTTGTCTGTCCTGCATCCCCTGTGCCTTTTTTGGCCTAAAATAGCCATTTTATTAAGAGAAGCCAGAAAAGTCTTTCAAGGTTTCAGGTCTGTTCAATCTTGCGAGAAGCGAGTAACAGCAGAAGTTAGGAGCCTTAGCAATCAAATTGATAAGAGCCTAAGCAACACTGATGTTGAAACAGGTAATGAAGAACATATAATTCTGCCAAGATCACCATCAGAACTGTAAGATGCACTCATAAAACTTTTGAAGCACTTCAAGATACCTTTAGTAAAAAAACCCAGTACTATAAATGAAAAAAAAATGGTTATATCTAAATTGGTTTATTAATAGTAAAGACTATTCACACATACTGCTTGCGAACAGTATCGACACAAAAATTATAAAAATAAACCAGTAGATATTTAAGGGCAAATGCAAAGTTTGCACATTAGGTCATTGAAGATTTCATATACTTTTTTATACTGTAAGTTATTATAAACTAAATATATTAAGCAAAAAACAAAAACAAGGTGCAAACCAGCAAGTATCATATGCCACCACTTGTGTTTTTAAAATGAGAAATACAGACAAATACCCTTAGATGTGCATAGAATACCTCGGGAAGAATGCTTAAACTGCTGTCAATGGCTGCCTAAGGGACTGGATCAGGGGATGGTAAGGAAAATCACTTTTCATTGAATATCCTTTGGTACAATTAAAAAATTTTAGAATCCTATTCATGTATAAATTTAAATATTTTTATTAGTAATTATGCTTAAGACTAAACCCCTTAATATATGGATTTAAAATAAAATTACTTCATTATATGACACAAAGAAATGATTTTAAAAATTCTGATCATTTTGGGAAATATTTTCATAAAAGGGGTTTACAAGATGAGAAATGAGTGAGAAATGCTGATGCAGTATATTACAGTGCTCTTTTAATGAAGAATTTCATTTCCAAGTATGAAATAGTTCAGGGAGTATGTGAAGACTATCAGCTGACTACAGTGGCCAAGATTAGCCTTCTTTTCTTTCCTAAGAGAAAAACAGGCTTGAGTATTTAGGAGGTTTGAAATTGTCATTTTAAGAAAAAAATGGAAATGTCTTACAGTGAATTTTAAGCCTTCTTGATAGAGAAATCAAATTCATTTAAAGCCAGCCATTAATATGCTGGTTATCTGTATGTTATTCAAGAAAAGAAAAACATGTTGATATACAAGAATAGTTAAATTTTTATTTTCTGTTGCCTTGAAAAAATAACTAAAATGAAATTCAGGTTTGTGTTTCTCTAGCCTGGCTTCTAACTTGTATCATGAAGGTGACGGCATAGACATTAACTGTCCTGAGCAGCACGACCTGTTATTGTTCATGTGCTTCTGGGATGGGCACACACCCTCTATACTCTCTATGTTTTTCCTACTCTCCCAACTGAATAGCATCATGCTCCTTCCTCTATCAGCATGTAGCCTAAATACAAAAGGAGAAAGCTGAATTACCTACTTTCCCCCAATCTTACACCTTTTGTTAAGCCATTTCAGAAACAGAAAGAGATGATCTGCCTTCTCTATTATACTCTTCAATTCTGACACATGGAATAGCAAATAAAGCCGATTTACGTGATGCTGCAATGTCTTTGTACTTCCACACTCTGGAACGAGCACATTTGCAAATAGCTCCAGGAGTGTTAAAACGCCCTCGAAAAATTAGGAATATCATCTCTGGTATAAAAGAATTCAAAACATCCCGCTCCAAATAGTCCCTGAGCACACTGTTCCTTCCAGCAAGAAGTCTCCAGAGAGGTAATGAATGAAAGGCACATTTTCTCCAACTTGAGGACCACTGCATAGTACTAGGATGGTACACCAGCCAGGCTAATAATCAAGGTTCTAATTGATGACATTCCCCCTCCCAATTTTAAATCTTACACATTGGAAAAAGAGTCTAATATTGGATGTAAACACAACAGTTTAGACTAGAGGAATGGCAGCTGGGGTACAACTCTTGCACAGAAGATTCAAGAGTACAGGAGAGCTTCAAAATTCCTCTTCTTCCTTCTCCAAGAAATCAGTCAATGTTCCATTGTCAACAGGAATTAATAAGTATTCCACTCCATCAGTTCCCTAAAAGATGTAAGAATACCCTGGATGTTAGTCATTCGTAAGAGATATATTTGAATCCTGTTGTAGGTTAAACAAAAAACTGATTTGATTTCATTAATATTTTATATAAAGGTATAAAACTTAAGGCCAGAGGGCACACAGGCATATATATCTATTAAATACACTGAATTTATAGTTAAGCCGCTTTATAGTGGAAAAGACTAAAGGATGAGAACGTGGGTATTTTATTTTCCACCTTCCTGCTCTTTCTAAAATCTTATACCACTGACTTCTCTGTTCCTTTAGTCCCCTTTCAACTGGATCCTTCCCATTGGCTATAGGTTCGGGTATCTCCCATTTTAAAATAACCCTCACTAGATTCCTCATTCTTCTCCATCCGTCATATAACCCTGGCACCTTTCCAGAAAAGTTGTCTATAATGGTGGTCTCTATTTCCTTGCTTTTCACTCAATCCAGGCCAACCTACCTACTGCCACCATTATCATGTCACCAGAAGAGCTTTTGCTTAGCCCTCCAAGGAATTCCAGTTTCCTAAATTCATTATGTATCTTCAGTCTTTGTCTTTTTGGCCTCTCGGCAGCTCCTGAGACTGCTGACCTTTTTTTTTTTGGCTGCACCACGCAGCATGTGGGATGTGGGATCTTAGTTCCTTGACCACGGATCAAACTCGTGCCCACTGTGTTGGAAGCGTGGAGTCTAAACCACTGGACCACCTGGGAAGTCCCTGACCGTTCTTTCTTAAAACATGCTTCTCGGGCTTCCCTGGTGGCGCAGTGGTTGAGAGTCCGCCTGCTGATGCAGGGGACGCAGGTTCGTGCCCCGGTCTGGGAAGATCCCACATGCCACGGAGCGGCTGGGCCCGTGAGCCATGGCCGCTGAGCCTGCGCGTCCGGAGCCTGTGCTCCGCAACGGAAGAGGCCACAGCAGTGAGAGGGCCGCATACCACAAAAAACCAAAAAAAAACATGCTTTTCTTGGCTTCTGTGACAACTTAGTTTTCTTCTTGGCTCTGTGGCTGTTTCACCTCTGCAGGCTTATCTTCTACTTGGCCGTTAAGTGTCACACTGCTAGGCTTAGTTCTTGGCCCTCTAATTTCACTATATGTCCTCTCTCTAGATAGTCTCACCAATGCCTGGTTTCAGTTATAACTTAAATATGTAGGAATCATAACCTTGTATCTCTAGCCCAGATCTTTTCTCTGGTATCTTGTCCCAGGAATCCAAATGCCTAGCTGACATCTC
This sequence comes from Mesoplodon densirostris, assembly GCF_025265405.1. Classification (NCBI taxonomy): domain Eukaryota; kingdom Metazoa; phylum Chordata; class Mammalia; order Artiodactyla; family Ziphiidae; genus Mesoplodon; species Mesoplodon densirostris. Next base: position 35,763,604 of record NC_082668.1, on the reverse strand, counting down.
TATTCGGAAATCTCAGAAGAACCTCAAACACAGTAAGTCCAAACATATAAGACCATGAACTCATGCTATGTCTCCCCCAAAATGTTGCTCTTCCAGCTTCTCATCCAATGATCCCACCATCTCTCTGGTTGTGCAAGCCAGAAGCCAGGAATCACTCATGACAACACCTTCCTTTCCTTTGGCTCCCATATCCAGTCTATCATCAATTCTTGTCAATTTTGAATCCAACCACTCTTCTCTCTTTACCCTAGTCCAGATTACCATCATCTCACGCAGGCTACTAACACCTTTCTAGCTGGTCTCTGTGCCTTGACTTCTGGCAATCCCCATCTTACCCTGCCCCATTCCACTCTCCATACCATTGTCAGAACAATTTTTTAAATGACTCCCCGTTATTTCAGAATAAAGATTAAAACCCTTTCCTTGGCCTAAAAGTCATGCATAGTCTAGCCCTTACATCACTATCTTTTCAGCCTCATTTGTGTCATGCTGGCTGCCTTTTTGTTCTGGGGCCTCTTTACATGCTGTTCCTGCCTAGAATTCTCTTCCCTTCCCTCTCTGACTAGTCGTCTCCTAGTCTCCCTAGGTCTCAGCTCAGTGGTCTCTTCTGATGCCCATAACCAGGTCAAGTCTACCTACTGTAATACACTCTGTCAGAACCACGTCCCTTCTGGTCACAGGACTTACCACAGCTTAAATTTTACGTGTGTGTGATTATTTGGCAAATGTCCATCTCCTCCATTAGACTTTAAGCTTTATGAGAAAAGATATTAGGTTTTTGCTAACTTCTGTATCCTAATGCTTAGTGAAATATCTCATAAAGTTAGTGCTCAATAAATATAGACTGGATTAATGATAGGGTAAAAGGAAGAGAGGGAGGAGGCAATAGGATTATTTGACTCATCTCTAATGGCCTGTTACTCTGGACTAGAAGTCATAGGTCTGCCTCTCTGCTCTGAAGCAGAGTTCTTTCACCTTCTCTCTGTCTACAGAACTCAAACGGCACACTGCCTAAATGGATGCTTGTGACCCATCAGGCAACCTCAGTTTCATAATCAGGCACACGTGTCCTTAAGTAAATGAGATACACTAATCGTGGCACACAATGCTACAGCAGCAAAGTCTCACCTTCTTTGTTCTTATAAGCTTGTGGTCCCTAAATTCAGTTAATTGGGCCCGAAGTGTCAGATTACTATTGACGAGGAATGCCTCCCGACACTGCTGGTAAAAGTCTTGAAAAGAAAGTCCTGGAGAGTTCAAAAGATAATGTGAACAAAAGTCAGTATTTAAGACATAACCCCATATGTGGATACCCATGCCGAAGAACACAGAAAAAAAGTGCTATTACCAAAGTATGTCAAAGCAGCCAGTAAGTGTTGAAGTAAGTATCTCTGGAAGAAGCAAAGCTAGGGAATACTTAGGTGTTATGTACTGTGGCTTACATTCTTAAAAGAGAACTGATTGGTTGAAAGCAGTCAACTGTGGCCAAATATGACATAATCCCATGGACAGTTTTAAACAGCGTGAATAAAGTTGACTTTTTTTTAAAGAGGGAACTAGTAAGTCAAATGAGAGCTGAATGATTATTAAAATGTGTGTTTAAATTTAACACATTATTTCACTCAAGGGGTAGAAAATCTAAGATGTCCAGCATATGAAATATATGTAGTTGGTAGACACACATCCATAGGTAGCACAGGAAATTTTAAAATTAAGCTGGATTTGTCTTTCAATTTGTACTGGCAAACAGCCTGTTCAGCAGTGTATCTGTAGGGCTGCTTGAAAATTTTCGATATGGCAGACACGGTATCACAGAGCAAACCGTTTATTCACTGCTGTGAAAAACTGCAGTGCTATTATTAGATTCTAGAAAAAAGAATTTACGGGATGAAACAAAAGTCACACAATTTAATATCATAAATATTGGATACCATGGGGCTTCCCTGGTGGTGCAGTGGTTAAGAATCCACCTGCCGGGCTTCCCTGGTGGCGCAGTGGGTGGGAGTCCGCCTGCCGATGCAGGGGGCGTGGGTTCGTGCCCCAGTCTGGGAGGTTCCCACGTGCCGCGGAGCGGCTGGGCCCGTGAGCCATGGCCGCTGGGCCTGCGCGTCCGGAGCCTGTGCCCCGCGGCGGGAGAGGCCACAGCAGTGAGAGGCCCGCATACCGCAAAAAAAAAAAAGAAGAATCCACCTGCCAATGCAGGGGACACGGGTTCGAGCCCTGGTCCAGGAAGATCCCACATGCCTCAGAGCAACTAAGCCCGTGCGCCTCAACTACTGAGCCTGCACTCTAGAGCCCACGAGCCATAACTACTGAGCCCACGTGCCATAACTACTGAAGCCCACACGCCTAGAGCCTGTGCTCCCAACAAGAGAAGCCACCGCAATGAGAAGCCTGCGCACCACATAGAAGAGCAGCCCCCGCTCGCCGCAACCAGAGAAAACCTGTGCGCAGCAACAAAGACCCAACGCAGCCAAAAATAAAATAAATAAAATAAATAAATTTAAAAATATATATTGGATACCAATGTAAGAAGGGTTATCCTGGTTATCCAGCTGATACTTTATTAGTAGCCTGAAAATCCCCCTAGGGAAAAAACAAAACAAAACAGGAATTCAAATCCACAATGTTAACATACAAAGATAACAGCTAATAGTAAAATACACAAAGAGTGTGAAACACCTGGCCTGTCTGTATTACCTTCTGTTCCTTTCTCAAGGAACATCATATCCTGGTCTACTTAAAAAGGAGAAGCTTTTTTATTTCCTTTTAAAGAAAATCTAGGAGTACAGCTGACCCTTGAACAGCACGGGTTTGAACTGCATGGGTCTACTTATGCGTGGATATTTTTCAACAGTAAACACTATAGTACCACACAGCCCCCGGTTAGTTCAACCTGCGGATGCAGAGGAACTGCGGATATGGAGGGCTGACTGTAAGATAGGCACGGATTGACCCCCATGTTGTTCAGGGTCAACTTGTTTTTTTTAGACTACAGGTTGGTCCACTATAGAAAACTTGGAATATATAATAAAACTAAAGAGGAAAATATTAACCCCATAGCCTTAAAATAACAGCCACTAATATTTGATGTGGAGATCATACGTGCATATGCTGCTTTCTCAAGTCTTTGTGGAACAAGGCAGTGTGAAAACATAAATTCATGCATTTACATATGGTATACACCATTTTATACCTCTCTTTTTCACTTATTGATTTTCCCATGTCTTTAAAAATTCTTCCTAAAGTTTTTAATTTCTGCTCATCTATTGTACCACAAACTGACCATTTCCCTACTGGTTTTGGATGTTCACATTACTTCCAATTTTAATTAATAAAAAATATTAATTTATTAAATTAAATACAATTGTAAATAAATACTCTTTCATATTTTGGATTGTTTCTGTAGGAGTGTGTACCAAGTAGAATTATTGGGTTGGAAGCAGTGTTACACAAACTAAGTTCCCCAGAAGTCCCTGGATTTGGCAAAAATTTAAAACCTTTTGCATTTTCATTTTTATGACAGTCTAGAAGATAATTTCTATAAGCATATTTTGGATCATCTTAATGACCACTTTATAACTAAGTACTACCACTGACTACATTGCTGAATTTTGCTGAAGATTTTTTGATCAATCACATTCATACCAAGTAAAGACTAAATTATATTGGAGTGTACAGAATGAACCAAAAAAGCATTGGAGACTAGCACACAGACATTTAGGTATGCCCAACTAAAAAATAATTGCATTAGAGCATTTACATTGCATAGATTCCCAAGTTTATATGTAATAACTTGCAATAGTCCATTAGGAGTAAGCATAATAGTAAAATTAAATGAACACTTTTTCTATTCCCAATTCCATCAAAAATTTTGATTAGATATTCATTTAATACATATTTCACTATTACTGCAATGATAATCTTCAAGTGTACAAAAACAGCTTTATAGAGTAATAAAATTCACTGAAATTAGCATTTGAGGGTTAACATCACAAGGGAGTCTTGTGATGATAAAGCTGCGTATCTTGATTGTGGTAGTTACACAAGGCTACACATGTGACAAAACTGCACAGACCTAAACACACACACATGCACAAATGGGTGCACATATCAACGGTGAAATCTGAATAAGCTCTCTGGATTATGCCAATGTCAGTCTCCTAGTTTTCGCACTGCACTGTGGTATGAGATACTGGCAGGGGGGTGGTTGGGAAAGGAATGCTCAGGACTTGCCTCTTACGTTTCTCTGTGGCCTCCTGTGAGGCTACTAAACGCCTTTTTTCAACAGGTTAATTATGCAATTTATTTTTTGCTGGCTTATGCTGTATACAACTTTCCTTAACCTTTATTAATTGCTTTTATTAATTCAGATATGCCTCTTGGTTAGGCTGCTGAAGGGCTTCACTGGAGACACTATACAAAGATGTTCAAGATTTAAGAGCATGAGCTTTGGAACCATGCAGGTTTGGATCAAAATCTCTGTGCCCTTTACTATCTACCTTAGAGGAGCTGTGAGGATCAAATGAGCTATTTCATGTAAAGGGCCCTGTGTTTGAATCATAATGTTCAATATGTAATTAAAAATAACTATCAAATTTAAGTAAAATCCATCAAAATTCTGCTTTTTCCTCTATGATGAACACTGAGATGCTCTTACTCAGAAACATAAAAATCTATTAAAAACAAAAATGCTGGTACTCCTGCTTTATTATTATATTTATTATTATTATTTATTATTACTACTGAGTAGTCTACCTAATGCATAACCCAGTACTGGCAACTATTATTACTACCATTTCTCTCAATCCTGCAAGCTAAGTAAGGACTTTAGTATCGCCATTAAAACCTAGTATGCCATATCTTAAAATATATAGCGTTTTTTGAAAAAGAAACTATAGTTTTCATTCTTACCTTGCGTTAGGGGTAAGGCTTCGTAAGACATAGGTTAGCGAACTGAGTGGTAGTGATCCAGATTGTTTAACCAGAAGAGAATTCTCATAGGAGGTTTCTTCAGTATAATGACTATATGTAGTAGTTTCATACCAAAGCCAGTTATAAAGACTCTGCTTTGCATGATCCCACACTAGAGTACATGATCAAAGAAAACAAGAATTACTAATTATTTTCATATTGTCTTGTTACTAGATTCCACTCTAGGAAAGAACAGAAAGCATTAAATAAAAAGTGAATCCTGAAAATTTTCATTTTTGCTATTTCCCCATCTAAATCAGTACCTCACAATCTAATTTCACTGTCAATCAACATCTGAATATTTATTTGTATATTAAATACAAGTTAAAATATATTAGCACTACCAAGGCATTCTTTTAAAAATTTTTATAATTTAACATTATTTTATAGGATTATCATGAAGTCTGAATTAAATGCATAAAATAAATGTTGCAGTTCCACAAAGGAGAGTAGAAAGAAACCAAAATAATAGTTGGGTCTCCTCTTCTTCATGAAACTTTAGCTGTAAAACACACCCTTTACTATCTAAATTTTTATTTCCAAGAATTATGTTCTCAATCAGATTGAGGACACCTATATTTTTGGCAACTATGTCTTTAAACACACAACAAAGGAAAAGCATACTTAAAAACAATAAAAATGTTGTGACAACATTAAGAAAATTAATTTTCAAAGACTGATATCTCAAGAAGGAAAAATAGTAATATTTAACTTACTGAGAGGAGCATTGAGGTGATCAATAGATGCTATAAGGTATATATTACGTAAAGATGCCAACTGTCCAATAATCTGCTGGCTTTTGTCTCCTCTCAACATTTGGCTATCCAAATTGTGGATAAGAAGAAAGAGTTCTAAAGAAGACTCTAAAAGGAAAGAGGATGCAATTATTATTTTCAGTGAGTACTTGTGAAGCCCCCTACCACATGCAAGGACTGTATTAAAGAATATATCAAAGTAGCACAGGACAAAAGAACTATTGCTTAGGGGTATGCAATTTATTTCAGAAGCTATGTCAGTCACTCATAAAACAGGCAAGACATTATTATAGTTTTTTTTAAAAAAAGAAATTCACTGGAAATCAGTAGACACTGGAGCAGTTAGAGACTTAACTGGAATGGTTAACACTTGAATCAGACCATGAAGAAACCAGTTTTAATACGGCATAGGAAATAAGGCAAGATACATACTGGATTGGAGGTGAATCTGGGCATGTTGAATTGCAAGGTGGGATAAAGGAGGGAGTCGTCCCCTCCTCCAAAAAAAAGAGTTCTCATTAAGCATTAAAGGAGAATATAGAAAACCCTGGTTATCACAAAAGCCAAGAGACAAAAGAAGGGGAGAGGCTTAGGATATTGCCCAAAGCATGAGGAAGGTCAGAGAAGTAAAATATCATAAAAGTCAGTGAAGAAAGAATTTGGATGATGGAGATGTCAACACCATCAAATACTGGACAGATCAAGATAAACAAAGGGTGAGGCAAGGTCAGTGGTTTTTTTTTTTTTTTTTTTTTTTCCTTTTTTTGTGGTACACGGGCCTCTCACTGTTGTGGCCTCTCCCGTTGTGGAGCACAGGCTCCGGATGCGCAGGCTCAGCGGCCATGGCTCATGGGCCCAGCCGCTCCGCGGCATGTGGGATCTTCCTGGACCAGGGCACGAACCTGTGTCCCCTGCATCGGCAGGCGGACTCTCAACCACTGCGCCACCAGGGAAGCCCAAGGTCAGTGTTTTTAGTATGAAGAAAATTACAGGTGATCTTCAAGCATACAATTCAGGTAGCACAGAGGCAAGATATTAAGAAGGAAACAAGTAAAAAGTAGAAGGCAGGACATGTCTTCAAAAACTCTCAAATCGGGCTTCCCTGGTGGCGCAGTGGTTGAGAGTCTGCCTGCCGATGCAGGGGATATGGGTTCGTGCCCCGGTCCGGGAGGATCCCACATGCAGTGGAGCGGCTGGGCCCGTGAGCCATGGCCACTGGGCCTGCGCGTCCGGAGCCTGTGCTCCGCAACGGGAGAGGCCACAGCAGTGAGAGGCCCGCGCACCACAAAAAAAAAAAAAAAAAAAAAAAACTCTCAAATCATATTGAAATAGGGAAATAAAATAGAGTGAAAGGGCAGTAGAATCAGGTAAATATTTTTCTTAAGATGGAAGAAGTTCTATACATGTTTAAAAGCCATTGCTAAGTCCCTCAGAAGCTGGTAAGAAATGGGACATTGGCATTTATGACAAAAGATGGCCTTTTAAAGAGAATAAGTACATTTCTCTTCCACTGGGAATGGAGGGACAACACAGACAATATAGTGACAAAGATTCTGAGATGACACATTTTTGAAAGTCCAAAGTTCCTTAAATTCTAGAAGTCACCATAGTCAGTATTTAAATTATATGTAAACAAACATATAATTATATTACATATGTAATATACAATTATAATTTATATAATTCATAATTATGTAACATCTATATTATATCTATGTAAAACATTTACATGATTTATATAATTATAAATTATTTAATATAAATATAAATTATATTTAGATAATACTGATTATATAATATATATTTATTATAATACAGATTATATATAATAGAGTAACTACATATAAATATATATAATAAATGATTCAGGCACCTATTTTACTGAGCGTACAAACAATATCAAAATCATCCATTAAATCATTAAGCGTAACCAATTACTCCATTTAATTGTTAAGCAATGACTAAATGACAATTGTTAGACCCTAAATAATTTTATTTTTAATTTTCTGAAATGCTCATATAACAAAAACATTCACACCAAAAGAACAACAAATGTTTTTTTCCCCATTTCTCAGATTTTAGTATATGAAATTATTCAAATGCATTGATATTTACTCAGGATAAAGATAAGAATGCTTTATAAACATATTAAACAATATAAAACTATCAGACATAGAGGTACCAATTAACTGGAAACACTTTACACTGGCCAAACAAAACTTGAAAATTATCCTGAAATAAAAGGTTTTTGGGGGAAAAAAAAGAGGCTTTGGCTATATAAATTCAAGGTAGCAGGAGTAATTCTTTCCTGTTAGGTAAGTTGAAGTTCACAGAAAAAGTTCACAGAAAAAGATTTTAAAGAAATCAAAATCTAAATCAGCATTGAGAGAAGTATCATTATTAAAACAATCCTCAATTTTACGTACACTAGTACACAAATAAGTACGCTTAGCTTCACCCTAAAACTGTAGAGCATCTCCTTCACGTTACCTTCTTTAAATTTGTTTATTATCCAGTCTAGCTGATCCAGCACACTGCGGAAAGTACCCATATGATTAAGGACTTCTTCTGTTATAGAATTCAGGATCTATGTCATAAAAGTGCAAGAGGTACATCAGTTATAACTTATTCTGTCATGTAGGATAAATACAACTAGCAAACCAATCCTTTTTTTTTAATAAATTAAAAATAAATTTGGATTTCCCACTAAGTCTGAAAAATCACTTCAAAAATTCTACTGGAGGGCTTCCCTGGTGGCGCAGTGGTTGAGAGTCCACCTGCCGATGCAGGGGACATGGGTTCGTGCCCTGGTCCAGGAAGATCCCACATGCCGCGGAGCGGCTGGGCCTGTGAGCCATGGCCGCTGAGCCTGCGCGTCCGGAGCCTGTGCTCCGCAACGTGAGAGGCCACAACAGTGAGAGGCCCGTGTACCGCAAAAAAAAAAAAAAAAAAATTCTACTGGTACTTAAGTACATCTAATTCATTTCTTTGCATAAGTTATCGCTAAAAGGAAACAGGGAAGAATAGCAAAGGTGTAAAGATAACATAAGCAGGTAGTAAAAACAAAACAAAACAAAAAACTAACAATATGAGAAATATTAGAAAACTATAGATTTATCAAATGAAAGAGGACTCAAACATTAAGGACACTTTTAAAAAGGAATATTACATTGGTTAATATCCAGAACTCAAAAGGTTTAAATTAATTTTCAAATGATGAAGAGATATGAGCATCTGGAGTAAAAATGATCAAAGAACCATAAACCATTCTTATATTTTTATTATTTTTAGAGCACTAAAGTGACATAAAAGCATAATAAAATTGAAGTCCCCCATAATCCTATCCTTGAGAGAAGTACTGTTGGTATTCAATGTAGTAAACACAGCTAACATTTCCCTAAGATTTAATACATTATCAGTTACCAAATAGGAAATTCAAGGATGGAGATTCAAAGCTAGAACCCTCTGAGTCCAAACACATGATCTTAAGCACTGTGCAATCCTACTAGTGTGAAAACTATTACAATAAAAACAAAAACTGAATGCTCCAGAATATGAAATAGCATCCTCATTAACATGGGGATATGGATTGGCAGGGGATATGATGTTCCCTTCAACATTTTTAAAACTTACTGATTTCACACTGATTCCAGGAAAGAAGCCATTGATGACAACATGAATGCAATCTTGCAGCATGGTGGCTCGAAATCTTTCCAGTAAATCTCTCTTAGAACCCAAACCATAAAGCACAATGTTGAACCCCAGGCTGTAAGAAAAACAGCACTTGAAATTAAAGTTCAGTACTTCTTATTGCCAATTTTATAATCAACCAGTTTCCTTAATTTAAGCTTATAAAGAATACAGGAAGAAATGGCATGGCTAAATAACTATATTGATTCCCAACTTATATAAAGCAAAAAGCACAGTTTTATTAACTGTACACCAAGCTTGCAGTTCCAACTTTCTCTCAAACTCCTACTACCTTTCAAGTAATAAGAGGCAAGGGAGAACATGGTACTAGGTACAAGACACTAAAAAGTCTTATAGGCTGAAGCAGAGTTTTAACTGATAGATTAAACTGGAAAAGTAATCGGGGCCAGGTCACAAAAGTGTTGTTAAATCAACTAAGACATTAATTGGATTTTATTCCAAGGAACATGAGCATTTAAAAGTAAATAGTCAGGGGCTTCCCTGGTGGCACAGTGGTTTAGAGTCCGCCTGCCAATGCAGGGGACACAGGTTCGTGCCCTGGTCCGGGGGGATCCCGCATGCCGCAGAGCGGCTGGGCCCATGGGCCATGGCCGCTGCGCCTGCACGTCCGGAGCCTGGGCTCCGCAACGGAAGAGGCCACAACAGTGAGAGGCCCACGTACTACAAAAAAAAAAAAAAAAAAAGTAAATAGGTGTTAAGTGAAAGGTTTTAATAGGAAAGTAACATGATCTTTTTAGAAGATTACATTGACTGAGTGGGGGAATGGATAGGAAGGAGGGTAAAACCACGAAAGACTATGGACTTGAATTAGGTGTCATGGGGACAAATGTGTCAAGAGCTTTACAGGTTAAATTGCTTGGATTTGGAGAGTGATTAGACATGGAAGGTTAAGTGAAAGGGACTATTAAGAATAGCTCAGTTTTTTGGCATAGATTACATGAATGGGGTGCATCCACTATGCGAGGTAGCTGGGGCAGGTGGGATTCAGGGATTTAAGATAAGTTAAATTTTATGTATATTGAATTATTTACAGGACATCCACATGGACACTTCCAATATACATTCACATCTGCTGCTGAGGAGTGAGATCTCGCTGGGCTAGAGGTATAGTTATGGCAGTTATTCACATACAAAAAGCAACTGAAGCCAAGAGAGTAAATGAGACAACCCAGAACACCAAGCACTAGGGGTGAGGCTAAAGTTCAACTCCATGATTTTTACAGAGGTCAATCAGAAACAGTATTTATGTGATGCTCTGCAGCAATGCAGGATAGCCTGGAAATAGAAAAGAAAAGAGATAACCCCCAAAGGCAGAGATTAGCAAAACAGAAGCAGCAGAAAAAAGAAGCAAGGGAGTTCAGAGAGCTAGCAATTCTGAAGTAGCTGACTATGAGGTCTATGCTGGGAAGCAAGGCAAATCAAGTTATCAAAGTTGACATATGGGAAGAAAGAAGAATTGGTGGACTGGGGGATGGGATCAGAGTGAAGATCTGCCTTATAAATTCAAAATGAACAGACCCATAAATAGTTATTGAGAGAAGGTGAGGTCCTAACAGGGAAGATAATCATTTTCTTACTAGCATACTCCTTTGATTTATTATTGGCAAAGAAAACCAGGATCAATTGGGGAAAATTGTAGCAATTTTTATGTTCTTACTGCACCATTCACATTTTAGCATACACTTCAAGCACTTCTTTATACTAAGGTCCTTTTAAATACGAATATAAAAGTAATTATAGAAAAAAATTACTAGGTTTTAATCTTTATCATTCTTCTAGATGTTTTAATGGAAATTTAAATTTAACCTGAGGTGTTTGAAAAATGATAAAGTTAAAAAAATATTCTAAGAAACAATTTTAAAATGGTAAAATAATGTTTAGAGAACAGATCTCATGAAATTCTGAAGGTCTACAGTACATGTAAACAGAATGAGATTGAAAGAAAAATATATATTATTTCATTTTAGAAACTCTGAATTAAAAAAAACTGAATTAAAATCTAACTGATATATTTATCAATCTTGACAAATTATATTTTCAAATATTTTTATAAGTAATAATTCATAATTCTAAGAAAGGCTACTTTACATAATAGCTTTCAAGTCTGATTAAACTTAGAAAAGACAGGGCTTCCCTGGTGGCGCAGTGGTTGAGAGTCTTTCTGCCAATGCAGGGGACACGGGTTCGTGCCCCGGTCCGGGAAGATCCCACATGCTGCGGAGTGGCTAGGCCCGTGAGCCATGGCCACTAAGCCTGCGCGTCCGGAGCCTGTGCTCCGCAATGGGAGAGGCCACAACAGTGAGAGGCCCACGTACCACAAAAAAAACAAAAAACAAAAAACTTAGAAAAGACAAATTTCTTGAAAATTGGAATTTCTGAGAAGAGTCATATCTACATTTGGGTCATAAAATTGGGAAAACACCTGTTTTTTGAAATTTTTACATATAAATAAAAATACACATCAAGTTCATTGCAAAAAGAAAATTAAATGTCAAACTGCTTTGATTTTAACACAGACATGTAAATATATATTATTCTTTATTTTACAAAGGTTTACAATGATAATAGTACTTACTGTAACTGCAACATCCATTTATGAAATAACCGTTCATACTGTTGATTTAGTTGTTTAAGTTCAGCAGAAAAGGAAGGAGAAACCTTGCTCAATAAGTTATGCAAAGTTTGCTACAAAAAAAAAGAAAGAGGGAGGGAAGAAAATCACTCTCAATCCACATACATCACATCAATCCACACTAAAAATATTTCCTTACAGGCAGAGGTTAGAAGAGGCCATCAGTGGAAATATTACTTTAATCAGGTTTGGTAATGAGTGCCTCTACTGAGAATACACATAATATTTCAATATTTTTTCTTAAAATGTTTTACACATTCTTTAAGTACAAATATGTAAAACAGTAAAGAATTTGCTACGTTTTCTCTAGAACCATTTACATGACTATAAATTCCAAATATCAATATAAGTCTTTAATTTCTAAAAAAATTGTTACCATAAGGAGACGATTAAACCTGCCTCCCAGCTTTGACAACAAATCCAGACACTCTTTTAAAAACCTATGGATTTGAAAAAATGTAAAAGCTTAAGGTAACAATTCAATATTAATTCTCAGAAAACAGTCAAGTTTCTTTATAATTTACCATTATCATTAGTAAAATTCACTGCTCCTCTTTAAAAGCTGTTTCTAACAAATCGTTTATCTTTGGTAAGTACGGCAAAGTTTTTAAAACAATAATGTAAAAATAAACTGAGGAAGATACATTGCTCTGTACCCCAAACTTGGAAATTCATGCTAGTGACTCAAACACAGCTCACTTCTTGAAATGAAAACTCTAGTAAAAAGCTGTATATGCATTTTTACCCTGGCATTACTGTGTTTTCATGATTTTATCCTTTAAGTAAAATATTTCTCTAATACTGAAGACTAAAGCAGCAACCAAGATTCCAGGCACTCTAGTCTATACAGTTTTTATTCATCCATATACTTAAAGAGAAATAGGACAAATTCTAAGTAAAACTGTAAAGTAATACATTTCAAAAATTTCTCTCTCCATCTGATGTTGTTTTTCCTAACGTCTAGAGCCCTGAAAAGCAGATAAAGCACTAGTGTCATTTTCAGTAGTTATTTATACTGTATTATCAGAGCATACCCACACTTAATGTGAACTCTGAAATGTTACGTCACCTCTTCACCTTCATTTCAAACCTTAGTATCTGTGCAGAATTACATTATTAGCCCTGACACTTGCCTCTCCTCCTATCCGTACCCTCTGCCATGTGACTTTGCAATCCCTCCCACTAAACAGGTGGATTCTAGTCCCCGTCCCCTGTTCTGTGACTTTGTTTTCAGCCACGTGATTTACTGTGGCCACTAGAAAGAGGCAGAAGTGACACTGAGACAGTTTGAGCCCAGGCTTTAAGAGGTCTTTTGTTTTTCTACTTCTTCTGTCTCTGACATTGTTATGAAAAGAACATGCGTCTGCTAGCTTTCCAAGGAGGTCCAACAAGGAAGACAGACACGTGGAGCAAATCCTAGATCAGCCAACTCCCAGGTGACCCGCAGACATGAGAAATAAATGCTCACTGACACGTTACTATGACTGTATCTGTCAACTATGTCCACGATTAATGAAAGACCTTCCTTTCTTCACTATCAGTAACAGGTGTTTCTTTCATCCTCCAACAGGTCTGTCTGTCTCTAAGTCCTATGAAGTCCTACTTTGACCCTAGATCCACTTCTCCTTCCCCGATGTTGCTTATATATGAATACATGCACTAAGGAAGAAGCAAGAGGAACTACAATCCTGCAGCCTGTGGAACAAAAACCACATTCACAGAAAGACAGACAAGATGAAAAGCCAGAGGGCTATGCACCAGATGAAGGAACAAGATAACCCCAGAAAAACAACTAAATGAAGAGGAGACAGGCAATCGTCCAGAAAAAGAATTCAGAATAATGATAGTGAAGATGATCCAGGACCTCGGAAAAAGAATGGAGGCAAAGATCGAGAAGATGCAAGAAATGTTTAACAAAGATCTAGAAGAATTAAAGAACAAACAAACAGAGATGAACAATACAATAACTGAAATGAAAAATACACTAGAAGGAATCAATAGCAGAATAACGGAGGCAGAAGAACGGATAAGTGACCTGGAAGACAGAATGGTGGAATTCACTGCTGTGGAACAGAATAAAGAAAAAGAATGAAAAGAAATGAAGATAGCCTAAGAGACCTCTGGGACAACATAAAATGCAACAACATTCGCATTATAGGGGTCCCAGAAGGAGAAGAGAGAGAAGAGAGAAAGGATCCGAGAAAACATCTGAAGAGATTATACTCGAAAACTTCCCTAACATGGGAAAGGAAAGAGCCACCCAAGTCCAGGAAGCACAGAGAGTCCCATACAGGATAAACCCAAGGAGAAACACGCTGAGACACACAGTAATCAAACTGGCAAAAATTAAAGACAAAGAAAAATTATTGAAAGCAGCAAGGGAAAAACGACAAATAACATACAAGGGACATCCCACAAGGTTAACAGCTGATCTCTCAGCAGAAACTCTACAAGCCAGAAGGGAGTGGCATGATATACTTAAAGTGATGAAAGGGAAGAACCTACAACCAACATTACTGTACCCAGCAAGGATCTCATTCAGATTCAACGGAGAAATCAAAAGCTTTACAGACAAGCAAAAGCTAAGAGAATTCAGCACCACCAAACCAGCTCTGCGACAAATGCTAAAGGAACTTCTCTAAGTGGGAAACACAAGAGAAGAAAAGGACCTATAAAAACAAACCCAAAATGGTACTAGGAACATACATATAGATAATTACCTTAAACGTGAATGGATTAAATGCTCCAACCAAAAGACACAGGCTTGCTGAATGGATACAAAACAAGACCCATATATATGCTGTCTGCAAGAAACCCACTTCAGACCTAGGGACACATTCAGACTGAAAGTGAGGGGATGGAAAAAGATATTCCATGCAAATGGAAATCAAAAGAAAGCTGGAGTAGCAATACTCGTATCTGATAAAATAAACTTTAAAATAAAGACTGTTACAAGAGATAAGGATGGACACTACCTAATGATCAAAGGATCAATACAAAAAGAAGATATAAAAATTATAAATGTTTATGCACCCAACACAGGAGAACCTCAATACATAAGGCAAATGCTAACAATCATGAAAGGAGAAATCAACAGTAACACAATAATAGTAGGGGACTTTAACACCCCTCTTAGACCAATGGACAGATCATCCAATCAGAAAATAAATAAGGAAACACAAGCTTTAAATGACACAACAGACCAGGTAAATTTAATTGATATTTATAGAACATTCCACCTAAAAGTAGCAGAATACACTTTCTTCTCAAGTGCACATGGAACATTCTCCAGGATAGATCACATCTTGGGTCACAAATCAAGCCACAGTAAATTTAAGAAAATTGAAATCATAGCAAGCATCTTTTCTGACAACAACATTATGAGAATAGAAATCAATTACGGGGAAAAAAACATAAACACATATACATGGAGGCTAAACAATACATTACTAAATAAGCAAGAGATCACTGAAGAAATCAAAGAGGAAATCAAAAAGCACCTAGAGACAGGGCTTCCCTGGTGGCACAGTGGTTAAGAATCTGCCTGCCTATGCAGGTAACATGGGTTCGAGCCCTGGTCGGGGAAGATCCCACATGCCGCAGAGCAATTAAGCCCGTGAGCCACAACTACTGAAGCCTGCATGCCTGGAGTCCATGCTCTGCAACAAGAGAAGCCACCACAATGAGAAGTCCACGCACCACAACGAAGAGTAGTCCCCACTTGCCACAACTAGACAAAGCCCGCGCGCAGCAACGAAAATCCAATGCAGCCAAAGATAAATAAATAAAATAAGTAAATTTATTTTTTTAAAAAAGTACCTAGAGACAAATGAGAATGAAAACACGAAGACCCAAAACCTATGGGATGCAGCAAAAGCAGTTCTAAGAGGGAAGTTTATAGCTACACAAGCCTACCTCAAGAAACAAGAAAAATCTCAAATAAACAATCTAACCTTACACCTAAAGGAACTAGAGAAAGAAGAACAAACAAAACCCAAAGTTAGCAGAAGGAAAGAAATCATAAGATCAGAGCAGAAATAAATGAAACAGAAACAAAGAAAGCAACAGCAAACATCAATAAAACTAAAAGCTGGTTCTTTGAGAAGATAAACAAAATTGATAAACCATTAGCCAGACTCATCAAGAAAAAGAGGGAGAGGACTCAAATTAGTAAAATTAGAAATGAAAAAGGAGAAGTTACAACAGACACCGCAGAAATACAAAGCATCCTAAGAGACTACTACAATCAACTCTATGCCAATAAAATGGAGAATCTGGAAGAAATGGACAAATTCTTAGAAAGATATAACCTTCCAAGAGTGAACCAGGAAGAAATAGAAAATATGAACAGACCAATCACAAGTAATGAAATAAAAACTGTGATTAAAAATCTTCCAACAAACAAAAGTCCAGAACCAGATGGCTTCACAGGTGAATTCTATCAAACATTTAGAGAAGAGCTAACACCCATCCTTCTCAAACTCTTCCAAAAAATTGCAGAGGAAGGAACACTCCCAAACTCATTCTACCAGGCCACCATCACCCTGATACCAAAACCAGACAAAGATACTACAAAAAAAGAAAATTACAGACCAATATCACTGATGAATATAGATGCAAAAATCCTGAACAAAATACTAGCAAACAGAATCTAACAACACATTAAAAGGATCATACCCCATGATCAAGTGGGATTTATCCCAGGGATGCAAGGATTCTTCAGTATAAGCAAATCAATCGACGTGATACACCACACTAACAAATTGAAGAAAACCATATGATCATCTCAATAGATGGGCATTTAGGTTGATGCAGCAAAAGCTTTTGACAAAATTTGACAAAATTTGAATTTGTTGAATTTAACAAAATTCAACACCCATTTATGATAAAAACTCTCCAGAAAGTGGGCAGAGAGGGAACCTACCTCAACATAATAAATGCCATATATGACAAACCCACAGCAAACATCATTCTCAATGGTGGAAAACTGAAAGCATTTCCTCTAAGATCAGGAACAAGACAAGGATGTCCACTCTCGCCCTTATCATTCAACACAGTTTTGGAAGTCTGAGCCATGGCAATCAGAGAAGAAAAAAGAAAAGGAATATAAATTGGAAAAGAAGTAAAACTGTCACTGTTTGCAGATGACATGATACTATACACAGAGAATCCTAAAGATGCCACCAGAAAACTACTAGAGCTGATCAATGAATTTGGTAAAGTTGCAGGAAACTAAATTAATGCACAGAAATCTCTTGCATTCCTATACACTAATGATGAAAAATCTGAAAGAGAAACTAAGGAAACACTCCCATTTACCATTGCAACAAAAAGAATAAATACCTAGAAATAAACCTACCTAGGGAGACAAGAGACCTGTATGCAGAAAACTATAAGACACTGTTGAAAGAAATTAAAGATGATACCAACAGGTGGAGAGATATACCATGTTCTTGGATTGGAAGAATCAATACTGTGAAAATGACTATACTACCCAAAGCAATCTACAGATTCAATGCAATCCCTATCAAATTACCAGTGGCATTTTTTACAGAACTAGAGCAAAAAATCTTAAAATTTGTATGGAGACACAAAAGACCCTGAATAGCCAAAGCAGTCTTGAGGGAAAAAAAACGGAGCTGGAGGAATCAGACTCCCTGACTTCAGACTATACTACAAAGCTACAGTCATCAAGACAATATGGTACTGGCACAAAAACAGAAATATAGATCAATGGAACAGGATAGAAAGCCCAGAGATAAACCAACGCACCTATGGTTAACTCATCTATGACAAAGGAGGCAAGGATATACAGTGGAGAAAAGACAGCCTCTTCAAAATGGATTAAAGACCTAAATGTAAGACCGGACACTCTAAAACTCTTAGACAAGGGCTTCCCTGGTGGCGCAGTGGTTGAGAGTCCACCTGCCGATGCAGGGGACATGGGTTCATGCCCCGGTCCAGGAAGATTCCATATGCCACAGAGCGGCTAGGCCCGTGAGCCATGGCCGCTGAGCCTGCGCATCCAGAGCCTGTGCTCCACAACGGGAGAGGCCACAACAGTGAGAGGCCCACGTACCGCAAAAAAAAAAAAAAAAACTAAAAGTAAAATTACCATATGACCCAGCAATCTGACTACTGGGCATATACCCAGAGAAAACCATAATTCAAAAAGACACATGCACCCCAGTATTCACTGCAGCACTATTCACAATAGACAGGTCATGGAAGCAACCTAAATGCCCATCAACAGACAAATGGATAAAGAAGATGTGGTACATATATACAATGGAATATTACTCAGCCATAAAAAGGAACCAAATTGGGTCATTTGTAGAGACGTGGATGAATCTAGAGACTGTCATACAGAGTAAAGTAAGTCAGAAAGAGAAAAATAAATATCATATATTAACACATATATGTAGAACCTAGAAAAATGGTACCGATGAACTGGTTTGCAGTGCAGAAATAGAGACACAGATGTAGAGAACAAACATATGGACACCAAGGGGGAAAGTGGTGGCAGGTGGGTGTGGGTGTGGTGGGATGAACTGGGAGATTGGGATTGACATGTATACACTGATGTGTGTAAAACTGATGACTTAGTAAGAACCTGATGTATAAAAAAAAAAAAATACATGCACTACGCAGATGTTAGTGCCATCTCTTCCTTGAACAGCTTGGTTTCTTGACACATTTTCAGCTAGTCTCTGATCTGAGTTGCAATACCTATGAGACAGGTGGAAACAAACAAACAAAACAGAAAAAACCAAAAACCCCCAACCACACAGCACCACGTCATCCAAGCCATATAGGTTTATCCTATGATAAACCTCTCTTCTCTCTTTTCTATAGCTTGGAAACTCTGTCAAAAGCCCTGTATACCTTAGGAAATTGCACTGAATTCCTATTTTAGAAAATAATAAAATCTTGATTCTGAGTCAATAACAATCTCTTCTTGACTTAAATTATCAAGCCCATTTCCTTTTTTTTTTTTTTTGGCTGCGTGGTTTGTGGGATCTTAGTTCCCTGACCAGGGATTGAACCCATGCCCCCTGCAGTGGAAGCACGGAGTCCTAGCCAAGGATTGCCAGGGAAGTCCCTCAAGCCCACTTGCTAATGAAAGATTTTCTTATTCAGATGGTTCTTTGTCCTCTCTTAGTGAGGTATCTGTCAAAGCCCTGAGTCTAACTGTATGCTATTTTTTTTATAAAACGAGACACTGGAACCAGAGTATATAGCAACCTTGTTACCTTACTGCAATGGGCAGGCTTTCCATAATAGCAAGAAGCAGAATATCCTCTGCTTTTTGCAAGGTTTTCAACTGAGAGTCAGGTCAGTCTTCGATTTATGACCAGTGTGAGGTTCAATGAATATGTGGGTTAAATTGGTAACAGAGATTAATGGTATATGGATATCAAAGAAACTATGACCGTGCACAGGGAACTATATTCAAAATCCTGTGATACATATATACAATGGAATATTACTCAGCCATAAAAAGGAACGAAACTGAGTTATTTGTCGTGAGGTGGATGGACCTAGAGACTGTCATACAGAATGAAGTAAGTCAGAAAGAGAAAAACAAATACCGTATGCTAACACATATATATGGAATCTAAAAAAAAAAGAAAAGAAAAAAAAGAAAATGGTCAGAAGAACCTAGGGGCAAGACAGGAATAAAGATGCAGACCTACTAGAGAATGGACTTGAGGATACAGGGAGGGGGAGGGGTAAGCTGGGACAAAGTGAGAGAGCGGCATGGACATACATACACTACCAAATGTAAAATAGATAGCTAGTGGGAAGCAGCCGCATAGCACAGGGAGATCAGCTCGGTGCTTTGTGACCACCTAGAGGGGTGGGATAGGGAGGGTGGGAGGGAGGGAGATGCAAGAGGGAAGAGATATGGGGACATATGTATATGTATAACTGATTCACTTTGTTATAAAGCAGAAATTGACACACCATTGTAAAGCAATTATACTCTAATAAAGATGTTAAAAAAAGAAAATCCTGTGATAAACCATAATGGAAAAGAATATGAAAAATATATATATACAGGTATAACTGAATCACTTTGCTGTACAGTAGAAATTAATACAACATTGTAAATAAACTATACTTCAATAAATTAAAAAAAGAAACTATGACCCTGATGATTATTGTAGATCCTGAAGAAACGATAAGAGAAAAATATGTAATTATATATGTATAATTAGAGTCTGTCAAACAATTCTAATCCAGTGAACCAGTTACCATTTACATAATAAAATATGCAATAGTGATGTCACACTAATTTGTGTTTCATTTGATCAGGATAGTATTCTGCTATGTACACTTATTCTTCAGATTTGCTGCTTATGTACTATATTTTTCAGCTCACAATAAGAACAATTTACAAGTAACACTCCTTGCAACATACCTGATCCAGTTTAGCCCTCTTTAGTTTCTGCAGTGTTCTATCAGAGGTTAAAACTTTTGAACTGCTGTGGGCTTCAAAATATTCTTCTACTAAGTCACTCTGAAAGTGGACAAAGAAAAGTGAGTTCTTAGTTTCAGATATTTGTTTTATATGAGGACTAGACAGTAAAATTAGCATAAACAGGATATGTGAAATTCTTTACTTGGCAGTCAGTATTTTCTTTTTGAAGCAACAACACAGACTAAGGACCAAGCAAATTTAATTCCAGTAATAAAACTGAGTAACTCTTAGGATCATAAAAGTTGAAGAAAATGACTAGATTGAAGTAGTTGGCCCAAAAACGATTCCTAAATTCCAACATATAATTCCCATTTAGACTGGAAAAAAAAAAGGGGGTTTTACACGTCAGGACCTTTGTTTTGCCTCACACACTCCTAGCAAATCCTTTAATTAGTACAGTTGAAGGACTGTGGAAATGAGAAAGACATCAACAGCAAGGTAAAAAAAGACTTGCCTACTATTCCAATAAAATGACTCACCACGTGGTCTACTGATTTGGGGTAGGACTGAGCTCCGTGGTGGTAAGGAAGGAATGGAAAGTCATTCAAGCAGGAGGTTTCCTAGTCTGCTCTGAGTCTTTACAGAGCACGCTGGGATAATTACCCTTTTCTCAGGCCATAATATGTGCAGTGTTCTCCAAACAACGCAACATAGGTCCATAGTCACATCATTTATTACTTACACTGACTTTACATCAGCAATGTTACAAAAATGAAACAATATAAAAAGGTATATACTGAGAAGTCTGGCCTCCAATTATCCAATTAATATTTATTTAAAAGCTCTTTTTAATTCAACTGAATTGTCACCTTTAGCATATACTATGGTACTGATACATGAATATGGATACAGAGAGGCCAGGATACGAAGTGCAGAAATAGACACAAATATATGTGGGAATTTATGTGAAAGGCTGAGAAAATGTAGAAAAGTGAAGAAGAAAATTATGTTCTCTCCCATTTGGATCTCTTAGGTAGCTTATCTTTGAGATATTACTGATTTTTCTTTAAAGTCTCTCTCTTCACTTACTGTTTTATCTCTTTTCATTTTCTTAGAAGGCGTTTCTTTGCAAACAGGAGCCGAAACTACTCTATTCTGAGCTTGAATCTGTTCGCTCAATATGACTTCATTAGTGTCCTCTTCATGTTCCTGTGCAACCCCTTCGTCGTCCTCCGAGTTGGAAGCAGAATATTCACTTTCACTGTCAGAATGAAACTTTGGAACTGTGTGGGGAGGAAGCAATTGGGAAAATTGGACAGTTTGACAAGAGAGGCATTGTGGGGTATTAGGAAGAGTGTGGGCTTTGAAGTAAGAGATTGTGACTTCTGGTTTTGTCATTACTTGCTGATGATTTCACCAGAGCTAGTTATGTAAGTTTTCTGAGCACCAGTTTCCTCACTTATCAAATGAGGCTACCAGTGCCTAATTTAATAAAGCATTGTGAAGATTAGATTGAAATGCATGTAAAGCAACTAACAATGCCTAACACATAGGAAATGTGGCAGAAATTGTCAGTCGTACCTAATACCATTCTCTTTCCTTCTTCCTTGCTAATAGAATTCATTGTAAAATGTGGCAATGTGCTCCACCCTAAGGGAAAAATAATCACAGTAATTTAATTCTCTTTTCCTTCGCCAGATACGTGCTCTCTCAGCCTCCTTTGCAACTAGAGTTGGCTATGTAAACCTTTAACCAATGAAACTTGAGGGGAAATTTGCTGGAAGCTTCTGGGAAAGATTTTCCTCACTTATGGAAGGAAAGCCCCTTACTTATACCCATAGCTTAAAGCTATGGAAGCCATTTTGCAATATAAAATATCAAAACTAAAGAAAAATGCCAGCGGCAAAGCGAAAAGACAGGAAGAACCTGTACCCTTCATGACACTGTTAAGTCACTACATCAACCGTGAACTGTGTATCCCTAGACTTCTTATGATGTGAGATACTTCAGTGTCCATGGCTTAAGCCACTGTTATAGAATTTTCCATTGCTGCCTACTGAAAATGCCATCCTAACTGAGAGAGCACTCAATAAATGACAGCTACTACTTTAAGTACTACTAATACAGACGCACAATCCGTCCCAGAGTAGATGTAAGAATTATAGTTTTAAACAAACCGTAGCCACCCCCACCACTCTCCAGAAATAATAAAGCTAGTTTTATAATCATAAAGGATAAAACTTACACTCAACAAAATAAGTATAAAACTATCATAAAAGGTTAACTTCCAAAATATGAATGAAATAATTTTAAGCAAATCACTCTTTATTTTGAAGAGCGTATTTCAGGATATCCAGAGTTAGCAAATAACAAATATAGATACTGAAAAAGAAAAAAAAAAGGCTTGATTTTGTGGGCATACATAGCTTAGCAGATTCAGATTTGCACTGATTGCTGCCCATGGTAGATGCAAGGGTTAGAAGTGGTAGGAGGTACCAGACAATGTCTTTACCCTATTTACATGAATACATCACACATGTTGATGTATTTGTTTGGTGGTGATTGAGAAGGAGAAGGAAGTTCACCTTCTCTCTAAAAAGGATTCTTCTGTGGGGTAAGGAGGAAACTTAAGATGTGGGATGTATTTGACATAAAATAATAATAATCAATTGCATATATCATCTTTTATTGCTTCAGATATCCAATAATTTAGTGTTATAATTTTTATGTTGATTAAAAATGTATTATTAACTCTATACCTTGAAAAAAGAAGGGCTACAGGGCATAGATTTAACAATGTTAGCTAATATCATTATCAAGGGGTCAACCCCAAGAAAGGAGTTGACATCTTTCAGAAATATAAAGGTCAAAAAGTCATTTGCCCCAGAATTAAATATTTAAACCCCAAACCAGAGAGCTCCCTGGCAGTCCAGTGTTTAGGACTCAGCGCTTTCGCTGCCGTGGCCCGGGTTCAACCCTGGGCTGGGGAACTAAGATCCCGTGAGCCATGTGGTGTGGCCAAAAAAACCCCCCAAAACATAAAAAAAACCCAAAACCATTTTTAATTTCCCCAAAGGTGGGAACCATGTCTGTTTACTTGGCTTTGTATAGTATTCAGTACAACTGTAAGTAAATATTTTAAATTGTTTCAATATATTGATAAAACTTCTAAATAAATCAATAGAACTATTTCTAAAACTGTCTCAGACAAATAAACTAAAAGGCATGTTATTTTATTGAAGAATTTTAACTAACCTCAATATCCACTGACTATAATGTTAAAGACATAGTGCTAAGTGTTATGAGTTAAAATATAAGATATAGTCCTTGCCCTTAAGGAATCTACAGCTTAATTGAAGACATGAACATATCCTCTCTTTCATGAAAAGAAATAGCAATAAGTAGTTATAATAATAAAAGGTAATAATAGCCAACACCTGTTAAGCACATACCAAGGTCAAGCACTACGCTAAGCACTTTGACATCCTTTATTTCAATTAATCTCAAAATAACTCTGAGGCTGGTACCATTATTATCCCTATTTCGCAAATGAAAAAAATTGAGGCATAGAGAGGTCCCTGTAAGTGGCAGCCCAAAGATAAAAAGTAAGCATTCTAAGACTAGAACCTGTATATTTAACGATTATTGCCTCGTTTAGATGCTTCTTTTTATAAAAACTCAGTGTAAAAAGAAATACACACCTATTAGTCTTTTCCTTAGCCCACGAGGAGGTGCTGTTGACAGAAATTCACTTTTATCATTGTTCTGTTTAAAAATAAAAAAGCAATATAGTTTAAATAGTCAAATAATAATGATGACATGACTGTCATACAGAGTGAAGTAAGTCAGAAAGAGAAAGACAAATACCGTATGCTAACACATATATATGGAATCGAAGAAAAAAAAATGTCATGAAGAACCCAGGGGTAAGACAGGAATAAAGACACAGACCTACTAGAGAATGGACTTGAGGATATGGGGAGGGGGAAGGGTAAGCTGTGACAAAGTGAGAGAGTGGCATGGACATATATATACACTACCAAATGTAAAATAGGTAGCTAGTGGGAAGAAGCCGCATAGCACAGGGAGATCAGCTCGGTGCTCTGTGACCACCTAGAGGGGTGGGATAGGGAGGGTGGGAGGGAGGGAGACTCGAGGGGGAAGGGATATGGGAACATATGTGTGTGTGTGACTGATTCACTTTGTTATGAAGCAGAAACTAGCACACCATTGTAAAGCAATTACACTCCAATAAAGATGTAAAAAAAAATAATAATGATGACATGAAAATTAATGATGTCTCTGAGTGAAAGAAAGGCTAGAAAAGAAGAAAAATATTTTGTTTTCAATAGAAAATTAGAACCAGATGAGCTCTTTCCTAGACCTGGAAGACAACAATATATGAATTTGTTGCGGGGGGAGAGTATGACAACAAAAACGATACAACGAATTCCGAAGGATTCCTAGGGTGGTTCTAGAAGTTGTAGTCCAGACACCTGCAAAGGATGCACTTCTATTATTATGTAAAGAAAAAGCTTATCAGCCTTTGAATTATTCTTCACCCATCAGATTAGCAGGATATTTTTTCTAAAAAAAGGTAATAGTGTCCAGAGATGATGAGTAAGCAAGGATATGGGACTCCTATACTTACTGCAGTGGGCCTTTGCATGTACGAGAAATTTACTGGTGTTAAAGTAGTCTGTGAGAAGGAGAGAAAAAAGATCTCTACTTTTTACTTCTGTATTTTTAATTTTTTAAACATTTTACAGAAGTATAACGCACGTTTTTCTTTTCCTTACAGAATACTTTAACACCATTCAATTTCTAGCACAATAAAATGCCTACTGGTATATACATAACTTAACAGTACTGATAAAAAGATAAAGTACCCTGTGTTTTTTTGGCAACATGAAAATATGACAAAAAATTTAAGTCTGTTATCTTGTGATAAGTTGTTGGTGCTAGTTACAAGTATTATAACTAAATTTTTATTTGGGATATTAAGAATACTATTATAATAGGTGACCTGATCACCTATTGGGTTTATAAAGTATATCACAGTATATTTCAAACTTCTTTGGTCCAGATCCTTACAATTTTTTTTAACGTTTTGCCACCTTGATCCAGTACACATGTGCATATATAACTTGACCAAATTATAATTAAATAATACTTATAAAATAGAAATTTTCTAACTTATTCTATTTCATTTTTTTAAACTGTAGATCATGCCCTACTAAACTGATTTCAAGAGTGAGAGTTGAGACAACCTATATCCATATAGCTTAATTATCAGGTCTGAGAATATTTGTGTCAAAATAACCATTTCAGAAAATTCTTGCTCAAAAAGATAAGGCTATAAACTATTAAATAACTTCACTGTTTGCTACAGAAATTTCTGCAAACTAATTTATCTTGACAGTTTGCTCATTTGGGCAACCTATTTTCCCATGAGGACAACAGACTACTTACCAGGGCAAACAGCTAGCTTATCAAACATTGGTCTACTTATCAAAACTCAATTCAAGACCCTCTCCTCACTGTGTCCACTACTCCTAAAATACTATGCCATGAATTCTGTCTAATACAGATCAGTTCCCCATCTTGATAGATGTGCCTTAAACCCCTCGAGTCCAGATCCCCAAGCCCTATACATATTCTCTCCTGAACTCCCCCTTCTAAGACAGTGCACTAAGACTCACAGACTGATGTTCTCTTTTATTGTGGTATGTAAATATAATACCACTGATTAACAGGTTTTCTGATGGTCTCTTAGGGAATCAACAAGATCCACTAATGTGTTGTGATCCACAACTTGAAAAAGAATGCCAGAAGACCCAACACAGCCAAAAGTAAACAAATTAAATTAAAAACAAACAAACAAACAAACAAAACACCCAGGGATAGTTCTGACACAGAAAAGGCACAACAGGTGGGTCCAGAAGACCTAGCTTCATTTTCCAGCTTTTCTCCTTCCTAGTTTGGTGAACTCAGACAAGTCACTTCACCTCTCTGAGCCTCAGATTCTTTATCTGTAAGTTA
Source organism: Mesoplodon densirostris (assembly GCF_025265405.1). Taxonomy (NCBI): domain Eukaryota; kingdom Metazoa; phylum Chordata; class Mammalia; order Artiodactyla; family Ziphiidae; genus Mesoplodon; species Mesoplodon densirostris. The sequence continues at coordinate 35,737,065 of NC_082668.1, read as the reverse complement.
GGTATTTAATTGGCAAGTACCTATAAATGATAAAAGTATTATCTAAATTAAGAGATGAAATGGATATTTTTCATCATGTCTTAACTTTGTAACACTAAGGGTTTTCCTTGTTTTTACTCAATTGCTTACCTTCAACTGAACTTCGTCTGAAGCAGAATGCCCTAAAGAATGAAACAAAAAGCCATTACTTACTACAAATACTTCATTTTCCATAATAGCCTAGTTTCATTAAAAGCAAAGGTGCAGGTTCTACCCAGAAGCCACTACATATTATTGAATTCTCAATTATTTGCATCTCCACTAGAGGCTGAACTGTCACTATTAATTTTATGATTTCTCCTATTAATGACATTTCTGTAGCACTCATGTAACAAGAAAAAATGGAGTCCTTTTCATTGTTCAATATTTTAAAAGTACACTATTTAATCTAGTTAGAATGGGTCATTCAAAAACAACTGCTCCACAATTCTCCAAACTATAAGACTTCCAGGGCTTCCCTGGTGGCGCAGTGGTTGAGAGTCCGCCTGCCGATGCAGGGGACATAGGTTCGTGCTCCGGTCCGGGAAGATCCCACATGCCGCGGAGCGGCTGGGCCCGTGAGCTGTGGCTGCCGAGCCTGCGCATCCAGAGCCTGTGCTCCGCAACGGGAGAGGCCACAACAGTGAGAGGCCTGCGTACCGCAAAAAAAAAAAAAAGACTTCCAAATCCCCAAAACCTTATTTCAAATAGTATTTGCCAAAGCAAATCTTCCACGAACATTTGGCTAACTCAAGCAAATGACAACAGGATTTAAGACTGTTTCTAGTTGGCCCTGTCAATCTGTACAACTTCACCCCACACAGATCTTTTCCCCTTTTATTGATAGCTAAATACGGGTATACTAAAGCACACAGGTTGGGGTATATTGGGGTATTAACTGCATTTACTGAATGAATTTCCAGAACAGAAAAGAAGAAAATATATAAAACTGCACTTAGACAAAGAAAAGTAACATACTATAACTTTGAAGCAACTATGAAAACTCTCTTTAAAGAAGTGAAGTAAAATCTTACCCTTGCTACATTGAGGAATGTCTATGGTAATTTCAGGATCACTCTTCAAATTGGATGAAACACTTTTTCCTGGTGTATTTGCTAGTTCTGAAGCTGTAAACAGACAAAAGAAATATATAAAAAAAAACTTTTAATGGACAACAGTAGATTAAGAGGGGAAATAGCCTTATTTCACTTACATAAATTAAAAAAAAAGAAACCTGCTGTTACTAATATCAGAAAGATAAATAAACCTAGCCATATTAAAAGTACTACTGCTTTCACCTTTACTCGCTGTCTTCCAAGTCTTCCTTCAGTTATCCACAAGTCTCGCAAAAAAATACAAATAAAGAGCTAACTTTGACCTTGCTGGTTTCTCCAATTATCACACACTCTCCCTCTCTTCTCCACTGACAGGTTTATACTCCTTCCATTTCTTTACCATATATATTTGAGGCACATCTTTGCTAACACTTAAGAAAGAATGGCCAGAAAGTGGGATCTAAAATCAACTGAAAACTGTGTATATTTAAAATTATACTTTTAAAGCTCTTAAGTCTCCCATAAAATGTGGTTTATTACTCTTAAGTCTCCCATAAAATGTGGTTTATTACTTGTGTCTAAAACTCTAACACATATTAATAATGTATAAAATATGATATAGCACTGAACAGATGACATTTCTTTTTTTATTAATATTTATTTATTCATTTATTTGGCTGTGCCGGGTCTTAGTTGTGGCATGAGGGATCTTTAGCTGCGGCATGCGAACTCTTAGTTGCGGCATGCACATGGGATCTAGTTCCCTGACCAGGAATTGAACCCAGGCCCCCTGCATTGGGAGCGTGGAGTCTTAGCCACTGGACAGGGAAGTCCCAGATGGCACTTCTTCAACTGAGCATCAGATGAAATAGTTGGCTTCTGAATAGAAGGGGCCAGGACTTCCCTGGTGGCGCAGTGGTTAAGAATCTGCCTGCCAATGCAGGGGACATGGGTTTGAGCCCTGGTACGGGAAGATCCCACATGCCACGGAGCAACTAAGCCCATGTACCACAACTGCTGAGCCTGTGCCCTAGAGCCCGTGAGCCACAACTACTGAGCCTGCATGCCATAACTACTGAGGCTGCATGCCATAACTACTGAAGCCCACGCACCTAGAGCCCATGCTCCTCAAGAGAAGCTCTGAAATGAGAAGTCCGCGAACTGCAACAAAGAGTAGCCCCCGGTCGCCGCAACTAGAGAAAGCCTGTGCGCAGCAACACAGACGCAACACAGCCAAAAATAAATAAATAAATAAATAAATAAATAAATAAATATTTTTAAAAGGGGCCCATTTAAAATGAAAAATACAATGTTTATCTTTAAAGATGCTCACGTTCTCACACTGTGATAGGCATATGGGAATTGAGTCTAACTGAAGGAATAGATTTACATTTCATACACTAAGAACATTGTTCACTGAGAACACTATTTAAATTCTCTTCCATCTTTTTTTTTAAAAGAGAAAGTATAGTTGAATTTGTGTAAATTAAGCCACTTCACTGACTCAAACTCTTTTTAACCTATGTCACACAGCTTTATCCAATCTTGGAACTGACCCAAGATATTCATGACAGTCCCTACAAATGCACTGGCTTCTTCTTTTTTCTTAACCTCCTTGATCCTCTGTATCATTCATTACAGTTTTTTATACTTTCTTTGAAATTATTCCTCCATCTGGGTTCCATGATTAGCCTGGTCCCTGGCTACTGTTGGTAGTTATTCCATCTCTACTTCACTGCCCTCATCCTCCTAAGCATTCTAACCTGCAAGTACCTAAAGCTCAGGCGTTGGCCTTCTCTTTACACCAGAAAAATATGCCATGTTTGGATTAAAGGCTGTTGATCCACAGGATAGGAAAAAAACCTTCACATCAACAAAAAGCCACAAAAGTACAAAGTAACTTAGCTGAGATCATTTTGGTTTTATATTGAAACATAAAAATTCTCTGCTTTTAAATAACTTTAAACTACAAAAGGAGAAAGGAAGAAAAAGGAAGAATTGAAGAGGAAAGGAAACAAGAGACAGTCATCCATGTATGGATATTAATTTCAATAATAAAAAATTGGGGCAAATATTTTATTTAATTTTCTAATTCACTTGTATTATATTTCACACAACAACTGGTCTGCAACATATTAGAAATTTTAAAATAAAACTCCTCTTTGCCTAATAATAACTTCGCATCAGGTTATTATCTGCTCCTATCTATCCAATCTAGTTTCAATTTCCTTAAATTCATCTTTCTCCAAGCTGGTCAAACTCCTTACTGTCCTTGTCCTTTCCATGTGGTAATTCTACCTTTGCTTTTTCTTTGCATTTACTTACTCATCCTGGACGTGTTCTCTGTGTTTTACAAAGCCTTCCAATCTACCTCTTGCTCTATTTCTAGCCCTATATCTTGGTTAGTCCAATTATATTTAATCATCTTTTATACTCAGAGTAATATATGATTTTCTGACAGATCATACCTTATTTTAAAAAATTAAGGCATTCTATTTTATTGATATATTTAGATGTAAACACAATTAGCAAAAATACTTAATAAGTCAAAGAGTGACATAACTAAACACAGGTCCTAACTAAACACAGATTTTGGAAAGTATGATCAGTCTTAAACTATCCAGAAAACTATCTTTTCATGACTATATTTCTTTCAGATGTGATGACAGAAATGCCCATCATAACAATACTTAAGTTCCTCACAGCACATATAGATATGAGACATGTATCATTGCAGTTATGTGCATGTTGACTATCCACTCAGGGAACTTCTACTTGATTACTCCAGTGAGGTTCCATTTTTCTTTTCACTATTAGTTCTCTTTCTCCAATGCTTCATTGTCATTAGGGTTTCACTTTGGCCTTGGTGTCTATCTGATCTTTCCTCTAGTAATTATATTAGCATTTTCCTCTGGTGTCCCAGAGATCCTACACAGAATTCAGTCATTTTTACAGATCAAAATTTTTTAATTTCTTTTTTTAAATTAATTTATTTTTTACTGAAGTATAGTTGATTTAAAGCATTGTGTTAGTTCCAGGTGTACAGCAAAGTGATTCCGTTTTTTTCAGATTCTTTTCCCATATAGGTTATTACAAAATATCAAGTATAGTTCCCTGTGCTATACAGTAAGTAGGTCCTTGCTGTTTATCTATTTTCTATATAGTAGTGTGTATCTGTTAATCCCAGACTCCTAATTTAAATCTCCTCCCACTTTCCCCTTTGGTAACCATAAGTGTGTTTTCTAGGTCTGTGAGTCTATTTCTGTTTTGTAAATAAGTTCATTTGTATCAAACACTTTTTAGATTTCTTTATGTAGATAATAAACTCTAAAGAAACACATCAATTAGTGTAAATTATTGTATGTACCATGTTAGGTTCAAAATTAATGATGCATATAATATTATATCTCTCAAAAAAACTGAATTTTGCAAATGCTGAAATTGTATTATGTTCAGAAACACAGGTCTTATAATTACTTCTTATATGTCCCTCATCAGTGTCAACACTCAACAAGTGTGACATTCATTTGACTTTGAATGTTTAAATGATCACTGACTATAATGACTGCATAAAAATACACCACTTAAGACACATATATAGATGTTCTATAATTATAGATTATAAGTCCTCTTATACAACGACTACATTTTGCCAGGTAGTTAATTATTATTCCCTTGCTCTAAACTTTTTGGTATTCCCAAACTTCCATAAACTTATGGACCTCCTTAATTTTAAAGTGCTTTCACATGTTATTTCCTTTCCTCAAAGCTTTCAAAACTGATGACCCCTCATGCCGCAGGATCCAAGAATAGTGCCACCTGAATTTTTAAAAAGAATTAAATTGCCAGTTTAATTTTAATGCTATATATAATTTACTTAAGTCTAGTTCTCTGAAAATCAGTAATTCACGTGTAATTAGTATAAGTGGTAACCTGGGTAAGAAAAATGTTAGAACAGCCCATTCCTAACAATTTTACATAAATAATTTTCTATAATACGAACTCTTTTCTTCTACATACAGTGTAAAACTCTTATTCAATAAATTCAGAATATCTCTGTGTGACTTAAGTCACTCGTTTACGTAACAAAAATTTGTTAAGAGCCTATGCTAGATGTTGTGGGAAGGACTCTTAAGACAGGGTCTCTACTATAACCTTAGAAACTAGCTGAGAACAGAAGACATCTGAGCATGAAAAAAACTACTGACTTTAAGTATGCTTGAAAATAAAATAACATCCCTCATTCATTCTTTTAGTGAATGCAGTGGGGTGATAACAGTGGGAAATGTGGTTAAATACACCTTAGAAAAGGTGAATAGTGACTACAGAAGTCAGAAAAGCAACATACCTAATTTAGCCATCTTTTCAGGGTGTTTTCTATTCTGAAAAGAATAAACTTTATTCCCACCATGTGTAGCAGAGCCGTTTTTCAAGGATTCTGAAAGAAAAATGCAACATACATTTAGGAAAAATGGGTGAGGTTAATTAACAGGAAAAAAAAAGACAGAATTTTAATAAAAACTTAGGATTTGTACCCCTCACTGTCTTGCACAAATGTTTAACAATACATATTTATAAATAAGATATTAAAAATACACAGAAACTATGATACTGTTTACATAAATTTTAAAACACAGAAAACATGTTATTCACAGATACACAACAATATATAAACAAACACAACAACAATAAAAAGCCCACTAAAAAACACTCCAGACTAGAGGGATATGCATTCAGTTCATGATAGAAGTTGCCCGAGGAGGGAGGACAAAAGGGACTTTATTAGTTATGCTTCTTTCTTTTTTTTTTATAAATTTATTTATTTCATTTATTTTATTTTTGGCTGCGTTGGGTCTTCACTGCTGCATGCAGGCTTTCTCTAGTTGTGGCGAGCGGGGGCTACTCTTCGTTGTGGTGCGCGGGCTTCTCATTGCAGTGGCTTTTCTTGTTGCGGAGCATGTGCTCTAGGAGTGCGGGCTCAGTATTTGTGGCTCGTGGGCTCCAGAGCACAGGCTCAGTAGTTGTGGCGCATGGGCTTAGTTGCTTCACGGCATGTGGGATCTTCCCGGACCAGGGCTCGAACCCATGTCCCCTGCATTGGCAGGCGGATTCTTAACCACTGCACAACCAGGGAAGCCCTGAGGTTGAGATTTAAACAGTTGTTATATGATAGAAGTTCTCTTACTCTCAACTAAGACCCTGACTTAATTTCATTCTTTAATTCTCCCTTTAAGTAACAACTGCTACCTACAACATACCGGACACTCATGGCTAGTAGTCTACTTGCTATCACAGTGATTCTCAAAATGTAGTCTGTTATGGAGTGGCGGGTAGGGTGTCTCTGAGGCCCCTGAGGCTGAAACTGTTTCATAGTAACACTAAGACAAGATCTGACTTTCTGACCCTCAATCATGAGTGTATGTTGAGGTAATCCAGAAACTACATGATGTGTGGTGATGTCACCACCCTGTCAGCTAATGGAATGCATGAAAAGATGTGAAAATCCAGCTGTTTTCTATTAAGTCAGACATTAAAGAGATTTGCAAAAATATAAAACTATGCCCTCTTCAATAATTTTTTGAAATAGATATTTTCATCAAAATACATGTAATTTATGTTAACATGTAATGGGTTTATTATTGTGCCAAACTTTTTCTTTTAATTTTTTTGGCTGCACTGGGTCTTCATTGCTGCCAGCGGGCTTTCTGTAGTTGCGGTGAGCAGAGGCTACTCTTCGCTGCAGTGCGCAGTTTTCTCATTGTGGTGGCTTCTCTTTGCAGCAGAGCATGGGCTCTAGGCATGTGGGCTTCAGCAGTTGCAGCACGTGGGCCCAGTAGTTAGGGCACACAGGCCCTAGAGCGTGTGGGCTTCCGTAGTTGTGGCATGCAGGCTCAGTAGTTGCGGCTTGTGGGCTCTAGAGCACAGGCTCAGCAGTTACGACGCACGGGCTTAGTTAACCCGTGGCATGTGGGATCTTCCCAGACGAGGGATCAAACCCGCGGCCCCTGCACTGGCAGGCAGATTCTTAACCACTGTGATGCCAGGAAGTCCCCAAACCTTTAATGAGTTTATTAAAGTGCCAAACTTTTCCAAAGTCAGTGTTTGCTCCCTTTATTGCTTAAGAGTTCCCATTGGTGTGTATATGCACGAACACTTGGTATTACCTAAACTCCTTAGTCTTTGCCAATCTAGTGGGTACAAAATGAATCTCATGGGGAAAGGCATTTTAATTTTCTTTCCCTAGTCACTAATGAAGCTTAACACCATTTTAAGGGTTTCTTATTTCCAAAGAAGAAATATGTTCTCTATCCTGTGTTTTGTCTTTTCACTTCTTGATAATGTCATTTGATGAAGAGAAGTACTGGATTTTTAAAAAACAGACTTTATTTTTTAGAGCAGTTTTAGGTTCACAACCAACTCAAGTGGAAGGTACAGAGATTTCCCATGTATCTCCTGCCCTACATATCCACAGCCTCCCCCCATTATCAGTATCTCACACCAAATGGTACATTCGTAAAAAAACAAACAAAATGAATAAATAATTAAAATTAAAAAACAAAAACAAAAAAAACAGAGTGGTACATTTGTTAGAATCGATGAAACTCTGTTGACACTTCATTATCACCCAGAGTCCATAGTTTACATTACGGTTTACTCTTGCTATTGTACATTCTATAGGTTTTGACAGAAGTATGATGACATGTATCCATCATTATAGTATCATACAGAATGGATTCACTGCCTTAAAAATTCTCTGTACTCCATCTATTCATCCCTTCCTTATCCCTGACCCTTGGCAACCAATGTCTTCGTTTACTGTCTGTATAGTTTTGCCTTTTCCAGAATGTCAACAGAGTTGGAATCATACAGTATGTAGCCTTTTCAGATTGACTTCTTTCATTTAGCAATATGCATTTAAGGCACCTCCATGTCTTTTCATAGATTGATAACGTATTATTTTTTTTAGCATTGAATAATATCCCACTGCATGGATGTATCAGTTTATTTATCCTTGGTTGACTTCTTGGTTGCTTCTAAGCCTTGGCAATTATGAACAAAGCTGCTACAAACATCTGTGTGTGCAGGTTTTTGGGTGGACAAAAGAGTTCAACTCATTTGAGTAAATATGAAGGAACACAACTGCTAGGTCACATGGTAAGAATACGTTTAGTTTGTAATAAACTGCCAAACTGTCTTCCAAGGAGCTGTACCATTTTGCATTCCAACTAGTAGTAAATGGGTCCCTCTTACTCCACATCTCTGCCAGCATTTGGTGTTCTCAATATTTTGGATTTTGGCCATTCTTTTTTTAAGATTTTTTTTTTCACGTAGACCACTTTTTTTAGTCTTTATTGAATTTGTTACAACATTGCTTCTGTTTTCTGTTTTGGTTTTCTGGCTGTGAGCCATGTGGGATCTTAGCTCCCCGACCAGGGATTGAACCTGTACCCCCCACATTGGAAGGTGAAGTCTTAGCCACTAGACCACCAGGGAAGTCCTGGATTTTGGCCATTCTAACAGAGGTGTAGTGGTATCCTACTGTTGTCTGAATTTGCAATTCCTTAATGACATATAATGTTGAACATCTTTTCATATGCTTATCTGCCATCTGGGTATCTTTGGTGAAATGTCCAGGTCCTTTGCCCATTTTTTAATCAGGTTGTTCATTTTCTTATTGTTGAGTTCTAAGAGCTCTTTGTATATTTTGGGTAACAGTTCTTTAATAGATATGTCTTTTGCTATATTTTCTCCTAGCTGTGGTTTGTCTTTGAGAAGTTCTCAATTTTAATTAATTTGTCAATCTTTTCTTTTGATTACACATTTTTAAAGAAATTCTTCTATAATTAAGACCAAAGCCATATTCTCCTATATTTTCTTGTAAAAGCATTTATAATTTGCTTTTCATGTGTAAATCTTTAATTAAGGTAATTAAGTTGATTATGATGGCAGTTAGGAATCCAATTTCTTTTTTTTCTTTTTTTTTTTTGCAGTACGCGGGCCTCTCACTGTTGTGGCCTCTCCCATTGTGGAGCAAGGCTCCGGACGTGCAGGCTCAGTGACCATGGCTCACGGGCCTAGCCGCTCCGCGGCATGTGGGATCTTTGTGGACCGGCGTGTCCCCTGCATCGGCAGGTGGACTCCCAACCACTGCGCCACCAGGGAAGCCCCCAATTTCTTTTTTCATAAGGATACTCAATTGTTCCAACACCATTTATTGACCAGTTCATCCTTAGCCTAGTGATCTCCAATGCTACCTCTATCATATATCTATAATATGTACATATGGATAAGTCTGTTTATGGAGAACTTGTTACTGTAATTATGTAAATTAAATGTTTGGCACACAGACAAAATATGAATAAAAAATAAAAGTAGTTTCTATGTAAACTAAATTAAATGCTTTAGAAAGATGATAAAAGTTATTAACTAAAACAACTGATTTCAAATTAGGTATGGATGAGAAACCATAAAAGATTTAAGAAAAAAATTGAAAAACATAAAAGCACACTATGGTCAGACTGCATCAAAGTGTCTTTAAATGATCAATCTAATGCAAGGAAATAAAACTTGAAATCCTAGATAATACATTATGGATATGCTATCTAAAAAAACCCAAAACCAAAACTGAAAGGTGCTGCTGTTCTTCAACCAGCTGACTGGCAAATATATATTTAAAGAAAAGACAATTATACATAAATATCTACATATGTTTATATGTAAAACAAAATGTGTAGAGTATATAATTATTTTTATGATTTCATTGTTCTGATATTTTGATAAATTGACCAATTAACAATGGCTCTAATCACACTGGCCAACAGGGATTTAGTATAATATATAAATAAAACTTTTTAAGTTTTAAAATTACTCAAAATAGACAATACCAAAGTAACTATGAACATACAATTCACAGAAGTTAAAATGGCTAATAAAGAAAAAATGTTTAATGCTGATGAGGGATCTTAATACTAGTTGATATAATCTTCCTAGAAAGTAAGTTAGCAATATGTAAGCCTTATAAAGTTCATATACTTTTTTTTAAATTAAGTTCATATACTTTTACCAGTAATTCTATTTGAGGAATCTCTGATAAAAAAAATAAGACATCTGAACAAAGATTTATGTTCAAGGGTAATCACTACTGCATTAGTTACAATAATAAAAACTTAGAAATAATTCAGAAGTCTAACAGGGGAAACTATGTATTATTTATAGGTTAGAATATATTATTATTCAGTTATTAGAGGTTTTTTTGTTCAGAGAATAATCTCTAAGAATTTAACAATATGTTAAATTTAGAAAGAAATAACACTACTACTTCACATGCATTGGGATGGCTATTATTAAAAAAAAAAAAACAGAAAACAACATGTGTTGGTGAGAATGTGGAGAAACTGGAACCCTTGTGCATTGTTGGTGGAAATGCAAAATGATGTAGTTGCTATGGAAAACAGTATGGTGGTTCCTCAAAAAAATTAAAAATAGAATTACCATATGATCCAGCAATTCCACTTCTGGGAATATTCCCAAAAGAATTCAAATCAAGATCTCACAGAGATATTTGTACACCCATGTTCTAGTAGCATTATTACATTGTACAGCAAAGTGAATCAGCTATACATATACATATAGCCCCTCTTTTTTGGATTTCCTTCCCATTTAGGTCACCACAGAGCACTGAGTAGAGTTCCATCTGCTATACAGTATGCTCTCATTAGTTATCTATTTTATACATAGTATCAATAGTGTATATATGTCAATCTCAATCTCCCAATTCATCCCATCCCCCCCACTTTCCCCCTTGGTATCCACGTTTGTTCTCTACATCTGTGTCTCTATTTCTGCTTTGCAAATAAGATCATCCTAGTAGCATTATTCACAATAGCCAAAAGGCTGAAGCAAGCCAAATGTCCATCACCCAATAAATAGATAAACAAAATGTGGTATATACATACAATGCAATATTACTCAGCCTTGAAAAGGAAGGAAACTCAAAAAAAAAAAAAAAAAAGGAAGGAAACTGACACTTGCTAAACATGTATGAACCTTGAGGACATTATGCTAAGTGAAATAAGGCAAACACAAAAAGACAAATAGTGTACAATTCCACTTATATGAGGTACCTAGAGCAGTCAAATTCATAGAGTCAAAGGAAGTAGAATGGTGGCTTCCAGGGGCTGGGGGGAGGGGGGACTGGGCAGTTGCTTAATTAAGTACAGAATTTCAGTGTTGTAAGATGAAAAGAGTTCTAGAGATCGGTTGTAAAATAATGTGAATATACTTAATACTGAACTATATACTTAAAAATGGTTAAGATGGTAAATTGTATATTAATGTATATCTTACCACAATATTTTTTACAATTTTAAAAAATAGATTTTTAATTTAACCACAATTAAAAATCTGACATCATCCTTAAGTTCAAAAATGGAACTCTGAATAAGGCTAAATTAAAAATACTATGCTCTAGAGCCCACGAGCCACAACTACTGAAGCCCGCATGCCTAGAGCCCGTGCTCCGTAAAAAGAGAAGCCACCGCAATGACAAGCCCGCGCACCACAAGGAAGAGTAGCCCCTGCTCGCCGCAACTAGAGAAAGCCCGCACACAGCAACGAAGACCCAACGCAGCCAAAAATAAATAAATAAACAAATAAAATTTAAAAAATACTATGGATGGACCACATATTTGTCTCAGAATTTTCTAACAGCCAACTTATAATCAATTAAAGAATTATTCTGTTCATAAAATTAAAAAACAAATCGTTTAAGAGAAGCATCAATAAGGCAAATTGCTCTTGAGGACACCTGTCTGATTGTTTGGGGGAGATCTTTCAGAAAACATTCTGTTTAATGCCTGAGACCACCTAGCACCTCCATGCAATGATTTTTCACCAGAGTGGATGGATTAATAGAATATAAGAGTTATGCCAGGTATGTCAAGATATGTGTTGCTTATAAGAAGCAGCTTATACTTCAATAGTAAGTAAAGGGATTGATTAATAAAGTATTTAAAGGTCCTTGTTGAAAAGTTTTTTCCTTTTAAATATTCCTTAAGATTCTTTGTGAAATGTCTGTGTTTTAAAAGTAATGCTTATCAGGACTTCCCTGGTGTTCCAGTGGTTAAGATTCAGTGCTTCCACTGCAGGGGACACAGGTTCGATCCCCGGTTGGAGAACTAAGTAAGATGTGTGGCCAAAAAAAAAAAAAAAAATCCTTACTACCTTCTGTTTGTAATTAAGTATTAGGCAGAAGCTTATTGTTCAGTATCTCAAATAAAGTTAAGCAAGATGGTAAAAGATGTCACCTTTTCTTCCCTAAAGGAAACATTAAAAGAAAACTAAGAAAACTCTCCTTCCTACACCTTATCTGAAACACCACTCTCCACCCCTATACACATTTTCGCAAAGAAGAAAAAACAAAGCAAAACAGGAAAAGTCACGTTTGCAAGACTTAACTGTAAGTTACGGGCTCCTCTGTCGTACATGCCCATAGCCAAATAAATGAACAGCCCCATTTCCTGTACTCAGACAAACTTATGTGTGTGCATGTATATGCAGACAGATACACAACAAACTGTCAACAGGTCCATGTTCTTTTTTTTAATTAATTAATTTATTTATTTTTGGCTGCATTGGGCCTTCGTTGCTGCACGTGGGCTTTCTCTAGTTGCGGCGAGCAGGGGCTACTCCTCCTTGCAGTGAGTGGGCTTCTCACTGTTGTGGCTTCTCTTGTTGCAGAGCACGGGCTCTAGGCACGCGGGCTTCAGTAGTTGTGGTGCACGGGCTCAGTAGTTGTGGCTCGCGGGCTCTAGAGCGCAGGCTCAGTAGTTGTGGCGCACGGGTTTAGCTGCTCCACGGCATGTGGGATCTTCCTGGATCGGGCTCAAACCCGTGTCCCCTGCATTAGCAGGCAGATTCTTTTTTTTTCAGTTTACTTTTTTTTTTGATGGAGTATAATTGCTTTACAATGTTGTGTCAGTTTCTGCTGTACAACGAAGTGGATCAGCTCTATGTATACATATATCCCCTCCCTCTTGGACCTCCCTCCCACCCCCATGCCCCCAATCCCACCCATCTAGGTCATCACAGAGCACTGAGCTGAGTCCCTGTGCTATACAGCAGGTTCCCACTAACTATCTATTTTATGCGTGGTAGTGTATATATGTCAATCCTAATCTCCCAATTCATCCCACCCTCCCCTTCCCCTCTATGTCTACATGTCCGTTCTCTACGTCTGCATCTCTATTCCTGCCCTGCAAATAGGTTCATCTGTACCATTTTTCTAGATTCCACATATATGCGTTACTATACGATATTTGTTTTTCTCTTTCTGACTTACTTCACTCTGTATGACAGACTCTATGAACTTTTAAGAGATCACAGGTTAAACAACCACAAAAACAGCTTGGCCTTATCCAGTAAAGTTGAAGATACCCATATCTTATGACCCTGAAATTCCACTACTTGGGATATATTCCAGAAAAACTAGTACATATGTATATCAGGATAGATGTATATTCATAGCAACATTGTTCCTGATAGCTAAATGGCAGGCGGATTCTTAACCACTGCGCCACCAGGTAAGTCCCAGGTCCATGTTCTTAAAGCATGCATTCTCAACAGGAATAATACTGCTCCTGATGCAACGGAAATGGCTCTTGGTGGGAGGAGGGGGAGTGTGGAAAACATCTTAGATATTGCAATGGTCTGTTGCCCTCCAAAGAATCTTAGTACATAAGAGATATACAGCATATATGTAGTATTAAATTTCATGGGTGGGGGGTGATAAGGAGAAAAAGTCTAGAAAGGTTCCTTAGGGGATAATAATTTTTAAAAGCTTGAGAAATACAGCTTTAAAGCAAAGTTCCCCAACCAGTGTGCAGAAATTAAAGACATGGGTTACAGGTGTGCTGAGTATTGATCCTCTCAGGCCTCTGAGGATGCAGTCAGGGCCTGCAGAGGGGGTGGGAACAGGGGTCAGAAGCCCAAGGCATTTATCCCTGGTCTGGAGCATTTTCCTCTTTTCTTGTTTCTTTCTTTTTCTTTGGCTGCACCAGGGATTGAACCTGGACCACAGCAGTAAAAGCACCAAGTCCTAACAACTGAACCGCCAGGGAAATCCCAAATTTTCCTCTTTATTTCAGTGTGCCTCCAAATATCATTTGCTGTGGGTGCTGTTACAAGAAAGCACTGAGTTTCTACTACAGATACATATTACCATTACAATAAGAAACTATTTTAAAAAAACACTTAGAAAAAATATTGTTTTCAATCTGTTCTTAGGTCTAACACAATAGTCAAGAATCCAAAGTTCTATTCAGAATATGCCCTAAGGGCTTCCCTGGTAGTGCCCGTGGTTAAGAATCCACCTGCCAATGCAGGGGACATGGGTTCGAGCCTTGGTCCAGGAAGATCCCACATGCCGCGGAGCAACTAAGCCCGTGCGCCACAACTACTGAGCCTGCGAGCCACAACTACTGAGCCCACATGCCACAACTACTGAAGCCCACACACCTATAGCCCATGCTCCGCAACAAGAGAAGCCACCACAATGAGAAGCCCGCGCACGGCAACATAGAGTAGCCCCCGCTCGCCACAACTAGAGAAAGCCTGCGTGCAGCAACGAAGACCCAACACAACCAAAAATAATAAATAAATAAACAAACAAACAAATAAATAAATAAATAACAAGAATATGCCCTGCCCAGTAAGCCTACTGAGGGACAATGGTTGTTTTTTATATCATATCATTTAACACTGGGAACAAATCCAGAAGCAGTATCACTCAAGAGGTGACAAAAAGGTTGGGAGTAGTCACAGTGGCCATTTATAAGTCAAATATCAGAGAGTAAAAGACATGTACATGAGGGAGACAGGTGGCAGAGAGAACAGAACTGATGCACAGAGAAGACTTGAGGGAGACCGGGAGATACGTGAAAGCAAAGTCCCTCATTTCGTAACATGCTCCCAGCTCCAATGCCCCTAGTGCCCAACAATACTGATTTTGTTCCTTGATCTTTATTTTTTTAAGTCAACTTAAGTAGGTCTATGCTCCTTGCACCCTGATATAAATCTGTGCTCTTTGAGCCCTAAGTTAAGTAAATTATAATTCAAGACTAAGATTTTTTAAGCACTGTCTGGCAGGAATCTGGCTTAGGTGTAAAAAAACATAACACCAGCATACCTAGGTTGGAACACATTACTTCTTGGAATCTTCCTTCTAACTATTTTTGTAAAGAATATCAAGTTAATAATAAAGTGACTTGCTTTATGAAATTATTTCAAATTAGTTAAAAGTATAGATATCTTTAAAAAACAACTTTAGAGTGCTTGGTCTGTAGACTATCTTTCTAAAAATATTTAAGCACCAGACTGGTTTTTAAAAAAAAAAGAACTATGTATAGATTAAAAAACGTACAGTAGAAACTCAGTGCTTCCTACCTTTCCAACTATAGAGAAAAAATCTGAAGCAATGCTCTTCTTCTTTTTTTTAAAAATTATTTTATTTTATTTATTTATTTTTGGCTGTGTTGGATCTTCACTGCTGGGCACGGGCTTTCTCTAGTTGCAGTGAGTAGGGGCTAGTCTTGGTTGCGGTGCGCAGGCTTCTCATTGTGGTGGCTTCTCTTGTTGTGGAGCATGGGCTCTAGGTGCACGGGCTCAGTAGTTGTGGCTCATGGGCTCTAGAGCGCAGGCTCAGTAGTTGTGGCGCATGGGCTTAGTTGCTCCACAGCATGTGGGATCTTCCTGGACCAGGGCTCGAACCCGTGTCCCCTGCATTGGCAGGTGGATTCTTAACCACTGCGCCACCAGGGAAGCCCTAAAGTAATGCTCTTCTGATGAGAAATTATAGCACACCACATAAAAAGTTTTGGAGGTGGATGATGGTGATGGTAGCACAACATTATAAATGTATTTAATATAACTGGACTGTACACTTAAAAATGGTAAAGATGGTAAATTTTATGTTATGGGTATCTTACAATTTAAAAAATTGGGAAAGGGACTTCCCTGGTGGTCCACTGGGTAAGACTGTGTGCTCCCAGTGCAGGGGGCCCGGGTTCGATCCCTAGTCAGGGAACTAGATCCCACATGCCACAACTAAGAGTCCACATGCTACAACCAAGAAGTCTGCATGCTGCAACTAAGAGCGCACATGCCACAACGAAGATCCTGCAGGCCACAACTAAGACCTCGTGCAGCCAAAATAAATTAAAAAAAAAAAAAAATTGTAGCACAATGTTGCCTAACCTACCAGACTACTTTTATGTATCCTGCAAAGCAATTTCAGCCACTCACAGAAATATGAGCGTACACTCCCAACTCCAACAATGACCACCCCCCTCACTCCACAAATACCTTGAACATGGTGTCCTAATACTTCCACATAGTTCTGATCTTTTAAAACTTCTTGGTCATCTTCCTCCAAATCATATTCTGGCTTCTTTATTATTTTTTTTGTGTTGACCAAAAGCTGGGCCCTCTCCTTTTTTATTTTAGCTCCTATAAGAACATCCAAAGAATCAGAACATGACAGGTATAAGTTCTTTCTAAACACTACAGTTAAATAAATAAACTACACTATAATATTGTCATTACTTAAAAGCTGGAAAAAAATTCAGTGTTTGCTCTTTGATTCAGGTACAGATCTCTCTTCCAAAGTTTATAAGTTAAAAAAACAAAACCTTTAAATTATATATTTTGGGGGGTCAAAATGACTATACATTTTAATTACAATGGGTGGTTATCACTTACCACCACTACTGAGCACTTCACATTAGATGAGGCTTTATTATTTTTAATTTTCAATACATTTTGAATGGATTAAACTAAAAATTAAGGTTTATTTGCAGTCTTACTAGATCAAATATTCTGTGCTGTATTTTCAACATAGAAGATTAAATTATTTTTAAAAGTGAAATAATACATAACCATTATATAAGCATCCCTTCAATTGTATAATCATTCAGTACCTCCTTCTCTATCAAGAATGTGATTAAGAACATCATCATCTCCCACAAACTGAACCTCCAGCATCTTGTCTTCCTTTGATTCCAGCTTGCTCATCATTGCCAACCTAAACAAAAGCAATAAAGCACTCAGAAGTGATGAAAAATTCATATCAACAGCCAAATAAACATTCACATAATGAATACATGTATTTGCATAAAAGTTTTAAAAGTCTTTATGTATGAAAAAATACATTATCATTATTGTATCAATATTGTGTTTTTGATAATAAGTAACTCAATTCTTTATCTGAAAAATGGAAGAGAGGAAGAAGTGACTGAGATTAGGAAAAAGCCAAATCCAATCAAAGCAACTAAAATATAGTGACAAGAAAATAATTCTGCCTGTAAAGAAAGCTCTAACCAATATACAGATTAACAACATTATTAGAAAGGGAGTGGTTAATACATGAGAGTTTAGAAAAGGGCCAGCCAAACAAAGAATAATGGTTTGGTGGATTGTCATATCTGTTCACTAAAAAGATATAGTCCACTGGGGGAAGTCTGTGTGCTTCACTTGGTGTACCAAGACTGGATCAAATAATTTCCAAGCATCTCCCTTTACTATTAAACTGCATGCTCACCAAACAACTTGACAATCATGGATATGGCTTTCTAGGTATCCTGGTAACTAAAGAGTAAGCATGAATCTTTCCAGTACTTTAGAGTCAGTTCTTCACTGAACAAATTTCGGATTTGGCAAGCAAAAGTTTGATCAACTCTGGCTCCGCTGACAAAATTTAGTTTCAGAACTTATAATGCTAATGCCTGAAACAAATAAACGATTCCAACTAGTTGTCAGCTAATCAGTTTACTCAAAAAATGAATTTTTTTCTCTCTTCTCTCTCTCATAAATCCTATTTATGCCTTTTCCCCTGACAAGAGGATCTACAGATTGAGTCCCCCATGAGTCAGTTATCTGCATGCAGATAACTTACTAAATGTTGCCAAGTTTTCTTCTGTAACTAGCACACTTAAATGATTTGTCTCAGTTTTCATTTACCTTTAAAGGTACTACATATTCTGCAGCTGGGAAATTCAAGTAGAGTCACCTGTAATTGGAAAAAGAACTCAGTCGGGCCAGCTAACAGGAAAACGAAAGCAACCAAAGAAGTTCATGAGTTTTAACAAACAAGATGAGTAGATAAAGGCAGATCTTAGAAAGCCAAAGTTGTTATGATGGCACAGTAAAGGGCAAAATGACCATTACCATTTTGGCCAGGGAGCCTTAGAGACTGAGAAGATCTAACTTGTGGGGGCAAGTAGGTGGAGGGAGGCCAAAATGTGAGCACTTACTATGTGCTAGACACTCTTCTCAATATTCTATATGTATTCTCATTTAATCCTCACAACAATTCCATTAGGTTTATACTTTGTGTACAAAGATTATACTTCATCTATAATTTATATGGCCACTGCCAGTAGAACATATCCATTTGGACCAACCTTCTAGTCATGAAGGTTGCTTCTTATTATGGGGAACTGGGTGTATTAGAGAAGAAGTTTAATGCATCTATGTGACATTTATACAAAATTAAAAAACACAATTTCTTTCTATCTGTATAAAATAAAGTTTTTTAAGGGGCTGTTTGTCAGGCACTGTGTTAGGCACTTTTATGTATACCAGATCAATAAATCCTCAGATTCTCTGAGATGGTTAAAATGTATTTAATTCCCCCAATTTACAGATGAGTAAACTGAGGTTAAAGATTAAATTACTCACTCAAATTCACACAATTAGAAAGTGTGTTAGGGCTGAAACCCAAGTTTGACTAATTCCAAAGACCCTGATCATTTTATTAAATGACACACTTCTCCTGCCATTAAACACAAATCTGTTATCCTAAATGCTTGTCTTGACCTCTGGAACCTATTCATAATATGTTTAGTCATTCTCCCACACAGTGGTTCAAATATCCAAGAACTTCTACAGTTCCTCTAGGTTTCTAGTTCATTAGGTTAAACATCACTAGTTCTATCAAGCACTAGTTCTAAGAGCAGCATAGGCTACATTATTTAAACCTATATACTGCTGTGTTCTACAAAGGATTTGAAGCAATGACAGTAAGCAGTGCAATACAACAAATGATGAACTATACACACTAATAGGAAATCTGGATGAGGGAAAATATAAAGAAAGGCAGAAAATAAAATCATACAAAGAATTTGGGCTCTTAGCTTCCTGGCAATCAAAAGGAGTAAAGGTCAGTTACATTACCTCTTATTAGCAAAAGTTTAGTAGTCCCTTCGGGGGAAAAAAGAAGATTTTCAAGGAAAATTTAAAAACAAATATTGTAGACAACTTAATATTGACCTAGGCAATTTCCGTATGGTATTTTATGTAAGAATTGTCTGGACAGAGGCAGCCTAACTTAGTCTTGTTTGTAGCCAAATGCATTTATACGTAATTTCCTTTTCTAGATTTTAAGGCATCTTATTATACAGTACAGAATCAAAAAACTGAAATTTCTACAAAAACCTTGAAAGAAACCTTTCCTTCCTTCTTCTCCAACATTTTCTGAAAACAAAAACAAAACAACCCCAGTACAATCGCATAATAAAATGAAAATATTTAGTGACCACTTACTCTTCAATGCACTGTCTTGGTGTTTACTTTTAAGTAGACTCTTTTCAAGGAGTTAACAGGGTAATACAGCAGCACCAAATGAGCGTTAACACAATACACTCTCCCCTTTGAGAGCAAATAAAAGATTTGCTAAAATTAAAAAATAATCCTTTAAAAAAAGAAGGTGGTATAGTTTAGTGGCTATGCACCAATTTTAATATCAGATAAACCTGGGTTCCGATCTTAACTCCACACTTACAACTGTGTGACTTTGGACAAAGTTGTGACGATTAAATGAAACTATGTGCTTGGCCTATGAAAATGCTAACTAGGTTCTTTACTACGGGTATTTTTACTTTAAATTTCAACTTAACCATGCAGATCTCTTGTACAACTCCATATCCTAACTAATGTCTGACGAAATAAAATTCATATTTTATGGCAAGACGATTTAAACATATTTAAACATAAACATAAAATTTTTCTTTGCCTACCTGGGCCTCCTCCCTCCACTTTAGTGTGTATTGCGCATCTGCATTAACCAGACCTCTTTAGGAGATAACTTCCTTCTTATCTTGTAAGGGGCCAGGATGACCCATGACCCAACCCACTCTTTGCTTTGTATGTGTAGATTTGGATTGTGTAAACTGTCAATAATATGCCATTTAATGTACAGCCCACAGTCTCAAAAACATCTAACAGTGCTTTGCCTTCTAACAAACGGAACAGTTCTTAGAGCTTTCTGAGAGGCTGTTTTCGGAGTTATAACCCTGTTTGGCTCAAATAAAATTTTCCACTTCTTTCTTAGATCGACTACTGATCAATTTTCGTTAGCACAGCTAACAGAAAAAGTGCTCAATAAATGTTGAATGAATGCCCATTTAATGTGCAGTGCCATCACACAAAGGTGTAGGGCCATGCTATTTTTCTTCAGATTGCAATTTAACTAGGGGAAGGTGTAGTGGTTCTATTAGGATTTCAGCTGTAAAGCGAAAAAGTACTGCATCAACTTGTTTTAACTTAAAAAGCTCTACCAAAGGAGCCTGGTTTATCAACATTTTACAACCAAGCACTGTCCCAGGGTGACTGTGTTCAGTTAGGAGGATTCATTTGGTGGTTCCAGGCTGGGATGACATCAAAGGGCTCTCGCTCCAGTGGTAGTTCTGGGACAAGATCTCTTCCTCCTCAGCCCTCATTGTACCTGTTCCTCTCCCAGGACACCTTACTACTTTCGGTATGGATTTTTACAGTTCTCCCTCTGCACGCGGAAGGCTCATCGCGCCGGGAAACATACGTTGGTAACAGACACCCCTTGCACAGAAGGCCCATCACTGCTGGACAGAGGAACGGTCTTTAAAGAGAGAGCCTCTCACCCCAACAAGTATTTACTGACTTCGGTCTGGGCCTCGCGCAACTGACCAGCTGGCCGTTCTCGGCCAGCCGAGGGTCCTCAGGCCGGCGGGGCCGGGGGCAGCCTGGGGAGGGCAGAGAGGGAAGCGCAGCGACGCTGCCCGGCGTGCCGAGGTGAAGGCCGGGGACTGGGCGCGCCTGGACTCACCTCACAAGCCCCGAGCTAAGCAGGAGAGGGAGGCAAGCTGCCCCGCCGCCCAACCACGCACCGCCAGGTCTCCGGGTGGCGCGCCTGCGGCCGCCTCGTGCCTGCCGGACGCTACCCCGCTGAATGGTCGCCGCTGGAAAGGCGGCTTCGGCCCCAGCAGGAAAGGCCAAATTCTTTTAGGAAGTGCAGAAGCAGGGTCGCGGGGTCGCAGGGTCGAGTAGGGGCGTTCCGCAGGCCGGCGGGGGTGGGGGGGAAGGGCAGCCTCCCAGCTGCACACCGAATCTCCCGCCCTGCTCAGGAGGCGGAGCCCCAGCGAGCCAATAGGAAGTGGAGTTGCCTGAGAGCGACGGCTCTGCCCGCCAGTCGGCGCCGGTCTGATGGCCTCGCCCACGAGAAACCCGAAGAAAACGAATCCCTAAGCGGTGGGTTCTGGGCTTTGCTTTTTCTCTTTCCGTTTCCGGTGAAGGGAGAAGGAAGTGTTGGTTAGATCTGAGGAAACTGGAGGAGTTGTAGTGGTCTGAGTGGGCTCTCTGTCTTGACGCAATCTTGAAAGTGTTCATTGGTTTCTCTTTATACCTTCTTTTGAGGAAAAAGATAATGGGAATGAATTTGAGTTTACTTATTGATTTATTTGTTTGTTTATTTATTTATTTATTTATAACTTTACCTCATTTGGCGTGAAAGGTAGGATCAAGTGCATCTCAGGGGTTTGGGGTGGGGAGGCGGGGAGCAATGCTCTCTGGTAAGAAGAGAATTTCGGCTGGGTCACTGAATATGGAGATGGGAATCAGACTGCTAATAGGATGAAAAGACAGGGAAAATAGAAGGAATAGACGCGAAGAAAGCTGAGGAAAAAGATAGTGAGGAAGAAAAGGAATGAACCTGCTGGAGTAACAGTGTCACCACTAATAATACGATTTTATTTGGATTCATTCATTCACTCAAAACAAAACCTACGTACAAGATAATAACGTTACACTTTTGAGCGAGCTGAGCACGGTCTCTGCCCTCACAGTAGATCCTATAGGGGAAGATACTGAATAGACAATATAGAGAAAAATGCTACGATTTGGGAAGTCCAGTGTTTATCGAACCACTGGCAGGAATATCTAATTAAAGTACAGCAGGATTCAGGAACAATTTTCTTGGAGGAAGAGATATTTAAACTGAAACCTGAGGACTGAGTAGCTTTAAGCCAGAAAAAGAGGAGGGGTAAAGTTTTCCAGGTAGAAGGCCCAAATCAATATAGTGGGTGTATAAAGGTTCAAGAGGCAAGTGCCACAAGTGCCAAAGTTGGATCTGTTGTTATGAAGGGCTAGTTTGGCCCTTAGGGCACTAGTCAGATTTGTATTGAAAGATCACTCTGGATAAAGGAGGTGAAAAGTGGGAGCAGAGGGAAGGAAGAGACAGATGGAGTCACACCATTTTGGAAGCTGTTTAGGACATCAGATTGGGAAATGGAAATGGTTGTAGCCTGGATAGCTCAGTATTCCATTTTGGTTAGCAGGATTTAAGAAAACAAAAGAGAAAGGTAATTTTCTCTACATTGGAGATAAAGAATTTGGGGGGCTGAGTAGAGAGAAGATGAAAGAAAACATAGCCAACAGTTAACAGTGAAGTGCTTGAAAAGTTCTTTAAAATGTGAAGATCTGGGAATATTTAATATTCAACTAATATGTTCTTTATGTTTCTATGATGTAAAGTCTCTTCCATCTCCCCCTCAAATCTTCACTAAACTCTTCTGCAAACTCAGAGGACTTGGTGTGAGCAGTGGATTTTGTTTTTGTTTTTAATGGTATATGTGTGGAAAATGGAAGGAGCTGAGTTTCCCTTCTAGATTGATACTAGGCTAGATAAAAACAAAGAGCCATACCATTCAGAATGGAGATCCAGAATTCAGAAGTGGTAGGAAGTTGAAGATAGAGGTGATCATAAAATGGCAACTCCCGCATGTATTCACACACATTTTGTGTAGAACACTAGATTTTTCCAAGAGAAAGAGAGGACCAAGTCAATTTTGTGTATATCTTAAGGGGGTAGAGATGCCAGCAGTTAATTGGGTTATAGTTTGAAATTTAGGACCAGGCTTTAAAAGTCTCTAATAGAATCTGATTAAACATGGTGAATTGAACACTGTCTTGAAATGCCACTAAAATAACAGAGTCAAAAAAAATTTTTGAAGTATAAACATACACACAAAAGAACAGGAAAGGAAGTGAGATAAGTTCATAAAATTTTGGAAGATGTATAGTGATCAGGCAAAGCACAGTAAGCTGAAACCCAGGCCAGCAAAGAATAACGACAATAAGTCTGTTCCTGTCCCAGAACTCCAGTTAGTCTCAGGAATTAGTGTACAGGAACCTCTGAAGTCAGAAGAGGAGAATGGGACTGAGAACTGGAGAAATGGTCAAAGTCTGAAACAAGGAACAATTAGATCCTTGATCTCTTGTCATACTTAGCATAATAGCAGGCGTTCACAAGGTGAACCAGAGGATTGAGACTCAACAGAGTAGAAATGAGAAGTCATACTGAGTTTGGGGGTGGGGGTGGAACTGGAAGATTATGTGGGAGACTAGGAATTTTCTCTTGTTTGGCTCCCAGAGCACTGGCAACTAGTCATTTATTTAAACACTTATTCTTCAGAAGACTAATCAGAAGATGAGGAGGCCCCAATGGGAAAAGCCAGTTGATCTGTTGATCCACATTGAAACCTGTTAGCTGATAATCCCTGCCCCTGCAGGCAGACTTTCCAGTCAATTTTTGCTTCACCAAACTTGAATAAAGCCTCAACTCTGAAAGAGGCAAAACAAAAAGACCAGGAGCAAAAAGACTATGTAGGAACCAGAAGAAAATTTATTCTGAACTGTAATTAAAAATACCTCAGAGATAAAGACTTTATAAAAGAAGGAATATAAAAAAGAATGTGGGTCATCAAGTTTAGATTTCTAAAGAAAAAATAAAGTTTTAATTTTTAAACAGTAGACTGCAGCATCAAGATATCAGCTGCACATTTTTTTTCACCAATGATCTCATTTGTCAGCACAACAAATCAGAATGTCTTTATGTATTCCTTCTTCAGGAAGATGACTGAGTTTAAAAATGTGAAATCATTTTTTCAAGTTTAATTATTTTTATACTCAAACAAGAGTTTTTACCCAAATCATATTTTAGAAGATCAAATTCAAGAATACCAGTTCCTATGTTGCAAATTGAAATATAACTTAAATGGCTGCACAGATGTCAGTGAAAGATCTAGGTTAATCAACCAGGACCAGGTAGTTCTTGTGGACAAGTTAAGAGATATTTGCATTTGTTCCTAAATTTGGGGAACTCAATTAACTTTTGTTTTTATTGCCAGTCTTATGAAAAGCTTTATATTGATACTTTTGCTGTTTGAAAAAATCCATTTTGTCTTTGGGTCTTCTTTTTAGAACTGTTCGGTTTATTCAATGAACTCTGAGCCCCTACCTGTACCAGGAACATAGCGCCCAGGTATGTCCCTTACCCTTAAGATTCTAGTTGGGTAGAAGGAATCAGATAATTTCAATACTAAGGTGTTAAGTGCAAAGATAGAATTTACTGAGAACTGCTAGGACAAATACCATTTAGCTCAGCCTGGTGGGTAAGTCAGTAAGAGGGTGGGATAGCAGAGTAAAGGCCATTCCAACTTTAAACGGTAGAGAACGGGGGTGGGGTGGGGGTGGGGAGTGGTGTATAGAAGGAATTTCAGGAAGAAAGTATGGTAATACAAACTGGGTGTGGTAATACAAAGTTTGGTGTTACTTAAATCTTAAGTGTAAGTAAGAATGATAGGAGAGGGACTTCCCTGGTTGTCCAGAGGTAAAGAATTTGCCTTACAATGCAGGGGATGCAGATTCAATCCCTGGTCAAGAAACTAAGATCCCACATGCCATGGGGCAACTAAACTCGCATGCCGCAAACTACAGAGCCCACGTGCCCCGGAGCCTGCACGTCACAACTAGAGAGAAGCCTGAGCACCATGTCGAAGAGCCTGCGCACTGCAATGAAAGATCCTGCATGCTGCAACTAAGACCTGACACAGCCAAAAATAAATTAAATAAATAAATCTTTAAAAAAAAAAGAATGATAGGAGATGGGATGGGAGAAGTAAAGGCCAGGCTAAAGAACATAGAATTTATCCTCTGTGATGGAACCACTGAATAATTGATAGGAGTTTTATATTAATCACTAAAGGAAGATAAATTTGAGAGGAGCACGGGGTCTAGTTAGGAGGCTATCAAAGCAGTGTGGATATAAAGTAAGACATGAATTTGAGCTGTAGTAGTAAAAGTTGAGAGGAAATGATGGATTTGCAAAAAAAAAAAAAAAAATAGGCAAAGTCAGCAAGATTTGGAGACTGGTTATAGAGGTAAAGGAGAGGAAAGATATAATTCCCAGGTTTCTGGTTTGGTTGCTTGGGTATAAGTTCCCAATTGTGCTATGAAAGAGAGATTACAAATAGAGGGAAGGAGTAGAAGAATTGAGTTTAGCTTGAGGCATCTTGACTTTGAAGTGCCTGAGGGATATTCAAACATCCTGCCAACAGTTGGATATGAGTTTGAAATTCATTCAAGAGGTCAAGGCCTCGAGAGAGAGATCTAGGGGTCATTAGCGTATAGATTAAATCCAAAGGGGGAAAATTAAGAATTCCCCAGAGATGTTGAGTACAATAAGAAATTAAGTGAGATACTTCATCTTCTGAGGCAGGCAGCGAGGGGATGAGGATAGTTGCAGATATAGTTGTTCTTTGAAGTGGTAGGTGAGAAGAGGAAATTAAGAGTGTTCTAGCTTGATGACCTCCATTTTATGGAGGAAGCAAGAGTTGAGGCTGCTGAGAAAGTGATACTTAAAGTGATAAAGCTTTGGAACAGAAACTGAAAGGAATAGAACTAGGGCAGGCCAAGATGTACAAGGACCTCAAAGTGTTGGGGGCTTAAGTTTGGGGCCAATGAAATTGTATTGATGCCCATAGTGTTCAATGGCCTGATTAAGGTATTAGAGAAGGCAAATTGCAACATTGACATGAATGAATATTTTTTTTATGGAATGGATTACTGCCTTTCTTATACTGTCGTTACTGTTTAATATATTTCTTTAGGAAAACATTCTTACTGAGTCAGTGGTTCTGGATGGAAGAAGGAAAGTTTAGGTATGAATGCCAGAAGATTGTCATAGGATTAAAGAGAGTCTTCAATGATGACTGCACATGAGAATTACCTGGGGTGCTTTTAAAACTACTGATGCTGGGCTTCCTTGGTGGTGCAGTGGTTAAGAATCCACCTGCCAATGCAGGGGACACAGGTTCGAGCCCTGGTCTGGGAAGATCCCACATGTTGTGAGCAATGAAGCCAGTGCACCACAATTACTGAGCCTGCACTCTAGAGCCCGTGAGCCACAACTACTAAGCCCACGAACCACAATGACCGAAGCCCACACACCTACAGCCCATGTTCCACAACAAGAGAAGCCACCTCAATGAGAAGCCCACACACTGCAACAAAGAGTAGCGCCTGCTCGCCACAACTAGAGAAAGCCTGCATGCAGCAATGAAGACCCAACACAGTCAAAAATGAAATAAATAAAATAAATTTACTTAAAAAAAAAAAAACAAACTACTGATGCCGTATCCTAATTCCAGAGGGTCTGAATGTGGCCTGTTCATCAGAATTTAAAAAAGAAATTCCCAGGGACTTCCCTGGTGGTCCAGTGGGTAAGACTCTGAGCTCCCAATGCAGGGCTCCTGAGTTTGATTCCTGGTCACGGAACTAGATCCTGCATGCATGCCGCAACCCTGCAGGCCACAACAAAGATCCTGTGTGCTGCAACGAAGACCCGGCGCAGCCAAAAAAAAAAAAAAAAAAAAAAGATTCCCAGATGATTTTAATGTTCAGCTAGGGGTGAAAACCACTGAGCTAGGGAAAATGAAAACTGGCAATAAATTTTTGTCAGATATGAAATGACCTAGATGCTATGCATTAAACACACACTTGATAAGGGTACAGTAGGTCTAGAATGTCAGTGGCAGATGCCTCAGCAAGTAATTTCTACTGAGAGATATTTAAAGATATCAATTGATTTTAATCATGCTCAGGAAACAAAAGTGATTACCTCATAGTGTCTAGGAATAAAAGAATATGGTAACCAGAAGCTATTTTATCTGCAGGATTTTCTTGAACCAGGGATAATGAGGCCTTCATAAATCACACACAAATTAGCAGTGAAAGATTTGGCAGAGTAAGCCCTAAAAAATGTGTACACAGTAATTCAAGTTCTGGGAAACTAGATATAGACTATAATCTTCAGAAATAATTTTACAGTGTGCATAACACCATTATTTATAGCAGTTGATAATAAATTAATGTCTATAGATTTCTTAAAATCCCGTGATTGATCTTTTTGAATGTAATAGTGCTTTTTAGTTAAATTATACAGTGATTCAAAACCTAAGTTTGTACTGGTTAACATAATCTGCCATAAAAAAAAGTTTTTGGGGCTTCCCTGGTGGCGCAGTGGTTGAGAGTCCGCCTGCCGATGCAGAGGACATGGGTTCGTGCCCCGGTCTGGGAAGATCCCACATGCCGTGGAGTGGCTGGGCCCGTGAGCTATGGCCACTGAGCCTGCGCGTCCAGAGCCTGTGCTCCGCAACGGGAGAGGCCACAGCAGTGAGAGGCCCACGTACCACAAAAAAAAAAAAAAAAAAAAAAAAGTTTTCGTCCTTCAATGTGTACTAAACATTGTTCCCTAAGACAAAGTGCCAAAAGTGATTGGCCCTTCAAGTTTGAAAAGTCAGTACCACCCCTTTCTGATATAACATCTTGAACAAAACTAAGGCTGTTACCACAGATTATATCCATCCTATTTGGATTATGACCTAGGGCCACAGACCTTTAGAGGCCCTAAACACAAAAGACTTTTATTTCTACCCTCTCCCATGTAGTTTAAAATAACATTAAATCATAAAATAATTTCAAGTAAGTCTAACAAAATACTGATTTCTTCCTAAGTTACCTGGCCACTTTTTTCCACGGTGGTTGGGAGGAAGGAACTAAAATATTTTTAAGTTCTGTATTTTGGCAGCCTCTTCTACTTTATTATGGTCTAAACCAGCTTTTCTCAATTGAGGTTCCTCATATGAACCACAGAAAGACTATTTTCTCATTTCTCCAGAGAATGGTACATAATTAAGGATAGTACACAATTAGAACCATTGTATATATGTAGGAGAAAACTTAATTTATAACTATGGATACCTAGTGTATTAGGACTCAATTCTTTCATGGATTTAATTTGCCTGCTAGTTATCTAGCTCTACTGAGGTCAAATCTCCCCTTCCTTCCCAACTCCCACAGGGGCCTTGGCCTTGTGGGGATAAGGCAAGTGTACTAATAGCTGAGAACAATCAACATTGTATGATGCAGTATCTTGATAGTTAAGTGCATAAGCCTGTGAGCTGAGTGTCTGGGTTCAATCTCAGCTCTACCATTTACTAGCTCTGTGACCTTGGACAGATGAACTTTCCTTTTCTTATAAAGGAAGAATAACTACTTATCAGACACTTGTATAAACTGAATATTGAATTGTGGCACTTTCATCAAAGTGTTTAGAACGGTGCCTGGCACATCCTAGCACTGAATAAATGTTGTTTTTCCTTAATACATCTTTGGACCATAAAGTATTGTGACCTGGACCAGACTTGTATGTGTGTGGAGGGATAGTGCCTCCATTATCTTATTAATATTCACTATTTTATTACAGTACCTTAAAGTGACTTTCCCCTTTGTATTTTCTCTGTATTTTCTAAGGTTTTCAAAATGAGCAAGTAATACTTTCTTTTTTTGGCTGCACTGCATGGCATGCGGGATCTTACTTCCCTGACCAGGGATCAAACCCACGCCTCCAGCAGTGGAAGCGTGGAGTCTTAACCATGGGAATGCCAGGGAAGCCCCAAGTAATACATTTTTAATAAAAGGAAAATTGAAACTGTCAACTGGTAAAGCTCATTCTTCCTAACTAATGCAGAACTAGAGTCGAGGAGAAAAAGAAAAACAGGCTTGATGAGTTGCCTTAAGCCACTCTTCTGGAACTGCTAATCTACACCAGCAATTTTCGATTAAGGCATAACAAGATATAAAAGAGAAAACAAAGTTTTGGTCCACCAATAAGGAATAATAGCCATAAGGAACAGGTATAGAAGAGATTTTTCTAGGGAGTGCATGTAAAGGGAGGGGAAAAGGAGGCCTGGGGCTCAGCCCTTCATTAAACCCACATTCCAAGAAAATGCTAAATAAAGTATTACCTTTAGAAAAGACAATGTGGGAAAGAGTGAAAAGTTTATTGATTAGAGAACTAACTGCTGGTAAGACTCAGGAAAACAGGCACTTTCATACATTGCTGAAGAGTGTAAACGGTACTGTAATAATGATGGCTCCTCTTATAAGGACCCAGGAAAGAAAATTAGTTCTAAAGTCTCAGTATTAGAAACAGTCGTGCTTCACCTGAGAAGTTGATTTGTTCTATCTTAAGGATATCTGAAAATCACATGACTAATCTATGCCTCTTTGGCTGCTATAAAGTTCAGAGAGAAATCTGTATCTCAACAATAACATAAAGGTATGAACACATTTTATGTATTAATTTCACTCCTGCCTACATGCTATTTCTTATTTTCGGTGCTATAGGTAATTTTATATATTGCCTTAATTTTATAAATGTCCTTAATAGAGTATCATATAAATTAAAAAGTTCAGGGAGATGGGTTCAAGATGGCAGAGTAGAAGGATGTGCACTCACTCCCTCTTGCGAGAGCACTGGAATCACAACTAAATGCTGAAAAATCGACAGGAAGACACTGGAACTCACCAAAAAAGATACCCCATATCCAAAGACAAAGGAGAAGCTGCAATAAGACTGTAGGAGGGGCACAATCACAATAACATCAAATCCCATAACTGCTGGGTGGATGACTCACAAACTGGAGAACAATTATACCACAGAAGTGTATCCACTGGAATGAAAGTTCTGAGCCACACATCAGGCTTCCCAACCTGTGGGCAATGGGAGGAGGAATTCCCAGAGAATCAGACTTTGAAGGCTAGTGGGATTTGATTGGAGGACGTCGACAGGACTGGGGGAAACAAAGACTCCACTCTTGGAGGGCACACACAAAGTGGTGTGTACATAAGGACCCAGGGGGAAGGAGCAGTGACCCCATAGGAGACTGAGCCAGACCTACCTGCTAGTACTGGAGGGTTTCTCCAGAGGTGGGGGACGGCTGTGGCTCACTGTGGGGACAAGGACACTGGCAGCAGAAGTTCTGGGAAGTACTCCTTGGCGTGAGCCATCCCAGAGTCCGCCATTAGCCCCACCAAAGAACCTGTATGTAGACTCCAGTGCTGGGTCACCTCAGGCCAAACAACCAACAGGAAGGGAACTCAGCCCCACACATCAGCAGACAAGGGGATTAAAGTTTTACTGAGCTCTACCCACCACCAGTCCCTCCTACCAGGAAGCTTGCACAAGTCTCTTAGATAGCCTCATCCACCAGAGGGCAGACAGCAGAAGCAAGAAGAACTACAATCCTGCAGCCTGTGGAATGAAAACCACACTCACAGAAACATATACAAAACGAAAGGCAGAGCACTATGTACCAGATGAAGGAAAAAGATAAAACCCCAGAACAACAACTAAACGAAGTGGAGATAGGCAGCCTTCCAGAAAAAGAATTCAGAATAATGATAGTGAAGATGATCCAGGATCTCGGAAAAACAATGGAGGCAAAGATCGAGAAGATGCAAGAAATGTTTAACAAAGATCTAGAAGAATTAAAGGACAAAAAAACAGATGAACAATACAATAACTGAAATGAAAAATACACTAGAAGGAATCAACAGCAGAATAACTGAGGCAGAAGAACGGATAAGTGACCTGGAAGACAGAATGGTGGAAATCACTGCCACAGAACAAAATAAAGAAAAAAGAATGAAAAGAAATTAAGACAGCCTAAGAACCCTCTGGAACAACATTAAATGCACCAACATTCGCATTATAGGGGTCCCAGAAGAAGAGAGAGAAGAGAGAAAGGACCCAAGAAAATATTTGAAGAGATTATAGTTGAAAACTTCCCTAACATGGGAAAGGAAATAGCCACCCAAGTCCAGGAAGCACAGAGAGTCCTAGGCAGGATAAAGCCAAGGAGAAACATGCCAAGACACATAGTAATCAAACTGACAAAAATTAAAGACAAAGAAAAATCATTAAAAGCAACAAGGGAAAAATGACAAATACATACAAGGGAACTCCCATAAGGTTAACAGCTGACTTCTCAGCAGAAACTCTACAAGCCAGAAGGGAGTGGTAGGATATATTTAAAGTGATGAAAAGGAAGAACCTACAAGCAAGATTACTCTACCCAGCAAGGATCTCATTGATTCAATGGAGAAATCAAAAGCTTTTCAGACAAGCAAAAGCTAAAATAATTCAGCACCACCAAACCAGCTCTACAACAAATGCTAAAGGAACGTCTCTAAGTGGGAAACAAGAAAAGGACCTAAAAACAAACCCGAAACAATTAAGAAAATGGTAATAGGAACATACATATCGATAATTACCTTAAACGTGAATGGATTAAATACTCCAACCAAAAGACACAGACTGGCTGAATGGACACAAAAACAAGACCTGTATATATGCTGTGTACAAGAGACCTACTTCAGACCAAGGGATGCACACAGACTGAAAGTGAGGGGATGGAAAAAGGTATTCCATGCAAATGGAAATCAAAAGAAAGCTGGAGTAGCAATATTCATATCAGATAAAATAGACTTTAAAATAAAGAATGTTACAAGAGATAATGAAGTACACTATATAATGATCAAGGGATCAATCCAAGAAGATACAACAACTGTAAATATATATGCACCCAACATAGAAGCACCTCAATACATATGGCAAATGCTAACAGCTATAAAAGACGAAATCAACAGTAACACAATGATAGTGGGGGACTTTTACACCTAACTTACACCAATGGACAGATCAACCAGACAGAAAATAAGGAAACACAAGCTTTTAATGACACAATAGACCACAGAGATTAGGTAATATATATAGGACATTCCATCCCAAAACAGCAGATTACACTTTCTTCTCAAGTGCACACGGAACATTCTTCAGGATAGATCACACCCTGGGTCACAAACCAAGCCTCAGTAAATTTAAGAAAATTGAACTCATATCAAGCATCTTTTCTAACCACAGTGCTATGAGATTACAAATAAATTACAGGGAAAAAAACCGTAAAAAACACAAACACATGGAGGTTAAACAATACATTACTGGACTTCCGTGTTAGTGCAGTGGTTAAGAATCCACCTGCCAATGCAGGAGACATGGGTTCGATCCCTGGTTCAGGAAGATCCCACATGCCATGGAGGAACGAAGCTCGTGCGCCACAACTACTGAGCCTGCGCTCTAGAGACCATGAGCCACAATTACTGAGCCTGTGTGCCACAACTACTGAAGCCCGTGCACCTAGAGCCCATGGTCCGCAAGAAGAGAAGCCACTACAGTGAGAGGCCCACTCACTGCAGCAAAGAGATCCCCCACTCGCCGCAACTAGAGAAAGCCCATGTGCAGCAACAAAGACTCAATGCCGCCAAAAATAAATAAATTAATTAAAAAAAGAGATCTTGCAGCTTCTGCTTTAAAAACAAACAACCAAAAAAACAATCCATTACTAAATAACCAAGTGATCATTGAAGAAATCAAACAGGATATCAGAAAATACCAGAGAAAAATGACAACAAAAACACAACAATCCAAAACCTATGCAATGCAGCAAAAGCAGTTCTAAGAGGGAAATTTTTAGTAATACAATCCTACTTCAAGAAACAAGAAAACTCTCAAATAAACAATCTAACCTTACACCTAAAGGAACTAGAGAAAGAAGAACAAACAAAACCCAAAGTTAGCAGAAGGAAAGACATCATATGGATCAGAGGAGAAATAAATGAAATAGAAACAAAGAAAGTAATAGCAAACATCAATAAAACTAAAAGCTGGTTCTTTGAGAAGATAAACAAAATTGATAAACCATTAGCCAGACTCATCAAGAAAAAGAGGGAGAGGACTCAAATCAATAAAATTAGAAATGAAACAAGTTACAACGGACACCGCAGAAATACAAAGCATCCTAAGAGACTACTACAAGCAACTCTGGGCCAATAAAATGGACAACCTGGAAGAAATGGACAAATACTTAGAAAGATATAACCTTCCAAGAGTGAATCAGGAAGAAATAGAAAATATGAACAGACCAATCACAAGTAATGAAATTGAAACTGTGATGCAAAATTTCCAAAAAACAGAAGTTCAGGACCAGATGGCTTCACAGGTGAATTCTATCAAACATGTAGAGAAGAGCTAACATCCATCCTTCTCAAACTCTTCCAAAAATTTTCAGAGGAAGGAACACTCCCAAACTCATTCTATGAGGCCACCATCACCCTAATACCAAAATCAGACAAAGATACTGCAAAAAAAGAAAATTACAGACCAATATCACTGATGAATATAGATGCAAAAATCCTCAACAAAATACTAGCAAACAGAATCCAACAGCACATTAAAAGGATCATACACCATGATCAAGTGGGATTTATCCCAGGGATGCAAGGATTCTTCAGTATACGCAAATCAATCAATGTGATACACCATATTAACAAACTGAAGAATAAAAACCATATGACCATCTCAATAGATGCAGAAAAAGCTTTTGACAAAATTCAACACCCATCTATGATAAAAACTCTCCAGAAAGTGGGCAGAGAGGGAACCTACTTCAACATAATAAAGTATATATATGACAACTGCATAGCAAACATCATTCTCAATGGTGAAAAACTGAAAGCACTACCTCTAAGATCAGGAACAAGACAAGGATGTCCATTCTCACCACTCTTATTCAACATAGTTTTGGAAGTCCTAACCACAGCAATCAGAGAAGAAAAAGAAAAGGAACACAAATTGGAAAAGTAAACCTGTCACTGTTTGCAGATGACATGATACTATACATAGAGAATCCTAAAGATGACACCAGAAAACTACTAGAGCTAATCAATGAATTTGGTAAAGTTGCAGCATACAAAATTAATGCACAGAAATCTCTTGCATTCCTATACATTAACAACAAAAGATCAGAAAGAGAAATTAAGGAAATAATCCCATTTATTACCATTGCAACAAAAAGAATAAAATACCTAGGAATAAACCTACCTAAGGAGGTAAAAGACCTGTACTCAGAAAACTAAGACACTGATGAAAGAAATCAAATATGACACAAACAGATGGAGAGATATACCACGGCCTTGGATTGGAAGAATCAGAATTGTGAAAGTGACTATACTGCCCAAAGCAATCTACAGAGTCAATGCAATCCCTATCAAATCACCAATGGCATTTTTTAAAAGAACTAGAACAAAAAATCTTAAAATTTGTATGGAGACACAAAAGACCCCGAATAGCCAAAGCAATCTTGAGGGAAAAAAACGAAGCTGGGGCTTCCCTGGCGGCGCAGTGGTTGAGGGTCCACCTGCCGATGCAGGGAACACGGGTTCGTGCCCCAGTCCAGGAGGATCCCACGTGCTGCGGAGTGGCTGGGCCTGTGAGCCATGGCCAATGAGCCTGCGCGTCCGGAGCCTGTGCTCCGCAATGGGAGAGGCCACAGCAGTGAGAGGCCCACGTACCGCAAAAAAAAAAAAAAAAACAAAACAAAACCCGAAGCTGGAGGAATCAGACTTCAGACTATACTACAAAGCTACAGTAATCAAGACAATATGGTACTGGCACAAAAACAGAAATATAGATCAATGGAACAGGATAGGAAGCTCAGAGATAAATCCACACACCTATGATCAATGACAAAGGAGGCAAGGATATACAATGGAGAAAATCAAGTTTCTTCAATAAGTGGTGCTGAGAAAACTGGACAGCTACATATAAAATAATGAAATTAGAACAGTCCCTAACACAAAAATAAACTTAAAATGGATTAAAGACCGGACATATAAAACTCTTAGAGGGAAACATAGGAAGAACACTCTTTGACATAAGTCACAGCATGATCTCTTTTGACCCACCTTCTAGAGTAACGGAAATAAAAGCAAAAATAAACAAACGGGATCTAATGAAACTTAAAAGCTTTTGCACAGCAAAGTATAAACAAGACAAAAAACAACCCAAGAATGGCAGAAAATATTTGCAAATGAATCAACAAAGGATTAATCTACAAAATATATAAACAGCTCATGCAGCTCAATATTAAAAAAACAAACAACCCAATCCAAAAATGGGCAGAAGACCTAAACAGACATTTCTCCAAAGAAGACATACAGGTGGCCAAGAAGCACATGAAAAGCTGCTCAACATCACTAATTATTAGAGAAATGCAAATCAAAACTACAATGAGGCATCACCTCACACCAGTGAGAATGGGTGTGCTGGAGAGGGTGTGGAGAAAAGGGAACCCTCTTGCACTGCTGGTGGGAATGTAAATTGATACAGCCACTATGGAGAACAGTATGGAGGCTCCTTAAAAAACTAAGAATAGAACTACATATGACATGACCCAGCAATCCCACTACTGGGCGTATACCCTGAGAAAACCATAATTGAAAAAGACACATGTAACCCAAATGTTCACTGCTGCGCTATTTACAATAGCCTGGTCATGGAAGCAACCTAAATGCCCATCGACAGACGAATGGATAAAGAAGATGTGGTACATATATACAATGGAACATTACTCAGCCATAAAAAGGAACATAATTGGGTCATTTGCAGAGATGTGGATGGACCTAGAGACTGTCATACAGAGTGAAGTAAGTCAGAAAGAGAAAAACAAATATCGTATATTAACGCATATATGTGGAATCCAGAAAAATGATACAGATGAAGCAGTTTGCAAGGCAGAAATAGAGACAGAGATGTAGAGAACAAACGTATGGACACCAAGGGGGGAAAGTGGGGGGTGGGGTGGGGGTGGGATGAATTGGGAGACTGGTATTGGGAGACACATATACACTAATATGTATAAAATAGATAACTAATAAGAACCTGCTGTATTAGAAAAATAAATTTAAAAAGTAAAAAGTTCAGACATGCATAAATAAAATTGCATGCTTTGAAAAATGCATTGAAGGACCATTTTAATCTATGAAACTTAGGTAGATATAAAATTAACTCCGGGAAATCCAGTCAAAAGCCAAATAAAGCTGTATTTTATACTGTACAAAAGAAAATTTACATTCTTAATATATCTAGATACATCTAGGGAAAAATTACACATCTCTCAAGAAACACAATATTTAACATCTTAGATATGTTTCTGCATTGCAGACTGTTAATGAATTTTATACATCTTTATTTACAATAACTTAAAATATTTTTTCATCTCTGGCAGATATTTACAAGGTCAACAGTGACTACATTTCACATTGCAACAATCAACAGCATTAACCAGTTCAGTAAGACAGTTAAGATAATGGCTTACATGCACCAATAAATATGATCTTAAATGTACGTTTTTTTTTCTTCAGTTCTGAAAAAAAATGAATGTTTTCACTAGTCCTAGTTTGAAAGGACGTCAGTCAATAGAGATCATATTTTCTTCATGCCTAGCCTATTTAAATTTTAACCAGCACTATTCTCTGAATACTTGGGAAGTTTACACCAAGCAATAGGTTGATGCTGGTGAAAAGACAAACAAAAACGCAAGAGCTGACCTATACAATCTATATCCTTTTATGAAGCAAACATGTGAAAGTGGGATATTTCCTGTATACTTGTCCATTGTGACAGAGATCAGACTAGCTAATGTTACAGCAGTAAAAACTTTTCAGAAATTGTAGCTCAGGAAAGCCAAATTATTATGAGAAAGTGGAAAAATAATCTGCACCATAAAAACGGTTTCACTTAACCAGTTAAACTGAATGTAAAGCCAGCATAATTTTTAGAATAAGAATCCACTGTAGTTAATGAACTTATTACAAATATTTTAAAACCAACAAAGAACATTGAACATCTCTCTCAATTCAGTTTGGATGATAAAACTTTAAAAAACCCACAAAAACCTACATTAGTAATTGTTAGAAAGCCAATCTTCTTTTCTAAGGTAGCTGATCAACACATTCATTACTTTTTAACTACCAACTGATATGAAAAAGCAATACATATAGCCTGTTTGGAACATCAGTTAATATACAGTTTTATATTTTCCAAAAAAATCATTATTTAATAGTTTAAGTAAATCCATTAGTTCTTATTAAGCTATACATTTAAAAATGAGTATTTCAGCTTTCTGAACCCAATCCTGTTTTTCTACAAAAAAAAAACAATACCCAGAGTGATCATGTACATAAATATGTAAACATACTGTTTTAGCCAATATCATATTTACTAGATATAATTGACATTGCCCATTTAAAAAGATACATTTCCATAATTTACCCAATTTTATTTTTAAAAGTCACAATATCATACAATATGCCAATTTTAGGAATTCCTCCCTCCCCCTTTTATTTAATACTGATGAGTAGAATCCTCAGAGTTAAGGAGACATGAAAATGTGCCGTAAGAAATAATATTTGGAATTAATCTTTCACTGGTACTTTTGCTGGAAGTATAAATGTTGACATTTTACCAACATGATAAGAAAACCTCAAATGGAATCTTGTAAGTACTGTATATCTGTTCCAGATGGAAGAACATTTCCCCCAGGGCTAGAAATCAATCCTTTATGTTAAAGGAGCCTCATTCCTTAACAGTTAGGTACTCCAAAATTTATATTTGGTTAATACATTTTCTTTGGTAAATTTTGTAATTTATGAAGATGTGAAGAACTTCCTCTGATATAATTAACACGGCACTTTTGACACTCAAATACAGCAAACCAGATTGATATCAATTCTGTAGCTGGGGATGGATTGTCCAATTAAGTTCATTTTCTTTGAAAACAAAAGATTTTCTTTATTAAACCTACCTCCAGGTATGCAATTATGAAAAAAGACTCATTTATACTTTAAGCTACACCTAATTCTAATTTGGGGGGTAAAATCTATATTAAACAGAATAGCATAATAGCAGACATCCGAATGTGACTTAATTTGTAAACAATTTCTTAAAATCCAGAAACATAGAACTTACATATCTGTACTATGCTGCCAGTTATTTCACATCAGTCCCAGCTTTCTACTAATGTCTATCCTGAACTGTTTGCTCTTGTGTGTATTTCTCATGTGACTAATGGCAAAGACTACAAAAATACTGAAGAGATTGAAGTTAACCAAAATGTTGTGGTTGTGTGGTCAGGTTCAGAAGGAATGTACCTACATGGGCAGGGGAAGGTTGGATGATATGACTCCTCTAATTCTAATGGGTTGATATCACCACACAAATTTCTGGCACCGCCAAAAATCTAATATAGTTTAAGTGCACATTGGTTGACTCTATGAATAGTATTTCCTATGTACGTTCAGTGCCAATATGATATACCCATTAGGTACACAACGCAGGTAATACTAAAATTTATGTCTTATATTTATCAACATGACCACCTTGGCAATGGAAAGTTGTACCAATCTGGTGACTCATGATTTTTTTTAGCATGTTAACAGTTTTACACTGCATTTCATCTTCTTATAATCTGGCAAATATTCTAATATTTAGAGTTTAAGCTATCAATTATTTCTAATTGGTTCTCAATTTGTTTCTAAAAAGCACTTTAAAAAAATTAAATTATTACAAACAAGTGTCTCAACTGACTTCATGGTTTGAAACATGACAATAATCATTCAACTTGAAAGATAAAAAGTCTCAGGTTCAGACTGTTTAACATAGCCATAGTATAGAAAAGTTGCTCTGAAATTCTTGTAGATTTTCTGACCGCTGGCATGGCCTTTAAACATTTTTAAACTGAAAAACAAGTATGTAAATGAATACTGATTAAAAAAAAACAAAACCATAAACCTCACTTTGTAATTTAAGATCAGAAATGGAGAGATCTTCCTTGCCAGTGTTTGTATAGTGTACTACCCACTAAAGACAGATACTAGTGTTTTTATTTACAAATGAACATGCAGAGAAATGAGACAACTGATTGTCAACAACTAAAGTACTCAAAAAATGGACCCATACTAACCTATCCAAGTGAGGTAGCAAAAACACCCCACTTCATTAAAAGTCACAAAAATAGTGCAAACAAAACAATTTGAAAGAAGTTATTCTCAGTATTCCAGTGTCTAATAAATAATTATATTTACTTTAAAACTACTAAGTGGAGTTTGAGAATGTAGGTTGGAAATATTGAGCTTATATAGCTGAGACTACTGTAACTAAGATATTTTATACTGTATATACACTTTAAATGACATGGTCACCATTCTGTTATGGAACCGTAAGCTTCACACTATATATCTTTTTCAATCACATAAGGAAATATTGCTGTTATCTATCTGCTCTGGGCACAAATAAGGTCCAATCTCTTTACATTAGAAATTGTGGAATCAAATTTATTTAATCTTTACTTTGCAATACCCCACTGTGCAATACAATTAACTTGCCATCTAGGTGACTGTGAAAGCTATTATTTAAGATAGCTAGAAACACTGATCAAAGTCATTTCATTGGGTTTATTTTTGCATTTAAATAAATCCCCAGAAATATAATCAACTATAAAATGGCAGCATTCAACTGCTATGTGGCAGAAAATAGTAAGGCATAAATTAGAATAAGAAAAATGTATCTATCCTTATATCTGTGGTATAGATACCTACATTTCCAACACTTCCCCATCTATGTTTACTACTCTACATTTTTTTCTGGATTTAATACCTTTCTTCACATGCTGTATTCACCAACTACTAGACCAGAACTGTAAAGAAGCTACAGAAGTGGAGAGTGTTACATTTACCATAGGACGAGTAAAAGGAGGCAGTGGGGTGTTAATACGCATTCAACGGGAGACAGGAGTTTAATTCTGGCTCTGCTTCTTAGTTATGTGACTTTGATCACATTACAACCTTTCTGAGCCTCAGTTTCCTGAGGATGGATATGGAGGGGTGGGTGCTGGGAGACTGGCTAGATTATCTCTACGGTCTCTTTAGCACAGAAATTCTGATTCTATAATAAACAGGCACAGGAGAGTCATCAAGAGGGTAAGAGTGGTGGTAGGGGTCAGGATTTCAAATTACAACCATCATCCCCCTCCAGATTCTCAAAATATTTTTATATTTAAAAATCTTACTTCCAAGGTAGGTAGCTTTCACTTTACACTTGGTTTGTTCTAGTAACATGATTTCAAATTAATGTCACAGAGGAGAGTTCCCAAAGCTTTCAGATATTTCTTTGTATTTTTTAATCAAACCTGGCACAGATGGCATCAATCAAATTGTTTTGTTATAGAAAACAAGTATTTTCTCCCTAACTAGCTTGTCCATAAATGGAAGAACTTTTTAAAATGGAAATTAGGAAGTATAGAAACAAAAGGTTGTTAAAGGATAAAGCGTGAATATTGCTGGCATATATTTGTAACAGCTGTATATCTGAAAACTATTTTACATTAAATGCCAATAAATAATGCAAATGAATATCAAAAATCTCTTAGAAAATCTGACTATGGTTTATGACTGACTCATTCCATTTTAACTATATCTTGCACAGGAAATCTGTTCTAAGACCCCGAATGCAAAATTTGAACTAAATGAAATGTTTCTTCTTTGGGGCCAAATTATATCACTTAAAAGAATGGAACACAAATGTTAGAGGGTCATGAAATATTAACAGCTATGTATATGTACAAAATATATACGAATACACATAGAAATAAATGAAATTCTCTACGGTGAAAGTTTTTCAGAACCAACTTTTCAGGTATAACATAAGATTTCTAACAAACCAGAGGGAGAGCTTATTATATTTATTATAGCCTTTGTTGTAATTTGGTATTATTTGGTATTTTTTTGTGCTTTAACTAAAATCATGCTAGATTTAGATGCCAATAAATGCACAATGTGTTGAATTAAAAACAACCCTTCAGTCTCTTAAATCAACCAGACATTTCTGCCATAAAGTGACTGATCTCCAGCCACGGCCAAGATCTCACCCCCTAGTAAGTACAATGCTCTTTTCCTTTCACACCTGAAACTCTGTATGTTATAGACCTTTATACCTCATTTATTTCATTGCTTTTAATTCATTTATCTGACATCCCTTAGTTAAATGAAAAGAAGGGATATCTAAAATATTCTTTGTGATTTATACATATACACACTATACACACACACACAAACATACATATATACACAAATCAACAAATCTCTGTTTATCAACTTTTAGCTTTCCCCCGGACTTTGGCAATGTTGTAGGTAATAGTTCAGGTTCTAGTTTTCCATTTTCATGTGAGCTGAAAAATATTACACACCACCAAATTCAAACAAGCATCTCACTGTTCTTATAAAGATTCTAACAGAAAGTCCCTTACAAAAACCTCTTACAATAAAAGGTGGGGGGGGGGTAGATTTTTAGGTGTGAAAAAAACAAGAGGCATTTTTCTGGTTATTTTATTTATCAAAATCTATTGTAATTTTAATCAGTAGAGATAATATTTTAAACTTTGTTAATTAGGAGAATACTTGCTTTCTATAAATTCAGTATATTTTTCTTTCACAACAATAAAATTAAAATGTCTAAATGTACAAAGCACTAATCACTCTGACATACTGTGTGGAAGAATGTATAGCAGTTCAAGTCACAATACACTGATTTTCAAAAACCAATATATCTTCTTCTATTTCAATCAAGGATTAGAGCCTGAGACCCAGAAGAGGTCATAAAGAAACCTTATCCAACCAAATCAGAACTAAAAAAAAATTTTTTTTAAACCAATAATGCACTTTTGTAGCCTCTTAGCACAGTTACCAAATGCTACTTACATACATTCAACATCTAGCTTACTGGCATGATATTTTATAAAAATGAGAAACTTTTGCAGATATATGATTAGAAGGTACACAAATTGCATTACATTAAACACAAAGGCAGTGTGGTCCTTGTAGGAGAAATCAAGTCAGTACCCCCTGGTAGAAATGTTCTATAAAAATGTGTCACATTGAAGCGTCAGTGTTTTCAGCCAATTATCTGTCCCTGATGTATTTCCTTGGAGTATATGATCTATCAGGACTTCAGGTTTCTTAATCCAAAATATCTGACTGAATTTAGGTACATCTAGAAAGCAGCTGAAAGGGTTTCTCCAATAGTCTGACATCACAGAAAGTGGGTTGAGAAATCCCTCTCTTTACCTGAAGACGTACCTATTCTACTTCAGTCGTCAACAGCTCACAAAGGAAAAGAAAAAAAAACAATCAAAACTTCTCCTCACACACAATCCCACACAAGCTAAACAAAAACTACCCCCTCCCCCCATAAAACCCCAGCACCAAAGTGTCAATCATTCCTGGGAAATAGAACATGCCCCTTGGATTCTCTGATTTATTAGCTGTTCAAACTTGAAGGACAGAAATGACCTTATGTCCTTGTGGGGAGGAGGGAAGACATGTTAATAATGACTATAGAGCCATTGAGAAAGTGCATTATCTATTACACAATCAACTTAGAGCCCTGTCCTCCAACAGAGGCGGCCACAACTTGATTTAAATGCCTCAGTAATTGAACATTGTGTCCTCGAGATAAAGGAGATGGGGGAAAAAAGAGCCACCCTCATTTTAATGAAAAAGTAGAGCAGTCTACCACCTTTCCCCATGCTTCTCAAGAAAATAATTGCACAGACTCAGAGAAGTCCAAAGTCATAGCAGAATCTCTGAGGCACTCCTGGTTAAGAGAGAAAAATATGACCCAGTAATCTTCATAGATTATGAGAACAAACC
Organism: Mesoplodon densirostris; assembly: GCF_025265405.1. Classification (NCBI taxonomy): domain Eukaryota; kingdom Metazoa; phylum Chordata; class Mammalia; order Artiodactyla; family Ziphiidae; genus Mesoplodon; species Mesoplodon densirostris. The sequence continues at coordinate 35,693,902 of NC_082668.1, read as the reverse complement.
CGTTTTTTTTTTTAAACAAAAGCTGAAGAATCATTCATAGGGATCATATACACCATTTCCTCTAACATAACCTCAGTCTCACAGTGTTGAAATGGGACCGATCAGCCTACGATGGATTGCACTTCACCCAAGGAGAAAGGAAGGTGTGGAAAACACAAACATTTTCTACTGCTTCACAAACACATTTACAAGGAATAGGTGAAGAGAAGACATAGGAAGGAGGGAAAAGAAAACCTTATTGCTGTTTCCATACAAAATACAGTATGAAGATACCTAAACTAAATCAAATCTGTTTATGATGACCAATATTTTCACAAGTGGGATGAAGTGTCTTCTTGCACATGAAATGTTCAGTTTAGAAGGTAAGCAGAAAGATGAGAGAGGATGTCAAGACTACACCTGGGATATTAGCTGCATATTGAAACTTGGGGATCGAGACTGCTTGGTTAAGGGAGCTCCTGGGCTGAGGAGCTCTTTACCTTCTCCAGCTTGACCTAGCCGGTCTTCCTGCAGGCTGACAGTTGAATATCGATTAGCATTGTTAGCTGCTAAATTAGTAACACCCTCAGTGCCAACCCCAATGCTGGTACTTGCTTGACTGCCATTTACATAGTCAAACGATTTACTTGAGGAAGCACTGGCTGTCCGAATTAGACTTATACTATTAGTTTTTGGCACCACCTGGCCAGCAGGCAGGCTCAGGTGTTTCTTCATCGGCGTCAGCTCAATTGAATCTACACTAAGATCAGTTGGTTGCTGTACATACTGCCTGCGAACTACTGAATCTCGAGGGCTCTCACTGGATTTGATAGCAGAAGTTGTTTCTTTGTCCTTGGCTGAACGCCCAGTTGCTACTTTCCTTAAGTTTCCCCTCTGAGAAGAGGAGGATGGTTTGGTGCCAACTGGCTGGCTGCTGAGGGAAGCCCCTGATGAAAATCCTTCATCTGCATCATTCAGGTTTACCGACTCCTCTCCTCCATTTACACCCTCAGCACCTAAAAAACAAATCAGACAGACTCAGCAATAGCTAAATTAAATAAGAAGCAACTGTGAATAACAACTCAACTGACCTTATCTCCTAGGTAATGTTTGCTATAGGTCAGCAATGGCCCTTGCTATCAACACTTCCCCTAAATAATTTAGGGGAAGAAATCTTAATCTATACAGAATTCTAATGTTATTCATTCTATTCATTTAGCTTTAATTGGGCTAGCTTTTGTAAAACTATCCACAAACAAACCTAGCATACTATCAATATTTAGACACACAAAACAACTTAAGGTAAAATACAATATTTTGTTACATAAATCTTTATGATACACCTTGTCAATTTGAGGTGACCATATCTATTTAAAAAAACAAAAATTTTTCCTCATATCTTCCTTAACCCATCATGAAATAGAACTTACAAATGAGACCCTCTTCTAATTTCAGTCACCCAGAATAATGTCAAAAACTCATCCCCAAACCTTTTTTAACTACAATGAAATTTTATATTTATTCAACAGCTAAGTGCTTCTAAATGGCTTTAAAACCCTTAACATGGAACTAGTACATTTTCTAACTTTAAACTAAAAACTCTAGATTGCTTCCAGTAACTTCATATTCACATTTTGTCTTATGAAAATCTCTACTCACTGGTTTCCGTATCTTCTTCATCGATTAATGTGAAAATATTTGATTATCAGAGAGCAAGGGTAGGGAACCAGCAGGGATACTGAGGAAGAATTTTTACTATTTTATAATATATAAATAATATATACAATAATTTTTATATGATGTATTTCTATAATATTTTTAGTACTGAGATATATTATTGTCGGGATCACAAAATACTATAGTGTCTCATTACGTTTCATGCAGAAACTGCAGTTAATGAAAGAATCCTTATCTTGGGATTTTGTAAGAAAGGAAGCATATATAATATATTTAGCTTGGGGTTTCCAGAAAGCCCAATTCTCTTACTGAAAGTATGATCAACATTCTCTAGAAAGTAGAACATTTGTTTCTTTCAAAAACTGATAGCAGTTTGCTACCTTTAAAATATGTTTACCAGACTGTAAGAAAGTTAAATCTGAATCTACATACAGATATCAATATTATAGTTAAGGTAAAATGTTAGGAAAGAAATCTGAAAAAACATTACTTTGAGATACAAGTTACCTAAGTAAAATATACATGAAATACTTAAACACAATCTTTATTTAACACAGTACCTGAAAAAAATAAAAATGTTTTCTCACATGGATTAGTTATTTCTTTCCTTCAAAAGAAGAATGAACTAGGCTATCCTTAAAGCAAAAGGCATCTTGTTATATCCAGCAGTTTAACAATCTTTATTCATCATGCAAAGCCATATGAAAATGCAGCTGACACCACTTCTCTCAACCCCCTTCTTCAAAAGAACAGCAAAATAATGTACAGCAAAACAAAAACTTTAATTTATATGACATCATCTTAGCAATTTATTTACAATTACTCTAAAGAACTCCACAATGCCCAAGAAAAGATAGTTACTGGTTCAGAATTAATATCAGTAATATAAAACTAGGAGTGAAGAGAAATGTATCATTGGGTATATACAATGGTTAGGAAAGGAGACTGAGAGACATAGTGCTAGCTTCTGAATCTTGCCACATGCAGATCTGATGCCCAAGCAATATGGCCATAAAGAGATGATGATAACATAAAAACCACCATGCAAAAGAATCTACTGATATTTTATATACTAAGAAATGCTATTTCAGTATAGTGGAACACTGAATATACTTTAATCACAAGCGTTGTCCTCAGTTTAGTAATAACTTTAAATCCAGCTTTTAAAAGTCACAAATAAAATGTTACTTCACAATCGGGATAAAGGTAGGTGATGGGCTCATATTCTCCCTTCAATTTCAACATATAATAAATAAAACTTTAACTATAAAACTATTTAAAACCATTAGAAAACATGTTTTCTTTTTCTTTTTTTCTTTCTTTCTTTTTTTGGCTGCGCCACACGGCTTGTAGGATTTTAATTCCCTGTCCAGGGATTGAAACTGGGCCCTCGGCAGTGAGAGCACAGAGTCCTAACCACTGGACCACCAGGGAATTCCCTTCTTTTTCTTTTAGAAGACCAATTATTGATGCTAATCCAAAAGCTCCAGAAGACTTCAGAATTACCAAAACTTTTCATAGGTTTTAGCAATTTCCATATTTCTGTTTAAAAAACCTCAAAGAATAAAAAGGCAATTGTGTATAACAACTTTTTTCCTTTCTAGTTTTCTCCCTGGGTGGTAATACTATTCATGATCCAAAGATGAGGCAACCAAAAAGGATTTTTAATGAACTTTTCTATTTATGTCTGCCTTTCCTTATAAATTAGCTTTTACTAATATTGATTTAAAGCTACAATTAAGCTAGATTAAAAGGGAAAATATTTTGAGAAATTTCAAACACACCAAAGGGACTCATTCCTCTTTCTTTGTGGCTACACCCCACCCTCACAAAGTGAAATTTTACCAGTAATAGGAAATATTAAAATAGGATGTTTTAACATTTAATAGGATATTTTAAAGGAATTCTATTTTTATTTCTTTTTCAAAGAGTATGACTTATGATTAACAGGAAGAAATGTTTCTATCTAATCCCATACTTTTTAGAATTTCATCAAGTGTTAATGTACTTCCGTTTAGCACAAATACTCCAATATTCTAACAATGGTAGTAGATACACTTCAAGTGTCTCATTTAGGCATCAAGAATGTGGAGAAACAGACTGTTGTTCAATTTAGGCCAACTCTGAATTCGACATCTATTCATATACTTATTTTTATGCATTATACAAGATAAAACTGACTCCCAGGGATAACATAAAGAGATACAGAAGAACAAAAAGGGAAGGCTGCGTCTTTCACACGATTCTCTTCATAGCACCAACTTCTTTGTGTCCCTAGATCATGCACATGCAACAATGTTAAATGAAGTAAGGTCAATCTGGGCAAATGGGCAAGGGAACAGAGGGTAGATTTAGATTCTTACTGAGCATGCTCAAATTTCTAATGCACCAAAAAGCAAGAGATTTCCCTAAGGTAGAAGGTAACTGCTTCATGTATGTTTGGTCTTTAAAATAAGTAAAAATATGTAACCTATTCTAAAACTTCTTTTCTTGCTATATTTCATAAATTAGTGTATAGCTTCCACAGCAGCAATATATTAAATAATGAAAAACTATTAGGCCACAGTTTCCTCTTTCACAAAACCAGCTTCTATGGCATCACATGTAAAACTACAAATAATACTTTCCTATCAGAGAGAAGTATTCTTTTCCAGATAGTGGTCGTGGGTGTGGTGGCAGGGGAGGGGTAAAAAAAATTCTCATTTGAGATACCCACACTGTAGAAACAAGGATCTGCTAGGATTTATAACCTCTAAATAATACATTTCAATTCTGTTTGGGAGCTTTATAAGGCAATCATTATTTACAATAAATGATAAAATGTAGTGTGCACCAGGACAGCACATTTATAGAGGAAAGATGTCAGTAGTTCACTAGTTAGACCCAGGCAACCTGACTCGACGATTATAAAAAGCCAATCAATACTTGTTTATTCTGTCAAAGAGATAAGAAATTCTTGTTAATTGACCACCCTGGGACTAGAGACAAATCAGCCGGCTCCACTTTAGTCCAGTTTCTCAAAGATAATGTGTTAATGCTTTACAACTCTCCTCACATATTTTCAAAAGAATACATTACTATATAAATGAAATTGATGCATAGTGACTAATAAGGCTCATGTCCATTGGGTGCATTTTTCCTTTCCTGATGTTAGAATAAACATGCTCAGTAATGAAAAAATCCCAAGCATTTGCAGACCTTTTGGAGACAGGCCTCTCCCTTGTTAGTAGCCATGCCAAGCTGTTCTTTAATTACACAGGGATGCAGACTCCAGGCCAGCACAAATGGTAACTAAAGATTGTACCTGACCTGGTGCTAGCCATATGGGGGGGTGCACTTTGCAAGGAGGAGCTAATATACCCTGGGGTAGTGGAAACACACACTAGAATGGAAAGATGTTCTGCTTGGGGACAGAGAGCCAGGATCCTTCTCCAGCAACTGCCTCACTGACTTTTGCCTCCTCATCTCTGTCCTACCCTCTGTTGTGGCTGCTGCTGAGTTGGGCTCCGGTGAGCCGTGCTCAGGAGTCCTGCGCACCAGCACCTCCCCCTCTTGCACACGTTTGATCCCTAGGTCAGTGGAGCCGTGTTGGATCGGGGAGCCAGGAATACTCGAGTCAGCCTCGTTTGAGAAGTCAAAGCCATCTGGGATTCAACATATAAAATTTTAGTGCTTTTGTGCTGTTCTATTCTTTTCTGAGCATTTTGACCCAGGCAGATAAGAGAATGTATATATGGATATGATATAAACGCAAATATTATTTATATAGTTACATGTGTGTGCACAGCATGCACACACATAAGGCAGCAGATGAATAATGTGAGGTTTGCAAATGAACAGGAGAGAAAAATAGAGATCATTAAAACGGCAATTAATATCTCTTAGGCAAGACAGCTTGACTATTCAAGTACCATACGCCTATGAAATACTGCTGGACTCAGCACTTATATGAAAAGAAAAAGAAAGATAAAAATCAATTCTTTTATGGATAGCTGTATTATACCATTAGTTTGGCCAGTTAAATAGTTTTCTCCCACAATTCTCATACAGGCACCTTTTTTCCCAGTATGGTAACAGGCTTACAGAAATTTCTTTCCTATTGTTATTACTAGTTCAAAAAAAGACAAAAATTAACTTGATCTTATTTTCTGTTTTAACATTCATAGAGCAGTCTAAATAACATCTTTCTGCTTTATAAAATATATATACATATTAAAATGAATTCAGGTATTTAAACCATATTTCTAGTGCTATTTTTAACAACTAAACAATTTTACTGTAATTACATAAAGTACTATAATATCATGTGCTAATATAGTCTGTAAAAACTTACTTTAATCCGTGAGTGGGCTGTAGGGATTTCGTACTCACCTTCTCTCCTCCATCTATGGCGACGGATTGAAGCTGTTGTAATCGCAGTCCGAGAAATCCTCGGCACTGTTGGAGTGACTTCGACTTTAAGTACCTTCTGGCCTTCTTGTGAAGAATCAGGAGCATCAAATGGTAATGAGTTTTTCATGGCATTGGCAACCTAAAATGATAACGTAAGTCTCTATATATTTACACCCAATATACAATTTATGCTTATTTTACACTTCATGTTTCCCTACTTTTTAAAATATGTACTTAAAACAGCTATTATAAAATATACAAGCATAATGTGTCAGAAATGTCTGTATCTCCACTGGTCTATATTCTTTTAGGCAGGCTTTAAAATGAGAATTCATTTAAAATAATGTGAGTCACACACCCCCATCGATTCCTTGAAGTTGTTGACTTTCAAAGAGAAAAAACATTCCAAAGAAAGAAAAAGTGTTTTTAACATTTGAACCCTGATATAGGAAAGTTTAGAATGAGTTTCTGATTATTCAGATGATAAATAACATGCAAAATTTAATCTAATAAAATTTAATTAAAAAATTAGCTTTGTTTCCATGAGGAGAAATTTTCCCTAAACACGTCTGGCATTCTGTTCCACCACTTTCTGCCCTCCATGGAGGAGAGTGAGATATGTGCCTGGAGAGTAATCACCATTATAACATTGTTTTGTTTCCTTTGTCCTGTCTAGATTTTAAAAATAGTTGTATACTGCTTTACCACTTAACACAGCTAGCATGTTCCTTTAATATGAATTTTCAAACATATAACTTCATCAAGTAAATAACATAACTTAATCATTCTCTGCTGTAAAACGTTTAGGGTTCTGATTCCTTTGCAATTAAACTAATATTGATCTAGTGTTCACAATACTTTAAAAAAAACTTTAAGTAGTTTCTTGGGAAATGTTGCTACACATGGGATAGTAGGTCAAAGAAAATACGCACACATTACCAAACTGCTACTGCAAAGGGATGATCAGAGTTGTGTCATACTGTTACTGGTAACATAGAGAATGCCTTCCTTACTCTGCTACTGGATGTTCACATTTATTTTTTGATTGATCATTTACCCTTTGGAGACATATTTATTTTGTGGAAGAGTATGAAATTTTTATATAGAACAAAATATTAATTGGCTTTTTTTGTCATGCCTGTTGATAATATTTTTCTCAATTTGTATACCACATATTAATTTTGGTTTTAAAAAACTGATGGTTTAGGGACTATCCGGTGGTCTAGTGGTTAAGACTCTGCACTTCCATTGCAGGGGGCATGGGTTTGATCCCTGGTCAGGGAACTAAAATCCCAGATGCTGCACGGTGCAGCCAACAAAACAAACAAACAAAAACTGATGGTTTAGAATTTAGATGTTTATGTAGGAAAAAAAAAATCAACCTTTTTTGGTGATGTGTCACCATCACTAAAGCTTAGAAAGTCCTTCCTTCTCTAGAAATTTGAGTAAATATTTATAACTTTTCTTCTTTCTTTTCTTAAAGGATTTAAAGACATTTAATTCTTTAATTTATCTGAACTTTATTTTGATATGTTGTAAGAGGACAGGATCTAAACCAATTTTGTTTTCTCTCCAATTGTTACTATGGAATAAATCTTTTTCCCTCAATGATTTAAAATGCCTCATATATTACATATTGAATTTTAAACCTACTAGTGCCCTTTTCAGGCACAGGAATGTTTAATAAAAACTAAATATAACAACTTACCAATAGCGGTTGAGAAAAGAGTTCTAGCTGAGCTCTATAAATGATGTCATCAAGGACTTCCTGGCCAAGGTCCCATTGTCCATTATACCTATGGAGAAGCAGATTATTTACTATCTTTAGCAAATATCTCTAATATTCAACAACCATCTTTTCTATTCTTCCAAGTCCTATTATTTTGGTTCTGTAACAAGATTTTCACGTTACATTTTGCACCATTTCATTTCTTGGTTACAAGAACAAAATGAAGATTTCAATACTAACATTTAAAATATTTTACAGGACTTCCCTGGAGGCTCAGTGGTTAAGAATCCACCTGCCAATGCAGGGGACATGGGTTTGAGCCCTGGTCCGGGAAGATCCCACATGCCGCAGAGCAACAAAGCCGGTATGCCACAACCACTGAGCCTGCGCTCTAGAGTCCACAAGCCACAACCACTGAAGCCGCATGCCACAACTACTGAAGCCCACGTGCCTAGAGCACGTGCCTGCAACACTGCAATGAGAAGTCCGCTGCAATGAAGAGTAGCCCCCACTCGCCACAACTAGAGAAAAGCCCATGCACAGCAATGAAGACTCAACACAGCCATAAATAAATAAATTCATTAATTAATTAAAAAAAAAGAAAGTCATGAAACTTTCTAAAAATAAAATATTTTACAAAAGTCTCTACATATTAATTGCTTTTTACCATGTGTTGATATTTAGGGTGATCTATTTAATGCATTCATGAAAACCTGGGTTATGAACTACGTAGAAAGACATAGAGTTCCATACAGAAAACCTGACAGTTTCTAGTCTTCAATTTAATGATTACTTATATTTTGGCTATTTTAAAAGTACTGAAAGGACTATGAACAATTATACATCAACAAACTGGACAACCTAGAAAATGGATAAATTCCTAGAAATATACAACCTACCAAGACTGAATCATGAAGAAATAAAAATCTGAACAGACCCATCACTGTACCCACAGGAGATTGAATCGGTAATCAAAAACCTCCCAATAGGGCTTCCCTGGTGGCGCAGTGGTCGAGAGTCCGCCTGCTGATGCAGGGGACACGGGTTCGTGCCCCGGTCCGGGAAGATCCCACATGCCGCGGAGCGGCTAGGCCCGTGAGCCATGGCCGCTGAGCCTGCACGTCCGGAGCCTGTGCTCCACAACAGAAGAGACCACAACAGTGAGAGGCCCGCGTACCACGCAAAAAAACCAAAAAAAAACAAAAAAAACCCTCCCAATAAGCAAAAGTCTGGGACCAGATGGCTTCATGGGTGAATTCTACCAAACATTTAAAGAAATAATACCAATCTTCAAATTCTTCCAAGAGTGAGCACTTCCATATTCATATCACGAGGCCAGCATCCCCCTTATACAAAAATCAGACAAGGATACTATAAGAAAATTACAAGCCAATATGCCTGATGAACGTAGCATAAATGCAAAAATCCTCAACAAAATATTAGCAAACTAAATTCAACAATTCACTAAAAGGATCATACACCATGGTCAAGTGGGGTTTATCCCTGGGATGCAAGGATGGTTCAACGTCTACAATTTAATCAATCGTGATATACCATATTAACAAAATGAAGGATAAAAATCACACAATCATATCAATAGATGTAGAAAAAGCACGTGACAAAATCTGAAATCCATTCATGATTAAAAAACTCGAAAAAGTGGGTACAGAGGGCATGTAGCTCAACATAATGAAGGCCATACATGATAAGCCCACAGTCAACAACAAACTCAACAGTGAAAAATGGAAAGCTTTTCCTCTAAGATCAAGAACAAGACAAGGATGTCCACTCTCGCAACTTTTATACAACATAGTACTGGAAGTTCTAGCAAATCAGAAAAAAAGAAGTGAAACTGTCTCTATTTGCAGATGACATGATATATAATACAGCTGATCCATGAACAACACGGGCTTGAACTGCACAAGACCACTTATACGTGGATGCTTTTCAATAAATACCAACTACAGTAATACACAATCTGTGGTTGGTTGAAGCGTAGATATGGACGGCTGACTTTAAAGTTATACTCAGATTTTCAACTGTGCAACTGGCACCCCTAACCCCTTTGCTGTTCAAGACTCAACTGTAGAAAACTCTTAAAACTACACCAAAAAACTGTTAGAATAAAGAAATTTGGTAAACTTGTAGGTATAAAAGCAATGACAAAAATCTACTGCATTTCTTTTAAAAAAAAAAAAGGGAATTCCCCAGTGGTCCATTGGTTAAAACTCTACCCTTTCAATACTGAGGGCGTGGGTTCAATCCCCGGTCATGGAACTAAGATCCCACAAGCCACACTGTGTGGCCAAAAAAAAAAAAAAAAAAAACTGCTTTCTATACACTAATAACAAACTATCAGAAAGGGAAATTAAGAAAACAATCCCATTAACAATTAAATTTAAAAATACCTAGTAATAAATTTAACTCAGGAGGTGAAAGACCTGAGCATTGTACACTTATGATTTTCATGTAATACCTCAATGAAAGAAACTGAAGAAGACACAAATAAACAGAAGGATATTCCATGCTCAAGGACTGAAAGAACTAATATTGTTAAAATGTCCATACTACCCAAAGCAATCTACAAATTCAGTGCAATGCCTATCAAAATTCTAGTGACATTTTTCATAGAAACAGAGCAAACAACCCTAGAATTTATACGGAACCACAAAGGACCCTGAATAGCCAAAGCAATCTTGAGAAACAACAACAAACCTGGAGGCATGATACTTACTAATTTCAAACTGTATCACAAAGTTTTAGGCCTAAAAACACAGAGATCAATGGAACAGAATGGAGAGCTGAGAAATAAACATATGCATATATAATCAATTAATTTAAACAAATATGAGAATATAAAATAGGGAATGGATAGTGTCTTTACTAAATGGTGCTGGGCCACCAAACCAGCTTTACAACAAATGCTAAAGGAACCTCTCTAGGCAGGAAACACAAGAGAAGGAAAAGACCTACAAAAATAAACCCACAACAATTAAGAAAATGGTAATAGGAACATACATAATGATAATTACCTTAAATGTAAATGGATTAAATGCTCCAACCGAAAGTCATAAACTGGCTGAATGGATACAAAAACAAGACCCATATATATGCTGTCTACAAGAGACACACTTCAGACCTAGGGACACATACAGACTGAAAGTGAGGGGATAGAAAAAGATATTGCATGCAAATGGAAATCAAAAGAAAGCTGGAGTAGCAATTCTCATATCACATAAAATAGACTTTAAAATAAAGACTATTACAAGAGACAAAGAAGGACACTACATATGATCAAGGGATCAAACCAAGAAGAAGATGTAACAATTGTAAATATTTATGCACCCAACATAGGAGCACCTCAATACATAAGGCAAATGCTAACAGCCATAAAAGGGGAAATCAACAGTAACACAATCATAGTAGGGGACTTTAACACCCCACTTTCACCAATGGACAGATCATCCAAAATGAAACTAAATAAGGAAACACAAGCTTTAAATGATATATTAAACAAGATGGACTTAATTGATATTTATAGGACATTCCATCCAAAAACAACAGAATACATTTTCTTCTCAAGTGCTCATGAAACATTCACCAGGACAGATCATATCTTTAATTTTTTTTTTTTTTTTTTTTTCAGTACGCGGGCCTCTCACTGCTGTGGCCTCTCCTGCTGCGGATCACAGGCTCCGGACGTGCAGGCTCAGCAGCCATGGCACACGGGGCCAGCCGCTCCACAGCATGTGGGATCCTCCCGGACCAGGGCACGAATCCGTGTCCCCTGCATCAGCAGGTGGACTCTTAACCACTGCGCAACCAGGGAAGCCCATAGACCATATCTTGGGTCTCAAATCAAGCCTTGGTAAATTTAAGAAAATTGAAATTGTATCAAGTATCTTTTCCGACCACAACGCTATAAGACTAGATATCAATTACAGGGGAAAAAACTGTCAAAAATACAAACACATGGAGGCTAAACAATATGCCACGAAATAACCAAGAGATCACTGAAGAAATCAAAGAGGAAATAAAAAAATACCTAGAAACAAATGACAATGAAAACATGACGACCCAAAACCAAAAGCAGTTCTAAGAGGGAAGTTCATAGCAATACAATCCTACCTCAAGAAAAAAGAAAAATCTCAAATAAACAACCTAACCTTACACCTAAAACAACGAGAGAAAGAAGAACAAACCCAAAGTTAACAGAAGGAGAGAAATCATATGGATCAGAGGAGAAATAAATGAAAAAGAAATGAAGGAAACAATTGCAAAAATCAATAAAACTAAAAGCTGGTTCTTTGAGAAGATAAACAAAATTCATAAACCATTAGCCAGACTCATCAAGAAAAAGAGGGAGAAGCCTCAAATCAACAGAATTAGAAATGGAAAAGGAGAAGTAACAACTGACACTGCAGAAATACAAAGGATCATGAGAGATTACTACAAGCAACTATATGTCAATAAAATGGACAACCTGGAAGAAATGGACAAATTCTTAGAAAAGCACAACCTTCCAAGACTGAACCAGGAAGAAACAGAAAGTATAAACAGACCAATCACAAGCACTGAAATTGAAACTGGGATTACAAATCTTCCAACAAACAAAAGCCCAGGACCAGATGGCTTCACAGGCACATTCTATCAAACATTAGAAAAGAGCTAACACCTATCCTTCTCAAACTCTTCCAAAATATAGCAGAGGAAGGAACACTCCCAAACTCATTCTACGAGGCCACCAACACCTTAATGCCAAAACCAGACAAAGACGTCACAAAAAAAGAAAACTCCAGGCCAATGTCACTGATGAACATAGATGTAAAAATCCTCAACAGAATACTAGCAAACAGAATCCAACAGCACATTAAAGGATCATACACCATGATCAAGTGGGGTTTATCCCAGGAATGCAAGGATTCTTCAGTATACGCAAATCAATCAATGTGATACACCATATTAACAAATTGAAGGAGAAAAACCATATAGTCATCTCAACAGATGCAGAGAAAGCTTTTGACAAAATTCAACACCCATTTATGATAAAAACCCTCCAGAAAGTAGGCATAGAGGGAACTTTCCTCAACATAATACAGGCCATATATGACAAACCCACAGCCAACACTGTCCTCAATGGTGAAAAACTGAAAGCATTTCCACTAAGATCAGGAACAAGACAACGTTGCCCACTCTCACCACTCTTATTCAACATAGTTTTGGAAGTTTTAGCCACAGCAATCAGAGAAGGAAGGAAATAAAAGGAATCCAAATCGGAAAAGAAGAAGTAAAGCCATCACTGTTTGCAGATGACATGATACTATACATAGAGAATCCTAAAGATGCTACCAGAAAACCACTAGAGCTAATCAATGAATTCAGTAAAGTAGCAGGATACAAAATTAATGCACAGAAATCTCTGGCATTCCTATACACTAATGATGAAAAATCTGAAAGTGAAATAAAAAAAACACTCCCATTTACATTGCAACAAAAAGAATAAAATACCTAGGAATAAACCTACCTAAGGAGACAAAAGACCTGTATGTAGAAAATTATAAGACACTGATGAAAGAAATTAAAGATGATACAAATAGATGGAGAGATATACCATGTTCTTGGATTGGAAGACTCAACATTGTGAAAATGACTCTACTACCCAAAGCAATTTACAGATTCAATGCAATCCCTATCAAACTACCACTGGCATTTTTCACAGAACTAGAACAAAAAATTTCACAATTTGTATGGAAACACAAAAGACCCCGAATAGCCAAAGCAATCCTGAGAACAGAAAATGGAGCTGGAGGAATCAGGCTCCCTGACTTCAGACTATACTACAAAGCTACAGTAATCAAGACAGTATGGTACTGGCACAAAAACAGAAAGATAGATCAATGGAACAGGATAGAAAGCCCAGAAACAAACCCACGCACATATGGTCACCTTTTTTTTTTTTTTTTTGCGGTACGTGGGCCTCTCATTGTTGTGGCCTCTCCCGTTGCGGAGCACAGGCTCCGGACGTGCAGGCTCAGTGGCCATGGCTGACGGGCCCAGCCACTCCGCGGCATGTGGGATCTTCCTGGACTGGGGCATGAACCTGTGTCCCCTGCATCAGCAGGCAGACTCTCAACCACTGCGCCACCAGGGAAGCCCCGGTCACCTTATATTTGATAAAGGAGGCAGGAATGTACAGTGAAGAAAGGACAGCCTCTTCAATAAGTGGTGCTGGGAAAACTGGACAGGTACATGTAAAAGTATGAGATTAGATCACTCCCTAACACCATACACAAAAATAAGCTCAAAATGGATTAAAGACCTAAATGTAAGGCCAGAAACTATCAAACTCTTAGAGGAAAACATAGGCAGAACACTCTATGACATAAATCACAGCAAGATCCTTTTTGACCCACCTCCTAGAGAAATGGAAATAAAAACAAAAATAAACAAATGGGACCTAATGAAACTGCAAAGCTTTTGCACAGCAAAGGAAACCATAAACAAGACCAAAAGACAACCCTCAGAATGGGAGAAAATATTTGCAAATGAAGCAACTGACAAAGGATTAATCTCCAAAATTTACAAGCAGCTCATGCTGCTCAATAACAAAAAAACAAACAACCCAATCCAAAAATGGGCAGAAGACCTAAATAGACATTTCTCCAAAGAAGATATACAGACTGCCAACAAACACATGAAAGGATGCTCAACATCATTAATCATTAGAGAAATGCAAATCAAAACTACAATGAGGTATCATCTCACACCAGTCAGAATGGCCATCATCAAAAAATCTAGAAACAATAAATGCTGGAGAGGGTGTGGAGAAAAGGGAACACTCTTGCACTGCTGGTGGGAATGTGAATTGGTACAGCCACTATGGAGAACAGTATGGAGGTTCCTTAAAAAACTACAAATAGAACTACCATATGACCCAGCAATCCCACTACTGGGCATATACCCTGAGAAAACCATAATTTGAAAAGAGTCATGTAGCAAAATGTTCATTGCAGCTCTATTTATAATACCCAGGAGATGGAAACAACCTAAGTGTCCATCATCGGATGAGAGGATAAAGAAGATGTGGCATATATATACAATGGAATATTACTCAGCCATAAAAGAAATGAAATTGAGCTATCTGTAATGAGGTGGATGAACCGAGAGTCTGTCATACAGAGTGAAGTAAGTCAGAAAGAGAAAGACAAATACCGTATACTAACACATATATATGGAATCTAAGAAAAAAGATGTCATGAAGAACCTAGGGGTAAGACAGGAATAAAGACACAGACCTACTAGAGAATGGACTTAAGGATATGGGGAGGGGGAAGGGTAAGCTGTGACAAAGTGAGAGAGTGGCATGGACATATATACACTACCAAACGTAAAATAGATAGCTAGTGGGAAGCAGCCGCATAGCACAGGGAGATCAGCTTGGTGCTTTGTGACCACCTAGAGGGGTGGGATAGGGAGGGTGGGAGGGAGGGAGATGCAAGAGGGAAGAGATATGGGAACATATGTATATGTATAACTGATTCACTTTGTTATAAAGCAGAAACTAACACACCATTGTAAAGCAATTATACTCCAATAAAGATGTAAAAAAAAAAAAAAGGTACTAAAAAAGAGAGTTCGACTTGCAGACGAAGGCGGCTGCCGCGCTCCGCATCCACCCCTCCTGTAACCCCGCAAGCCAGTGCGCCCAGCCCGCCTGCCCGACCCGCCACCTGTGTTCGTTCGCCTGAGGAAGCCAACCGAGAGTTCACTTATGCACCCATTCCAGTGGTGTAATGGGTGTTTCTGCGGCCTAGGACTGGTGAGCCCCAACAAGTCCTGCTCGATGCCACCCATCAGTTTCCAAGAACTTCCCCTCAACATCTACATGGTCATCTTCGGCACAGGCATCTTTGTGTTCATGCTCAGCCTCATCTTCTGCTGCTATTTTATCAGCAAACTCTGGAACCAGGCATAGAGCAAACGATATGGATATAAAGTGGTGGTGCTTAAAGGTGATGCCAAGAAATTAGTTACATGGGCAGACCTGTGCAGTCTGTCTGGAAGACTCCAAGGGGAAGGATGAGCAGGCTGTGCTCTCATGCCAACATGCCATTCACCACAAGTGTCTGGTGAAGTGGCTGGAAGTGTGCTGTGTCTGCCCCATGTGTAACAAGCCCATTGCTGGTCCCTCAGAAGCCACCCAGAGCCTCGGGATCCTACTGGATGAGCTGGTGTGAGTGCTGCCTCCATACCAAGGCTTGGAGAAGACCTCTAGCCTCATGGGTGCCTGGTCCTTCCACAAAGAGGTGGTGAACAAGACTGTTGGGTGGTGATGGGCATGCTCACCTGGAGGGGCGGCGGTGCAGGGCTGGTCTTCCAGCATCAGGGTGAGACTAGACTTGCCCACCTCTCTGCTTCCTGAAACCTTCTTCCCTGCTACTCAGTTTTGATGGACTTGCCCATCAGGACCACTGTATCCTGGTACTGGACTATCTGCCTGCCTTGTCCCTGCTCTGGGAAAAGAAATCCATTCCTATTTGCCCAAGAACTTAGAGCACACTCCCATGAGGGTTCCGCTGAGGAGGACAAGCTGCCCTGACCTAGAAGAAGGGATGAGATGGGCTCTGCCCGACCTGTGACCTCCCCGCCCCCTCCCCACTCCTTCCAGAGGAAGGTTAGAAGGGAAGGAAGGAAAGATGGAGGAACCAAGTGCCTCCAGTGGAAGCGAGGGAGGCTCTGTAGGAAATTGGCAAGAGCAAGGATGAACAGAAGAAAAGTCAATGTTTACATGGGACCTATGGAAACAAAGGCTGTCTGGCCGGCCTGCTGACTACAGGGGGGTAGAGGGCAGCCCCCTCCCCCTCCTAGATCTGAGGTGCTATCTGTTCCCTGTTCTTTGGTTGATCTCAGAGCTTCCTATTCCATGTTGGGGTTTGAGTATCCACTGCCCCAGAGGAAGGGCTTGGTCTACACCCAAATGGATTCCCAGGGTTTTTTCTAAAGGAGCAAAAAGGGGCCTGGGAATGGGGGTGTCTGAATATTAAGGTCGCAGTGGACACCCTCTTCCCCTTTGTAAATAGTATTTTTATACTTCACCCTCACCATCTCAGGCTTTATACATGGAATCCCCCAAATGGAAGGGGTAGGGGTTTTCTGTTCCTCCCCCAAGTGGGTGAGGGTGGGAAAAATGTATGTATTTAAAGAAAATTAAATTTAATAACAAGTTTCTCTAAAAAAAAGTACTAAAAGAAATTCATATTAGAAAACCAAGATAATGGGTCCATAATGGAACAAAAAATTCAGTGTTGTGCAACTAATAAGGAAAAAAGAGAAACATAAGTTTCCAAACACTAGAAAGAATTCACCCAATTTCACAGTACACCTACTTACATGGCATAATAAACTCCTGTGAGAAGTTGCACCATAAATTCGGGATCCAATACTATTCGACCACAGAGTTCTTTCCAGTGTTTTTCATGTTGCCGTGGAAACCCACTCACACAAACCCTAGGAAAATACATTATTTATCACATGTGATTTCCTGATACATTAAATAAAACATTTTTGTTCCCATAAATTCACTTATTCAATGACTCATTTCTCAAATATTTTTTGAGTACTTGCTATGTGTCAGTCACTGTCCTGGGCCCATGCATACAGTTGTAAACAGGCAAAAAGATAAAAATAAAATCTGTGCCCTCATAAAACGTACATTCTAGTGGACTATATCAATACAAGTAATAACTTTTCTCAAATAGGCATCTCTTTCATAATCATCCTTCTCCCTCTTCACAAAAGAAATGCATAACTTTCACACATCCCAAATTGAATCAGGATGGAATGAGTGGAAGATACAGAAATCTCAAAACAAATAACCAAAGTATCAAAAACAATTCTCTGTTTTCCATCTCATTAAGAGATGCTTCCAGAAAAGTTACCCTTAATAATTATCAAAAACTGTTATGTACTTCTATTATTTTAAGAAATTAATTTATTAGAATAATTGTAATGGTGAGTCCAGAAGAAATTTTTTAGTGTTTCGTGCATTATGGTCAGGAAATATTTTTTTAATTTTTAATTTACACATTTTTTTGGTAGCAGAGATGTATAATTAGGTGATCAATAAAAGATTTGTAAGTATAATATGGCACGATATTAGGATAAAATTATGTGGATAAAGTGGAACAGAAATTCAATTTTAAGGAGAAAAAGAATGTTAGACTATTAAAGAAAAGCTTGTTCATTTATTCCATACATGGGATGATGGTGGTTATCAATCAGATCACTGTGTATTTACATTATATACATTTAAAATAGTGATCAACAATTATTTGTTTTATTATGTCAATATTTACCTACTGGAAATCATATAATTTACAACTATTTAAAACAGAATAAAAAATTTAAATGTTAACTTAAAAGTGTACAAAGGCTACACAGTTTTTCGAAATTCCTTAGGGGATATGTGAATAAAAGTCTGAGGACTACTAAACTCTATCATCACTTTTGTTATTAAGAAACTCTATATCATGCCACAGTAATGTTACCAATTAGAGATATGGCAGATTTGTTTTAATGAGCCAAAAAATAGTCATTTATAAATAAATTTATCTGTAGATAGGCAGCAAGTGCTTAAACAATATACTCTCTTGATAACAGTATCTAGGTTAGAGACAAGAATTTTTTTTTTTTTTTTGCAGTACGCAGGCCTCTCACTGTTGTGGCCTCTCCCGTTGCGGAGCACAGGCTCCGGACGCGCAGGCTCAGTGGCCATGGCTCACGGGCCTAGCCGCTCCGTGGCACGTGGGATCTTCCCGGACCGGGGCATGAACCCGCGTCCCCTGCATCGGCAGGCGGACTCTCAACCACTGCTCCACCAGGGAAGCCCGAGACAAGAATTTTGTTAGTCATTAATCATGTTATTATAGGCAAGTGAACTTTAAGATAATATATAAATCAATCTCACAGCTAACTTAGATCGGCCTTCCTCCATTTAGCAAAACTGAGTTTTGGTCTCTTCCCAATAATACAACAGCATGAACGTGTACAGAGCATTTGCAGTGGGCAGACTCTTTGAGGGGTGGGGTCAGGGGCCCTGATTCCTATGATCCCTCCTTCCTGGTATTCACACCCTGTGTTATCCTCTCCTCTTGAGTGTGGTTGGAACCTGTGATTTGCTTGTAACAAGGCAAAAGTGATAGGATTCGCATGCGTACACGTAAACGTTATGTGATTATATTACGTAAGAGGAACTGACCACTGGCCTTCAGCAGACAGTCAACAAGAAAATGAAGCCCGTCCTACAACTATAGGAACTGAATTTTGCCAAGAGAAGTGTATAATTCCTCAAATGAACCTCAGATAAGACCGCAACTCTAGCCAACATCTTAACTGCAGCTTGTAATACCCTATGCAGAGGGCCCACCTAAATGATACCTAGACTTCTAACCCCAAGAAACTGAAATAATAAATGCATGCTATTTTAAGCTACTAAATTCATGGTGTAATTTGTTATGAGGCAATAGAAAAACTAAAATAGCATTTAACTTCTGTGGGGGCTTAGTTTCCTCAAATAAAAATCAACTGGGCAGGATAAACTGAGTGTTCCTTCTATAATCAAAATTCTGCTCCTCTGTCTCCAATCTCATTTATATTACTTAATTTTTTTTCAACAGTGGAAATTTAAAATTTCAGCTCAGGTCTGTCCAAATTATTAGAAATTCTGATTTAGTAAAGATTAGAATATACGAATACAAATAAGACATACACATAATTGATGTCACTGCTAATCTTATCCAAAGCAGACAGTTATTTGTGAGATATATAAAGGAAAAAGTTCATGTTTCTTATGACTTTCTCTACATAGAGGACTATTTATTCAAATCACTCAAAGTGATTTATAAAAATTGGCATCCAGGCAGTGACTAGGTATATCACTAAACCACCCTAAACCTAAAACATCTTGGCTTAGCTCAATGTTGAGCTAGAAAATGCTTCTTTAATAACTGAAATATTTTCAAGAAATCATGATGCATGAGGGATAAGGATTCCTATAGGAATGTAAGTTCCCTGAGTTTTGTTTACGGCTGTATCACCAGAAATTAGAACAGTGCCTACCAGAGAGAATGTGCTCAATAAATATGTGTGAAGGTTAATGATAATTATTCTTCTTACCTGGAGCCCATTCGGCAAAGAGACTGGTAAGATGAAGCAGGCATATACACAATAGCAGAATTATAACATAACATGAGGAAACTCAGGACTTCAAACCTAGAAAAAACAAAAACAAGGAAAAAGGATTACAATTATTTCTACTTAGAGACTGTAGTAAATGATTTCTTTGTTTGACGGTTATAACAACAATGCCTTAATATTGACCTTCATAATTTCTCAATCAGAGTACTGTAATATCCACCTCAATAATTTCTCTATTTCCATTTGCCTTATTAAAGGTCACAGCTCTTGCTGCCATCTGTATTTTCTTCCTCAGAAAAACCCCCAACATGCTTGAACAGATGACTCCTCTATGCTACATTAATCCACTATTCCTATTGACTGCATGATAAAGCCCAAACTCATCATGGCATACAAAGTCCTTTAAAACCCACCTTCAACCTACCTCTCCAACCCTACTTCCCTCTACTGTCTACCACATACACAACACTACATCAATCTTATACCATTCCATGAATATGCCATAACCTTTCAAAATTCCTTGCTTTTATGGATGCTACCCTTTCTTATTAGAACATACTTCTCACTTGGGAAACTCCTGCTAAGGTTTCAAATTCTGGCTCAAACTTTAATCTCAGACATAAAGCCATTCTTAATTCTTCTAACTAAAACAAACAAACACTGTTCCCTTTATCTGTGTAGCTCTAATACAACATTTATCCCACTAAATCAACTCTGTCTTTACCTCTGTTTTATCTATTTAGTAATAAGCAACTTTAGGACACAGACCTTGATTTATTTATTCATCTCTAACTCTAGTGTCCAGCATAGTGTTTAATACATTATTACTGCTCAATTAATTTTTATTGAATGAATAAATGAATGCTTTCCTAATCTTTATGATCACTAAGAAAGTGGCTCCTAAGCCTGGATGCACATTATAGTTATTTAAGGACATTTTGGAATAATATATTCCTGTGTCTCAACCCAGAATGACCCAATTAGAATCTCTGAGGGCAGAACCCAGGAACGTTGTTTGTCTAAAAAGCTTCCCATAGGTGAAGAGTATATGGAAACTCACTGTACTATTTTTGAAACATTTTTTGTAAGCCAGAAATTATTTCAAAATGAAAAGGTAAAAAGTGAGTTGAAAGTCTGACGTGGAAGCAGGCACATCTTCAGATCCTTTCTCCTTCTCTATGCTGCTAGGTTTATTGAAGATTTATTTTCTGAAATTGAAGATTTATTTTCTGAAAGGATAAAAGAGAAATTTCTACCTGGGAACCACCAGGCACAATTATGATTTGGGGTCAGGGCGGGGGGTGGGGGAGGAAGGGAAGATACTGAAAATAGAAAACTTAAGTGAAATAGGTCTTATTGGATATTGAGACCTCAAGTCCTCCTTCCCCATGTGGTCATCAGAATGCTAGCAGCAAGCCCTCTGGTTAAGAGACTGGAAGAGTTTTCTTTGGGGAATTTGACCACCCTAAGAGGAAAGACTTAAAGATATAGACTTGGGAAGTTCCCCAGCTGGATGGCCCAGTGAGAAGTTGTGAAGTTCACCATCAACTAGCCCTACCAACATGGCCATAGCTTCTCATTTTTTTTATTCCCCTACTTTTAAACATAAGCGGGAAAAAAGGATTACCAGACACCTGAGGAACTTCACTAACATGAAAATGAGATCAAAATAAAGAAATGGGGGGTGGCGAGGGCACAACTTGGAGGACACAGAGAACATAGAAGAGGAAAAAATAAAGCAAATTATCATTAATATTCTAAAAGATGAGATGTTGTCTCAAAAAATAAAAAAACCAAAAACACCAAAAAGGATCTATTTTAAAAGACCATTCAGAAAACAAGAACACCTTTTAGATACACAAAATATGATGACAGAAATTAAAAACTCAAGAAAAGGATTGGTGGATGAAATTGAGGAAATACCACAGAAAGTGAAGCAAAAGGAAAAACATATGGCGAATGGAAGAGGAAAGAGGACCACAACAGGAGTTCCCACATTCAAATAATAAAAGCTCCAGAAGAAAGATAATAAAAGACGAGATAGATAAAAGACAAATAGTAAAAGACCAGATAAATTGGGGAGCCTAAACTAATTAACAAAAATAATTCAAGAAAATTCCCAGTCTGAAGGACATGAGTTTCCAAATAGAAAAGGTCCACATAGTGCTCAGCACAAAGGAGGAAATAAACCCACACCAAGAAATACCACAAAGGAATTTCAGAATACTAGGAACAAAGAATGAGGATATAGGGTGCAGGAAACAGTGGATCCATCCATACAGGAAAAAGACAAAGAGAATTCCCAGGATAAGAGTGAGGGGAGATCCCAACATAATGTGTACACCAGGCAAAGAGGGCAACACAGTCCAGTTTGGAATAAGTCAAAAGGTTCTGAGATAAAACTGAGAAAATAACTGGTGTAAATGAAGTCTTGGAAGGCTATGTAGAAAACTGACAGAAAATTTGCAGGGTTGAATTACAAAGCACATAGTAAACAAAGAAAACAAAAGGCTAAGGATGAACTTCAAGGAAAACAAAAAGATATGCAGGAAAGGAAAAGTAATAAACTAATCACAAAGCTCAGCCTGAATAGCTCTGATGAACAATGATCATTCATAATGAGAAATCTAAATAATGAGTTCCCCAGAATTACAACATAAGATAGGACAATGAGAGAGGTAACAACCTAAATTTTTATCTTTCCTGGAGATAAGTTATTAGATAATGGCCCAAAGTGAAAAATTAAAAAGCAGTAAATTAATCAAAGAAGTGGAGGTAAATATTAAAAGCAAGATTTCTCAGCCTCAGCACTATCGGCATTTTGGGCTAGATAAGTGTTTGCTGTGGGGGGCTGGCCCAGGCATGGTAGGATGTTGAGCAGCATCCCTGACCTTTACACTTGAGATGCCTGTAGCAGTCCTCCCTCCCACTCAGTTGTGACAAACAAACAAGTCTCCAGACATTGCCAAATGTTCCCTGGGGGGCAGAAGTGCCCTGGCTGAAAACCACTGGTTAAAAGTTGTTACATCTGGGAAGGGAGAAGTGGAAGGGAGAGGGATCTGGAGATTGCAGTTCTTCTTAATATGCTCTGTAGGACTAATGCACATTTAACTGAAAAAAAAAGTGTGTGTGTGTGTGTGTGTGTGTGTGTGTGTGTGTATTACTGATACAGTCGGCTATACAAAAAAGTAACATATACAGCAAAGACAAAACAATAGCACAATAATGAGATACCAATTGTCATACCCACTAGGATGGATATAATCAAAAAGATGGAAAATAAGTATTGGTGAGGATGTTGAGAAACTGGAACTATCATACACTGCTGGTGGGAATGCAAAATGGTACACCACTCTGGAAAACAATATGACAGTTCCTCAGAAAGTTAAGTATTAAGTTAAATACCATATAGGGACTTCCCTGGTGGTCCAGTGGTTAAGACACCGCACTTCCACTGAAGGGGGCACGGGTTCGATCCCTGGTCAGGGAAGTTCCTCATGCCATGTGGTGGAGCCAAAAAATAAAAATAAAATAAAGTAAAATAAAATGAAATAAATACCATATAACCCAGCAATTCTACTAGGTATATGCTCAAAAGAACTGAAAATGTTTACACAAAAACTTGTAAACAAATGTTGACAGCAGTAGTATTCATAAATATTCCAAAACTGGAAATAACCCAAATATCCATCAATTGATGGATGGATGGATAAACAAAATGTATATTGTCATAATGGAATATTATTCAGTCATACAAAGGAACTACACACTACCACATAAACGAAACTTGAAAACATGTTAAGTAAAAGAAACCAGACACAACAAAAGGCCACATACTGTATAATTCCACTTATATGAAATGTCTAAAATAGACAAAACCATAGAGGTAGAAAGTGAGATACATGGTGGCCAGGGGCTGGGGAGAAAGGAAAGGGGAGTTTCTTTTTAGTGTGATGAAAACATCCTGGAATTAGCTAGTGGTAGTGGATGCACAAGCTTGTGAATACACTAAATATCACTGAATTGTATACTTTAAAGGGGTGAATTTTATGGTATGTGAATTATATCTTAATTTAGAATAAATTTAAAAGTCAGTAATTAACTTAAAATGTGCAAATATAAAACACAGTGCAGTTTCCTCAATATTTAAAAAACTCTCGGGGAATTCCCTGGTGGTCCGGTGGTTAAGTTTCCGTGCTTCCACTACAGAGGGCATAGGTTCAATCCCTGGCTGGGGAACTAAGATCCCACAAGCCTCTCGGTGCAAACAAACAAACAAAATAAATAAATAAATAAACAAATAAAACCCCTGCCAATCACTAGAAAAAAAAATACACAGTTCAATAAGAAATATGGACATAGGACACGAATATGCAGTTCACAGGTCAAGAAAAATACTTAATGAATTAACATATTAAAAGCATTCAAGCCTAGTCATAATTAAAAGAATGCTAAGTAAAATAATGTGACATCAAGTTTTAATGTTCAGATTGTCAAAGATTAAAAAATTTGAAAATATCCAGTACTGGGAGTTAGTATGAGGAAAGAGGCACTCTAAAACTACTCATAGGAGATTCAATTAGTCCATCAGTTTGGGGGAGGGTAATTTGGCAATACTAACTCAAACTGAAAAAGCAGACATTCTTTAGCACAGCAATTTCACTGTTAGGAATTTACTTTACAGATACTTTGGTGCTCCCATGCAAATATTTATACAAAAAATATTGTGTTCCTTATAAGATTGTTTAAAAAAACTGGAAAAAATCTAAATTTTAGTCAGAATGAGAGTGGTTAAAAACTGATAGTATGGGCACTTCCCTGGTGGCCCAGTGGTTAAGACTCCGCACTTCCACTGCAGGGGGTGTGGGCTCAATCCCTGGTGGGGAAACTAAAATCTCACATGCCACGTGGCGTGGCCAAAAAAAAAAGCAAGTTGTACAACAACATGTACAAATGAATCCAGTGTGTATGGGTCTGCAAGTGTTTAAGGTTGAATATATGTTTTTGCATGCATGAAAATTTTCTGGAAGGACACATAAAAAACTGCTAATAATTTAACTACTGAGAGTAGAAATGGGTGGTTAGAGGGAAGAGGACATATACTTTTCTCATTGTACTCTTGCCTATTTTTACTTTATACTCTGTTCTATTTTAAATGTACCACAAGTATATATTGTTATACTTTAAAAAATTAAAATGAGAAAACAAAAAAGGAATCAGGTAACCAGATGATTTTTATGCAAACTAGTCTGCAAACAGTACTTATGAACCACTATTCTAATATACATTTTCTATTATTAAATGATTTGAGTACCCCAACATAACTGTATTGAAAAAAATTAAGTTGTTACTTTAAGTTGGGATAAGGCCTTCTCCAGGTGTTATACAGCACCCTGCTGGCTAATAAAGAACAATCACTAAAGCTGAATTCCAATATGTTAGGAAACAAGGGAAGCCACTGTGTTTTCTATCATATGTGTAATATTGGAAAGACCCTTAAGAAGAACTGGAATTCCAGACTGAAGCACTTGATCAAAGGTCAATAACTGAGAAATCTGCTTGATCCTATAGTCCTTCCATAACTCTAATATTATAACCAATAAGATAAGAGTACTATTTTACTATGAACATAAAATATTATATAATGAATAGTAGTATCGGGACTTCCTCGGTGGTCCAGTGGCTGAGACTCCGCACTCCCAATGCAGGGGGCCTGGGTTTGATCCCTAGTCAGGGAACTAATCCCACATGCCGCAACTAAGAGTTCACATGCCGCAACTAAAGATCCCCGCATGCCGCGACGAAGATCCCGAAGATCCCACAGGCTGCAACTAAGACTCGGTACAGCCAAGTAAATAAATAAATAAACATTTTGTAAAAAAGAATAATAATAATAGTATCACTAACATATATTATGTTCCAGGCACTGTGCTAAGCATGTTTTAAGCATCATCTCATTTATTTCTCACAATAACCATGCAGGGCAATGTATGGTAAAAAATTTGGCCATGCCCAAAGAAAGTTTTAGCCTTTGCCCTCAGCTTCTGGGAAGTAACCTATGTCATACCTGATAAGTTGTTTAGAGTGGGGGCTGGTGACACAGGCTCTCTTTGTTGGTAACGGCTAGACTGAAAGGCTCTAAGACTGCGATGATTGACAGGATTAAGGTGAAAGTTTGGGTGAACTTTATGTGAAGTGACTGTGTCTCATTTACCTGAATGCATTATGGGAACAGATACTGTGTCTGTGTCTGAGGAACACTTCCCCTATCTAGTATTGTAAAACAGAAGGCATGTAAATCCATCCATCCTTCCTCTAATATTAATTGAACATGCTCAACTGGGATCAATAAGATTGCCCAAGCTTACAAGGTCGTTAATTTGCTGAACAATAGCCCTATGTGGAATACAGACTTGAGCTTATCGCAGAAGCCAGTAAGTGCCACCTAGCAACAACTTCTGGGATTTGGGACCAGAAAATTTCCATTTGAGAGACAACATGCTTACCAATGGGTACAAAGTGAGACTGCCCCCATGACTGAAATATAAAATAATCCTGAAATCTGAAATACCCATAATATCCTGGGTAATGTCAGAAAAACACCAGAAGAGTTCCATAATAAGTGCCAGAAGAGCCCCATTAAAAGTGCCAGAAGAGTTCCATAATAAGGTGCAAATGGTTTGTGCAGAAACATGCTACCAAGGGAATGGAAAGAAGTACTTATAGTACTCATAAGCAGGGAGGCAGGAAACCTCTTTTGCCCTAGGGCCAACTTTGGCACCACCTGACAATCTGCCAGATTCTATCTATCACCTAGATGGGGCCCTGTGAACAACTCTCTATTGACCAACAAAGAGCTGCTACGTTTACGGATGAGTATTTCACTGCTATGATGTATTTCACTAGTATGACATATTTAACTTTTGTCTTTTCTCACACCAAACCTGAACCAAAGTAATTGTAGATAACTTAAGCATATATTAACAATTTTTACTGTCTACAGTTTTGACCATTACCGGTTTTGTGCAGTGAATGTTTCCCTCTGCGGATGAAGATCACTGTAAACAACCCTGATGAGATCATGCTGACACAATGCCCCTTCTGTCAAAGCCATGGATCCAATTGTTGAGGGCTACAAAAACAACGTAAAGTATGAGACTGTGTCTCTAAAATGAAGTAAAAATCTATATCATGTGAGGATATTTAATTCTGTCTCAACAAAAGACAGTTTCAGACCATTTCTTCCATTTCAAAACCTCTTCCACTTTTCTATTATATACATTCTACAGCTCCTTTTAAAAAATATTTATACAATATATAAAACTAAAAATACACTGCTTTGTTTTTTGAAATATTATGGAATGAATCTATATTTAGGACAGAATAAGAAAAGTCGTTGAACAGAATAAAGGCTACAAATGAATCAACTTTAAGTTGTCTGTTTCCAGAACGCAGAGCACTCTTGGGGACTATGCACTCAACCCTGGAGGTCTTTCTAACTTCAGGAAGGTTGCTGCTCTCATTAATCTCATTCCACACTGAAGAAAGCAAGGTGCAGAGAGTTATAATTATGGAACACAAACAAGAATACTAGGATCAAATGTCTCTTTAATAGTGACATAATTGATTTCATGTTTCTAAAGTTAGAAGAACCATCCATTTGGACACTTTTCACTACCCTCCATTTTATTTTGTAACTTGATACATGGAACACAGTTAAAATCTATTACTCAGAAATGTTCTATGCTAAAATCAGCCCTGGTTAAATAGGAGGCATTCTATTTTCAACACAAAACAAAGTCCCAGGGGAATTAATTGAGAAAATAAATAGTTGCATAGAGCTATGAGGCAACTGGATACTGTTTGTTGGTAAGAAAACGGATTTTAATTTTTAGACTACTGGTAAAGTTTCTTTAAGCACTTTCCTCACAAGTTTATGCACTGAAGGCCACTACAGACAAGAAGCTTGATTCAAAGTCTATGTCCTTAAAGAGAGCAGGTAGAAGGAGTTCAGCTCAACAGGAGTCATCTACTTATATAATTATCAGTGGTCTCACAATCTTCAACCAAATAAATATAAGCAAAAATCAGAAGGGTAATTATTTTCCTAAAAAATAATGAAAATAAATCAATCTAACATAGATGATTTCTAATTAATATGAAGACAAAAAAATTAAAAGAATATTTTTGAAAGTATTTTTGAAAAAAAAGACCAAAAATGATACTGGTAGAAGAATGAAAAAGAAATAAACCAGAACTAGAGGAAAATTTTCCATTAATTACATTCTCTCTCCCTTGACAACAGCTCAGCTTTATATCACTAATAACAAACATCTCCATTAAGAAACAAATCAGTAAAGATGTGTTAGGAATATTTATCTCTAGTAAGAAATTGACTTTTACTCAACATAATTTTTAAAAATTCTACCTTTCCAGTCTTACTTACCTCATGGTATATTGAAGGCTTGGATAAGGAAGGGATAGTAAAAGACAGAACTTTATTGTTCCCATCTTTATCAGCAATTTCCTATGGTTAAAAAAAAAGCAGAGATAATGAAATAATCACAGGACTATATTAAAAGAAATAATAATTACTTTCTTAACAAATATATCACTGGCAGTTGAGGAGAATGTTTAGAAATAGTAATATATAAAAATATTATTACCCTAGTGTATCTTTTCTAACCTATTAGCAGATTTGTACACTTTGGTAGTTGAGTTATCCTTTGAGAAACACTGAAAGATATACTACTACAATCAGTCAAATACACCATGACAACAAAGACATGAAGTAGGCACACAGATTTCATGATAAATTTACATACAGGCTAGGGAGATTATAAGTGATCAGATCTTTTAGTTGAAACACGACTGAGTTTAAAAGATTAAAATCACTGCTCACTTCGGCAGCACATATACTAAAATTGTAATGATACAGAGAAGATCAGCATGGCCCCTGCACACAGATGACATGCAAATTCGTGAAGTGTTCCGTATTTTTGGAATGGGAGAAAATATTTGCAAATGATGAGACAGACAAGGGCTTAATCTCCAAAACATACAGACAGCTCATACAACTCAACAACAACAAAAAAACAATCAACCCAATCGAAAAACGTGTAGAAGACCTTAATAGACATTTCTCCAAAGAAGATGTACAGATGGCCAGTGGGCACATGAAAAGATGCTCAACATCATTAATTATTAGAGAAATGCAAATCAAAACTACGAGATACCACCTCACACTGGTCGGAATGGCCATCATTAAAAAGTCTATAAATAACAAATGCTGGAGAGGGTATGGAGAAAAGGGAACCCTCCTACACTGTTGGTGGGAGTGTAAGTTGGTATAGCCACCATGGAAAACAGTATGGAGGTTCCTCAGAAAGCTAAAGGTAGAATCACCACATAAAAAATTAAAATTAAAGGTTTTAGCCAAAAAATCCACACTTATTAAAATATGAAACACAGGGCTTCCCTGGTGGCACAGTGGTTAAGAATCTGCCTGCCAATGCAGGGGAGACAGGTTGGAGCCCTGGTCAGGGAAGACCCCACATGTCACGGAGCAATTAAGCCCATGAGCCACAACTACTGAAGCCTGTGCACCTAGAGCCTGTGCTCCGCAAGAGGAGAAGCCACTGCAATGTGAAGCCCGCACACCTCAACGAAGAGTAGCCCCCGCTCCCAGCAATTAGAGAAAGCCTGCATGTAGCAAAAATAAAATAAATAAATTCATAGAAAAAAAAAAAGAAAAACACTGTTGTAACACAGGATGAATCTTAACTAAAAGAAAATCTTACAATTATTCAGCAATAAATTAATGACCTGAAATAAGCTACATATTAACATGATTAATAGTAGTCCAAGTGATTAATCATAAGTTCATACTTAAGTGGTTTTTACTGACTACAAAAACATTCCTGTGATTTTTAAAAGCACTTTATCTTTCACTGAAAAGGTCAACAGCATCTATTTCTACAGTCTCTGGCACCGCCAATCTTCTACAGGTATCAATAAAAATCTGCCTACAGACTTCCCTGGTGGTGCAGTGGTTGGGAATCCACCTGCCAATGCAGGGGACACGGGTTCGAGCCCAGGTCCGGGAAGATCCCACATGCCGCGGAGCAACTAAGCCGGTGCGCCACAACTACTGAGCCTGCGCTCTAGAGCCTGTGAGCCACAACTACTGAGCCCACGAGCCACAAATACTGAAGCCTACATGCCTAGAGCCCGTGCTCCACAGCAAGAGAAGTCATCATAATGAGAAGTCCATGCACCACCAACGAAGAGTAGCCCCTGTTCGCCGCAACTAGAGAAAGCCTGCGGGCAGCAAGGAAGACCCAGTGCAGCACTCCCCCCCCAAAAAATAGATGTGAGAACCTATTAAAAAAATAATAAAAGATCTAATAATGTTTAAAAAAAAAAAACTGCCTACAGACGCCAGCAATTAGAGGGGTGAAATGCTCCTCCTGAATCACTCCTTTTCTCTACTGTCTTTAGTCTGTTTCTTTTAAAACTCGTATTAGTATACACAACTGGCATAAAATCCAGACAGAGAAGACTGCCCTAGAAGGAAGGTAGTCAGACAGAGACTGAGTAGTTGCACAGCATCAGAGGAAGAAACAACAGGAAAAAAAAACCAACAACTATCATCACCAAGACACAAACCCAAAAGAACTTCCCTATAGGGCTAGTTTTGGGGTTTAATATGTCATAGGAGAGTATCAATTACATGTGAACAATGGCCATACCTCTAATTTTGGCATGAAAATGGTTTAAAAATCCCTAGAAAGATCATTTAACTACTCTGTAGGCAAAATAGTTACCACCACATCTGGGCCACTGTGACTCAGAGAACATCTATGCTAAGATGAATGGGCCTGATTTAAGTTAGGCAATAAAATTTTAATTTTTATTCCTAAATTTCAAATTAAGCCAAATACTTTTTATTTATATCTGTGTATACATCTGTGGAGAAGGGTGTTATGAAACTTTTTTAAGTTGAGGGCAATATAAAACTCTCTCTTGGGCTACTGAAGCAAGGGAGAAATGCTGGAGTGAGAAAAGAAGAAAAAAGAGAAATTAATATATAAAAGAAATCCAGTGCGGTAAGAAAAATCGAGAACCACAGAGAAGAGAGAACACAGGTATCAAGGGAATTAAAAGAAGACAGAAACCTGAGGTTAAATTTCTGATATATAATTGAGCATTTTTAAAACAGTACACTATTTTTGAGATACCAAAAGATAATTAAACCATAGCACAAACAAGTACTGTCAAGAACTTGTCAGACATCCCACTATACAAATTTTTTTGCTTCATTTGTCCCACTACTGAATTTTATTACATTAAACAAGACAAATGATAGCTTAATGTCAAACATAATCTAAAACACTAAACTCAATTATTAAATCAACATTTACTAAGTGCCTTGCTAAGCACTAGAAACACAGTGATATGTGAAACAAATTTCCTACTTTAAAAGACAAAATCAGGCAAGGTAGCAAAATAAAGAATTTTATACCTACACCAGCTTTTCATTAAAAAAAACTCATCTTTAATTATGATACAACTATTACTACTACTATTTATAATAATAGTGGTAAACATTTGATAAACACCTCAGGAAAAATGTTGGGTTCTTCTAATTGCTTTTAATCCTACTAACAATGTTTTATTTCTGTTTTACAGGACGAGGCAACTGAAGTCAAGATATTAAGTAACTTGCTTAAATTTAAAACAGGCAGTAAGTGACAGAAGCTGATTTTAAACAAAATACAAGTGATTCCACAGGCCAGGCTCCATGCTTCAGATTCTAGTAATGGAAATGATTTTTAACGATTTTTTAAGGGATAATACTTAGAGGAATGAGCACTGGTGCAGAATAATACTTATTTTTTGTGAGATTCAATGTTTTGTGAGGTACTTTGGTTGAGGTACCTCTCAACTACAAACTTAACTTTAATATGTGGAGTGTCTGTTTACAGTGAATACACAGAATATAAGAATTCAAAGGGCAGGAATTTCAATACCAATGTTCTAAACTGGGCACCATGAGGAAGAAAAAAAAAACAACAGAATAATAACATTTAAAGTACTTAAGAATTCCTTAGAAGAAAAAAGTTTCATAAATAATGTATCAAATACATAATGTTTTATCAAATTATTAAAAATAAATTTAAAAAAATTAAATGCAAGGCATTCATAAATATTAGCCAAATAAAATAATTAGAAAAATAAGCCATAAAATATTAGTAATGCTATCAATTATAATAGTTTCACCTACTTTATAAAATGCATTACCAGCAATTACTTATTAAACACCTCTGTACTCAATTTAATTAATTCAAATAAGTTATTCAAGAGACATTTAAATTTATTTTCCTCTAAATACTCTTCAAGTATTATTTCAGAGGACTTTAAAAAATACTTAAAATTTCCCAAACTATCATTTTCCACTTACCAAATTGTAAATTCCTAAAAGTAGTGCTTCAATGCAACCATTACTCTGTCTGTCTCGGCTAACTGTAAGCCGTAAATAAACCCACATCAATTCTGGCAAGAACTGCAGTGTGAACCTCTTAAGTCGAACTTCAGAGCTACGGTAGAGCTCAAACAGCTGGTGGCAGACAGGCTCCAGGAGCTAAGAAGAAAATAAAGTGCATCAGTTATTTCCATTCTTTTGGCTGTAACTGTAATTTTTTTTTAGGCACATATACTTGTATAATATTTTTAAAATAAATTCTCAACATTAATTTTTGCTTATTCTGAATCAATGCAACCAAAACCTCAATCTCTATTTATACTCAGAGACTACACAATAAACTGACCAATCCAGTAACTGCAAGAAGTACTCTGTGCCCAGATAATAACAACATATCTTTCAATACACTGTACTATTAAACTTATTAGATAATTAGTTCTTTAACCAATGTACTACTTTATATTGAGTTTCCTTTTCTGTTATTACCAACCCTTACTATCCTCCATTTTTAAAAGTTTCTATTGGAAGAAAATAATTTCAAATAATCTTGTTGGAAATAAACTTTAAATCTCAACTTAAGACTATGATTTAAACAAATTATATACCACTCAGTAGATAAAGGGACTTGGCAATACATAATATTTGGACATCCAAAATGCTAGTTAATATTTTAAATACATACAAGTAAAACAGATTACTTCTATGTTTTAAGACCGACAAATTCTACTAATTATATTTATTGGAAAGATTTTGAAAAGGATGAAGTATACAGAAATAGCTTTTCCAATTTTTAACAGGATAATTTTTCATATGATATCATACAATATGACTTATAAGGAAATTCATAATCTTAAAAACTGAAGAAAATGAGCAGTTTAAACAACCCTCCCCTTTTCCCCTAAACTTGTACTGCTAATTTAGACTGGTTTTGTTAGAATAACTGCAGACTACACAAAACTGGCTATGATTTTAAAATGCAGATAAAACACTGAGAGGAAACTATAAAAAAATTTAACACTAGCTTTTTTTTGTTTTGTTTTTAAAAAATTTTTATTGGAGTATAGTTGATTTACAATGTTGTGTTAATTTCAGGTGTACAACACAGTGAATCAGTTATACATATACATATAACCACTCTTTTTAGATTCTTTTCCATATAGGTCATTACAGAGTATTGAGTAGAGTTCCCTGTGCTATTCAGTAGGCCTTTATTAGTTACCTACTTTATATATAATAGTGTAACACTAGCTTTTAAAAAAAAAGAACGATTCAGTAATTTATATGCTTACTTCTATTCTGAATGATTACAATAATATATATATACACTTATATATCTGCTTGAATGTAGTTATATATGTCTGTAATAATCTAACACTCCAGAATAAAGTCATTACTTTCAAAATTGTAAATTAAAAGTCAACAAATCCTATGTTGCTTGTACAGTTAATATACTTAGATGACTTAAGCTTAGCTCTTAACAAACAACTCTAAAGCTAAAAAAATTTACACACCTAGTCTAGTAACTACTAAGCTCTTTATATGAAATCACTCTCATAGGATTTAAAATATTAAAAAACATTCCAACTCTCCCCTTACACTGAAGTCTAGACCAGTCAGACAATTTGCCCAAGGTTACAGAAATTAGTAGCGGAGAAAGACACCAGAATTCAGATCTTCTGACACCAAGCTGATGTTATCACTATACCGCATTTCTTATACCAGGATGGAAGAGGAGGAGGAGGTGAGCGTTGTTTAATTACAAATAGTGTAGTCCATGTAGTGCTAATAACGAAGTAATAAACTTTTGAAAATGGTCAACTGCTGGCAAATTTGTAAAGTACTGACAACAATATTCAGCTCCTTAGGACAATGAAACATTGTTTCTCTCATAAATTTATGTTTTAAAAATATATGTCCGGGCTTCCCTGGTGGCGCAGTGGTTGAGAGTCCGCCTGCCGATGCAGGGGACACAGGTTCGTGCCCCGGTCCGGGAAGATCCCACATGCTGCGGAGCAGCTGGGCCCGTGAGCCATGGCCGCTGAGCCTGCGCGTCTGGAGCCTGTGCTCCGCAACGGGGAGAGGCCACAACAGTGAGAGGCCCGCGTACCACAAAAAAAAAAAAAATAAAAAAAAAATAATAATAAAAATATATGTCCACGTTTCAAATCTACTTTCCTCTTTAGTAGAAGACTCTAAAATTGCCTTCTCTAAATTTCACTGGCCATGGTACAATTACAGTTTGTCTATGTCATAAAGACCTTATTTTCCTTCCTCAGCAGCAAGTACATTGGCATGTAGAGACTATATTTTAATAAGCATTGCAAAGAAATACAGAGTTACCAAAATTATTACTCTGCTTTTTTTAAAAGGAGGGAGGAGTGGCTGGCAATCCAGTAAATTTTCATCAACTCCACTGCAAAATAAGACTGTTAAAAACTTGCCAATGTGCTCTGTTAAAATCTTTAATTCTAAGCATATGTTATCATGCCATCGTGTTCTCAATTTCTCAGTATCAGAAATGACCTCCCCTAAATGGTGCTATCACCCACAGCAAAAGGTGTTAAAAATCATTATCTTCTCGTTAAATAAAAGCTTAAGAATAATTTACACCTTCCCCAAACTTAGCAAATAGTTTTGACATGATAATTACTAAGAGGCATGCCACATGATGAATGCATTGAGAGCAGTTTGGGTGGAATAATGGAGACTGAACCCAAATATGAGTGGGTTAAAGAAAAAATATGAGGTGAGGAAATGGGCACAAGTAGACAGAGACTATGAATAAGCAATACTTTATAAAGTTCATTGGGAAGAAGGACAGAAAAATGGGGTAGATAATAAAATAGGAGGCAAATCAAAGGTTTTTAAAACAATAGAATATGGTTGTTTATCATATTCCTCTCACCAGAAAGGAAAAAAAACATCAGTGACAGGGACTTCCCTGGTGGCACAGTGGTTAAGAATCCACCTGCCAATGCAGAGGACATGGGTTCAAGCCCTGGTCCGGGAAGATCCCACGTGCCACAGAGCAGCTAAGCCTGGGGGCCACAACTACTGAGCCTGCACTCTAGAGCCTGTGAGCCACAACTACTGAGCCCGCGTGCCACAACCACTGAAGCCCGCACGCCTAGAGCCCATGCTCCACAACAAGAGAAGCCACCGCAATGAGAAGCCTGTGCACAACAATAAAGAGTAGTCCCTGCTCGCCACAACTAGAGAAAGCCCTCACGCAGCAATGAAGACCCAACGTAGCCAAAAATAAATAAATAAAATAACTTAATTTAAAAAAAAAACACTGCTGTTTTAAGAAAAAAGAAATCAGTGACAGAGGAAAGGGAGGGGATAACTGCAGCAGCAATCTTTGAGGTAGAGAAGATGGGATCCAGGCCTAAGTGGAAGAGATGGCCTTTGATACAACCTGAGACACTTCATCCACCGAACAGCAGAAACGGCAGGAGAGTGCGGGTAGAGATGCTGGTAGAGTGGTAGATTTGAATGGGAGAATAGAGTTTCCAACTATTTTCTTCTTTTATAATGACACAGAAGGCAAACTGAAAATGAGGAGGAAGGGCAGTAAGTGTGAGGAAAGAGAAGGTATAAAATGAACACTGGGACAGTGTACCAATGAAATATTATGTGCTCCTTTATGATTTTTAGTCCTGCATTTAAATGGAAAAAGTCAACAAAATTGTGTTTTTTCCAGGTATGTTCAGCCGCTCAGGTACAGGCATGAAGTGGATGGCTGGGTTTTATCCAGTGTTGAGATTTTGCCCAAAGAATATGACCTAAGGGAATGAGAGGCAAAGGAGCTTAGAATGTTTGCAAGGGAATG
Source organism: Mesoplodon densirostris (assembly GCF_025265405.1). Classification (NCBI taxonomy): domain Eukaryota; kingdom Metazoa; phylum Chordata; class Mammalia; order Artiodactyla; family Ziphiidae; genus Mesoplodon; species Mesoplodon densirostris. The sequence continues at coordinate 35,657,614 of NC_082668.1, read as the reverse complement.
ACTGTAATGATGGATCAAGAAAATTTAGCTAAGAAAAGAGGCAAGTGAGACATTTGAAGGAAGTGAGACATTTGAAGGGAGGCAAAAGGACAATCAAACCGTAAAAAAGCAATAGGGTTAATGGTCTCCTTGAAGTGGAAGAAATGCTAGAGTGACTAAGGGATCTGGAAGGAGGGAAAGGAGAAAAATAAAGCAACATGTTGGTCTAGAGATTAAAACTTGAGCTGTAGTACAGGTTGGCCATGATGTGTAATATTAAACTTCTTTGGGAATTCCCTTGCGGTCCAGTGGTTAGGACTCAGCGCTTTCACTGCTGTAGCCCAGGTTCGATCCTGGGTTGGGGAACTAAGATCTCCCAAGCCGTGCAACGTGGCACGGCCAAAAAACAAAACAAAACAAAACAACAAAAAAAGAACTTCTAGGAAATATACTTTCTTAAGAACTTTCATGATATTTAAGGCAAATTTGTTTCTTATTAAGTAAATAATACCTTTACGTTTCAGAATATAACAAAATCAGGACTAAAAGGGTTCTCCTTCTAGAACTGAAGTCCAGAATTGCTTTGAGATTCTACTGAACTTAACACTCTGTTTTTCTGAAGTATGAATGCATGGTTAGAATCTTATGACCTGACAGGAGAAAGGATGGACAGACAGACCTGTTCTAGTAACTGGTTGATTATAATGACTGCTGGGTCTTAAGCTTGAGTCTCGCAAGTTGTAATTTTTCTATTTCTAGCCTTGACAAAGTCTCACACATTAGTATTATGAAGTATGACAATATAAAGTGAGTTAATTCTTATAATATCAATATCACAGCTTCCAAAGCATAAAAGAAAAAAAGGAAGCCAATACATTTTACATACTTGTGAGTCCTAATGAAAATGACAGCATTTTAGAATCTCATTTTGTATTTTACTATTCTTTTTTTTCCCCTGGTGATTCTTTTTTTTTTTTTTTTGGCCGCGTGGCTTGCAGGATCTCACTTCCCCAACCAGAGACCGAACCCGTGCCCTTGGCAGTGAAATCGTGGAGTTCCAACCAGTGGACTGCCAGAGAATTCCATGTATTTCACTATTCTTCTAATCAATATTTATTAAGTGTTCATTATGCACATGATAAAATACTGGATTCTAGGGAATTAACAGATATATATGTTAACAGATATAGAATATACGACCACTGCCCATGAAGAGCTTACAATTTAAAGAGAAAGCATAAAACAAATGCATTTTAATAAGCAAAGCTTAATGTTAAGACAGTGCAAAACAAGGGATACATACATTCATATTCACACAGAATTTTGAAAACTCCTGACCAAGAAGGATATGCATATATGTCCATTACCATACCTAAGTTATAAAACATTCAAAAATACACAGCAAGAGAAAAAGAAGCAAATGAATCCTGCGGTTGCTGCTACAAATAGCAACAGATGCAAGCCCAACTGAGAGCCAATCCAAGTTTAGGAGATAGGAAAGAAAGAGGTCAATAAGCAAGCTTTTAGTGATAGTACAAAAATGAAGATGCACTTTAAGTTAAGCTGCTGGTTAGAAGATGATTACCTGAACTTCTTCAAACTCACTCCAGTACACAGCAGAGGCACTCTTGGAGGCTGTATCTGGGAAGATAAGAAGCTACTTTCCTGTGTGTTCCTTTCATTTCATTTTAAAGCATACACGAATCCAGTGGTGATAAAACTGTATGTCATACTACTGTGTTAATGGAAAGATAATGTGTGTATTTTGCGTAAGTTAACACATAGAGCCAATAGCTGCACTTTTTTTTCCCTTCTAGCACAGGCTAAATAATAGGAAACTGTTATTCTAAGTTTACTGATCCTGACTATTTAGGCTTTCTCTGATCATTTTCAAGCTAAACTTACAGCAGCATCATTTCATGTTACCAGTTTGACTGAATTCACTAATTAGAGTGATTACACATAGTTCTTTACTGTCAATAAAAGGACTGCAAACAATACTTAAAATTAATAAATCTCAATCAGTATATGGTTAAAATTTGGACTCCAGGAAACATTCCAGAACAGGAAACAGAGAAAAGTTTCAAATTAAATAAATAATCTACTGAGATGGTGGTCACTCAAATCAAGAATCAAAACATACTGTCCTCAACAGGAACAAATTTAATCAAAACATTTAAAAATATGGAGAGGGAGGTCATGGGGAAAGCCAAAGCAACTATCAGAATGAAAAATAGCAGAAAGAAAGTTTTCCAGTCCCACTGGAAGGATTTTAAAAAAAGAAGGAAAACTGCAAAACTTACATGTATGTGTTTTAGTGCACATATTTCATTATGTACTACATTAAAATTACTTTTCTTATAAACTCTCCTACCTCATTATTCGAATCTTGAATAACTTTATACAGGGCTGGTACCAGTGTTTTTTTCCGATGTAAAGTTGCTGCATAATTGGTGATCTGAGTGTCAGGTAATGCCTAAAAGAAAACATCAAAGGAAACCAAAAGTGAACTTAATATTTGAGAAGTTAGAAACTTTATATGAGTTCCTCTTGAAAAGATTTATAATTGAGTCAACTAAGAAAAGTAAAAATAATTAATATAATAACCATGAGAGTTAATAAAACAAATTAGTTAGGATGTTATACAATTCTTCTAACTACTCAACAATGAGAAATGATTAGAAATCACACATTACACCAAGATTTGCTGAAATGAGTCACCTTATAATCTAGTCTAAAAAATTAGTGTGCAATATATTCTTTTGTTTTTAATGAGGTGTGCATTTTTTTAAAGTCTTTTTATTGAATTTGGTACAATATTGCTTCAGTTTTGCATTTTGGTTTTTTGGCCGCGAGGCATGTGGGATCTTAGCTCCCCAACCAGGGATAAAACCCACACCCCCTGCACTGGAAGGCGAAGCCTTAACCACTGGACCGCCAGGGATGTCCCTGAGTGTGGGATATATTTCAATTCTTGTATTTTATGTTCACAAAACACTTATTTTCATAGTGTTTATAAATTATATAGTTTTCAATAAAATTAATGAGTGATTTTTTTAATCACAGGAAATAAAAATATAAGGCACAAATCTCATTTCTGTGCCTTATTAAAGCTTGGATGCTTCCCCTCTTTTATTGAATATATCTTAAAATTTATATATCACCTTATCAATCCATTGATATCAATCCATATCAATTATACTCCAAAGTAGCAAAAACAAGTTTACTAGCTTCATTTTTACGTTACCTTCTAGCCATTATTCACATTAGTGCCTTTTTAAAGAGGTGCAGCTACAGAAACATGTTACTTCATATTTTGCCATTCCTACTTCATAACTTTTGTTTCAGTTTTTCCATGAAAATGTATAACTGAATTACTGATATATAGAATCATATGACACATTCTTAACCTCAATCCAATTTACCTTGAATTCTGATAACCATTCTTCCACAACGCCACGTTCAGATCCCAGCATCTTCTTCTACCTTCTATTCCTCTTTTCTCTCTGAAAGAAAAAGGCACTGAACTTGAGGACAGTGTTACTTACAGAAACTATCAAAGGTAAATGATGTGTGCCTTTCACTAAAAGAGAAACTCATCTAGTGTATATTTTAGATAAGGAAGCTTACTTTTAGACTAGTGTTCAATTAAAACAGAACTGTTTATAAGAAATAAGTTCTATTTTTAATGATACGTTTGAAATCTATTTTCCTAATGCTTTTCTATTTTCCAATCATACTCCAAAGTAGCAAAAACAAGTTTACTAAGTAAAATCAAACTGCACATTACCCAAGACAAATGCACAGTCTATGCCTAGAACTTTTACTAAATATACAACTGGCACATACAACTGGAAAAAGTTATACATAATAGAACACTGGGACAGATTTTTACAAAGGTAAAAAAATTAGAAATCAAGGGTTATATGTACAGCAAACTGATTATAAACATATATATATATTATATGAAATAAGGTCTTTGAAGGAGGTAGATTTATATGTTTTCTAAAATGGAAAAACGGCCAGATAGAAAAAGCAAGTTGTACAACAGTATATAAGCTATAATAATTCCACTAAAAATTATATAAATGTGAAAAGGCTGGGAGGAAAAATATATATACTAAACTATTAAGTGTTGGCCTCTGAGGGAAGGATTACTGAGGATATTCTAATTATGTAACTTTGAATTATAAAAAAAATAAAAATTGGTATGTATTATTTTTTAAGTGAGACAAACAACAGAAGGTTTTTGGTTTTAAATTTAAGGCTCAAAAGGTAACCAAAAGAAAAAAGGAATTTTTTGGGCAGGGAGGGAAATGTCTCCAGAGCAACTAAAATGAAAGTTCCTTTATTAAAAAGACATATTTATCAAAAAGACAATATGTGTCATATTCCATAATAAATTTCTATCTAAAAAAAAGAAATCAGATTTTCTAAACCCCTCCCATTCCCTAAATATCCATATATAATGCACTATACCAAGTATTATATAAGCAAGGAGTACAAAAAAGAGTAAGAAATGTCCCTTATTCTCAAGTAGCAAATGCTCTTAAGATGGACTGATGGATTTATTCAAATAAATTACAAGAGGAAAAAAGAGACAGCAGATTAAAAGATATGTTAAAAAAAAATCAAGAACCAAAGTATGAATCTTATTTGGACTCTGATTCAAACAATAAAAAAGAGCATAACACAATTGGAAAAGGTTAAACGTGACTTATTGTATGACTTATTACTTAATACTGGATGATACTAATTCAAGGAATTATTAGAGGTTACTTTTTTTTTTTTTTTGCGGTACGCGGGCCTCTGACTGCCGTGGCCTCTCCCGTTGCGGAGCACAGGCCACAAGACTGAGGAAAAATAGACTGAATTTTACGTCCTCTTTGAGAAGTACTCCAGAAAAGGAGGTAAATACTTTCAATAAATATACTACCATGTAAAGAAGAAAGCCACAATTTCATTCTAGTGGTGACAGAAAGGACTTATCTTCCAAAATAAACAAAATAGGAACTTTAAAAAAACCCACAAAACTCCTTTATTTCCACTGCTGAATTTTAATAATGATTGATTTTTGCTTTTTATTTACTGGAAACTTAAAAAGCTATTCTTCCTCTGTACCCCAACTATTACCTCTAATTTTACAAATATCCTTAGCTATATATATGAACAGTTGATATTCAATTATTAAATAATTTTAAAATAGTTATTATAAATAGTGTATGTCTATTAAAAAAGGAACTTAACCTAACTACCTCCCCCACCCACAAAGATAAACAGAGTTAACCAGCTGGTATGTATTTTTCTTCACATATATGTTTTATGTATATGCATATATGTATATGTGTGTGTATACAGTTTAAATATAGTTGTGCTCATTGTACATAGTATTCTATAATTGCTTTTTCAATTGTCAAAAATATATGAAAGACCTATAGTTCAAGCTCATTCTTTTTAATGGGTGTAATTAATTATAAGTATAATCCCATAATTTATTTAATTATTTACTAATAAATCTGTTTTCAACTTCCTTATATTACAAAAAAATGCTGCAATACACATCCTTGTACATACTTATGTATTTGTATTGTTATCTTCTGTAGTATAAACTCTAAAACTTGAATTTGAATTTTTAAGGTCACAGGATATAAATATTTTTAATAGCATATGCAAATACAAATAAATTCTCAAGACCATATCTATCATATAATTTTAAAGAGCATATGATTGTTACATATACAAAATAATTTCTTCCTGCTCTATTTATAAAGTTAATACCTTAGCACTGAAATCTAATACCTCAATTTTTCTACATTTGTTAATATGATGTATATGACTTTTAAAACTAGGACAACAAAAATCGGTATCAGAACATTCGAGTGAGTACTCGTTACCAAAACATTCAAAATTTAATACACAAATGCTGTAATGTATTTGAAAGAGACATGGCAAAAAAGATACCACAATATATTTTACTGTACTTTAAAAATCACTCTGCTTGTTTAGTAAAGGCTTGAATCTTCTAAAGTTAAAAACCACATCTATAGTTTACTCTTTAAACAACCTGAAAGTTATTTTAGAATGCAGTATGAGATTAAGATCTAACAATGTTTTCTCCCAATAAAAACTGTTTTCTCAGTTGTCCTAATACCTTGTTTCCATGTCCATTTTTTTCTAACTTGAAATGCTATTTTTATCATATACTAACAGTCCCACGTATATTTGGAGCTATTTCTGAGCTACTTTTCCTATTAATTTGGTACTGGGACTATAATATTTTAATTACTGTGGCTTTATAATGCACTTTATAATAGTACAAGTCCCATAATAATTCTTTTTCCTAAAAATGTATTTTATTATTATTGCCTGCTTATCCTTCCAGTTGAATATTAGACTTCTAATGGTAAGTTTCTTTCCGATACTCCATCCTTATTGGAATTAAATTTACAAATTAATTTCAAGTGACATCTTCACATAATTGAGTTATCCAATACAGAAGCATGGCACTGCTCTTTATTAAAAATCTTCTTTTAGGAAGTCCCTGGTGGTCCAGTGGTTAAGACTCCATGCTCCCAATGCAGCGGGCCCGGGTTTGATTCCTGATCAGGGAACTAGATCCCACATACTGCAACTAAAAGGTCCTATGTGTTGCAATGAAGACCCGGCGTAGCCAAATAAATAAATTTTTTTAAGAAAAATCTTTTATATGTCTGTATAAATTTTGTGTTTTCTTCATATAGATCAACACGTTCAAATTAAGTTGATTCCTAAGTATAATCTTCTGTGGACAACTGGTTCCAGACCCATTGCAGATACCAAAATCCAACAATACTCAAGTCCCAGAGCTGGCCCTCCCTATCAGCAGATTCAACCAACCATGCATTGTGTAGCACTGCATGTATCGATATTTATTGAAAAGAAATCTGAGTATAAATGTATCTTCACAGTTCAAACCAGTGTTGTTCAAGGGTTAAAAGTTTATATTTTCCTGCTGCGACTGTGATTCTTTTTCATTATTTCAAACTAGCTGTTGTTACACACATAAAAATAAACACTTTCTTAAAAAATCAAAATGAACAAGTTTTTAGGTAAATATTTAAAATACTGAAAATGGCTTAAATTAAGATTTCTGTGTTTTAGGAAAAATTTATAAACTAATAAGTTATCTTTTTACTAACTACAATGGATTAGAAGATTTTTTCAATGTTGACTATGTTATAGAAAGGGATAAGAAAAAGCAAGTACAATTAACCAAAAAAGTTTTTCAAATTCTTTACAAAAAACATCAGCACAGCTCTTAAAATAAAAAAGAAAACCAAACAATATTTTTTGAAAGAAACACAAAATTTTAAAACGTGATATATTCTGCATCAGAATCCCTATCTGATATAGGGCCCAGAATATATATTTTGAAAAAGTTTCCCAAGTAATCCTGATGACCACCCTTCAGTTAAAAAAAAAAAAAGTATCACATCCAGGTTAAATTTCTTATTTTAAATTCCTGTAGGATCTCTCCTATAACCACAAATTTGGCACACCAAATCACTTTAGTTTCAACCAATACCATTTTTTAAATGACTGCAAGTTAATTAACTTTAGATAGAAGAACATAGTGGTGTTAATGATAATTATAACTAAAACACTAACATATTTCCCCAATTTTATGATACTAATTTTAAGACAGTAATTTATTAACAAATTTAAGTAGGAAGTAAGACACAATCCTTTATTAAAATGAAACAAAATGTTTAAAGAGCATAAGCATATCCATATAATCACATATGACTATTTTTTTAATTAGTTTCTGCTTTATAACAAAGTGAATCAGTCATACATATACATCTGTTCCCACATCCCTTCCCTCATGCATCTCCCTCCCTCCCACCCTCCCCATCCCACTCCTCCAGGCGGTCACAAAGCACCGAGCTGATCTCCCTGTGCTCTGCGGCTGCTTCCCACTATCTATCTACCTTACGTTTGGTAGTGTTTATATGTCCATGCCTCTCTTTCGCTTTGTCACAGCTTACCCTTCCCCCTCCCCATATCCTCAAGTCCATTCTCAAGTAGGTCTGTGTCTTTATTCCCGTTTTACCCCTAGGTTCTTCTTGACATTTTTTTTTTAATTCCGTATATATGTGTTAGCATACGGTATTTGTCTTTCTCTTTCTGACTTACTTCACTCTGTATGACAGACTCTAGGTCTATCCACCTCATTACAAATAGCTCAGTTTCGTTTCTTTTTATGGCTGAGTAATATTCCATTGTATATATGTGCCACATCTTCTTTATCCATTCATCCGATGATGGACACTTAGGTTGTTTCCAGCTCCGGGCTATTGTGAATAGAGCTGCAATGAACATTTTGGTACATGTCTCTTTTTGAATTATGGTTTTCTCAGGGTATATGCCTAGTAGTGGGATTGCTGGGTCATATGGTAGTTCTACTTTTAGTTTTTTAAGGAACCTCCATACTGTTCTCCATAGTGGCTGTACCAATTCACATTCCCACCAGCAGTGCAAGAGTGTTCCCTTTTCTCCACACCCTCTCCAGCATTTATTGTTTCTAGATTTCTTGATCATGGCCATTCTGACTGGTGTGAGATGATATCTCATTGTAGTTTTGATTTGCATTTCTCTAATGATTAATGATGTTGAGCATTCTTTCATGTGTTTGTTGGCAGTCTGTATATCTTCTTTGGAGAAATGCCTGTTTAAGTCTTCTGCCCATTTTTGGATTGGGTTGTTTGTTTTTTTGCTATTGAGCTGCATGAGCTGTTTATAAATTTTGGAGATTAATCCTTTGTCAGTTGTTTCATTTGCAAATATTTTCTCCCATTCTGAGGGTTGTCTTTTGGTCTTGTTTATGGTTTCCTTTGTTGTGCAAAAGCTTTGAAGTTTCATTAGGTCCCATTTGTTTATCTTTGTTTTTATTTCCATTTCTCTAGGAGGTGGGTCCAAAAGGATCTTGCTGTGATTTATGTCAAAGAGTGTTCTACCTATGTTTTCCTCTAAGAGTTTGATAGTTTCTGGCCTTACTTTTAAGTCTTTAATCCATTTTGAGCTTATTTTTGTGTATGGTGTTAGGGAATGATCTAATCTCAAACTTTAACATGTCCCTGTCCAGTTTTCCCAGCACCACTTATTGAAGAGGCTGTCCTTTCTCCACTGTACATTCCTGCCGCCTTTATCAACGATAAGTTGGCCATATGTGCGTGGGTTTATCTCTGGGCTTTCTATCCTGATCCACTGATCTATCTTTCTGTTTTTATGCCAGTACCACACTGTCTTAATTACTGTAGCTTTGTAGTATAGTCTGAAGTCAGGGAGCCTGATTCCTCCAGCTCCATTTTTCGTTCTCAAGATTGCTTTGGCTATTCGGGGTCTTTTGTTTTTCCAAACAAATTTTGAAATTTTTTGTTCTAGTTCTGTGAAAAATGCCAGTGGTAGTTTGATGGGGATTGCATTGAATCTGTAGATTGCTTTGGGTAGTAGAGTCATTTTCACAATATTGATTCTTCCAATCCAGGAGCACGGTATGTCTCTCCATCTATTTGTATCATCTTTAATTTCTTTCATCAGTGTCTTATAATTTTCTGCATACAGGTCTTTTGTCTCCTTAGGTAGGTTTATTCCTAGATATTTTATTCTTTTTGTTGCAATGGTAAATGGGAGTGTTTTCTTGATTTCATTTTCAGATTTTTCATCATTAGTGTACAGGAATGCCAGAGATTTCTGTACATTAATTTTGTATCCTGCTACTTTACCAAATTCATTGATTAGCTCTAGTAGTTTTTCGGTAGCATCTTTAGGATTCTCTATGTATAGTATCATGTCATCTGCAAACAGTGACAGCTTTACTTCTTCTTTTCCCATTTGGATTCCTTTTATTTCCTTTTCTTCTCTGATTGCTGTGGCTAAAACTTCCAAAACTAGGTTGAATAAGAGTGGTGAGAGTGGGCAGCCTTGTCTTGTTCCTGATCTTAGTGGAAATGGTTTCAGTTTTTCACCATTGAGGACAATGTTGGCTGTGGGTTTGTCATATATGGCCTTTATTATGTTGAGGAAAGTTCCCTCTATGCCTACTTTCTGGAGGGTTTTTATCATAAATGGGTGTTGAATTTTGTCGAAAGCTTTCTCTGCATCTATTGAGATGATCATATGGTTTTTCTCCTTCAACTTGTTAATATGGTGTATCACATTGGTTGATTTGCGTATATTGAAGAATCCTTGCATTCCTGGAATAAACCCCACTTGATCATGGTGTATGATCCTTTGAATGTGCTGTTGGATTCTGTTTGCTAGTATTTTGTTGAGGATTTTTGCATCTATGTTCATCAGTGATATTGGCCTGTAGTTTTCTTTCTTTGTGACATCCTTGCCTGGTTTTGGTATCAAGGTGATGGTGGCCTCGTAGAATGAGTTTAGGAGTGTTCTTCCTCTGATATTGTTTGGAAGAGTTTGAGAAGGATAGGTGTTAGCTCTTCTCTAAATGTTTGATAGAATTCGCCTGTGAAGCCATCTGGTCCTGGGCTTTTGTTTGATGGAAGGTTTTTAATCACAGTTCCAATTTCAGTGCTTGTGATTGGTCTATTCATATTTTCTATTTCTTCCTGAGTCAGTCTTGGCAGGTTGTGCATTTCTAACAATTTGTCCATTTCTTCCAGGTTGTCCATTTTATTGGCATAGAGTTGCTTATAGTAATCTCTCATGATCTTTTGTATTTCTGCAGTGTCAGTTGTTACTTCTCCTTTTTCATTTCTAATTCTATTGATTTGAGTCTTCTCCCTTCTTTTCTTGATGAGTCTGGCTAATGGTTTGTCAATTTTGTTTATCTTCTCAAAGAACCAGCTTTTAGTTTTATTGATCTTTGCTATCGTTTCCTTCATTTCTTTTTCATTTATTTCTGATCTGATCTTTATGATTTCTTTCCTTCTGCTAACTTTGGGGGGTTTTTGTTCTTCTTTCTCTAATTGCTTTAGGTGCAGGGTCAGGTTGTTTACTCGAAATGTTTCCTGTTTCTTAAGGTGGGATTGTATTGCTATAAACTTCTCCCTTAGAACTGCTTTTGCTGCGTCCCATAGGTTTTGGGTCGTCGTGTCTCCACTGTCATTTGTTTCTAGGTGTTTTTTAATTTCCTCTTTGATTTCTTCAGTGATCACTTCGTTATTGAGTAGTGTATTGTTTAGCTTCCATGTGTTTGTATTTTTTACAGATCTTTTCCTGTAATTGATGTCTAGTCTCATAGCATTGTGGCCGGAAAAGATACTTGATACAATTTCAATTTTCTTAAATTTACCAAGGCTTGATTTGTGACCCAAGATATGATCCTGGAGAATGTTCCATGAGCACTTGAAAAAAAATGTGTATTCTGTTGTTTTTGGATGGAATGTCCTATAAATATCAATTAAGTCCATCTTGTTTAATGTATCATTTAAAGCTTGTGTTTCCTTATTTATTTTCATTTTGGATGATCTGTCCATTGGTGAAAGTGGGGTGTTAAAGTCCCCTACTATAATTGTGTTACTGTCGATTTCTCCTTTTATGGCTGTTAGTATTTGCCTTATGTATTGAGGTGCTCCTATGTTGGGTGCATAAATATTTACAATTGTTATATCTTCTTCTTGGATCGATCCCTTTATCGTTATGTAGTGTCCTTCTTTGTCTCTTCTAATAGTCTTTATTTTAAAGTCTATTTTGTCTGATACAAGAATTGATACTCCAGGTTTCTTTTGATTTCCAGTTGCATGGAATATCTTTTTTCATCCCCTTACTTTCAATCTGTATGTGTCTCTAGGTCTGAAGTGGGTCTCTTGTAGACAGCATATATATGGGTCTTGTTTTTGTATCCATTCAGCCACTCTGTGTCTTTTGGTGGGAGCATTTAGTCCATTTACATTTAAGGTAATTATTGATATGTATGTTCCTATTCCCATTTCCTTAATTGCTTTGGGTTCGTTATTGTAGGTATATTCCTTCTGTTTTGTTTCTTGCCTAGAGAAGTTCCTTTAGCATTTGTTGTAAAGCTGGTTTGATGGTGCTGAACTCTCCAGGCTTTTGCTTGTCTGTAAAGGTTTTAATTTCTCCATCAAATCTGAATGAGATCCTTGCTGGGTAGAGTAATCTTGGTTGCAGGTTTCTCTCCTTCATCACTTTAATTATGTCCTGCCACTCCCTTCTGGCTTGTAGAGTTTCTGCTGAGAGATCAGCTGTTAACCTGATGGGGATTCCCTTGTGTGTTATTTGTTGTTTTTCCCTTGCTGCTTTTAATATGATTTCTTTGTGTTTAATTTTTGACAGTTTGATTAATATGTGTCTTGGCATATTTCTCCTTGGATTTATTCTGTATGGGACTCTCTGTGCCTCCTGGACTTGATTAACTATTTCCTTTCCCATATTAGGGAAGTTTTCAACTATAATCTCTTCAAATATTTTCTCAGTCCCTTTCTTTTTCTCTTCTTCTTCTGGAACCCCTATAATTCGAATGTTGGTGCGTTTAATGTTGTCTCAGAGGTCTCTGAGACTGTCCTCTGTTCTTTTCATTCTTTTTTCTTTATTTTGCTCTGCCATCAGTTATCTCCACTATTTTATCTTCCACCTCACTTATCCGTTCTTCTGCTTCAGTTATTCTGCTATTCATCCCATCTAGAGTATTTTTCATTTCATTTATTATGTTTTTAATCGATGCTTGTTTCATCTTTAGTTCTTCTAGGTCCTTGTTAACTGTTTCTTGCATTTTGTCTATTCTATTTCCAAGATTATGGATCTTGGAAATAGAATCTTGGATCATCTTTACTATCATTATTCTGAATTCCTTTTCAGGTACACTGCCTATTACCTCTTCATTTGTTAGGTCTGGTAGGTTTTTATCTTGCTCCTTCACCTGCTGTGTGTTTTTCTGTCTTCTCATTTTGCTTATGTTACTGTGTTTGGGGTCTCCTTTTTGCAGGCTGCAGATTCGTAGTTCCCGTTGTTTTTGGTGTCTGTCCCCAGTGGCTAAGGTTGTTTCAGTAGGTTGTGTAGGCTTCCTGGTGGGGGGGACTAATGCCTGTGTTCTGGTGGTTGAGGCTCGATCTTGTCTTTCTGGTGGAGAGGTCCACGTCTGGTGGTGTGTTTTGGGGTGCCTATGGCCTTATTATGTTTTTAGGTAGCCTCTCTGCTAATGGGTGGGGTTGTGTTCCTGCCTTGCTAGTTGCTTGGCATAGGGTGACCAGCAATGTAGCTTGCTGGTCGTTGACTGAAGCTGGGTGCTGGTGTTGAGATGGAGATCTCTGGGAGATTTTCGCTGCTTGATATTATGTGGAGCTGGGAGGTCTCTTGTGGACCCGTGTCCTGAAGTTGGCTCTCCCACTTCAGAGGCACAGCATTGACTCCTGGCTGCAGCACCAAGAGCCTTTCATCCACCCGGCTCAGAATAACAGGGAGAAAAAGTAGAAAGAAAGAATTAGTAGAAGAAAGAAAGAGAGAGGGAAAGAAAGGAAGAAGGGAAGAAAGGAAGGAAGGACGGAAGAAAGAAAGAAAGGAGGGAGGGAGGGAGGAAGGATGGAAAGAAAGAAGGAAAGAAAGGAGGGAGGGAGGGAGGAATGAAAGCAAAAGGAAGAGTGAATGGAAGAAGGGAGGGAGGGAGGAAGGAAAGAAAGAAAGAAAGACAGGAGGGAGGGAGGGAGGAAGGAAAGAAAAAGAAAGTGGAAAGAAGAAGGGTGGGAGGGAGGGAGGAAAGAAAAAGAAAGAAGGAAAGGAGGAGCCGAGGGAGGGAGGGAGGAAGGGAAGGTAGGAAAAAAAGAAAGAGCAGGTAAAGTAAAATAGAATAAAGTATGAAATAAAGTAGCGTTATTAAAATTAAAAAAATTATTGAAAAAAAAAACGGACCGATAGAACCCTGGGACATATGGTGGAAGCAAAGCTATACAGAGAGAATCTTACACAGAAGATTACACATACACATTCACAAAAAGAGAGCAGGGGGAAAAATCAAAAATCTTGCTCTCCAAGTCCACCTCCTCAATTTGGGATAATTCATTGTAAAAAGAGGAAAAGGGCGAGGAGTCTGAAATCTTGCTCTCTAAGTTCACCTCCTTAATTTGGGATAATTCGTTGTAAAAAGAGGAAAAGGGGGGAAAGTCTTAAATCTTGTCCTCAAAGTCCACTTCCTCAATTTGGGATGATTCGCTGTCCATTCATGCACTCCACAGACGCAGGGCACATCAAATGGACCGTGGAGCTTTAATCCGCTGCCTCCGAGGCTGCACAGAGAGATTTCCCTGTCTCTGCTCTCACAGCTCCCAGGTCTCAGCCTTGGACCTGGCCCCGCCTCTGCGCGTAGGTCGCCGGAGGGCGTCCGTTCTTCACTCAGACAGGACGGGTTTAAAGGAGCCGCTGATTCGGGGGCTCTGGCTCACTCAGGCAGAGGGGAGGGAGGGGCGCGCAGTGTGGGGCGGGCCTGCGGCGGCAGAGGCCGGCGTGACGTTGCAGCAACCCGTGGCGCTCCGTGCGCTTTCCCGGGAAAGCCGTCCCCAGGTCCTGGGACCCCGGCAGTGGCGGGGTGCACAGGCCCCCCGGAAGGCGGGGCGGACAGTGACCCGCGCCCACACACAGGCCCCGCGGCGGCGGCGGCGGCGGCGGCAGCAGCCCCAGCGTCCCACGCCCGTCTCCGAGGTCCGCGCCTTACCCGCGGCTCGCGCCTGTCTCCGGCGCTTCCCCAAGCAGCCCTCTTAATGCCCTCTCCTCGCGCACCAGGAAACAAAAGGGAAAAAAGTCTCTTGCCTCTTCGGCAGCTCCAGACCCTTTCCCCGGACTCCCTCCAGGCTAGCCATGGTGCACTAACCCCTTCAGGCTCTCTTCCTGCAGCCAGCCCCAGTCCTCTCCCTGCGCTCCGACTGAAAGCCGATACCCGAGCCTCAGCTCCCAGCCCCGCCCGCCCCGGAGGCCGAGCAGACAAGCCTCTCGGGCTGGTGTGTGCCTAAGGGCACCGGTCCTCTGTGCCAGAATCTCTCCGCTTTGCCCTCCGCACCCCTGTTGCTGTGCTCTCCTCCGCTACTCCGAAGCTTTCCCCCTCTGCCACCTGCAGTCTCCGCCCGCGAAGGGGCTTGTAGTGTGTAGAAACCTTCCCTCCTTCACGGCTCCCTCCCACTGGTGCAGGTCCCGTCCCTATCCTATTGTCTCTGTTTATTCTTTTTTTTCTTTTGCCCTACCCAGGTATGTGGGGAGTTTCTTGCCTTTTGGGGGGTCTGAGGTCTTCTGTCAGCGTTCAGTAGGTGTTCTGTAGGAGTTGTTCCACGTGTAGATGAATTTCTGATGTATCTGTGGGGAGGAAGGTGATCTCCGCGTCTTACTCTTCCGCCATCTTCCTGCGGGCCCCACATATGACTTTAAAAAATTATCCTTGGGCTTCCCTGCTGGCACAGTGGTTAAGAATCCACCTGCCAATGCAGGGGACCCGGGTTCGATCCCTGGTCCGGGAAGATCCCACATGCTACTGAGCAACTAAGCCCGTGCACCACAACTACTGAGCCTGCATGCCACAACTACTGAGCCCATGTGCCACAACTGTAGCCTGCGCGCCTAGAGCCCGTGCTCCGCAACAAGAGAAACCACTGCAATGAGAAGTCCGAGCATGGCAACGGAGAGTAGCCCCCGCTCCTTGTAACCAGAGAAAGCCCGTGCGCAGCAACGAAGACCCAAGGCAGCCAAAAATAAATAAATAAATAAATAAATTAATTAAAATAAATTTTTTTTAAAACCCTTACTTTAAAAAAATAAATAAAATAAAATCTATGGTTGAAAAATGTAACGTGGTCCCTTTCTTATAGCTCATAGTTCTCCCCCACCACAGCTTCCTATGTTCTGACCATATTCTCAATTCAGTTTCTCTAGAGCTTCATGCACACCTTCACCCCAGGGATTCTGGGTGGGCTGTTCCAGCCTGGAATGCTGTCCTACAATTGCTATTTAAATAACTGGCTCCTTCCAATCCTGTTAATCTCAGCAGGCCTTTCTTGACTTTATCTAAATAGGAGCCCTTTCTCCCTTCTCCAGTATTTTCCATTCAAACAAATATGGTTCATTTCCTTCCTAGGGCTTTGGATTTTATACCTTGTATATTAAACCTTATTACTTATTGTCTGTCTTTCCCATCAAGTCACAAATTCCATGAGAACAGGGTCCTTTTCTGTTCTGCTAGCATTTGAGGGCTCACTATGGACTCAATGCTAACGAGTATATTATGGTATCTAGACATATGACAGGTAATTAATGTATATTTGTTGAATCAATGAACCACAAAGCTTATATGACCTTGGACAAATCGCTTAAACCTTTTGGGCTTCAGGTCACTACAATGATAAATTACTTTCTAAATCTAAAATCCTATAAATATATTTTAGTACCTTCATCTGGAAAACAGAACAGTACTAGTTACAGAGAAATTTTTTAAATATATGTTTTCTAACTAGAATCAGCATCTTTTAGTATTTAGAAGTAGCTATGAACACAGTTATAAACATACTGCAAGCCCTCTTTCTATTTAAACAGACAATATGGAATTCTGAAAATCATTTCTTCTACTGTTACACCCATCCCATCATCTGATGTATAAAGGCTATATTTATTTATTTTATTTGTTTATTTATTTTAACATCTTTATTGGAGTATAATTGTTTTACAATGGTGTGTTAGTTTCTGCTTTAAAACAAAGTGAATCAGCTATACATATACATATATCCCCATATCTCCTCCCACTTGCGTCTCCCTCCCACCCTCCCTATCCCACCCCTCTAGGTGGTCATAAAGCACCGAGCTGATCTCCCTGTGCTATGCGGCTGCTTCCTGCTAGCTATCTATTTTACATTTGTTAGCATATATAAGTCCATGCCACTCTCTCACTTCATCCCAGCTTACCCTTCCCCCTCCCTATGTCCTCAAGTCCATTCTCTACGTCTGCGTCTTTATTCCTGTCCTGCTCCTAGGTTCTTCAGAACCATTTTTTTCTTAAATTCCATATATATGTGTCAGCATACAGTATTTGTCTTTCTCTTTCTGACTTACTTCACTCTGTATGACAGTCTCTAGGTCCATCCACCTCACTACAAATAACTCAATTTCATTTCTTTTTATGGCTGAGTAATATTCCACTGTATATATGTGCCACATCTTCTTTATCCATTCATCTGTTGATGGACACTTAGGTTGCTTCCATGTCCTGGCTATTGTAAATAGAGCTGCAATGAATATTGTGGTACACGACTCTTTTTGAATTACTGTTTTCTCAGGGTATATGCCCAGTAGTGGGATTGCTGGGTCGTATGGTAGTTCTATTTTTAGTTTAAAAGCTGTATTTAAAAGCAAAAGTCAAGCTGATATTCTAGCATGCAGATCAATTCAGGTCCATATTGCCTCACTTCCAGAGTATGAAGCAAAATAAAGAAGATATCACAGAAAATGATTATCTTTTTGGTGACCATGGTAATGGCAACCTTTATTAGCAAGCCCTGAATAAAACATAATGAAAAAAATAATAAAGTGCTGGAACATGATCTGAAAGAGGTCAATAACCACTTGCCAGGAAGCAAACCCACAGTACTTGCACAAGTACAGTAAGTTCTCCACTAACAACACTGGTAGAAATTGTGTCTTAGTTGATAGTCAGCACATATATTTTTTTAGGAATTGTCAACTTAGAGAGAAACAGGATATAACAGGCAGTATGGCCTAATGGTTAAAGAGGACAGGCTCTTGCTCTAGACTGCCTGAGTTCAAATTCCACCTCCATGACCTACAAGTTGTGTTTCCTTGGGAAAGTTACTTACCTAACCTGTGGCCTCAAATCCCTCATTTATAAAATGGGGATAATATAAGTACCTATGTCAAAGTTTTTTTTTTTTAAAGATTAAATAAATTAACACATCAGTGAGCAAAATTATAACTGCTCTCAAGGGTTTCTAATGGACCAAAATTATTGTATAAACAAACCTATACAATTATCAGGGCAACATATGACAGTAAAAAAAATGGCTATGTTACTGAAAATTTTCAAACTAGGCCAACAACTATCTAGATATTTCAAGGTATAAGTCAGAAACAAAGCACTTAACATGTGCTATTACTGTATTGTAAATACCAAATTCCCTAAGGAAAAAACTAGAGCTGCACTGTCCAGTTAGTTTTAATTAATTAAAAGAAAAACAAAATTTAAAAATCAATTCCTGGTAATTCCCTGGTGGGCCAGTGGTTAAGACTGCGTTTCCACTGCAGGGGGCCTGGGTTCAATCCCTGGTTGGGGAACTAAGATCCCATAAGCTGTGTGGCACAGCCAAAAAAACTGAAAAAAAAAAAACCAACTAACATTGTATTAAAAAAAAAAATCAATTCCTTAGTTGCACTAGCCACATTTCAAGCACTTAGTAGCTACATGTGGCTAGTGTCTCCCATATTGGACAGCACAGATGTAGAATACAGACGTTATCAAAGAAATTCTATGATCAGCACTGATCTAGATGTAGCTAGATAATACAATTATGCTGAGTAAACTCAGTAATTCAAGAGCTGTAAAATTTAGGTAACAAAAAAATTAAAAGTCACAACTTTTTTTTTTTTTTTTTTTTTTTTTTGCAGTACGCGGGCCTCTCATTGCTGTGGCCTCTCCCGTTGCGGAGCACAGGCTCCGGACGCACAGGCTCAGCAGCCATGGCTCACGGGCCCAGCCGCTCCGCGGCATGTGGGATCTTCCCGGACCGGGGCACGAACCCGTGTCCCCTGCATCGGCAGGCAGACTCTCAACCACTGCGCCACCAGGGAAGCCCAAAAGTCACAACTATGAAAAAGGAAACACTTTCAAAAGTAAAATTCAAAGGCAATAATTAAGATGTGACTATTCTCCTAGGTAAAACTGCTTAATATATAGAAGCTACCCACCAAAAATTACCAAAAATTCTAACATGTCTAACTATGGGAACTTCATTCTTTACCCTTTAAAAAGTTAAATTCTATAATTTTACCTCTGTTTTAAGATCAGTGTTCCAATGGAGGAGGTGGCACAGGAATGCGGCAGAGTTCAAGTGTGGAATTCATTTGTTGAGACTTAAATGTTTTCCAACTCTATAAAAAATGAAAACGAAAAACTGTGAAATAGTGAGAGAGAATATCCTCAAGAATGTAATATAAAGGAGAAAGAACAATTCTGAAAAGGCATGTATAATATAGTTTATCTAATTTTTAAAATAATTGGGATTATTTTTAAGTTTTCTATAATAACTAGGATATACTTATGTACCATTATCAAACCTATTTTAGAAGACATTAGATTTGGAAAAAAGAAGTCTGAGTTTTAGTTTCAAATTTACCATTAAATATCTGTAAAGACTTCGAGTAAGTTAAATATTCTGGAGCCTCACCTGAAAAATCTACAAAAATAAGTACTTTCCAGCCAAAACTTCTATGAATCCAACTTTTGAAACATATTACAGTGATCTCACACACACATACACACACACACATGCAACGATCATTAAAATTTTAATATGTACTATAAAACCAAGCTTAAATAAGTATCAATGGCTACATTATAATTTCGGATAAGTTTCACAGACTGAAAATTTTATCATTTTGAGAAAGAACATAGAAAATGTTGTTACTTGAACTTTTGGCACAAAAAATATTAAAAATTATTTTCAAATTGATAAAAGTATACTTTTCTCATAAAGTAGTAACTAATATCATGTAGTTGCTGACCACATTATACTCTACTTCTTTGATTCAAAACTTATCACAGGGCTTCCCTGGTGGCGCAGTGGTTGAGAGTCCGCCTGCCGATGCGGGGCACATGGGTTCGTGCCCCGGTCTGGGAGTATCCCACATGCCGCGGAGTGGCTGGGCCTGTGAGCCAAAGCCGCTGAGCCTGCGCGTCCGGAGCCTGTGCTCCGCAACGGGAGAGGCCACAACAGTGAGAGGCCCACATACCACAAAAAAAAAACACAAAAAACTTATCACAACTTTAAAAGCTATAACACAAAAAGAAAATTAGCATTTAAAAATATGTCCATTGACAAAACATTTTTTTTTTTTTCTTTTTGCGGTATGTGGCCCTCTCACTGTTGTGGCCTCTCCCGTTGCGGAGCACAGGCTCCGGATGCGCAGGCCCAGTGGCCATGGCTCACGGGCCCAGCCGCTCCGCGGCATATGGGATCCTCCCAGACCGGGGCACGAACCCGTATCCCCTGCATCGGCAGGTGGACTCTTAACCACTGCGCCACCAGGGAGGCCCGACAAAACATTTTTTAATACAAAGAATACTGCAATAATATTCTCTTGAAGTTAAACGACATTATCATTGTAAAGTCTCCCATGTTTTCCAAACTGAAAATGTGTCAGGAGCTCCTACTCCAACCATCTCGTATATACTGGGCTATCACATGGGATTTTTATTTCATGAGAAGTTCTGCAGTGGGGAAAAAACTTGAAAAGGACTAGCAAGTTTTCTCTGTTAGTCTCTGGAAAGATACACAGGAAACTGGTAACACTCTGGGAAGGGGCAGCTGGTGCCAAGGAGACTGTCTTTTTGTACCTTGGGAATTTGGAACCACCAAGACAATCACCAGATTTTGAAGTAGTGCAGGCAGGCAGACTTGAGAGCTATGCTGGGAAGACTGTCTCTGACAGTCTTTCATGGCTAAGGATACAGATACTAGGCTCTCAATTGAGGAAAAAGCCAAAACAAAACAAGAAAACCCAACAGGGTAAATGACAGGAAAACTGAGCCATTCATGTTCTTTAACCACAACCAAAGTAACCTAGAGATCATTAACAACAATTAATAAATAAAAACCTAAAAAACCCCCAACTACCTGGAAATTTTAAATTATACTTCTAAATAATCTATGGGTCAAAGAGGATATTAAAACCAAAATTAGGGACTTCCCTGGCAGTCCAGTGGTTAAGACTTCACACTCCCAATGCAGGGGGCACAGATCTGATCCCTGGTCAGGAAACTAAGATCCCACATGCTGCACAGCACAGCCAAAAAAACCCAAAAAACAACCAAAATTAGTAAAAATGCCTAACTCAGTGCTAAGAAAGATATATTAAAGCTTGTGGGATGTAGCTGTAGCCTTATTTCATACGTAGAAAGTTCTTACTTTGCATGTATTAAGCAAAGACATAGTTCCTATATGCATTTAGGAGTTTCAGTTAACCTGGTACCTTGCAAAGCTAAGATTGCCTATATTAGCAGAGAGGCTGAAAAAAAAAATCAGTGGTTTTATCTATTGACAGATATCTATCTCTAGAGGTCAGAGAGGATAGCAAATGAGTGAAACAGAAAACAAGCACACAATAAAGGGAAAAAATCAACAAAGTCAAAAGTTGGTTCTTTGGAACGTCCCTGGTGGTCCAATGGTTAAGAATCCGCCTTCCAATGTAGTAGATGTGGGTTTGATCCCTGGTCAAGGAACTAAGATCCCACAGGCCACAGGGCAACTAAGCCTGTGCACTCTAGAGCCTAAGCGCTGCAACCAGAGAGAAGCCTGCGTGCACCGCAACAGAAGATTCTGCATGCCGCAACAAAGACCCCGCATGCCGCAACTAAGACCTGACGTAGCCAAATAAATTATAAAATATTTTTAAAAGTTGGTTTTTTGAAAAGATTAATAAAATTGACAAACCCCTAGTAATACTTATTAGAGAAAACACAAATTACTATGAAATTTTTAGACATCAAAAAGACAAGAAGTTGGGCTTCCCTGGTGGCGCAGAGGTTGAGAGTCCGCCTGCCGACGCAGGGGACACGGGTTCATGCCCCGGTCTGGGAAGATCCCACATGCGGCGGAGCAGCTGGGCCCGTGAGCCATGGCTGCTGAGCCTGCGCGTCCGGAGCCTGTGCTCCGCAACGGGAGAGGCCACAACAGTGAGAGGCCCGTGTACCACCAAAAAAAAAAAAAGACAAGTTATGATAAACTTTATGCCAATAAATGTTACACTTAGCATGAAATGAACACATTTCTTGAAAAATACAAATAACCAACACTGAAAGATATAGAATATCCATACAGCATCATGGATATTAAAGAAATGTAATCTATCATTAAAAATCTTTCCACAAAGAAAATCTCAAGTGCAGATGGTTTCACCAGTGGATTTTTCCAAACAGTTAAGGAGGAAACAACACCAAGGTTGTACAAGTGTCACAGTCAACGATAAAATATTGAAAACTTACTTTCTGAGGTTGAAAACAAGAAAGAGGGACTCCACTAGAGGTCCAGTGGTTAAGACTCCACACTTCCACTGCAGGGGGCGTGGGTTTGATGCCTGGTCAGGGAACTAATATCCCGCATGTCGCGGAGTGATACCAAAAAAAAAAAAAAGAAAGAGATAACCATTATCACCACTTCTATTCAACACTGTGCTGGAGGGCCTAGCTACTACAGCAAGTCAAGAAAAAGATATAAGAATAACCAGAAAAGAAAAAAGGTCATTATTTAGAGATGATATTATTATTAATAGACAATATGAATAGGTACCAAGAAAATTCAGAAGATTCTACAGAATAATTATTAGAATTAATAAGTGAATTTATCCAGGTTTCTGGATAAAAGGCTAATATATAACAATCAATTATATTTCTGTAAACTAGTGTTTTTTAAAAACACAACTTTGGGCTTCCCTGGTGGCACAGTGGTTAACAATTCGCCTGCCAATGCAGGGGACACGGGTTCCAGCCCTGGTCTGGGAAGATCTCATATGCCGTGGCACAACTGAGCCCATGCACCACAACTACTGAGTCTGTGCTCTAGAGCCCACGAGCCACAACTACTGAGCCCACACGCCACAACTACTGAAGCCCACGCGCCTAGAGCCCGTGCTCTGCAACAAGAGAAGCCACCACAATGAGAGGCCCACGCACCACAACGAAGAGTGGCCGCCGCTCACCGCAACCAGAGGAAAGACCGCACATAGCAGCGAAGACCCAACACAGCCAAAAACAATAAGTAAATAAAATAATCAAATAAATAAATTAAAAAAAATAAAAACACAACTTCTAACAGCATTTTTTTAAAAAAAGAAAGAAATCTAACAAAAGATGTGCAAGACCACTACACTGAAAACAAGAAAACACTGAGAGAATTTAAGGGTCTAAATAAATTGAAGGACATACCATGTTCACAGGTTGGAGACTCATAGTAAAAATGTCAGTTCTCTCCCAATTGATTTCTAGTTTCAAAGCTATCATAATCAAAATCCCACTCTTCTCCTTTTAAAGAGAAATTGACAAGCTGATTCTGAAATCCCTAGGGAACTACAAGGAGCCAAGAATAGTCAAAGCAACCTTGAAAAACAACAAAAATTGGAGGACTATACTGTAAAATATTAAGACCTGTTATAAAGCCATAGTAATTAACTGTACAAGTATAGTAAGTAAAACTTACCAATGAAAAAATAGAGCCTAGAAAGTCACACACAAATAAGACTACTTTATTTATGACAAAGGCAAATTGCAGTGCAGTTGGGAAAAGACATTCTTTTAAATAAAAGACGCCGGGTCAACTGGATATCCCTATAGAAAATAATGAGTGTATCATGATCTCTAACTTTACACAACTCAACGAAAGTAAATTCCAAATAGAATGCAGCTCTAAATGTGAAAGTAAACAAACAAAAAACCATAGCAAAACATCTTTGTGTCCTTGAAGCAGGCAAATATTTTTTAAGCAAACACAAAAAGTACTAACCATAACCATAACAACAACAACGATAAATTGGACTGTATCAAACCTGTCATCAAAAGAAACTGAGAGTGAAAAGGCAAGCCAAAGACCAGAAGAAATCAACAATACCTACGCCCGATACCTAGAGAGAGATGTGACTGCTTGGTGGGGGGGGGTAGGGCAGGAAAACTGTAAGATCTATAACTTCTCCAGGACAGGGAGGACATCTCAGATGTATCTGTATTCCCAGTTCTTGGGACAGGGCTTAGCACAGTTAGCACTTAGTTCATGACTATTGAGTGAAGGGCCTAACAGCAACAAGCAGTAAGTCAGCTGCAGACTCAGCAGAGGAGACAGGCGGCAAGTATGGTAAAGACTACTAGCTCCCACCCGATAGAGATCCACACCTCCACCCCCAATGATCTAGTCTATACAATCAGCTAAAGCCATTTCTGACCCTCACTTATAGCTAAGTATGGCCAAATGACTAAGTTCTGGTCAATGAGATCAGAGGAAATACTGTGTAGGGAATTCTAGAAAGGCTTCTTTCCTTTTTTTTTTTTTTGTCATCCACATGTGGCTTGCAGGATCTTAATTCCCCAACCAGGGATTGAACTTGGGCCCACGGCAGTGAAAGCATGGAGTCCTAACCACTGGACTTCCAGGGAAGTCCCTAGAAAGTTTTCTTAAAAGATGGAAGGTATACCCCTTTTGTCCTCTGCCTTTCTTCCTCCTTCCTTCTGCCTAGATCATGGATGTGATAGTTGGATATCCAGCAACCATTCTGTGATCTTCAGAATAGAAACCACATGCTAAGGATGGCAAAGGAAAGAGAGAAGGAGACTGGGTCCTTGACAAGACTATGGAGTTGCCGTACCAGTCTTAGACTACTTCTGAATTTGTTTTTACAAGACAAAGAAATGAACTACTATCTTATTTAAGCAACGGTTATTTCTTATCTCTGTTTCTAGCAGCCAAACACAATTCCCACCTGGTAAGGTAAGAAAGAGACTGCAGGAACAAATTTATGGTCTAAGATGACAACAAGCCATCTCAGTTATGCTTCAATTTAATGCTAAGAATAAAGTGTTTAGGATATTACACTGAAATTGGGGTGGTGGGGAGTGTAGGAAGCAAGACTGACCAAAGAATGAATCTACTCTGTGAAGGTGCACCACCATTACAGTTCAGACAGAGGGGTGTTTATAATAGTTCAGTACACTGACAAGATTTCATAATGCAGTACTATAATTTCTTGCCAACACTTGGGAGTTATGTTCTAGAAAAGTAATGTGGCTTACTGTGACTGGCCAAAACCAAATTATATGAAAATGAGAGGTTAGGAAAAATAAACAGTTTAATGGAGATGTTAAATCAGCTGTTTAAAACCTGTTCAAATAAAAACCCAGTGAACTTTCTACAGATTAACCTCCTTCAAGGTTTCAGGAAACACTACTGTAGCACAACAGTTAGATAAGGCTGAATCTCCCACATATTATGCACATTATTCTACTTCATGAAGATTTTGAATCTGTCCTTCTTGGCTTGCTATTTAATGTCTTTGGTACTTGTGTTTTTACTTTTATTTGATAGATCCCAGCAAAAAATTTTAAATTCTTATAGTGACTGTGTCATTTTTTGGACTGTTGTTCATTCTTACATTAAGAAAACAGAAAATAATCTGATCTCTCTGTGGACTATTGTTATAGACTGAATTTTTGGGTCTCCCCAAAATATACTGAAATGCTAACTCCCAGTGTGATGGTATTAGGAGGTGGGGCCTTTGGGAGGTTATTAGGTCATGAGGGTAGTGCTCTCATGAATGGGATTAGTGTCCTTATAAAAGAGATCCCCAGAGAGCACTCTCACATGTTATAACACAATGAGAATGTAGCCATCTTGGAAATAGGAAGTGGGTCCCTAGTTGACACAAAATTTTCTGGCACCTTGATCTTGGACTTCCCAAGTTCAAGAACTGTGAGAAATAGAGGTCTGTTGTTTAAACCACCCAGTCTATGGTACTTTATTATAGCAGCCTGAATTGTCTGCAACAAAGGTCCTTTTCCATTTCTCCACTCCCTTGAATTTGGACTAGCTTGGTGAGTTGCTTTGATCATCAGAATATGGTGGAAGGGCTGTTATATAGTTTCAAAGCCTAATCCTCAAAGAGGCCTTGCAGCCTTACAGCTTCCACCTTCACCTTTTTTAGAATGCTACCCTGAGAATGCCATGTAAGGATGCCAGACTAGCCTACCAGAGGATGAGAAACCACACTGAGAAGAACTAAAGCACCTTAATGGACAGCCAGCACCATGTGCAAACATGTGGGTGCAGACATCTTGGACCTTTTAACTCAGTCAACCCTCCAGGTGGATTCAGCTACATGAGACAGCCAAGTGAAACCAATAAAGGAACAATTTAGCCAACCTACAGAATCATGAAAAATTACAATAAATCTTTTTGTCCTGAGTCATTTAATTTTGCGGTAGTGTTTCAGGCAGCAATATCAAATAAACTTTAAGATAACACTTAAAATAACAGCTTCTTGAAGGTGAGAACACTCGCTTGAGATTTTTCTGTTTTTATCTTTAATTCATATGTTATAGCACCCTGGAAGCCATGCCGACTCCAATGCTTCTTTCCACTACGATTGAAAAAAAGAAATTAATGTATGAAAATACATTGGGGAGCCATTAAAAATTTTTGTATGAAGTGAGTAATATGTAATAGGCACTTTAGAAAGAGAACTCTGGTTACACTGTAGAGTGGACCACAGTGAGGAAAGACCTATGAGGGCAGAGTGACCAATATGAATACTGCTGGAATAGTCCTAGTGAGAGGCTTAGTAAGAGGTTAGAAGGCTAGACTATCATTACTACTGCTGCTGCTGCTACTATTATTTGCATTATATATTTATTTTATTTGTTTTAATAGAATGTCACCTTGGTGACATTTTTTTAATTTTTATTTTTATTGAAATATAGTTGATTTACAAAGTTGTGTTAGTTTCAGGTATACAGCAGTTATTCAGTTTATATATGTGTGTGTATATATACATATATATATATTCTTTTTCAGATTTTTTCCATTATATGTTATTACAAGATATTGAGTATAGTTCCCTATGCTATACAGTAGGTTCTTGTTGGTTATCTATTTTATATATAGTAGAGGTATTATGTATTTATGATGAACCAAGCAAGTACTATAACTAGAACCTCATATGTGTTTGCTCATTTAATCCTTAATACAACCCTTTAAAAAAATTTTTATTTCGAAATAATTACAGACTCATAAGAAGTTCCCAAACTACGTGCCTGGAGGTCCCATGTATCCTTTGCCCAGTTTCCCCCAATCGTAACATCTTGCATAACTATAGTAAAATATCAAGATCAGGAAACTGACATTGGTATAGTCCACAGAGGGTTACTCAGATATCACCAGTTTTACAAGCACTCATTTGTCTGTGTATGTGTGTGTAGTTCTATACAATTTTATAACAGATGTAGATATGTGTAACTACCATCACAATCAAGATACAGAACTGTTCTATCACCAAGAGGCTCCCTTGTAGCCACCCACTCCCTTCTCCCTGATCCTTAACTCCTGGCAAACACTACTCTGCTCTTCATCTCTATAATTTTGATATTTCAAGAGCACTATATAGAGGAAATCATACAGTATGTAACCTTTTGAGTGGCTTTTTTTACTTCAGATCCATCCTAGTTGTTGCATGTATCAATAACTCATTCTTTTTATTGCTGCACAGTATAAACGTGCCAGTTTGTTTAACCATTCACCTGTTGAAGAACATTTGGGTTGTTTCCAGTTTTTGACTATTAGGAATAAAACTGCTATGAACATTCAGGTACAGGTTTTTGTGTGAATGTAAGTTTCAATTTCTCTGGAATAAATGCTCAATAGTGCAACTGCTGGACTGTACAACTGTTTTTAAAGAAACTGAAGCTATAAATGGTGGAGCTGGGATTCTAATCTAGATAATCTGCCTCTAGGTCCTAACTCTTCACACTATTTCCAGTGGTTGTAGAAATTGAGAGAAGTAAATAAAAAGGCAGAGTCAACAGAATACAGCATTGCTCAGATGAGGGGTATATGAATAAAGTGTCAAAGATAACACCAGGTTCCAGCTTCAGCACATTAGATAGATGACAAAATATGAATTCACTTTTTTTTTTTTTTTTTTTGCGGTACGCGGGCCTCTCACTGTTGTGGCCTCTCCCGTTGCGGAGCACAGGCTCCGGACGCGCAGGCTCAGCGGCCCTGGCTCACGGGCCCAGCCGCTCCGCGCCATGTGGGATCCTCCCAGACTGGGGCACGAACCCGTATCCCCTGCACCAGCAGGTGGACTCTCAACCACTGCGCCACCAGGGAAGCCCACGAATTCCCTTTTATATATACTGTATTTGAGGTATCTGTAGGTCATCCTCAACTAGCAGGCAATTAGGTTTATAGAATAGGAACAAGAGATTAAGAAAAGGCTCTGGATTAGAGATTGATTTGAGTAAATAACAGCAGCAGTGAGAGGCCCGCGTACCGCAAAAAAAAAAAAAAAGGGTAATTTAAGGAGGTAAACTGACAAATCTTAGTAGCTAAATAAGAAGCAAGCAATATCAAGAGTCAAGGGATAGGGACATCCCTGGTGGCACAGTGGTTAAGAATCTGCCTGCCAATGAAGGGGACACGGATTCAAGCCCTGGTCCGGGAAGATCCCACGTGCCACGGAGCAACTAAGCCCGTGCGCCACAACTACTGAGCCTGCAAGCCACAAGTACTGAGCCTGTGTGCCACAACTACTGAAGCCGGTGCACCTAGAGCCCGTGCTCCACAACGAGAAGCCACTGCAACGAGAAGCCCGCGCACCGCAACGAAGAGTAGCCCCACTCGCCACAACTAGAGAAAACCCATGCAAATAAATAAATAAAATTGAAGAAAAAAAAAGTCAACGGATAACGTCAATTACACCTCAATGAAAAAAAGCCAAGGATTCATAATGACAAAAGTGATAGATAAGTTTGATTCTAACCTTTTTTGAAGTTCAGTTTTTGGAACAGAACAAAGTAACTATTATGTAATCCATGCTTTGCCATTTAACAATTTAAGTGCCACTTACCATATTTTATGACCACATTTTTGGCAGTTGTATTTCAAACTTAGAAAGAACTATAATCCCATAAGTAATCAAAGTCACACCCTTAATATATTACATAATTGAGTTTTTTACTCCTTTCTCCAAAATTAAAGTCTATTCATTTACTTTTTCTCATAATTGTCTCCATGGCAGACAAATACCCAAACAGAAAGTCTAGGATTCATAAGAATATACCATGAATTTCTAAACAGGACCTGTGTCAAAGTCAACACATTCACAATTTCAATTTTAATATATATTATTTGTTTACAAAAAGATAAATGTATACCTTCATCATATCATAGCAATATTGCAAAAAAAACCTTTTATCAAGAAAACTTCCGATTCTAGTTTAATTTAGTACTAGATAGCTTTCAGAGACATTGAGAGAACAGGTACAAGTAAATATCTGTGCAAAGCACAGGTCTGAATTATGAAAGAAATTAGCTTGGTTTATGTAAAGCAGCTAAGTGCCAAGTAAAAAGTAATCCCAACCAAAACATTCAGCACAATTTTTATTTCTGGCAACTTTAGCTCCTGATTAGAAAATCCATCATCCCAGCTATGACATTAAATGGTGAAAATTTATTGAGCTATAATATATTGATAGATTTAGAAGCCCTTTTTCTCAAGCTAAAACTACTGTTCTGGTTCACACCACAGTGTGAGAGCCTTGAATTAGATCAATGATTCTCAAGTAGAAGCCCGTCATAAACCATATCATCCAGAGAATTTTTTTTTCCTTCAAAATGTATCTGCCTCCCTTCATATTCCCCCTACCACTAAGATTCTGCAGGGAAGTGGAGATGATATAACGGATATGCATGTGTGCCTTTTTTTTTTAACTCCTAGATTATTCTGATACACATGTAACTCTCTTGGAGTCACTCACTTTTATGGAGAATACCTGAATTAGGTCCAACTCTATTTTTTAACATTGTATCAACAGCAGGCAAAACGAGCAGAGCTACACAGTGATAAGAGCACAGCAGAAAGCTCTGCAGGTAAGGGGCTGTACTAACAGCAGCCCTAATCTTTCTGTGCCAGCTCCCTCCAGAATCCATTATATATTTTAGACAATGACAAATGTTCAGTTCATCATCCTGAGAAAAGCACACTGTCTACCAGTCAGATAAAAATGTAAAAAGAAGCTATTTGGGACATCAAAAAAACTAAGCCACAGAAAAAGAAAGACAAAAATTCCTCTATTCTTTAAAAGAACATAACAAAGCATTAAAAGAACAATAACAAAGTATTATTTTGTGCAGCTGTTAATTTGTTTGGAGACTTTCTGCCCATGTTTTATCATTTTAGTTTTTCATTATGTAGCATTGATTTTTCTATTACAAAATTCAGTCAAGCTGAAAATCTTAACCATTCTAGAACCTAATAAACTACAATAAGATGACAAAACTGTATTAAAAAAACAATCAAATAATCCTAAATCCATATCGCATGTCAAGATAGCTTAAGAGTTGGATTAAAAAACAAGCTTTCAAAGCCCATTTTAGGGCAGACAATTATACTTCTTTACAGTCATTGTTTCAAATTCCTTATAAACAATACTGAAGTGTATCAGAAAAGAGAATTTCTAATGATGTATAAATAATCAGCCAATTATTATTATATTCTAGTTTGGACTAGCATTCCTTAAATCACTTGGTAATTTCCTACTCAATGTTCAACTTTATTGCATTCTACAAGGACACCTACTGGCCATTCAAAATCAGCCATTAGTTCTCTAAGACAACTCTAGTAGGCTGGTTACATAATAAGAAGAAACACATACATACACACACAGAGACACATATACCCTGCATGAAAGCAGAGATTTGTTCACAGGTACTCACACTACAGAACTGCACCTAAAACAGAAGCAGAACTGTTCTTTGGACTGAGAGTATTATTCTTGCCAAAAGATAAAACGACCAAGAATGAAACACCAAGTATCAACATTTTTATCTGAAACACTGATAAATATCTCAGTATGCTAAATATTTCAAAACAAACTCTAATGATCCAGCTCTCTTTACCAAATGACATGTGGAAAAAAAACTTTTTTCAATTTAGTTTCTGGGATACACTAATATAAATTATCAATAATAGAAAACAAAATCACATTTTAGAAAGTTTTTCTGACATGCAGTATTAAAATAAGCTCAGGAAAATGATACACTTGCTAATAAATACTACATGAGTCTTTATCTTCTAAGCTAAAGGCAACATTTCCATCAGCTCACATTTTAGAAATTTATAACACTTCCTTTAAAACTGCTTTCCAGTGAGCTATAAAATCAAGTTTTTAACGTAGTCTGTCATTCCATAATACACACTGAATGGAATTCCTATTTTAATTCTGTATTTCGTTGCGCAAATAATGAATTATAAAAACTTAGAAAAAACAGGATAATCTACAATTAATTATTTTACCTCTACCGGAGAGGTTCAAAGAACATACTTTTTAAACCTAAGAAATAAATAATTCAAACTGGTTTCTCAGACTCATAGAGCAAATTGCTTAAAAAGACGATTCTCCCCCCACCAAAATCAGACCACCACCTAATTTTCACAGTCTCTAACACCCACAATATTTAGGGGGTAAAAAAAATCTACCAACTAATCTTCTAGTCATTTTCCAACTTGCACTTACCTCCTACTATAGATTTTTGAGGGTCTCCACTTTCCTGAAGATTAAAAGAAAAAAAAAAAGATTTGTAGTCAGCCTTGACCCTCAAAACAAATAAATTCACGAACTACAGAACGTGAACCTGGCCACGCTCATCTCAGACTAACACATCTCTCAACCCAAGTCCATATTTGGGATAAGCTCTTCGTGACTACTCTATCCTTCATGCTTCTTCGTCCACAGAGCCTGCCGGGGTACAAAACAGTCAAACAAACGAAAAAACTATCCTCACACATCAAGAGATTGCAAGACCTCCTCTTCCAGGAGGGGCAACCTGGTTGTTTGGGTAAATAACGGCCAAGGATTACATAATATACAGCTACGAAGACTTTCAAGGATCTGGCCGCCAATAAATATCTTTCTTCTCCGCTTCCTCCGTTCCCACCCTGAGAAACGGCCCTAAGAAGAAGCAAGCCCTAGGATTTCTCTCAGGTGCCTGCAATGCCGCGCGTCCTCTTCTCTCTCGGAGCTCCGTGCAAAGAATTCTTCCAGCCCTCACGACGCCGTCTTGCTCCGGCCTCTCTCCCGTCTCCGCCGGCGCCACCGCAGTCCCCCACGCCTGAGGCCCCTACGTCGCCCCGCAGGGCTCAGCCTCCATCCGCCTCGGCTGCCTTCTCCTCACGACCCTCCCAAGCTGCTAGCTGGTCTCCTAGAGGTTCCGAAACCACCAACACCCAACTCCCCGGCTACCGCCTTCCCAGACCACCCTCGGCAGATCCCCTCTATAGTTCCTGTAGCCGGAGAAGAAGAAAATCCCCCTTATCTGGCACTCCGCGTCCCCCAGAGATAGCGCCGCCGCCTACCTGTCACCCCTCTGCCTCCGGCTTCTTACCGCCACCGCCTCCCGCAGCAGCCTGCCAACTGCAGCGCAACAATCGGCCCTCCCATTGGGTGATTCCACGCTCCAACAACAGCACCGCTGATTGGCAGCAGTATGCCCGCGGCCCTCCCCCTGTGCAAAGTCTAAAGATTCCGGTCTCCTAGGAAGGATCACGTAGCTTCTTCCCCTCCCTCTGTCCTCCACGGTTTCTCTTACCTCGGTCAGACTCCGGATGCACAGATGTGCGGGGAAAATGTCCACTTCCAGCCTCCTTCATGTCACCTCCACCTGGTCCAGGAATCAGTGACCCAGGACCAGAATGTTAAATTTCTCCTCTGCTTTCCTGCCGTAAGGTACTCGAGGTGACAACTTCCGTTTCCGGTTGCCTCCGGCTGGTGCGTTGTATCTTGAGTGTCCTGAGAGGTCAGATTGCTGTCAGGTAAATAGGGGAGCTGGTGGTAGATCTCTTGATCGGGAATGAGAATGAGACTCTACTCCGGGGATTGTCGAAAAGGAGAGACTAAATAGAGAAGGATGATGAGAATGAGTAGCTCAAGAGGGAAGGAGATCGAAGAACTAGCAGGAGAGAACTATGAAGTCCTGGAGTAGTGAGGGGTGGTTGTAGAAGGATGCTGTGAGGATCACTGTGGTGGTTAAGTCAAGATGCTTTTTTTCCTCCTGCGTCACCCGCAACACCCCCCGCCCCGTGTTTTTTGGTTTATCTTTGAGTCGAATGAAGGCACAACCGCACTCAAATCGAAAATTTGTAAAATAGGAATACTTGTAATGCCTACCTCACGAGCATTTATAGTACAGTTTTAAATAAGATTTTTCTGGTATGAAAGTTTATGACAATGTTAAAAGGGTACAAAGTAACATCAATTTTTCGTGTGATTACTATTCAATTGCATATACGCGGATACAGGGACTGGAAGGGACACTAAAGGGGAAAACAGTTAATTTGTCTTTTATTTTCTAATGTTCTTATGGTATAGTTTTTTAAATGAGGAGAGATTGGGATATATACTTCAAAGTCTTCGGTAAACTGTGAAATTACATATAGTGTAAGCGGCATTTCCCTTTTATTTCCTTCTTAGGGAAAGTATGCCAACACTGTTCCTGCACTAGAGCCAGCTCCCGTTAGTGGAGGTTGATATCCAACAAACTTGTAGGTTCACTCCAAACATAGGTAGATAGAAGGAGATGAAAAAAAATTCATGATTACATGTTCTTTCCTTGTTGAACTTATTTCCTTGCTGTTCTTGTTTGAAAAGCTCTGAAAGGGAAATAATCACCTCTTGTTGAGTCCTTGGCACGATTTAAGTCACTTTATCTAATTTTAGTTTTTATTGTGAAGTATACATAACAGAAGGCTGTATAAAACATAAATACATTTTTAAGAATTATAATTAAGCAAACACTTGATCACCACCCCTCAGGTTAGGAAATAAAGCATTGCCAAAAACTTAAATATGCATTCTCAGCAGAGGTGATTGCCTTTTAAGGAGGTAAAAAACTGGTTCTTGTTGGGTGGGGATGAGAGGGCAAAAAAGCCCTTAGATAATACAATAGTTTGTGGCCTTCCAAAGAGCCATAGTACATAAACTGTGGTATTAAATTTTCATGTGGAGGGGTAGGGTGAGAACATGATGAGGGGGAAAAAAGGTCTTAAGAAAGCACCTTTGGGGTACAGTAATTACAATACGTTGAAAAACACTGCCTTAGAAGCTCCCTGAATGAGTTTCTCTGTTTCCTTTTCCTCCAGCAAGAGGTAACCAGCATCCTAACTTGTAATAATCATTTACTTGTTTCACTTAAACTTTTTTCCTAGAAAATGAATTGTTAGGTTTTTCCATTTATATAAATGGGATTCAAAGTGTGTATTTTTTTCTAACTCACCCCTTGCTCATTCTTATATTTGTGAAATTCATTCATACTTTTGCATGTTGTTTTTCATTGTGTAATATTCCATAATTAATCCATTCCATAGTTGGACATTTGAGTTGTTTACAGTTTGGGGCTAGCATAAATAATATGGCTAGAAAGATTTTTTTTTCATTGTGTGTTTGGCATTTTTGTTGAATTTTTATTTTAACAGTTTTTCCGCCTGATTCTCTAGCTTTTTTTTTTGGCTGCGTTGTGTCGTCGTCGTTGCTGCACGCAGGCTTTCTCCAGTTGTGGCGAGCCGGGGCTACTCTTTGTTGCTGTGTGTGGGCTTCTCATTGTGGTGGCTTCTCTTATTGTGGAGCGCGGGCTCTAGGTGCATGGGCTTCAGTAGTTGCAGCACACAGGCTTCAGTAGTTGTGGCATGCGGACTCTAAAGCGCAGGCTCATTAGTTGTGGTGCACGGGCTTAGTTGCTCCGCGGCATGTGGGATCTTCCCTGACCAGGGCTCAAACCCATGTCCCCTGCACTGGCAGGCAGATTCTTAACCACTGTGCCACCAGGGAAGTCCCTATCTATCTGCCTGTTGATTATAAAATATATCTGTTATACAGATGCAAGAGTTTCTCTAGAGCAGTGCTGTCTAGTGCAAATATAATACAAACCAAATATGTTATTTAAAAATTTCTAGTAGCCATATTAAAAAGGAGGGAGACGCAAGAGGGAAGGGATATGGGAACAGATGTATATGTATAACTGATTCACTTTTTTATAAAGCAGAAACTAATATACCATTGTAAAGCAATTATACTCCAATAAAGCTGGAAAAAATAAACATTCATATGCAAAAAAATAAAAAAAATTTTAAAAAGGTAAAAAGAAACAAAATTAATTTTAATAATGATTTTATCTGAGTGTATATATTCAAAATATTATAATTTTAAGGTGCAATCAGTATTAAAAGTTATTAATGAAATATTTTACATTTTCTTCATGCTGTCTTCAAAAGTGATGTTTTACTCTTACAGAATATGCTGTTTCCATAAATGCAAACACTTCATCTGCATTTATATTTCATAAAATTTACAGTTGATAAAGCAGCTTTGCATGCCCAGTTTGTACCAAAGACACTTTAAAATTTTCCAATAACTGGTTTGAAAATCCATTTTGAAATTTAAATTAGTTAAAATTAAATAAAAATTTTTAGATCCTCAGTTGCATAGGCCACATTTAGGGAGCTAGTGTCTACCATATTGGACAGTGCAGATCTAGAGTATATATACAGTACCTATGACTGGAATTGCTAGGCCGTAAGGTATTCAAATGTTTAACTTTTCTAGGACATACCAAACAGTTTTTTACAGTGGTTTTGTTAAATCACATTCTCACCACCTGGTTGTGAAAGTGGAAGGCATATCATCACAATGTGTTTTCCCCAATTTTCACAATCTTGCAAGGTAGGTTTTAGCCTCATGTTATATGAAGAAACTGAAGTTGAGCAAGATTTAAATGATTTGCACAGGATTTTACAGCTATTAATGGTACATTCAGGGTTTGATGCCAGATCTGTACAGCACCAAAGTCTGCACTTCAGTAGGATTCCAAACTCTTCCTTCAAGTGATCAGGATATCATTGTTTGATTTATGGCTATTCTGAAGTAGAAATAATTTTTAAGAGAAAATGAAGCTTCCCTAAAAATAGTGTTGTTCAACTTTTTGTTCTTCTTGAAAAGTCATTAAAATATTTAGTAAATGCCTATGAAGGGACTCTTACTGAAATATTTTAATCAGATAGAAGAGAAAATACATTGAATTTATTAAAGGAAATTTGTTTAGGAGAAATGAGTATAGGTATACTTTCATGGTTTTTTTTTTCAAAGATGTATCTTCCAAATTACTTAATATTTTGAGCATGGTAGTATTGTAACTTTGAGATAGCTTTCATACCATGGTAATATTTCAATTTTCATTTTCAAAATCAAGCTATTTAATCAAAAATTTTTGACCTTTGTTTTGTATTCTCTTCCAAGTACATTGATACTCAAGTACGTTTAATGTTCTAGAATTGACATTTGCCAAAATAAGGGTTTTCTTGTAATCTAAAGATTTTTGGAATGAAACATTATTTTAAAAAATATTTTTTGGAAAACATAGTTAGAAGAAGACAACACTTTATCATTATAATTAAATGCTTCTAGAAGTCTTTCTTTTGTGATAATGTATTGAATCTCAAAAGTCAGACTGAAATCTGAAACCATAATTTGTTTCCTTTATATTATTGAATCCACCAAATAATAATGAAATAATGGATTAAATGTTTCATTCAAAGTTGTGAATGTTGTAGTTTTAACTTGTGTTTGGTAGGTGTTCATTTTTATTCTCTTTTAAATGTGAAAATCATCAACATAATGTTTTTTGATATCTTAACATGTCTATAAATAAAAATATTAAGTGTTGGCTAATTTGTCAGAATTACTATGTACAGTTTTGTCCCCCATATTCTGGGAACTATTGTTTACTGAAATGAGCACTTCACATAATGTGTCTTTAGTATACACTATCTAATAATTACCTCTGTCTTCTAAAATTCAGTGTAAGAATCCTGCCTTATTACTGGACTTGTTTATAGTTGTAAATGCAGACAAAATGGTAATAATTATTTGGTTTGGTTTTATTTCTGGAAAGCAGTGATTCTAGAATTGCTACTGCTAACCTTATACAAATTACAGTATAGCATTATTAATTCATACCCTGTTAATTTGAAATTCATAACAATATAACTGGGGACTGAGCTCAAGTTTATTTTTGTATTATCTATAAAAGTAACACTAGAAAACTGGAATCTTTATATACCCATTGGGGTATATTTTATTAAAGCAAATTTATCGATTAAAAAGGGGTCCTAAGGACTCTGTTAATGGAAGAGTATGTTAAAAAAAAAGAATACTTAATATATGTATATCTGTATCAGTTTGCTGTACACATGAAACTAACACAACATTGTAGATCAACTATATTTCAATAAAAATTTTTTTTAAAAGTCTCTGTTGATCTACGTCAAGAGTTAGCAAACTAGGGACTTCCCTGGCGGTGCAGTGGTTAAGAATCTGCCTGCTAATGCAGGGAACATGGGTTCGAGCCCTGGTCCAGGAAGATCCCACATGCCGCGGAGCAGTTAAGCCTGTGAGCCACAACTACTGAGCCTGCGCTCTGGAGCCCGTGAGCCACAGCTACTGAAGCCCATGCACCTAGAGCCTGTGCTCTGCAAAAAGAGAAGCCACTGCAATGAGAAGCCCGTGCACTGCAACAAAGAGTAGCCCTTGCTCGCCGCAACTAGAGAAAGCCCGCGCACAGCAATGAAGACCCAATGCAGCCAAAAATAAATAAATAAATAAATTTATTTATTTATTTAAAAAAAAAAAGAGTTAACAAACTACAGCCTGCTGGCCAAATTCAGCCCATTGCCTGTTTTTATGTGGCCAATGAGTTAAGAAGGGTTTTTACAGATGAACATTTGTAATCAATTTGATACTAAGGAACACTAAACTTTGAGCCCCAGTTAAGCAAAATGTTATCCCCCAAAAAAGGAATTGTATTTTTTCATCAGAAGACTTGTATTATAAAAAATTATACTCAGTTGTTATATTTTGAATTTTATCAATAAATATTTATGGAAATTTGTTTTTTCTCCTGTTATATAAAGTACCTACATAATAACCTTGATTTTACCTCTTGGCCAACAAAGCCTAAAATATTTACTATGTGACTCTTTACAGAAAAAGTTCACGTGATCCATATGTATTAACCACAGTAACACCGCACTTTTAAAGAATCATCTGAAGAAAGCACGTAACAAAGCAGTATGTACAACATTTTTGTAATAGATATTCATGCATTATGAAAGACTGAAAAGAAGGAAACAGTATTGCTTAAAAGTTAGGAGCAAGGGCTCTGAAATGAAACTGCAATGTTCAAAACCCAATGGTACCATTAACTATTTTTGTTGCCTTCAGAA
The DNA here is from genome assembly GCF_025265405.1 of Mesoplodon densirostris. Classification (NCBI taxonomy): domain Eukaryota; kingdom Metazoa; phylum Chordata; class Mammalia; order Artiodactyla; family Ziphiidae; genus Mesoplodon; species Mesoplodon densirostris. The sequence continues at coordinate 35,619,391 of NC_082668.1, read as the reverse complement.
AGTTACTTATTTTCTTGGAGCCTCATTGTCTTCATCTATAAAATGGAGATAATAATAGTAATTTAAGTTCAAAGAGTTGTTTTAGGAATAATGTGGAGTCAAGACAGTTAAAGCACTTTATCATAGTGCACCTGGCACATAGGGCATGATAAATATTTGCTATTATTATAATGAAGAAAGAAACCAAATAGTAAATGGTTATCTCTTAGTGATGGGATTACTGATTATTTTTCCTTTTTATATTTTGCATATGTATATTTCCAAACTGTGAACAGGTACTAGTTACGTAAAGAGACACTGTTTTATAAAATTTCTTAGCTTCGAATTTTCAAGTATTTATATTGCTTTTCTTTTTAAAACATTAAATTTTTACCTTAAAACATAAATAGTAAACTTGGGTATTTGATATCCACAGTATATGTATTTCTCCCTTAAATTAATCTTTTCCTGTAGACATGGCCCATGGACATGGACATGAACATGGTCATAGTAAAATGGAACTTCCAGATTATAAACAATGGAGTATAGAAGGGACACCATTAGAAACTGTCCAGAAGAAGCTGGCTGCACGAGGGCTAAGGGATCCGTGGTGCCGGTAAGAATAATTAAATAATTTAAATAGAACTTATCCTAGAGAAGCAGTATCTATGTTCCTTTTCAGTGTATTCTCTTTTTTAAAAAATCATTGAAAATGGCCTTTTACATTTAAGTTTTAAAATCAGCTTTATTAAAATACCACTTATATATAGTAAAATTCACTCCACTTTAAGTGTATCATTCCATGAGTTTTGACAGATGTGTGCAGTTACGTGTGCAGTTACATGACTACCACCACAATCATGGTGCAGAATATTTCTAGAATACCAAAAAGTTCCCTGATGATCCTTTGCACTCAGTGCTATCCTGCCCCTGGTTCCTGGCAACCCTTGATCTGCTTTTTCAATTAGAATCATACAGTCTGTAGTCTTTTGTTCTGGCCACTTTCACTTATCATAGTGCTTTTGAGACTTATGTACATTGTTAACTTATATCCATAGTTCCTTCCTTTTTTATTGCTGAGTACTACAATGTATGCATATACCTCATTTTGTTTACTGTTCAGCAGTTGATGACCATCTGGCTTGTTTCCAGTTTTTGGCTACTATGAGCAAAGTTGCTTTAAACATTCAAGTACAAGTGTATGTGAACATATGCTTTCATTTCTCTTGGGTAAATACCTAACAGTGGGAATTCTGAATCATTTGAAAAGTGTATTTTTTTAAATAAAAAACTGCCAAACTGTTTTACAAAGTGGCTGTACCATTTTGCATTCCCACCAAGAATGCATGAGAATTTTAATTGCTCAATGTCCTCATCAGTACTTAGTATTATCAGCCTTTTAATTTTAGCCATTCTAGTGAATGTGATAGTAATATCTCTTTGGGTTTTAATTTGCATTTCCATGAAGAATGAAGATCACGAGACTCTTTTCATATGCTTATTTGTCTATTTTCTTTGGTGCAATGTTTATTCAGATCTTTTGCCCATTCTATTTATCAGAGTGTTTGTCTTTTATTGAATTATGAGTTGTCTATATATTTTTAATATAAGTTCTTTATCAGATAAAAGTTTTGCAAATGTTTTTCCCAGAGTGTGGCTTATCTTTTCATTTTCTTTTTTTAAAATAAATTTATTTATTTGTTTGTTTGTTTGTTTATTTATTTTTGGCTGTGTTGGGTCTTCATGGCTGCACGCAGGCTTTCTCTAATTGCGGTGAGCGGGGGCTACTCTTCATTGCGGTGCGCAGGCTTCTCATTTCGGTGGCTTCTCTTGTTGCACAGCACAAGCTCTAGGTGCACAGGCTTCAGTAGTTGTGGCACGCAGCCTCAATAGTTGTGGCTTGCAGGCTCTAGAGCACAGGCTCAGTAGTTGTGGCGCACAGGCTTAGTTGCTCTGCAGCATGTGGGATCTTCCTGGACCAGGGATCAAACCCATGTCCCCTGCATTGGTAGGCAAATTCTCACTGCTGTTCCACCAGGGAAGTCCCTCTTTTCATTTTTTAAATGATGTCTTTAAAAGAGTTTTAAATTTTGCTGAAGTCCCAATTTAGCATTTTTTTCTTTTATGGTTTGTGCTTTTTGCATCCTAAGATTTTCTCCTAATCTTCTTCTGGAAGCTTTTATAGTGTTCTTTCTTACATTGAGGCATATGATCCATTTGAGTTAATTTTTATGCATATGAGGTAAGGATGAAGGTTAATGTTTTTGCATATGGACCTCCACTTGTTCTAGCACCATATATTAAAAGACTGTCTTTCCCCATTAATTGACTTTGACACCATTGTCAGAAGTCAGTTGACAGTATCTGTACAGTCTATTTCTGGATTCTTTTCTGTTACCCTGATCAATATATCTATTTTATGTCAATATCACACTGTCTTCAAATCAGGTAGTATAAACTAAGATGTCCAACTTTAAAAAAAATTGTTTTAGCTATTCCAAGTTCTTGTATTTATATTTAAATTTTAGAATGAGCTTTTTAGTTTCTATAAAAAGCCTGCTTGGAATTTAATTGGGATCACCTTGAATCTTTAGCTCAGTTGAGGATAACTGCTGTCTTAACAATATTGTCTTCCAGTCCATGGACAGTTTAGATCCTCTTTAATTTTCTCAGCAGTGATCATACAGTCTTGTACATATTTTGTTCAATTTATCCTGACTTATTCCGTATTTTTTATGCTATTGTAAACAGTATTTTTAAACTTCAGTTTCCAGTTGTTCATTGCTAATATATAAAAATATAATTGCTTTTTATATATTGAATTTGTATCTTGTTACCTTGCTAACTTTTTAGTTCTAGCAGGCGTTTCTTACAGATTCCTTAGAATTTACTTCATAGAAGATCATTTCGTCTACAAAGACAACGTTACTTTTTTTTTTCAATCTATAACCTTTTAATTTCTTTTTCTTGCATTATTGCATGGGCTAACACTGCTAGTATAATGTTGAATAAAAGTGGTGTATTTGAACATCCTAGCTTTATTCCTAATCGGGGAAAGCATTCAGTCTTTCGTCATTAAGTGTAATGTTAGTTGTAGGATGTTCAGAGATGCCTTTCATCAAGTTGAGGAATTTCTCTTCTCTTCCTGGGTTACTATGAGTTACTATTATTATTGTTATTGTTACTAATAGGTATTGAATTTTGTTAAATGCTTTTTCTACATCTATTAAGACGCTCACCTCTTTTTTTATTCTGTTAATATGGTGAGTTAATTTTATTCATTTTCAGATGTTATACCAATCTTGCATTCTTTTGAGGTAAACCCTACTTCATTGTGATATATTATCATTTTAAATATTACTGCATTCAATTTTCTAAAATTTTGTTAAGAATATTTGCATCTATGTTGATGAAGAATATTAATCTGTAGTTTCCTTCTAATGTCTTTGCCTGGTTTTGGTGTCTTAAATTAGATTTGATTAGCTTTCGTAAGTCAGGTTTTTAGAGTTAAATGGGTTTTGTTCTTTAAAGCATGATTTTTTCCACTCATTTATCCTTACCTGTGAGAGAAGACTTCTTTTCACTAGAGCGCTCTGATTTGTTTCCTTCTCTGTTCAGGATACTCAAAAGAATGATTGCCAGAGCACGAAATTAGTCTACTAAAGTTCCAGCTTCTATGACAGGGAAAATCAATGATCCTCTTGAATAGTAATAGTATTATCGAGTGTTACGTACTCTCTGTGCCAAAATACATCATACATTACTCTGTTTAATCTTTATGATAACGCTGTAAGGTAAATAGTAACCATTAATCATTATTGAGTAGAAGAAACAGGCCCCAACAGGTTAAGTAACTTGCCGAGCCTAAGTTGTGTATCTAGTATGGCAGAGCAAAGATTAATACCCAGGTCTCTTAACTTCCTCTTTCCATGAAGCTGTAATGACTAGTATGAGCAAAGCTACGCAACTGACCTGTGATGGATAGGCCAAGGTGAGCCTTGGATTTGAGAATTCTGTAAAATCCTGAGTACGATGACTGTGAAATATGAAATCATCAAGTGTTTTTTCTTGTATTTCATGTACGAAATGTGGGCATATAGATCTAATTATCTTATGTCAAAGAAAGTTTCCTATTGTGATCCACTTAGATTATCTTATAGAAGGTTGCATTTAAGTCTGTTAGAAAGATGAAATCAAATATATTTTACTCAATGAATGTATGTAAGTCATATGTGAATATAATTTTCCCCTTTTTTTTCCTCTAGCAATGAAGCTTGGAGATACACAGGTGGCTTTGCAAATAATGTTTCCTTTGTTGGTGCATTATTAAAAGGATTCAAATGGGGATTTACTGCATTTGTGGTAGCTGTAGGGGCTGAATATTACCTGGAGTCCCAGAAAAAAGATAAGAAGCATCACTGAAGATAATACCTGGAATTATCTTTTAATGTCTTCTTAACTCTCTTACAAAAAGAAGATTTCTTCACTGTAGCCTACTCATCTGTGTGTTTGTTCCTTAAAGAATACTAGTAAGATTTAATAAAGAGAACATGTACCAGTCTGCTTTGTCATTCTTTAAAAAAAAAAGTGTCTCCAGCCATATCAGATTTGGTTTGGAATACTTGGGGGGTTGAGGACTGGCAGCAGTACATTCTGCAAATAGCAGACAGCCAGCATATATTTGAACAAATGGGTATGTTCTAATAGTTTTTTTTTTAATTTTTAAAATTGTGATAAAATTTGCCATCTTGTTTTTAAGTGAACAGTCAGTGACATTAAATATATTAATAATGTTGTGCTACCATCACCACCACCATCCGTCTCCATAACTCTTTTCGTCTTTTAAAACTGAAAGTCTATGCCCATTAATTAGTAACCCCTCATTCTGCCTTCCCCTCAGCCTCTGGCAACCATCATTCTACTTTCTGTCTCTGTGATTTTTGACTAAGTACCTCATATAAGTAGAATCATTCAGAATCTGTCTTTTTGTGACTGACTTATTTCATTTCACTTCACATAATGTCCTCAAGGTTCATCTGTGTTGTGTGGGTCAGAATTTCCTTTCTTTTTAAGGCTGAATAATATTCCATTTTATGTACATACCACATTTAGCTTATCCATTCATTCATTGATGGACACTTGGGTTACTTCCACATTTTAGCTGTGTGAATAATACTGCTATGAACACAGGTGTACTCTAACAGATTTTTTTTTTTTTTTTTGGCTGCACCTTACGGCATGTGGGATCCTAGTTTCCCAGTCAGGGATTGAACCTGTGCCCCCTGCCATGGAAGCATGGAGTCTTAACAACTGGACCACCAAAGAAGTCCCCAGATTTTTATTTTTAATTTTTTAAATATTTTTAACAATATTTATTTATTTATTTGGCTGTATCAGGTCTTAGTTGCAGCACATGAGATCTTCATTGCAGCATGCGGAATCTTTCCTTGCGGTGTGTGGGCTTCTCTCTAGTTGTGTTCAGACTCCAGAGCGTGTGGGCTCAGTAGTTGTGGCACATGGGCTCTCTAGTTGTGGTGCATGGGCTCTAGAGTGCACAGGCTCAGTAGTTGCAGCGCACAAACTTAGTTGCCCCGTGGCATGTGGGATCTTTAGTTCCCTGACCAGGGATCAAAACTGCATCCCCTGCATTGGAAGGCTGGACCACCAAGGAAGTCCCCAGATTTTTTTAAAATAAATTTATTTATTTATTTTTGGCTGCTTGGGGTCTTCATTGCTGTGCATGGGCTTTCTGTAGTTGCAGAGAGCGGGGGATACTCTTCGTTGCAGTGCACGGGCTTCTTATTGCATTGCAGAGCACAGGCTGTAGTTGTGTGGGCTTCAGTAGTTGTGGCACTCAGGCTTCGGTAGTTGTGGCTCACGGGCTCTAGAGCACAGGCTCAGTAGAGCATTCTTTTCAAATGAACATGGAACATTTACCACAACAGACTATATTCTGGGCCATAAAACTATGTTTAAGAGGATTGAAACAACACAAAGTATATTCTTAGACCATGAAGAAATTATACTAAAAATAACATCTGAAAAATCTACAAGTATTTGGAAATTGGGCAGCACACTTGTAAATACCCCTGCCCAAAAAAGTCTAGGTGTATTAGAAAATATCTTTAACTGAATAAAATGAAAACACAAATAGCAAAATTTGTGACATGCAGCTAATAAGATTGATCTCTAGCTAGACTGATGAGAAAAAAGACACAAGTTAGGAATACTAGTAATGAAAGAAGAGACATCGTTACAGATCCCTTAGAGACATTAAAACAACAATGAAACAATATTTATTGGCAGCTTTATGCAAATAAACTTTGATGAAATTGACTACATCCTTATGAGACAAACTACCAAAGCTCACTAAAGAAGTAAATAACCTGGGGCTTCCTTGGTGGCGCAGTGGTTGAGAGTCCGCCTGCCGATGCAGGGGACAGGGGTTCGTGCCCCAGTCCGGGAAGATCCCACATGCCGCGGAGCGACTGGGGTCGTGAGCCATGGCCGCTGAGCCTGCGCGTCCGGAACCTGTGCTCCGCAACGGGAGAGGCCACAACAGTGAGAGGCCCGCGTACCACAAAAAAAAAAAAAAAAAAAGTAAATAACCTGAATAGCCATATATATATTAAAGAAATTTAATCTCTGGTTAATTGTAAATTCATTTGCTGGGTTAGGTAGCGAAAAGATGGAAAGTGCAGTGCTTCATACATTAATAGTAGAGAATAACAGTAGTTTTGTTCTCAAATCTTAGAATTGATTTTTCTTATCCATCAATATTTGCTGGAAACAAGAAGTAAAGTTTTCCTTATATCTTAATTTGAAACTTATTGCCTGAATACCTTAGGAGTTGCAAAGCATACAAACGACTGTCATCTTAGCTGTTACCATTACTTGAATTAGAACCAATTAAGTGTGATACTCGTTCTTAAAATAACCAAAGTACATTTGAGAGTAATGCTAATTGTGTGTCTGCTAGCCTCATGAATAAGCACTGTAGATGATTATTAAAAGGATTATTAGCCCTTTTCTGTATGTTGGCCAAGTTCATAGTAAAGTAACAAAACCTAAGATGGCATAGCTAGTAAGTTCTAGAGTTAGATTTGAATCCAGGTCGGACTCCACAGCCCATAGTTACCACTAAATTATGTTACCTATCATGTTGAATCTGATAACTACTATAAGATGCCATAAAATTATCGTTTGGGATCTTTTCTCAGCGCTACTTTCTAATTACGCTTGAAGTAAACAGTAGGGATTTTTAAAAATCTAAAATATGGCATGTAATATTTTATGAAAAAAGAAAATAATGAATACAGTCATTTTACTGTATACTTGTACTTTGAAGGGAACTCTGTTTTGATACACCTAATGAAACAGATTTAGACTTTTTTTTAAAGTAACATGAGGACTTTGGAGGGACAAGTTGGCACAGAAAATCTGTACAAAGACAAAACCATGGAAAGAATAAGAATTTATCCAAGTGGGCAATTAATATGATGGAAGAAACAAATTAGAAGAAAATAAAAAAGGGAAAGAAGGGGTTGTAGGATTATGGACCTGATGGAAGCAGCAGAGACAAGCAGAACATGCACAGTAGGATGTATTTACAATCATCCACTCGCTGCTTCAATCAAATATAGACCTTAATGATACTGTGAAAAGGAAGGTACTTTACATTGGGTTTTAACACAGTCAGTCTACATATTAACATAGATTTAAGTTTGGAGAGAGAGAACATTGGCAAGGCTTGCTTGGTTAGGGACTAGATAAAACTATTCCAGTAGAAATAAATTGAGTACCCTTCATTCTTCTCTTTCTCTTTCCTATCACTGATCATATTTGTCATTTTTCTTTTTAAAAATTTGGGTATCAGAGACTAGACAGACATTTTCTAACACGGTGTTTCCCCAAATGGGATACACACAACTCATGGGATGTGCGAGACTATGCATTGATGTGAGAAAGAGAATAAATTTAAACATATTTATTTTCATGTTTAATAAAAATTAATTCAATTTTGCTAATGTTTAAGGTACAGACAGTGGGGTTTTCCCTTATTTGGTGGCTACCAAGTGATGACATAGAATTGTTGGTAACTAAGGTATCCTGAGGGGAAAGTGGGAGTTCTGCCCTCCAAAGGGGAGAACAAAGGGACTGTTCAGTGGATTGCTACAGATTGTACTTTATATGTACTTGGTTCTTGGAATTTATTATCTACTAGTTTTACTAAACTAAACTTCGTGAAGTGGGTAAGTGCCTTAAAAAGATTTTTTACAAAGAAGCTGCTAATAGTGATATACATGAACAAGCAAACAAGAAGAAAATAAGTTATGAACTCTTCATCAGCAACATTACCAGGTAAATTACAACGAGCTAACCATGAAAAAAAAGTCAACCAAAAAAAAATATCAAAATATGGATTGGACCCTCTGTTAGTACAATAAACCTTGCCCTAAGAGTATATAAATCTGATATATTAACTAATGATGGCATGTAGTCCTTTTTAAAAAATATTTGTTTATTTATTTGGCTACTTGGGTCTTAGCTGAGGCACACGGGATCTTCGTTATCACGTGTGGGATGTTTGTTGCAGCATGCAGGATCTTTACTTGTGGCATGTGGAATCTTTAGTTGCTGGCATGCTGGCTCTTGGTTGTGGCATGTGGGATCTAATTCCCAGACCAGGAATCGAACCCGGGCCCCCTGCATTGGGAGTGCAGAGTCTTAACCTCTGGACCACCAGGGAAGTCCCCATGTAGTCTTTATGATTAGGAAAACATTTAAAATTATGTTTGACAAAAATTACTAAAATTGGGGACTTCCCTGGTGGTCCACTTGTTAAGGCTCTGTACTTCCACTGCAGGGGGTCTGGGTTCCGTCCCTGGTCTGAGAACTACGATCCCACATGCCGTGTGGTAAGACCAAAAAAAATTACTAAAATTGACTGTAGTGATGGTACTCATATCTGTGAATATAATAATAACCCCTGAATTAAACACTTTAAAAAATTGTGTTTAATCTTTGTGTTACCCTTAATTTCTATATTTGTGTATTCTTAATGTCGATGATAATATTTACATATTACATATAAAATGTTAAGACAAAGACGGAGATTTAATGTACTTTCTCCTCAGAGTATTCAGCTGTCATTAAAAAATAGCATTCAGAGGACTCATCAGATTTTTAAAGTTTTTATTTTTTTAATGTGTAGTTAATTATATAAAACCCGGGTAGTTTAGCAACAAAAATTAAATGTTATTTCATGATGGCCTCTCACTCAGTTGGCAACATGAGTTTCAAAATTTGATATAATCCTCATGGGTCCTCAGAATCTCTAGAATTTCAAGGTATTCAAATTAAACAGCTATACTATTGAGAGTAGAATCGTCCACTTGAGTCCTAATTTACCTCAATATCAGTTAGCAGAGAGAAATGGGGTGGTTTTTTTGCTTTTGTTTTTATTTTTGTTTTGGGTCAGAAAATCAGCTTCACGAACTCAGAAACTAGACCACACAATGGAAATTACATTGCCTGCCAATAATTATATTAAAAAGGATCTATTGCAGAGTGTTATTTTAACACATTATGTTATATATAAAATATATATTATATACTTTATTTTTATATAGTATTACATTGATCATATATTATAAATATAATATTCAAAATGCTTAACTCATTAAATTATTAAATGCAATATATTGTATTATATTGAGTTAACTTTGACACATATAACAATTTAAAACTGGCTTTAGCTATTTAAAAACGACAACAACAAAATTCCTTGTCTCAAGGTCTGTATATTTTTCTGTTGAATCTCACATAAAAAAAAAAAAAACTCTTGAAATGTGGCCCCAAGTTACAAAACTACCTAAAAAGGATTGCTAAAGACTTATATTTCTGGAAATCCATTGCAAAATAAGAACATTAAGTATATTTAAGATGTAAATCAGAAGATTTTGTGCCATTTGGAAAAGTCATATATTTTCATTTTGTGTTTTAAAACTGAAAGAATAATTCTTAATAATGTTCCAAAGAGTGCCCTGCAAAGCAAATTATGACTAGAAAGAAATCTTTTACGTTTAGATTTTTACCAGAGTATTTGTAAATTATTAATTAAATCTCATTATAAATAAAGCATTTAATACCCCATGCAAATGTTCCACCTACTTTAATTTTAATTGCTCAGTTCCCAAACTGAATTTGGAAATAATAATAGCATTTAACTTGCCTTTTCCTGCTGACTTGATAATTAACCAAACATCTTTCTAAATGTACTTATTTTAAATACATTGGTCAGACATTTTTACTTATTGTAGAAGAGCAAAGGGATTTTCAAAAAATCTTTGCATTACACATTTGAATGAATGACACAGTTAAGTGAATGTTTTGTGATTATAGCTCTTCTTGTGTTATATGTATGATACATTTTATTTCATTTATTCTCTTGCTACAAAATTTTGTGGAAAATACTGTTCAGGGACATAGTACTGAAGGCCAACTCTGTGGTTCACAGTAACCATGGCAATCGCTGTCCTAAAAATAAAGAGTCCCTGTATCAGCACAGATGGAATCATCTTACTGAGGAAGAATCAGGTTCACAGGCAGTGGTATCACCTGGACCTGGGAATCCCATGTGATAGTAACATGAGGGTTTAATACAGATAGAAAAGTTTAAAATTAGATCTTATATTTAGATCAGGATTTCTAGTGAAACATAATTAAAAATTAAAACCGTATCTGTAGATGCTAAATAAGTTCCAACAAGGAAACATGTCACAATTCATGTATTTAACAATACAGGGAGACTTCCCTGGTGGTCCAGTGGGTAAGACTCCGCACTCCCAACGCAGGGGGCCTGGGTTCAATCCCTGGTCGGGGAACTAGATCCCACATGCGTGCCACAATTAAAGATCTCGCATGCCACAACTAAACATGCCGCAACGATGATCCTGCGTGCTGCAACTAAGTCCTGGCACAGCCAAAATACATATAATAAATAAATAAATAAATATTTTAAAAAAACAATACAGAGATTAAACTCAAGGTATTAATTCCTTCATTCATGGCTTATAAATGCTCCCTTATATTTGGCCTGGGTTTATCAGCAATTATAATTCTAATAAATCAATTTATACATTTATAAGTAAATGAAAGAAATTTTTTACAGCCTTAAACCCTAAACATATTTCTATTATAGCACTAATCATAATGCGTCTTAATTATTCACTCAGTGTCTGACTCCCTCATTAAATCATGGCCTCCTTGAAGACAGGGACTGTACCTATGTGATAGGTGTTTAGGCAGTGTCTGTTGAATGAATGAATTCAAAATTAAAGATCTAGGGCTTCCCTGGTGGCACAGTCGTTAAGAATCCGCCTGCCAATTCAGGGGACACAGGTTCCAGCCCTGCTCCGGGAAGATCCCACATGCCGAGGAGCAACTAAGCCCGTGCGCCACAGCTACTGAGCCTGCGTGCCATAACTACTGAAGCCAATGTGCCTAGAGCCTGTGCTCTGCAACAAGAGAAGCCACCACAATGAGAAGCCCGCGCATCACACCGAAGAGTAGGCCCCACTCGCTGCAACTAGAGAAAGCAACGAAGACCCAACGCAGTCAAAAATAAATGAATAAAATAAATAAATGTATTAAAAAAGTTTATATTAAAGAAACAAAATTAGAGATCTAAATATACAAGTGAGGTAATAGAAATGATTAGTCACAGATTAACACCTTATCTATGAATCAATAAAGGGTTAGTGGGAATGAAGGATTGGAGAGGGTCACATATTTTCCAATGTCTAAGAGGCTTCATTGGTTCCAATTGCCTACAAGAAAACAGATCATTTACAAAAGGCCTGTGATGGTAACCTGGGCACATATTCCAGGACTGGAAGGCATTTCCCCAATCCCTTGGCGAGGATGTTAGAACTGAACTATGCCTAAGCTTTCTGACACATGCTATGTAACCTTCCCCTACTTGCTGATGAGTTAGTAATAAAAATACTAACCATCAGAGGTCAAGACTAATTTCTGCTAAATGCAACCAACCAATTACCCTATGGCTGTTGCATGCAATAAATATTTCTCATTCAATACATTGGTCATTTTTTGTTTTGTTTTCTCAAGATTACAAGGAACATAACCCCTACATGTAAATAAGGCATGCTTGCCCAACCTTCCTCCAAAGTCCAAGTCAAGAAGCTTCAGGGAGTTACAACTAGAAAAGAGACATCTCAGCTCCTTTTCTTTGAATTTTATTCATTCACTTAAATATTTAGTGAGCACCTTCTAGGTACCAGGGATCTTTATGGCACAAAGTATACATCAATGAATAAAACAGATGAATTTCTCTCCTCTTGGTACTTACATACGGGTGCAGGATTATCATTACTAACAGTGGGTCTATTCTCTACCTGGCAGGCACGAGAGACATTTTGTCCACATGCAGTATATTTTGCCAACCAAACTTTTTTTCCCTAAGACTATAAATCTGATATTGCAGTTTGTCAGTGAGTCTTGATTCTTGATAATGATCTTTCCCTCCTATAAATTGCTCAGAACTTTGTACCCTCCTAGTAAAATATATCTTGCCTTACCTTGTAACTCAGTTATTTTTATACTTGCTTTATTCTCTAGCAGGTTTTAAATTCTTGAAAATCTTACCTTATTTATTCTTTTATCTCCTACACAGTGCCTTACACATGATAAATGTTCAACAAGTGTTTAATTTGGAATGAATTCTGGTTTTTAAAATGGAGGCATAGTTAACATACAACATTACATTAGTTTCAGGTGTACAACACAATGATTTGATATTCATATATATTGTGAAGTGATCACCCCAGTGTCTAGTTTATATCCATCATCATACATAGACACAGAATTTTTTTTCTTATGATGAGAACGTTTAAGATTTACTCTCCTGTGGACTTCCCTGGTGGTGCAGTGGTTAAGACTCTGTGCTCCCAATGCAGGAGCCTGGGTTTGATCCCTGGTCAGGCAACTAGATCCCACATGCATACTGCAACTAAAAATACACATACCACAATGAAGGGGCTGGCGAGCTGCAACTAAGGAGCCTGCATGCCGCAAGTAAGACCCACTGCAACTAAATAAATTAAATAAATAAATAAATATTTTAAAAAAATTTACTCTCTTAGCAGCTTTCAGATATACAATACAGTATTACTAACTCTAGTCACCATGCTGTACAACACATCCCCATGACTTATTTATTTCATAACTGGAAGTTTGTACTTTTGACCCCCTTCTCCCATTTTCCCCCATCCCCCCACCCTTTGCCTCTGGCAACCACCAATCTCTTCTCTGTATCTATGAGCTTGGCTGGTTTGTTTTTCTTTTTTTTTTTCCTTTTTGGATTGCACATGTAAGTGAGATCACATGGTATTTGTCTTTCTCTGTCTGACTTATTTCACTTAGTGTAAAACCCTCAAGATCCATTTCTATTGTCACAAATGGCAAGATTTCATTCCTTTTTTATGACTGAATAATGTTCCATTGTACATATACATACCACATTTTCTTTATTTATTCATCTGTCAATGGACACATATTATTTCTATATCTTGGCTATTGCAAATAATGTTGCAATGAACATGGGGGTGCAGGTATCTTTTCAAGTTAGTGTTTTTGTTTTCTTCGGATAAATACCCAGAAGTAGAATTGCTAGATGATAGAGTATTTCTATTTTAAAAATTTTGAGGAACCTCCACACTGTTTTCCATAGTGGCTGCACCAATTTACATTCCCACCATCTGTGTAAGAGGGTTCCCTTTTCTCTCCATCCTTGACAACACTTGTTATTTCTTGGTTTTTTGTTTGTTTGTTTTTGATAATAGCCATTCTAACAAGTGTGAGGTGATATCTCATTGTCTGATTTTCGTTCCCCTGATGATTAGTGATGTTGAGTATCTTTTCATGAACCTGTGGGCCATCTGTATGACTTCTTTGAATAAACGTCTATTCATTATTTCTGTTTTTTAACAAAGACTTTATCACAATTCTTATAATGAGTATAATTCTCATTTAAACTACTTATACACAATTACACTACTTTTCTTTCACAGTGCTTTGTGGAAAGGAAACCTCAATAAATATTTACTGAACAGAATTGAACATGTTTAAAGTAATTTTACTTACTTAAAAAATTTTAAATAAGTTCTTATGAGGACGTAAATTCCTCTTTTGCCTAACCACCTAAAATCAATCCTTTAAAAAGGAAATAAAAGAGTAACTGAGGAAATAAAAACATAACCATCAGATTTTTTTAAATTGGGGTATGGTTGCTTTATAATGTTGCGTTAGTTTCTTCTGTACAACAAAGTGAATCAGCTATATGTATGCATATATCCCCTCCTTCTTGGACCTCCCTCCCACCCACCTAGGTCACCACAGAGCACCGAGCTGAGCTCCCTGGGCTATACAGCAGGTTCCCACTAGCTATCTGTTTTATACATGGTAGTGTATATATGTCAATCCCAATCTCCCAATTCATCCCAATTCCCCTTCCCCCTCCCCCTGTGTCCACACATCTGTTCTCTACATCTGCATCTCTATTCCTGCCCTGCAAATAGGTTCATCTGTACCAATTTTCCTAGATTCCACATATATATGTCAATATATATTTGGTTTTCTCTTTCTGACTTACTTCACTCTGTATGACAGACTCTAGGTCCATCCACGTCTCTACAAATGACCCGATCTCATTCCTTTTTATGGCTGAGTAATATTCCTTTGTATATATGTGCCACATCTTCTTTATCCATTCATCTGTCGATGGACACTTAGGTTGCTTCCATGTTCTAGCTATTGTAAATAGAGCTGCAATAAGCATTGTGGTACATGACTCTTTTTGAATTGTGGTTTTCTCAGGGTATATGCCCAGTAGCGGGATTGCTAGGTCATATGGTAGTTCTATTTTTAGGTTTTAAGGAACCTCCATACTGTTCTCCATAGTGGCTGTATCAATTTACATTCCCACCAACAGTGCAAGAGGGTTCCCTTTTCTCCACACCCTCTCCAGCATTTATTGTTTGTAGATTTTTTTGATGACGGCCATTCTGACTGGTGTGAGGTGATACCTCATTGTAGTTTTGATTTACATTTCTCTAATAATTTGCTAATTCTCTAATTTAAAATAATAATTTTGGAGAAATGATTTGCATTTCTCTAAAATTTATACATTGATCTCCTCTCTTTTTTTTAATCTACTTAAGCATTTACCATACTTGCTTCATATATTACATCATTTCTTCCCCCGTTCCATTATCCTTCAAAGTCAATTGATTATTCTTGCTAAGTTATAATAAAGACCATAATACATTGTATAATTCCGAAGAGTTACAAAAGCTAAAATAACGAAGTGGCCTACATTTGCAGATATGTAGTGGGTTTACGTGGCAGTCTGGGCTACGTGAGAGGTGGCCTGAGTATGTCAATCATAGAGTGGGGTTGACCTGGTCATGTAGATTAATAGGAAGCATTCTTGTCTGTGCTCAAGGTCCTATGGTCACCATAGGCCAGAGGAGACACTGAGACATCTGTCTGCTAAGCCATGAACCACATAGATTTAGCTGCAGTGCCACAAGCATTCCAAAGCTCAACATCTAGCAACTGTTTGAAGCCCCAGGCTGTTTTCTCTGATGTCCCACATTCCTTTTCACTCCCTGTCTTACTTACTGGAACCTAATTCCTGCCACAAATGTAATAAGTCCCATTTCTTCAAGCCCTCAGCACAATGCTTATACTCAATTTACAATTTATCTCATTCTACTTTGCATGACTCTTATCTTGCCTCTAGATTAACTCCTTGAGACTAAGACTAGGTATTTTCATCTTTATCTTCTCACTACTCCCCTGTCATCCCATTGTAGGTCCAGATGGTCCAGATGTTCACCAAAATAAAAATAAAGTTGTGTTCCAGAACTACTTTGGTTTTATCCTCCTTTGGGACCACTAGAGCTGCACCACCCATTCTGGTTTATTTTAGGGTTGAGCACATAAACCACATATGACTACATAGACATGTAAGCATTGTTTATACAGCAGAAGGGTGTCCACATGTTTTTAACAAAGAGCAATATGATTAGAAATCCATGTGTGTAGAAGGCTAATTTTTATTTTTTTTATTTTTATTATTATTATTATTTTTTTTTTTTTTTTTTTGCGATACGCGGGCATCTCACTGTTGTGGCCTCTCCCGCTGCGGAGCACAGGCTCCGGACACGCAGGCTCAGCGGCCATGGCTCACGGGTCTAGCCGCTCCGCGGCATGTGGGATCTTCCCAGACTGGGGCACAAACCCACATCCCCTGCATCGGCAGGTGGACTCTCAACCACTGCGCCACCAGGGAAGCCCAGAAGGCTAATTTTTAAATGACAACTATAGAAGTCAGCAATTCCTAAAATTAATTTTTTCAGTAGTATAAAAGATGTCCAAAAATACTTTCTTCAACTTTATTTTTACAAAAGTGCCCTGCTGTAGAGTTAGTATTTGTGCCAATAACATTAGCAGTTATTGCTCAATTGTGACTGAGGCAGCAAGAATACAGTTATTTCTCATAAGGCATATTTGATGTGAGGATATATTTCAAGTCAGGTTCCAAATTTATATGGCAAATGCTACTGAAATTCTCAACTTTCAACTTGATGAAACTTTCACAGCACCTGGGTGGATCCCAACATTGCCTGCTTAGAATTTGGTCAGATGGTTAGAAAGTTTAAATTAATTCTGTAAATAGTTTTATTGAGATATAATTGACATATAACATTGTATTTGTTTTAGGTGTACAACATAATGATTTGGTATATGTATATATTACAAAATGATTACCAGAATAAGTTTAGTTAACATCCATCATCTCACATAGTTACACTTTTTTTTTTCCTTGTGATGAGAACTTTTAAGACCTATTCCCTTAAAATTTCCTGGAAATTTTTCACAGGAAAACTGGTAGGAATGGTGGGTGGCCTATCTAGTATAGCTCCTGAGGACTCGGGTAGAGGGCATTTACCAAGTCAGGTCTGAAGAGAGTGCTGAAAGCCAGAGGCAGAAAATCCTGTCCAAATGGATTGTGCAATTACAAAGAATGTGTGCATAAATTAAAATTCAAGGGGATTGTCAAGCCAGGCAGGCAAAGAAAATAAATGGTACAATTCTGGACAGTAAATGACAGGCCATCTGAATGAAAGCTGGTAACAGCTGGTATTGCCTGAGGCTGGATCTCACATTTTAGGGCTGATCTGATTCATTTAAAGAGTCTGGAATGGAGCAGACACTAAACTTCATATTCTGGCAAAATTCCAGCAATACTGTGTCTGTAGTTTGGTCAGTTCCAGTCCAAATGGAAAGTTATGGGACAGATTGATCGGTCAGTCATTTCATATCACTGGTTTAAAGCAATTTATCATGTTATTTGGTATTATTTTATCCATCTTTCTTGTACTTGGATTTCATTGAGTTTCTTTGATCCATGGGTTATAGTTTTTATCTAATTTGAAGTTTTCAGTCATTTTTTCTTCAAGTGTTTTTTTCTGTCCCCCACACCATTTTTTCAGAGACTCCAGTTACATGTATATTAGGTTGCTTAAAGTTATATTACAGCTTCCCTGACACTGGGTTTTTTTTTTTATCTTTGTTTCATTTTGGATAGTTTCTATTGTTATGCCCTCAGATTCACTAATCTTTTCTTCTTGAGTATGTCATCTGCTGCTAACTTCATGCAATATATTTTTCACCTCAGACATTGTAGTTTGCATCTAGGACTTTAATGTGGGTCTTTTAATCTTTCATATATTGACTTAACATGCTCAGTTTTTCCTCTGTCTTCTTGAACATATGGAATAGTATCTGTTTTAATATCCCTGTCTACTACTTCTATGATCTGTGGTATTTCTGAGTCTAATTCTAGTAATTGATTGTTGCCTTCATTATAGATTGTATTTTCCTGGTTCCTTGCATTTTTGTAATTTTCTGATTAAATGCCAGACATTGTGAACTTTACCTTGTTGGTGCTGGATATTTTTGTATTCCTATAAATATTTTTGAGATTTGCTCTAGAAATGCAGTTAAATTATTTATAAACAGTTAAATCTTTTTGAGGCTTGCTCTTCAGCTTTGTTATGTAGGACTAGAGTTGCCTTTAGTCTAGGGCTAATTTTCCTCTACTACTCAGAACCATGAATTATAAGATTTTCCATTCTGTCTGGTATGAACTTGAACTATTCTTGTCCTTGTATGAGCTTCAAGAATTGTTTCCTTTGCTCCTTTAAGGTAGTTCTTCTCCAGACTTGTATGGTTTCCTTCCTTGTATGCACTGATTAGTATTCAGCTGAAAACTTGAGGGAGACTCTCGGAAATTCCCTAGAGCAGTCTCTCTGTGCAGGTCTCTCACCTCCGAGACTTCACCCTGTGAACTCTAGCCACTGTGGCTCCTTGGACTCTATCTCCTCAATTTAAAGAGACTACCAGGCTCTCCTTGAGTTCTCTCTCCCTGTGTCATGACCTGGTTTTGTCCATCTGGTTTTTTAGTTGTCTCAGGCAGGAGGGTACTCCAGGCCTTGTTACTACATTTTGCCAGAGAACTTATAAAGTCAACAGAACCATCAGTGGTTGCATGGACTGCATCTGAGCTCCTCCACATCCTGAGATTTACATGGCATTACATTTGCAAAGAATACAGCAGACCTAGAAATTTTATCCATTCATTCAGCAAATATTTAAACACTGATAGAGATTGCTAGCTGTCCACTACAATCTGCCACCCTTCTATCTTACAGAATTGTCCTTGGGAAGTGGTTGCCAGGCCAGGGACTATGGTTTTCCAGACCCCCCCCACCCCCCACACACACCTTGCTTTTTCAGTGGCCATATGTCTAGTTTTCACCAATGAAATGTGAGTGGAAATGAGGTGTGTCATTTTTAGGGCAAGGATGTTAAGAAGCAGATATGTTTCTTCACACTCTTTCCCCTTCTGCTGACTGCATGCTGAGGATAACAAGTACCCTTGGAATGGTGAGGCCAAAACATGAAAGGAGTCTCAGTCCCTGAAATCACTGCATGGAGGGAAGCTGCCTGCCGGAAACACCTGTATTGATCAGCTAGGTGATGACAAAATAAACTTCCATTGTGTTAAGCTACTGCTATTTTGGGGTTACTTTGTTAAAGCAGTGAGTGTTATCCTACTAATACAGGGACCTACTATGCACCAAGCAGTGTGTTAAATGCTGGATGTTCAATGAGAAACAAAAATATAATGATCCCTAGCTTAAAGGTTAGTCAAGAAAGCTAAACAAGGAAAGAAACATATATATAGCCACACCCTGCAAAGCACCTCCCTAGTTCATGTGTTCCTAGTAGAATCCATCTTGCTTTTAATACCCAAACTTCAAAGAATATATTTTCCTTTATACAGTGTTTTTGACTAACATTTATATAGAAAATGTTTATACTTGTATCCTCCCCAAAGTCAATACAACATTTTAAAACAAAATGATGTGTGTGAAAAATCTTGTATTGCATTTTGAATACAATTGGTAGGATATCAGAATCACAAATAGATATTTTTCCAATTTTTTATTTTCAAACATTTCAAATATGTAAATCAGAAAGGTTTAAAGAATACACATATATCTTTCACCTAGAGTCAACAATTGATAACATTTGGCCACTTTGTTTCATTTTTCTTGACACACACACACACACACACACACACACACACAAACTTTGCTAAATCATTTGAAAGTAACTTGCAGGCACCGTGATACTTTACCTCTAAATACTTCAGTATTTATCTCCTGTGAACAAGGACATTCTCCTACATAATAAAATTACCACTATTACACCCAAGAAATTTAAAATAAATACACAGTATTATCTAACACACAATCTATGCTAAAATCTCCCCTTTGCCTGTAGCTGATTTTAATTAACTTATTTATTATCTTTTTATCTCCAAAATAACTCCTACTCCCCAATAGGTATAGGTCCTCTCCAGAACTAAACCAATCCCAACTTGATCTATAGATTCAGTGGATTCCCAACCAAAATACCAGAAAATTATTTTATGAATATCAGCAAACTGATTCTAAATTTCATGTGGAGAGGCAAAAGACCCAGAATACTCAACATAATATTGCAGAAGAACAAAGCTGGGGGACTGATGCTACCTGACTTCAAGACTTACTATAAAGCTCCAGTAATGAAGACAGTGTGGTATTGGCAAAACAGTAGACAAATAGATCAATGGAATGGAATAGAGATCCCAGAAATAGACCCCCCAAAATATAGTCAACTAATCTTTGACAAAGGGACAAAGATAATACAATGGAGCAAAAAATAGTCTCTTTAACAGGTGCTGCTGGAACAGTTGGACATACACATGCCAAAATTAATACAGACACAAGTCTTACACCTTTCACAAAAATTAACTCATAGGATCACAGACTTAAATATAAAATGTAAAACCATAAAACTCCTGGAAGATAACATCAGAGAAAACCTAAGTGACCTTGGATTTGGCAGTCACTTTTTAGATACAACACTAAAGGCACATCTATGAAAGAAATAATTGATAACCTGGACTTCATTAACATTTAAAGACTTCTGCTCTATAAAAGATAATATTAAGAGAATAAGAAGAGAAATCACAGACTGGGAGAAAATATTTGCAAAAGATACATACGATAAAGAACTATTATTCAAAATATAAAAAGAAATCTTAAAACCTAACAACAAGGAAACAATCTAATTTTAAAAAGGGCCAAAGATCTTTTTTTAAAAAATACTTAATTTATTTTGGCCACGCAGTTTGCAAGATATTAATTCCCCAACCAGGGACTGAGCTCGGGCCACAGCAGTGAAAACATGAAAGCACCAAGTCCTAACCGCTGGACTGCCAGAGAATTCCCATAAAAAGGGCCAAAGATCTTAGCAGACATCTCACCAAAGAAGACATACAGATGGAAAATAAGCATATGAAAAGATGCTCCAATATATACAATGGAATAATAAAAAAGAATAAGATAATGCCATTTGCAGCAACATGGATGGACCTAGAGATTATCATGCTAAGTGAAGTAAGTCAGAAAGAGAATGACAAATATCATATGATATCACTAATATGTGGAATCTAAAATGTGATACAAATGAACTTATTTACAAAACAAAAACAGATTCACGGGCATAGAAAACAAACTTATGGTTACCAAGCGGGGAAAGGGGTGGGGGAGGATAACTTAGGAGTTTGGGATTAGCAGATACAAACGACTATATATAAAATAAATAAACGGGGACTTCCTTGGTAGTGCAGTGGTTAAGAATCCACCTGCCAATGCAGGGGACACGGGTTCCATCCCTGGTCCGGGAGGATCCCACATGCCGCAGAGCAACTAAGCCCGTGCACCACAACTACTGAGCCTGTGCTCTAGAGCCCACGAGCCACAACTACTGAGCCCACGTGCCACAAATACAGAAGCCCGAGTGCCTAGAGCCAGTGCTCTGCAACAAAAAAAGCCACTGCAGTGAGAAGCCCACGCACCACAACGAAGAGTAACCCCTGCTCACTGCACTAGAGAAAGCCTGCGCACAGCAACAAAGACCCAATGCAGCCAAAAATAAAATAAATACATAAATTTATAAGAAAATAAAATAAAATAGATAAACAACAAGGTCCTACTATATAGCACAGGGAACTATATACAATATCCTGTAATAAACCATAATGGAAAAGACTTTTTAAAAAAGAAAAAAAAAGAAAACCTGCTCCACATCATATGTTGGGGAAAATGCAAATTGAAACAATAATACGATACCACTACACACCTATTAGAATGGCCAAAATCTGGAACACTGACAACACCAAATGCTGGTAAGGATGTGGAGCAACAGGAATTCTCATACATTGCTGGTGAAAATGCAAAATGGTACTGATACTTTGAAAGACAGTTCAGGGGTTTCTTAAAAAATTCAACATACTCTTGCCATACCATCCAGCAACTGTGCTCCTTGGTAGTTACCCAAAGAAGTTGAAAACTATGTCCATACAAAAACCTGCACATAGATATTTATAGCAGCTTTCATAATTGCCAAAACTTGGAAGCAGTCAAGATGTCCTTCAGTAGGTGAATGGATAAACTGTGGTACAACCAGATAATGGAATATTATTCAGTGCTAAAAAGAAATGATCTAGGGCCTCCCTGGTGGCGCAAGTGGTTGAGAGTCCGCCTGCCGATGCAGGGGATACGGGTTCGTGCCCCGGTCTGGGAGGATCCCATATGCCGCGGAGCGGCTGGGCCCGTGAGCCATGGCCGCTGAGCCTGCGCGTCCGGAGCCTGCGCGTCCGGAGCCTGTGCTCCGCAACGGGGGAGGCCACAACAGTGAGAGGCCCGCATACCAAAAAAAAAAAAAAAAAAAAAAAAAAAAAAAAAAAAGAAATGATCTATTAAGTCATGAAAAGACATGGAAGAACCTTAGATGTAAATTACTAAGTGAAAGAAGCCAATCTGAAAGTGCTACATACTATATGATTCTAACTGTGTGACATCATAGAAAGACAATGGAGACAATAAAAAGATCAGTGGTAGTGGTATCTCTGTATGAGGTGGGAGTAGGTGGTACCTGCATTCCCAACATGGCCATCTCTTTGGTTAACACCAGGCAATAGACCTCTCCTACAGCCTGGGCTTGAGAGTTAGACTCCCTGCTTGTTAACCCTAGCTCTGCCAATTATTACCTGTATGACTTTAAACTCATTACCTAATTATTTAGCCTCTCTAAGCCTAAGTTTCCCCATTAGTAAAGTGGACACAATGGTCCCTACCAGAGAATTATATGAGTTGATGTACATAAAAAGCATGTTAATAGGTCTAGGATAAAATAATAGCTACCACTTACGGAATGCCTACTTTCTTTTTTTAAAAAATAAATTTATTTATTTATTTGTTTTTATTTTTGGCTGTGTTGGGTCTTCGTTGCTGTGCACGGGCTTTCTCTAGTTGCGGTGAGCAGGTGCTACTCTTCGTTGCGGTGCACGGGCTTCTCATTGCGGTGGCTTCTCTTGTTGTGGAGCACGGGCTCTAGGTGCACGAGCTTCAGTAGTTGTGGCTTGTGGGCTCTAGAGCGCAGGCTCAGTAGCTGTGGCGCCGGGGCTTAGTTGCTCCGTGGCACGTGGGATCCTCCCGGGCCAGGGCTCCAACCCGCGTCACCTGCATTGGCAGGCGGATTCTTAACCATTGTGCTACCAGGGAAGCCCCTGCATTCCTACTTTCAAACGATGGCTCTCCTTGTCATTGTCTCCTTGCAGGCCCCAGGAGGGCATATGTGCATGACAGATTCTCCCCTGGAGTCTGTGCCCTGAGCTACACTTCAGTTTAGATATTGAAACAGTATGTATTCTTTGGTGTCTGACTTCTTGCACTTAGCCCAATGTTTTAATATTTTATTATAAAATGTTCAGTCATCAAGAAGGGGAAACCAGGGTACCCAAGCATTTATTTTGTGTTGGGAAAGAGCTCCCTGCTGTGGAGCAACAGCATGGAAATAGCCCATCACAAGTAAGGAACAGCAGCAGGATGACATAGAAGTGTTACATCTGTACCTAGGCTTGGCCTCCATCTGTGTCAGCATCTTCCTCCAAGCCTGGGACATTGCTGAACCAGCTGGTGGCCTTTGGGCTCTGATGATTTTTCTCTCCTCTGACCTTGATTATCTCTCTCTGTCACATTCTGTACTCAACACATTTCTTTAGTGCTTCACAAAGGCAGATGACAGATAGAACTCCAACAGACCATGGAGGAAATCAGATGTACATGGAAACTAGAAGAACACAGTAGAGGGATGCATGATCATTAAAACAAAAGCTAATTAAATCCTGGTTGACAAAAAGAAGAGAGTCAAAGACAGAACCAATATTTAAGGGGTAAACAAAAGAAAGGAAGTCTGTAAAGAGACTGAGAAGGAAAGATCAGAGAAGTGGGAGATAAATCTGGAGAGAGTCGGATCCTAGAAGCAAAGGAAGTAAGGGTTTCAACAAGAGGGACATGTCAAGAGTATCCAACTAAGATGAAGTATGCCTATTGGATTACCTCATCAATCTTCTCTCACTCCACTCTAGAAGCTCTCGCAACCAGGCCTTACCTCTGCAGGCAGGAGATTAGAAGAGTCATCTCTGCTAAATCTGACCAACTGAAAAGGAAAACTTTGAAAATACTGACAATGGGGGTTCCCCAAGGACATAGCTCAGCCATATCATCCACTGAGATGCTCAGAATGGATTAGACCCACTTAGGAGCTCAGTGCTTCCAATTCACTTTTGTCTGTTTTATTTATTTAACAACATTTGTCTTTTTAAAAAGATTTATTTATTATTTATTTATTTTTGGCTCTGTCGGGTCTTAGTTGTGGTGCATGGGCTTCTCTCTAGTTGCGGCTTATGGGTTTTCTCTTCTCTAGTTGTGGCACGCAGGCTCCAGGGTGCATGGGCTCTGTAGTCTGCATGTGCAGGCTCTCTAGTTGAGGTGGGTGGCTTAGTTGCCCCACAGCATGTGGGATCTTAGTTCCCTGACCAGGGATCAAACCCGCATCCCCGGCATTCTAAAGTGGATTCTTTACCACTGGACTGCCAGGGAAGTCCTTGTCTTTTTGTTTTAAAATCAACTTTATCAGGATTCCTTGGTGGTCCACTGGTTAGGACTCTGTGCTTTCCCTGCTGAGGGCCCAGGTTTGATCCCTGCTCGGGGAACTAAAATCCCTGCAAGCTGCACCATGCGGCAAAAAAAAAAAAAAAAAAAATCAAATTTATCAATGTGTAATTTATATAAATAAATACATTTTAAGCATACAGTTCAGTGACTTTTGACAAATATATATTTCCATGTAACTATTGTACAATCAATCTACAGAATATTTCCATTACTCCAAAATTTCCTCATGACTTTTTACAATCAACACTTCTCCCAGGCAACCACTGATGAACTTTCTGTCACTATAGATTTGTTTTGTCTGTTCTAAAATTTTTTTTATAAATAAACCATACAGTGTGTACTTGCTGTGTACATGGATTCTTTCACTCACACAGTGTTTTCTGCACAAACCTTTGGTTATAAATTGGTCAATCACAAAGCAAAGCTGAGAGAATTTTACAGTGACATATGTCTACAGTTACATGTATCTATCACTAGATTATACCATTACATCCTACAACACTTGCTTTAACACATCCATTTTTCCATTTGTCTGTCAATCCATCTTATTTTTTTTGATGTATTTTAAAGACATCAGCACAATTCCCTTAAATACTTTAGCATGTATGTTGGGCATAATTATCCATGTTGTTGCATGGATCAGTTGTTTCTTCCTTTTTACTGCTGACTACTATTCCATTATATGAATATATTTAACATGGTTTATCCATTTGCCTGTTGTTTTTTTTTAATATTTATTTATTTATTTGGTTGCGCCCAGTCTTAGCTGTGCAGGCAGGCTCCTTAGTTGTGGCATGCAAACTCATAGTTGCAGCATGCATGTGGGATCTAGTACCCTGACCAGGGATTGAACCCAGGTGCCCTGCATTGGGAGTGAGGAGTCTTAATCACTGCACCACCAGGGAAGTCCTTATGCATTTGCTTGTTGATGAATATTTAAGTTATTCCCAGTTTTGGGTTATTATTAGCAAAGCTGCTATAAACATTCATATGCAAGTCTTTGTATAGATATATGCTTTTATTTCTCTTGAGTAAGGACTTAAGAGTGCTTTTGCTTGGTTATATGCTAAGTGTACTTTATAGCAAATAGCCAAACTGGTTTCCAAGTTGTATTATGTTACATTTCTGCCAGCAATGTATTAGAGTTGTTATTTCACATTCCCACTGATTCTTTGTATTGTCAGCTGTTTTGATTTTAGCCATTCCTGTAGGCTTTTAATTTTTATTTCCCTGATAACTAATGAAATTGAATAGCTTTTCATGTACTTATTGGCCATAGTGTGTCCTATTTTGTAAGATGTCTGTTCAGATCTTTTGCCCATTTATTTTATTTTATTATTTTAAAATATTTATTTATTTATTTATTGGCTGTGCCAGGTCTTAATTGCAGCACGCAGGATCTTCGTTCAGCATGTTTAGTTGTGGCATATGGGCTTCTTAGTTGCAGCATGCATGTGGGGTCTAGTTCTCCAACCAGTGATTGAACCTGGGCCCCCTCCATTGGGAGCATGGAGTCTTACCCATTGGACCACCAGAGAAGTCCCCTCTTTTGCCCATTTTAAAAATGGGTCATTTGTTTTATTATTCAGAGTAAGAATTCTTCATATATTCAAACTTTATGTCCTTTGAGAGATATATATTGAAAATATATTCCCCTAGTCTATGGTTTGCCTTTTCATTTTCTTAATGAGGGTCTTTTTTTTTTTATGGACAGGAATTTTATTTTTTATTTTTGAATTTTTATTTCTTTTTATTTTTTGGCTGCACTGAGCAGCATGTGGGATCTTAGTTTCCCAACAAGGGATGGAACCCACCCTCTGCAGTGGAAGTGCAGAGTCATAAACTCTGGACTACCAGGGAAATCCTATTTTTATTTTTTTAATGAGGGTCTTTTGAAGAACGGATTTTTGATGGATACCAATTTGTAAATGTTTTCTTTTATGATTTGTGCTTTTTTATGTCCTGTCTAAGAAAACTCTGCCTACCCCAAAATTTCAAAGATTTTCTTCTAAGAATTTTGTAGTATACAGCAATGAAAATCAATTAACTATACAGACATACAACACAATAAATCTCAATGAACATAATGTTGAGCATAAAAAGGAAGGCACAAAAGAATACGGTTTATTTTCATTCATATAGAGTGGAAAAATAGTCAAAACTAAGCTATACTGTTTAGAGGTGCATATGTAAGTGGTAAAACTTATAAAGTCAAGAAAATCATTATCTCCAAAGTTAGGATAGTGGTACCTCTAGGGGGAGGAAGTGGGTTATGATCAGGGAGGGACACACAGGGGACCTCTGAGATGTTTCTGTTTTGTGCCTTGGGTGGTGGTTACATGGATGTTTGATTTATAATTCTTTATTAATGTGTGTATTTGTTTCATACACTTTTCTGAATTCTTTTACATTTCACAGTTTTTAAAAATTCAAGGAGCCCTAACTTCATTATAATTCTTAACTCTGGGATTAAAAAAAGAAAAGAAAACCTCAGTAGAAGGGTTAGAAAATAGAAGTGTCCCAAAAAGTAGAGATAAAAGACAAAGAAAAAAGGAGAAAATAGAACAATAAATACAGAGCAAGTTAAGGAGGGACAATATTAAGAAAGAAAGAAAGAAAGAAAGAAAGAAAGAAAGAAAGAAAGAAAGAAAAGAAACAGAGAAGAAAGAGGGAAAGGGAAAAGAAACAGAGAAAAATGGGTAGGACAGATCACCAGCTAAATGCTTAAAGTCTTCTAGAACTGAAGGATGTATTTCCAGATTGAAGACTGAGTGCCCAGCACAGTGAATGCAAATTGTGGATGTACAGCATATACTGTGAAATTTCAGAATACTAAGAACAGTGAGAAGATGCTACACACTTCTTATATTAGTCGGGGTTCTCCAGAGAGATAGAGCCAATAGGGTATAAAGAGATTTAAAGAAAGAGATTTATTATGAGGGATTGGCTCATTGGTTATGGAATCTTCGTCCCACGATCTGCAAGCTAGAGGCCCAGGAAAGCCAGTGGTGTAAGTCCCAGTCCAAGTCTGAAGGCCCAAGAAGTGGGAACACCAATGTTTGAGGGCAGGAGAAGATGGACATCCTAGCTAAGGAAGAGATAGAACTCATGCTGCCTCCGCCTTTTTGTTCTATTCAGGTCCTCAAAAGATTGGATGATGCCCACCACTCTTCTTTACTGAATCTACCAATTCAAATGCTTATCTCTTTTAGAAACAGTCTCACAGACATACCCAGAAATAATATTTTGCCAGCTATCTGGGCTTCCCTTAGCCCAGTGAAATTGACACACAAAATTAACGATCACACTTCCAGAGAGGGGAGTGGGGGGAAAGTTCACATATAAAAATAGGAATGAAAATGTCTTTGGATGATTCAATAGCAAAACCGATAGAAGACAATGGGAGAAATGTTTTCCTCATTCTGAAAAAAACATATTCCCAGTCTAGAATGTCTATGCCCAGAATGAAGATAATAAAGATATTTACAGACTGTAAATTCTCACCCATTTTCAGGAAACTACGGTGGGATGCTATTGAAGCATAATGAGGGAACAAACCAAGAAAGAGAAAGGCATGGAGTCCATGATACAGAAGATATATATAAAAAGGAGATAAAAGGAATTTCCAGGCTGATGGTTAAGGGAGATCCCAGGATGATAGCTGGGTACTCTGTGTAGAGGATAACAGCACAGACTGGAGCATGTCCAACAGCTTTGGAAGTCACTTCTCCAGGAAACTGACATTAATTATATACCTTATGTGTCAATAAATTGAAGCAAGGTTTGGATAAGTGACAAAGATTCTAAGGTTGAATTAATTAGAAAACCAAACAAAACAAGACAATTATTAACTCCAGGGAAAACTAAAAGTAATGCAGGGAAGGAAAAGTAATCACAGGTTCTTACATGACTTTGCTATGACTATCATTTGTATGATTATAATAGCATAAGTACTAAAATTGATCTAATCAAAATCAGAATATAACTATCTTGGGAACATGGTGATATTAGAAAGGTTGGAGGGAACATCAAGTGGAGTTTATGGAAAAAGAGAGCTATAGTCTCATCTTGTATAATACGAAGTCAATAGGAAATACCCAAACCTAAAAAAATCGAGAAGTAACAATGTAAGCATGTTATTTAGAAACACAAATAAAATAATCATCTAAAAGAAGTGAAAGGTTGCCTCTGGAGAAGGGCTAATTAGATGCAGGAAAAGCACTTTATTAAATTCAGCATTCATTCATGGTTAAAAAAATAAATTATCTTCCTTCTTTCCTTCCCCTCTTCCTTCCTGATAATCCAGCCTTAAAGCCCCACTATGTGGGGCAGAGCAGAATAGCCATCCAAGCAGAGTGGCTGTCTGGTGTGCAGTATTAGAGCCCAAACAAGCTGTGGGGGTATCTATGGGGGGATAGAGGGGAGGCAGGAGTGGTTATCTCAAATGTATTTTAGCCATTTATACTTCCTCTTCTGGGAACTGTCTATTTATATATCTTTTCCACAGCCTCCATAATAAGCATTTCTCTTTTTAATTGTAAGAGTTTATATAAACTATACACACACACACACACAAACAAACACACACAGTTAGCAGGATTTTTCAAGGTTCATCCATATTATGCCATGTATCAGTACTTTATTCTTTTTCACGACTGAATAATATTTCATTGTATGAATATAACATGTTTTGTTTAAATATTCATTAGTTGATGGACATTTGGGTTCTTCTTGGCTATAATACTACTATAAACATTTGTGTATAAGTATTTGCATGGACATATGTTCATTTCTTTTGAGTTTATACTTAGGAGTAAAATTGCTGGTTCATATAGTAACTCTATGTTTAATCATTTGTGGAACTGCCTGGCTGTTTTCCAAAGTGATTGCTCCGTTTCACATCCCCCCTAGCAGTATATGAGGGTTCCAATTTCTCCACATCCTTACCAACACTTGTTATTATCTGACTTTTTGATTCTAGCCATCCCAGTGAGTATTAAATGGTATCTCATTGTGGTTTTGATTTGCATTTCCTTGATGACTATGATGTTGAACATCTTTTCATGTGCTTATTGGCTATTTGTATATTTTCCTTGGAGAAATATCTATTCAGATCCTTTGCCCATTTAAAAATTCTTTTATTTGTCTCTTTATTACTGAGTTGTAAGAGTTCTTTGTATATTCTGGATACAAGTCCCTTATTGATAAAGGGTTTGCCAATATTTTCTCCCATTCTGTAGGTTGTATTTCCACTTTCTTGATTGTGTCATTTGAAGCACAAAAGGTTTTGATTTTGAGGAAGTCAAATTTATTTATTTTTTCCCTTGTTGCTGAGGCTTTGGGGGTCATATCTAAGAATCCTTTGCCAAATCCAATATCATTAAGTTTTACTCCTATATTTTCTTCTAAGAATGTTATAGTTTTAGCTCTTACATTTAGGTCTTTGATTCATCTCAAATTGATTTTTATATATGGTATGAAGTAATGGTCCAACTTTATTCTTTGGTATGTGGAAATCCATTTGTCCTAGCACCATTTGTTGAAAAGACTATTTTCCCCCATTGGATAATCTCAGTACTCTTGTCTAAAATCAGTTGACCATACACATATGGGTTTATTTCTGGGCTCTTAATTCTGTTTCATTGATCTATATATCTACCCTTGTGCCAGTACCACACTACTTTATACTTCTTATGTCAAACTTATTCCTAAGTTTAGATGCCCTTTCTAAAGTTGTGGAGTCCCCTTCTATCCCTAGTCTGTTGAGTGTTTTTATCATGAAACCATGCTGGAATTTGTCAGATGCTTTTTCTGTGTCTACTGCAATGGTCATGTGAATTCTATTTTTTATTCTATTGATATAATGTATTACATTAATTGATTTTCAGACATTAAACCAATCTTGCACTCCTGGGATAAATCCCACTTGGTTATGGTGGATAATTATTTTTACATGTTGCTGGATTCAGTTTGCTAGTATTTTGTTGAGGGCTTTTGCATCCACATGCATAAGATATTGGTCTGCGCTTTCCTTTGCCTGCGACGTCTTTGTTTGGTTTTGGTATCATAGTAATAATGGCCTGATGAGTTGGGGAGTGTTCCTTTCTTGTTATGGGCTGAATTGTGTCCTACCCCTCTACCCCTACCCCCAGTTCACATGTTAAAGTCCTAACTCCTAGTACCTCACAATGTTACTGTAGTCATAGATAAGGTCTTTAGAGAGGCAAAGTTAAAATGAGGCTATTAAGGTCGGCCCTAATCCAATATGACTGGTGTCCTTATAAGAAGAGAACACACAGAAGGACACTAAGGATGTGTGCATACAGAGGAAAGACCATGTGAGGACACAGCAAGAAGACTGCTATCTAAAGTCCAGGGTAGAGGCCTCAGAAGAAACCAAACTTACTGATGTCTTGACTTCGAACTTCTAGCCTCCAGAACGGTGAGAAATAAATTTCTGTTGTTTAAGTCACCTAGTCTGTGGTATTTTATTATGGCAACCCTAGCAAACTAACACACTGTTCTTCTGTTTTTTGAGAGCTTGTGAAGAATATTCTTTCTTAAAAGTTTGGTAGAATTTACAAATGAAGCTGTCTGGGCCTGGGCTTTTCTTTGTGGGTAGATTTAAAATTTTTTTCACTTTGTATAGCTCTACTCAAATTGTCTATTTCTTCTTGCGTCAGTTTTGATAGTTTGTGTCTTTCTAGGGATTTGTCCATCTAGGTTATCTAATTTGTTGTAGTACAATTATTCATAGTGTTCCTTTAAATTCCTTTTTACTTCTGTAGGGTCAGTAGTAATGTACCCACTTTCTTTTTCTTCTTTTTTAAAATATATAATTTATTTTTTATTTTTTGAATTATATTTTATTTATTTATTTATACAGCAGGTTCTTATTAGTTATCTATTTTATATATATTAGTGTATATATGTCAGTCCCAATCTCCCAGTTCATTCATTCTCTCTCTTTCATTTCTGATTCTAGTAATTTGAGTCTTCTTTTTCTCTTGGTCAATGTAGCAAAAGGTTTGCAATTTTGTTCACCTTTTCAAGAAATCAGCTTTTGGTTTAATTGATTTTCTCTATTGTTTTTCTATTCTATATCTTATTAATTTCCACTTTAATCCTTTTTAAAAAATTTATTTGTTTTATTTATTTATTTTTGCCTGCATTGGGTCTTCGGTTGCTGTGAGCAAGCTTTCTCTAGTTGCAGTGAGTGGGGACTACTCTTCGTGCAGTGTGCCGGCTTCTCATCCTGGTGGCTTCTCTTGTTGCAGAGCAGGGGCTCCAGGCACGGGGGCTTCAGTAGTTGTAGCACATGGGCTCAGTATTTGTGGCTTGCGAGCTCTAGAGCGCAGGCTCAAGTTGTGGCGCACAGGCTTAGTTGCTGCGCGGCATGTGGGATCTTCCCGGACCAGGGCTCGAACCCATGTCCCCTGCATTGGCAGGCGGATTCTTAACCACTGCGCCACCAGGGAAGCCCCTTCCACTTTAATCTTTATTATTTTCTTCCTTCTGGCTGCTTTAGGTTTAGTCTGCTCTCCTTTTACCAGTACGCATATATTAATTTCTATATGTTATAGGCACAACAATCCATTATATTATTTTATACAATTGTTTTTAAAATCAGTTGAGTAGGAAAAATGTTCATTTATACTGTCTCATAATTATATAATTGCCTTTTCTTTTTTTATTAATTTTTATTGGAGTATGGTTGCTTTACAATGTTGTATTATCCTCCACTGCACAACAAAATGAATCAGCCGTACACATACAGGTATCCCCTCCCTTTGGACTTCCCTCCCATTTAGGTTACCATAGTGCATTAGGTAGAGTTCCCTGTGCTATACAGTACATTCCCATCATTTTTCTTTTGCTGCTTTCAAGATTTCTTCCTTGTCTTTGACTTTCAGCATTTTTGCTCTATTGTGTCTATAGATCTCTTGCATTTATCTTATTTGGAATTTGTTGAGCTTCCTGGATATGTAAGTTATCGTTTTTCAATAAATTTGGAAAGGTTTTAGCCATTATTTCTTTGGATTTTTTTCTTCTCCTTCTTCACTCTCCTCTCCTTCTAGCACTCCTATTATGCACATGTTCATGTGCTTAATGATGTCCCACATTTCTCTGAGGCTCTTTACGTTTTTCTCTGTTCTTCGGCTTGTATAATCCCTATCCATCTACCTTCAAGTCAGCTTATTCTTTCTTCTGCAAGTTCAAGTCTCCTGTTAAGCCCCTAATGAAGTTATTTCAGTTATTGTACTTTTCAACTCCAGAGTTTCTATTTAGTTCATTTTTATGATTTCTGAGTCACATCCCTGTTCTAGGGGCTGAATATCTACTGATATTTTCTATTTGGTATGACATTGTCATCATACTCTATGTTTTTCTTTAGTTCTGTGAACATGTTTATAATAGCTATAGTACTTTGAATTTTTTTTGTGATAAATCCAACATCCTGTTGCTCTTAAAGCAGTTTCTGTCACCTGCTATTTTTCCAATGCATGGGTCATACTTTCCTGTTTGCTTGCATGCCTCATAACTTTTTGTTGGAAATTGGACATTTTAGGTAATGTATTGTAGCAACTCTGGGTACTTGTTTCCTCCCCACTCCCCACCCTCTCCACCCTCTCCACCCTCCCCAAACTCCTTATTGTTATTTGCTTGTACATATATTGTTCTACAAATAAATCCAATCAAAATCTGGCCCCTTTGAAGCAAAAGTTTATGAGGTCAGTGTCTAATATTTGTCTTACCCCAGGAGGGCTTCCCTCAGCTGTCTTTATCTTTGATTCTTTCCTGCAAACTAGCCAGTTTACAATTTAGCTCATATCTTGAATCTCCTCCCAATTGCCTATCACCACAACCTCCAGGTTTTTGAGAGCACCCTTTGGCTTGTTATTTCTCCACGCTCTGTTGCAAATAAAGTCAGTTTCTATGGGAAGAGATTAAGAGCTATCTGTTTTATGGGCCCATCCATAAAACATCCTGGGGGGGGGGCACAATCACTGAATCTGGGCTTTGGAGCAGGAGGTGGAACAATGGCAAGCTTCTCTCAGACTCACATCCCTGTTCTAGAGGCTGAATTCTAGGTGAGGATGCGGTAGCAGCCCGAGGTTCTCTTGGCTTTCTTCTTCTGGCTTGAACCACTACTACAGCAGCCGAGGTAAGGGTGATTAGGACGCCAGTATTCTCAGCGCTCCAGCCCAAGGTAGAGCCTCCGTTGCATGAGTGGGGCTGGATGGAAGAAAGAATCCTCCATCTCTCAACCACATTTATACAGGACTTAGGCTCAGTATCAGGTAGCCAGGGCCAGGCAGGGTGAGAATTGTTGACATCTGCCCCTCCCACTGGGAGCCTGGGAAGAGGAGGCCCAGTGCTCCCGGTTTAAAGACAGAGTGGGGACTCTGCCTTGCAGTTGGGAGGGCAAAGAGAGGAAGAGGGCTTGGTTGAAATACCACAGATTCTCGCCTTTCTTACCAATTTTTCCTAGATTTTCTTGAATAGATATTTATTTACCCTTTGGGGAATATTTCCAAGGCTGTAAATGGTTGTTTTTGCTTGTCTTAAAACAATTTTCATCAGTTTCATTAGGGAGTGGGTCAGCAGAGCTCCTCATGCTGTCATGCGGTGGTGAATTTTTCTTGGTATTATTTTTGCAACTTTCCTGTAAGTTTAAATATATTTAAGAAAAGTTTAGAAACTTTTAAAAAATCACAGGAAAGTAGTTACGAGGAATAAAGCATAAAGCGCTTTTACATACGCTCTTTATTATTTTTCCAAGGCATCCGTAACAAACACTAGAAGTGCAGTAAAGAGCAGGACCCCATGGGGGCCTTCTCGTGGGACAGGCCTCCCCCGCCATGTCCTCTGCTGTAGCTCCTCTCTGAAGTACTAGATAATAGTATTTGACGCACATTTCCTGAGTTGTTTTGCAGATGTAAACCGCCCCCCCCCCCCCGCTTCAACAAAAGGAAGATGTTAACTATTTGACGACCGTGAGCACAGAGCCCCAGGCCTCCTGAAGCCTAGGGACTGATCACGTTCACTCCTGTGACACCACCCCACTACCTCACCATCAGCCAATCAGAGAATTGTGCACGAGCTGATCACGTATCCTGCGACCCCCTCCACCCCCTACTTGGCTTTTTTTTTTTTTCCCCGGTACGCAGGCCTCTGACTGTTGTGGCCTCTCCCGTTGCGGAGCACAGGCTCCGGACGCGCAGGCTCAGCGGCCATGGCTCACGGGCCCAGCCGCTCCGCGGCATGTGGGATCCTCCCGGACCGGGGCACAAACCCGTGTTCCCTGCATCGGCAGGCGGACTCTCAACCACTGCGCCACCAGGGAAGCCCCCCACTACTTGGCTTTTAAAAGTGCTTTGCCGAAACCCTTTGGGGAGCTCCAGGCTTTTTTAGGGCACGGGCCACCTCCTCTTCTTGCATGGCCTTGCAAAAAACCTTTCTCTGTTCCAAACTCCAAGGTTTCCGTTTGTTTGGCCTCACTGTGCTCTTGGGCACAAGAACTTCTGTCCACAGTTCTGTCCACATTTCTGTCCAGAGTGACAAGTAGATCTGCGTACTTAGGCAACCACCCAGAGTTCACAGCAAGCCCAGTCAGAGCGGGTGTAAACAGGAAACAGCAGGCAGGCGGGTTGTTGAACAGCACGGCAGTGTTTCAACTCAAAGGGCTGGTGAGTGGGGTGGGGGTGGGGTCTCTGGGTCTAACGCAGTGAATGTCAGACCATCAACCTTTTAGAGGGTTAAAGCTTTTGTACGATACGAGAGAAGACCAAGGTGAGCAAGGCGAGCGCATGCGGGACTGGCCAGCAAAGGCACATCCGCTTTCAGGCTTTCGGTTTCTTTTCCTCCATCTTGCCTGCGATTTTCAAATGTCAGAGGAGTGAAGTCTTGACGGGTCGCAGCCAAAGGAGAGCCTAGCCGCGGGCAGGACGGTACGTGCCCGCGCGGGACCCCGCAGCTCCCCACCCTCCCCAGCTCCCCGCCCGACGTCAGGCCCCGCATCCTCTCGCGTTCCCCGACTGGCGCTTCCTTGCACTCGGCCTGGGCAGGGGGTGCCTGGCAGGGGCCAGGGGAGGGGTGGGCCTTCTGGCAGGTGACTCAGTCCTGCCGATCTCTTATCTCCGATTTGCCCCGCGGGCACCAGGCGGGCCGGAGCGCCCCCGCCCCGATTCTCTGGAGGGGCGCTTGAGTCTTCCGGGATTCCGGTGCGGTCGGAGCGGCGGATCGCCCAGACCCGGTGACTCTCGCCCCAAACTGAAGCACTAGAAAACGGGCCGTGAGCTTTGTGGCAGGTCCCCGGTATCCTGCCTAAGGACACCGGGGACCTGCCTAAGAACATCCTGAGGGTTGCTCAATTCCGGGGGTGACCTGCTCAAAAGATCTGGCAGTCTTCCTTTGGCAAAGTTGATGAGAACTAGGACTTTTTGTGCAGTAGTGTGTCTTGACGGAAGCAACAGGAGAGACAAGAATTTTTACTCTCTGGTGAAGTAGGTCAGGGTTGCTATTTCTCAAAGCAGTGAGATGCGTATTTTGGCAAATTGGAAGAACAGCTTGCCTTGGGAAGGTTCGGAATGACTGACTGATAAAAGATTTTTTTGTAGAGCCTTGAAATAAACGTGTCCTCCCCGCCCCACCCTTTTTCCCTTCAAAGGGTCTGGGGAATGTCTGGTCAGGGCATATTCTTTTAAATTATTAACAGCGGAATGCAATAGAACAAAGACCATTGAAATTAAGAACAAATTTTTGGTTCAAGTAACAGGAGTAAGTTCAAGGACTCTAAAGCTCTTGAATATTTTCATTTGTTGACATTTGAAATTTATTTACGAAACGAGAGGTAGTGCCAGTAGGGAACTGTTGGACACCGACAGGCCATGATAATCTAAAACTAAGACCAGACCGGTCTCTGGCAGGCTTGACCTGCTTCAGATAAGAGATTTCAGATAAGGGAAACTGAATTTTTGGTAATTTCCCTCCGGTGGTTCCCCTAAATAATCGTTAAAAAGTTTCATGGGGAGAGGCTAAAAACTTGGGCCAACCCCAAAATTAAAAAAAAAAAAGAGAGAGAGAGAGAGACTCGGGTTTGGAAGGGACTTTTGAATGTGTCTGCCGTACAGAAGTTGCATTTTTAATAGTAATACTTATTTTACTTACAGCTTCTGGGTTGGACGTCCTGATTAAAATGGCTTTTCCTAACGACTTCTTGTTTTACATTTGTTTGTAACTGACATTTACACTTCATTTAACAGTATTACTACCTGGCACCCGCTCTCGAAGGTGAATCCACCTGCAGGCCCGCAGGGGCTGGGTGCCCCTTGCCCCCTGCCCGCTGGGAATCTTGCGCGACTGGAGTGTCGGGAGGGTAGTCGGCGGCAGTTTTTTCTGAGCGGTGGCCGAGGGCCGATTGGCAGCTGAAATGGAAGTAGGTTTGATCCCTGGGGGCAGGCGGGTCCCAGCCCGGCTCTTAGTAGGGTGGCGGAGCTCAGCGGCCACGCCCACTGGTTCCTGACCTGACGCAAGTAATTCCCCGCAATGCCAGGTGGGCTCTTTGCCCACACAAGGGAGAGTTTACTTTCTGGAGGGACACCCGTGTGCTCCTGTGGAGTTTTTAAGGTGTAGGGGCGGAGGGTTCTGGAGCAGGAAGTTTTGTTTGGGCTGTGCCTTCCTGGCAGGCTGCTGGGAGGAAGCGCACAGAGGCTTTATGCCTGCCTTGGAAGCCGCCTCTTGGCGCCTGCGATGCTCTCCTCCTGTTCCTGGTCCTGTCTGAAGTACAAGTACAAGTACAAGTAAGTCCCCTACATACAAACCGGAGCACGTTGGTTAAGTCCAGCGTTAGCCTAGGTACCCAACTAACACAATTGGGTATATAGTACTGTACTGTAATAGATTTATACTACTTTTCACATAAATAGTACATAAAAAAACACAAAAACTAAAGAAAACATTTTTAATCTTACAGTATAGTACCTCGAAAAGTTCAGTAGTACACTACAACAGCTGGCACAGGGACTTGCATCGAGTGGACTTCCTGGGCTTGAAATAATGACACTGTACTACTGTACAGTACTGGACCATAAAGTATACAAAAGTATAACCACTTATCGAAGTGCACGGATGTATGCCAGACACCTAACTAACTTAAGTGATTGGACACGCCAACGCATGTGCTCTGCTTTTCCGGAGCGTCAGGTACGAACGTGTCCGGCAAGGGTGGGCGAGGTTCCCGGCGGAAGCCGTTGGGAAGAGCAGGCGGCTGCCCGGCGGTGAATAGACGGAGAACCCTTTCTGCCGACCCGCGCCCCCTGCTGGCGTCGCCCTCAGCTCTGGGGGCGTAGGGGCACTGTCCCCTGATCCCGGCAAAAAAGGCTTGAGTCTCCCGCTTTCAGCCCGCCCTTGAGCCTCCTTGGGACTCACCCACAGCACTCCAAGTCGCCAGGAGTGTCTTTCGCTTTTTACAATCTCAGGAATGAATTCTTTTTGGTTATTTCTTCCTTACAGGACCCCAAAGGCTAATTAAACTCGTGTTTATGGACTGAAATGCCTCCTTTCCTTTAATTCAGTATAATTCAGTATAAATATATATTGCACTCTTCAAGGCCAGGCAGAGTTCTGGGTGCTGGGAACATAGAGATGGATCTGAACTTGTTTTTTATCCCCACAGAGAAAAAAATCACGGAGTGGTTGGGGAGACCCAGCAAAATTACCTGCAAAGTTAACTTGGATTCAAGGCAGCCTAGAAAATGGTCTAGAATCAACAGTCTAGAATGGGAGGAGACCGGTTGGGCCAGGTTGGGGAAGTGGTAACAGGTTACAGAGTAAATCAGTTACGTAAGAAACACAATGATAGAAATGACCTATTTCTCCTTTATATTCGGTTACTGCCACCTCCTCGAGAAAGACTTCACAAGCATCCATAGAGGAAGTGAGGATTCCCTTCCTCTATACTTCCCTATACTCAGGGGCTATCTTTGCACTTACCATAGGATTGCATTTAACACTCTATATTGTAATATTTTTTCTCTTAAAAAATTTTCAGTCAAATTGTATTATAATTATCTGGGTTAAAATACATGCCAAGTAAATAACGAAAGCCTGCAGGGGTCCATTCCCTAAGATAACCCAAAGTTGCAGTTTATTGTCTTTTCCAGACATTTATGCACTTGAATACAGTCTAAGTATTTTTTTTTAAATACGTAGTTTGCTCTCTTTTATTTTTCTTATTTTGTATGATGCTATCAGTAATCATGGGGATGTCTGAGGACTGTCCTACTTGAGGAAAAACTACTTTAAATTTTAGGCACTTTTGAGTCCATACTACACACAGAGGACTGGCTTGGAGGTTTGGCAAAATGAAAACTCTCACCCATAAATCTTAGAGTTTTAGAACTTGTGATAAGTGCAAAGGATACATTTTTAGCCAAACGTACTGGGGAGATGTACCTTTTGCTAAAAGGCCAGGGGATGTCTGGTGAGCTTGGCTGGAGACATTGTATTCTGTCTGTTCATGATGAGGTCCTGTCTGCTCCCAGGAAGCCCTGCATGGTGCGTCACCCAGCTTTTCAACAACAGCATTGTTACCCCCATAGAACTGCCAAAACTTCCTTTCACGGGCTTTGTCTCCTGGATCTAACAACCAAGTTCCAAGTATGGTTCTTACTCCTCCATATTCATTGTAGATTATGAAAGGATGAGTAGGCATTACACAAGTACAGGCCTGCTGGAGCTCTGTAATGATGACCAGTCTGTTCAAGGCCTAGGAGGGTGAGCTTGGTGATCGTGGTCAGCACCCACCACAGCCTAATGCAGATGAGTGGGAGCTTACCATATATGATAGTACTCAAGAAGAAAGTGAAAACAGTGCTATGAAGCAGGAGGAGATGACCTGATTTAGGAATCAAGACAACTTTAGGAAGAGATGCCTTGAAAGATGGTATAGAATTTCAACAGGCAGGGACTGAAAAGAGGGAAGGGGCTTTCCAACTGGAGGCAAGTGCTTGAGCAAAGATGTTGGGACAGAAAAACACTGTCCAGGGAACACTGAGATAAGTGTCTTGAATTAGATTATGGGTTGGGCGGAGGAGGGGAGGTACTCTGAGGGGTTTGGGCTCTGTATGAGAAGTTTGCCCTAGTGAAAATAACTTTGATTCGGGAGGAGTGGGCCACTGCATGAAATGGATTTCTCTATTGACTCTGCTCACCTGTCTGTATCCAACTAGATGATTCATGATCTCCTTTCAATCTTGATCTTTTCTCCTTCTGGGGTTCTTTCATTCCTTCATTTTCTGCAACCCGTATGCAGCTGTTACGAACCAGGGAAGTTATTTGAGGTAATGTTATGTTGAAATTCGTAGGAGTTTCCCTGAGAGTCATGGGGCTGAGCCTCATCAAAGAACTTTATAAAATATACCTTCTAATTTTATGCCATTTTATAATTGGGATCATCTACAGTTTGTGGGCAATTTGTTATAATTGAAATGCAGTGCTTGGGAAGCCAAACAATTTTTTAATGCATACTTTTAGCTGTTGATACATTATGTATCAGTAGCTAAAAGTGTGCATTAAAATTATTAAATATTAAATTAAAAAAAACAAAAATATTAAATTAAAAACTATGCATTAAATAATCTCAAATTGAAATGTGTTTATGCTTCAGCCTCAGTACATGGTCTTCTAGACTATGTTTCTGCAGCATTGCAGAAATCAGAACCCACATGATGATCTATTACTAAATACCTCATTTTAAATATTGGGGGAAAAGGGCACAAAGTGGCACTTTGTGCACTATCTTAGGGTTAAAATGCCTACAGATGTAGTAAAGATGGGTTCATTATATTAGCTGCTCGAATTGCTACACACAGAGCCCACACCCACAGGTTCCTGTACACGGATGGAGGAGGAGGAAGGTGGGTCCTGTTATGTTCAGGGATGCACTGAACTCCTAAGAGGTGGTCACATTCTTTTTGCCCAGGATCATGTAACCCCTTCTCCTTTACCATTTTAGAAACTTCTGAGTGACTCCCTCAGGGCCTTCAACTTCATATCTCAGTGGGGATTTCCGGACACCTGAACGTTCAGGTTTGCATGCTGCTTTCTGCAGCTGGCAAGGCAGGCTTCTCCCCACTGCGGCTCAGTTTTGTAACATTGTTGGGAAATTACATTTGCTTGCAGGCTGTGGCTCAGTGAACATGACCTGCTTTCAGGCATGCCATGACCAGAGCAGTACAAAGAATGGAATATTAAGTATGTCTGTCCTTGGATAGGTTTAAGTATGATGGGGACCAGTCATGCTGGCAGCTATCTACTGGGAACGTTATGTGTTTTCAATACCAGATGGTTGGAGGCAAAGTTGACATTCTCTGAGAAAGGCTGAAAAGCCTGATTTAACCACATTTTACTGTCACCTATTGGAGCTATGTTGGG
This sequence comes from Mesoplodon densirostris, assembly GCF_025265405.1. Classification (NCBI taxonomy): domain Eukaryota; kingdom Metazoa; phylum Chordata; class Mammalia; order Artiodactyla; family Ziphiidae; genus Mesoplodon; species Mesoplodon densirostris. Next base: position 35,578,250 of record NC_082668.1, on the reverse strand, counting down.
TGCCACGGAGCTAGGTACACAATATGGTGGTGGAACAAAGGAGCTACTAACCAAGTCTAGATGAGTTCTTCCCAGGAAAGCTTTACACTTAGGAGACACTTCAGCTGGCCCTGCAAACCGAGTAGGGTTTTGCCAGGCAGGTAAGTGGAAGCGAGTAATTCAGGCAAATGTGCAGAGGCGCGGGAAAGAACTCCTTGATGAGGTTTGTTTGAATCTGAAAGTGCAAGGTGTGTGTTAATGAGAGGAATGCAGATGCTAGACCAGGAGGGGCCTTAAATACAAAGAAAATCAGAACCTACAATGGGAGATGAGGAATCACTGAAAGGTTTGAATTTAGGAAAGTGATTTGGTTCAGGCAAGAACTTCAGGAAGTTCATTCTGATAAGATCTGTTTGGAGATGGTGAGGCCATAGGCAGAGGGAACAGAAAGGCCAGGGTGAGAGATGGTGGATGCTAGGGCACACCCTCATTTAAGAAGCAGGTGCAGGGGCTTCCCTCGTGGTGCAGTGGTTAAGAATCTGCCTGCCAATGCAGGGGACATGGGTTTGAGCCCTGGTCCGGGAAGATCCCACGTGCCGCAGAGCAACTAAGCCCGTGAGCCACAACTACTGAGCCTGCATGCCACAACTACTTAAGCCTGCGTGCCTAGAGCCTGTGCCCTGCAGCAAGAGAAGCCACAGCAATGAGAAGCCTGCACGCTGCAACAAAGAGTAGCCCCCGCTCGCCGCAACTAGAGAAAGCCCGCGCACAGCAGCAAAGACCCAACGCAGCCAAAAATAAATAAATAAATTTATTTATTTTTTTTAAAAAAAGAAGCAGGTGCATAAAGGGTGCTGAGGAGTCAGGGAAGGTTAGAGGGGGACCGTGTAGAATACAGTGGTGTGAGATCAGCTAAGGGAGAAGAGTTTCAAGGAACAGATCAGAATGCTTGGGTAAAAGAAGACTTCCATGTGACCTTGGATGTGGCCACTAGGAGGTCACCAAGGCCTCTAGAAGAACACTGTCAGGTGAGGACACTAGGGTGAGGAGAGTGAGGCACTCACCTCAGGCACAACATTTAAGGGGGTGCGAAAATCAAGATAAATTAATATTTTAATGCAAGATTTTGAAAAAATTGACATGAATGCAAAAGACCCATGATGAACAAAATATCAAAATTTTAAATAAAGACAGTATCTGCATTACTGATTCTTCCTTTGCTTCAGGTTCCAATATGGCCCTGAGTGTCATTGTGTAAAGGATGTGGGGCAGGGAGGATGCAGGTGGAGCCATATTGAGGAGGGAACTGAGAAGCTGAAGGAGCTGAAGTACACATTACAGTCTGCCTTTCTGAAATTCTAGCTTCACATGAAAGAGAGTGAAAGGCTGGTTGGTCTAGGGGATCTCAGGCTGAAGGGGTTTTTTGTTGTCTTTATTTTTTTTTATTTTTTATTTTTATTTTTTTCTTTTTGCTGTATGCGGGCCTCTCACTGTTGTGGCCTCTCCCGTTGCGGAGCACAGGCTCCGGATGCGCAGGCCCAGCGGCCATGGCTCACGGGCCCAGCCGCTCCGCGGCATATGGGATCCTCCCAGACCGGGGCACGAACCCGTATCCCCTGCATCGGCAGGCGGACTCTTAACCACTGCGCCACCAGGGAGGCCCTGTTGTCTTTATTTTTAAGATGGAAGAGACTGAACATGTTTACAAGCTGAGGGGAGGAGTCCCTGAAGGTGGAGAGAGGTTGATGAAAGGGTAAGTGCAGGGGCTTATGGAGACAGGAGGGCACGGGAAGTGGATGGCCCTGGAGGACGAGGGACAGCAGGGGACGGGAGCAGGCTGCCGGAGCTCACTCTTGATCAGTGGCAAGCTCATCGATGAAAAGTGGCCCCAGTGTGTGGTGGTAGGATGGAAGAAAGCTGTGAGAGGGTGTTGAAAGGAGCTGACCGCAGTCCTGGAATAGCATGCCGAGCAGCAGTAAGGGGCCAGCTGAGGTTGAAGACTACAAGCGTGTGGGTTGATCTTTCCCCTCCGTTCAGCACGACTTCTCCTCTACATGTATGAGTGGTAGAGGCTCACCATCTGAGGATGGGTTGTGGAGGTGATCATCCCAGTTTGCCCGGGACTGAGGAGTTTCCTGGAATATGGGACTTTCAGTGCTCAAACTGGAAAGTTCTGGCACACCAAGGTGTTGCAGAGCTGGCAGTCAGGCGGCAAAAGGGCAAAAAATTGAGGTGCTGGCCAGAAGAGGGTTTGTAGCACATGCTCTAGGTCCCATCTGGGGAGCAAAGGAAGTGAGGCCGTCAGCTGGTAGCGACTTACAAAACTCCATTTATTCATTCATTCAAGTACTCATTGAGTGCTTACTAGGAGTCAGGCACTGGGGTCTGTGCAGAGGATCTAACCACAAAGAAGATAAAAATATTCTCATGGAATATCCTTCTCTGGTGGCTAAGGTCAGTTGGTGCCCAGGACCCACTCCCACCTCCGTCTGGAGGGTAGAAAACTACAAACTGCCTTTCCCAGACTCCTTTACAACCAGGATGTGAATTAAGGTGCATTTGGGCAAGATTTGTAAACAAGTGGGGTAGAGGCCAATAGCTGGCTGCTTTTGTTCATTTCTCTGCTGGCAAGCGTGGTGGTGGTGACGTGGGGATTTGGGCAGCAGCATTATGAAGTCCAGTCACCAGCTTTGGAGGAGTGGAGGCAGATGGGGTGGCAGTTGGCCCTCTGATCTCGGGGTCACTGCCCGAGGTGTTCTTGAGCTCTGTGCTACCAGTGATGGCCTCCTGCTTCCTCACTGCCTTGGCTGAGACAAGATCTTTCTGGGAGCCCTGGGAGTCTTTCTCAGAAGCTCACTCAAGGGCCCATTTCTCCAGCCCTTAGCAGCAGTTTTGTAAGCACCTATTTCAATGTATTTCTACTCAAAATAACTGAAGTGGTTTCTGCTTCTAGCACCTGACACCCTTTCCATTAGCCAGTGGAAACGAACCCTGGTGACTTACATCTGCTTTGTTTGGTGTTTTCAGTGATCACTGGCAACTACTAGAGAAATGAAACTGGAACTGCTCTGGCTCTGAAGGTGGGGGACAGTTTGTACCATTGTGGAAATTCTGTGGGAGTGGAAAAGGAGAGACAGTCATTAAATTACAATTTGCCAGTGAGGGGGGTAAAAGAACAGGGGAATTCCTTAAACATTCTAAACACACATAGCTGCCAGTTTCCCCCAGTTAGGGAATACAGTAGGAGTGAAAGGACGCTAACAGAAATAGTGGTCAATCTGGAGAACTGGGTGTTTGAAAGCAGGAAAGAAAGAATTGGGCTTGGGCAACTCCTTTGTCCCTGAGTGAGGTGAAGCCCTTGACTTCAGAGGAGGTGTGTGGTGCTGAACTAGGAAGTTCAGGTTGAGTGGGGCTGGTAAGTGGTGGGCACTATCCTTTCACCAAACTCTAAAGAACTTATTCTACCTGCCATCCCCCTCCCCACTCCTTCTACCCTATCCTTTGAACCATGTTAAGCAAAATCTGACTTGTTCTTTTTGATGATAACTTTGGGATGCCTCTAGCCTTTCTTGTTCTAAGGATTGTCTATATATACACCAAATAAGCTGTAAAAGCATTTTGAATGCTGTGAGATAGTTTCTATATGGCACACTCCGGTTGTTTTTTTTATGTAGTACTTGTTAACTGGACTGTAAATGCTGAGTGCAGGAGAGAGAGAGAAATGCCTTTTTCTGTTCAAAAACTTACAGGGTTTCCTTTTGGCTAATTATCGTTTTCTAATTTTATTGTACTGTGGTCAGAAAATGTGGTCAGAGGTATATTTATTTTACTATCTATATACCTGTTGCCGAGTTGATGAAGTAAAATGTTACAAATTCAGTCATTTCCCCTTTGTATTTTTATCTAGTCACATTCTGTTAATCCCTTTTAATGTTTTCAGTATATACACACACAAACACACACATATATTCCTAAACAATATATGGTGTTATTATTAACATTTAGGACCTTAATATAAATTAATTATATGGAACGCATGCTTTAGCAACTTTTTACCTTAGCAAAAATATTTGTTTTGTTGTTTTGTTTTTTGTTTGTTTGTGAGATTCATTCATGGTTTTTCGTTTTCAGGGCTGTATAGTATTTCATCAAAGCACTGCGACATTTTATTCAATCTCTTCTTGGTAGACTTTTAAGTGGTTTCCATTATTTTGCTATACCATCTACTGCTGCCTGGAACATTATGTACATGTCTTGGTATATCTGTCTAAGAGTTTTAAAAGGATATTCACTTAGGAATGAAATTTTCATGTCATGGAGTAATGAGTGCTTTCATCTTTACCAAGTATTGCCAAATGTTCTTCAAAGTGGCTATATCAGTTTATAATTCCTCCAGCAATGTAAAAGGTTTCATATCTCACTGTATTTTCTCTGACATTTGGTAACAGATACTAGCATTTGGCCAATGTGAAATAATATCTCACTGTAGTTTAAATTTGCATTTCTCTGAATACTGTTTTGGTTTGAATATCTTTTCATATGGTTTATGGCTGTTTGGAGTTTTCTTTTATCCTGGGAACTGCCTATTGCCTATTCTTCCCTTGAGTCGCTTGTCTTACGCTTATTGATTTGCAGAAATGCTTTCTACATTGTGGATACTAGTTCTTTGTTAATTAAATATGATGCGTTTGTCTTCTGAGTCTGCTCTTTATCTTTTTTTCATTTTTAAAAGGATGTATGCTTTTTATGTCTTACAAAATCATTTTTGTAATTGTAGGTTATAATAATATTCTTGGAGAATGTCTTCTAGAAATTTTATGTCCAGGACTTTAGTTCATGTGGAACTGACTTGTAAATGGTGTGAGGAAAGGATCCCAGTTTATCCTCTCTATATGTATGGATAACCAGTTGTCTCAGCACTATTTCTGGACATTAATGTCCTTTCCCTGTTGACTTACAGGACCACCCTAGACATCTGTGTGTGGATCAATTTCTGAGTTCTCATCTGTGTATTAGTTGTTTTATTATCTATTCCTTGTCATATTACTATACATTTGTATTAAATCTTGATATCTGCTAAGGCAACTTCCTCCAACTGGTTTTTCTTAAAGCTTATACTGGTTATTCTTGGCCTTTCTCCTTCATATCAGTTCAAAATTAGCTTGCCACAGTCCATGGCAAAAGTTTTTGGATTTGGATTTTTGATTGGGCTTAAATTTATAAATTCATTTGAGAATTGATATCTTGATGATACTGAGTCTTCTGTCCATGATTATTGTACATTTCTTCAATTATCTGTGTTAACTGAAGTCTTCAATAAAGTTTTATAATTTCTTCTTTAATGTCTCATGTATCTTTTGTTAGATTTATTCTGTATACCTTACAGGTTTTGTTGTTGTTGTAAATAGTATCATTTTTTCTTTGAAATATACATTTTCTTCCTGTTTTTTGCTAATGTACAGAGATGGAATTGACTTTTATTTATTAATCATATATCTCAAAACCTTAACCTCTTATGAATTCTAACATTTTGTCTGTTGGTATACTTGGGTTTCCTATCCAAGTAGAAAATCTTATTGCATGTGAAGAATGATAGTTGTTTCTTTGGTTCCGATGCTTATACTCTAACTAACCGTTTTTTCTTATTTTAGTGCTAAGCTCTGTCCTCTAGTACAATGTTGAATAGAAGGGATGATCATACGTATACTTGTCTTGAGCCTCATTTTTAAAGGAATGCTTCTAACATGTCACCATTAAGTATAATATTTGCAGTGGACTTTTCTCTTTTTCTCATAATTACTATTGAACTATTTATAAATTGCTGCCTCATAAGTCCCTTGCTTTTAATCCATAGAGCATCGTTTTTAGAGAACTCATGTCTTTATTATATTGAATCTCCCTATTCATGAGCAAGGTAAAGCTCTCCATTTATCTAGATCTTTATTAATGTCTTTCCAATAATTTTTTTTTTTTTTTTTTGCGGTACGTGGGCCTCTCACTGTTGTGGCCTTTCCCATTGCGGCGCACAGGCTCCGGACGCGCAGGCTCAGCGACCATGGCTCACGGGCCCAGCTGCTCCGCAGCATGTGGGATCTTCCCGGACCGGGGCACGAACCCGTGTCCCCTGCATTGGCAGGCGGACTCTCAACCACTGCGCCACCAGGGAAGCCCCTCCAATAATATTTTATAGTTTTTTTTCCTGTTAATGTCTTGCATATCTTTGTTAGAATCATTCCTACATGTTTTAATGCTATTGTAAATGGCAAATCTTAAAGAACCAGCACTGTGGTTTTGAGTTGTTTTTTCTTTTTGCCCTCCTACAAGTTTACTTACTTTCTTAAATGCTCAACTATATATTTGAGCAAATGTTTTTTATGTTTTCTTTAGCATTTCAGTGTGTATTATAGCCATTTTTCTTTTTCAGATTGTCTCGTGCAGGGTTTCTCAGTTTTGGCACTATTGCCATTTAGGGTTGGATAATTCTTTGTTGAGGGGAATATGCATTGTGTAATGTTCAGCAGCATCCCTAGCTTCTATTCTCTAGATGCCAGTAGCACCACCTGGTTATGATGACCAAAAATATCTCAAATTTAACCAAAAATTGTCAAATGTCCCCTGAGGGGCAAAATTGCCCCTGATTAAGAACCATTGATTTGGCCTGTCACATTTCAGAAATTGCCCTTATCTTCTTGAAATTTTTTTTTTTAGTTTATTTTTTTTGGCTGCATTGGGTCTTTGTTGCTGCGCGTGGGCTTTCTCTAGCTGCGGCAAGCGGGGGCTACTCTTCGTTGTGGTGCACAGGCTTCTCATTGTGGTGATTTCTCTTGTTGGGAGCATGGGCTCTAGGTGCGTGGGCTTCAGTAGTTGTGGCACATGGGCTCAGTAGTTGTGGCTCGCAGGCTCTAGAGCACAGACTCAGTTGTTGTGGCGCATGGGCTCAGTTGCTCCGTGGCATGTGGGATCTTCCCGGACCAGGGGTTGAAGCCGTGTCCCCTGTATTGTCAGGTGGATTCTTAACCACTGTGCCACCAGGGAAGTCCCTTGAAACTTTTAAGATGCTTATTTTAAACTCTTTCAGATGTACGTTCCTAGGGTGTGAGTTTTGTTTTGTCTACTGTCGTGGTGATTTTTATGTTTATGCATGGTGAGTTTTAATCATGAGCTCACCTCCAGCAGAATGGATGTTTCATATCCCCTGGGCTGGGAAGTTGACCTTATAGGGTGGTTTGGAGTTTGCCTCTCAAGACCTTGTGGGCTTGACTTCTAGTAAAAATATTACAAGGCTTTTATAAAGGATATAACTTATATTACTGGAACCATAACAGATAATAAAATAAAGCTATAAACAGAATTATGAATAAAATGTGTGTAATGAAGACATATACTTACATGATGGTTATATGTAAATTATATATTTTAAATCTTTTTGTATTGTTTTTGCAATATTTATTTTTTGCTATTTATGGTGTCTGAAATGTTAAAAAGCACCTTAAAAAATTTGTATTCAAAAAAAAAAAAAGACCCTATGGGCTTCCTTAGTCTGAGAGTAATTTTTATGTTAATTTCTTGGTTTGGGTTTAAAAGAAACCCCAGCAAAGTAGTGATTATTTGGACTGTAACCCTACTTCTTCCTTTCATGCTCCCCTCTCTCAAGTGCCTATCACCTCTAGTCCCAATTAACTGTCCCCAACACCACCCCAACATATAAGCACTGGTATTTTGCTGCATCTGGTTGGCCTGGGTCAGCACAGGATCTGTAGTTTTCCTTTTGATATTTTCTTTGACTATGCCACATGCTACCACCGAGTAATTTGGATTTTACTGCCAAACTATACCTCTGTTAGTACAGAGGGAAGACAGCATGCCTGTTCTCTTGCTGATTGTGCGTGACTGGCAGAAAGCAGCCTTGGGTGTAATGGCTGGAGGAAGTGAACTGAGCAGATAATATTTTTTAAAACATTATCTAATTTTGTTAGCTCTTGATGGCATGATTAGATCACTGATAATTATGAATTACAAAAGTTTATTACTGTTTTTTTTGTTTGTTTGTTTGTTTTTTGCGGTATGCGGGCCTCTCACTGTTGTGGCCTCTCCCGTTGCGGAGCACAGGCTCCGGACGCGCAGGCTCAACAGCCATGGCTCACGGGCCCAGCTGCTCCACGGCATGTGGGATCCTCCCAGACCGGGGCACGAACCCGTGTCCCCTGCATCGGCAGGCGGACTCTCAACCACTGCGCCACCAGGGAAGCCCTGTTACTGTTTTTAAAAAGAGGGAATTGAACATTTCATTTCTAGTAGCTCTGGTTCTATTTCAGGTATGTTTGGTGAATGTAGATAACATCTTATTTCTTCTTGTGTTTACTTATTTTATACTTTCTAGTGTGTATAAATATTTTACAGGTTAATTTATAATAACAGCAACTAACAAAATTGTGACTTTTAGTGAATAGAAAAAGAACTTGACCTTCTTTTATGGAAACTAGTGGTTAGGTTAAAGTCCTGTTAGCCTGTGAGTGGAGTACAGATTTAGGCTCTGCAGAACACATAAAATTAGTATTGAGCTTTCAGATTAAAAAAAATAATAATAAAGTAGTCTGAGTACTAGTTTTTCTACTTTCAGTAAACAATCATTTATTAAATTTCATTTCTCCAGTTATTTAGAATGGCCGTGTTTAAGTGAGGCTTGGATGAATGAGCATGGGATTGGCATAGACACGCCAATACTTTTTAACAAGTCTACATTAACTAAAATGTCTGTTTTTATTAAGAACTCACCCATTTAGACTACTGGGGAGAAGGCCAGTGTGAAAGGTATGAATGAATGGATTTATTTTAAAGTCAAATATTAAAAATTTTTAAAAACCAAAATTTAAAATAAATGTAATTTTGTTAATTTCAGACACTAAAGTACTCACTAATATTTTCATTGATGGGGAACTCTGGAACTCTAGGGAAATTATGCTTCCTCTAAGAATCTTTCAATTTTTCTTATTTTTGACAGCAAGAGCTGTTTAACATCCCCTATATCCCTTTCTGCTTTGACTGCCAGGAAGCTTGGGACAAATTCAAGGTCTACTAAAATCTGTTTAGGTCTTTCTGGCCTGCATATTTGCATTGTATTCTTTATCCCTCCACCTCATTTTGACTTTCTACCTAATATTTTCCCCCCTTGTTCTCATATAAAATTTTTTTCTACTTACATGTTTTTATTGTAAGATGCCTCATCTTTTGTGAACTGAGATTGTATATAAATAAGTAAAATAGATTCAGTGTTCCTTTGAGTAAATCCTGCTATATAAATACATAAATATGCTTGTACACAAATATGTAGCAACAGTTAGCAACTTACAGTTAGGTTGTTTTCCAGTTATCTTTTGCTAAGATTAGCTTTTAACCTGAAATGCTGTCTGATAGAAACAGATAGGGTACTCTCCTAGAACATAAGAGCTTATTTAACATAAAATATGGCTATCAAACTTTAGAGTAGACAGTGACCCCCATTTGCAACTTAAATTTTGAAAGAAAATAGGTTGAGTTCCAATGCAAGAAGTTTAGAATAGACCCATGGCATGAACTCCCCACCGTTCGCACCCAATTCCCAGACCTTTCTGCAGATCTGCTCAACCTCCTTCCTTCCACTGATACCATCAGGATCTCTAGTGATAATTGCCGTCCAGCAGTGTGTTGTGAGTGCAGACTTCTGACTCTTCCAAGGGGCTCGAGGTCCAAAGAGGTGATCAAAACTTGGCAAGGCCTAAGTTCAGCCATGGTGGCAGGTCCCATGAGCATTCATGATGATGCTGTGTAAAGGGCCTGGGTTTTGGGAGGATGGCAGCAGGTGTGAATGAAGGGTTTCAAAGTAGAACAACCAGAAAAAAGGGATGGGGTAGGGACAGAAACGTGTTTTCTCCCATCATTTTTGACACCTTGCAGAGGGTCCCCTTTGCTAAGATTTGTATTTGTTCAAGCCTACCGGGAGGTCACCGAAAAGGAGTTAACCCCTGTGACCTCAGTTTCTCTCATCCAGAAAGCAGCTTAGTCATTGGGCTTTTCCTCTTGCCCCACACCAAGGTCAATCATTTGCCACTTCATCATTAATTCCCTAGCAGTGATTTCCCCCTTACCACACTTTACATTCTGATAAGTTCTGATAAAGCACATGGGATTTGGGGGCAGTAATTTGTCTCTGATCTCATTTCCTTTAAAATGTAGGTTATCTTCTTTGTCTGTCTTGAATTTTGGGTCAGTCTCTTTGTCTACTGAGAGGATCGCTTTCTGTAGACTTAACAATATGAATTTAATCTGCTAGATTAGAGAGACCAGCAAGAAAGAAAGAGCCTATACCTAGAGTTTTAGGCAAAAGTTACTTTGATAGGAGGATTTTAAAAAATTCCCTTTTAACCACAGAACTCCCCCATTGGAAAGGATTCTGAAAGAAATGAAGAAAACCATCAGAAATGCAATCGGTAGCTTTATGGCCTTCTGTTGACTGGACTAGACTTTCCTTACTGCTGTTCCTTGGAATGACACTGTACAGGATGTCTGCTGAGGTCATCCATCAGGTGGAAGAAGCACTTGATGAAGACGAGAAGGAGATGCTTCTTTTTCTGTGCCGAGACGTTGCTGCAGATGTGGTTCCACTTAATGTCAGGGACCTTCTGGATGTTTTAAGAGAGAAAGGAAAGCTGTCTTCTGTGAGCTTGGCTGAGCTGCTCTACAGAGTAAGGCGGTTTGACTTGCTCAAGAGGGTCTTGAAGATGGACAGACGGACAGCGGAGGCCCTCCTGCACAGGCACCCACATCTTATTTCGGACTATAGGTAATTCATCAGCCCCTCCTGAGGCTGGACTGGTGGGAGGGAGGGAGGAGGTCTAGACTTCAGAGTCACAGAAATGAGGACAGTAGGAAAAGCAGCCTCATGACTTTCTCTACCCACTGATCCTCTTGCCATATCGATGTTACTTCATTCCTCTGAACTCTGAATTCTTAGGGCATGTCTGCTTAAAGTAATTGGGTAGAAGATCAGAATGAAGGAGGAAGGGATGGATGGTATGTGTTTGCCTGATGGGTAGAATGAGAGAGAGAGGAGTGACTAAGAGCTAGTACTCTTGCAGGCCTCTCTGATTGTGAGATCTGCTGTGTTCTTTGCTAGCCTGTGATGTCAGAGCCTGGTAATTTCTGGTTACTCAGAAAGGAAATAACAAGCCTGACAGCAATCTTCCTGACCTTTGTAGAGCTCTGTGATCCTTCCTGAACCCCCTCAGGTCTTTCCCCTGCTGAGGAAATTAGTGGGGTGGGCTTGCTTTCTGTGAGGTCCCTGTTCCCGAAGGCTCTGGGGAGCCCAGATTGAACGTTTCTTCAATTAACCATCTCTAGACCTCCTTCGGTTCAGGAGAGGAACGGCCACTGGAGTCCCCTCTAGTTCAGACAGCCTTTGAGTTGTTCCTTCCTCCTGTTCACATAATATTCTCTTGGAGGTTCAGAGGAGCACAGAAACCAGCGGAAAGGCTGCGCTTCTGGGGAAAGAAAGATAATTTGTAACCTTAAATCAGTGACTCCTTTTTCTCCAGACCACCAGCCTTTAGTTATATTGATAATATATATTTGGAGGTGATGTACATGATTAAAAACTATGTTAAAGAGAGTTGCAAGCAGTGTGACCCTTGGAATGTATATGAGATTTGAGGTCTAAATTCCTGTTTGAAGCCTCAGAACTGTCAGTTACAAGCCACGTAGGCTGAGCCAGCCACTGACATCAGTTGGGCCTTCGTTTTTCTACCTGTGAAGCTAAAAATAATAATATCTGATTTCACAAGTGTGTTTGTGAGGATTGATTGTGATAATTTAGTATGTGAAGTACTTTTTAAAAATTATTATTACTATTTTAAATTATGTGAAGTACTTTTTTAAACTGGGCAGCACTCTACAAATATAAGGGTTTATTATTATTGTTGCTGTTATTCTTGATCATCTTCCACCTCTCCAACCATCATGATGTCATAATCTTCTTAAAACTTTCTGGGAGGCACTGACTGGGTTTTTGTGAATAAGTCAGGGGACTCTCTCCATCTCTTGTTTCCTTGCTGTGGTGAATGGAGGTGGTTCCTTTGGGCCTCTGAGTAGAGAGGCCTGGGAGTGCTAGATTCATTTATTCCTCTGTTGAGTGGGCTTTATTGTGGGTTGACCTATGCCAGGTGTTTGGTAAGCACTAAAGCAAAACGAATGAAGACTCTTCCATCCTCAAGAATATTAGAGTCTAATTGGGAAAACAGGCTTCTAAGTAATGACGGCAATGTCAAGGTAATAATGACAATCATGAGGTGTCCTTGGGAGCCCTGATAAAGCATGATGGTAACTCCAACTGGAACAGAGGTGGCTAAGTCAGGAGGGGCTTTCTAGACAGAGATATTTACAGACACAATCCCAATCTAGATGCCTTTTAACCTTTGAGTTCGGGCGCGGGCCAGGATAGCCCAGGTGTTACTTTGCTTCACAATCTTGTGACTCAGAGTATTGTCCCTGGATTAGCAGCATCAGTATCACTGGGGGTTTGTTAAACAGAGAAGACAAGATCACTTTGAATTCTATTTATGTCTTTCGTCTTAGTCATTTAGGTTCTTAATTTATTTCATTATAACTTCTGGGGGAGCTAGGGGATTCTTTGGGGAAGTTTTTTTTTTTTTTTTTTTTTTGCGGTACGCGGGCCTCTAACTGTTGTGGCCTCTCCCGTTGTGGAGCACAGGCTCCGGACGCACAAGCTCAGCGGCCATGGCTCATGGGCCCAGCCGCTCCGCGGCATGTGGGATCTTCCCGGACCGGGGCACGAACCCGTGTCCCCTGCATCGGCAGGCGGACTCTCAAACACTGCACCACCAGGGAAACCCTTTGGGGAAGTTTTTATTCTCTTGTTCTTTTCATAGCAGTTGTAAAAAGAGGTACCATCTCCTATTGAAAACTGGGGAACGGATAAATTTGCTTTTTGACTTCCCTTAAGATCTCCTCCTGGGGTGATCTAAGCTTTCTGTTTTCTTGGGGGCGCATTCAAATGGGGGCAAGAATTAGTCTTTTAACCAATTACCGACATAGAGGAGGCCTAGGCTCTTGGAGTTCTCACTAGGACTGGTCTCTGAATTTACTAAAGAAACTTATCTCGTTTACAGGGTGCTGTTGATGGAGATTGGTGAGGGTTTGGATAAATCTGATGTGTCCTCATTAATATTCCTCATGAGAGATTATATGGGCCGAGGCAAGATAGCCAAGGATAAGGTGAGTTTTCTTTCTTTTTCTTCGTTCATGTTCCCAAGAGCCTATTGGAAGTTGGAGGGGTGCTCTCTATGGCGTGAAGAGAGGGAAACAGGTACTTAAGCAGGGAGGACCAAGTCGGGGGTGAAGGTGGGAAGGGAGAAGAGTATGGGTTTTATTTTTCATAGTAACATTGATGGGAAGAAAATTGGTTCATAAATTGAGAGGCAATAGAGTGATATCGGCTGGTGTGGCCCTGGGTGTTTCTTTCATCTTTGTATTTTATCCTTTATTTGTGTAAAATTCATAGGCCTGGCTTATACATCAGCTTCTCTCCCTGGTTTGACAGATCATCTGGGAGGGTTAGGGAGTCCCTTCTGCTCATGCTGAGTAGAAACAGGAGGAAATGCCGGTCCACTCCCATCTTTGCTCTCTGACTCCTCAGCGGGCTCAGGGTCAGTGTGGAGTCATTAGGCTGCAGGGTAGCTGGGCAGGGGAAGGTCCTTGAGACTGATGTATCCAGGGAATGGCAAAAGTACAGATTTGGGGTTGCAAATGAGGTAGGGGTGAAGATCTTAGGGATGCTGTGATCGCTGGAAAAGTATATAAATTCCAGCTGGCCTTACTTCTGACCTATGGACAGGCCAGGGAAAGCTCGGGTCTCTAGTACGTGACAGTATGTCCACCAAGGACCTGCTTCTGAGGACTCTGGTAAATCATTGCTTAAGAATTTCCTCATGTTCCTTAATGATTGTTGTTTCATTTCTGAAATGTGGGAATATAGGGTGACAGTATGCCCCCACCATCAAATGCGAACTGGGAAGGAAAATGAAAAAATACAACTCCTTTTTTGGTGTCCCCTAATCAACTTATTTCCAAATCATTTATGTAGATTTAATTATCATTATTAATTTAAAAATAAAGATAGCACATTAGTAACCAAATGTTAAACAGAAAGGAAGTAACACCAAAAGCAGTGCCTATTTCTGAAATATAGTTCTTTCACAATCCCTACGGTCCAGGGTGAATGAGTAGCAAAATACCCTAACCCTGTAATTTTGCCACCTCATGTCTGCTGTGTCAGAATGAGTTGGAATTTCCAGCATTGCTTAAAACATTTTAGGGACTTCAAAACTGTATCATTAGAATTTTTCTAGTAAAAACGTTTCCCTAGCTACCTTCTCGCTTCCATTTTTCAGTAAAGCCCTCAGAGTTTTTCAGTATAACACCAGCCTGGCTTTTGGGAAGAGATTGAACTTGGGAGGATTTTATTTTCAGGCCTGCTCTCTCAATCCTTCCTGACACAAGTGGCCCATGTATCTACCCCTAACCTAGGTACAGGTTGGCCCCCCAAAGACGTACCTCTTTTCTGAGTAAATTCCAGGAGTGTAATTTGCTCATGGCTTTGGAAGGACTATAAAACAGAGCGGTCTGGCTTAGGATCACTGAAGGTCACTGAAAGGGCTCCTCTGGTCACATTTTCTTGCTCTAATAAATTACACAGCCTGAGGTTTGCATATGAGGCCTAATAGTCAGCCCTACTGACATTTGTTTCTTGTTGGTGGTTCTCTTAGAGTTTCTTGGATCTTGTGATTGAATTGGAGAAGCTCAACCTGGTTGCTCCAGATCACTTGGATTTATTAGAAAAATGCCTAAGGAACATCCACAGAATAGACCTGAAGACAAAAATCCAGAAATACAAGCAGTCTGGTAAGCAGCATTTTGGCCTCTCTGTGGCCTACGGAAGTATCTGTGCATAGTGGGTTTCATTGGTAGAGACCCGTGTGTTGGACGGGTGGATGGAACAGAACCCGAAGGTCCACAGCTCCCACCAGCCTGTGGCTAGAGATCAGAACCCTTTATATCCTCCATACCCCCCATCTGCTAACTTCATCACCCAGCACCCCTGACCACGCAGTCTTGGCCCTCTGCAAAATGCCACCAAGCAGTTCTTAACATTCTGGTCTTCAGGAAAGAGTCTGCACCCCCATTTTCTGTACTGGCTGGTGGCGCTGTGGGCACTCAGGGCTTTTGAGTCTATGCTGAGCCCTGCTGCCTTGCTCCAGAGTTTGGCCTGACTTGGGATGATATCCTATCACTGGGGTCCTACAACTGCCCTGCATATGTCTCCAGTTGCACAAAACCTCCTCATGCAAAAGGGCATCTTTTCTGCTGAGAACCCCTCCTCCCATAAAGGGGACCAGCGCACCCTGGCCTTCCCTCTCATGGCACCCCTACCTGTTGTCTTTTAGACTCACACTCAGCGTGGGCTCTGCTAGCAGTCTACTACCACCACAGGGCATGGCTGATACTCAGTGATCTACACACAGCCCTGCCCCCCCCACCCCCCAATGGCTGATTCAAGATCAAGAACAGGAGTAGCATTTTTAGTCTGTTCTTAATGACATCGATAGAAGGGTCATCTGATCTGATATTTTGAATTCAGTAAGGTGGCTGGAAAGTTTAGGGTATTTTGAAAGATCATGATTGACCATGAACTGAGCCACTGTTGAAGATTCATTTGATGATAATTTGTAAATCTTAACTCAGAGCCTGTGTTCTGCTTGCAGCTCAAGGAGTGGAAACAAATTATGTAAATGCTCTCCAGGCATCTCTGCCAAACTTGAGTATAAAGGATCCTTCATATAACCTAAGGGTGAGTCTGGAGCAAATGTGTGGAATCCCAGCATGAAACAATTTCAGAACTTTGATAAAAATGTACACATTCTCCCAGCATGTACTTCGTTTAATATCTGAAAAAAATTGTGACAGAAATGTGCATTTGTTTTAAAATATGTATACATTCTTATAATTTCAAAGCTAACATGTGTTCATTGAAATAATTTGGAAAATACAGAGAAATATATATAAAGGGAAGAAAATAAATCACCTCCATGTTAACAGTTATTCCCTTCTAGTCTTTTTGTTTTCCTGTGTGTGTATCTACATATACAAACATTTTTTTCATTGTTCACTTGTTCCTTTGAAAATTTAGCTTCTTAAGTAAAAATAGGTAGGACATGCCCATGGACAAAGAATTCAAAATGTGCTAAAAGAATTTTTAAAGTATATTTCCTCTTACCCCAGTTCCTTTCCCCAGAGGCAGCTATTGTTAACCATTTTCTTCTATCCAGAGATAATCTATCATATCACATATCATATTTAATTTGTCTTTTTTTCTTCTGTACAAATGGTAGCACGCTATGTCCACTTGCTGATCTGAGAACTCTTACAAATTGTTTCGTATGAATCATACGGGACTGCCTTTATTCAATCATTGTTTTTAATGATGGAACATAGTTTCACTTTCTAGATGTATCAGTATGTTTAGCCTTTTCTTGTATATGTGGACTTTTAGATTATTTGCAACCTTTTGTTATAAAACAATACTTCAAAATAAATATCCTTGTATTTACCTCTCTGTGCATTTGCTTTTCATTGAGCTTCTTTTAATGATTTCAACAAAAGTGTTTTTGTTGTTGAGTGATGTTACTGAGTGATTGATTTGTGACCATAAATAATATGTAGTCACTTCTGGTTGTTGTGTTGGTCAGTGGTGCAAGGTTATCATTAGAACTGTGCTTCGGTTAATCTTTTATCTTGAGAAGTTAACCTTAGTGTAATCTCATCCTCATCCTCATTCCATATAAGGATATGTGGAATTTGTAGTCAGGACTTAGACCACAGTTTATAATCTGTGATTAAATCATAAGCACTTTCATAAAAGTGTGTGATGAACATATTGACTATACCTGTCATAAAAATAGTTTTGTGGAGAATATAATCTGTAAGAGATACCACTAAGCAATAGAATTTCAGAGCTCAGATGGATGGTAAGCATTATACTGTCCAACACCCTCATTAAATAAATAAGGACATTTAGGCCTAAGGAACATTAAGTGACTTCCCACCTCTACCTACCGCCAGACCTGGGCCAGTCCATACTCCTTTCTCTACACCATGGTGTATTTAATAAACTACATGGTATCATGTCATAGCTTAGATATATCTGTCATTTTTTTCAAGAATTAAATATGCTTTTTTTGTCCTTCTGAATCTCTATGATACCAAATCATGAGAGAAAACTGATTTAGGATTCAGATCCAGATTTTCTGAGCTTTCTCTGCTATTGTCTATCTAACATAAATTATACTGTCATTCTTAGTTAAAAGCCTGCCATATTTTTGTTATTGTCTTTCTATTTTGTTAATGCAAGTAATTGTATTCACTGTCCATGCAGCCTATTAGGAACCCACATGCTCTGTGTGTAAATTTTTCTTTAAATTTGCTATATTAATCTGTGACCCTGATCATTCATTCATTTAGTTAGCAGGCACTGTGGCATATGGATTCAGTGAATTCCTCACAAGATTTAGGAACTGAATACCTGGATGTTAACTCATACAAGGCTGCAAAAGTGCTTTAAAAATTATGGTGGCATTAAATAACACATGATACCAACATACTATAGAATAAAGAAGTTGTGGGAATTCCTTGGCGGTCCAGTGGTTAGGACTCCGTGCTTCCACTGCAGAGGGCACGGGTTTGATCCCAGGTTGGGGAACTAAGATCCCTCAAGACGCACTGTGCAGCCAAAAAAAAAAAGTTGTGACTCTGTAATATAATGCTTTTTATATTTATCTGCAATAAATCTAGCTTTGATTTCATGTTATATCTCTTTAATAGTATGTAAAAGTGAATGCACACCTATGTGGGGTTCCAAATTCTATCTAATATCATTATCCTCTGGCTAAGTCATTGGTTATTAGTGATAAAAGCAACTTATATGTTTTTCTTTCATTTAGATGCACAGACTTAGCTACAGACACAGCTTAATAAATAGTGTACTTCTCTCTTTTGGCTAGGATAGCTTCAGAGGAGAACTGTCATTTGAAAGCTGAGCGTATCAGATGGTTGACAGTGTGTGCTATGTGTACCTTACACAGGACCTGTCATCTGAGAAGAGAAAGGGTCTGTTCAATCTTTCACTCTCTGATTCATCCCATTCTGGCCCTCAGAAGGGTAGCTAATTTTCAAGAACCACTCCCACATGTGGCTTATGTGTAGCTAGGCATTATAGAAAAATAATAACTGGACATTTATTAAGCACTTCTGTGTGCTTAAAAGGCACTGTGCTGAGTACTTTGTGTACATTTAATCTTCAAAAAAATTATAAGGTAAGTAATATTATTATCCTCATTTTGAAGATAAAGAAACAGACATACAGTTAAAGAACTTGCTCAAAGTTACATAGCTAGTAAGTGGCAGAATCCCACTCCCACTCTTAACCATACTGTACCTTGCCTCTGTGTTAAAGATCAGGTTGAATGTCAATTGCATGTTCCAACAGCTTTTTCTAACTTGGAGCTATTGTAGCAACTCTCCTATACCATATTCTAAATGCTAGTTGAGCATATTTACACATTCATTGTATTTTCACTTTGAATTGCTACTTTGGCCATAGAATATGGATTTATGGAGTTAATGGCTCTTGCTAGCCTTCTTTAGATAATTTAACAGTGAATTGATATTTTTATTTTTTCCTGGGTAAGAATCCTATCGAGATATTTAAAGAGGTGTAATATAATGTCTCTGAAAAATGAATAGGGAGTGTGACCTTATTTTTTATATTTGAAGCTCCAGAATGGGAGGAGTAAAGAACACAGACTCATGATGGGACAACGTGACACTCAGAGTAAGACCAGCTTTTCTTTATATTCATTCTTTATAAATGATTGATAATTCAAGTACAGAATGTTGCATTTTTAGAGTTGCCTTTCTTTTATCTACATATTTTAATTAAGTTCTCAAAATAAAAAACAGTTAAACTCTTAAAATGTATTCATTGGCATTTCTAGGTATCTATCAAATTAGCTTATTTGAATTTAAACACCTCCTACTTCATCAACTTCATCATCTTGGCTATATTTTTTAAGAGATACAACATTTATACCTGAAATAGAACTATAACCAGGCCATGTTAAACATTAATCTAGCCATGGTAATGAACCATGTTAAACCAAATATCTAGCAGCAGGAAGAAGAAAGGTTACTAGGATCTTATTTTATAGCCCATGTAATAAATCTAGATACTGTACAGATGACATTCCCCACCCCTACAAAGAAAGGAAGAAAAAAAAAACACCTAGTCATTTCAACCATAAGATTTAAGGGATTTAAGATCCCTCTCATCGCTCTTAAAACATCAGCACTTGATCCCATCATTTTCAAGAAGTGTATTTTTTGCTTGTCTTGAGTCCTCCTTGAAGTGAGGGCTGAGACTCAGTCTCTTACTGTAGTACTTAAGAACTCCCGGAGGTGGGGCTGCACAGACAGGTAAGGAGGACTCAGTCTTCCCTGAGGAGCTTGGAATTTGTGTGCAGGGGCGATCCTGAATGCAGAGAGCAGGGCAGTGGCCTGATGGAAACCTCCTCTATATGGCAACACCTCATGACTCAGCCGACATGCTGTCTGTGTGCACCTGCAAGCATTCTGCCCAGCTCAGCCAGATGGAGCAGCTCATGCCCAGCATTCCCTATGTAAAAGTCAGCTCTCCAGCAAAAGCTGTTGAGGAGCAAATTAATTTCTGAGGTGACAGTATGTTTCTTAAAACACTGGTGAGGTGGTGAGAATTAGCTGTTTAAAATGGGAGACCTGGTAGATTTGGATAGGAATTTAAAATAATCAGTGTTTTTTCCATTGGGCTGCCTGATGGCAGGTTTATCCTTGATGGTAATTAAACAGGTGAGGTAAGTGAGGCTCCCAACAGCCCTGCAGATCCTTAGGAGAGCTAGTTGCCTGCTTTTGCCTGGATGTGGTTCATTTGCTAGTAAAAGAGAAAAGCATCCTGATAACTTGACCTTAATCTAATAGAAGTTTAAAATAATCAAGTATTCATATTATTTTGGACTTCCAAATAGATTTCAACTGGATGATGATGATAATAACTACAATTTATTAAGCACTTTTAGTAAGTGCTAGGTGCCCTGAACTGAGATGGACATATTACATATATTATTTTGCGTGTTTTTAAAATTCTGTTAAGCCATGATTGCTAAAATACAAAAAGATAAAGTGAAATTTCCTCTTAATTCTGAGTATCAGACATAACCACTATTAATGTTTGATCTGTGTACCTCTAGTAAGTATATGTAGGTATATGCACGCAAACACATGTAAAATTTTTAAGTACGTTGGCTCCATATTATACATATTTTTCAGTAATCTGTTTTTCACTAAATACATCCTGCATATCTTTTCTTGTCAAATACATAAATATTTCTCATATCCTTTTTAACATTGCATAGTATTCCATTGTATATATCATAATTTATTTAACCAGTTTCATGTTGGTAGACTTCTAGTTTCTTTCTAGCTTAGGGCCATTACAAACAGTCCTTCAGTACATCTCCTTGACATTTTTGCACACGTGCTCTATTATTTCCTTAGGATAAACTTCTAGAAGCAGAATGTTGGTTTAAAGGGTATTGCCAATTGTCCTTTAAAAAGGCTGTTTCAGGGCTTCGCTGGTGGCGCAGTGGTTGAGAGTCCGCCTGCCAATGCAGGGGACACGGGTTCCTGCCCCGGTCTGGGAAGATCCCACATCCCACATGCCGCAGAGCGGCTGGGCCCGTGAGCCATGGCCGCTGAACCTGCGCGTCCGGAGCCTGTGCTCCGCAACGGGAGAGGCCACAACAGTGAGAGGCCTGCGTACCGCAAAAAAAAAAAAAAAAAAAAAAAAAAAATAAGAAGACTGTTTCAACTTATACAGCATTACCATTTGAAAGTATTCATTTCCCCCAAACCTTACCAAATATTGGCATTTTCTTTGCCTGTCTTTAGACATTATTTCTCATTTTTGCAGCAGTCATAAATTAGATGCTCATCTCAGAGATTAAAAAACAAAACAAGGCAAACAAAACCCAACACACCCTGAGACTTCAGAAACTTGCCCAAGATCACAGGACTTGTTAGTGATGGTGCTAGGGTTTCAGCCAGCCCTTTATGGCTTCAAAACTGGTGGTTTCTCCACCTCCCCGGGACTAGTAAAGTCATTTTTTATCTACAGAGTTTGCTCTAGGTTCATCTATATTTCCTAAGCCCACTGTCCCCTATCTTACCATTGACATTTTATTTTATGATCTCCCAATATCACTGGACTAAGAAAACATGGCCATCTGTTCTATAAGTGGCAAACCCACAAAAGCTTTCCCTTCTCTGTGTCTCTAAGGTTGTTCCCTTGAGGCATTGTGCACAATTTCAGCACATGCAGTAAAGCTATTGATATTGTTGGGTGGTTAGTTTATTAAATTCTCCCTATCAGGTTAAAACCTCAGCAGTCACTGGGTCCTTACCTGGAGAAGGGCAAGGGAGAGGCTTCTTTTACTTCTATTTAAGCAGTTTTTCTACATAACCCCTGTTTAGCATGGGGACTTGTGTTTTCTTATCAGTTAGGTTTTTCAGTGTGAGGTTAGAAGCTTGGGGCTGAGTATAGCTGGGGAAAGAAAAGACAGTAGGGGGAAGAAAATAGGGAGAGAAAAATGGTGAGACATAAAGAAACACAGCCTGCAGGGTCTAGGATTAGGGCTAGTTCTCCTTCAGCTTTGTAAATGATTTCTCTCTCATCCCTCAGGAGAACCAGTGAAGACATCCATTCAGGAATCAGAAGCATTTTTACCTCAGGTACAGAATAAATGATCTGATTTGGTATTGTTTTGTAAGCACAGTATCTGTGGAGAACACTGATGGCTTTAAAAATATCTGTCCATTAAGAATTCTTTGTAACAACAGGATGCTGAGGGTGTGCTATTCTGAGAACTCTTCTGTTCTAAAGGGGGACCTTGGATGTAGCAAAGAGAAAGATGTTGAAGTGGATTGCATTAGTGAACCTTGGAATGCAGGAAAATTCCAAAGTGGCATTTCTCTTCTCAGCTGAGTGATGGCTGAATATATAAATAAGCAGTGACACTGAACCTTGACTTGTTCTGACTTTTTCTGTGCTGATACCTCTTCTCCATAATAGAAAGGCCTCCTTTTGTATTGGTTTGGAAAGATATCACTTGTCCAATCTCAGGTTACTGTGGAAACATATGACCCATCTTTTCTCTGTGTTTTAAATTATCTTTATCCCACAAAGCTAAGACATGCGTAAAGAGACTGCAATTTTTATTAAAATTAAATAGAAACTGAAATAGCTTGTTGATATGGAAGGGAAATGTCAGCTGTGATGACTTCAGCCTGTGTCTATTGAGTGACTCACCTGCCAAAAGGAAATTTAAGGAAATCCAAAAGAAAAGATCACATGGGTGGAATCTTGAGGAAAAAAACAATGTTTAGGGTCTTTAACAATCCCTGCTTTCCTCTCCAGCACGTACTGGAAGAGAGATACAAGATGCAGAGCAAGCCCCTGGGAATCTGCCTGATAATTGATTGCATTGGCAATGACACAGGTAGGTGTGAATGCTCCAGATGAAATGATGCTCCCACAGTGAGATCACAGTGAGATCACGGCACACACAAGCTGTATTCATCGAGTGATCCACACTAGCTGCTGTAACAAACCAATGCCAAAATGTGGTTTCACACATGAAGGGTAGTTCTCACTCATGTTGCAGTCTGGTGCGGGTGGTACTGTAGAGCTTTGTTCCATGTGCTCATCAGTGGTGTCATCATCTAAGGGCTTGGAGTTTTCCTCAGGATCCTCTATATCTGGCTGGTGGATGAAGGAAGCGAGTGGAAGATCTCACAAGAGACTTTAGGGGCAGGCCTGAAAGTGATATGCATCATTTCCACCCTCATTCCTTGGGTTAGAACTCATGTGCCCCATCCAACCACAGTAGACAAGTTGTGTGTCATGAGGAAAATGAAAGGAGGTTGGGGGAACACATAGCGTTGTCTCTGGCACAAAGGCAAACTTTGTGAAAGTTGGTGAGCTTCAGTCTTGTCTTTCCATGCTGGATGCTGTGGCAGGGAGGAGTCCTGGGATCCAAAGGGGGGTTTAAAATGGAAAGTTTTCTGGGCTTCAGTATTATCAGATACCCCATCATTTCACCTAGATAGACTCTGAAAGCTTTTCTGGGGAACATTAAAAATAGGATGGGCTTCCCTGGTGGCGCAGTGGTTTAGAGTCCGCCTGCCGATGCAGGGGACACGGGTTCGTGCCCCGGTCCGGGAAGATCCCACATGCCGCGGTGCGGCTGGGTCCGTGAGCCATGGCCGCTGAGCCTGCGCATCCGGAGCCTGTGCTCCGCAAAGAGAGAGGCCACAACAGTGAGAGGCCCGCGTACCGCAAAAAAAAAAAAAAAAAAAAAGGATAAATTTGTGTTCACTTAGAGGCAATGTGTCCCTTAGTCACCCTGGACTTTGGTTACTGGCCTGAGTGTGTACTACCTGTGTGTCAACTTTGGATCTGAATCGATTCTTTTGCTCAGTTGTTGGATGTCTGACTCGAACTGAATTAGTCACTGATGATGCATCAAAAAAGAAGAAAAGCCTAGATAAGTACAATAACATTTGGTTTAATTATTTATCTCTTTCTTTTCAAAAAAATTTTTATTTCTTTAAATAAATAAATTTATTTATATTTGGCTGCGTTGGGTCTTCGTTGCTGCGCGCGAGCTTTCTCTAGTTGCGTCGAGCGGGGGCTACTCTTGGTTGCGGTGCGTGGGCCTCTCATTGCGGTGGCTTCTCTTGTTGAGGAGCGCGGTCTGTAGGAGCACGGGCTTCAGTAGCTGTAGCTCGCGGGCTTCAGTAGTTGTAGCTCGTGGGCTCTAGAGCGCAGGCTCAGTAGCTGTGGAGCACGGGCCCAATTGCTCTGCGGCATGTGGAATCCATCCGGACCCGGGCTTGAACCCGTGCCCCCCGGCACTGGCAGGCGGATTCTCAACCGCTGTGCCACCAGGGAAATCCCTATCTCTTTCTTGAAAGGATTGCTCCTTCTATTTCCACAGTTGTCCAGCTTCTCAACATTCTCTTAGAATGAGTCAGAACTGTCTTCTAGGCTCACTTAGAATGTTACCATGGTGAGTTTTATGGGAAGAGAATCCAAGAGAAGATCAAATTAGCAAATATTAAGCT
This sequence comes from Mesoplodon densirostris, assembly GCF_025265405.1. NCBI lineage: Eukaryota > Metazoa > Chordata > Mammalia > Artiodactyla > Ziphiidae > Mesoplodon > Mesoplodon densirostris. Next base: position 35,553,953 of record NC_082668.1, on the reverse strand, counting down.
GAATTTCCCAGGATTTCATGTATGATCTCACTTTCTCATGTCCTATATTTGGATGGATGTAAGAAATGCTATCTCCTGAGCTATAGATGTGTCCTTTATTTATTTATTTAATTTTATTTTTCTTAAATTGAGGTGTAGTTGATGTACAAGACGTGTTCTTTCTGTTTTAGCCATTAGTATTCACATAAGAATGAGAAAATATTTTCTCAGTGAGTAACTTCCTGCTTTAAAAGAGATTGTGTAATTGTCCTCCTCTTTTGGTTGTAATCAGTTCTGCTTCATGCATTAGCAGGAAGTTCCCAGCTGGACTTGGTGCAGGATGTGTATCTGTTGTATGAGGAGAACCACAAAGATAAAGCCATGACTTGTTGTGAATTTGTGGCTATAATCCACTGTCTGCGTCCCTTGCTGAGTTAGGGGCCTCTTTTAGGCAGGGACTGAGTGTATATTTGTATTTTTCTGTATTATAGGATTGTGATCAGAGTTGAGCCCTGGAATACGACTGTCTGGGTTTGAATCATGGCTTTGCCATGGCTTAGCTTGTTACCTGTGGCAGTTTTTCTGGCCTCTCGGTAGCTCAGTTTTTCTCCTGTAAAATGAGTTAATAACAGGACCCGCCTCATACGGAGGTTGGGAGGAGTGAATGAGTCCTACCTGTAAAGAACTTAGGACAGTGCCTGACACACACTGTAAGCATGTACTAAATGCCAGTTAATGTTATTTGTCCATTTTGTTTGTTTAATTTTAGCTGCAAACCACTGAGCTAGAACTTGCCATGGCTTTGTGCTTGGTACAGGGAGCCTGACCCAGACAAGTGAGGGACCAGAGAACTGGAGTCCTGAGGCCTGCTCTGGGCTCATGGGGGAGTGGGGCAGGTTCCCATAGCCTGGGGCTAACTGGAATAGAAGGGGTAACACCAAGAGGGGGTAACTTTTGGGGACATACACAGGTGGATAGCTGGGGAGACTACTACTAGTCATGGTATGAGCGGGCATGACAGAGAAAGAGAATCTGAACACAAACGCCAGGGGGAGGGAGGGCAGAGAGTGGCATGGTCCGATGGGAGAGAAAAATGGAAAGGAGCGTAGAATCAGAATCTCTAGGAGCTGGAGCAGGGGGCCTCTTTGATGAGGTAAGAACAGGTATTGGCCTGAGGTGCATTTGTACATCTGCTTCCTTGACTCAAGCTCTCCCTGCCTCTGGGAACAATACAAATAACTGGGCTTGAGGCCACATCTACAACGCCCTTGGGCTCAGGTGGCTAACTGACAGGTAAAGAAACCAGACAGCACACTCTTACTCCTGTTGTGTTGTGGCTTTTATCAGCTGACGGGTCCTGAATCCACGTATACACGCAGCTGAGACTCAGAACAGCAGGAGAGTATTAATTAATGTGAAGTGGATGACACAGTTTCTTCTCACACTCCCGCTCTAGGCCTCCAGCTCTTCAGTTTCCAATTCCCCTCCCAGCGATTTTTCTCTGAGGACTCCAGGCTGGGAATCCTGCTTGGATTGACAGTAGTCTTAATTATGTGCAACACGTTTCATTTCTTCATTTCCTAACAGCCCAGTTCGTCTAGGTGATTCTGTGGGGTTTCCTATGTCTCTTCCCTAGTTAACTTTCTCACTTGGTTAACGCTGAACATTTGGGATAAGTGCAGGAGTCTGGCAATAAACATTATTACTAGACATGAGGGCTCTCACTTCTTGTAATAAATCTCTTATACATATCACTGTATTATCTTATTGGTTCTTTTCTCTGGAGAACCCTGACTAATACAAGTTTTTGTGTGGACATATATTTTCAATTCTCCTGAGTGGGATTGCTGGTAAATACTGCGCCCCTCACCACCTTTTTAAAAAACTGTCTCAACTTCTCTTCCTCTTCACAGCTTCTTGCCCAGAGCCACTTCAGCAGCCCACTAATTGTTCTCTCTTCCTAAGGATCTAACTCTCTCAAACCCATAAAAAAAAAAAAAAAGAAAGAAACTAACAATAATATGGTAAGACTAACTTGAGGGTGGTAGTGATCAGGGTGTAAATTTTTGTTGTTGTTGTTGTTGCTGTGTTGGGTCTTCGTTGGTGCGCGCGGGCTTTCTCTAGTTGTGGTGAGTGCGGGCTACTCTTCGTTGTGACGTGTGGGCTTTTCATTGTGGTGGCTTCTCTTGCTGTGGAGCACGGGCTCTAGGGCACGCCGTCTTCAGTAGTTGTGGTGCTCGGGTTCAGTAGTTGTAGCTCTCGGGCTCTAGAGCGCAGGCTCAGTAGTTGTGGTGCATGGGTTTAGTTGCTCCACAGCATGTGGGATCTTCCCGGACCAGGGATCAAACCCATGTCCCCTGCATTGGCAGGCAGATTCTTAACCATTGCGCCACCAGGGAAGTCCCAGGGTGTAAAATTTATTAAAAATATACTATGTGTCAGGTGCTTTGCTAATTCCTTTACGGGGATTCTCACTTAATTTTCATAAATATTACTGCAAGATAGGTACTATTATCCCCATTTTCAAGGTGAGCAAGCAGAGCACAATAAACTCCCTTTCTAACTTTTCTAGTTAAGTAATAGAGTCGGGATTTGAAAGCTTGACTGCAAAGCCTCTGCTTTTAGCTACTTTGCTGTAAGTTCCATGCGGGTGGGGAGCTTTTCCTATGTGTCTCCAGAACCTGGAACCATGCCTGGTATGTGGGAGCTCAGTAAATATTTGTTGGGTGAATGAATGAAGGAGTAAGCTCTACTGGTCTTGGTGTGTTTCTAAAACCATTCCTTTGTACCTGTAGAATCTGGAAGACTCTCTTATACCTATCTTTTCCTGTCCTCAAAACAAAAATCAGACTTTTATCCAGAATATGTAATTTCCCCAAACCTTTATAGATTTATTCTTCCTTTATCCCATAAATGTTTATTGCACCCCTAGTATTGCAGAACACCATGCTTGGGACTTCCCTGGTTGCCCAGTGGTAAAGAATCCGCCTTCCAATGCAGGGGATGTGGGCTTGATCCCTGGTCGAGGAACTAAGAAAAGACAAATACTGTATGCTAACACATATATATGGAATCTAAAAAAAAAAAACAAACATGGTTCTGAAGAACCTAGGGGCAGGACAGGAATAAAGACGCAGACATAGAGAATGGACTTGAGGACATGGGGAGGGGGAAGGGTAAGCTGGGGCTAAGTGAGAGAGTAGCATTGACATATATACACTAGCAAATGTAAAATAGATGGCTAGTGGGAAGCAGCTGCATAGCACAGGGAGATCAGCTTGGTGCTTTGAGACCACCTAGAGGGGTGGGATAGGGAGGGTGGGAGGGAGACGCAAGAGGGAGGGGATATGGGGATATATGTATACGTATAGCTGATTCACTTTGTTATACAGCAGAAACTAACACAAAAATGTAAAGCAGTTATACTCCAATAAAGATGTTAAAAAAAATAACTTAAATATAAAAAGCAGTGAATGGGGCTTTCCTGGTGGCGCAGTGGTTGGGAGTCCGCCTGCCGATGCAGGGGACGCAGGCTCATGCTCCGGTCCGGGAGGATCCCACATGCCACGGAGAGGCTGAGCCCCTGAGCCATGGCCGTTGAGCCTGCGCATCCGGAACCTGTGCTCCACAACGGGAGAGGCCACAGCAGTGAGAGGCCCGCGTACTGCAAGAAAGAAGAAAAAAAAAAAAAAAAAGCAGTGAATGGTATAGTTGATACACCAAATCATGTTATTGCAGTAAAAGATAAGTTTGGTAGAGTACTGAAGCAAAAAGAAATAAGTTCATATTAAAGTTTGGACACATAAATTATTCAAATTAAAAACAAAAACAAAAGACCCCACCATGCTTGGCCCTTTGTGAAGCAGGTATGGAGGCCATGAAGTAGAGTCTGGCCTCAGAGCCACATTGTGAACAAAGATAAGGTTATAAGGTTATTGTTTGGTGGCTCATTCTTTTTTTTTTTTTTTTTGCGGTACGCGGGCCTCTCACTGTCGTGGCCTCTCCCGTTGCGGAGCACAGGCTCCGGATGCGCAGGCCCAGCGGCCATGGCTCACGGGCCCAGCCGCTCCGCGGCATATGGGATCCTCCCAGACCGGGGCACGAACCCGTATCCCCTGCATCGGCAGGCGGACTCTCAACCACTGCGCCACCAGGGAGGCCCCTGGTGGCTCATTCTTGAGAAGAATCCTTGGAGTAGTCAGTAACCTCTTCTTGGAGCAGACATGGAAACTTAAGGCTTTGAGGCTAAGTCGTTCAGTGGCTTTGTGCTTGGTGTCCTCCGTGTTGCGTCACCTGTGTCAGAGACCTAGCAAAGCTAGACCTGTGCGAGGCCCTGCTTCAAGGTGCCCTGACATAGCAGTGGACTTTTGCTCTGGTTTGGAGCCAAGAAGTGAAAGCCTCACATCACAGACACTGGACTCTGCACCTTGACCTAGGGCTCTGGCTGGTTTTTAGGCTGCTGACTGAAAGCTGGTGTTAGCAGATTTTAAGAGGGCGCGTTTATTCCTCTCTTTTCTCCCTGCTCTTTCTGAAAAGCTTGAAGATTTTTCTATACTTTTAACCAGGCTAAGGCTTAGATTCTTCTAGCAGATGCTGCACGTTTCCCTGGGAAATCTTGCCTAAGAAACTTCCTCTTCTAACAGAGCAGCTAGTCCTGAAAGCCCGGAGTTGATCGTAGAGATCTTTGCAGTGGTGTTGATTGGAGCTTGGCTGCTCCTTGGGGTTACCCAGCCTCCTTTCCTCATTTTCCCTTAATGGAATGGGCAACAAGCCAAATCAGTAGCATGTTCCTGCACTGACAGATGTAAACATATCTCAGCAAGGGGAATCGGAGCAGCCACTGTGGCCTCTCCTCCTGAGCTTTGAAGACACGTGGTAAGTCACACATGAGATGGTAGATGGAGGCTTTGTTCCCATGGAGCGGCTACTGCTGCCTGCCAGCTTGAGTGCCAAGGAAGTGGGGTCTTCCCTCTTAACCCCTGCGGGATTAGCAAACTATTAACGATAGCTTCCCTGTGGGCAAAAGACCAGGGAGTCTGTGGTGGTATGCTTTTTTTTTCTGGGCATTCTTATCCTCTGAGATCAAGCAGCCATTCAGTTGGAAACCTAGCATCACTAATGAAATTTCCCTTTAAATCAGTGCTACATAGCAAACCCTTTTTTCACAGACAGCATAAAGCTAGGGTATAAAGAATTATAGGTCCAAGATCCCTTATTGGAGACCCTTGCATTTCAAAATTTTAAAGTTTTAAGAGTTCAGAAAGATGACATGGCCCATATACCGTAATTTATAGAACATTCCAGTGGGTTCTAGGGCAGTACCCCATAATCAAATATGTGACTATTTCTACAGCAAAAGGAATGGATACTTACACTAAGTGGAATAAAGACTATAAATAGCTTCTCATCGGTTCAGGAAAGGTTTTGCCACAAAATGAGTCAGGGAAAAGAACCTAAGTTTTTCAGAGCTTTTGGGGTCTTGGAACTGTGGATAGGAGTGGTGGGTATGTGGAAAAGCAGAGGACTTTTAGGCCACCCGAGGGGCCACAGAAGCCTCTCTTGACATGTTTATTATTGATATTGTTTTCTCCTAAGAAAAGCTAGTCCAGAAGGAAATACTAGTGATCTTTTGTGCTTAAAAAAAAAAAAAGGGCTTCCCTGGTGGCGCAGTGGTTGAGAGTCCGCCTGCTGATGCAGGACACACGGGTCAGTGCCCCGGTCCGGGAAGATCCCACATGCCGCGGAGCGGCTGGGCCCGTGAGCCATGGCCGCTGAGCCTGCGCGTCCGGAGCCTGTGCTCCGCAACGGGAGAGGCCACAACAGTGAGAGGCCCGCGTACCGCAAAAACAAACAAACAAAAAAGACATTTATAAAGTAGTTTATATTTTCGAGTGTATATGGATTGTCCAGTAACACCCCCGATTGTTGGTGTCCCTGAACAAATGGAAAGTCAGATTTATACAAGCCCCACTCCCCCCAACCCCGCTTCCTCCCTCACTCTTTCTTCTGTCTTTATTCACCATCATCCTTCCACTTGGGGGCCTTTCCTTTGCCCTGTTTTTTTTGGAGCCGCAGCTGAATTGCACCTTTCCCATAATCTCCTCTCCAGGTGTCTTAGACCACACTCATCTTCCCTACTCTGATCTCCTATTTTACCTAAAATCCTACTGTTCTATGTGACATATCAGTCATTGTTTTGTGCACATTTATACACTTTGCTTCTCTAGCAAGATTATGGGCTCCTTGAAGAACAGGAACTACACTGTATACTTCATCTGTATCCCCTCATCACAGTGTTTCTGTAAGACAGGAAGAGGAACTTGGTAAAACATGAGTTTTGAGGTCAAGTGAGTTTAAGAAATAATTTGTTGGGCTTCCCTGGTGGCACAGCGGTTGAGAGTCCGCCTGCCGATGCAGGGGACACGGGTTTGTGCCCTGGTCCAGGAAGATCCCACATGCCGCGAAGCGCCTGGGCCCGTGAGCCATGGCCGCTGAGCCTGCGCGTCTGGAGCCTGTGCTCCGCAACGGGAGAGGCCACAACAGTGAGAGGCCCGCGTACCGCAAAAAAAAAAAAGAAAAAAAAAAGAAATAATTTGTTCCTCTTTAGGAGATTTGCAGTGCATGTTGGCCTTAAAGTTTCCGAGCAGTGTTCCTGTAACGAAACCTGGTTAAGTCTTGTCAACCTTGCATTTCTCATTCACATTTGACCTCAAAACTCCCCTTTCCACTAAGAATATCCTGCCCACTTGTGTTCCATTCATGTGCTTTATAGTAATTTGAGCTGGGCTTATTAAAGGTGCTCAATAAGTGATCATAAATAGACTGAGGAAGCATCCCCTCTTTCTTATTTATTCTATACATTTATTTAATGAATCCCCTTTTTTAGATAGTGTCAAGATACATGTGAGCTCATTTTCGGTCAAAACACATTCTAAATGAATGAGATCATGACATTTTATTTAGTTCTTTGGATTTCATCTCAGTAGTCCCCAGACGGGTGGGTAATGCTGATCCTAGCCCTTCACTAACAGCCCTGTACTAATTTCAAGGCCAGAAGAAACCCCTCATCATTTCAGGAAGTTAATAAAGGAACAGCTGAATTTTACAGACATAGGGCTGGGTCAGGAGTGGGGTTTGCAGGGTGGGTAGAAGGAGAAGTGGGACTAATGCAGTTGGTTGAAGCTTTATTTTCCAAACTCAACACCCACATTTTTCTTCCCCTATTTGCAAGTAAGGACAAGGAAGTTACTGTTGATACATGGGACACAGAATCTGGCTGCTCTGAGTCCATTTTAGTTTAGACTGTAGAGACCTCCCTCTGGGTTCTAAGGAGGTACATTCCATGCAAGAGAGGCATCGCGGGCAGGCTCCATGATTTGTGGTGCAGTGGCTGCCTTTATGTTCTTTAAAACTAATATGTTTGAATAAGCACTCACAGTTTGCAAAGCATCTTGACAGAAATCTCAATGGGTCCTCTCAGCCACCTTCTGGAGGACACGGTATAGGCATTGGTATTGATCCATTTTATATATGAATAAACTACAGATGTAATTTGTTCAAAGTCACACTGTCACAACCCCCTTGATCCTGTAAATTAGACTGGGCTATATCTGTGTTCTTGCTGGCCCAAGAGAGAACAACAGCTGGCATCAGTCCTCACCAACTGATAGAGGAAAGATGTGCTGTTATTGGGAAATGCCAGCTGTGATGACTTCAGGCTGTGTCCATTGAGTGACTGTTGCCACAGGGATATTCAAGGGATGCTCCATCTTGGTCTGAGGCCCATCCAGATTTGGTGTTCTGATTGGCCTTATACTTGGCCTTGGGGACTTCTATGGCTTTTGGGTTCACCTCCAGCTTTTAGCCCTTTTCCTTCTGTTGTATTAGGTAAGGACTTCCTGCCCTAGACCTCAGATTCGCATCTCCTTCTTAGCTCTTCTGCTAGTGTAAGTTAGTTTTTTTTCAGGACCAGTTAGTTTTTTTTCAGGACCAGGCAAGGTTCAGACCAGTAAGTGGGTGGAAGAGCCAGGACTGAAACTCAGATCTTGTGATTCCAAGACTGTTCCTCTTTCACCCGTATCACGCAGCTGCCTGCTGACTGCCTTGTGACAGCCCAGCTGCTGCTTCAGCCAGAACCTGCGGGGAGCCCAGATAAAGAAAGGAAGTTAAGGCACAGGGCAGCATGTGTTCTGTCCAGACCTCTGCGTATCAGGATGGAAAGGGAGACTGTGGCTTTCTTTCAAGGACTTTGATAAGGGAGTAAATCTATCAGTGAAAAGAGGCTTTTGAGGGGAGCAAGCCAGTCTGAGATAACAAGCAAACAAAAGAGCTTCGCGTCTGGTGTTTCTCTGTTTGCTTCTGCCCCCTAGAGGAGAGAATGCTCCATGACCGGAGAGTGTGACTCCTGAAAGGGAGAGTTTGGACTAAAGCAGTGGGGACGGCACTGGGGTCCTAGTCCAGGTTCTCTCACACGGTACAGCACTTGGTTTCATCCCGAGCACAGAACTGGGTACTGAAGCCTTGCCTACACCCTCAGAAGCCATGCCTAGTGGGCGGTGCTGCTACGCCTTTTCTACCACTCTGAGATCCTATGTGGACAAGTGAGGTATTTAATAGGTTTTCAGCAACTGTCATTTCCTGATAATACTTACTTATCACAGGGTTTTAAGGGGGTTGGCACCTTCTTTATATCTCTTCATTATGACGTGACATATATATATATACACAAATTCATTTTTTTCACCCTTACCTACGGGCCAGGCAGAAGGAGAAAAGTAAGTAGCCTAACTACATTCTTAGGGAATGGTTATTATCGTTTCCTTTTGTTGACTTACCTGGTGAATTAGTTATCTGATAATGTGTACAAATCACTCCAAAATTTAGTAACTTAAAACAACAATATTCATTTATTTCTATCTCTCACAGTTTCTGTGGGTCTGGAATTTAGGAGTGGCTTAGCCAGGTTGTTCTGGCCCTGAGTCTCTTGGGAGGTTGTGGTCAGATGTCAGCTGGGGTCATCTGAAGGCTTGATTGGCTTTGGAGGGGCTTCTCGGGTACTCAGTCACGTGGCTGGTTGGTGCGAGGCCTAAGTTCTTCTCCATGGAGGCCTCTCCACGTGGCATTGGGGACCTGTATTGAGTGTTCTCAAGACATGGCAACTGGCTTCCCCCAGAGTGAGTTGTTCCACAGTGACCTGGCTTTGGAAGTCACGTTGTATCTCTTCTACCACATTCCACTCATTAGAAACGAGTTACCAAGTTGGTCCACATTCAAGGGTGGGGGGGAATTACACTCTATCTTTTTAAGGGAGGAGTGTCAAAGAATCATGGGCTTATTTAAAACCGCCATATCTGGCAGGATGTGGGTCTGCTGAGTGGAATGTTCTACAAGACTCTATGTGATTGTGTCCAGATACTGCTCATAGGCTGGGTGAATTAAATTAAGAGCACACAAGCCAGCTCTTATTTGTCCAGTGGCTGCTTAGATTCCAGATTTTTGTTAACCCAAGGCTGTGTTTCTTTTCCAACTTTTAATCTTTTTCCGTTTCCTGCTGAGAAGCCAGAAGAGAAATTGTGATTGCTTACTTTTACTTTTATAGTTTATTAGTGGTTGGTAAAGTTGGCAAGACAAGACAGTTGAAACTGTTGGTTGAAGCTGTGAGTCTCTGAATTATTTGTCTCTCCGTACTTCATATTGTTCCCATTTAATGTCGAGAATTGGGACTTTGTAGTAAACTGTTATATGTACCTTCAGTGATTTATCTCCCCTTGACCCCTTTGTGTGATGCCTAAACTGGTATGAGATAGGACCCCTCTGTTCCTTGGTGGAAGTTATAGGTACTCTGATTACTACCATGTTGTTTGGTTTGGGGTGAATGCAGTCGTAGGCTTCTGGAAGGTCATACCCCAGGGGAGGAACAGAAGTGGGTACATAGTCCTGAGACAGGGAAGCAAATCCAGAGAAGTGGCTAATAGTTTGGATGACAACCTGAATTAGGAGATTCTTGTTTAGCCTCTGGGCTTAGGACAGAATGGTTTTTCTGCTCTGAAAATGGACTAAGAACTGGAGGCATCCCTCAGACAAGGAGTAGAAAATTAATGGGTACCTCAAAAGGTTGTGGACTTTTTGAATAAGGAGGAGAAAGATGTCTCTCTTTGCTATTAGAAAGATGAAACAATTCGGTACCTACTTCTCCAATGAAGGCAAACGGAGCAGATGGGAACAAAGTAGGTGGGTAGGATTTCTAGGGTTCCAAGGCCATAGAAACTTCTAGAAGATAAACAAAAAGATTTTAAAAAAGAGAACAGGGAATATTTTTATTGAGCACCAGGAGCTTTATTTGTATTATCTCATGTCTGTGAAGACAGCATCCTCATAGGGTGGGTATCTTCACTTCCACTTAAAGCTAGGGAGACCCACTTCCTTAAAGCAATGCAGCCCATAGGTGTGGTGAGGTCAGTGTTAGAAGGCAGGCTTGTCTGCTTTTTCCACTGCCTTACACTGCTTCTCGAGGCAAAGTCAACCCAGGATTCCTGGAAACTAGGAGAAGAATCTCTGGGGGCCCTGTAGGGCAGGAGTCCCCAACCCTCCAACCACTGACTGGTACCGGTCCAGGGCCACACAGCAGGAGGTGAGTGACTGGTGAGCAAGCGAAGCTTCCTCTGTATTTACAGCCACTCCCCCTCGCTCGCATTACTGCCTGAGCTCCGCCTCCTGTCAGATCAGTGGCGGCATTAGATTTTCATAGGAGCACGAACTCTGCTGTGAACTATGCATGTGAGGGATCTAGGTTGCGTGCTCCTTATAAGAATCTAATGCCTGATGATCTGAGGTGGAGCTGAGGCAGTGAAGCTAGCGCTGGGGAGTGGCTGCAAATACAGATTATCATTAGCAGAGAGGTTTGACTGCACAGTGACCATGTTAAATCAATTGCTTTCAGACTCATATCAAAACCCTATCAGTGAGTGGTAAGTGACAGTTAAGGTGCATCTGGTGGCAGGCTTTAAGTCAGAATTCAACACTTACTTTAGTCCACGCGTGGCCCACCCATTATTTTATTTACCATTTCCGTCCACACCTCTTTCCCGCACTGCGCACTTGTCTCAGTCACAGTTTTGGTAAGCCCGCAAGCTAACCCTAGCCAAAATAGGTAAAAAACAAACAGTGCTGGAGAGCTTCTTTGAAAAGAGGGAGGGCTTCCCTCGTGGCGCAGTGGTTGAGAATCTGCCTGCCAATGCAGGGGACACGGGTTCGGGCCCTGGTCTGGGAAGATCCCACGTGCCGCGGAGCAACTGGGCCCATGAGCCACGACTACTGAGCCTGCGCGTCTGGAGCCTGTGCTCCGCAACAAGAGAGGCCGCGATAGTGAGAGGCCCGTGCACCGCGATGAAGAGTGGCCCCCGCTTGCCGCAACTAGAGAAAGCCTCGCACAGAAACGAAGACCCAACACAGCCAAAAATAAATAATTAATTTTAAAAAAAAGAAAAGAAAAGAGGGAAAGACCTAATGATGAGACAGCAGAAGACTCTAAGACCGCCAACAAAAAGAAAGCTTCATTTTAAAGGAAATACCAAGAGTCCTACTTAAATTATGGGTTCATTGCAACAGGTGATTCACATTCTCGAAGCCTGCTTTGTATAATTTGTGGCGACTGGCTATCCGACGGAGCCGTGAAACCTTCAAAACTGCTTCACTACATGGAGACCAAGCACCCTGCATTAAAAGACAAGCCTTTGGGGACTTCCCTGGTGGTGCAGTGGTTAAGAACACGCCTTCCAATGCAGGGGACACGGGTTCGAGCCCTGGCCTGGGAAGATCCCACATGCCGCGGAGCAACTAAGCCCACAACTACTGAGCCTGCGCTCTAGAGCCTGCGAGCCACAACTACTGAGCCTGCGCGCCTAGAGCCCCTGCTCTGCAACAAGAAAAGCCTGCACACCAAAATGAAGAGTAGCCGCCTCTCGCTGCAACTAGAGAAAGCCCGTTCGCAGCAACGGAGACCCAACGCAGCCAAAAATAAATAAATAAATTTATTTATTTAAAAAAACAAAACGACAAGCCTTTGGAGTTTTTCAAAAGAAAAAAACGTGAACACGAAGAACAGAAACAATCATTGAAGGCTACCACTTCATCAAATGTGTCTGCATTGAGAGCATCATTCTTAGTGGCTAACTGCATTGCTAAAGCTAAGAAGTCCTTTGCTACTGGTGAAGATCTGATCCTGCCTGCTGCTCAGGACATTTGTCGTGAACTTTTAGCAGAGGCTGCAGTTCAAAAGGTGGTACGTGTTCTTCTTTCGGCTAGCACCATAACTAGATGAATTGATGAAATAGCAGAGGATATTGAGACACAATTGTTAGAGAGGATTAATGAGTCACCGTGGTACTCAATCCAGGTTGACGAGTCTACCGATGCTGACAACAAGGCAACAATGCTTGTTTTTGTGCAATATATTTTTCAGGAGGATGTACATGAGGATATGTTATGTGCACTTCTGTTGCCAACCAACACCACAGCTGCAGAACTATTCAAGTCTTTGAATGATTACATATCAGGAAAACGGAACTGGTCATTCTGTGTTGGTATATGCACAGATGGAGCGGCTGCCATGACTGGATGGCTTTCTGGTTTCACTACGGGTCAAAGAGGTCGCTTCTGAATGTGTGTCCATAGCAAAATGCTGGCTAGCCGAAAAATGGTACCTGAACTTAACAATGTTTTGCAGGACATGGTTAAAATTATCAACGACATTAAAGTGCATGCCCTTAACTCACATCTGTTCGTGCCCCTCTGTGAGGAGATGGACACAGAGCACACACATCTTCTCTTATACACAGAAGTGAGATGGCTTTCTAGAGGTAGATCACCGGCCAGAGTTTTTGAGTTACGAGAGCCGCTCCAGGGATTTCTTGTAGAAAAACAGTCACCACTGGCAGCACATTTCAGTGACACAGAATGGGTCGCAAAACTTACTTACTTGTGTGACATATTCAACCTGCTTGCCGAACTCAGTCTGTCACTTCAGGGGAGAATGGCAACTGTGTTCAAGTTGGCAGATAAAGTGACTGCATTCAAAGCCAAACTGGAATTATGGGGGTGATGAGTGAACATTGGGATTTTTGACATGTTTCAAACATTAGCAGAGAGTTTGAAAGAGACTGAACTAAGGCCTTCTTTCTCCCAGCTGGTGCACCTATCTCAGCTTTCAAAAGAGTTTGAGCATTACTTCCCAACCACAAAAGACCCCCGAACTGGGAAGGAATGGATCTGCAACCCATTTGTGAATAAGCTGGGTGAATCGACTTTGTCCGCGCTAGAAGAGGATCAATTGCTTGAGATCACAAATGATGGTGGCCTTAAAAGTATGTTTGAGACAACTTCAAATCTCCATACCTTTTGGATTAAAGTCAAGGCGGAATATCCTGAGATTGCCACAAAAGCACGGAAAAGCCTGCTTTCATTTCCAACATCCTATCTTTGTGAAGCAGGGTTTTCTGCAGTGACAGCAACCAAAATGAGATTATGGAGTAGACTGGACATAAACAACACACTTTGGGTGTCACTGTCTCCCATCACCCCCAGATGGGACCATCTAGTTTCAGGAAAACAAGCTCAGGGCTCCCACTGATTCTACATTATGGTGAGTTGTAGAATTATTTTGTTATATATTACAATGTAATAATAATTGAAATAAAGTGCACAATAAGTGGAAAGCACTTGAATCGTCCCGAAACTTCACCCCACCCCACCCCCAGTCTGTGGAAAAACTGTCTTCCACGAAACCGTTCCCTGGTGCCAAAAAGGTTGGTGACCGCTGCTGTAGGGCGTCTTGGCCAAGGGCACCCCCTTGCTTAGTCAAAGGCTACACTGGGAAGTAGGAGCTGAGGAGGCTGGGAATGGTCCCAGCTTAGATCCAGGGGCCTCCGGATCAGCTCACAGCATGTGGAGGTGAGGGAACTCATGACCTGGGTCACCCTTTCTGTGGCCATTGGATCTAGGTTTGGATCTGCATGCTGCAAATGCACCCATTCCTATGAACTTGTGAGTTATTGTAAGAAAGAGCCCTTTGAACAATCCCCAACTTTGTTTTGGTTGAAAGGAAAAAGTATTTTTCCTCTCTTGGTTCGTTTAGACTAGAGGGGGGCTCAGTCTCTGCCCGTGGCCAGATGCAGTGGTGGCCTCAGGCAGGGGAAGTGGAATAACAGGGGACGGACCAAAACTGGGAACCTGGGACATGAAAGTCACATATTTCATGTTTTAGGCTGATTCTATCCCTCCTGCCCCGTTCTCAGGTCCTTTAAAGCCTCAAACTATGACACAATAGCAGAAACAGACAAGTAATGGAGATTAGACCATGTTTAGGATTGCTACCTAGTGTCTCTTGAGCGTTTCTTACTCCTGTGTGTGTGTGTTTTTTTAAAATTTTTGGCCGCGTTGGGTCTTTTTTGCTGCGCGCGGGCTTTCTCCAGTTGCAGCGAGCAGGGCCCACTCTTTGTTGTGGCGTGCGGGCTTTTCATGGCGGTGGCTTCTCTTGTTGCGGAGCACGGGCTCTAGGCGCATGGGCTTCAGTAGTTGTGGCTCGCAGGCTCTAGAGCGCAGGCTCAGTAGTTGTGGCGCATGGGCTTAGTTGATCCGTGGCATGTGGGATCTTCCCGGACCAGGGCTCGAACCCATGTCCCGTGCATTGGCAGGTGGATTCTTAACCACTGCGCCACCAGGGAAGTCCCTCCTGTGTTGTTTTTCATGTTTGTTTGTTTTTTCCAGACATTCTTGAGGAAACCTTCACTTCCCTGGGCTATGAAGTCAAGCGTTTCTTGCATCTCACTGTGGAAAATATAATGCACATTCTTGGCCAAGTTGCGCACATGACCCAACATCAAGACTACGACAGCTTCGTGTGTATCCTGGTGAGCCGAGGGGGCTCCCAGAGCGTGTTTGGCGTGGATCAGACTCGCTCAGGGGTCCCTTTGGATCATATCAGAAGGATGTTCATGGCAGATGCATGCCCCTCTCTCTCAGGGAAGCCAAAGGTCTTTTTTATTCAGAATTATGTGACATCAGAGGGCCAGCTAGAGGACAGCAGCTTCCTGGAGGTGGATAGGCCATCAGTGAAAAGCGCAGAATCCAAGGCCAGGCAGCCCGGGGCCTGCATGATTCACCGAGAAGCTGACTTCTTCTGGAGCCTGTGCAAAGCGGACGTGTCCCTGCTGGAGCGGTCCTCCCCTTCACCGTCATTGTACCTGAAGTGCCTCTCCCAGAAACTGGGGAAAGAAAGGTGAGCCACCCAAGCTGTAGCGGATCCTGGCCCCAGTTGTTTATTTTCTGCTACCAGGATGGAAGTGCCACTGTGCCATATTTGATGCCCTTTTCTTCAGGGGGAGGGATGTTTCGTTCCTTGTTGGGGTTGCCTTAGGAGTATGATATAGACTCTGCACAGTTTATGAATGCTTTGTACTTCAGAAGGTCATATAGTAGTCAGCTTGTGGTTTGGATATTTTTCTTCAAAATTAAGAAAAATTTTTTTCTTATTACAAAAGCAATACATACTCCTTACTGAACATAGACCATGAGATATAGATGCTGAAAGCAGAACATAACAAGCAGTTATAATCCTACTTATTAGAACTAATCTGTTAACCAAACCTTGGTGTGTTGCCTTCCAGATCTTTTTTGGATACCGATACAATCATATATAAAGATGTTTTTTAAGCCAAAATGAAATCATAATTTACTGTTACTTTATAACCTGCTTTTAGTTTGTGCAACAGTATATTTTTACATGTCAGGAATCACATTTTTATGGCATCATTTTATTTTATTTATTTGTTTAAATATTTATTTATTTATTTTTGGCTGAGTTGGGTCTTTGTTGCCGCGTGCAGGCTTTTTCTCTAGTTGCAGCGAGCGGGAGCTACTCATTGTGCGGGTTTCTCTTGTTGTGGAGTACCGGCTCTAGGCATGCGGGCTTCAGTAATTGTGGCACGCGGGCTCAGTAGTTGTGGCTTGCGGGCTCTAGAGCGCAGGCGCAGTAGTTGTGCACAGGTTTTGTTGCTCCACGACATGTGGGGTCTTCCCGGACCAGGGCTCGAACCATGTGCCCTGCATTGGCAGGCAGATTCTTAACCACTGCGCCACCAGGGAAGTCCCTATAGTATCATTTTAATGTCTGCAGAGCAGTCCCTAATATGACTATAGCATAATTTACTTGGCCAGTCTTTAGTTATTGGGCAATGTTTTGCTTTCACAAAAAAGAAAGTGTTCAACATCTTTGTAGCTCAGTATTTGTGCTTATTCTTAATTGTTTTCTTGAAGGGAACATTCCCAGAAGTGGAATTACTGTGTTGAATGACAAGCATTTTTAAAGCCTCTGATGCATCTCATCAGATTGTCCTCTAGGACAGTTAGACCAACTTTTTGTTTTTTGACCACACCACGCAGCTTGCAGGACTTTAGTTCCTGGACCAAGGATTGAGCCCGGGCCTCTGGGAGTGAGAGCGCTGAGTCCTAACCACTGGACCCCAGGGAATTCCCGTAGATCAGCTTTTATGAGAGAGTCTGCATCCCTGAAATCTCACTGATACTGTGTGCTCGTTTATTTCCCCAAGTCTTGAGGTTGATAGGTGAAAAATGGTACCTGGCTATACAGGTCTGCAAGTCTTTGTAACTTAGACATTTTTGATGTTTATTGGCAAAGATACTTTTCTAAGGGAAACGTTGGTGTCCATTTAGGATGAGGGAAGCCTCAGTGTACCTCACATGTAAGATTAGCAGTCCCTTTTCTGTTGCCCCCTAATCACAATTTAGAATTTCTCTGAGTCACCTGTGAAAGGCATCTGTTGTAGCTTGGGGGACCCCAGGAATAAATCTCAGGGCCTGGGACCCCTAGCCTCCTCAGGGATGGCACAGCAGTAAAGGGAGGGCTAGAGCAGGGGCAGCTCAGCCTTCCAAGGTACATACACCACGGGCCAACGGTATTATTGGCCTTTTACATCCATCCTGCATTTGCATAGATGATCCAGATGGGTTATCGTCTGGCTGGTGTGTACCCAGACTAAAACTCAGTTGCCCCTGTGGGTGGGGACTGTGGTCATTGGGTCAGAGTGCTGCAAACCTGTTTGGATCACTTGCTAAGCAGCTTGTAGAATATTTAGACAGGAACAATTTTAAAGCACTTTCATATCTGTTAGCTGATTTCAACCTAATGCTAACCTGTCTCCTCGTTGATATTTGCGTGGGATTAATTTTTGCCTTTCTCATTCCCTCCAGAAAACACTCACTCCTGGAACTCCACATTGAGCTCAACAGCAAGGTGTATGATTGGAACAGCAGAGTGTCTGCTAAGGAGAGGTACTGTGTCTGGCTGCAGCACACTCTGAGAAAGAAACTCATCCTCTCTTGCCAATGAAAAGCCAAAGGCCCTTCTTAGCTTTGCAGTCTCCATCGCTAGCCAGAAAGACAAACATTTATTTCTCACAGTTCTAGTGACTGGGAAGTCCAAGATCAAGGTGCTTGTAGATCCCGCCTCCAGGTTGGCAGATGACCCTCCTGTTGGATCTTCACACGGCAAAGAGAACAGAGAGAAAGCAGGCTGTCTTGTGTCTCTTCTTATAAGGACACTGATCTTATTCATAAGGGCTGCCCTGTCATCAACTAATCACCTCCCAAAGGCCCCACCATCTCATACTATCATATTGGGGGACAGGATTTCAACCTATGAATCTGGGGGTGGACACAAACATTCAATTTAAAACAGTGGCTTTCTGATCTGAGGTTGCTTCTCTGTCTAGGACTCACATGGCATTCTACAGTAATCAGTATACCTTTCCTCCTTGGATTTGAAAGCATGACCTACAAGAATATGATTGTTTAAAATATTATTTAAAGGGACTTCCCTGGTGGGCCAGTGGTTAAGACTCCATGCTTCCACTGCAGGGGGAATGAGTTCAATCCCTGATTGGGAACTAAGATCCCACATGCTGAGGCATGGCCAAAAACAATCACTTGAAGTTAAAAAAAAAAACTTATTTATATATTTTTAAGTTGGTTTTAAGTGGTATGTATCTGTGGGGGTATGTTTATATGTGTTTTGACATGATCACCCAACAAAAGCTGAAAAGTATGAAAGGAACACTTTTCAGACACTTCACACACTTATTTCTACTTTAAAGGTAATTTTCTATCCTTGTGTTAATGAATGTGGGACTCCCGAGGGTGTCTTTGAATTTCACATTGCTGGGGGCACCAGCAGGAACAATGTATATGCTTGGACTCATGAACCAGAACCCTGTGTTAATTATTACAGAGGGAAGCTGTTTGTGAGGGATCTTAATGACCTGGCAGCTTTTGCATCCTTCTCTGTCCCATCCTGACTGGGTGACAGGCATTTTCCATATTCTGTTTCCTATCATGGATGGGAATTGCACCTTTTCTTTTACCTCGGGAATGGGATCACCACCCCTCTTGAAAAATGTCATGTATCTTCTTTGACTCACAAAAAACTGAAAACACAATGCTGACGCATAGTATTTATTTATATTACTTTTTAGTTTTATATATTTTTATATATTATTAAGGTAACTTGTATTTGCATTAAATATAAAAATAAGAGGGACCTAGAAGTCACTATGCTAAGTGAAATAAAAGACAAATACCAAGCATTATATGCTCTCCTTTATATGTGGAATCTACAAAACAAAAACATAAACAAAACAAAACAAACTCATAGAAAAAGAGATTAGGCAGTGGTAACCGGAGGTGGGGGAAGGGAGTAATTGGAGGAAGGTGGTCAAAAGGCACAAACTTACAAAAAAAAGAAAAAAAAAAAAGACTGCTCTAAGCACGGGTAAGCACCTGCAGTGCATAGTCCAATGTTAGGCTGAAATATCAGATTCTTGATGTAGGCCCTGATTTCTCCCACACCTAAGCTATGTTTCACAAAAACTGAACATGATGAATATGAGATTTTTAGTTAGAGAGGGTTTAGGAGCAGCTACAGTCTGTAATCCCATGAGCTTTAACCTGTGAGATTGATAGAGAATATGGTAAAGGTAAACCAGAGATGGAAGAAAGGCTTTAGAAATGGAATGAGAGAGAACAAATGACAGCTGTGTGATATAAAATAATAAGACCTACAAGACGGGTGTGATGGATGGAATGCAAGCAGGTTTAGTGTATAAGTGTGATTGACAGTGAAGAATTAAAGTTTAGGATATGGCATATTGTGACATTCGGTTTTCAATAAATAATATAATGACACCTGACAGCTATAATCTCTCAAAAATTCACATCAAATGATGTTCATTCCAATAATTAAAAATAAATTAAAAATTTGTAAAAAGAAAAGGGGACAAACTTCCAGTTGTAAGATAAATAAGTACTAGGGGTATAATGTACAACATGATGACTAGAGGTAACACTGCCGTGTGACACATAGGGAATTTGTTAAGAGAGTAAGTCCTAAGGGTTCTCATCACAAGGAGAAAAATTTTTTTCCTTTTTTCTTTTCTTTTTAGTGTATACATATGAGACAGTGAATGTTAGCCGACCCTATTGTGGTAATCATTTCACAATATATGTAATTATCACCTTGTATACCTTAAACTCATACAGTGATGTATATCAATTATTTCTCAGTAAAATGGGGAAAAAAAGATTTGAAAAACACAATCATATCATTCAAAATGTTTTAGATGCAAGTAACAGAACACCTAACTTAAAACAAAAAGTTTTTAAAACATTTGTTTACTCTTATTAAGCAACAGGTTCAGAGGTAGGGGGTGTAGTTGCTGGCTTGGTTAATTCATTGGCTCAACAATGTCCTCAAGGGTTTGATGCTTTCCACCTTTCCTCTCTGTAGTCTCAGTGTTTGGGCTTTTATTTTCAAATTTGTCATCTAAAGGTCACAAGAGGGCCACAGGTCCAAGTATCATACCCAAACACACAAGGGAAAACATCTCTTCCTTGTGTGGCTTCTTAAGATCAAAGGAAAAATTTCGCAGAAGCTCTCCTCCCCAAGAGTTCCCTTCCCTCACTTCTCATTGGCTAGAATCACATGATATGTTCTTCCTTAAACCGACCATTGGCAGAGGGAATGGGATTACCATGGTTGGTTTATACCAGCCCAGACTCAGTCCCCTGGGACTGGGGTTCAGTGGCTTCAGCTCCCTTGGGCACATGGTCTCCAAAAGCTGGGGTTCTTTTAGGGGAAAATGGGGCATGGAGCTTCCCTGGGGAGTAGTTAACCATAATGTATGCCAAAAGGAATGAGAACATCCATTTTATGATTGAAGAAACTGAGGCACACAGCTTTTAAGTGAGCTGTTCCCAAATCTCAGAGAAAATCATTGGTAGTGCCAGGTCTAGAATGTTAACAACCAGCCTTACGATCTGGTGTCCTTCAGAAATTAGAACAAACTTTGGAAGATATGTAGCATGCATTCCAGGGAAGGCATCGTACTCCTCTCTCAGCTGTTTGTGAGAGTCATTACCCTACCTTTCCAGCCCCACCCTTTTCCCCCGCAGAGAGGCAGCATGGCCACATAGCTTTCCATATCGCATCTGAGGGACACAGTGAAAATACAGAGCCCGTTAAATCACCATCTTTTCTTTCCTTCTCTTCTAAAAAGCAATTATTTATTGGGACTTCCGTGGCAGTCCAGTAGTTAAGACTCCGCGCTTCCACCACAGGGGGTTCAGGTTCAATCTCTGGTCCCTTGTCAGAGAACTAAGATCCCACATGTGCCCCTCCAAAAAAAACCAAAAACAAAACAAACACACAAAAACAAAAATATATGTATTTATTAAATTATATTGTGCTCTCTGTTTACTTTTGTCCCTTTTCTGTCTTTAGATTACATTATTTTTATTAATACCATTCATCAGTCAACCCGCAGGTGCCAAGGAAAAAGAGTGCTAAGGGTTTGCTTGTGTGTTTTGCTCACTGCAAGGGGGATGGGGTGGAGTAAAGAGGGACTGATTCCAGGAGCAGGCCAACAAGATGGGAGGAATAAAGCCTTGCCTCCCCTTGTCTACTTCGCAGAATTGTTCTGAGGATGAGATGAGGGAGCCTTTATGATCATACCCAATGAGAGTTTTTATGACTGCATCGGTGATGCCATGTGAACATAGCTGTTACTATTATAGCACACTGTGGAGGAGTTATTCTGAAAAGGTTGAATCAAACCTTGAAAATTGGTAGGATTTTGGCAGGTTGAGGTGGAGAAGAGAATACATTGCAGGAGAAGAAACAAAGCAAACGAAGGGTCAGATAAGGGAAATGTAAGGCATGTTTTAAAAACCACGAGTGTAACTTTTAGCTGGAGCAGAGAGAATGTGAGCCATGGTGAGTGATAAGCCAGGAGGTGCCTGTGAAGAGCTGTAAAGACCCCCATCTCTGTCTTTTAGTCAGCTCTCATGTAAGTTATTTCATGAGTTATTTTTCTCACTTTAATAGTGGAGTCTACAACTACTTCTTTGACATTTTTGTGTATATGAGCAATTTGATTACTAAGTGCCTTATTCTTTTTCATTGAGTATAGTTTTTAAATGAAATATTTAAGGCATGCTAAAGGAGAATTATATTAGGTAACAATATAATGAATACATACCCACAACCCAGCTTAAATGAAATGTTCTAAAATCTACATGAAGACTCTGAAGATACTGCTTGAAGTAATAGCCCTAAATATAAAAGAGATAAATATATTAAAATATTTAAAACTTTATAATAGCCCCCAACTGAAAATTCATCAAGTGTTTAGTAACAGGAGCATGGTTATGATAAAACGTCCACTGGTTGGAATTTTATGTAACCGCTAAACTTATATATGCAAATAATAAAGGCTTACATAAGCTGCTCTTAGCTCATTACATGAATTATTTAATCCTCAAAACAGCTCTTTGAGGTAGGTATTATTGTCCTCATTATTATTTCTTCCCATTTTATAGATGGGGAAAGTGACAAAAGGGATGCTAAGTAGCTTGTCCTTGGTCACCCCAGCCTAGGATATAAACTCAAGCCATAAACAGAGCCTTTATTTTTATAGCTAAGTACATTTAAAGCAAAACAGGCCTTCCCCGGAGGTCCATTGGTTAAGGCTGTGCGCTTACAATGCAGGGGACATGGGTTCAATCCCTGGTTGGGGAAGATCCCACATGCCGTGTGGTGTGGCCAAAAAAAAAAAAGCAAAAACTAACAAAAAATATGTCTCACAGGAAAACAAAAGGCCAGAAAGAAATATTCCAAAAGTGGTGTATGGATGACAGAACTGTGGCTGGTATCTTTTCTTTCTGTTTTCCAAATCCGCTTTTCTATCTCTGTATATTTAAGCATACTGGTTTCTAAAGTAAAGTCTAGGTAATTCCTCCAACTTTTTTTTTTTTTTTTTTTTTTTGCATTACATGGGCCTCTCACTGTTGTGGCCTCTCCCGTTGCGGAGCACAGGCTGCGGACGCGCAGGCTCAGCGGCCATGGCTCACGGGCCCAGCCGCTCCACGGCATGTGGGATCTTCCCGGACCAGGGCACGAACCCGTGTCCCCTGCATCGGCAGGCGGACTCTCAACCACTGCGCCACCAGGGAAGCCCATTCCTCCAACTTAAAAAAAAAAAAATTATTTATTTATTTGGCTGTGCCAGGTCTTAGTTGCAGCATGAGGGATTTTTAGCTGTGGCATGCATGCAGGATCTAGTTCCCTGACCAGGGATCAAACTCAGGTCCCCCGCATTGGGAGCGCAGAGTCTTAACCACGGGACCACCAGGGAAGTCCCTCTATCAACTTTTGACTCGCTGGTTCTTTGGTGCTGAAGAGACTACTCTTTCCTGTAGTTCTGCCTTCACTTCTCTGTCTCATCTCTAGCTCTTCTTTTCAGTAGCAGGACCCGTGGTCTCAGGGCTGCTTTTCTGGGCCACTGGTTAGGAGGACTGTCTCGTCAACCCCAGTTTCATTCCAGTCCCCAATGCCTTCCATCCTCTTCCATGAATAGGCCATGGTAGGGGTCACTTGACAGCTTTTTCTGTCTGCAGTGTTTGAAATGGGAATCTCTTCTCCCATATTCTAGGAGCAAGTTTTCAGGATTAAGCATGTTACTTATGCCACCAAGAGGTCACAATTTGAGGTCAGCCTTGTCAATTTGTCTGTGTGGTAGACCCTGCTCACTGTCCCAAATATCCATTCTCTTTTTCCCTAGTAATAGAAGTCTTAATTTGAAACTGGGCACACAGCCTCACAGAATACAGTCTAGCTGTCCAAGCCTCAACTTGTAGCAAGATGTGGTCATGTGTCTAGTCCTGGAAAATAATATGTAAGCAGTGGTATTGTTTGGCAGTTGCTGAGAATTTTTCTTAAAAGGCAACTGTTTTTTGCCCTTCGCCCCTTTGTCCTTTTTTCTGTCTTAGTGACTAGACTGCATATGTGATGGCTGGAGCTCTAGCTGCCATCTTGAATTGTGAGGATAAGAGCCACACTGTAGGGATGACCAAGTGGTGAACAGGAAGGACCCTTGTTGGGTGAAGACATTAAGAAGCAGAGTCACCATACCAACCCTAGCTTACCTACATCTGGACATTTATGTGAGAGAAAAATATGTGGGGTTTATATTTCTTTTAACCTAACCTAGTCTGACTGGTACATTGTTATTTGATTAAAGTGTTTTTTATGTTTATGCATGTTATAAGTTTAAAATAAATATTTGCCTAGGCAATCATTTTAATTTTTTTATTATTGTTTAAAAATGTATGTATGTATTGTTAAAAAATGTAATGTTAACACCTGAGCCGACCTAAGTTTTTAGTATGTATGATGCTCTCATTTATTTCCTTTTATATTTTTGTGGTCTCACAAAACCACATATATAAACAGATCATTCAATACACGGCCTTCTGACTTCTTTCATTTAGCATAATGTTTTCAAGGTTTATCTATGTTGTATAATATGTAAGTACTTCATTTTGCTTCATGCCTGAATAATATTTCATTGTATGGATATACCACATTTTGTGTATCCATCAATTGATGGACGTTTAGATGGCTTCCACTTTTTGTCTATTATGAATGATGTTGCTATGTATTCATGTATAAGTTTTTGTGTGGATATATGTTTTCAGTTCTCTTGGGTATAGACGTAAAATTGGAATTGTTGGTTCATAAAGTCAGAGTTGAATTGCTGGTAATTCTATGTTTACCTTTTTGAGGACTGCCAAACTGTTTTTCACAGTGGCTATACCACTTTACATTCCCACTAGCAGGGTATGAGGGTTCCAACTTCTCTACATCCTCTCCAACACTTGTTATTGTTTGTCTTTTTAATTATAAACATCCTAGTGGGCATGAATTAGTATCTCATTGTGGTTATGATTTGTATTTTCCTACTAACTAATGATATTGAGCATCTTTTCATGTGCGTATTGGCCATTTTTACATTGTTTTTGAAGAAACATCTATTCAGTACTTTCCCATTTAAAAATTGTCTTTTGGGACTTCCCTGGCAGTTCAGTGGTTAAGACTTCACCTTCCAATGCAGGGGGTGCAGGTTTAATCCCTGGTCGGTGAGATATGCTCTCACATGACTCATAGCCAAAAAAAAAAAAAAAACCAAAACATAAAACAGAAGCAATATTGTAACAAATTCAATAAAGACTTTAAGAACAGTCCACATCAAAAAAAATCTTTAAAAATTGTCTTTCTATTGTTGAATTGTTAGTATGTTTATATATCCTGGATACTAGTCTCTTATCAGATAAAGATCTGCAAAATTTGTCACCCATTCTGTGGGTTGTCTTTCATTTTTTGTATAGTGTCCTTTCCAGCACAAAACTTTATATTTTGATAA
This sequence comes from Mesoplodon densirostris, assembly GCF_025265405.1. Lineage (NCBI taxonomy): Eukaryota > Metazoa > Chordata > Mammalia > Artiodactyla > Ziphiidae > Mesoplodon > Mesoplodon densirostris. The sequence goes on along the minus strand of NC_082668.1, from coordinate 35,529,147 downwards.
AGTCCAATTGATCTGTTTTCTTCTTTGTTGCTTATGCTTTTGGCATCATATGTAAGAAACCATTGCCTAATCCAAGGTTATGAAGAGTTACACCTATATTTTCTTATAAGATTTTATGATTTAAACCCTTACATTTCAGTCTTTGATCAATTTTGAGTAATTTTTTGTATATGGTATGAACTATGGGTTCAACCTCATTATTTTGCTAATGGATATCCTGCACCATTTGTTGAAAAGACTATTTTTCCCCCATTGAATTGTTTGTCATCCTTGTTGAAAATCAACTGACCGTGAATGTGAGGGTTTATTTCTGGACTTTCAATTCTATTCCACGGAACTGTCTGTCCTTATGGCAGTACCATATTGTCTTGATTACTGTACTTTGTAGTAAGTTCTAAAATTGGAGAGTGTGAGTGTTCCAACTTTGTTGTTCTTTCTCAAGATTATTTTGCCTCTCCCAAGTCCCTTACATGTCCATGACTTTTAGGATCAGCTGTCAATTTCTGTAAAAAGGGCAGTGAGGGGACCTCCCTGGTGGTCCAGTGGTTAAGACTCTGTGCTTCCACTGCAGTGGGCGAAGTTTCAATCAGTGGTCAGGGAACTAAGATCCCACATGCCGTGGGGCGCAGCCAGAAAAATAAATAAATAACATAAAAAAAAGGGCAGTGAGGATTTTGATAGTGATTGCACTGAATATGAAGACCAATTTGGGGAATACTGCCATCTTAACTGGACTCTTTTTGTACACATTGATATCAGGGACATTTTATGTCACTTGCCTCATTGTAAATTTTTATAAACATGGCTGTCTTGTGCTGCCTTTTTGAAAAATTATTGAATCAAAGGCCAAAGCAGGCTTCTCTCTATTTTTCTTCTTTCAAACGACAAACTCTCCTCTAAATGGAAGACCATTCGGCCTCTTTTGATTCTTTCTTTTTTCTTTTTTGCAGCACTAAAACTATTTTACCCCTTTAGCCACATCCTCCTAGTTCCCTAGCCAATCTAATGCTAGTCTGTTGGACTCTTTTAGGAAATATCACCATCTTGTGGAAATTTGAGGTTTTGTCACCCCCGAATTCCCTGGCTTCTTGCTTCAAAGTCAACTGGATAAGAAAGTGGGATGGAAGGCCTTTGGAGTTCACAGAGTGGGGAAGAGTGAATTTAAAGATTAGCTTGCTAATTCTGCATTGGGCTTAATCCTAAGGAAATCATTATAAATACGTTCAGAGATTTATTTGTAAGAATCTTCAATGCAGCACTGTTCACAATAATAAAAAATTGGAAATGAATTAAATGTCCAATAACTATAAATTAGTTAAATAAATATGGTATATCCAGGGAGGAGAATATCATCTAACCACTAACCATCATGTTGTCAAAGACTATTTAATGATATGAAAAAAAAGGTATATGTGTTGTTAAGTGAAAAAAGCAAACTGTACAGCATATTTCAATTTTTGAAAAATAATTACACAGAGAAAAGTGGAAGGATATACACTAAAATTTAAAAAATTGAGATATAATTGACATATATACATTGTGTAAGTTTATGGTGTACAACATATTGATTTGATAAAAATTTAACAGTATAGGTTATAAATGACTCTGTGTGTTTCCCTATTTTCCAGCCTTTCTACATTAAATATTGGAAGTTTCTCACCTCTTTTTTTTTTTAACTGCTTTTTTATTAAGGAAAGAGACATGTTAAAATAGATCAGTCTGGGGACTTCGCTGGTGGTCCAGTGGTTGCGACTCCGCGCTTCCACTTCAGGGGGCATGGGTTCGATCCCTGGTCGGGGAACTAAATCCCACATGCCGTGCAGCAAGGCCAAAAAATGTCTTAAAATAGATCAGTCTGTAGTACAATGAATACAAAAAGGGTCACATTTTACTCATCTAGCTATAGTCTCCTGCCAGTGCACCATTTGGAGACCTCTGCTGGGATCCTTAGCGCCAAAAGCATTCTCCTTTAGAACTTAGCTTCATCATGCTCCCATATACCTAGAGTAAGACTAGTTCTGAGACGGTCTGAAGTGTGTGAATAAAAGTATGGAGTGAGGAAGGGAGGGAGTCCTAGAAGCTGGGGATGGGATAGCTAATCAAAAGAACCTGCTACCATAGGAACAGGAGTTGGAATGAAACTTTCAGGGCACCAAGGTTTTTTCCAGCTACTACATTTATCTTCCCCATCACTGTGTCCATTCTTTAGTTCACGAGTTTTTACTTTGGGGGGGGGGAACTTGGACCAGACCCTGGATGTAAAGGAAAGCCAATTACTGACACCATCGCCCCCTCCCAAGGTGGAACTAAATAGGAACCATCTGGTATTTCCCCTCTGTCACCAGGGCCATGGTAGGTTTTCATTGGCTCTTCGTATGGACCAAGTTGACTGCAACCAATCAGGAAAGAGGCTGTAAGAAATGTTTATTCTTTCCACTACTATCAACTCACCATCAGGATGCCCTCAGTAATTGTGTTCTGAATGGGAAGTATGAAATGCCGAATGCAAATAGCATAGCACACAATCTCCCCCCCTTTAACTTGATTCAAGTGTTTCCCTTGAGTACTGGGAGTCCTAGGATAAAAGTTTAAGTTTTACTTCTGGTGTCTCTATTCTACTTCTGCCTTTCAGGCTTAGCTCAAATACCTACAAGGCATCACCATCTGGATTCCTGCCTTGCTCTGTGGGGCTCCTGTGGGGCTTAGGTGAGCCCCACTGCAGCATCACCCTGCCCAATAGTTACAGAAATTACATTACCTCATATGGAGTTAGTGGCAGTAGTAGCCTTGGGATCAAGAGCATAGGATTTGGAATTAGAGAGACCTAGGTGTCAGTCCTGAATTCCCAACTCTGCCTAGGGTGGGGAGGATGGCAAAATACTTTTCCTCTCTGAACTTTGATTTCCTCATCTATTGAATATGGATAATAACACCTTAGAGAGTTCATGCTTTACACATAGGAAGAGCTTGCTAAATATTTAATATTATTGAACGAAAGTTGAAAAAGTTCATGTATTTTATGAACAAGGGGAGAAGCGATAGTTTCATCAAATTGGCTTCCCAGATGGTCCAGGGAGTAAAATATGTATAATTGAAGAAATGAATAGAAGAGCAACACTTAGAGCTTGTCTGTCTTATCGTTAAAAAAATTTGTGGTAAAATATACATAACATAAAATTTACTATTTTAACCATTTTCAGGTGTACAATTCAGTGGCATTAATATAGTCACATTGTTGTGCAACCATCACCACTCGGGCTTGTCTTTCTTTTTTTTAATTATTTTGGCTATATCAGGTCAAATAAAATAATTATTAAAATTAATTAGTCTTATTTCCTATGTTTTTCTTTTTAAAATTTTAATGCGGCCACTTAGAAAACTTAATATTACATAAATGACTCAGATTGAATCTTTATTGGCAGCGCTGCCATACAGGATATTTTGTCCTTTGGCTGCTAAATTCAGTTGTTGTGGTAACTAAAGGGGCCTCTAGGCTCAGGGTTTCCTGGAAGATTGGGAGAGTGGGAGAGGGGAGCAATGACCTCAGGGAAGGTTTTTTTGGTTGTCACGTTCACTCATCGCCAGTTCTCTCATCTAACAATGAGATTTAGAAAATATCCTCATTTAGTGGTTTCATTTTGTAATGTATAAAAATATCGAATCAGTATGTTATGCACCTAAAACTAATATAATAATGTAAGTCAGGTATACTTCAGTTTTTTTAAAAAAATCCTCATTTCAGGGCCTCCCTGGTGGCGCAAGTGGTTGAGAGTCCGCCTGCCGATGCAGGGGATACGGGTTCGTGCCCCGGTCTGGGAGGATCCCACATGCCGCGGAGCGGCTGGGCCCGTGAGCCATGGCCGCTGGGCCTGCGCATCCGGAGCCTGTGCTCCGCAACGGGAGAGGCCACAACAGTGAGAGGCCCACATACCGCAAAAAGAAAAAAAAAAAAAAAAAATCCTCATTTCAGGAAAGACCACACGATGTGGTCTGTTTCAGGTCCAGTAGTGTCAGTTTGAATAACAGGCTCCCAACCAAAACCCCAAAGGAAGGTGTATGTTCTTCAGTGGCTCCTCTAGCATAATTCTACCTCTTTACTGGCTTGTCGCACCCCACCCGCTCTTCCCCTGCAGGGCCTGCTAGGCTACAGATTAATAGGCATTAGGAATTTGACTGCTGATATTTCCCCCCAGCAAAGCCACCCAACTCTACCTACAACGAACTTGTCCTCTATCGTTACCTCTCACACAGGAGCACTTCTCCTTTTATTTTCCTTCATCTTCCTGTGCTCACATTTTTCTTACCTGTTTTTCCTACTCAATGTTGCTCACTTTGCCTGTATGGCTTAGAAATCAGATATTTACCTCACCCTTTTCTTTCAAGAAATTCACAGCCCAGAAGGAATAGGATATGGCTAATGAACTCCAGTTGTGTAAGAATCGGTTGGCCTCTTCCCTTTTTAATGTTTTAAGTGGAAGAAGAGAAGCACCATAAATTCCTTGAGGGCCAGGACTTTTTTGTCCTATATAGTGATGCATCCGTCTGATGGGTAGTATGTGTTCCGCAAATACCTGTGTAACGGAATTTGATCATTGTCCTCTCTCGAGGTACTGTAAACCCGAGACTAGAGGCAAAACACTGCAGAATGGGTAGAATTCAGAATGGGTGGGGAGTTGTTGGTGAATGCCGTATTTTCAGGAATTTGGATTGTGTCCAAAATTCTTCCAATTCTTCCTCCACTCGCTTTCCTTCTCTCAGACTGTCCTTCCCTCCCCTTCAAGATTGTAGACACAGCCTACAATCAAAGAGCAGCTGATAAATTCATAGGATTAGGAATAGTTTCTGTTTACACTCTGTCAAACAACGTTAACTCTCATATGGTAGCACCCACTCGACTTTGCCTTATATAGATAGCGTTTATTCTCGTCTCTTTACGGATTGATTCAGTTCTGAGCCCTTGCAAGAGCAAAAAATAAAGTGTATCTGCCCTCCCTCCAGGCTGTTCTGGTAGCATTTTTGTCTGTGAAACTAAGAGGCTGTAGCTGCTCTTAGAAGAGGGAAGGAGGACGAGTTTAGAAAAAAAAAAACAAAAACCACCTGGGCTTGTCTTTCTTAAACACAGAATTTCATGCCTAGGATATGGAAATGGCACTATAATACATTTGTTAATAAGGCATCATAAATCTTTTTTTTTTTAGAAATAACTTTTTCCATGACCAAATTTATGTATCTGTGTATGTATGTATTTGGTTGCACCGGGTCTTAGTTGCGGCAGGCAGGCTCCTTAGCAACTCTTAGTTGCAGCATGCATGTGGGATCTAGTTCCCTGACCAGGGATCTAACCTGGGCCCCCTGCACTGGGAGCGTGAGTCACCAGGGAAGTCCCCCATAAATCTTTATTTTTCAGAGATAAAATATCTTTCTAAGATTCTGTACTTCTTTCAGCTCTGTGCATTTGAATTAGCTGAATTAAAGTGTAGTGACTTAAAGCCAAACTTATTGGTTTAAATCTTGGCTCTCCCACCAGCTCCCTATGTGATCTTGGGCAAATTACTTAACCTTTTGTGTTTTAATTTTCACGTCTTAAAAGAGGGGTCATAGTAATAGTATTTTTTTAGAGAGTTGTTGAGATGATTAAATGAGTAAATAGTACCTGGCACATGGTTGGGATACAAGTGTTAGGCATTGTTTTTATTATGTGAAATAATGTCTTCGAAGTCTTTTTCCTGCTGGACTCAATGTGCTGGAAGGGCAGAGACTTCACCAGTTTTGCCTACTGTTAACTCAGTTCCTTGCAAATACTTCCAAATGGGCTTAGAGTCCAGCCCCCTCCTTTTTTTTTTTTTTTTGCCTTAATTTTTTTTGTTGTTTATTTGCACATGTACTTACTTGAGAAAGGGTTAAGATGGCCGACTACTATTTCATGAACATTTTTTGTTGTTGTTCTGCTTTTCTTTGAAATTTATTTTATTTATTTTTGGCTGCGTTGGGTCTTCCTTGCTGTGCACGGGCTTTCTCTAAGTTGCAGCGAGCGGGAGCCACTCTTCGTTGCGGTGCGCAGGTTTCTCATTGCAGTGGCTTCTCTTGTTGCAGAGCACGGGCTCCAGGCGCGCGGGCTTCAGCAGTTGTGGCTCACGGACTCTAGAGCGCAGGCTCAGTAGCTGTGGCTCACGGGCTCAGCTGCTCCGCAGCATGTGGGATCCTCCTGGGCCAGGGCTCGAACCCGTGTCCCCTGCATTGGCAGGCGGACTCCCAACCACTGCGCCACCAGGGAAGCCCTCATGAACATTTTGAGTTTTATTTTAAAGGTTAGTGTGTTTGGGGAAGGAGATGGTTAGGAAAAATCGACACTTCCCTTTTTAACTTACGAGGGGAGTGACCCCAGGGAAACACTAGAGCACTTAGTGCCTTCCAGGAATTCCTCTGTTGGGGCCCTCGGCTTTACCTGGGAAAGTCCTGAGCTCTACAGTGGGAAGGTTGTGCATCTGCCTTTAGGAGACGCTGTTTGTCAGCATTGTCCTAACCCCAGGAAAGGGGAGGAGGCAAGGCGAGTGAGTCAATGATGACATCATCAATTAGCATAAGTTTCCCAAATCGGCCGACCGAGTTTTCACTTGCTCTGCCAGGCAAATTTAAATTCCCTTAACCGACCAATTTCACTTGGTCTGCCAAGGCAAACTTAAATTCCCTTAACCGACCAATTTCACTTGCTCAGCCAAGGCAAACTTAAATTCCCTTAACCGACCAATTTCCCTTGCTCAGCCAAGGCAAATTTAAATTCCCTTAACCGACCAATTTCCCTTGCTCAGCCAAGGCAAATTTAAATTCCCTTAACCGACCAATTTCCCTTGCTCAGCCAAGGCAAATTTAAATTCCCTTAACCGACCAATTTCCCTTGCTCAGCCAAGGCAAATCTGAGTTCTTTTAACCGCGCAAACGGGAGCTTTCTTGGCACTTGGACTTGGAGCACGAAGAGGATTCTAATTTCTTTAAAGCTCTGTTCTCAGGAAAATTTTCTGAGAACTTTTTACCTCCAGAGGATCAGTGGAATTTGATCTGAAGGTATGTAATTAACACCATTTCTCTGCTGGGGTCTCAGGTGCCAGCCTTTTTTCCCCCCTTGCTTTACTTCCTGGAAACTTGCAAAATCTCACATTGTCAGCCATGGCACTGTTTCTGCCTGGATTTACTAGCCGTACCAGGGAAAAAGAAAGCTTAGAAAGCCCCAGGAAGGCTCCAACACAGCCCTTTCCTGGTAGAAATATGCTAGCCCATAAATGGAGACAAAGTCTGGCAGACTTGCCAGAGTTAGAGATCAGAATTTTCAGGAAACTGCAAGACAAATGTACGATGTTAGAATAAGATGTCTCCAGGAATGCCGTCATACTGTTTCTAGTATCACAGAGCTACTAGAAGGGAAGACCCCATGGATGCTCACATTAAAAATGACATTTTTTCTCTTTTTCTAACTATAAAAGTAATATATGTTCACTGCATAAAATTTGAGAAACTCAGACAGGAGCCCAGAATAAAATTTATAGTATCTGTGATTATACCACTTATATATAACCACTCTTTGTTATTTTTTTGTTGTTGGTATGTTCGCCTTCCCTTAGAAAGTAGTTTCTTATTTCTAAATAGATAAGTGTTGCATAGTGAATATATACCTCAAGTCCTTAAAGAATGAATAATTACATTGAAAAAATGTTATCGATTTATTGCTCCTCTGATTAGAATGAAATTTAGTGTGGAAATACATTTAGTGTGGAAATACTGACTTCCGTAATTTGTCAGTTCCTACATTGATTTGAGCAAATGTTGTCTGAAACCACTCTTTCTGGGGTCTGGGATTATGACTTTCCTTTCTGTGAGATAAAGAAAGGCCTGCCCTGGTATGGTTAGCAATGTTACCTTGTTGTCCTTGGGTTGGTAGATACTTCAGAAATGTACACCCCCCCACCCCACCCCACCCCACCCTGCCATTACTTTATTTCTAAAATGTAAAAGTGTTACTTCTGCCATTTGGTGGGAATGACTGAAGAGCTCCAGGCGGGAGAGATTGTGCTGTGTCATCCTCCCTCTTGACTAGCTCCCAATGGGGACATTTTGATTTGGGGGAACTCGGGGTCAATTGAGTTTCAATAAAAGCTCCCTCCAGACCTCCTAAAAGGTTAACATGCCAGTGTTGGGGTCACGTTTTCTGGGCTATAGGTTTTTGAAGTGACCTCGCAGTGAATTTCATTTTTTAGCATTTCTAGAAAAGTCTAAGGCCTGGAACAGAGGAGGCTGGAACTGGGGGAGGGCCTGAGAAGTTGGGGTGCCGTGTTGTCCTCACTCTCTAAGCTGCGGCCCCCAACTCCTTATCTCTTTCAGGCTGGCCATGACATCGCAAGGCCAAAGTTTGAATTCCACTTTAGATGATACCTGTCAAGTGAACTTTCGAGGGATGCTTCTGACTATTGATTCGTATCTGGGGGATCAAGATGTGGAGCGCCTGAAGTTTCTCTGCCGAGACTCCATTGCCCCCAAGAACCTGGAGAAGTGCGGCTCAGCCTTGGATATCTTTGATTACCTGTTGGCAGAGGAATGGCTGAGTGAGGAAGACCCCTTCTTCCTAGCGGAGCTCCTCTATACCATCAAGCAGAAGGCCCTCCTTCGGCACCTCCGCTACACCAAGGAGCAGGTGGAGTGCTGGCTGCCTGTCCGCCGGAAGGTCTCTCTGTTCAGGTGATCCACAGGGCAGGGCCATTGGGCTTTGAAAAGAGGCTGAGATTCATGATGAATTAATTTTTAAGGTTGTTTTTCTTTACCCCCCCCCCCCCCCGCATCTACCTCCTTGGCTGGTATGGTGATTCTAAAGCAGGAGATTTCTTAGCTTCCGGTGCTAATGAGAAGGGAGGCTGGGAGGTCTGCAAAGTTTCAAAACCCAGCCCCGTGCCTGGGGGGTGGCTTCCCTTTGTTTTGCTTCTCACTGAGGAAGGAGGCCCAGGTCCGAGTGCAGCAGGCCAGCGCCTTCCTCTTTGCCAGCCTCCACGCTCTCAGCCTCCTGCCTCCAGTGAGTCACTGGTGTGTCAGCCTATACCTAGCCATTTGAGAAGAGAGAAATGAATACTTGGACCCAAATGAGCAAAATAAAAAAGGAGATGTGTCTTTGGGGTAGGGAGGGACATCATTTATGCCATGTCCAGTTTGTCCAGTTTTGGGGTGAAACCCAGACAGGTAAAATATAGGCATTTTCCCCAAAGAGGTAGAATAAAGGCATCAGACCTTAAGCAATGCAGTTTTAAACGGTCCACTAACATAGTATCTACATCAAACAGCCTCATGAAGTGGAGCCTTCGTAATACTATTTTACGGCCTGGACGGTTAGAATCCTTCTGGCCTTAACACTTGAACTGGTTCCTACAACCTGAGCTGCCCTTGGGTCAGTGAGGGAATTCTGGAGATCATTATTTCCACTCTGCTGGTTAGACAGCTGAGGAATGATCTCAGGCATGCAGAGCTGTTAACCTGTGAATGAAGTATTCAGTTTTTCTTTCCTCTTTTTTTTTGGTTGTGCCGCACGGCATGTGGGATCTTATTTCCCCAACCAGGGATCGAACCCGCACCCAACCACTGGACCGCCAGGGAAGTCCCCATATTCAGTTATTCTAATTGTCGACTGTATGGCTCTCTAGAAGTGGGGATAGTTTCCTTTCTTTTTCAACAGTGAACTTTATACTCACTGGCATTGGGTTCTCCCTGATGAGGGCCTATAAAGTAAGCCTGATTTCTAGAACGGAGGCCGGAGGAGGGCAGGCATGCCGACATTGTGTTTTATGCCTCCTTAGTGGAATTTGAAGCAGCACTGGACTTGGAATCAGAAGGCCTGCTCCCACTGCTTATTGTGTTGCTGTCGTTTAATAGGTCACTTTGAAGCTCAAAGTTTTTGTTTTTAAATCTATAAAATGGGATTAATAATTGTCTACTCACAGGGTTGTGGTCATTCAAATGAGAGATAACGTACGATAAAAGCACTCAATTTCCTGCCCATCCTCTGCAAGTGCGGGGCTTTAATTTGTCTCTTGGGTGTATGTCTTAGAAACCTGCTCTATGAACTGTCAGAAGACATCAGCTCAGAGAACTTAAACAGCATGATCTTCCTTCTGAGGGAGTCGATTCCAAAAGTCCAGATGGTGAGTGGGCCCTATAGGATGGGGTCTTTGTGAACATCGCCTTAATCAGTGTTTGGGAAGATGCTAGAAAGGGATTTCAGGAGAGCTTATTTTGTTGCAGGAGACAGTATCAGACAAGGGTTAGCAGCATTGACTTTTGATGGGCCTGGAGTCTAGTCCTAGACTAACTCCTGGATGTGGGGCAAGTGATTGAATGTTTCTGAGCCTCCATTTTCTAATGTGTCATATTATAGACAATTATACTACTTCCTTCCAGGACTGTTAAGAGGATTAGATGAAGTAATGTACATAAACTATTACCTGGGGCCTGTATTTTGCACATAGTAACCATGCAGTAAATGAGTGCTACTGGCGTCCACTGTGTTTTATGATACAGAAATGTGCAGGGCACCACAAAGAAATGAGGAGGTGGTAGCTAATGGCAGAATGGGAATGAGTTGTTCCTCACCTCCATTAGTTGAGGTTTCTGAGGGAGCCGTGTCCTTCTCAGTGGACGTTGCAGTGTCTCCCATGTAGAGTTTTGTGAAAATCAAATGAGACAAATGTTTGAGGATGTGCTTTCTAAAGGGCTATACAAGTGCTTGGAACTAATAGTAATGTTTTTAATATTAACATAATGCTGTCGGCTGATATTCTTGCTAGATTGGTCACAATTAAGGGCAGGAAAGTAGCTGCACATCTCTCTTCCAGGCCTCAAAACTTTATATTTTTTCTTTTGATTCTCATAACAGCTTGTGACAAGCAAGTTAGTTAATTTGGGAAGGGGCCAATTTTCAAATTTTACCCTATAACATTAATTTTGTTATTCAACTTCTATCTTTATTAAGTTTTAAGTTATATAATGTTTGATAACACCAAAAAAGACATGTAACATGTATGGAAGTAGAACTAAATGTAGAACTAAGTGAACAGCCATGGATCCCCCGTCCAACTTACAGATGAGCACATCGCCAGTGCAAAGAGCTTACATGTGTAGCCCTCCCATATAACATTCTCCCCAGACTAACTGATATTATTGACAAATAAATTCTTTTTGAAAGAAAAATCACTGAGGAGTAGGAAGCTGTTTTACATGTGGTAGGTCTTATGAGGACCATGTTTAATAATTCATTAAACATGTTTCCTGGTGTCAGACCTGTAGGTTAATTAACCTGCAGGTTAATTCTCTGTTTTGGTTGCAATCTTTGAGTCCTTTTTTTCTCCTTTTCAGAGCCCTCAGGGATTTTAGCCTCTTGCGTCTTTCCATTGGTTCTCTCTCCAGGCTCCTTTATCCTAAGGATTGGTTGTGGGATCCTTGGGAATGGGGACTGAGTCTTACTTATCATTATAGCCCCAAAACATTGCAGAATTACAAAATGGTGCTCTGAATGAAAGCATGAATGAATGGGATGGTGCAATCTCGAGTTTATGTTGGTGCAAAGTGGTTACGTACTCAAATGACAGCATTTTGCTTTAAATGTAGAATTTCTCAACATCAGAAGAGATTCTTGTAGTTTGAAAAACCTTCCAGGATATTAGGGTAAAATTATCTCCCAGCTCTGGGCATCCTCTCATAATTTTTCCAGTCTCTGGGTTTATAAATAAAAAGAGACCACTTTCTATTGTTACACCTATTGTCATGCACAGAAGTCCTTACTCCCCACAATGAGGTGGAGGATGAGAAGGGCATTTGATATGCTCAACACTGAGCCATGATTTCCCACTAAGAAAAGCTGGGGAATGTATTTCTTCCTCTGGGCCTTTCCACAGGTCCTAGACCTCTGCTTAAAGGCATCTGTGGCTTCAGAAACATTTTCATTGTTCAGGATCATTCCAAACATTTCTCCCTCCTGATAAATTAGCTTTTAAATCATCAAAGGCCCATGCCCAAGTAGCCAAATGATTTTATGCTTTTCTCACTCCGTACAACAGTAAATAAGAAGTTACTGTGTTTAGCTGTGGCATAAAACTGTGGAATTTCCTGGACAAATTCATGAAAACTGCACTTCCTTCTTGGATTCCAAATGATCTCACTGTATTCTGAAGGAGATGCAACTATTCACGCCAGAACTGTGGCTGAGTTACACACCTGATAATCCAGGTTGATCTCTATTGGGCTTTGTGATCAGGCCAGCCTTCTCAAGTGATCAGGCCAGCTTTCTCAAATGTGTAAAGGACAAACTCTAAGCAGCCCAGATGTGTTTCCATACCAGGGTTTAATGGGACTGCATTATCTGCAATTGCAATTGCAAAAGACTTTATCACAGAAATAAATTCTTTACCAGCCAGTGGAGGAGGGCCTGAATACCTCTCAGCCAAAAAGGAAGAATTGTGAATTCACGTGGTCTCTCTGGATGGACAGAAACGACCTTTGCAGGGTGTTCTAGGTTTCCTCTTTTTTTTTTTTTGCGGTACACGGGCCTCTCACTGTTGTGGCCTCTCTCGTTGCGGAGCACAGGCTCCAGACGCGCAGGCTCAGTGGCTATGGCTCACGGGCCCAGCCGCTCCGCGGCATGTGGGATCTTCCCAGACCGGGGCACAAACCCGTGTCCCCTGCATTGGCAGGCGGACTCTCAACCACTGCGCCGACAGGGAAGCCCTAGGTTTCCTCTTTGATAGCTTTCCCACAAACTTAGAGCAAACATAGCTGCCTTCACACATCCTGAGTGACCCAAACAACTGTCAGGATATCCGTTCTCAATGTAGCAATCAACATAGAACGTTAGATGTAAAGGAAACCACACCCAAACCTATCTTTTTAACAAAGATGCAGAGCAAGAGAGTTTCAGAATTTCTGCTAATATTTGCCAGGGTGGTGTTCTTAAACTAATGTGCAGACTCCATTTAAATTGTGGGTGTTCGTGTGTGTGTGTGTATGGAGGGTGTCATTTACTCAACATCTAATACACTCTGTACAAAGTATAATGGATTTCCATCATTGCTTCTGGAAACATGCTTTAGCCCCTTTTCTTCCTCCTGGTAGGATGCAGTCAAGATAGAAGTTTCTGTTTTGAGCTTCAGCGGGAGCTCACTTGCACATAAACCGACTGTAGAACCTTGTTCGGGGATTCCCTCTGACCCCTTTGCCCAGCTGATCAGCTCTGGATGAATCTTCCTTTACCCCCTCCTCCCTCCTGCTTTATTTCCTGGGCAGGTTGTTGGTGTGCTGGCGCTGCAGGTGAGGACACATACGTTTCTTTGCATTTTTGGTTCTCCTATGTGTCTCGGGAATGTCTTGAAAATTTATAATCTCTTTTTTGATCAGATTAGTACAGAACTCAGTTAAGACTTTGTAACTCTGGCCTTTCCCTTGGTTGTTGGCATTTTGAGTACCTTGTTTGAAAACACACATTTCGCGCGCACGCGCACGCACACACACACACACACACACTCTTCCATTAACCCTTTTTCATCCTTCTGTTACTGCTCTATCTTCTTTCCCTTTACTGCCAGACTTTTTTTTTTTAATTTTATTTACTTGTCTTTATTTTATTTATTTATTTACTTATTTATGGCTGCGTTGGGTCCTCGTTGTTGTGCGGGCTTTCTCTGGTTGTGGTGAGCGGGGGCTAGTCTTCGTTGCAATGCGTGGGCTTCTCATTGCGGTGGCTTCTTTTGTTGCGGAGCACGGGCTCTAGGCGCGCAGGCTTAGTAGTTGTGGCGCGCAGGCTCTAGAGCGCAGGCTCAGTAGTTGTGATGCATGGGCTTAGCTGCTCCGTGGCATGTGGGGTCTTCCCGGACCAGGGCTCGAACCCGTGTCCCCTGCGTTGGCAGGCAGATTCTTAACCACTGCACCACCAGGGAAGTCCTAATGCCAGGCTTTTTGAGAGAATAGTCCACACACACTCTCTCTCCACTGACGCGACTCTTAGTCACACTCCAACGCATTCCAAGATGGCTTCAGCCTCCTTCACTCCCACGAAACTATTCTTGCCGAAACTACCACGAGCCTGCTCACAACCAGATTTTTAGTTTGTCATTTTCCCTATCTGATTTTCTTTGCTTGGAAGGCCCTTCTGCATGTCGGAAGTGAAGGCGTGGTGATCTTTCGAGATGCGATTCACGTATCACCTCCCATGTGCAGCTCGTGTGACGCCTGCTCTGTGGAGCCCGTGAGTCGTGCAGAAACGAGGGGCATCACCATTTGAAGTCATCTTCGATTCGTCCTTCCTTTCTTCACGCACTCCAGTTGACCTCCCAACTCACCAAATTATACCTCAGAAAAGTCGCTCAAATCCAGCGCTTCCTCTGCGTTTCCACCACTAGCTTTTAGACCAGGCTGTGCTGATCTCTTCACCGGAGCATTTAATCTTCCTGCTGATATTTTCTCTCTAGCCCACTTCCTCCTCCAACCTATCCCCAAGACTTCTATTTAAAAACAAACCTGTTCATGTCACTGTTCTCCTTAAAAGTTCCTGCTGGAACCCCTTCATCCATGGGATACTTGCCCAAACCCCTCGGTGTTCCTTCATGGCCTGATACCAGTCTGCTGTTCCAGCTGTGGCCTAGCTTTCACTCAGAGTTTGTACTCAGGTCTCCTTCTCAATATTCCTGACCATACAGTCCCTTTTCAACTGGCCAGCATGTCTGGAGACTCCCTAGCCCCCTGTTCCCATCCTGCTGATGCTTATGTATGCAGTTAGTGAGTGTTTAGCTGTTCACTTTCTGATTAGTTATTTGATTTATTTATTTTTTGGCCACTCTGTGCAGCATGTGGGATCTTAGTTCCTCGACCAGGGATCGAACCTGTGCCCCCTGCAGTGGAAGCATGGGGGTCTTAACTACTGGACCTCCAGGGAAGTCCCTCTGATTAGCTATTCTTTTCTGTGGGCTCTAACACAATTTTATTCATATATATATATTTAATAACCAGATTAATATATTGGTTGAGAAGTCCTTATCAGTGAAAAGATTATGGTGCCTTCCACCTCATATGTAATTCAATATTAAAATAATAGTAGCCAATTTGCAATTTTTCCCAGGAGTGCTTAAGATATTTTTTTCTTTTAAAATACCAAATATAAAATTCTTTCAAAGCATTTTCTTCTCTTTTCTTTGGTACCCCTGCTTTGCTGCTGCCCTAATCTATTATATCATTTATAGCTGTGAGTTAGAGGCAGTATTGCTCAATGTTTAATGAGACAGACTTTGGCATCAGGCTGCCAGGACTCAAATACCAGCTCTGCCACTTATTGGCTCTGTGACCTTGGACGACTTACTGAACTTCCCTGTGCCTCAGTTACTTCATCTTTAAAATGTGGATATAATAGCATCTGCTCACCGGATTGTTTCTGAGTAGTTAATGAGTGATGTGTGTTTGGTATCTGGTATTAATATAGATTGTATAGAGATTTACAATCTCTATAATGCCTCTTCCCCCCTACTATTGAAGTCTTCCTGCATGGACTCTCTACCTAATTTATTACTGCAATAGGTAATCAGTAGGCAAGTAAATGTGACTCCATTGATTCTTTTGCAGACCTCTCTAAGTTTCCTGGCATATCTGGAGAAACAAGATAAAATAAATGAAGATAATCTGGCATTACTGGAGGATCTCTGCAAAAAAATTGTACCTAATCTTATGAGAAAGATAGACAAATATAAAAGAGAGAAAGGTAACTAGCTTATGCTTGCTTGCTTGCTCGAATCAGACCATGGGAATTCTTAAACCAATTGGCCATGTATGATGTTTACTTATCACTCTGATAATATTCTTTTGAAATCTCCCCATTTGTTCATTCAACATATGTTTATTGAATGCATACTTTGTACTAGGCACAGTTTTAGAAGTTGGAGCTACAGCAAGGTATAGTGCAAAGCTTCTGCCTTATTGGAGCTTATATTCTAGTGAGGGAAAGTGGTTTTAGACAAATGTCTTCTTCTGTTTCTTACATGGAAGTGATTGTAAAAGAAATTGTTTTGAATGAAATAACATCAAAAGGAAGGAGGCAGGATGGCACAGGAATTAAGAGTGGGATCCATGGAGTCAGATTGCCAGCACTCCACTTATTAATGGTGCCGTGGCCCTTTCCTCAGCTGTTCTATGTCTCACTTTTCCCATCTTTAAAGTGGGGCTAATCATAGTACCTACTTCATAATTTTTTTGAGGATTGAATGAGGTAATTCCTATAAAATGCATGTCTGGTACAGAGTAAGCATTCAATACACACTGCTATGAATACGTTTGTTAGAGAGGAAAGTCATGAAAACTTTCATATTCTCGTAAAGTACTATCAGAGAAGAATTTTCTTTCTTTCTCTTTTGTTTTTAATCAGGCTTGTAAAGGTAGTATTGCCATGGTATTACGTAGAAGTAGCTGCGTAGGGCAGAAATCAAACTTGGCTGCCTTACCATGTGTCATTATGCTGAATATTTGTGGTTTATTGAATCCATTTCTCCACTATTAAACAAAAGCTAAAAGTAAACACTCAGGATGGTATTCATGAAGCTTGTATGCCACACCCATATTTTAGTTCAGAGACTCAACATAGTGTGCAAACTTATCTGGTTGAAAACAAAACTAGCCAAAAGGAAACTTCTCTCTAAGAATTCTATTAAGACAAAATGAGTTGAGGAACAAAATGTACTGTTGTTAATTTGATAAAATCTCAAACAATAACCAAATCAATGGATAATTTAATGTATACTTTAAGTAAAAATTATGAAGAATAAAAACAGCTTTTCTAACCATCAAGTCATCAAGTGAGAAATAAAAACAGGGAGTTAATATTGAAAGTATATTTGAAATCCTCACTTGAACTTTGAATGCTGAGATTTTTTTTTTTTTCTGATCACATCATCGTTTTTCTATAATGCAGTACTCCACACAGAGTAAACATAGGGCAGGTGGCCAGATTATTGTGACTATTTGGACTCTGGAGAAGGCTCTCTAGTTTCTATGTAGTAAATGTTTACATTTGCCTCAGTGAGTCTTGAGGACTGAGCTTTATTATCAGAAGAATTCTTTTTTTTTTTTTGATTTACAATATTGTATTCATTTCAGGTGTACAACAAAGTGATTCAGTTACACACGCACATTCTTTTCAGATTCTTTTCAATTATAGGTTATTACAAGATATTGAATATAGTTCCCTGTCAGAAGAATTCTAATTTTGATTTTTCTTTTCTATAATCTACATGCTGTATGATCATTTTTTGGATGTTGAAAGAAAAAACTTGTTTTCCTTTACTAATACTCACAACAACATTCTGGAACACTTCTGACCCCAGGGGTGTGAGTTTTTCCACACCAAAATATTCTCCAACTCTGCAGACACCAACTGGGTGTCCTGTGTTTTAATTCAGTTCTGACACTCATCAGTTATTGCAGATCCCACAGGTTAAGGGTTCAGTCCCCCAAGACTCCCCACACCACTTCAGCCACCAATCTCAGGTAGTGGGTCCCCAGATTACCCACAGCTTCTGTTCAACTTGGTTACAAACCAGGGATTCCCATGACCCCTTCCTCAGGTTTGATAATTTGCTAGAACTGTTCACAGAACTTAGGAAAATAGTTTACTTACTAGATTACTGATTTATTACAAAAGTATACAACTCAGGAACAGCCAAGTGGAATAGATGCATAGGTCAAGGCGTGAGGGAAGGAGCATGGAAGTTCCATGCCCCCTTCAGGTGGATCACCCTCCCAACACCTCCACTTGTTCACAACCCAGAAGCTCTGTGAACCCCCTCAGTTAGGGATTTTTTTTTTTTTTTTTTGGCCACACTGCCTGGCAGCGGGATCCCAATTCCCTGACCAGGGATGGAACCCGTGCCCCCCCTGCAGTGGAAGCGCAGAGTCTTAACCACTGGACTGCCAGGGAAGTCCCTCAGTTAGGGTTTTTAATGGAGGCTTTGTTACGTAGGCATGATTGATTAAATCATTGGCCATTGTAATTAATTCAACCTCTAGCCCCTGTCCCCTTTCCAGAGTTCTGGGAGTAAAGCTGAAAGTTCCAACCCTCTGATCATTTGATTGGGTCCCCTGGCAACCAGCCCCCATCCTGAGGCTATCAGGATGTCCCTAACCACCAGTCATGTCATTAGCATACAAAAAGACACAATCACTTATGAGAGTGTAGGGTTTTAGGAACTGTGTGCCAGGAAGGGGGGCAGAGACCACATGGATATTTATTATTATATCATAGGTCTCAGTATTTTAATATTGACTTTCTACAGTCCTCTGAGAGCTTGGGCTTAATTCTGGCATTTAGGATGAAGGACTAAAGGACTGAAAAGATAGTAGGTATGCAGATTTTAGGCTTCTGTAAGTGAGGTGAGTGGAAAGACTAAGCCCACTGTATCTGATTAGGACACAAGCTCTGTTTAAGGACCACCAGGATATCTTACTGAGTTTTCCTGAGCCTTGGTGTTTGTTTTAATATTTTAAATTCATTATTAAAAATAATGTATAATAATTATAATAAAATTAAATAGAAATTCAAATAATGACAACAATACAGAGTGTAGGAGGTAAAGTCTCTCTCTTCTTTTTCTTCCACTGCTAGTACGTTCCCCAGAGATAACCCCTGTTTGGAGTATATTTTTGTAGCTTTTCTTCTATATACAGATAAGTGCATGTGTGTATGCATGTATGGATAGATAGATACCTATAATACATATTTAACTAAAATCATGCTAATCATATTCCATAACTTGCTTTTTTCCCACCTAATATATCTGGCATTTTCCCATGTATATAATGCAGATATAGCTTATTTTTATTAATGGTTCCATAGAGACATATTTTATGTATATAACTTATGTATTTAATCAACACTTTTTTTTTTTTTTTTTTTTTTTTGTGGTACGCGGGCCTCTCACTGTTGTGGCCTCTCCTGTTGCGGAGCACAGGCTCTGGACGCGCAGGCTCAGCAGCCATGGCTCATGGGCCCAGCCGCTCCGCGGCATGTGGGATCCTCCCGGACCGGGGCACGAACCCGTGTCCCCTGCATCGGCAGGCGGACTCTCAACCACTGCGCCACCAGGGAAGCCCTAATCAACACTTTTAAATGGTTTTTCTTTTCCTTTCCTTCTCTTCCTACCTTCTTTTGCTTCTTTCTTTCGTTTTCTTTTTGCTGTTCCAGTCTGAGTTCTGGTTTTATTTCTTGAGGTAATACCTTTGTAATCTTTATTTGCTAGTACAGTCTGAGTTCTGGTTTTATTTCTTGAGGTAATGCTTTTGTAATCTTTATTTGGCAGTTACCTGACACACTGAGCACCATAAGTTCTGAAATGGTATTTAGTAAAGTATATAGTAATTTTAAGGAACTAATTAAATTACAAAAATAATAGAAATAGTAAGGAACAAAATATCATAATATAAGGAATGAAAATATAATGATAAAAATAATTTATACATTCACATTTTTTCTTGGTATATATATGTAGGCCTCTTTAAGCAAATGCCACTACAAATCTACAGGTCCCCATAACATAATTTCTTATGATGATGGGTTATTTCGGATTGCCACTAGTCAGAAGGTGATTTTTTTGTTTTTCTATCTGATTCTATTCCCAGCCTCCCAGGTAGGGGCACCTCCTGTAGCCAAGGAAACTGAGTCATTGCATCAAGGAGAGAAAGAACTATTTTCCCGCTCGGACATTAACCAATTGCTTGGAGCCTTGCCGGTAGGTTCATTGATGTGTTGGTAAATGTGTAACCACCAGCTTCACTGCAAATGAGAGAGAGAAAGAGAGAGAGAGAGAGAGAGAGAGAATGATTTGTAGCATTTGGTGTAAATACTCCTACCATGGCTGATTTCAAGTTACCAACTTGATATTAACTGTATTGCAGAATTTCTGAAAATCTAATGATTGGCTCTCACTAGCTGGTTAGAGCTGACTCCAGTACACCACTGGGTTGCTTTGAATGGTTCTGTTCTTATCTGTGGGATTCGATCACGGCAGGCTTCATGGGCGTACAGCCTGTACAGTCGCACAGGGCCCATACTTTTTGAATGCTCAGCTGTCATTGTTTTGTAATTCTTGATAATGTGTGAACAAGGGGCCTCACAGTTTTACTTTGCACTGGGTCCCAGAGGACAAGAACTGGGTTCCTGTAGTACCCAGTAAAGGTAGGGTAGGTAGAGGGCGAAACATTGGGAGAATTTGCAATCCATTTTTCACAACATGATCATGGTCCTTGGAAGACACATGACATTCTTCCCTGGGATTTATGTTTATTCCCATCTTGCTTGGCAGCTCTATTTTGCTGACATCTGTCAGCATCAATGAAGTTAGGTTGTCCCTGGAATTCTTTGTTTTTGGTTTCTAATTGTGGTAAAATACACATTACCTAAAATTTACCATCTTAACCATACAAAAAATTTTTTTAAAGTTGTTGTAAAATACAAATAACATAAAATGTACTGTGTTAGCCATTTTTAAGTGTACAGTTTAGTGTTGTTAAGTACAGTCACATTGTTGTGTAAACAATTTCCAGAGCTCATTTCATCTTGAAAACTGAAACTATATCCGTTAAACACTAACTCCCCATTCCCCCTCCCACCAACCTCTGGCAAACACCATTCTACTTCCTGTCTCTATGAATTTGACTATTCTGGCTACCTCATATAAGTGGAAGCATACAGTATTTGTCTTTTTGTGACTGGCTTATTTCACTTAGCATAATGTCCTCAAGGTTCATCCATGTCAGAATTTTCTTCATTTTTAAGGCTCAGTAATATTCCATTGGGTGTATATACCACATCTTGTTTATCCATTCATCCATGGATGGACACTTGAATAACTTCTACCTTTTCCCTATTGTGAATAATACTGCTTATGAACATGGGTGTACAAATATCTCTTTGAGACTCTGCTTTCAATTCTTTTGGGGTACCCAGAAGTAGAATTGCTGGATCATATATCATTCTATATTTCTTTTCTTTTTTCTTTTTGGCAGTGCATTGGAGCTTGAGGGATCTTAGTTCCCCGACCAGGGTTTGAACCTGGGCCTGGGCAGTGAAAGCGCTGAGTCCTAACCATTGGACTGCCAGGGAATTCCCTATATTTCATTTTTTGAGAAACCACCATACTGTTTTCCATAGCAGCTGCATCCTTTTGCATTTTCACAAACAAGGCACAAGTGTTCTCCACACCCTTGCTAACACTTGTTATTTTCTTGGTTTTTGATAGTAGCCAACCTAATGGGTGTGAGGTGGTATTTCATTGTAGTTTTGACTTGCATCTCCCTAATGATTAGTGATGTTGATCTTTTCAGGTGCTTGTTGGCTATTTGTATATCTTCTTTGGAGAAATGTTTATTCAAGTCCTTTGCCCATTTTTTAATTGGGTTGTTTTGGAAGTTTTTTATTTTTATTTATTTTTTTAAACATCTTTATTGGAGTATAACTGCTTTACAATGTTGTGCTAGTTTCTGCTGTACAACAGAGTGAATCAGCTATATGTATACATATATCTCCATATACCCTCCCTCTTGCATCTCCCTCCCACCCTGGAAGTTTTATTTTTTAATTCTTAAAAAATTCTTTCATAGCTTGTTTACTATTTTCATGGTGTCATATTTTTACAGTTATAATTATTATTTTAAAATTTGGAAGTATGTTTAATCTTATAGAAAAGTTGAAAAAAATGTGAATAATACAAAATTTGTTTACCCAGATTCACCTACCTGTTGTGACTTTTGTCCCATTTGCTTTATCATTTGTGTGCTCTCTCTTTATCTATTTGTATACGCACACACATAATTTTTTCTGAACTTTTTAAGAGTAACTTGCATACATCATGGCTCTTTGCCCCTAAATACTTCAGTGTATATTTCATAATAATAAGGATATTGTTTTACAGATTATAGTACAGTTAAATTAAATTATACAAAAGTTTCACCAAGTCAATGGTCCATATTTCAATTGTATCTATTAACCCAATAATATCTTTTATAGGTTTTATAGCTTTTTCCCCTCCAGTACATAATTCAGTCTAGGATCATATATTGTATTTAGTTGTCATGTCTCTTTAGTCTCCTTAAATCTTTTCATCTCCACAACTTTCTTCCTCTTTTATGACATGGACACTTTTGAAGAATATAGTCACCACCACCACCACATTTTATTAAAAAAATAGAATTTTCCTCTTTGTGTGTGTGCGTGTGTGTGTGTGTGTGTGTGAGTGGTGTTACCTCATGATTAGATTCAAGCTGTATATTCTGGCCGGAATATTACATCAATGATACCATATCTTTCTCAGGGCATCCCATCTGCAGGCATGTGGTGTTCATTGGCTCCCTATTCATGATTTAAGTTTTGATTATTTGGTCCAGATGTTGTCTGATTTCTTCACTATATAGTTAATTTTATGAAGTTACTATTTTTTCCCTTGAATTAAAATGTCACCTTAGATTGAGCATCCATTGATGATTCGTGCAAGATTGAAAAGCAATGATTTTCAAACTCCAGTATTCTCTCCACATTTATGTTACCACTCAGCATTTTACTGTAAGCAGGAGTCCTCTTTTCTCCCTCAAAAGTTGTTTTGCCTACTCAGCTTAATTCTGTCCCTTGCCCACATTTTTACCTGATTTTGTGCTC
This sequence comes from Mesoplodon densirostris, assembly GCF_025265405.1. Classification (NCBI taxonomy): domain Eukaryota; kingdom Metazoa; phylum Chordata; class Mammalia; order Artiodactyla; family Ziphiidae; genus Mesoplodon; species Mesoplodon densirostris. Next base: position 35,506,442 of record NC_082668.1, on the reverse strand, counting down.
AGAGACTGATTTGCGAGTGGAAAACACATGCGCGCGCGCACACACACAGGACTTTCCCCTTTGCCTCCTAGCACCTGAGTAGTTTCTAAGGCGTGTGGCTCAGCCTTAACCTCTGAAGTGCTGCTGTTTTGTTGCTGTTGGGTGATTCTGGTCACGGCCAGATGAAGATGGAGAATAGCCGTGGTGGTGCTGGGAGTGCAGGAGGCTTTGGAGGGCAGCACCTCACGTTACACACATGCTTATAGACTCTCAGGGTTGGAAGGTGTCTTAAAAGTTATCTAGGCCACCAGTCTCTCTCCATGAAGTGAGAGATAAACTAAAACTTGGTAAATTATCTCATGTTTCATATGTACCTGAAAGGTTTTCTTATATAAAAGAGTACTGCCGGGCCTCCCTGGTGGCGCAAGTGGTTGAGAGTCCGCCTGCCGATGCAGGGGATACGGGTTCGTGCCCCGGTCTGGGAGGATCCCATATGCCGCGGAGCGGCTGGGCCCGTGAGCCATGGCCGCTGAGCCTGCGCGTCCGGAGCCTGCGCGTCCGGAGCCTGTGCTCCGCAACGGGGGAGGCCACAACAGTGAGAGGCCCGCATACCGCAAAAAAAAAAAAAAAAAAAAAAGAGTACTGCCAACAATTGCATTTAATGAGAAGAAACTATTGACAAACAAACAAACAAACAAACAATAAACAGTCTATAACAGGAATAGAAAAGGGTTTTATTTGGTCCAAACTGAGGACTATAGCCTGGAAGACAGTTTCTCAGATAACTCTGAGGAACTGTTCCAGAGAAGCATGCTTTTCAGCAGTTTTATGTCTTGTCAGAGCAAAGAACATCAAAAAAGTCAGGGAAACCTTCCTTCAAGGTTTCAAAAACAAAAACAAAAACAGATCAGCACATACACAGCGAGTCGGTATGGCCTTGGCACCTAAGTCTGTATGGTCTTATCATCAGAGGAGGACCAGCATTGGTGTCCCAGGAAGGGAGGCATTTAATCTTCATAACTATGGACATTTTTTACTTCTGGTTAGTGCACCCTTTTCTTTAATAATTAAAGCAGATGTACAATGTATGCTTGATAGGCCGCAAACAGGCTGTTGTAGTTAGCATAAAATTCAAGTTAACTCATGTATAAGCCAGAATGACTTCCCTGTTCCTCAATATGTGAAAATTTCTTTTATCAAAACTGTATTTTACTCCATTAAAGAAGTTAAAAAAAAAGAAAAGATCCACCCTCTTAGCAAGTGTCAAGTATACAATACACTATGTTAACTACAGTCACCATGTTGTACATTAGATCCCCAGAACTTATTCATCCCCTATACCTAAGCTTTGTACGCTTTGACCAATATCTCCCCACTTTTTCACCTGTACCCCTCCACCCCACCAAACCTCTGACAACCCCATTCTACCCTGTGAGTTCAACTAGTTTAGATTCCACATGTAAGTGAGATCATACATTTTTTTCTTTCTGTGTCTGGATTATTTCACTTGGCCTAACATCTGCCAGGTTCATCCACGTTTTTGCAAATGGCAGGATTTCCTTCTTTCTTGGGGCTGAATGATATTCCTTTGTACAAATATATACTCCATTTTTTGGTCCATTCATCTGTCGATGGACAGTTAGGTTGTAAAGCAAAACAAAACAAAAAGAAACTGTATTTCAAGCAGCATCCTCTAATTTGTTTAAAAACCAAATCAATATTTCTTAGTGTGTCCTAGCCTTTTCTTAAAGACATGCATGCCCTCTAACGAGGAGACATAACAACAGCTGCTTTTTAAGGCCTTACTGGACCCCTCTGGAAAACACTGGAAAGAAGACCGAGTATGGCCAGGCAATGGGGCATTCATTCTTTCCTCTCTGACACAGCTACTTGGGAGGTATCAACAGGGAATGCAACATTCTCAGACAAAGAGAGCCAGACAGACCCTAAAGCTTATTCCGAGTCCCTTTTCTGGCTGATTTTATCAGCACAAGGGAAGAGACAAACCAAAGAAACCTGGGGCCTGGAGATGCCTGGGCTGAGCCCAGTGCTGTATCTGTGATGCCCTTAATCCCAGAAAATTCACTCAGCTGCTTTCAAAACCCACTGTGCAAACCCAGAAAACAGCCTGCCTGGCCCTTGGATGCTGTTGAGGAGGACTCTAGGGTGCAGAAGAAAGGGAAATGTGTCTTGCAAAAAGAAAGGCAGGAAGTCTTCTGGAAAGTGAAACTAAACTTCTTTGCCTTTGTTCCCTCAGAGCGGGAACAGCAGCACTTCAGAGATTAAGGCTGAGCCACACCCCTTAGAAACGACTTCCATTTCTCACAGGCAGCTTGGGAGTGAGGCGGTGCAGCTCCGGTCTGGCTCGAAGAGAAATCACCCTCCTGCAGCCAGAAGCCTGGTGGGCTCCACCAGGGAGGCGCCCCCAGTGACTTGGGGGTGACTTGCCTGTCACGTCAAACAGATGTCCTGGTACCTCCCACCACACAGCCAGTGGCAGAGTCAGTCCTTCCCCAAAACGTCGTGGTCATGTCCCCGTTGGGGCTTTCAGCTGCAGCCTAAGGGCTGGGGGTGGTGGGAGTGGAGTGGATGGGGAGTGGATGCAGAAAACACAAAGGCCCTAAACTGTGCTGCAATTTTGTATTTAATTTTTTTAAACTAAAAGGAAAAACTATTGAGTACACTCAGAGAAGTCTGCATTGCATCCCTGGCTTGCTTCTCCTCCCCCCATAGATTACCATTTTTATTAGTTTTCTGATTTATCCTATTGAAAAAAACCCACTCGAATCTCTCCTTTATTATAAGAGAGGGAGCACACTAAATACCAATCTTCACATTACTTCTTTCATGTCACAGTATCTACCACACTGTGTGATGAACTGTCGTTCTTTCGACCACTCCCTGTTGGTCAGCATTAGGGTTATTTCCAGTCTTCAGTTATTCCAAATAATGCTGCAGTGAATAAATATCTTTGTGTATGTGTCATATACTTTTGCCACTGTGTCTTGGTGAACCTTCCTGTTTGGAAGGAAGACGTTGATTCTTTTCTTGTTACCTGCTAGTGACTTTTTCTATGGCTGGGGATCGGGTATTTTTTCTTCTCTGAATCAAGCCTAGATTTTCAGCCCTTACCCTAACTGTGTGAATTTCCTGCAATTCATGAATTTCCTCTTGCCTCAACAGGAGGTGTCCTGGCAAGATGAGCATGCACAGAGTAATGGTAGGTGTTTCTAATACACGTTTTTTTGTTTTTTTTTTTGCCTCGCTGCGCGGCTTGCAGGATCTTAGTTCCCTGACCAGGGATTGAATCTGGGCTCCCCCGCAGTGAAAGTGCCGAGTCCTAACCACTGGACGGCCAGGGAATTCCCTCTAATACACTTTTTATAACTTGGATCAGTATGCCAGATAGATATATTTGATACATACCAAGCAATTTGGGATGACTTGGGAGAAGGCTTACACATTAGTGGAGAATTCAGTTCTTATTCTAATTCAGGGCAAGCCACTGAATGCGTGGATTATACCAGGCTTTTCCATGGGGGCGGATGGCGAGGGCTGGGTGGTTTCTACTTGGAAAGCCTAGCCTACCAGCATCTGGGGAATGCAGAGCTGGTCTCCCTCCACCCTTCAGAATGAGGTCACCCGCTGTGGGGAGGGATGGAGCCCTTGGCGGGCAGAAGCCCTCAGGCCAGCAGCAGCAGCAGAATATTGACTCTGTAGAATAGTATGGCTCCAGATGCTACTTGTATTTTTCAGAGGGAAAGAGGCGGTCAGAGGGAGGGACTTGGCACCAGTGTGTTTAATGCTCTGAATCCTTGCCCAGAAACCATGACCTTGAAAAACCACTGGGCTAAACTGCTTACAAACAGGGTTCTGGTGTTCTCTCTGTGATGTGTCCATTCCTCATTTCTTTTTTTCCTGGAAATTTAAACTTCAGAGTCCAATACACCCCACTTTCCTAGGGACTTTTCTCTTTCTGCCTATCTGGGAGGCTGCATGATATGATGTGGATGAGAATTATTGTTACTGAGCTCTTGTCATGTGCCAGCCACTGTTCTAAGAGCTTCCTAGGACTTATCTCCTTTAATAATCCAGTCACCTGGAGATAGGTACCACTGTTATTCCCATTTAATGATGAGGAAACTGAAACCCAAAAGGTCTGGTGCTTTGCTGAAGATCACACAGCTAGAATGGAGTGCAGCTGGGATTTGAAATTGGCAGTCTGACTCCAGATCACACCCTCTGAGGACCTGGCTCTAACCCCTTGCAGCTACAAGAGCTCAGGCAATGGTTTCACTTCTGAAAAACAAGCACGTTTCCTTCAGTGCTGCAGTTCTGCCGTTTCAAAGTTGAGACCTGTCTTCGCTGGAGAGTTACCTTCTCCCACGTTGAGGGGGAATTTACAGGTGCGCAGGAGGACTGCAGCGGGGGTCCCATTTGGTAGGTTCTCTGGTCTGGAGGATCCTGGACTTGCTCAGCCTGAGCTGAGTGCCCAGGACTGACCCTTCACCATGGTTAATAGCTAACTCAGGCCTCACAGACGAGGGCAGAGCTTCCGGATTCTACTGAAAACTTGCCAGGCGTGTGTGGGAGAAGAAAAGCTTCAAGTCACATTTTCCCTTTACTGTCATCTGACAATTCATCTTTGGCTTCCTCTCTCTATGAAGGATTCTTATCCGGAGGAACCAGGGAGTTTGCAGGTGCACTTCAAAGCAGTGCAGTCTGCAGCCAATGCCAAAGCCATGACTAAATTGATCCCAGGGCTGTGGTGATTTTTGCTCTGCCCAAATTGGGTCACTGGGCCTTTCCCCCACCCCCCTTTCTTTTTGGTGTCTGCCCAGCCTCTATCCAGTGACAGATAAATGTTGACTCAACCCAACCAAACTTTTAACTAGAAACACTTGAGCTGATTCCAACCCATCCTCTGTAAGGAAATCTAAGTGTTTGGGGAAAGCTATGTGAAGAGTCTGAGTACTTGTCTTTCTAGGTGACAGAGAAACCCCGGTCTCCGTGGAGATGTTGGGAGCATCCGTTGACACTCTAACTTGTGAAACCAGTACAAAGGTTTGCACTGTTTCCTCAGGTCTTCTCCAACTAGGGTCCAGCCCTTAAGGACTCTGTGGGCTCAGATTTCTGTTTCCATCTTGGTTCTTCTTCCTGTCTCTGTGTGATTGTCTCTGTTCTTTTCCCCTTTTTCTGTAATAATTAGAAGTGTGTTGACCTCTGGCTATGGAGGTGATGTTATCGCCCTTTCAGTCATGCATATCCTCTGAAATATGAAGAGAGGGGAATTTCTTTTTCATCGACTGAAGCCACTTCTTTTCTGCTTGGATCAAAGCTGTACCATGTTTTCAGGAGATCATTGTAGCCACAGAGAGGCCCTGCTGAAGCCAACTCAGCTAATTTGTAATCAAATGCTATTTACAGTAATCTTCAAAAACAATTGCACATATTTTAAAATTCACACTGTGATCTCTACAAAAGAGATTTCTCTGTTTTTGGAGGAATCAGATCACTCTAGAATCCTACCATTTTAAAAAACAAATTACCATTTGATATTTTTGTTGTCTTGTTAGATCCTTACCTATGCTTTCTTCACTTTGCTAATCCAACAACAAAGACGCTTTTACATAAACCCTGGGTTTGCCAAAGTTAAAAATACATATTTTATTATTTAACACTGCGAATTCACATTCTGCAGTCAAAACAGGTGAAGTTTGAATTTTAATGAGGACCTGGCATTCTACCTTGGAATTAATCGTTAATTCCAGATCAGGACCAGGGTCTTGAGAACTCTCTGCCTTTGGTACTGATAAATGGAGTGGTTGGTTAGAAACATTAAACCCTTAAAATGAGGATTCCCTAATAAGTGGTTCCTGTCTCTTCTTCTTTCAAGGAGACAGCTGTGTACAGGATGGATCGGAAACACAGAGGGTATTGTGTTGTTGTCAATAACCACAGTTTTACCTCACTGTCAGAAAGACCAGGGACCAATAAAGATGCTGGTAAGAAAGTCTGGAAGTGCATGAGACGCAAGTTAGAAATCTTAAAATCACTTTTTATTTTCACATTTTTTCCTGTAGTTTTTATCTTCTATGTAAATATAAGGATGATATCAGAAATGTTTCTAAGCTTCCTGTATATTCCTGGTGTCTTAGTCCATCCAATGGCGTCTAATACCATTAGATGCCTTTTAAACAGCAAACATTTATTTCTCACAGTTCTGGAGACTGGGAAGTCCAAGATCAAGGCTCTGGCATTTCGGTATCTGGTGAGAGCCCACTTCCCAGATGGCCGTCTTCTCTCTGTAACCTTACTCAGCGTCCAGGGCAAGATTGCCCTTTGGGGTCTTCTTAATGGGCTCCACCCTGATGACCTAAGCACCTCCCAAAGGCTCCACTTCCTCATACCCTCACCTTGGGGGTTGAGGGGGAACACAGACTTTCAGACCATAGCTCCTGGGGTCACCGACCTGCTTAAAGAGTGACCAGAGTCCCTGACCATTTACGACTCTGGTTGGGAGACAGCACCTGGGTCAGATGAAACAACCTGGGTTAGAGTTGTGCCTCCACCACTAACCAGGTTTGTGATTGTGTGGGAGATTCATGGGGCCTCAGCTTCCTCATCTGTGAAATAGGATAAAATTCTGGCCTCTGCTGACTCACAGGATCATTGTGATAGCACTGTGGCTACTATAAAAAGGTAGGTTAATTGTAAAATTTTATTGTTATGAAAGTAGAAAAAACATCCAAAGCTTCAGCCTATTTGCTATGCAGATTTTTATAACTACTAGCATTGTTTCACCCCTTTGTTTTGTTTTCTTTCCCTCCATTTCACTTCTTCCCCTTTCTCTCCTTTTTCACAGAGTGCCTGAAGCGCGTGTTTCAGTGGCTTGGGTTCACCGTGCATATTTATGTCAATGTGACTAAAGACCACCTAGAGAAGGTTCTGAAGTATTTTCAGACTCATCCAGGCCATGCTGATGGAGACTGCTTTGTGTTCTGTGTTCTGACCCATGGGAAATTTGGAGCTGTCTACTCTTCTGATGGGAACCTCATTCCCATCCGGCAGATCATGTCTCACTTCACAGCTCAGCAGTGTCCTGCTCTGGCTCACAAACCCAAACTCTTTTTCATACAGGCCTGTCAAGGTGAAGAAATACAACCTTCCGTATCCATTGAAGCAGATGCAGTAAATCCTGAGCACGTGCCCCCTTCCCTTCTGGACAGTGTTCCCGTTGAGGCGGATTTCCTTCTTGGCCTGGCCACTGTCCCCGGCTACGTGTCCTTTCGGCACATGGAGGAAGGTAGCTGGTATATCCAATCTCTGTATAATCATCTGAAGGACTTGGTCCCAAGGTGAGAGTTTTGAGTTGTTCCATTCACCTACCTGTTCATTCATTCATCTATCCACCTACCTGTTCATCCATCTATCCACCCACCCATGCATCCATCCATGCATCCATTCATCCATCCATCCACCCATCCAACACACCTGTACTGAGCACTGGCACGTAACTGGAAAGGAAGATACAGAATTTAAAAAAAGACACAGTCCCTGACCTCAAGTTGTCACAATCTGGAAAAACAGACAAGTATATGGGGAAGATCATTCCCTATGGTAAATATACATTGTAAAGCATAGGTGTTATGGGAACATATGGAACTAGCACCTCACCCAGATTTGGAGGATCAGGGGAAGCTTCTAGAGATGCCAAATAGATGTTAGGTGAATAATCAGGGTGAAAGACATTCTGGGGAGAGGGAACAGCATCAGTATAGGCAGGGAGGCCTTTTATTTGTTCCTTCATTTATTTATTATCAATCACTTATATTTACTGAATGCCCGTGTGCTGCCTTTGGCATTATAATACCCTTGGTTTCCTGCCACTGCTCTGACAACTTTCCTTCTGTCTCTGTCACATGCTCTTTACCTGGTACAATGGAAATGGGCATTCACCAAGGTTCTGCCCCCAGCCCCTCTTCTTTGCTCTCTCTCTGTAGCCCCTTTTGGCAGCTTTAGCTATACCTGGTAGCCACTGGCAACTCCATGAAAACATCTCCCAAATTGCCATCTCTGAGTTTCTGAAAGGCAGAGATGTTTCATTTAAACTTATATCCTCAGCACCCGACACAGTACCTGATACACTGTTGAGGTTGATAAGTATTTGCTGGACCAGTGAGTGCCGGGTTGAGTCAACCTCATTCTTTGGGTCAGTCCTATGCATTTCTCACAGCATGCCAGACATCCCACGCCTCTGTTGCCTTTGGGCCTCACATTCAGTATGCACAGTCCTGAACTCATTTTCTTAGCCCTCTCCAGGGGTTCCTACTCCTGAATCCCCGTTGCTAGGAACGGTTCCAATTCTGGGAATTCAAGATTGGGAACCAGGATGGGAGCCTTGAGTCACCTTGGCTTTTCCTTCTTCTTTACCAACCTCTCCATCAAAGACCAATTCCTATGGCATCAGGGAAAATGCACTATTTATCAAGGGCCTGCTATGTGCCTACTGTACTGGGTACTGAGCTGGGGGCTCGGGGTATCGCTGTGAACAAGAGAGACAAGATCCCTTCTCCATGGGACTTACCGCTCAGTGACAGGAAGACAGATAATAAAAATGTAAGTAAATGAATATTTGAATTAGTGAGATAATTTGGGGAAGTAATACCTGCTATGAAAAGCAAAACAGGATAATGATATAGAGTGTGGAGCAGGGAGCTACTTGAGAAGGCTTCCTGGTAGAGGCGATAGATATTTCAAGTAAGACTGAATGATGAGTCAGCCACAGGGAGATCTGGGGACAGAGAGAACAGATAGTGTGATGCAGGATGCAGGTGCTGAGAACCAGTCATGAAGGCATGATTCAAACTTGAGCTCTGTCTCCAGAGCCTATGCTTTGCTTCCAGTGATATGTATTGCCCACCCCCAGAACATTCTGGTAAATGCCCACAAGCCCTGGATCAAATGCTGCCTCCTCTATGGAGTCTTCTCTTCTTCTCCCAGCCAGAGGCATTGCCTTCTCCTCAGAATTTGCAGGGGAACTTTGACCTACTTTTCATGCAGTGTTGATCACATTCTGCCTTGTATTATGGAGTTTGTCTTTATGCTAACCTTGGTACATGTTTCATGTCTGTATTCTAAGTGTTTAAGTTCAGGAATTGTGTCATGTTTGCCCTTTATCCCTCCCAAAACCTAGAATAGAGAGGGTATTATTAATAGTAGGCTCTCTCTATATATATTTCTATCACCTCCTAGTCTATCTATCTATCTATCTATCTATCTATCTATCTATCTATCTACCTATCTACCTACCTACCTACCAGCTTGAAGGAAGAACACAGAAAAATAATTATATGCAAAATGTCTTTGTGGACTAAGTGCATTAAAATGCAAGGTGTGATTATTATTATGATGTTCTTAAATACTGACTGTAGAATTGAAAATTTTTATATAATTTAGCATTTCTTTTTTAATTTCAGAAAAAATGTTTCTTTATATTTGGCAAAATTCCAGTTAGAATCTTGGCATGCTAGACTGGGAAGAAGCCACATATTTTAAAATCTGTTTTCTAAGACCTGGTATGTGATTTCTATCTCCTGGTTGAAAATATATTTTCTTTTCTGCCTGCAGACAGGAAGATATCTTATCCATTCTCACTGCTGTCAACGATGATGTGAGTCGACAAGAGGACAAACACGGAAAAAAAAAACAGATGCCTCAGCCTGCTTTCACACTACGTAAAAAAGTAGTATTCCCTGTGCCACAGGAAGAACTTTTACTATAGTAGAAAGTTTTGATCGACACTTACACTTGAAAGGACACTTTGGGCATCGCTTCCAACCTCCCACCCGTCATAGAAATCAGTGACAGGTAGTGAGCTGGCCACCTGTCTTTCTAGTAGAAGAACATGCCCTATCTTCTGACACAAGAAAATCTTTTTTTTTTTTTTTTTTTTTGTTAAGTCTAAATGGTAGAAAACTTTCTTTGTTGAAGCCTTGGACTGTAGTCTTGAATTTAGTTGTGTACCCCGAGAAAAAAGTGATTAGCCTCGGTTTGTGCATCTGTGAAGTAAAAGGTGGGACCTGGTGTATTTTAAGGTTCCTTTTAGCTCAGAACCACTGTTTGGCCTTGACTGAGCTTAGATTTTCCTTCTACATATGCTCACCCCTTGTTATAATTCTGTATCCCCTCTGAATGGTCTTGTTTTGGACACTGGAAGATGATGAGATCATGGTTCAATGACCCTCTCCTTGTTCTCCCCTAAAATTTGATCTATGCCATACCCATTTCCTGCTTTAGTGTAAGGAAGGTGTTTCTGCAGGCAATGTTTCTCTTGGGCCAGGAACAGGGTTGGCTCTCAGAAGATGACAGCTCAGCATGAAGACAGACACATTCAGCTGCTCTGGGAGCACAAACTTTACAACCTTGGATTAAATTCCATGTTGGTCAGGACCCTTTCAGACGCCGCTGACAGAACACCCACCTCACACCAACTAAAGCAAAAAAGAAAATTGGTGGCTTCTTTCACCTGAAAACACATGAACGCGGAGACTGGCTTCAGGTGAGGCTTGAATCAGGACTAAATCTGCACACAGCATCTCTCTCGGTCAGAGTCCTCAGGGTTGGCAGCTGACTGTAGTCAACAGCCCCTGCCTTAGCTCTAACACACTCTGCTCCTCTGACCCAAAGTGATGAGGAGAGAGGTGGCCTCAGGGACTGTGTTCACAGGGCTTGTTGCTCTCTCTGGCCAGGCAGTGTCTGGCTATGCCTTCTGGAGGGGGAAGCTCTGTATGGAAGCCTTGATACTTTAAAAATTAAGGTTGTGAACACTCCTATGTACTGAACTTTTTTTTTTTTTAATTTCAAGAGGAATTTTTAATTCTTGGAAGGAATTAAATGTTAGTTCCTGGAAGGAGGGAGATTGAAAGTCCTGTGGTTAATGACTTCATTTATAGACGAAGAAACTAAAGCCCAAGGAGACAGAGTGATTTGCTACAACGTCCAGCCAGCTATCGGTTTACAGGATTTTATTTCCCACTTAACTGAACTGGAATGTCATGGGTCATAACAGGACTTTATGAACATTTCTTGGATATGTAGGTGCTCATGAAAGATGTCAGGGAAGGAAGAAAAAATAACTCAGTGATGCTTGATTTTATAATTATTTTTATGAAAGTCAAATTAAAGTCTGGCAAATTTGCAATGAGAAATATTCATAAGAACCTTGTTATAATGTAGCTAGTAATTACATGGATTTGAATGTAGGTTGACCAAGGAAACAAATGTCATATATGTCAGGATGATCTTCCAAAATCATTGTTCATATGTGTCAAAGCTAACAGCTGGTGGGTACAGTCTTTGTCCAATTGGATATACACAGCTTTTGGCCATTTAACAGTCCTTTGCTAGTTGAAGGATGATTTGGTACAAAGGAAAGAGCAAAGGGTCTGGCGAGAGAAGCCTTGGGTTTCTGTTGTATGCTGTGATTTCCTTGCTCTGAGACACTAAGTCAAGCTAGTTTTTTGAGCCTTATCTATATAGCAGAGAAGTATTATCTGTTGGGAGGATTAAGGTTTAAATCTAATTGTGGCGTGGTGCATATAAGGCCCATGGTAGCTGTATTCTGGTAGTAACCTTAATGGAAGTAGCAGAGTTTGAGTTCCTTTGCATCTAATTCCTGCTGACTTTTAGCTTCAAATCAACAGTAGCAACACCCGCTGATATTCTCTGACTGAGGAACAACCAGGCCAGCTCTTGGCTCTGAGTCCAGCTGGGCAGCACAGGTGATGAATTCTCCTGCATCAGAAATATGTGGGGCTTGATGTTGAAGTCCTGGGCCTGTGGTCTAGTTTATATTTCTGTTTCACTGGAACTTAGTGCATGTGCAGGGTTAAACTCTAGAATCAGGAAACTTTCCATGAGCTTTCTTTACAGAGGCCTCCAGCAAGCATGTGAGGAATCACTAGACATTTATGCCTGTGAGTCATGGGTCTATACAGACAGCAGGAGTGCAATCGTTCTTGGCTCATTTTTCCTAAATGGAGCATATACACACTTGGCCCTTGTCTGTATCTGTGTGTGTGTGTGTGTGTGTGTGTGTGTGAATTTAGAGTCCAGAGACAAAAGGAAGTGATTGATCACAACCATTTGGCAGTCCCTACAGCCATTGTCTGTCCAGACATTTATGATGAAAATGGCAGGTGGAATAAGGTTTCTGTATATTTTGCCTAGTTTTGCTCAACCTACAAGAGCTGTAGTTAATTTTTTCTTTTCTTTTCTCTTTATCGCTCAAAAGTTTGGCTTCTACCAAACAAAATGAAAGACATGAACACTTTTGATAGAGTATTATGCAGATGTTAGTTATTTAATAATGATACTACCGGTGTATAGTATTATTAGGACTATTAGTCACTATAGCATCCTAGTGGCGTCTGCTTCAGGGACTCACCATGGTGGTGGGCAGGTTTGTTATCGTGGCATTTCCCTTAGCAATATAATTATTCCCCCAGTACTCAGGTAATTTAAACATATATGCAACTAGTACATTGTGGTTACTGACCAATCAGACCAGACACTGATCCGTTTAACACAACAGTGAATAGGCTGAATAGCAGCCAAAGATCAGTGATCAAGTCTCCGCTGAGGTGAACCAAAGTAAACATTTACCTCATTTTATAGACGACTTGTGTGCCATATCAGATTAACAAAATTTTCCGGGTCGGATACTTTCTGAGTGACGTAGTCAAGTTCTCAACCTGAAATTCTTGGGCCCTTAGGTTTTTGTGGATTTATCTTCAGGGTCTGAGAGTCCTCCACCTTCATTTTTAAATGTTGTCATTCCTTGTGGGGGTAATCTTTAAAAATTAATACAAGTGCCCTTCTCTTCCGTATGACCACCTCGTATTTGAGTACCGTCACATGACTTCTGTGCTCACATCCGGGTGCTCACAGAAAGTGATGAACTTTACATTGCACTTTTAAATGTAGCATAGATTAGGGTCCATGGCTGGGGATTCTCAGGTTTATTGTCAAGTGTCAGTGGTTAATCTGTTTGAAACTTGCTGCAGTCTATCCTCTCAACCCTATAGACTCTACTTCACCATCCCTCCCCTTAACTCTTCCAGCAGAGGGAACTCACACCACACACAGAGCCATGGATTTGAGAGACCCTGTGGTCCAGCCTTCAGAGTGTTAAACTTACCGAAGTCTCACAGCTGTTAGTGGAGGCTTTGCAATCCTGCCATCTGGTTTCACCTGCGGACAGCTTTAATGTCTTTTTCTCTGTTGGACTTGAATCTGCCCCCTTAGAATGTACTTAGACCCACGGGTTCTAAACTCTTGGAGACATACCAAGCAAGGGTAACTATCGTCTGGTGAGGTATTTGTTGTATGTGACAAGTTTTTTTTTTTAACTTTTTTCTGGTAGGGTCTGAGTCTTGTCAAAAGTCTGCAGTTTGCTCTTAAAGATGTGGTAAAAATATAGGGATATATTCGTATCTTTAAACAGAAACTAAATTTCTGAAAGTAGAACCCTTTAAAAAAAGCAATAAGGGAATTTCCTGTTTAAAGAAAGACCCATTTGGCAATACAAACATTGTATTTAACATAACTTTTGCATGTATGAAAATTTAAAAGAGGGTTTTTCTATTAAAATTTTTAGATTATATTAAATTTTACTGTTTAAATTTATTTTTGAAAAGGTGCTATCTTTACATTGTTCGAAGATAAGAAAATATGAAAGGGTGTTCAAGAAAAGTCTTGCCCCCATTTCTCTGCACAGCCTGCCTGGTCCCCTGTCTTCCTCATCCCATAGATAATTTCAGGGTTTCTTAGTGCAAATGCAAATACAACAAAGCAAAATATATGTGCATTTTAAAATAAGAATTTCTTGAAACAAAGTATATATTATACACTGTGAAACTCACATCTCTCATTTGGTCTTATTTAAAATGATGCTGTAAGATGCCTGGAAATACTGGTACAATTCTAGAATGGGAATAACTATGAGTTTTGTGGACTGAGTACTTGTAAATAGTAGTAATTACCTTACCAATAAATAAAGACATTTTTTCCTTTTTACCTCTGAGTAGTGTCTTTAATTTTACTTAATAATTTTTTTCTGCTTATATAGTGATATATGTTCATTGTAGAATATTGGGGAAATACAAGAACACACAAAGAAGAAGAGTTCATTCGCTTATAATTCTATTTTGGCATACACTTTCCCATTATTTCACTCTGCATTTGTCCCTGATCTTCCCCACCCCCTTTAAGTGAGCCTAACCTCCATGTCTGCTCAGTCACGAATCCAGTACGCTTTGTCATTACCAATATCTGTACTTCCACCCGAGTCTCAGCTTCAAGTGTGCCCCTCTCTGACAACCACCTCCTACAATTCCATCTCACTTCCTCTAGGACCCTCCCTTCAGCTGTCTTCAGAGCCATGGAGGCCTCTAGTCAGTCCACTGACCCTATCTGCCATCTTTCCAATGTCAACATCACCCCTCACTCCCTTACTCCCTCTTTACCCAACTAGAGTCCGTGTGTCATCATTAAACTCACTCTCTTGCACCAACCCTCAACACCCTTGCCTTTCCTTCAGTCCTAGAATCCAAACTGGTTAATCATATATGTCTGCTTACTCCACGTTTGTACTGGAATTCTTGGTTATGGCTGGTGTAAAACCACAATGTTGCAGACTGGTCTCACTTAAAGCCGATGACCACAAACCTCAAATGGTGTTCAGTGTTTCCTGGAAATTGTGTGACATTTCCCTAGTTCTGTCACCCTTTTGCTTTCTCAGACTATTTTAAACCTTCTTTTGTCTGCTCAGACCTCTAGTATCCTCCACGCCCCTCACTTTCATTTCATGGTCTGTCTCACTCATTTCTCTAAGCAAAGTGATCAGAAGAGACTTCCACCTTCCATCACCAAGTCTCCCCGCCCACAGGCACCCTAACCCTCATTCGCTGGTTTCTCTCCCATCAACAATGGGTGAGCTGCCCGTGTTACTCCAAAGAGTCAGTGCCTTGTGCAGGAAACATGCCATCCTGCTTACTCAAAGATGTCACCTCCACAGCCCTCCCTCTATCTCCTTTCTGCTCTGTTATCCTTCCCCTCTCTCCCATGTCATCCCCCTCAGCATACAAAACATGCTGTAATTTCTCCTTCCTTCAAAACAGAAAACAAAACAAAACTGAAACCCTCCAAAGCCTATCTTCCATCAGATGCTCAGAAGCAAACTCTGAGAGGAGGTTTTTGTGCCAGTGATGTGTTCAGGAGTGCTCTGGGGAGAAACCAGCAGGGAGTGGGAAGCAGGACAGGGAAAGGGAGGAGACAGGCAAGGCTGAGGCCACGCCAGTGCTATCTCAGCCTGGCCTGGTCAGAGCGCTCTGCAGCAAAATCATCCATGGAGGGGCTTCCCTGGTGGCACAGTGGTTAAGAATCCACCTGCCAATGCAGGGGACATGGGTTCGAGCCCTGGCCCGGGAAGATCTCACACGCCGCAGAGCAATTAAGCCCATGCGCCACAACTACTGAGCCTGCGCTCTAGAGCCCGCACGCCACAACAAGAGAAGCCACTGCAATAAGAAGCCCAAGCACCGCAACAAAGAGTAGCCCCCGCTTGCCACAACTAGAGAAAGCCTGCGCGCAGCAAGGATGACCCAACACAGCCAAAAATAAAAACAAACAAATAAATTAATTAATTAAAAAAAAATCTTCCTTGGAGCCCCTCTACCAGAGGCCAGGGAGCCAGGCTTTCTTCTTCCCTCAGTACCCCCATCCTTGGCTAAGAGCTGCCCCAGGTGGGGGACCCTCCCAGCTGGCAAGCTGCTGGGGGTAGTGGTGGGGAGGGACAAGGTGGGGAGCACAGGGGGATTTCAGAAGGTGGGAGGAGATCTGTGAGGAGCACTGACAGCACCCCCTGTGTTCCTCTTGACCCACGTCATTTTGTCTTCCCATCCTCAGGTTTGTCCAATATTTGCATGGCCTGGGAAACAGTAAAATCTGAGGCCGATAAATCATATGTACGAATACAAATAGCCAATAAACTGTTCTCCTTGGGACTTCCCTGGTGGCGCAGTGGTTAAGAATCCACCTGCCAATGCAGGGAACATGGGTTCGAATCCCGGTCCGGGAAGATCCCACATGCCGCGGAGCAACTAAGCCTGTGTGGCACAACTTGTGCCTGCACTCTAGAGCCCGCGAGCCACAAATACTGAGCCCGCATGCCACAACGACTGAAGCCCGTGCACCTAGAGCCCATGCTCCACAACAAGAGAAGCCACCGCAATAAGAAGCCTGCGCGCCACAACGAAGAGTAGCCCCCACTCACCACAACTAGAGAAAGCCCACACGCAGCAACGAAGACAGAATGCAGACAAAAATAAATAAATAAATTTATAAAAAAAAAAAAGAAGCTCAGTACTACATCTGATCATCCTACGTTGCTGCTTATTTCACCACTTGAAAGATTCTTCACCACCCCCACCCTTTCCCCACTCATGCCCTTCCCCACTCACACCCCAGCTCTGGCCACCATGCCAGGAGACAGTAAGTTGGTTTTGGCTAAAGGCTCCTTGCGCTGCCAAATTAGTAACTCCAGCCCTTGGGTCTAGCCACTTGCTGAGGCTGGAAATGACTCGGTGAGAGTGACAGAGAGGTGTTACTGTTCCCATTTTACAGATAAGAAAATCAAGGCTCAGAGATGCTAAGCAATGAACAAGGTCACACTGCTAGAAAGTGGGAAGGACCAGACTTGAACTCTATTTAGTTGAGCTCCAAGTCCACAATCCTGACCTTCCTGTCTTCACCACACTGCCCTTGTGAAAATATTCCCTGAGGGACAGAAGCCTACATAGGGTAATTTGCACCCCATCTCAGTTCCTGGAGATGGGAGTCTGACCTCTCCACTCGAGTTATCACCATGAAATGTCTAGGACAAGCCAATATAATCCACAGTTTCAGGCCTGTGAGAAATGGACTTCGCCCAGGTTAAAGATAGAATGAAAACGGGCAGTTCTATTACTTACAAGAAACATGATTCATTCTGCCAGTAATTGGAAGCACAGCTGTCTGGTGGAAGAGTTAGGCTGATTCAACTCCTCCTCAGGCTCCGGCACTGCCTCCTTAGGTCCAAGATCCCTGCGGTTAATAAATCCATTTCCCCCTTTTTGCTCTTTGTGTTCAGTAGGAAGTTATAGTTTCTGGGAAGGACAATGAAAATAATTCAGCAGCTGGAAGAGAACACATGTGAGGGCACTGAACAGGCTCTCAGATCTCAACAACCTCCCCTCCCAGCTCCACCCTGGCTCTGACACCAGACACTCTGTGCACAGGCAGGGCAGCATTTAATAGTCCTGTCCGGAGCCCACGGTACCTGAGAGGCACCGTGCTCTGAAGCAAGATGACAGCCTGACCCCTTGCAGCAAGCACCACTGTTCTATTTTGGAGCCATAGAGTTTAGAATTCTCAACGTATCACCCCTCTACACTCTCTCTTATTGTTCCTACTTTTGTTACATGTGTATATGTGCTCATCTCTTTCCTTTCACCATAAACATCTTTTAGAAATTCCTATTTTCTTTATTTGGAAAATATGATACAAACAAGTAGTAAACAATTTAAACATTACAGAAGGATACACAGGAAAAAGTAAACTTCACACTGACCCCTGTCCCCTAAGCCCCCAGTTCCTTCCACAGAGGTAATTACTGTTTCCAATATTTTGAATATTCTTTCAGAGACGTTTTATTCTTATAGAAGCGTGTGTCTGTGTCCTTCCCTCATTTTCTGGCCTCCCAAATGTTAGCAGACTCTTCTGCACCTTGGTTTTCTAATTGAACATATCTCAGAGGCTGTTCTATATCAGAACATATAGGTCACTCTGATCTTTTTTTCTTTGAAAGGGCAAACAAGACTTTTTTTAACTTTTTATTTTATATTAGAGTATAGTTGATTAACAATGTGTTGGCTTCAGGTATACAGCAAAGTGATTCAGTTATACATATCCATGTATCTATTCTTTTTCAAATTCTTTTCCCATTTAGGTTGTTACAGAATGTTGAGCAGAGTTCCCTGTGTTATACAGTAGGTCCTTGTCAGTTATTCATTTTAAATATAGGAGTCTTTACATGTCCATCCTAAACTCTGTAACTATCCCTTCCCCCACCCTTCCCCCACTGGTAGCCATAAGTTCATTCTCTAAGTCTGTGAGTCTGTTTCTGTTTTGTAAATAAGTTTATTTGTGTCATTTCTTTTTGGATTCTGCATATAAGTGATATCATACAATATTTCTCTTTCTCTGTCTGACTTAGTTCACTCAGTATGACAATTTCTAAGTCTATCCATGTTGCTGCAAATGGCGTTATTGCATTCTTTTTAATGGCTGAGTAATATTCTTGTATATATGTACCACATCTTCTTTATCTATTCCTCTGACAGTGGACATTTAGGTTGCTTCCATGTCTTGGCTATTGTAAACAGTGCTGCAATGAACACTGGGGTATATGTATCCTTTTTTTTTTTACTGTGACTATTCCATCCTGTTTATGATTTAATTAGCCCTCTATAGGAATTGCAAATTTCATAAGGGCAGAAATCAGATCTTATTTATCCTTTGTTTCCTATACTCCAACCTAAGGCAGTGTTTTGCACAAAGGGATAAGCCAGAATTAACATAAACCACAAACACATCCATTCATGAAAATTGGGGAGACAGCTCTTATTTATTCCTAGTTCTGAGTTCTGACACCTGATGCTTTGCTGTACTTAAAATGGGCTAGTTCTCATTCAGCTTCCCTATCAGCCCCACCACAATACAACATTTACTAAGCTCTGCCATGTATGAGGCAGTTAGAAGATCTATGGATGCAAGAAATGTCCCTGCCCTCTAGGAAATTATAATCTGACTGGGGAGAGAAGAAAGGTATATATACACATATTTGTGTGTACATATACAAAGGTATATATATATATACATATTTTGGGGGAGTGGGGCAAAAGTGAAATAACAAAGTAATCAAAAAAGAATGGGTAAATTTAAAAAATGGTCTTAGGACAACTGGCTCTCCTCCTGCAAGGAAACAAAATTAAATGCCTATCTCAGACCATGCACACAAACACAAAAATTCCAAGGATATAAATGTTAAAACAAAAGTATAAAGGTATTAAAAGAAATATAGGAAATAAAAAAAATCAGAGAAAGTTTCACTAAGCAAGACATAAAAGCCAGAAATCATAAATGAAAAGTTTGATACATTTGACTTCATAAAAATATAAAACTTTTTTAAAATTTTATTTTAGTTATTTACTTTTGCTGTGTTGGGTCTTCGTTTCTGTGCGAGGGCTTTCTCTAGTTGTGGCAAGCGGGGGCCACTCTTCACTGCGGTGCACGGGTCTCTCACTATCGCGGCCTCTCTTGTTGCGGAGCACAGGCTCCAGACGCGCAGGCTCAGTAGTTGTGGCGCACGGGCCTAGTCGCTCCGCGGCATGTGGGATCCTCCCAGACCAGGGCTCAAACCCATGTCCCCTGCATTAGCAGGCAGATACTCAACCACTGCACCACCAGGGAAGCCCTAAAACTTCTTATAATCGAAGACACGAAGACTGCATTAAAAGATGGGCAATGGGAGGAGCTTCAAGGTGGCGGAAGAGTAAGATGCGGAGATCACCTTCCTCCCCACAAATACATCAGAAATACATATACATGTGGAACAACTCCTACAGAACACCTACAGATGAATGGATAAAGAAGATATGGTACATATATACAATGGAATATTACTCAGCTATAAAAAGGAATGAAATTGGGTCATTTGTAGAGATATGGATGGCCCTAGAGTCTGTCATACAAAGTGAAGCAAGTCAGAAAGAGAAAAACAAATATCGTATATTAACACATGTATGTGGAATCTAGAAAAATAGTACAGACGAACCTATTTCCAGGTCAGGAATAAGGATGTAGATGTAGAGAACGGAAGTGTGGACACGGGGGAAAGGGGAGGGTGGGATGAATTGGGAGATTAGATTTGACATAAATACACTACCATGTGTAAAACAGATAGCTAGTGGGAACATGTGGTATAGAACAGAGAGCTCAGCTTGGTGCTCTGTGATGACCTAGATGGGCAGGATGGGAGGGAGGTCCAAGACGGAGGGGATATATGTATACATACAGCTGATTCACTTCCTTGTACAGCAGAAACTAATACAACATTGTAAAGCAGCTATACTCCAATAAAAAAAGCTTTGTCCAAAAAAAAAAAAAAAAGATGGGCAATGAAGTTTGGGAAGATGAAAAAGTTTGGAGATGGACAGTGCATGGTTGCACAACAGTGTTAATGTACTTAATGCCACTGAACTGTACATTTAAAAATGGTTTAAATGGTAAATCTTATGTTACATATATTTTACCACAATAAAAAAAGACATGCAATAAATGAGGAGAAAATATTTGCTACGTAAGTAACTAAGGATGAAGGTCTCTAATAAAATTTGTAAAACTAAACATACTTTTAGGAATGAACTGAGGAGGAATTTCTATGAATCAGAAAGAAAGTGACAAAAAGTTCAACCCCATGTGATTAAAGGCTGGAATCCTGCCAATCTATGTGGTTGTGGTAAGAAAGATTTACCAAGCAGAAGTATACTTTTCTTAACATCTTTCTCCATGATCACAAGTTCTAAATTAGCTACAGCCCAGATAATAGTTTTATGTTTAAGTTAAAATTCTATCTACAGATTTGATTTATCAATGAGATATTTTGGCTGTATTTTCTTCTTCATTATTAAAAATTCACCTGTATCATTATCATGAAAAAAAAGTTCAACTGCAAAATGAATAAAGGATATGAATAAGTATTTCATAGAAGAAATAAAAATGAACAATAAAGTTATGAAAAGTTCAGTCTTCCTAGTAATTGCACAAAATGAACTAAAACAATGAGATACTACCCCTCAGATTAATAAAAGTTAAAGAAAAAAAAGATTGGAAAGGGTGTAAGGAAATGGGCACTTTTATGTGTTGGAAATATAAATTGGTGCAGCCTTTTAGGGAAAGCAATTTCACCATATCTTTCAAAATTTTAATTGTACAATTCTAAGACAGAGCAATTCATTCCTCTTCCAGGAATTTTCCCAGAAACAGTCATGTTCACAAAAACACATGTTCAGTACAGCACCCTGTATAATAGCCCAAATTGGAAACTACCCACAAACTACCCAAACTGAAAACTATTCCTTACACAGAGGAATGGTTAAGTAAATTTTACAAGTATATGATGATGTACTAGGCATGAATTAAAAGAATGAATTAGGATTATATGTACAGACCTGGAATGATGCCCATTATATCTTGATAAGTAAAAAGAAAGGAAGGTATAATATGTAGTATAACCCCTAGCTGAATATATATACTATATATATATATATATATATATGAGTCCAGTCAGAGATGGAAACCACATCTGTAATTTAATTTGAAAGGGAAAATTTAATTGGAAGAATGATTAACCAGTTAAAGAAGGTTAACTGCTCAAGGTAAAATATCTCTAGAGCTGAGGGCGAGTACCCAAGGAAGGAGAGATTTGGAAGATTTCTACCCAAGACCCCAAGTTTGGGAATCAGAACTGGTAAAAGAAGGGACTTCCCTGGGAGTCCAGGGGTTAAGACTCCATGCTTCCACTGTAGGGGGCATGGGTTTGATCCCTGGTCGGGGGACTAAGATCCTGCATGCAGAGGGGCAAACAAACAAACAAAAAAAGAACTGGTTGAAGATGTGGCTGAGTCCACAGACGATAGAGAAGTTCCCGAGGGGGATCAGGGGCCAGAGCTCGTCTGCAGTCGGCAAGCGGGGCTGGTGAGCAGGGGGCTGCCCACTGGGGCCGATACAGCTCTCGGCAGAGGGCCCCATGAGGAGCAGCCCCAACCAGGAAGAAAAACCTCTCCCTCCGCTCTCGCTCACCCTGGTCCTCCAGTGCCCTCTACCTACAAAGCCTAAGAGCGTGCCAGCTGGCAAAAGAGATATTTTACACGCTATAGCTACAGTGTCACCACGCCAGACTAAGAAGACGAGATTTGAGCTGAGAGGCAATACATTGATTGACTCTGGCATGGTATACTGACCCTGCTTCTGTAAACGAAATGGTATATATGGCATATATAATGGCATAGCATCTATGGAATGTGCATAGATGCTATAACAATGTTTGTTCACACTTATTATGTATTTACTCAGCATGCCAGGAACTGTTCTAAATATTTTGCAAGTATTTCATTTTCATAATCACCCTCAAGTGCAGGAGTTGTTAATATCTCTACTCTATGAATGAGGAAACTGAAGCACTGAGCTGTTAAATAATTTGCCCAAGGTCACACAGCTAGCAAGTAGCAGAGCAAGAGTCACAATGGCTTTACAAACATACAAAAGAGACTGAAAGAATCAAGATGTTAACAGTGGTGACCTCTCAAGGTGGCATCGAAGAGGCCATAGGAGAGGTTTTCACTTTTTTTTTTTGGCCACGTGCACGGCTTGTGGGATCTCAGTTCCCCCACCAGGGATGGAACCCGGCGCCCGCAGTGAAAGCGCGGAGTCCTAACCACTGGACCGCCAGGGAATTCCTGGTTTTCATGTTTTTATCGGTGCTTTAAATAAATAAATAAGTACAGTGATAAAACTACTGCTTTTTATTTTGTTTTTGTATCTGTGGGAGGGTTTTTTTGGGGGGGGGATGTTGTATTTTTCAAAGGAGTAACTAAAATAATTGATAAATGACAACTCTCGGTGCCAGGCAGTAAGAAACAAGTGAACCAGCAGAACTGCAAGCAGCGTGGGAGGGAGGGGGTGGCAGTGGCCTGAGGGAAGGATGGGAAGAGGTTGAGTCACCATGAGCTCTGGTTTCTGGTTCCCATTGTGTATGGTGTGATCTGTGACTGGTTATCCGTGCTGAGCTTCCTGCCTGCCCTCCTGACCCCAAGAGCTTCAGAGCGTAGGTGACTGTGGCTGCCTGAGGGAATTAGCATTTATGGAGCTCTTGTAAGAGAACACCCGTAAGCTCGACTCCCCAGGTAGTCGTTTTTTACCTCCATTTCCCTTGTGAAAAGACCAAGACTCAGGGGAGCAAAGGAAGGTGCACAGGTCCTCGGCGACAAGCAGAGCTGAACGCAGCTCTGCCTAGTTCCAGAGTCCAAGCTCACCCAGCTGCTTTCTATATGCATAGTAAAAGACTAGGCTTCTTTCCCCAACTGCCTGCTTCTGGAAGGCTGACCCTGGTGGCTGACATAGCAACTTTAGATCCTTCCCCAGAGACTGAGGGCTGCAGGTCAAGTTGTCAGTAGAGGGAGAGTCAGGCCGGAGGTGCTGACATTGGCTTTCAACGCACCATCCCCCTCCTTCCTTCTAGGAGCAGCCCCTGGTCAAGCCCATTATATCTTGATAAGTCCACGTTCAGGCTGTGTGGGGTTGGGCTGGGGCAGACTGTGCGCAGCTGGCCACTTGAACTTTGGGAGCGTTGACATGAGCCTGGAATTTCCAGAGGAAACTGTGGGGGATGAGACATGGTGGAGGCCACTGCTGTGTTCAGTCCAGACATGGAGACACTGACTAGAGTCGGTGCCGAAGGGAACCCACCCACCCACTAATAACTAGAGTGGTTATTAGTCCACTCTAGTTACCAGCCTGCTGTGTATGCATGGTGGAGGGTGGCATTTAGCTAAGTTCTTGTAGGAACTGGTCCCCTGCAGCGTGGGGCCCAACAACAGAAGAGGGACCACCAATAATGCTGGGTGGTGCATAGTCATTATGCATTAAACACCAGTGGATTGCACAGTGAAAAGTTATCCTCTTTATAATTCTCTTACATCATCAGGAAAAAAATCCACTGTCACAGCCAATATATCTATTATGTCTCAAAATATGCTCCTTTCCCTTTTTGACCAAGGAGAGAGTAGGCAATAGTATCTAGCTAGAGCTTAGTAAACAGTGTTACATTTTCATTCTATTTATTTTTACAGCTCATTTTCTGTAGCAAATGTAATGTTTTTCCATTTATGGTAGTGACGTAAAAGTTCCTTTTTTTTTTTAGATTTATTTATTTAGGCCATGCCACTTGGCATGTGGGATCTTACTTACCTGACCGGGATCAAACCTGTGCCCCCTGCATTGGGAGTGTGGAGTCTCAACCACTGGACTGCCAGGGAAGTCTCCCAATTTCCTTTTTAATAACACTTATTTGTCAATTTTTATTTAAATAAAGAAAGGGAACCAGTTAAAAATTAGATAAATAAAAGAACAAGTAAATGGGAAATATGAAAAACATTGTTGAAGTCATTCAGGAATGACTGAAGTGGGCAACTTGGTGCCTGCCATTCGTGATGAAGCCAGGTTGCTCTGAGAGGAAGCACCTAAATGGCCCAGCTGATGATTCAGCTGTGGAAGCCCAGAATCTTTAGGGGAAAGTTCTGGAATGAGCCTTGGTTAGAGATCAGTGATTTTAGGATAATATCAAGGAGTTCTTATTTTATTTTTTTTGGCCGCACTGCACAGCACGTGGGAGTCTTAGTTCACCCCACCAGGGGTCAAACCCATGCCCCCTGCAGTGGAAGCACAGAGTCTTAACCACTGGACCACCAGGGAAGTCCCAAGGAGTTCTTTTATATCTGAGTCTCACTGCACATGTTCTTTTTCAGTCTGGGAGACTGTGAAGTGTGGGAACAGAACAGACTACCAACAATTGACAGGAAGTCTGGCTGATCTAGTTGAGTGCAAAGAAGTGGCTGGTAGCCAAGGAGGCATTTGTTTACCAGTGGGAGACCCCAAAGTCCCCACTTTACTGGTCCTTTTCCCCATGGTACCACTTGGGACATTTAAAGCTGTTTCTTCTGGTATAATTCTACATTTACATCTAGCATGCTTATACTTCTATCTCTTAATTAATCAACTTTGTCATATAGGTCAAGATCATTGTGTTATTTGAATCTCCTATAGCTCTACTGCTTTTTCTCTCTGTCTTGTCAGTTACTGAGAGAGGTGCATAAATATCACATACGATGACTGTGGATTGTCTACTTCTCATTTTAGTTCTGATCACTTTTGCTTTGTGTCTACTTGTTTGATGTTAGTATAATACTATCCTGATATTTTCAGTGTTTCAGTGTCTTTACACTTGAACTGTCTGTTGTAAGCAGTGTATTGTCAGTTTTGTTTTGGTTTTTTTTTTGTTTGTTTTTGTTTTGTTTTGTTTTACAAAATCCAGTCCCATAAGTCTTTTCTTAAAATTAGAATTTTAGTCCATCTTTGTTTAATGTAATTATTTATATAATTATTTAAATAATGTATATAATTTTTATAATTTATATGTAGTTTTATAGTTTTACTTGTGTCTAATCCATAAACTTTTTTTGCTTATATCCATGTACAAGAGCTATAAGCATAAAGCATTTATATGTAGCTTTATGTTTATATATACTTAAATAACATTATAATAAGTGAAATAAAATTTGGAAAAAATACAGAAGCAATACAAAACAAAGAAGAAGAATGGTGTGACATGATTTTTTCAATGAAAGAATAAATTGAGCTGAACAAGTGTCAGTTATTTCTACCCTCCGCTTAAATCTTCATAGCCTTTGACTTTCTTCATCAGATTCCTAACCATTTGGAGTCTTTTCAATGTGTCTCAGTTTCTTTTCTCTGATAGGATCATTTTCTCTATCTTTATGAAAACATCCAGCAAGGTCTAGGAGGAAAAACAGAAAATCAGGAGACCAGAAATGTCATATTTTTTTAAGTGAAACTTTTAATTGAAATATTATACAAATACTGAGGAATGCACAAGAATTATAAATGTACAGCTTAGATCATTTTCATTTTTAGACAGTTTTTTTTTTTACTTCCTTTTTTCTTTTCCAAACCAAGGGTTTCACTACTTAAAAAAAAAAAAAAAGTTTCAGGGCTTCCCCGGTGGCGCAGTGGTTGAGAATCTGCCTGCCAATGCAGGGGACATGGGTTCGAGCCCTGGTCTGGGAAGATCCCACATGCCGTGGAACAACTAGGCCCGTGAGCCACAACTACTGAACCTGCGCGTCTGGAGCTTGTGCTCCGCAACAAGAGAGGCCACGACAGTGAGAGGCCCACACACCGCGATGAAGAGTGGCCCCTGCTCGCCGCAACTAGAGAAAGCCCTCGCACAGAAACGGAGACCCAGCACAGCCAAAAATAATAAATAAATAAATAAATAAATTTAAAAAATAATAAGTTTCAGGCGTACAGCATTATAATTCGACAACTGTATACACTACAAAGTGACCACCACCACAAGTCTAGTTGCCATCCATCTCCCTGCAGTTGACCCCTTTCATCTATTTCACCCACCCCCTGATCACCCTCCTTTCCAGTAACCACTAATCAGTTCACTGTATCTATGAATTTGTTTTTGTTTCATTTTGTTTGTTCATTTGTTTTGTTTTTGTTTTTTTGCTTGTTTTAGATTCCACCTATGAGTGAAATCACATGGTATTTGTCTTTCTTTGTATGACTTATTTCACTTAGCATAATACCTTCGAGGTCCATGCATTTTGTTGCAAAAAGCAGGATTTCATTTTTTTTATATGGCTGAGTAGTATTCCATTTTCTTTACTTATCCATTGATGATAGGTTGCTTCCATACCTTGGGTATTGTAAATAAAGCCACAATGAACATATGGGTGTATACATCTTTTTAAATTAATGTTTTCTTGTTCTTTGGATAAATACCCAGAAGTGGAATAGCTGGGTCATATGGTAGTTCTATTCTTAACCTTTTGAGACATCTCCATATTCTTTTCCATAGTGGCTGCACCAAGTTATAGTCCCACTACTGGTGTACAAAGATTCCCTTTCCTCCATATCCTCTTCAACATTTGTTATTTCTTGTCTTTTTGATCAGAGGCATTCTGACCGTTGTGAAGAGCTATCTCATTGTGGTTTTGATTTGCATTTCTCTAATAATTAGTGATGTTGAATATCTTTTCTTGTGTCTGTTTGTCATCTGTATGTCTTCTTTGGAAAAATGTCTATCTAGAGCCTCTGCCCATTCTTCAGTAGGGTTGTTTTGCTGTTGTTGTTGAGTTGTATGAGTTCTTTATATAGTATTGATATTACCTCCTTATCAGACAGAAGATTTACAGATATCTTCTCCTATTCAGTAGGTTGCCTTTTCATTTTGATGAGGTTTCCTTTGCTGTGCAGAATTTTTAGTTTGATTCTGGTCTTTTCTTTCTCTCTTCTCCTTCTGGGACCCATACAACATGAGTGTTATTCTGCTTGATGTTGTCCCAACAGTCCTTAAAGGTTTTTTTTTTTCTTTTGGCTGTGCCTCGTGGGATCTCAGTTCCCCAACCAGGGATCGAACCTGAGCCCTTGGCATTGAAGGCACAGAGTCCTAACAACTGGACCGCCAGGGAATTTCCAAAGGTATCCTCACTTTATAAAATTCCTTTTTTGTTTTGCTGATCTGAGTGAGTTCCATTGCTTTGTCTTCCAGCTCACTGATTCATTCTCCTACCTCACCCAGCCTGCTGTTGAACCCCTCAACACTTGTCATTGACGGTCTTTTTGATTATAGTCATCCTAATGGATGTGTATTTTCCAGTTCAGTTATAACTTCCATTTAGTACTTTCTTACACATCCTATCTCTTTGTTGAAGTTCTCACTGTGTTCATCCGTTATTCTCCCGAGTTTGGTGAACATTTGGATGGCAGGTGCACCACATGCCAGCCAGGTAGAAGTTAACCAGGAGGAGCCATCATGAACCAAGCCCCTGGGTGGTCCAAGAGGTCTTTATACCCGGGCCCCCATTGGGCTGGTGGAGGTGACGGCTCCTCCAGCAAGATGCCTGGTAGGCAGAGGAGCATTCCTGAGACCTTTTTAAGGAGTTGTGAGAGCCCAGCTGGGCGAGGTTTGTCCATTCCAGTGTGTCTCCTGCTTGCCCACTCCTGTATCTCTATTTTACTATGGATGATCTTGAGTCACTCCCACCCAGGAATTTGAGGCCTCTGCTCAGCCCCACAACAAGACTGGGATTTCTGGTCTCAAGATTACTTCACGGCCATGGATCATACACTTAGTATCCACCAATGCCCAATAACAGGCCAACAGTTGTCCCTCAAAAGATGTGTACATTCCTGCTGACTCCAGGAGCTTGTGTGTCCAAAAGCCCAACAGGCACCTATGACCTATGGCACTGTCCTTCTGCCGTAGGCTCCAATTTGCAAACAGGGAGATTGCTGAGACTTGTAACTCAAATGGAAGATGTGGTTCTGTGTGGCCCAGGGGAAGGACGGCCTGGGTGGCCCATTGGAGGGTTTCCGGGGCATCCTGTTTGTCGGAAGTCTCACTCACACGTAGTGACCTTTCTGTTAAACTAATAGGTGGGTGCTGTCAAGATCCCACAGGGGGAATGTGAGCAAGTGAGTAGCTGAATAGTCCCACAAGTCACTGGGCCTTCTTTCTATTTGTTGGGGGCAGAGAGGACCAAAAGCTTGGTAATTGTCTCCTCTGAAATGAGAAGCCATGCCCCTTCCCAGATTATGGTCAGGGATTTCAGTTAGGTATTAGGACTCTGTGATGTGTCTGTGTTCATAGCCTAGTTGCGTTGCTGCATGCGGACCAACAGAGGGTCCAGTCCTTGCTGGGTTGTGCCCTGGTCTGAGCCCACCAGGAGGAGGCATTAACAGCCTCCAGGAGCAGAGCTTTTCCCCAGTAAGGATCCACCTGATGGCAGATAGCCCAGGAACTTAGGTTGCCTTGTGGAAGGATGTTAAAGCTATGTTGTAACCCATTTCACATAGAGAAAAACTGATCCTGATGATCGAGTGAGAAAGATGCTGAAAAAGGCATTTGCAATGTGAACTGTCACATATCAAGTTCCCTCAGCTTGAGCAATAGCGTCTGTGATAGTCACAGTGTCGGGTACCACCAGCACAAGGGCAGCAGCACAGCGTTGAGCCCCCTGTAATCAATGGTAGGTTTCCAGGCACCCGAAGTTTTGTGCACTAGGCAAACAGGACTGCTGAATAGACTCACACAGCACTTTGGCTTCCTTGGGCTCAGCAGTGAGGGCAGTTATTTCCTTTTCTTCGCTAGGCAGCTGATACTGTTTTGGGGGTACAATAGCACTAAGTACTTGTAGTCAGGCAGGTTCAAGGTCTTCCACGTGCCCCAGTAAGATGACCCTAACTGCAGCAGTTCTCATCAGAGGTAGAGGGTGAAGGTGATTGGGGGTCCACATAGACAAATCATCAATACCATGAACACATTCAGTGGTGGGGGCCATAATAAGGGAGGTTTACAGGGACTTGAAGGGATCTATCCATAGTCAGGTTTGGGCAAAGGTCCTGGTAAGGGAGGTGGCCTCAGCCCCCAAACCAGAGCACATTGTCTGTTCGGTGCTCATCTTGGTGCCAGGGGTTGGAAGACCACAGTCACTGGTGCATCAATATCTAGAAAGGCCCAAGACGTGCAATACTTCCCCCTCCACTGAAATC
The DNA here is from genome assembly GCF_025265405.1 of Mesoplodon densirostris. Taxonomy (NCBI): domain Eukaryota; kingdom Metazoa; phylum Chordata; class Mammalia; order Artiodactyla; family Ziphiidae; genus Mesoplodon; species Mesoplodon densirostris. The sequence continues at coordinate 35,476,940 of NC_082668.1, read as the reverse complement.
TAACCTCAGCATCTGGCCTCTCGTCCCCACTGGGGACAGAGAGACCTCAGCCTAACCCCCAGTCTTGTTTACTTTTGAAAGCTGAGAGGTCTGGGTAAAAGTGTCTGGGGCTCTCTGATTTATCTCTAGCTCATCAGGAGGGGGTGAAAAGAATACCACCTGCAGGGGCTTCCCTGGTGGTGCAGTGGTTTAGAGTCCGCCTGCCGATGCAGGGCACACGGGTTCGTGCCCCAGTCCAGGAAGATCCCACATGCCGCAGAGCAGCTGGGCCCGTGAGCCATGGCCGCTGAGCCTGCGCATCCGGGGCCTGTGCTCCACAATGGGAGAGGCCACAGCAGTGAGAGGCCCGCGTACCGCAAAAAACAAAAAACAAACAACAAAAACAGGCTGTCCTCACCATGCGCTGGGCAGGGACCAGCTCCCTCATGCCCTGCTGAACTGCAACGCCTCCAGGTTTTCCAGCTTCCCCAGGACTAAAGACCAGGTACATTATTCATTTCGATGTAAATAATCACACAGGCATATAGCTCAAGATGGAGGCAAGAAACTGGTTAGAGCAAGTAAATTAATACTGATCCTAGAAGATCACAAAAGGAATTTAACCAACTTCAGGTTCACAATTCACTTGCTGATTATTCATCTTCCTTTTTTAAAAGATCTAAGACTGGGAGAGCCTAGGATCAATACCTTACAAATGGCACGTCAAAGCCCCGAGACTCCCCCATTCCTCCTCAGTATGGCCCCCTGGATACCTGTGGTGGGTCATCCATTTCTGCCAGGCTGGGGGCTGGGGGCTGGAAGTAAACTCTCAAGTGAGACAATCTTGGGATCCTGTGTTGGCCGTGCAGTTTGTCAGCTGATTGACACTGAACTTAGTTTCCTCATCTGTACAATGTGTCTAATAATTCGTAGCCATCTTACAGATATTGTGAGCTTACGTAACACAGTGGTAGTGAATATTTACTGAGAACTGTCAAAGGTCCAAGCGTTCCTTTAAGTGCTCAGTCTGTTTTACCTCCTGTAATTCTGCTCAGGTAGGAATTCCAGAGCTGGGACCTGAAGACTGGTATTTTTTTAAAACCTGCTCAGTTAACCCTCAGATCAGTCAAGTTGAGAACCATGGGTGTGTATTAATGTTCAGACACTGATTAACCTCCCAGGGTTTTAGAGAGGCACACAAAACTCATTCTGCCACTCACTAGCTGAAGGTACTTGTCCAAGTCTTTCGCCTCTCCAAACCTCAGTTTTGTCACTCACATGGGAGCATCCACTTCTGAGAATTGTTCAGAAGGTGAAATGAGCCAGTTTGGGTGGCTGTGCCTTGCACACACAATGTTTATTAAATATTAGCTGGTGCCATTAGGCGGACTCCTTTTTCATAGGTGACCTTGTGACCTCTGTGCATAGGTTAAATTTACTGCTCTTCCATCCACATGGTTCATTTCAAATTCTAAATGCTGGGGAAAGGGAGATAGTGTGTTATGGTGGAAAAATCCTTGTTTTTGGTCCAACAGGACTGAGTTCGAATTTGGGTATTCATTTGAGCCTCTGTTTCCTCATCCATGAAATGGGAGAACAATCCTCTACTTTGCTGGGGGAATTAGAGATAATTGATGTAAAGGTACAACATATAGGTATTGTATTATTTTTGGTGTTTTTGTTATAAAATGTACAAGGTGTAACAACAAAAAGGCAGAAAACCTTTAAAAAAATTCAAACAGGAAACGGAGGCAGAGGGTGAGAAGGGGATGGAAGATGAAGAAAAGCTGGGGAGGTTTGGGGGCTCAAGGTCCTGGGGGACAGATCTCCGCATTACCACCACTCCAGGCGCGGCACTGGACAGGTATGGGTCACTAAGGCACAGCACTGGCCAGGGACTGTTATCCTTGCTTAGGGCTGGGCCAGACCCACATCCCTTTTTGTGCAGGATCTCCCCACATCTCAGCAAGAGATCTGCTTCGACCCAAGAAGAGCTCTTGCCAGATGATATGGGGGGCTGGTCCATGGCTTCAGTGCTGAGATTTGGGCCGCAGAATAGAGGAATAATTCCTCTCCCCAGACCCCTTTCAAGGAAGAATGGCATTTTTACTTGCCACAGAAAGTCTCAAATCTGTCTTTAAAAAGTATAGGCCTTATATACACTAAATGTAGTGAGTATACAGCTTCCTGGTTTTTAGTTTGCATATTGATGAATTGTCTATCATCTCCCACTTTTGAATGTTTGGAAATTGGGCATCGGTTCCTTTAAATAAGAAACATTTTCTGTTCGAGTGAATCACCTCTGTTTTCCAGTTTTCAAAGTCAATTTTATTCTCTAGTTCTCTCTGTTCAGGAATTTCCTTTCTCTCTTACTGAAGACCAGGTTTTGCCCTTCTACCGGAGGGTAATGGTTTCACAGGTTCTCTTTCTTTTATCTCGCGATGTTTCAAAGCCCTGCTGAATTCGCTAGTAAATTCTGAATGTGGAGAGGAGAGAAACAGGAAGTGAGTCTGCTGGGACAGGCAGAAAAGCCTGGTTGAGTGATCCGAAAGTAAAAGAAAACTTCTTCCGGGAGGCCTTTCCAACCCCACCTCCCTCCTCCCCCTCCCCCTTGCCTTGTTTACAGGGATTTTTCTCCGGTTGTAAGAACCTGCCTCAGTAATTGGAACGTGTGAAGTTAGGCAGTCTAGGGGGCTTGGCATCGGGAGCTTGGTGACTGTGATGTTGCCAGGGTGGACCAGGTGAGTGGCTGGTGCAAAAGTGGCTTCTGGAGACCACGTTGCCCACTCAAGGGGCAGATCAGACCTGCGGAGTGGACTCACCTCTGGGTCCTGCTAGGGGCCCAGATCTTGGACTGGGTTTCTCTCTGAACCACGACCACTGACTTTGCTGCTTTTTAACTCTGAGGAATCTCCAGTTACTCTGCTGCCCCAAATATAGACACGCTGTCTCTCTCCTGCTGGATTACTTTGGAAATTCTACAAGACTTTATTCACCTACTTATGTTTAAATTATTTTCCGTTTGGCCTGGGGCAGAGGGTTAAGTTAATCACCCTGTCAGATCCCTATTCCCTGTAGCCCTTGGTCTCTAAGGCTTACGGGGCCCCTCTACCCTGCCCTGTTCTAGGTACTTTCTTTGATTTCCCCACTCCCACCCTATCTCCTATCCTCCCAAAGACGACCCTCTAAATCTTTTGATACATATCCTTGAATTGTTCTGTATCTTTGCAAAATGTGTCCTTGTTTTGTGGGTGTACGCTACTTTTTAAACTGTGCGATCAGGAACAAGAAAGTAATTTCTCTGTACCTCTGTTTCCTCATCATTAAATGGGATTAACACTCCCTCATGAGGTGGCTGTGAAGATTTAAGTTGATAATAACAGCATGAGCCACTTAGAACAGTGACTGGCACTACTAAGTACCCAGTAAGTATTAGCAATTATTATTACGTATTAGTATTATTTGTATTGTATTTTGCTTGTTCTGTTTCTGACTTTTTTTGTTTTTCAAGTAAGCACTGTACTTTAAGTTCGATGTAATTTGCCAGGTCCCACTTTGTAACCACTACTTATTATTCCATGATGGACAGTCTCCCAATCCTATATAAGGACTATAGGAGAACTTGCCCACCAATCTTTAGCCTGATCCAGCTTGCAAACCTTTGCCATTCTGATAGGTCCAAAGTAGGGAGCCCGTTGCTTTATTTTGGCACTTTCCAGCTTACTCATGAGTCTGAGCGTCATTCGTACACTTTGGCCATCTGAGTATCCCTGTCAAGGAACCCTGTGTCCATATCCATTGTCATTCTCCAGGGTTTCTTTTCCTCGTTGATTTGCAGGAAACCTTTGTATGTTCTAGATACTGCTACTCCTGTGGCACATCCTGGGAACGGGCATGAAATATTCCGTCTCTGCCTTTGTGAAGCTCACAGCCTCGGACAGGAACCAGCCATAAAACAGTGGGATGAAAGCTGAGTGTATGCTCAGGAAGCCGCAAGAAAGAGTCAGGGAGCGCCTCCTGGGCTAGGATTTAGCCGTTAATAGGATTTCATTCTGTTACTGTGCTCTCACTCAGAGTTCTCGGGGCAGAGGCGCAGTAGCAAAGGGCACGATGGGACCACGGCGCCCTTCCTTAGCCCTCTTCAAGTGGAGGGGCACTTTCAGACATCTCATTAATCCTCTCAGCCGTGAGCTCTGCCCTCTGAAAGCTTATATTCCATTTGCGGAAAGAAAAAAGGCAGTTTCAAAGAAGAGAGGTGTTTGATTTTTTTTTTCTCTCTCTAGTTTTATTATCAGAAAACATTTCAACTGACTGAAAGCAAAAAGGCAGGGCTAATGTGTACTTTGTTCTCCAGGGCCCAGTCCACGGTGAGGGCCCCAGGATTTGTCTTTTTGGTGAGCTCCACTGGGCCTTTTGGGAGGAAGGACTATGATTCTAGAGTTTTCTGGGCTGCTGAGGGTGGGGTCTTGTGGCCTCGGGGTCATGGAAGTGATCGTGTATGTGAGTGTAGATGGGGAAACCAAGAGAGTTTCTGTGAGGGTCAGCAGACCCTCTGAGAGCTGTGGTGAGGACCCTGCAGTTTACATATCTCAAGACCACTCAGGAGTGCTCAGTGAATATTATTGAAGGAAACCATTAAAGTCTTCATAATGAGCCCCTAAAAATCTGTAAATTCCAGCAATATGAAAAGAAAGGGTTCTTAGCTATCATCCAGTTCAAACTTTCTCCTGTTGGAATGTGGTAGAGAGGCCCCGAAGAGAAACTGACCCGTCCAAAGTCACACAGCCAGAGCCAAAGCTCAGGTGGCCAGGGTCCCCTCCCGGCACCTGCCTCCTCTTCCACAGGCTCCCTCTTAGAGATCTAGACGGGGGTGCTGCCTGGAGGCCGGCCTACCTCACTAGTGACTCAGGAGTTTCGAAAACAGGAAGTAAGTGAGCTGTGCTGTTGGTTCTTCATTTGACTTCATTCTTTTCTTAGTGCCAGGAGAGAGAGGCCTGTGAAGCGGCTGCCGCTGTGAGGGTTCTGGGACTTGGCTGTGGTAAGGTTGGATGGGCTTTTAGAGAGGAAGGTTTTTGATTCTAGACTTTTCTAGGCTACTGAGGGTGGGATCTGGTGGCCTCGGGGCTCATGGGCTGGTCCTTGTATATGACTGTAGATGCGGAAACCAGGAGAGTTAGCAGTGCTTCCCAGGGCCGTAGTGAGGGCCCACGGGAAAAAGTCAGTTTCCCAGATCTCCAGCTTCGGTTGATGCATTCCTGATTTTTTGGGGGGAATACTCCAAGTTCAGTTATTTGTACAGAGGCCTCATCCTTATGGTGAGTTGTCAAGGAATAGAAACCAAAACTCAACTCTCAACTGACTTTGCTGCTATAGCTTACCAATCTGCCGACACTCAGACCACCAATATAAACACACATGTACACATAAACAGACACACACGTAAACAGAAACAGTGCTAAGAACTCAATTATTTATTTATTTATTTATTTTTGAGACATTCAAAGGGCACAGGACAGTACCGGGAATAACATAATGGCAAGCATAGACTGATAATCAGTACTTGTGGGGTTAAGCATTTATAGGTGGAGTTATAAATTTCTTCAGTTTGGTTGGCTCTGAGTTGTGTCGTGATTTGAACACCTTTCCTGGGCTGTGAGATAGCCCTGGCTGGGACCCTGCAGCGGAGGTTGTTTGTGTGCAGGGTGGACATCTGGCAGGTTCTGGGGGAACCCCAATTTGGGGTGGCCATCCTGGACTGGAGGTAGTAGTCACCCTATTGCTTAGGGGTTTGGGCCTGAGAGCGGCTTTCCAGTACTCTCAAGCTTTGAACGAGGTAACGGATTTTTGTCTCAGAAGAGTAATGCAAATTTTGGGTTTATTTTCTCCAGCTTTGAGGTAGTTTTCCATATCACCAAAAGAGCTAAGATGTTGCTAGAATGTCGCTAGAAGGATTGTTTGTGATTAGATGAGATTTATTTGCAATTTAATTGTGGCACAAAGGCAGTGCTAATTTGGGACTCTGGGATGAGGTGCTGAGGTCTAAATCCAGGCTCCAGCATGTACCGGCTTGGTTTGTAAGGTTCTGACCCTCTCTTTGCTTTTGTAGATTTGTTAAGAATTCTTGTTTCTGTGTTTTGGGGGTTTCTTTAGTCTTTTAAAATTTTAAGTAATTCATAATCTTTAAAAATATTTTGATTATGTGTCTTTCTTCATTAAATTCCTTCACTGGCTTCCAACTGGAATCAGAATAAATTCTAAATCTTTGCAGGGTCTGTCATTGAGACCCTTGAGTGAGATGCTCAAACCTGGGCCTGATGCCTCTCACTAGCTTACTTTTGAACTGATTTTTTTGTGTGTGTGTGTGGTACGTGGGCCTCTCACTGTTGTGGCCTCTCCCGTTGCAGAGCACAGGCTCCGACATGCAGGCTCAGCAGCCATGGCTCACGGGTCCAGCTGCTCCGCAGCATGTGAGATCTTCCCGGACCGGGACACGAACCCGTGTCCCCTGCATTGGCAGGCGGACTCTCAACCACTGTGCCACCAGGGAAGCCCCTGAACTGATTTTTCACAATAGTAAAATGAGGATGATAATAGCAATTTCTTCAGAGGATTGCAGTAAGTGAGACAAGAAAAATATTTTTATGTTTATATGGTTATATGTTATAAACACACATCATAATATAAAAATTCATATCAAAATACTTTGGGGCACACATTTATTATAAAAATGTTAGATACACTTATATACCATATAATACAAATATATTTATATGGATTTATTATTGTTATATAATTGGAAATAAAAGAAAAATTCGGGAGGGCTTTCCATTTCTACCCCTCTCTTCCACCTTGTATGCAATATAAACCAATATATTCAAATTTATATTCGAATTTATATATTCAGCATATGTATATGCACACACATTATATATGTATATATATGTGAACATGTGAATAAAATGGGAAAAAAAACGCACCAAATTTGACCCCAAAATTACTTCTAAGTTTTTCTAAGTGATTTTTTTCTAAGCGATTTTTATTTTTCTTTTAAAAGTTCTCTAAGGAATAAATGTTACTTTTACTATTTTAGGATGAGAAAAATACAACAATGAATATTCTCCTTAAAATATTACTCTAACAAAGTTTCTAGCATATGAGCACATGCAGTTAAACCCAGGACCCATAAAAAAAGAAGTTCCGGGGCTTCCCTGGTGGCACAGTGGTTGAGAGTCCGCCTGCCGTTGCAGGGGACACGGGTTCGTGCCCCGGTCCGGGAAGATCCCACGTGCTGCGGAGCAGCTGGGCCCGTGAGCCATGGCCGCTGAGCCTGCACGTCCGGAGCCTGTGCTCCACAACGGGAGAGGCCACAACAGTGAGAGGCCCGCGTACCTCAAAAAAAAAAAAGAAAAAAAGAAGTACCTCTTGGTCCCTGTTCCTATAGAGCCAGAACCTAGAGGTGGCCCGTTGTTAACGGTATAAAATCTAGAGCAGGTAACAGTGCTTCCCAGGCACTACGATCAAAGAGGTGTGTGACCTAAACAAACAAAGACAATATTATACCACAATGTGTCTGGAAAAAGCTGGGTCAGAAAAGAAGCCTTGCCAGCACTTTCCCTACTAAGTGTCCATTTTAATATGATGCAAAAATAATTTAGAAAGCATTGTCAGGCTATTGCAAAGATAATGAAACGAGTGAGGTGAACTGGCCATAGAGGACAGGAGCCCATCATGTTATATCCAAATTCACGTCATCCTTGCCTTGGATTCGAATTTTTTTTATACTGTCAGAAAATGCTATTGAATATGTAACAAAAGCCTTAAAAATCTTTATTCCTTTTGTCTCAGTAATCCTATTTCTAGGAAATTATTCTAATAAAATAATCAGAGGTATACATGGAGATTTGCATTTTAAGATCATCCTAAATGTAATCAGAGACTGGTTAGATAAATTCTTGCCCATTCATATGATTAGATGCCTTACAGATTTAAAAATCCATGCTGTAGAAGAAAAAATAAAGACATCAAGATGTACTTATAATATTATCAGTGGAAAAGTCCACGTATACCTCAGAAATATGGTGTTTAAATATGAGGGAAAATATATATGCGTAAAATATTCGGTAGGAAGGACAGTAAGATTATTAGGCATTTATCTTTGTTTTTTATTTTACTTTAATTTTTTTAAAGTTGATTTACAGTGTTGTGTTAATTTCTGCTGTACAGCAAAGTGATTCAGTAATACATATATATACATTCTTTTTTTAATATTCTCTTCCATTATGGTTTGTCATAGGATACTGAATATAGGTCTCCATGCTATACATAAACGCTTACATCTGTTAACCCAACCTCTGACTACATCCCTGCCCCAACCCCCTCCCCCTTGGCAACCACAGGTCTGTTTCTGTTTCAGATAGGTTCATTTATGTCATATTTTAGATTCCACATATAAGTGATATCATATGGTATTTGTCATTCTCTTTCTGACTTACTTCACTTAGTATGATAATCTCTAGTTGCATCCATGTTGTTGCAAATGGCATTATTTCATTCTTTTTTTATAGCTGAGTAATATTTCATTGTATATATGTACCACATCTTCTTTATCCATTTCTCTGTCAATGGATATTTAGGTTGCTTCCATGTCTTGGCTATTGTGAATAGTGCTGCTAGGAACATAGGGGTGCATGTATCTCTTTGGATTAGAGTTTTGTCTAGATATATGCCCAGGAGTGGGATTGCTGGATCATATGATAATTCTATTTTTAGTTTTCTGAGGAACCTCCATACTGTTTTCCATAGTGGCTTTACCAACTTACATTTCCACCAACAGTGTAGGAGGGTGCCCTTTTCTTCACACTCTTTCCAGCATTTGTTATTCATAGAGTTTTTAATGATGGCCATTCTGATCAGCATGAGGTGATACCTCACTGTACTTTTGACTTGCATCTCTCTAATAATTAGCGATGTTGAGCATCTTTTCATGTGACTATTGGCCATTTGTCTTTCTTCTTTGGAGAAATGTCTCTTTGGGTCTTCTGCCTATTTTTCGATTTGGTTGTTTGTTTTTTGTTGTTGATTTTATGAGCTGTTTATATATTTTGGAAATTAAGCCCTTGTCAGCTGCATCATTTGCAAATACTTTCTCCCATTCTGTAGGTTGTCTTTTCATTTTGTTTTTGGTTTCCTTTGCTGTGCAAAAGCTTGTAAGTTTGATTAGGTCCCATTTGTTAATTTTTGTTTTTATTTCTTTTTTTTTTTTTTTTTTTTTTTTTTTTTTTTGCGGTATGCGGGCCTCTCACTGTTGTGGCCTCCCCCGCTGCGGAGCACAGGCTCCGGACGCGCAGGCTCCAGACGCGCAGGCTCAGCGGCCATGGCCCACGGGCCCAGCCGCTCCGCGGCATATGGGATCCTCCCAGACCGGGGCACGAACCCGTATCCCCTGCATCGGCAGGCGGACTCTCAACCACTTGCGCCACCAGGGAGGCCCTGTTTTTATTTCTATTGCCTTGGGAGACTGACCTAAGAAAACATTGGTATGATTTACATCAGAGAATGTTTTGATTAGGCATTTAATCTTTGGATGACAGAATTATAGGTAATTTTTATTCTCCTTTTTATCTTTCCTGTATTTTCTAAAAGGAATACAATAAGCATTGTTATCATTAGAAAGAAAATAATTGCAGAGGGGGAAAAAGAGATTCTGCTTTCATTTGTTTCTTTGGTTGATTTTATTCTGTAAAATGATATTTTAGCAATGGTTAGAACTTATTGGAAGATTTAAGGACACTGGACCTAATGGTTTTAAACAGGGCTGGACCCAGTTCTGATCCTTTCCAGTTTCATATACTGGAATAAAAATAGTTATTTAAAAAGAGATTTTAATTTAAGTACATGTACATTTAGGGTAATAAAATGGTAAAGATTTACACTGTGCAAAGGGTATAGAATGTAAAGCAAGTCTCTTCCTGTCCACCCCCAGACCTCTAGTTCCTCTCCTCTCAGGCAACCACTGAAAGAGCTTCCTGTGTATTTTCTTCAAAGATCTGTGAATACAGTCTAGGCACTGTATGAGTTTGGTATGTCTCTTTCCAGAATTTCCTTATCTTTTATTTTCTGCTTTAATATATATTTCTGTAATCACTGAAAATCTAATTATGTTGTTTGAGTATTTCTAAAAAGTAGATGTATGATTTTTGGTTATATTGCAACTTGCTATTTTCACTGTCGTAATAACTTATCTTGAATATCTATCCATTTTAATTTCAGAAGTTGGAGTGCATTTTCTTAACTGCTGCATAATATTCTGTAGGATGACTATGCTTTAGTTAATTTAGCCATTCCTTTATTGGAGGACATTTGGGATGTTTCTAGTTGTTCAGGGTTATATATTGGGCTGTGGTGAGACTCCATGTACAAACCCTGTTGAGCACATGTGTGTTTCTATGGAGTGTGATTTAAGGAATGAACTTGCTAGTTTGCTCCCTTGAATGTCTAGAGGTTTTGTTTGTTGAACTTTGAACGTATGCTTTTAGGTGCAGCCCAAATATTTAAGGTATCTTTCCTATATAAAAGTATTTTCATGATAATTGATTGCTTTTGCAGTGAATAATCTAGGCTCTGCAGCCTTTGTGAATCCAGTGTAAAACAAGATGTATCTTTCTAAGACACTGTCCCTCCAGTTTCCTAATCAAGAAAACTTGTCTAAACAATAATGTCAGCTCTAGATTAAAAGGGAGAAAAAAGTTTTGTCCATAATTCCAATTCTAAGAAGGAAATAATCAGAGGTATGCACGGGATATATGAAAAAGCCTGTCAGTGCAATATTATTTTTAATAGTAAAGAAACAGAAAATTGCTTAAAATAAATTTTGATATCTCCACATGCTGGAAATCAAGAAATATTAAAAATATGCCAAAGAAGAATATTTATGGTAAAGGTAAATGTTCATTCTAAATATTAAGTGGGTATAAAAAAATACAGATGTACACGCTTGGATGTGCAACCTGATTCTAACTTTTATATAAATGTGTATTTGTCTGTATGTGATGTATGATAATGACAACCATGACCATGTTATAATTTATTGAATTTTCAATTTTTACCAAAAAAAAAAACCACCCCAGTGTTCTGTAATCAGAATTGGCGGGAAGTAATCAGGATTTTTTTTTTTAAATACTGTTTTATTTTATTTTAATTAATTAATTAATTAATTAATTTTTATTTTTGGCTGCATTGGGTCTTCATTGCTGCGCATGGGCTTTCTCTAGTTGCAGCGAGTGAGGGCTACTCTTTGTTGCGGTGCAAGGGCTTCTCATTGTGGTGGCTTCTCTTGTTGCAGAGCACGGGCTCTAGGTGCACGGGCTTCAGTAGTGGTGGCACGAGGGCTCAGTAGTTGTGGCTCATGGGTTCTAGAGTGCAGGCTCAGTAGTTGTGGCGCATGGGCTTAGTTGCTCTGCGGCATGTGAGATCTTCTCGGACCAGGGCTCGAACCCGTGTCCCCTGTGTTGGCAGGCAGATTCTTAGCTTCTGAGTCACCAGGGAAGTCCCAGAAAAGGTTTATTTGAAAAAGAAAAACTAAAAGCTTCAAAGTCTTTTGGGCCACTTTTTAAAAATATTAAAGTTTACCTTAATGTTTCTATTTTAACATCAGAGGTACAAAATACACAGGTCCTGGTTCACTCCATCACCCCTCAAGTGATAGTCAGGATTTGTGGTTTCATCTGAGAATGTCAGTGAATGCAGGGAGCTTAAAAATTTAGGAGCCTTGTTTCAGGGAGGAAAGAGGTCCAAACAGGTTAAGGTTATTTGAGGTTAAAGAAAGTGCCCAGGGGCACAGAGTCTGTGGGAGCAAGCAAATGGTGGAGCTGGACGAGAAGTTAAAGGTTTTCTAGTTCAAGGTTTTCAGATGGTAGCCCTGAGGTAAGGGAGCATCTGAGTAAGCCTTCAAGGAAGAGTTCTTCAACGTTGAAGAGGTGGAAAATCACTGCTTTCAAATGAATTTTCCAGTGAGGAAGTGGGAAAACCAGGAGGGTAAGAGAAGTGTTCAGGTCACATGCCCAGTGGTGTCCGGCCCCACAGCCAAGGTCTTTCCTTCTTTCAGGTGAACATGCCTTTGTTCGTTAGTTTTTGGTTGTTACTCTAAAAGCACGATAGGTGTTGTATACTCACAACACTTCAGGAGATATTGCTCTTCTGATCCCACCTTACCGAGCAGGAATCTCCTCAGCTGTAGGCTGTGAGCTGCCCAGGCCTGGGCCAGTGCCCCAGCTGGGTTCTGGTCCAAGTTCTGTCGGACCCCGCAGCCCCAGACCCTGAGCCACTGCACTGCCTGCCTCTCCGACAGTCAGCTGCAGGTGAGATTCCTGGCTTTGACAGTGGCCCTGTAGCTCGCCCCAGGGATCCAGGTCCCAGTCTTGTTCCTATGATGTACCCGATACAAACCCTGCTCCAAGGGCTCCTGTACCATGAACATGGGCCTATCAGAGCAGGGGAGGTGAGGGAGAAATTGGCCAAGGTGACTCAAGGGGCTCGAGAAACCCCAGATCTTGAGCTGCTTGTGTGAAGGTTGTCTGGAGTTTCCTGAAACACTGCCCTCTCTTTTTTTTTACCTGCTCAAACATGTAAGTATGTGAAAATACCCCATAATCTGATTCAGAGACTGTTTGTGTTGAAAGGCTGACCGAGTTCTCTTGGTTCCATTTCCAGTCTTGGGTTCTTGAGCAGCTGTGGGTGCCTGTCCTGAGGCCCTTGGGGGAGAGTACTGCATCGCGTCCTTCTGCCACCGTTGTTTCCATTAGACCACATGACTTCTCCCGCCTCCAACCCTTCCAATCTGTCCTCCACACTTTATTTTATTTTTTTAATTTAATATTTATTTTATATTGGAGTATAGCTGATTTACAGTGTTATGTTAGTTTCTGGTGTGAAGCAAAGTGATTCAGTTATACATCTACGTATGTCCCCCACACTTTAAATGTTAATCCCTAATTGGATGATGTCACGCTCATGTTTACAATCCTTTCTTGGTTTCCCATTATATCCAGGAGAGAGCCTGACCCCCTTGACCCATCGTATGAGGCTCTTTATAACAGTTCCCGGCCACAGCTCCATCCCTTTGTCTCACCACTCCCTCTCCCAGACCCTTCGTGGTTACTTTATTGAGCTCCCTTTGCCTGCCCGAACTGACTTGAACATTCTTGCCTCCAACTTTTGCATAAATTATTTCCTTCAAAAATTGTCCTTCACCATCTCCTCCCCAAAGGTGGCTTCCCTCCAGAAAGCCCTTCTCCCAGGCTGAGTTAAGGCTCTTTCTTCTATATTTCTACTGTGCCCTGGTCACAACTCTCTGACCACTGGCTACTTTGTAAATCTACCTTCCAAAACAGTAAGCTACTTGAGAGTGGGAACCTGTTTGTTTGTTTTCTTGCCTGTATCCACAGCATAATGTCTGGCATATAGTAGATGTAATAGCATTTGATGAAGGAACAAATCAGTAAGTGGTAGTTTTCTTCCTCATCTGAACATAACATTGTATTTTAACCTAGGTAACAACTACATTCTCCTAACGCTCGATCAGCATGAATTTCAACAGATGTCTGTATAATATTGGGGAACAGCTGGACAGTGAAGACCTGGCTGCCCTCAAGTTCCTGAGCCTGGACTACATTCCACACAGGAAGCAGGAACCCATCAAGGATGCCTTGATGCTATTCCAGAGGCTCCAAGAAAAGAGAATGTTGGAGGAAAGCAACCTGTCCTTCTTGAAGGAGCTGCTTTTCCGAATGAATAGACTGGATCTGCTGCTCACCTACCTGGACACCAGTGAGGAGGAGATGGAGAGGGAGCTTCAGATGCCGGGCAGGGCCCAGATCTCTGCCTATAGGTGGGAAAAACCTCCATGGTGTGGAACTGGGACGTGTGGGTTGAATGGGCACATCTTTATGGGAAGGGCTGATGCTGTTTGTAGGTTGTCTGTATGGTGTGACTTTGGAGACTTGGGAAGATGTCCCACCATGGTCAGGTTAAGAAATTTAGAGACTTTATGTAGAATTCAGAGAAAAATATGCTAAAACCATAAAATAAAATTTTCTTTCCAAGGTGAAACATTACCTATAGGTATGCCGAAATCCAAAGAGACATTTTTTAAACGTTCTAACTCTCTCTATCTGTTACATATCCGTTATCTTGATGCCTCTGCTTTGCTGATGCCCATACCATGCACTTCTTTGCCTATTATCGAATAAAGCAGCACTACTTCCCACCTGAGACCCCCTCCCACCTACTTCTGGATGACTATGAAATTCTCAGTAAGGTTTTAGGCTTTTATTCCATACCTTAAGGCTTGTGTTACCAAGTTCTTAAGTGAGCTGTGTGTTGTCAGTCATTCTGGATTGGCCAGGCCGGACCCCCGTAATGAGTGCTTTTTTTATTATGGTATAAGATAACCATTTTTAATCTATGCCTGGCCATCTGGAAACCCCCATGGTAATAACCGATCATTGTAAGGTTAAACAGCTTCCACAATTTTACTTCGTAAGCCATCCTGTAACGCCCAATGACTGCTTAATCCCTGTGACCCCAGATGCTGTCAGAACAGCAGTGGCTTGGGCTGTCTGTCCTGCCAAAGGCTTAACACAGTAGAGAAGTTAATTCCTTATAGTTCTGGAGGCTAGAGGCTGAAGTTGAGATGTCAACAGGATTGATTCCTTTTTAGAGTCTCTGAGGGATAATCTGTTTCATGATCCTCTCCTAGCTTCAGGTAGTTGCAGGCAATCTTTGGTGTTCCTTGTCTTATGGATGCATCAATTCAATCTCTGCCTCTTTCTTCACCTTGCCTTCTCTGCTGTGTATCTGTGTCTTAATTTCCCTCTTCTTTTAAAGACACCAGCCATTGGATTAGGGCCACCCTAATCTAGTATGACCTTATCTTGGCAAGATTACATCCACAAAGACCCTTTTCCCAAGTAAAGTCACTTTTACACGTTCCAAGTGGACATGAATTTGGAAGGAGAGTGGGGAAGGATACTATTCAATACTGGGTAACTTTGGTTCAATAGAATTGTGAAGTCCTTGTGATGAATTTTTTTTCATTAAGGCATCAATTAATCATAAAAACAACAGCTCCATAATTAGGAAAGCTAGAGGGTCTCATCTTGTGTCCCCTGTCTTGGTCTTTTGAAGGTTGCACTCCTGCCATGTGAGCAAGGCCAAGGCAACTTCCAGTGCAGACAATGACATGGGCCTCTCTGTTGGAGGGTTACGAGTGTCTAACAAGGGCAGGATCTGTCTGTTAAAATCTTGAACATGTTAGCTTGGGAACAAAAGGGTCAGCACAAGTAAAATCTCCTGCTTGTTCATCATTGTTGAATATCAAGTAAGAAAAAAAAATGCTAGTGTGGCCACTTTCCATTTACAGGATATTTAAAATTTCAAATTATCATTGCTACCTATAAAATTAGTACCTTATAAACTATCCAGATTTATTTCTAGACAACGATGGTACAAGAAAGCCAGTAGGTTTCAATAATGAGGAACGTAGAAGGGCAAAATACCTTGTGATAAAGTTAAAAGGGGAGGTAGCTTTTGATTGGACCCAATCTTGGTCGAACTGAGAAAGTTTTAGAGAAATACTTCTAGGGTAGAGATTCCATGAGAAGAAGGATGAAGCAGGTGATAATACTGAGTAACTTCTGTTTCTACACTACAGTTGATCATTGAACAACATGGGGGTTAGGGGTGTGGACCCTCTGCACAAAAACCCGCTTATGACTTACAGTCTATCCTCTGTATCTTAGGTTCCACATTTGTGGGTTTGACCAACCGCAGACTGTGTAGTACTGTATTACGTATTTATTTATTTATTTATTTATTTAAAAAATTTTTTTGGCGGTACGCGGGCCTCTCGCTGTTGTGGCCTCTCCCGTTGCGGAGCACAGGCTCCGGACGCTCAGGCTCAGCGGCCATGGCTCACGGGCCCAGCCGCTCCACGGCATGTGGGATCTTCCCGGACTGGGGCACGAACCCGTGTCCCCTGCATCGGCAGGTGGACTCTCAACCACTGCACCACTAGGGAAACACTATATTACGTATTTATTGAAAAAAATCTGTACATAAGTGGACCCGTGCACTTCAAACCTGTGTTGCTCAAGGGTCAACCATGTTTTTATTTTTAGAATTTTACTTTTCTAATTTACTTTTGAAGTTAACATGTTTTTGTATTAAAGTTATTTTCCTTTGCACCATAATAGTAAAAGGTTTGCTGACTTGTAAAACTTTCCTTTGTTCATTCAACAAGCATATCCCAAGAGCCTATCATAATTTAGGAAATAATAATGCCTGTCATGTTTGAACACTTAGTGTGTTGCCAAAGGTTGGTTTAAGTGCTTCAGGTAAACTTATTCATGTAATCCTCAACACCTCCCAGAGGGGTAAATAGAGTATTATCTACAATCTACAGATGAGGGGGAAAAATGTGTAACATGTCTAAAGCCACACAGTTCATGCATGGTGGATCCAAGGTTCCAACACCAGGAGTCTGGGTCCCCTGCACTTAAACACTGTATCTCATGACCCTCTAGGCTTATGGAAACCAAAAGGGCACTGATCCCATTCTCAGGGAACTTGGACAGCTTCATCAACAGACAGTTATGTGTGTTACTCTTCTGGCGATGCACAGGCAGGTACAGCGGGGTGAATACAGCCTTGAGGACAGTCAGGCAGTGCTTGAGCTGTTAGTGGATGAGTGGTTGTCTGCAGACGGACAAGGGGATAGGGGTGGGAGGAGGCCCAGCATAACAGGGTGAGGGGCAGGGCAGCTGCGTGTGTTCAGAGAGGAGATGGGGGGACAGCAGTAAGGAGCATCCAGAGATGAGGAGGCAGGCTGGGCTCAGTTCACAAAAGCCCCTACTCCAGAAGGAGGCGTTTGGCCTTCCTACTGAAGGTAGCGGCTGGGAGAACATTGACTAGTTTTAATTGAGGAATTCCATCTGATTTGCATTTTGAAAAGCATGATATCCAAAATCAAAGCTTTTTCTCTATTGCAACAAGATCTTGATTTTATAGCGAAGGACAAAGGAAAAACACAATTCATTTAACTGAAATTAACTGAAAGTCAAAGTTGGAGAACTTTAAATTCTAAGAGTGGGATAGTTGGGCATGAGCCATTTGTCTTCAGTGTCACCACACCAGCCTCTTTCCAAGGACTCAACTCATAAATCACGTCATTATCTGGCTTTATTTTAAAGGGAGGCCATAGGAATCAAGTCCACTGTGACTCGGATGGGAAATCGGATGGGAAATCATTTAAGAAAATATTTCTAAAGTGTTTCTGTTTCCCACTTCAGGGTCATGCTTTTTCAGATTTCAGAAGATGTGAACAAACTGGAATTGAAGGACTTCAAGTTTTTTCTGAGCCAGGAGATTGCCAAATGTAAGCTGGATGATGACATGGTAAGACCTGGTGTCTGCCCGAGGTTTAGTCTTGAGGGTGAGTCAGCCAGTGGGGATTTCTGAGACTAAAGAGAGCACTTGTCAGTAAAGCAACATGAATTCTCACTTTTTAACTGGGGAGAAGAAGAACGCTGTCAGGCATGAGTGCTGTAGATATGATGCCCCTGTATACTGTGAAGTGCTGCTCACGTTAATTACCAGGAATAAGGCAGGGTGAGGAGCGAGGGGAGAAGGCTGGTGTGGAGGCCCAGGCAATGTGGAGACCTTGCAGAGCCAGGAGAGACGGTGGTGGGCCTGAGATCGCTTTCCCACTTCTGCAGTCTCTGAAACAACCTGGGACCTGGAAGTGTGTGTGTGTGTGTGTGTGTGTGTGTGTGTGTGTGTGTGTGTGTGTGTGTGTGTGTGTGTGTGTGTGTGTGTGTGTGTGTGTGTGTGTGTGTGTGTGTGTGTGTGTGTGTTATGGGAACACTCAGCCTGGAGATGATCAGGTGGCAGAGGCAATGGAGGGTGTGAGGCAGTCCCCAGGGCTGTTGCCATAGGGACCAGGCTGTTGCATCTCAGCCATGCACTCGGGCTGCTTCACTGTCTTCACATAAAGGTGTCCACAGGCAGTTTCAGCACAGGGCCTGGGCCTGGGGACTAGGTGACATCTGATGTGACTTCTCCTGTGTCTTCTTATTTCTGTCTTTCTGGGCCAGAAATCATGAATTGCCTCCCTAATAATCTACTGATTGGCTTTATAAGACCAGGATGTCCTCCCAGGAGGGTTGGCTTGGGAAGCTAGGGTGGGTGCTTAGTTTGGAGAGAGTGGAAGCAAAAAAAAAAGTTAATCTAAAAGCCAATATGGCTCCATCTAGTCTTCCAACTTGATTTCTCCTCCCTCTAGACCTTGCTTGATATTTTCATAGAGATGGAGAAGAGGGTCATCCTAGGGGAAAGAAACTTGGACACCCTGAAAAGAATCTGTGAGCAAATCAACAAGAGCCTATTGAAGAAAATCAACGATTATGAAGAACTAAGCAGAGGTATAAATAACCTGAGAGCTGTGGATCAGCAAAATGTAGTCTTAAATGGATAGACTCTATGTCACAGCAGTTTCTAATCAAATATGTGTGTGTTTCTTTTTAAATTCAGAGCAAAGAATGAGCCTTGAAAGAGGTCCAGATGAATTTTCAAACGGTAATACTTGCAGATATGTTTTCGAGGTTTATTTAGTTAATTTACTTCCTGATAGCCTCATTGCCTCCTCTCCACAACCTTCTACCACATCTGCATTTTTTTTTAAATTGGGGTAGAGTTGTTTTACAATGTTGTGTTAGTTTCAGTGAATTGAAGTAGAATTCCCCGTGCTATACAGCAGGTTCTCATTAGTTATCTATTTCCTACCTATTAATGTATATATGTCAATCCCAATCTCCCAATTCATTCCACCCCCCGTTTCCCCCCTTGGTGTCCATACATTTGTTCTCTATGTCTGTGTCTCTCCTTCTGCCTTGCAAACCAGTTCATCTGTACCATTTTTTCTAGATTCCACATACGTGTGTTAAATATATGATATTTGTTTTTCTCTTTCTGACTTACTTCACTCTGTATGACAGTCTCTAGGTCCATCCACGTCTCTGCAAATGACCCAATTTCATTCCTTTTTTTAGGCTGAGTAATATTCCATTGTTTATATGTACCACTTCCTCTTTATCCATTTGTCTGTCAATGGGCATTGACGTTGCTTCCATGACCTGGCTATCGTAAATAGTGCTGCAATGAATATCGGAGTGCATGTGTCTTTTAAAATAAATTTTTAAAATTTATTTATTTATTTATTTATTTATTTATTTATTTATGGCTGTATTGGGTCTTTGTTGCTGCACATGAGCTTTCTCTAGCTGTGGCGAGTAGGGGCTACTCTTCATTGCTGCATGTGGGCTTCTTATTGCGGTGGCTTCTCTTGTTGCAGAGCACAGGCTCTAGGTGCGCGGGCTTCAGTAGTTGAGGCTCACGGGTTCTAGAGTGCAGGCTCAGTAGTTGTGGCACACAGGCTTAGTTGCTCCACAGCATGTGGAATCATCCTGGACCAGGGCTGGAACCTGTGTCCCCTGCATTGTCAGGTGGATTCTAAACCACTGTGCCACCAGGGAAGTCCGCATGTGTCTTTTTGAATTAAGGTTTTCTCTGGGTATATGCGCAGTAGTGGGATTGCTGGGTCATATGCTAATTCTATTTTTAGTTTTTTAAGGAACCTCCATACTGTTCTCCATAGTGACTGTATCAATTTACATTCCCACCAACACTGCAAGAGGGTTCTCTTTTCTCCACACCCTCTCCAGCATTTATTGCTTGTAGATTTTTTGATGATGGCCACTCTGACAGGTGGGAGGTGATACCTCATTGTAGTTTTGATTTGTGTTTCTCTAATGATTAGTGATGTTGAGCATCCTTTCGTTTGTTGGCAGTCTGTATATCTTCTTTGGAGAAATGTTTATTTAGGTCTTCTGCCCATTTTCGGATTGGGTTGTTTGTTTTTTTGATATTGAGCTGCAGTAACTGCTTGCTTGTATATTTTGGAGATTAATCCTTTGTCAGTTGCTTCATTTGCAAATATTTTCTCCCATTCTGAGGGTTGTCTTTTGGTCTTGTTTATGTTTTCCTTTGTTGTGCAAGAGCTTTTCAATTTCATTAGGTCCCATTTGTTTATTTTTGTTTTTATTTCCATTTCTCTAGGAGGTGGGTCAAAAAGGATCTTGCTGTAATTTATGTCATAGAGTGTTCTGCCTATGTTTTCCTCTAAGAGTTTTATAGTGTCTGGCCTTACATTTAGGTCTTTAATCCATTTTGAGTTTATTTTTGTGTATGGTGTTAGGGAGTGTTCTAATTTCATTCTTTTACAAGTAGCTGTCCAGTTTTGCCAGCATCACTTATTGAAGAGACTGTCTTTTATCCATTGTATATCCTTGCCTCCTTTGTCATAGATTAGTTGACCATAGGTGTGTGGGTTTATCTCTGGGCTTTTTATCCTGTTCCATTGATCTATATTTCTGTTTTTGTGCCACTACCATGCTGTCTTGATTACTGTAGCTTTGTACTATAGTCTGAAGTCAGGGAGTCTGATTCCTCCAGCTGCATTTTTTTTTTTAAGATGTTGTGGGTAGGAGTTTATTAATTAATTAATTAATTTTTGCTGCATTGGGTCTTTGTTTCTGTGCGAGCGCTTTCTCTAGTTGTGGCAAGCGGGGGCCACTCTTCATCGTGGTGCGCGGGGCTCTCACTATCGTGGCCTCTCTTGTTGTGGAGCACAGGCTCCAGACGCGCAGGCTCAGTAGTTGTGGCTCATGGGCCCAGTTGCTCCACGGCATGTGGGATCCTCCCAGACCAGGGCTTGAACCCGTGTCCCCCGCATTAGCAGGCAGATTCTCAACCACTGAGCCACCAGGGAAGCCCCATTTCTTTTTTTTCTCTCACAATTGCTTTGGCTATTCGGTGTCTTTTGTGTCTCCATACAAATTTTAAGATTTTTTTTCTAGTTCTGTGAAAAATGCCATTGGCAATTTGATGGGGATTGTGTTGAATCTGTAGATTGCTTTGGGTAGTATAGTCATTTTCGCAATATTGATTTTCCAATCCAAGAACATGGTACATCTCTCCATCTGTTTGTGTCATCTTTGATTTCTTTCATCAGTATCCTGTAGTTTTCGGAGTACAGGTCTTTTACCTCCTTAGGTAGGTTTATTCCTAGATATTTTATTCTTTTTGTTGCAATGGTGAATGGGATTGTTTCCTTAATTTCTCTTTCTGATCTTTCATTGTTAGTGTATAGAATGCAAGAGATTTCTGTGCATTAATTTTGTATCCTGCAACTTTACCAGATTCATTGATTAGCTCTAGTAGTTTTCTGGTGGCATCTTTAGGATTCTCTATGTATGGTATCATGTCATCTGCAAACAGTGACAGTTTTACTTCTTCTTTTCCAATTTGTATTCCTTTTATTTCCTTTTCTTCTCTGATTGCTGTGGCTAGGACTTCCAAAACTATGTTGAATAATAGTGGTGCGAGTGGACATCCTTGTCTTGTTCCTGATCTTAGAGGAAATGCTTTCAGTTTTTCACCATTGAGAATGATGTTTGCTGTGGGTTTGTCATATATGGCCTTTATTATGCTGAGTTAGGTACCCTCTGTGCCCACTTTCTGGAGAGTTCTTTTAATCATAAATGGGTGTTGAATTTTCTCAAAAGCTTTTTCTGCATCTATTGAGATGATCACATGGTTTTTCTTCTTCAGTTTGTTAATATGGTATATCACATTGATTGATTTGTGTGTATTGCAGAATCCTTGCATCCCTGGGATCAGTCCCACTTGATCATGGTGTATGATCCTTTTAAAGTGTTGGTGGATTCTGTTTGCTAGTATTTTGTTGAGGATTTTTGCATCTACATTCATCAGTGATACTGGTCTGTAATTTTCTTTTTTTGTGATGTCTTTGTCTGGCTTTGGCATCAGGGTGATGGTGGCCTCGTAGAATGAGTTTTGGAATGTTCCTTCCTCTGCAATTTTTTGGAAGAGTTTGAGAAGGATGGGTGTTAGAGCTTCTCTAAATGTTTTATAGAATTCACCTGTGAAGCCATCTGGTCCTGGGCTTTTGTTTGTTGGAAGAGTTTTTTTTGTTTGTTTTTGCGGTACACGGACCTCTCACTCTTGTGGCCTCTCCCGTTGTGGAGCACAGGCTCCGGACGTGCAGGCTCAGCATCCATGGCTCATGGGCCCAGCTGCTCCATGGCATGTGGGATCTTCCCGGACCGGGGCATGAACCTGTGTCCCCTGCATTGGCAGGCGGATTCTCAACCACTGCGCCACCAGGGAAGCCCTGTTGGAAGATTTTTAATCACAGTTTCAATTCCATTACTTGTGGTTGTTCTGTTCATATTTTCTATTTCTTCCTGGTTCAGTCTTTGAAGGTTATACCTTTCTAAGAATTTGTCCATTTCTTCCAGGTTGTCCACCTTATTGGCACAGAGTTGCTTGTAGTAGTCTCCTAGGATGCTTTGTATTTCTGCGGTGTCTGTTGTGACTTCTTTTTCATTTGTAATTTTATTGATTTGAGTTCTCTCCCTCGTTTTCTTGATGAGACTGGCTAAAGGTTTATCAGTTTTGTTTATCTTCTCAAAGAACCAGCTTTTAGTTTTATTGATCTTTGCTATTGTTTTCTTTGTTTCTATTTCATTTATTTCTGCTCTGATCTTTATAATTTCTTTCCTTCTACTAACTTTGGGGGTTTTTTTTGTTTGTTTGTTGTTGTTCTTTCTCTAGTTCCTTTAGGTGTAAGGTTAGATTTTTTATTTGAGATTTTTCTTGTTTCTTGAGGTAGAATTTTATTGTTATAAAGTTCCCTCTTAGAACTGCTTTTGCTGCATCCCATAGGTTTTGGGCTGTTGTGTTTTTTTGTCATTTATCTCTAGGTATTTTTTAATTTCCTCTTTAATTTCTTCAGTGATCTCTTGATTATTTAGTAGCATATTGTCTAGCCTCCATGTGTTTGTGTTTTTTACAGTTTATTTCCTCTAATTGATTTCTAATTTCATAGCACTGTGGTTGGAAAAGATGCTTGATATGATTTCAATTTTCTTAAATTTACCAAGGTTTGATTTGTGACCCAAGATATGATCTATCCTGGAGAATGTTCCATGTGCACTTGAGAAGAAAGTGTAATCTGCTGTTTTTGGATGGAATGTCCTGTAAATATCAATTAAATCTATCTGGTCTATTTTGTCATTTAAAGCTTGTGTTTCCTTATTTACTTTCTGTCTGGATGATCTGTCCATTGGTGTAAGTGAGGTGTTAAAGTCCCCCACCTTTATTGTGTTACTGTTGATTTCCCCTTTTTATAGCTGTTAACATTTGCCTTATGTATTGAGGTGCTCCTATCTTGGGTGCATATATATTTATAATTGTTATATCTTCTTCCTGGATTGATCCCTTGATCACTATGTAGTTTCCTTCTTTGTGTCTTGTAACATTCTTTATTTTAAAGTCTATTTTATCTGTTATGAGTATTGCTACCCCAGCTTTCTTTTGATTTCCATTTGCATGGAATATCTTTTTCCATCCCTTCACTTTCAGTCTGTATGTGTCCCTACGTCTGAAGTGGATCTCTTGTAGACAGCGTATATACAGGTCTTGTTTTTGTATCCATTCAGTGAACCTGTGTCTTTTGGTTGGAGCATTTAATCCATTCACATTTAAGGTAATTATGCATATGTACGTCCCTATTACCATTTTCTTAATTGTTTTGAGTTTGTTTTTGTAGGTCTTTTTCTTCTCTTGTGTTTCCCATGTAGAGAAGTTCCTTTGGTATTTGTTGTAGAGCTGGTTTTGTTGTACTAAATTCTCTTACATTTTGCTTGTCTGTAAATCTTTTGATTTTTCCATCAATTCTGAATGAGATCTTTGCTGGGTAGAGTAATCTTGGCTGTAGCTTTTTCCCTTTCATCACTTTAAATATATTGGGCCCTCCCTTCTTGCCTGTGGAGTTTCTGCTGAAAAATCAGCTCATAACCCTATGGGGATTCCCTTGTATGTTATTTATTGCTCTTCCCTTGCAGCTTTTAATATTTTTTCTTTTTTTTTAAGATTTATTATTTATTTATTTTTATTTTTATTTTTGGCTGTGTCGGCTCTTAGTTGTGGCACACAGGATCTTCATTGAGGCATGCAGAATTTTTCATTGCAGCGTGCAGACTCTTCGTTGTGGTGCACGGGCTTCTCTGTAGTTGTGGTGTGTAGGTTTTCTCTCTCTAGTTGTAGTACACAGGCTCCAGGGCACATGGGCTCTGTAGTTGTGGCATGCAGGTTCCAGAGCACACAGGCTCTGTAATTTGTGGCACACGGCCTCTAGTTGAGGCATGTGAGCTCAGTAGTTGTGGCATGTGGGCTTAGTTGCCTTGCGGCATGTGGGATCTTAGTTCTGTGACCAAGGATCGAACCCACGTCCCCTGCATTGTAAGGCAGATTCTTTACCACTGGACCATGAGGGAAGTCCCTAATATTTTTTCTTTGTATTTAATTTTTGATAGTTTGATTAATATGTGTCTTGGTGCGTTTCTCTTTGGGTTTATCCTGTATGGGACTCTCTGTGCTTCCTGGACTTGATTGACTATTTCCTTTCCCATATTAGGAAGTTTTCAACTAGAATCTCTTCAAATGTTTTCTCAGGCCCTTTCTCTTTCTCTTCTTCTTCTGGGACTCCTATAATTTGAATGTTGGTGCGTTTAATGTTGTCCCAGTGGTCTCTGAGACTTTCCTCAATTCTTTTCATTCTTTTTTGTTTATTCTGCTCTGCAGCAGTTATTTCCACCATTCTATCTTCCATCTCACTTCTCCATTCTTCTGCCTCACTTATTCTGCTATTGATTCCTTCTAGAGTATTTTTAATTTCAGTTATTGTGTTGTTCATCACTGTTTGTTTGCTCTTTAATTCTTCTAGGTCCTTGTTAAACATTTCTTGTATTCTCTCCATTCTATTGCCAAGATTTTGGATCATCTTTACTATCATTACTCTGAATTCTTTTTCAGGTAGACTTCCTATTTCCTCTTCATTTGTTTGGTCTTGTGGGTTTTTACCTTGCTCCTTCATCTGCAGCATATTTCTCTGTGTTCTCATTTTGTTTAACTTACTGTGTTTGGGGTCTCCTTTCTGCAGGCTGCAGGGTCGTAGTTCCTCTTATTTCTGGTGTCTGCCCCAGTGGGTGGGGTTGGTGCAGTGCCTTGTGTAGGCTTCCTGGTGGGGGGACTGGTGCCTGCATTCTGGTGGGTGGAGCAGGATCTTGTTCCTCTGGTGGGCAGGGCCACATCTGGTGGTGTGTTTTGGGGTGTCTGTGAGTGTAGTATGACTTTAGTCAGCCTGTCTGACTAAAGGCTGGGGTTTAGACTAATGGGTGGGGTTGCGTTCCTGTCTTGCTAGTTGTTTGTTGTGAGGCATCCAGCACTGGAGCTTGCTGGCCCTTGGGTGGAGCTGGGTCTTACTGTTGAGATGGAGATCTCTGGGAGGGCTCTCGCTGATTAATATTCCCTGGGGCCAGGAGTTCTCTGGTGGTCCAATATCCTGGACTCAGCTCTCCCACCTCAGAGGCTCAGGCCCAACCCCTGGCTGGAGCACCAAGACCCTGCAAGCCACATGGTGTGGAAGAAAAGGAAAAAAAAAAAAAAAAAAAAAAAGAACAGAAAGAAACCCCCAAGTCGAATGGTAAAAGCAAAACCAAACAGAAAAAAACAGACACACAAAGAAACACACACACACACACACACACGCACTCACAAGAAAAGAAAAAGAGAAAAAAGATGAGAGCAACCAAGCAAGTAAACTAACCCAAAAATGAAAACAAACACTAAAAACTAAACTATCAAAAAGAAAAACAAAAACACAATCAAAAGCAGAAAGCAATCTAAAAAAAGGCAAAGAAAGCATAAAACAAACACACAAAAGAGATAAAAAAGGATAAAAACATAAGAAAGATGAAAACAAAAGGAAAAAATACAAAACAACAAAAAAGTGAAGTAAAAATTGAAAAATATAAAATATAGTTAAAAAGAAGATAAAAACAAAGCAAAACAAAGGAAAAAACAAAAACAAGGAAAAAGCACACTATAATGACAAAGTAAAGTAGAAAGAGGAAAAAAAATAAAGTAAAAAATATATTACAAATAAAAGCATAAAAAAGAAAAGAAAAAAAATGAAATGAATAATAAAAACAATAGAACAAAGTGAAAAAAAATATAGTAATATTAATATTTTCCTGTGGCCTCACCTGTCAGTGTCCTTGCTCCCACAGTGAAGCGCAGCCAATCCCTGCCTGCCCAGGAAGTCCTCCAGTACTTCTAGGTGGGTCTCTGGACCTGCTGTGGGCTCTGTGGGGTCAGCTCAGACTGACCTGGCCCAACTCTGGCGTGTACTTGCCCCCAAAGTCCACAGTTGCCCCCAAAGTCCACAGCCTCAATTGCACGAACACTCATTGTCTATTCAGATATTCCACAGATGCAGGGTTTACCAAGCTGATTGCAGGGATTTAATCCTCTGCTCCTGTGGCTGCATAGAGAGATTTCCCTTTCTCTTCTTTGGTCCCACTGCCCCTGGAGTTCAGCTTTGGTTTTGGTCCCATCTGTGCATGTGGGCCACCCTCAGGCGTCTGTTCTCCACCCAGGCAAGAGGGGGCAAAAGCAGTGGCTGATTAGGGCTCACTTGCTCACTCAGGCTGGGGAGAGGGAGGGCTACAGCAGTCACAACTGTGATCACTTCTGCATCTTTTTTTTTTTCCCGTTTTGTTTTATTTATTTATTTATTTATTGGGGTATAGTTGTTTTACAATGTTGTGTTAGCTTCTACTGTACAGTGAAGTGGAGTTCCCTGTGCTATATAGCAGGTTCTCATTAGTTTTCTATTTTCTACATATTAGTGTATATATGTCAATCCCAATCTCCCAATTCATCCCACCCCCACTTTCCCTGCTTGGTGTCCATACGTTTGTTCTCTACGTCTGTGTCTATATTTCTGCCTTGCAAACTGGTTCATCTGTACCATTTTTGTAGATTCCACATATATGCGTTAATATACAATATTTATTTTTCTCTTTCTGACTTACTTCACTCTGTATGCAGATGACATTTGCATGTTAATGGACCTGTCCTCCTTATAGCACTGGCTACTTTTCACCTTCTCTGAACATTGGAAGATATAAAAGGAATTGTCAAAAGACAAAGACCCTGCAGCCCCAGGCCAGCATGTTTGAAATAGGGGCAGAGTTAGTTAGTGATAAGATTTCCCCTTATTCTGTGAACTGCAAGGATATTATGTTCAAGGTGGTCTGTGAATTTTCTTTTTTTCTTTCTTTCTTTCTTTTATTTTTTTTAACAAATCCTGACTTTATTTTTTTAAAAATTATTCTATTTATTTTTAAATTTTAAAAAAATTTTGGCTGCATTGAGTCTTCTTTGCTGTGCATGGGCTTTCTCTAGTTGCAGCAAGTGGGGGCTACTCTTTGTGTGGTGTGTGGGCTTCTCACTGTGGTGGCTTCTCTTGTTGTAGAGCATGGGCTCTAGGCATGCAGGCTTCAGTAGTTGTGGCACACAGGCTTAGTTGCTCCACGGCATGTGGGATCTTCTCAGACCAAGGCTCAAACCCATGTCCCTTGCATTGGCAGGAGGATCCTTAACCACTCAGCCACCAGGGAAGTCCTGTGAATTTTCATTTTAAAAGGGACCTTATGTTGTCCTGGGTGCTACATCTTTCCTCACCAAAGCACCTTCCCTGCCTGTGTCATTCCAGATGTGTCACAATTGCTCATAAGGGAGGGCTCCCTTGAAATGCTGGCCATGTCGGACTCTCCAGGAGAAAAGGACAGTGAGTCACAGGTACCAGGAAATTCCCATTCCTTTTTCCCTTTGTGCTGCAGATTCTAGTTATTGTGTTCCTGAGCTTCTTTTAGCTTCCAGATAAACTAATAAGGGACAGAAACTTATTGAAAATGTTGAGAACTGTAGAAAAAAATTCACAAAAGCACAAGTTCAAAGTGTGACTTTTAAACTTTGAATTTTGAAAAGGTGACCTCTTTGGTTTCCCATGTGTTAAATTTCTATTTTAAAAGCAAAGATGTTGGAATAGTTGGAGGGCAGAGGGGTGGGGAGCCTCCAACCTGATCCTTTCAGCAGCTGCATCAGCCTAAATGGGAGAGGGCTTTGGGAGAAGAGTCAGCAGGATTAGAAAAAGCAAAGTCTTCTTTTAGCTTGGCATTTCAAAACAGTTTCTCCTTTGTGATTAGGTGTAAGCAGCACATGCTCACGATCTAGTTGTCTCTATGATCTCATCCCAATGAGCTGGCCCAAGAATTGCCTTTCTAGATATCACTTCTGTTTCTGTAACTTTCAGCAATTTACCACATTGTGACTCAGCAGCCCATTCACTCTTCCTTGTGGTGGGAAACAGAGGAAACCCTGTATGCCTAACGTCTAGTGGAGACTTGAAATTAAGCTTAGGAGAGACCGTTTATTAGTGGACTCCTGAGCAAATTACCAGACCTCTCTCAGTCTGAACATCAAGGATTAACTGAAGTCATGTGGCACTTTGTAAACAGTAAAAGCACTCTGCAAATGTCATCCCCACCCATCAGCTAATGACACTGAGTGCAAGAGAGATTCGTTAACTTGTCCAAAGTCTTAAGGTTATTAAGTAGTAGGAATTTGGCCCCCTAGTCTGGGGCCCTTTTCCCTACCATGAGGAACTGCATGGACTTCCCAATAAATGCTAAATATCTCAGCACTGAAACAACCCCAGGGAAGTCAGGAGGTCACAGGGTCACCTCTGATTGATACTGTCAAGTAGTAGAGTCTGGATACTGTAATTTGTAGCACAGCCAAGACCTGCCTGCCCAGCACATCTGTCTCCTTGAGTCACTGTGGTCCTGAGATCCAGATTAAGCCATCAGCTTGAAAAATCCTGGGACCATGCTATGCCGTGTGATGGGCAGGCCCTCACCTGTTAGCCCAGAAGCATGGATGAGTTGAGCAGAGAGCCGAGGGAATCACAGGGTCTCAAAGGGGCAGCCCAAAGACAGCACCAAGACAGTCATTCACCCAGCAACTCCTGATTGAGCTCTCACAAATTAATAATAATCCTAGTCCCTGGCACAGATGTTCACTGCCTTGAGCAGAAATGAGAATAAATAATACCAATACAATGTGGTGACAACACTATTAATATAAGTGCAAATGCTCAGGAGGCCCAAGTATTGGGACACTGACTTTCCACACTAACTGTGGGGAAGAAGTCTGTGATCCTTGTCGGGGGATGAGTGGAAACTAGTTCCTTAGGGGAGCAGTGCTAAGTTGGGGTGGGGCTATGGAAAGTGCACTTGCATCCCAGTTTGGCTTAGGTGATGCCTAACCTCTTACTAGGGAGTTGTTTGCTCACGTCTCAAGTGTTTGATCCACAGAGTCAGCTCCTGGGTTGGATTTTTGTTTTCCAGACATCGAACACAGTTTACCGAATGAAAAGCAAACCTCGGGGATACTGTTTGATCTTTAACAATTATGATTTTAGCATAGCAAGGAAGGATGTGCCCAAACTTCACAGCATTAAGGATAGGAATGGAACAGACTTGGATGCAGGTACAGTAGAACCCAAAAGAGAAATGAAATATTTCTAATATCTATGTTTTTGTCAAAAGGGGAGAACAAAAGCTGTATCAACAGGGCCACGTGTTTCAAAAAGATGGATATAACCGTATTTCCCTGTGGAGGCGAACAACATTCTTACATACTTGTTAGTTTTCTGCTTTTGTTTTTTTTTAAATTAATTTTAAAAATCAAAGCAATGTATATATAAAGATAAAATATCAAATCTTACTAAAAGGCTTATAAAAAGCAACAATAAAGTTTGTTTTTAATTCAACTAAATGAATAGAGCCTCTATAGAGTGTATTAGGTGTTGGGTGAAAACATTGCTTTGGTATCAAGACCATTTACGGAAGTTGTGTTTATAAAAGTTGGGCTATGAGTGCAGCAGAAATTGAGTCCTTAACAGAAATAGCATTTTCAAATGTTAAACTAAACAGAAAGTCTTTGGCTCAGCCTTTTTCAGCTAAGATTGAGAGCTTACAAGTTAAATGAAAAATAATTTGCATCATGTGAACATAGAAATGACTACAACTAAAAGCAATAAAAGAAATAATTCAACCCAACCATTGTGATATTAAGAATTTTTACTTGATCAAAGAATTTTTGAAAATGGTGTTTATGAGTCATAACATCAGGTAATTACTTATTTTTTAAATAAAGTAGTTTAGAAAATAAGATAGCTTGATTTTAATTACAAGGACTCTGTGAATGGTTTCTGTTAACATTTGTTTATTCAAGCAAATCTATTCTAAGGTTTTAAAAAGCCACAGAACCTAAGTTCACTGACTACATCATTCATCATCATATATCTTGGTATTGAAGAAAAGGTTTCAGGCTTTCAATTTTCATTTACTTAATATTTACCATTAAAACATTTTTTATTAAAATGGCATTGATTGTATTTCTGATCAAGGGTATAAAGTAGCAGTATGTAGGATGAATAAGTTTAGCAATCTACTGTACAGCATGATGGCAATAGTTGATAATGCTGTATTGAACATGAGAAATATGTAAAGAGACTATATTTCAGGTGTTCTCATCACACACACACATACACATGCAAACAAAAGGTAACTGAGTGAGGAGGTATATTATTAGCTTAACTGTAGTAATCATTTCACTATTCATATCATAATGTTGTACGCTTAAATATATGCTATTTTTATCTAAATTAATCAGACAGGCAGCCTGAAAAATGTTGAAAGACTTTGACTAGATCAATTAGAGCATTTGGGGAAAAATAATGTTAAGCATGTAGAAAACAAAGCAATGAAAAAATAATGCTATTGCTAATTCCAGGAAAGACAAAAAGTTTAATAAGAAAGGAAGCATAATTAAAGAATATTATGTTTACATAGTATTAGTAATACATAATTGCTTCAACTAAAATTTATAAATGTATAAGAACACCAAGCATTCATCACCCACAATAGGAACTCAATACAAATGTCTAAAATTTATAAACGAATAAATAGAAATGAGCCCAAATTCATTACAAAATGGAGGCTAATACCCCCAAAAAAATAATAGCTAAAAGTTGAAAGTGGTTTCCTTCATGGAAATGGCTGGACAGAACATGACTGGATAAAAGGACGAGTAGAGGGGGGTAGCTTTTTTGTAATAAGTCTTTTACTTGACTTTTAAAACATTCGTATCTCGTATTTTGATGAACAATTTTGAGAGGGTTCAGGATAAAATAAGTATGGATCTTTTATTAAAAATTTGTTTTTGCTTTTTTTCTGATTATGTAAGGATTAGTTACTTTTTAGATTGGTTAGGTAGTAAGCCTAATTAATAGCTTACCCATCTTGTAGACTAGTTGAGAAAAGACAACAGGCCAACAATAGCAGTTTCCTTCTCTTTTGCCTCAGGGCTGGGAAATATTTGCAGCTAGTGGCAGTAAATATTAGAAGTCTGTGGAATCCAGTCACTAATATAGAGGGTCTTGTTTTTAAGTTCTGGTTCAGATTCTTATCTGATCAATGTTCTCTCTAGTCCTGGGTTGTAGTCTGGGAATTCTTGCGGTGTAATATGACTTTTTTTGTTTCACTTTTCAGAGGCTTTGAGAAAGACCTTTAGTGCGCTTCATTTTGAGATAGTGCATTACAAAGACTACACTGCGAAGAAAATCTGTGAGGTTCTGAAATCCTACCAAAGCATGGACCACAATAACAAGGACTGCTTCATCTGCTGCATCCTCTCCCATGGAGACAAAGGCATCATCTATGGCTCCGATGGGCAGGAAGCCCCCATCTATGAGCTGACCTCTTACTTCACTGGTTCAAAGTGCCCTTCCCTTCTTGGCAAACCCAAAATCTTTTTTATTCAGGCTTGTCAAGGGGATAACTACCAGAGAGGTATAGCTATTGAAACTGACTCAGAACAGAAGGAAGCCTATTTAGAAATGGATTCATCACTTCAGAAGAGATATATCCCAGATGAGGCTGACTTTCTGCTGGGGATGGCCACTGTGAACAACTGTGTTTCCTACCGAAGCACCATGGAGGGGACCTGGTATATCCAGTCACTTTGCCAGAGCCTGAGAGAAAGATGTCCTAGGTAATTTTTGCTTATTCAACACTTCTTTCATCTTTAAATGTCTAGCTGTGGATCACATAACTGTAATTCTCAGGTCAGTTGCAGAGTGGGAAAGAGGGCAAGTTTACCGATGGAAAAAACTGAAATACTTACTGAGGAGTTTCTTTTATTTAGCACCTCAAAGGACAATCAGCATATCGTAGAGTGGGAAAGATGGCAAAGTCATATAGTTCATCTCTTTCTTTAGGCAGAAATATGACTGAACCCACTCAACTAGTTTGGAATTTCCATGTTTAACATCCTCCAACCCTGTCAAAAGTTCTATAATAGCTGACCAACCTCGGACCCTCTTGTGGGAGATAAGTGCTAAAGATCAGAAACTTTTTCTATTCCCACAAATTTGGCCTGCTTTGAAGCCCACAAAATGTGGGAAAATAACTTTCCCTCATTTATTATCTTATGTTTCCTTTATTTAAATGATGGTTTTGTACGGCACAGTTCACCAAATGCACACACAACCAGCAGATAAATAGCAAGGAATCCTCTGTAGGTTGCTTCTAGTTCCGTGTCTCATTATGTTTTAAGTGTATGAAGAGCAAGAATTTCCCATGGCAGGTAAAGGACTGAACCATAACATCCACACTACATTTTCATTTTGTAACTTAGACCACGAATCCTGCGAGGTTCCAAGGGGTTAGCCATAGAAGTGAATAAACAGGTTGCCCAACTAAACTGATAAGAGAAGCTGGTGAGAAAGCAGTGGGGTGGCTGCAGGAGACTTTCAATTTCCACTTGCCTAAAGTTTGATGCGGCCACAGATAAATCCACAGAAGCAATGCCAATTTGAGTCAGAGGACGTTGGGGGGCGTTGAGGCGATTGGGGGTAGGTGACACAATACATGGAGCAGAGTGAGGTGCAAATAGGTCAGGAGGCAAAGAAACCAAATCTGATGTTGACAGTGAAGTTTCTGATGGTCATAAGATATTAAGTTCTGAGACAACTTCTTTACCTAGAAAGCCGTGGTAGGTCTTGGTTTAACGTCTTGTTATTTCAAATGCCTGTTGTTTTGCGAGAAATAACTATCACTAATCACAGCAGATGATACGGTTTACCAGTTGATTTTTCCCCCCATAGATGGTCACAAGGTTATGTTATGTTTTTCAGGGGTGAAGATATTCTCACCATCCTCACCAAGGTGAACTTTGAAGTAAGCAATAAGGATGACAAGAAAAATATGGGCAAACAGATGCCACAACCTACTTTCACACTGAGAAAAAAACTCTTCTTTCCCCTTAATTGATGCTATTGTTTAGTTGCATAACTAAACAATAGTGAAAATGCTGCTATTTTATTCTTTCTTTTTTTTTTTCTTGATAGATGGAAGTGGACGGAATGGGAGGGCAATATAATTTTCATGCAAATTCAAGCTAAATCTCTGGCTTTGCAATAGCTAGACAGTCATAGCTGTAGGCATGATTAATTGTGTTTTTAATTTGATGAAAAGGTTTAAAAATGAACTTATAGTAGATACAAAAAGTATAGTAAGTTTAAAAGAAATGTCAAAGATCACTGAGGGGGATATTTGTGATCTGACCTGGCTAAAAAAAACCCTCATGTGTTGAGGTTGAGGATATAATGCTCCCACATCCAGCCTGATTGATGGTGGCAAGTGTGACAAGCTATCCCAGAAACATGTGAGCTTCCTCTCCTGTGCCATGGGAGTGGTGAAAGACACCACTGTTTAGACTTAGATTTCAAAAACCTAAGCATGATTGTCCTTGTTTTTATTACTCATAAGTACAGTATTCAGCTCACTTTTAAGAGGAATGATATTAATTGGATATTGGGCTTCCCTGGTGGCACAGTGGTTGAGAATCTGCCTGCCAATGCAGGGGACACGGGTTTTAGCCCTGGCCTGGGAAGATCCCAAATGCCGCGGAGCAACTAGGCCCGTGAGCTACAACTACTGAGCCTGTGCGTCTGGAGCTTGTGCTCTGCAACAAGAGAGGCCGTGACAGTGAGAGGCCCGTGCACCGCGATGAAGAGTGGCCCCCGCTCGCCGCAACTAGAGAAAGCCCTCGCACAGAAACGAAGACCCAACACAGCCAAAAAGAAAGAAAGAAAGAAAGAAAGAAGGAAGCTTTCATTTAAAAAAAAAAAAATTAATAAACAGAAAACTCAGTTAAGTAGAATAAAGAGACCAAAAGGGGGAGCTCTCATGCCCTGAGATGGTAGCAGAGCCCAACAGGAAGAAAGACTCTTATTCTTTCCTGGTAAGAACTCAACCAGTGAAAGGCCATGGACTCTGTTTACCATAGCCCTCCCCACTTACTTTTACCCTCTATAAAAACATTCTTCTTCCCTCGCTGTGTGGGGCCTTGCATATGGCTTGCCATGGTTGCAGACCCCAAATTGCAATTTTTTGCTGATACTCAATAAACCCATCTTTCCTGGAGAGATAACTGGCAGTCTGTTTGTTTTAGGTCAACATTTTTGATGGTCCATATGGGGACCAGAGAAGATCCTCAATGGCTCTGGGCTGGTGGGCAAACAAGTGTGGTACCCACAATCAAGCCCATTGAGTTCACTGTTTTCCTCAATGACCCTGGAGTTTGAAGGTACATCTTTCTCCTGGATCTGAGCTCATGTCCTCTTTGCCGTTTGAAGCTCTCCGGGCTTTATTCAGGATCTATTTTAAGGTTTTATCTTTCTTGTTAAGGCCTTGTTCTATGTGCAAGAACTTGTTTGGCACTTTGGTCTGATTTTGAGATTAAACTGTTTCTACTGAAGCTGGTTGAGAAGTTGTCAGCCCATTCCTTTGGGAACAGGAGCTGCTTCACTGAAACTGTGTCAGTTCAGCTGTTGGCCCATTCCTTTGGTACAGGGGCTGTTCTCTGGAAACTGGCTGAAAACCCTCTGGTCTGGCTCCTTTGGGATCAAGCTGTTTCCTTAGAACTGGCTGGTATTAGCTTGTAGGCTGTTTGAGTTGCAAGCTGTTTGAAAATTATTCTTTTATTCCAGAGAAAAACCTCTGAGAAATGGGGCCCCAGTTATCTAAATATTTTGATGTTGCCCCCCACCCTCACCGCAGGGACTCCAGCCAATTTTATGTTTAGAAACTGTGGTCCTTCCTCATGTGCATTTCTAGCTAAATGGACTGACCCAATCAAAGGCAAGTTAGGATCTCAACAGCCATCACAGGGAACTTTTGAAATCCCCCTAACTTAATTTTCCTAAAACCAAATTGGACCACAATAGTTCAAAAATTTCTAGAACTGAGTGGAATGCTTATTTCGAGGCTTCCAAATACTATCAGGAGTCTAAAATTGCCTCTCTGCAAAATAAGATCTTAAGGTTAACTGAGGCAAACAAATAAGTAAAGAAAGATAAAATGGCTCCTGAAGCTTCAGGCTCTTGTTCTTTGGCTTCTTTGTCTCAGGCTCCATCTCTGACCCCATCTTGAGTCTCTCCCTTGGCTCCTTGTGACCAGGCTCTGCCTCTGGCACCATCTTCCTCCTTCCCTTCTATGCTGCCTGTACTTCCTCTATATCCTTAGTTCCCCTAAACTAATTCCTTTACTGAACTTCCCCTTCTTTCTGAAATTCTCCCCACTCCTTTTTCCTCTGAACTTGTCAGAACCTGTCCCTTTAAAATTAAGCTGTCTGAGGATCCAGAGCCTTAATTTCTCATACTCCTTGGACTAAAGCTGAACTGTGAACCATAGTCAAAGATTCACCCAAAGTAACCAAAGACCCTCACAGATTTGCTCAGGAATTTACTATAGTCATTTGAACTTAGTGACCTGGTTTCTCTGACTTATATCAGATAGTTCATATGCTTGTTGGTAAAGGTCAGGCCCAGCATTTGATGAAAACTGCTAATTGAGGAAATCCTGACAGGTCTCTAGAATTACAACCAAGAAACCTGCTAACTTATTACATGGCTTGAGCAACCACTAGGTGACTCCATCACGTGACTCCTAGGGCTTTTCCAAAGCCTGTTGATTGGAAGAAAATTCAGGCTTGCACATGAAAATCTGACAAACCTATTCATGATGATTACAGTTGACTTCAGATTGTTTTTAAAGAAAATTCTGGTCTTCCTATAGAGGTGGATTCCACCCAGGAAACTTTTAATTCTATATTTATTAATGGGTTGAACTGGGATCTTTCCCTTCTATAAAAAGGACCAGATGGAATGGGAAACTACATCCGCTCTGGATTTAGTGAATCTGGCAAACCAGTGCTCTCACACTCTAGATGACTCACCTATAAGGAAGATGGCCAAATTCTTAATCTTCAACCCCAGAAAATGGAGTCTCCTAAATGAGACCAGAACCCTCCTAGTTTCTCCTGTTATTGCAAAGAGCCAGGACTTTGGAAAAGAGATTTTACAAATTCAAACACTTCAGGTACATTTAGCCCTCTAACCAGCCTTTCCAACATCCTCCCAATTCTCAGTGATGAGGCTCCAAGGAACTACAGGGGCTCCTCCCAACCCTCCCTCTTAATTGGCTTGGAGAAACATTTCTCCAGGTTGGGGATGAATCTCCTCCAGTCCTAGCAGACATCAGAGCCACACTCTCAGTGCTCAACCCCACTACTGTAAAGCAGCCCCTGCCTCAGAATACTAAAACAATTCACATAGTGGGGATCTCTAATGAGCCACAAGAGATTCCTGTCTCTGAACTTATTTCCTTTCATTTAGGTTCTTTGAGACATACACACCCTTTTCTCCTTAGTTCCCCTGTCCCTACCCATTTATTAAGCTGAGACTTCTTAGAGAAGTATCTTGCTGGAATTTCTTTCTCCCAGAAGGGGGAAATAATTCTAGAATTTGACCACAGTCATCAAAGAAGCCAACCAGGTGAATTAAATGACCCTGTGACATCTTTTATTTGCTCCATCTCTCACGGCCCTAGAACTGATTTTGGAAACACTGATTATTTGTCCCCATTGAATTAGGAGCTACCATCCTCCTTATGGGCAAAATCTCCAACTGATATTGGCAAAATTCACAGTGCACCTCCCATCAAGATTCAAATAAATCCC
The DNA here is from genome assembly GCF_025265405.1 of Mesoplodon densirostris. Taxonomy (NCBI): domain Eukaryota; kingdom Metazoa; phylum Chordata; class Mammalia; order Artiodactyla; family Ziphiidae; genus Mesoplodon; species Mesoplodon densirostris. Next base: position 35,439,767 of record NC_082668.1, on the reverse strand, counting down.
TCAATACCTCTTCCCAGAATTAATCAATACCCTATAAGTAAAAAAGCCCTTCAAAGCATAAAGCCTATAATAGAAGATCACAAAGCTCAAGGCCTTGGATTTAACAATAACTCTCAGTCATAAAACTGAATAAACCCAGAGACTCTCAGATAAACCTCCTGTGTTGTTTTGCAGAAAAAACTAAGACAGGAAAGGGAGAGGAGTCTCCCAGCATCACTTCAAATGAAATGACCTCAGTAGATAACTTCTGTGGCCAGCATATCCCCCTCCTGACACTGCCTGTGCCTTGATTTCATGAGGGAATACCTAGATTCATTTTCACCTATTCCTCACCCAATGCCACACAGTTTTCGGGATCTTAGTTCCCCGACCAGGGATCGAACCCAGGGCCCCTGCAGAAGTGCAGAGTCCTAACCACTAGATCGCCAGGGAATTCCCATCCCTTCCACTTTCTAAAGATGACTCAGCCACGTCTTTTTGAGCAGCATCATTCATACCTTAGATGAATGTTTTCTTCTGTCAGGTGCTGTATGGTATATTTAAAATTTTCTTCAGCTTCAGCAGGCTTGGTCTGGAGTGTTTTCTCCAGATTTGCCACCATAGCTTTCTGAAAGACAGGTACATTTTAATAGCCATCTTTCCCAAATTAGAGTCACCCAGAGCAGAGGCTTCCTCCCTCCAACTCCTATCCCCAATCCAGCCAGGACTCACCTCTCTCTGGAGTTCCATCTGGGTTTGGTAGAGGGTTGTGTTAAGTGATTCTAGGATAAGAGCTTGAGCATGCAACTCTTCCTCTATGACCTGTGTAAGAAGAAATTGTTTCAGGACATCATGATGATGTCTACCCATTTATTCTCTTCTCCGGGACACCTGGATTCGACTATGAAAGCATCAACTTTAGCTACTCCTTCTCCTGCCCTGTTACTACGCCCTGTTCATTCTACTTCCTCTGTGTCTCACTCGTCTGTACCCTTCTCTTCAGCCTCACTATCACCACCCCAGAGCCAGCCCTCACCACAGCTCACACGGGTTGTCAAAAGAGCTACCAGTCATCCATTCATTAAACAAATATTTATTAAATATCTAGTATGAATTCCAACTACATGACTTTCTGGAAAATGCAAAGCCATAGAGACAGTAAAAAGGCCAGTGGTTGCCAGGAGTTAGGAAGGGAAACAAGGGACGAATAGGAGGACTGAGGACTTTTAGGGCAGAGAAACTATTCCATATGATACTGCAGAGGAGGCTACATGGCATGATGCCTGCAACAAAACCTATAGGATGTACAACACAAAGAGGAACCCCTAGGGTAAACTATAGACTTTAGTTAATAATCACGTATCAATATGCGTTCATCAACTGTAACAGATATACCACACTAAGGCAAGATGTTAATAATAAAGGAAATTGTGCGTGTGTGTGTGTGTGTGTGTGTGTGCATGTGTGTGTGTAGGGGGAAAAAACCTCTGCACTTGCTCCTTAATTTTTCAGTAACCCTAACACTGCTCTAAAAAAATAGTTTGTTAATTAGGGGAAAAAACCCCGCAAAACCTACTACTGTATTAGGCCTCAGGAATATTACGATGAACAAGACAGATAAAGTTCTTACTTTTATGGGGATCCATTCTAGTGAAAGAGATGCAAAAAAATTAAAGTAAATACAATAAATAAATTGAAAACAAACCAAGGATGTGGATAGAAGATGCAGTGTAAGTGCAGGGAAGGGATAAGTGTGGAAGCTACTTTAGATAGAGGCTGAAGAGACTATAAAAATGAACCAGATGGGCCTATGCTTTCAGGTGCAGCCCCATTTAACTCCTAAATGTCATCAGGGCTCTTTGCACCCAAAGAGCATCCTTCCACAATGTATAAACTGGAGAGGTACCATCATTTACTGCAATGGCATTGGGCAAAGCACTGTACCAGGTCATTTTGCATTCTTTCATTTATTTATTCATTCAAAAATCACTTGCTATGTACTGAATGTCTGTGATATGCCAGACACTATTCTAGAAACTGAGGAGCAGTGGCAAAAAAATAGACAAAAATCCCTGACTTCATTGAGTTTATCAGGTTTGACGGTTATAAGTCTGTGTAGAAAAATGAAACAGGAGAAAGGACGTGCTGGGCAGGTTGTTGAGCCTTTAAGTAGAGTAACCCCTGAGAAGGTGGCATTTGAAGAAAGACCGGAAGGAGGTAAGGAAGTGAGCTATGTGGAGATCTGGGAAAGAGTTTCCAAGAAGGGAAAACACCAAGTGCAAAGACCCCAAAGTGGAAGCAACCTGGCCTGTTAAAAGAAACAGCAAGAAGTCCAGTGCCACTGGAGCTGCATGATGGAGGGAAGGAGTAGAATGAGATGAGGCTGGGGAAAAGAACCACCAGCAGGCAGAACCATCCCTGGACCAAAACAGGACTGGGAAAATTCATGCTTCCACCAGCCAGAGTATAAAAACCCCTTTTAAGACACAGAGCATTGGGCAGCTTACTCTGACAGATACTGTCTCAGTAGTAGGGAAAAATTAGCCCTAGATCAAGACTGCTTTAATTTTGCTTAACAAAACTTAAAACCAAGCCTTGGAAAATCAAAATATTTCCAAGTAACTGAATCCCAGAACAAAGCTCAACGATATTTAAAGGAATACAAAACTATTTAGCACCTAATAAAGTAAACATCACAATGGCTGGCATCCAATAAAAAAATTACCAGACATGCAAACAAGTAAGAAAATATGACCATACATGAGGAGCAAAATCAATTAATTGAAACAGACCCAGAAATGACACAAGTGATAGAATTAGTAGCCAAGCTCATTAAAGCCGTTATTATAACACACTGGGTCTACCTTACACCAAAGCCCATCCTTTTACCTTGTGGGACATTGTGGTCTGTTTGCCCATCAAGGGTGAAGCCCTGCCTGAGCTCTAAAATATCATGCCATGCTTTCATAATGGCTAATCTTTTCCCAAACATGTCCATTCTGGATCCAAATTAAATTCTCAGTGAAAGAGGAACCACAAGGCAGTTTGTGGGTTTAAACAGTTTCCCTTCTGGTGTCTCCCTCATGGAAGTGCTGTAATTTGTCCCAGAAGAAAAGTTCTTAGAGAGGCTGGGGGAGTGAGGTTCACTCAGAGTTTTAAGGAAAGGCCTGAAGGCAGCATTCCCAAGGGGCAGTATTGTACTTTTCAGAGTTTAGAAGGAAGAATCTGGCATTTTACTATTTAAGGCCCTTTTGTGGTTTGAGCCTTACGAGAAATGGGAGGCATTTAACATTGAAGATCACACAGTATATTGTTCATATACTTGTTCAGATCTGGCTCTAAAAAGACAACAATGGCTTTCTTTTTCAGATAGTTCTAAAATCTTTTTGACTTATTGAATCCAGCAAGCTCAGCTTTAGATCTTCTGTTTTTTAATGGTTTGGGGAAAATTATCATAGATTCCATTTTATTGAGAGTGTATCATTTTAGTGATATATTTGTAAGAGGCTAATTTCACAGGAAAAATGAAAAAGCTTACCTCTTTGGTCTTTCTCAGCTCCTTTAATTGCAAGGTGTCCCTTTCGTGTTGTTTTAAGAGCTCCTAAAAATAATTTTATTTGAAAAAGGTCGGCACTGGGTTTCTGGCACTTCCTTCAGAAAATTAAGAAAGCCGGAAAAGGATTCAGGAATATAATATTCACCATAGTTTAGATGTTGCTTTAATGAAGCATACATTATAAACTAATGACATGACATGTTGAAGTTAAATAATGAAAATCTTACTCTTGTTCAACCTTAGTGCATTGAGAAATATTTAAAGAAATCATATTTTCATTAAAGCCTTTTCTTTTGGGTACAGATTTAATACTGTTAATATCCAGTTCTCCACAGATTGAAGTTTATATTCATTGTAATCACACTCAAAATACCAACAGGCTTTCTTGACAAGATAATTATAAAATTTATATAGAAATACAAAGGATATAGAAGTGCCAAAATAATCTTGAAAAGCAAGAGCAAAGTTGGAAGATTTTTCTCCCTGATTTCAAGCTACAGTAATTAAGACACTGTGTTGTTGGCCTAAATATAGACAAATAGTTGAATGGAACAGAATGAAGAGTCTACCCCCTGCCCCCTCAAGTACAACAAAGACACCAAGGTAACTCAATGGAGAAAGGGACATCTTTTCAACAAATCATTCTGGAACAATAAATATCTATATGGAAAAAAAAAGACCTATGGCCTTACCTTGCTCCATACACAAAAAATATTCAAAATAGATCATAGAATCATAAAAGCTAAAATTATAAAGCTTTTTAGGAACTAGAATATCTTCATGTTCTTGGACTAGGCAACCATTTCACAGAAGACACAGAAAGCTGTTACCATAAAAGGAAAAAATTGATAACCAACATTCATCAAAACTAAAAACTTCTGTCCATGGAAAGACAATGTGAGCAAAATGAAAAGGCAAACCACAGGCTGGGAGATAGAATTCGCGACACATATGTCTGACAAAGAACCTGTATCCATAGTATAAAAAGTACTCCTACACACCGATTATAAAAAGATGAGCAAATCAAGTTCTTTTTAGATGGCAAAAAACTTGAACCAAAGCTTCACAAAAGAAGACATATGAATGGTCCAATAAGCATATGAAAAATTGCCTGACATAATTAATCATCAGGGAAACTAAAGTCACAATGAAATACAACTTCATACCCATCAGAATAGCCAAAATTAAAAGAGTGGTAATACTAATTGTTCTTGATGATATGGAACAACTGGAATTCTCATATAGTTAAGATGCAAGAGTAAAATGGTACAACGACTGTGGAAAATATTTTGGTAATTTGTTATAAATTTAAACCTATCCCTACTCTAGAGTCCAGTAATAACACATCTAGGTATATACCCAAGCGACATGAAAGCATATGTCTACAAAAATAGCTGTACAAGGGTATTTATAAAAGCTTTATTTGTAAACACCAAAAGATGGAAACAACCAAAATCTCCAAAAACAGGAAAATGGTAAACACATTGTGTGGTATTCCTACAAAGAAATACTACTGTGCAATAAAAGGAATAAATTACTGATATGAACAATGAATGGATAAATTTCACAGAAATTATTGAGGGAAAAGAAGCTATACACAAAAGAGCATATACTGCATGATTCCATTTATATGAAGTTTAAAAACAAGTAAAACTAGTCTATAGTTGTAGGAATCAAAAAAGTGGTTGTCTTGGGGCCGGTTTTGAGGGAGATAGGGTTTATCTGGAAGGAACACAGGCATGCTGTCCGGGTTGAAGAAATATTCTAGATCTTGATTTAGATGTTGGTTACATGGATGAACACATTTGTCAAATCTCGTCAAACACGAGTTGTACATGTCCAAATTTGCTTAGTCGAGTTTGCAACAATGCCCTTTCTCTTCAGTTACAGTCAAGGATGAGAAGGCCATTCAGAGACTGGGATTTTGGTAAATAGGGAATTTCAGGTTCTGTATATGTTTAGCATTCTATTATTTCCTGTTAATTACAATTTTCAGTCAAATAACCCTGTGGTAAGACTGCCTAGATAAAGGACAGCAAGGGGCCTCCCTGGTGGCGCAAGTGGTTAAGAGTCCGCCTGCCGATGCAGGGGATACGGGTTCGTGCCCCGGTCTGGGAGGATCCCATATGCCGCGGAGCAGCTGGGCCTGTGAGCCATGGCCGCTGGGCCTGCGCATCTGGAGCCTGTGCTCCGCAACGGGAGAGGCCACAACAGTGAGAGGCCCGCATACCGCAAAAAGAAAAAAAAAAAAAAAAAAAAAAAAAAAAAAAAAAAAAAAAAAAAAAAGGACAGCAAGACTGACAGTCTGCTTGCATAAATTTCCAGGGAAGCTGGAAAAGGAGGACCATGCCCCAAAAGACAAAAAGTTTGCCCCATTACAGAGGTACCCCTGGGAACTGGAGGTCCCACCCAGACTGCACTTTCAACCATTGATGTGCTTTGGGCTGTTACCTCCTTCTCCCAATTGAAGTTCTCAAAGATAGCACTGTAGGAGTCATGTATTTTCCTCTTCTCTTCTTCTGAATCTAACTCAAATTTTTTGGTTATCTTATGTTCTGTGGAGGTGAGGAAATCACATATATGGGTAAATGTAGGAAAAACAGAAATGGAGAGAAAACCAGAGTATCTGAAGATAATAGAAATTCCAGACTGGGCCAAACTCAAGGTCCTTCCAGCCTGGTGTCTAACCTCTGACTCTCACCTGGAGATGCGTGAGAGTGAGGTGAACATGGCAATGGTTTTCCATCACATCAGCCTTATGGGATTTACTGCTAATGCCTCTGGTTCTTTTTATGTAGTTTATTTTGGACCTGTTGCTTATTATTTTGTCCATTCCCTCTGCTGAAGTAATCACTATGTTTTTTTGATATCCTTATCTTAAAATACAACTCTTGGCTCATGTGACTTTTCCAGCAATAAAATTTATTATTCTTTATTCAATAAAATTTATTCAATAAAATTTATACTTATCCCTGGGGCAGAGCTAGGCTTAAGTGGATTTGGGGGACAGGGGAACCTGCCAGCAGAGCCCCAGTACTAAACAGGGGGAAGGACGGGTGTAGGTCTTACACAAATTTCTTCTTCAGCATCGTGGTGCTAGGGGTGGATAGGGAGGCAACCCCCAGGCTCACAAGATAAGTCTGGACTGAGCTACACTATGAGCAGCTAAATTCTGGTCTTCCAAAACTGCTCGTAGCATCTTAGCATAGACTCCGGCAACATGGGACGAGCATAGTGCGAGTATCTGGGAGTCTGGATGATGACGTGGGCTATGCTACACCAAGATTCCAGGTAAAGGCTCAAACAGGAGCAGCTCCACACCCCATTCCCCAGCCTTGACTTCAGGGTCTTCATGCTACCTCCTGGGAGTCCAGGGTAGGAAGGGCTTTAAGGATGACCTTTCCCAGGGAGTATCTGCATTTATATGAGTGATTTGTGAATATCAACTAAATCTGATCTGAATTGTGTTGGGCTAGGATGTGGAATAGGTTTATAGAGCCCCCAATTCTACTTCAACTAGTCCTCTAGGTCAGGGAGAAGTTTCCAGAGATTTCTCTCTCTTTTTTCCATTTATGAAGAAGCTCAGTGGGGGTAGGAAAGTCTCCTGTAGGGCACTATGTATGATCCAGGCTCTGTGCTAAGTGTTGGAAATATTTAAAAAATATACAGCAATATATGACTGTATCAAATCAACATGTTGTACACCTTATATCCATTAAAATATATCTCGGGCTTCCCTGATGGCGCAGTGGTTGAGAGTCCGCCTGCCAATGCAGGGGACACGGGTTCGTGGCCCGGTCCGGGAGGATCCCACATGCCGCGGAGCAGCTGGGCCTGTGAGCCATGGCTGCTGAGCCTGCGTGTCCAGAGCCAGTGCTCCACAACGGGAGAGGCCACAACAGTGAGAGGCCCACGTACTTCAAAAAAATATATATATATATATATATATCTCAACTGAAAAATATATCAAGCATGGCTTCCTTTAGGGGGGACGTGGGAGTATGGACTGTGTTGCCCCTCCCCCAACAAGTGAATATTTGAAACTAATTCAAGAGCTTTTTTTCTGGAACTTCGGGGTCACCTGTACCCAGAAAACAAGTCTGCAGTCCTACAGATGTCCACAAGCTCGTTCCAGCCCGATTGCCAAACTTGCAACCAGTGAGTTCTGGATGGTATGGTTCAGACCCTCAGGTGGCTAAACTACATAAAAGACTCTATCCTTGTTGCACTTTCTTGAAGACTCCAGGCACCTTCCATTCAGGAGTCCAGCCATGCAGCCCACCCATCATACTTCATGACTTCAAGGCTGCCTTCCTCAAGTCGAGGCCAAACTTAATGCTAGTTTCTTGGTGCATCTGTCATCAAAAAGTGTAAAATTTCTGTACTCACTTTGCTGTAACAGGATCTTTTCCCACTCCAACTTCTCATCCTTCCCCCATTCTGCCTTCTTTGACCACTTGTCCTCCATTTCATCATAAATGCTGTCCTGTGGAGGTACAAAGGTACCATGAAGAAAAGCATCCTGAAAGGCTGCACCCTGGCCTGAGGCTCAGCCCTGAGCCCTTTGCAGTTTCCCTCACCTGGGACCCTTGCTGGGGGCCCCATATGGTGACTGGTGGGAATCAATTCCAGCCCAGTCACCCAAGAGCCTGCAGAACCCTAAAGATCAAAGAAAACTCTGCATGGCGTTTGCCCTGTTGGAACTGGGCTTCCTTTGAAGACAGGCAGTTGAGCATGTTGCAGATGCTCATGTCAGCTCCCTCTGAATCATGAATCACTCATCAATAGCACAGGGGGAAACAAGGGAAATGCCAAGTTGTTAATTTTTTTAATCAACTGTCATTGTTTGCCTGCGACTGAGTTGTTTCCTGGGACTCCAGACTGTCAGTGCTAAAACCCGGAAAGTCCCTGGCAAACCAGGACCAGTTGGTCACCATAGGATGGGGGCTTGCTGGCCCAGCCCTTCCCCTGTCGACTTCCCCCCTCCCACTCTCTCATCCCCCTAGGATGAAATCATGCCCTAAATCTAGTTTCCTGGGGCTCCATCAAATTAGCTGGCTAAGTGGATGGGCTATGTTCTGAGGTCTCCCCTACTCTGCTTGCTAGAGTTAGTACAGAGAGACACAGTCCTTTTGTATGGCAATTTGGCCAAATGCATCAAAGGCCTTACAAGTGTATTCTTTTTGACCCAGTACTTTATTAAGATCAAAGGTGTTACAAAGTAAAAATGTTAACAGTGGTTGTCTTGGGGTGGTGATAGTTCATTCTTTTTGTCGTTGCTGCTGTTGTTGTTGTTGTTTTAATTAATTAGTTTTATTTTTGGCTGCGTTGGGTCTTCGTTGCTGCGCGCGGGCTTTCTCTAGTTGCAGCGAGCGGGGGCTACTCTTCGTTGTGGTGCGCGGGCTTCTCATTGCGGTGGCTTCTCTTGTTGTGGAGCATGGGCTCTAGGCGCGTGGGCTTCAGTAATTGTGGCACATGGGCTCAGTAGTTGTAGCTCGCGGGCTCTAGAGCGCCGGCTCAGTAGTTGTGGCGCATGGGCTTAGTTGCTCCGCGGCATGTGGGATCTTCCCAGACCAGGGATTGAACCCATCTCCCCTGCACTGACAGGCAGATTCTTAACCACTGCTCCACCAGGGAAGTCCCTGTTGTTGGTTTTTGAATTTCCATTTTTTAAAAAACAATGAGCAGGTATTACTTTTGTAATGACAAACGTATTTTTCAACAGGCTCCTTTAGGGTCTGGGTGACTGACATGTCCTGCATGGGTGCCATCACAGTCCGCAGGTTCCCTCTTCTCCTTGAAGGCCACTTAGGTTCAAGGAGGCTGGGAATTTCAGGAAGTGATTTTCTGGGCAAGAGCTCTAGATTCATTTGAGCGTCATCAACCAGGAATGAGCCTTGCTTCTCTTTCTCTCATAATCCACCAAGGAGCTCTGAATCTCACCTGATATATATGAAACATATTCTTCAAATACTTATATTCTTTTCCCATCTCCTCTGGACAAAAGGAAAACAACAGGGTCATCATTATTCCTCTGGAATACATGTTTTCAAATTCAAATGAGAGCTCTCCTGCACACTGTCCATACCTCAAACTCATCCTGTCGGTGGTGAAACCATGGTGTTGCCTTAGCAATCACTCTGGAAGCTTATTAGAAATTTAGATGGCCGGACCCCACCCTAAACCTGCTGAGTTTCAGAAGCAAGGCTCAGTATCTGTTAATAATATGCTTCTCAGGTGATTCTGATGAACCCCAAGTATGAGGACTAATCCCTGGGGGCAAACCTACAACTGAAGGAAAAACAGAAGCAAAAACTTCTGTCTTTTTAAAATAACATTCCTAGTGTAAATTGGTTTTGAAAACAATACATGTTCTCTTTAGAGAACTGGAAAACCAGCAAGGTACAAATATCATCTTGTAAAAATGTAAGATAAGAGGGCCTCCCTGGTGGCGCAGTAGTTAAGAGTCCGCCTGCCGATGCAGGGGATACGGGTTCGTGCCCCGGTCTGGGAGGATCCCATATGCCGCGGAGCGGCTGGGCCCGTGAGCCATGGCCGCTGGGCCTGCGCATCCGGAGCCTGTGCTCCGCAACGGGAGAGGCCACAACAGTGAGAGGCCCGCATACAGCAAAAAGAAAAAAAAAAAAAAAAAAATGTAAGATAAGAGAAAGGAAGGAGATTACAGAAATTCTTCTCCCTGTGGCGATTAGTCTATGAACTCAGAATTCTGAAGGGTACACACTTTGTCCTTCCTAAAGGCAGCATAAATAATGGGATAAATGGCCCACACAACCCTTACAGGTTTTAAGGCCATACAAATCACAGTGTGCCTGTTAGAATTTAATGAAACACCATTATTTTACAGGTGAGGAAACTTGTTGAACTGGAACAGTATTACGTTTGTAGACCTTTTAAATATACTTTAAACAGTGCTTTCACATTCTTATCACTCTGATAAAGGCAGGTATTCTTGTCCTTGATTCCCAGATGGGGAAACTAAGACTTAAGGAGATGAGGGGACTTGCTCAGACCCCAAAACTTGGCCACAGACCCTTCAAACTTCTGGGGGTAGGGAGGACATTGCTTGACATGGTTTCCCTTTTTTCAGTTTCATTCTCAACCACTTGCTCTTCCTGGGCTTGAGAAGGAAACCTCGAAAGCCAAGCCAGAGTCCACCCATGGCCGTGGGAGTTCCTCTGCCCTGGATCTGCAGGGTCAGCCTCCACCCCCTCATCAGAGTCATTCTCCCAGGTCCCAACCATACCTAGTTTATCCTGGGCAGCCAACCTCTCTGCCTTCAAGGCTGCTTTGTAGTTTTTCTCCAGCTCACTGAGCTGTGCTGCGTGAGTCTCCTCGAGCTCCCTGTGGGACCCCAGGAGAAGGCCACAGTCATCCGTGCAAAGTTCACCTGATCCCACCTCCCCTCCCTCACGCAGGCAGCTGGTGGGCAGGCTGCGGGGCCCTCACTTCCTGACACATTCTCCTGACATCCATCCAGAAAAGGGTGAAGAGATCCCTGTTTTCACCATCCACTATTTTGCATGGAGACATCAGGGGGCCATGGATGTTACCCAACAGCACAGTCTTTGCTTACAATCCTTTTGGGAAACTGTGGGCTGATTAACACCCAGGATAATTTTAGAGCCCAAGGTCTCTCCAGCCTCCATTCCAGGAGGCAGATGTCGGCAGTGTTCAAGAGGAGTGTTAAAATAAAAGGCCATATGGGACTTCCCTGGTGGTCTCGTGGTAAAGAATCCGCCTTCCAATCTAGGGGACGCAGGTTCAATCCCTGGTCGGGGAACTAAGATCCCACATGCCGCGGAGCAACTAAGCCCTCGTGGCTCAACTAGAGAGCCCGCGTGCCACAAACTACAGAGCCAACATGCTCAAGAGCCCACGTGCCACAACTAGAGAGAAGCACGTGTGCCACAAGGAAGAGCCCGCATGCCTCAGTGAAGATCCCGCGTGCTGCAACTGAGACCCGACGCAGCCAAAAATAAAAAATAATAAGTAAATAAAATAAATAAATATTAAAAAATAAAAGAAAAGGCTGTATGAGCTGTCAAGCCAAGAAAAGACACGGAGGAACCTGAAATGCATATTGGTAAATGCAAGAAGTCACTGTGAAAGGGCTACAGGCTGTATGATTCCATCAATGTGACATTTTGGAAAATGCACAACTACGGAGGCAGTCAAAAGATCAGTAGGGGCCTCCCTGGTGGCGCAAGTGGTTGGGAGTCCGCCTGCCGATGCAGGGGATACGGGTTCGTGCCCCGGTCTGGGAGGATCCCATATGCCGCGGAGCGGCTGGGCCCGTGAGCCATGGCCGCTGAGCCTGCGCGTCCGGAGCCTGCACGTCCGGAGCCTGTGCTCCGCAACGGGGGAGGCCACAACAGTGAGAGGCCCGCATACCGCAAAAAAAAAAAAAAAAAAAAAAAAAAGATCAGTAGGACTTCCGGGTAAGATGGCGGAAGAGTAAGACGCGGAGATCACCTTCCTCCCCACAGATACACCAGAAATACAGCTACACGTGGAACAACTCCTACAGAACACCTACTGAACGCTGGCAGAAGACCCCAGACCTCCCAAAAGGCAAGAAACTCCCCACATACCTGGGTAGGGCAAAGCGGAGAGATTCCCGCACAGAGGAGCGGTGCCGAGCGGCACTCACCAGCCCGAGAGGCTTGTCTGCTCGCCCGCCAGGGTGGGCGGTGCTGGAAGCTGAGGCTGGGGCTTCGGTCAGAGCACAGGGAGAGGACTGGGGCTGGCGGCAAGAACTCAGCCTGAAGGGGGCTAATGTCCCACAGCTAGCCGGGAGGGAGTCCGGGAAAACTCTGGAGCTGCCGAAGAGGCAGGAGACTTTTTCTTCCCTCTTGGTTTCCTGGTGCGCGAGGAGAGGGGATTAAGAGCGCCGCGTAAAGGAGCTCCAGAGACGGGCGCGAGTCGCGGCTGAAAGCTACGAGCCCAGAGACGGGCGTGGGACGCTGGGGCTGCTGCTGCCGCCGCCAAGAAGCCTGTGTGCGAGCGCAGGTCACTGTCCACACCGCCCTTACGGGAGCCTGTGCAGCCTGCCACTGCCGGGGTCCCGGGATCCAGGGGCGGCTTCCCTGGGAGAACGCAGGGCACGCCTCGGGCTGGTGCAACGTCACGCCGACCTCTGCCGCTGCAGGCTCGCCCCGCACTCCGTGCCCCTCCCTCCCGCCCGGCCTGAGTGAGCCAGAGTCCCCGAAGAGGCTGCTCCTTTAACCCTGTCCTGTCTGAGCGAAGAACAGACGCCCTCCGGCGACCTACACGCAGAGGCGGGGCCAAATCCAAAGCTGAGACCCAGGAGCTGTGAGAACAAAGAAGAGAAAGGGAAACCTCTCCCAGCAGCCTCAGAAGCAGCGGATTAAAGCTCCACAATCAACTTGATGTACCCTGCATCTGTGGAATACATGATTAAACAACAAATCATCCCAAATTGAGGAGCCAGGAGTCAGTGCTGTGCCTCTGAGGTGGGAGAGCCAACTTCAGGACACTGGTCCACAAGAGACCTCCCAGCTCCACATAATATCAAACGGCGAAAATCTTCCAGAGATCTCCATCTCAACACCAGCACCCAGCTTCACTCAACGACCAGCAAGCTACAGTGCTGGACACCCTATGCCAAACAACTAGCAAGACAGGAACACAACGCCACCCATTAGCAGAGAGGCTGCCTCAAATCATAAAAAGTCCGCAGACACCCCAAAACACACCACCAGACGTGGACCTGCCCACCAGAAAGACAAGATCCAGCCTCATCCACCAGAACACAGGCAGTAGTCCCCTCCACCAAGAAGCCTACACAACCCACTAAACCAACCTTAGCCACTGGGGACAGACACCAAAAACAATGGGAACTACGAACCTGCAGCCTGAAAAAGGAGACCCCAAACACAGTAACATAAGCAAAATGAGAAGACAGAAAAACACACAGCAGAAGAAGGAGCAAGATAAAAACCCACCAGACCTAACAAATGAAGAGGTAATAGGCAGTCTACCTGAAAAAGAATTCAGAATAATGATGGTAAAGATGATCCAAAATCTTGGAAATAGAATAGACAAAATGCAAGAAACAGTTAACAAGGACCTAGAAGAACTAAAGATGAATCAAGCATCGATTAAAAACACAATACATGAAATAAAAAATACTCTAGATGGGATCAATAGCAAAATAACTGAGGCAGAAGAACGGATAAGTGAGGTGGAAGATAAAATAGTGGAAATAACTGCTGCACAGCAAAATAAAAAGAATGAAAAGAACAGAGGACAGTCTCAGAGACCTCTGGGACAACATTAAATGCACCAACATTCGAATTATAGGGGTTCCAGAAGAAGAAGAGAAAAAGAAAGGGACTGAGAAAATATTTGAAGAGATTATAGTTGAAAACTTCCCTAATATGGGAAAGGAAATAGTTAATCAAGTCCAGGAGGCACAGAGAGTCCCATACAGAATAAATCCAAGGAGAAATACACCAAGACACATATTAATCAAACTGTCAAAAATTAAACACAAAGAAATCATATTAAAAGCAGCAAGGCAAAAACAACAAATAACACACAAGGGAATCCCCATCAGGATAACAGCTGATCTCTCAGCAGAAACTCTACAAGCCAGAAGGGAGTGGCAGGACATAATTAAAGTGATGAAGGAGAAAAACCTGCAACCAAGATTACTCTACCCAGCAAGGATCTCATTCAGATTTGATGGAGAAATTAAAACCTTTACAGACAAGCAAAAGCTGAGAGAGTTCAGCACCACCAAACCAGCTTTACAACAAATGCTAAAGGAACTTCTCTAGGCAAGAAACACAACAGAAGGAAAAGAACTACAATAACGAACCCAAAACAATTAAGAAAATGGGAATAGGAACATACATATCAATAATTACCTTAAATGTAAATGGACTAAATGCTCCCACCAAAAGACACAGACTGGCTGAATGGATACAAAAACAAGACCCATATATATACTGTCTACAAGAGACCCACTTCAGACCTAGAGACACATACAGCCTGAAAGTAAGGGGTTGGAAAAAGATATTCCATGCAAATGGAAACCAAAAGAAAGCTGGAGTAGCAATTCTCATATCAGACAAAATAGACTTTAAAATAAAGACTACTAGAAGAAACAAAGAAGGACACTACATAATGATCAAGGGATCAATCCAGGAAGAAGATATAACAATTGTAAATATTTATGCACCAAAC